>NC_047626.1:29054832-30363570 GCF_004354385.1 Drosophila innubila
TACCCATCTGGCTTGCCACTGCGTTAAGGTGTTTGCCCGTTGGTCCCTATTTCCTGTTGTTCCACTGCATCGTTCCGCTGCCAAGAGATCCAAAGGGATCATTCCAGCAACTACTAGGGATGCTGCTTCTGAGACAGTTCGGAAGGCGCAAGCGACTCGTAGAGCGCATCGCCTGTACACGGCTTTGCAGTCACGGCTGTATGTGGGTACGCTCATCGCTGGAGCCCAGATTGATGATCCATACAGCAGGATTGAGGTGACCACTCCCGCTACGAGCTTCCTGCTTTGTTGCTTTGGGCCTCTGGTGTTTGCCATCATCCTGCTTATGGCGTTTGTGGCATTGGCTGCTTTGAGACTAGCATACTGGAGATGGTCCTTGAACTTTAGCCTATGGTCGATCATTATTCCCAGGTATTTAATGGCTGGTCGGGTCACGATTGTTGTAGCGCCTATGCGAATTGAGGGATTTTGCGGTTTTTTCCTGCTGCTTATAAGGACGGCTTCCGTTTTATGTTCAGCGAGAGAGGCCGTGGCTTGTTAACCAGGTGATGATGGCATCGACGGCAACACTGCAGCTATCAGCGGTATCAGCTAGCAGATTGCGAGCTGTGATCAGTGCAATGTCATCAGCGAAACCAATGAGCGTGCATCCCTGCGGTAGGGTGATGCGCAGGACTCCATCATACATGATGTTCCAGAGTAGGGGGCCAAGAACTGAGCCTTGGGGGACTCCACCAGATATCAGGTATTGCTGCTCACCATCATCTGTGTCATACAGAAGGACACGGCTATTAAAGTAGCTTCGGATCAGCTGTATGAGGTATGGCGAGATTCCGAGTCTTTCCAATGTATGCAGGATGATGTTCCAATTTGCCGAATTAAATGCATTTTCACGTCTAGAGTGCATACCAGGCAATATTGCTTCTGTGCCCGAGCTCCTTCGATAGCCCGGCTTGCTGTGTCTACGAGCTGGCCAATAGCGTCCGTTGTACTTCGATGCTTGCGGAATCCGTATTGGTGCTCAGAGAGGCCGCGGCGGCTCTCGATTTCTCTCTCCAGGCGATTGCAGATTATTTTCTCCAGTATCTTGCCCGTGCTATCCAGCATGCATAACGGGCGATAGGAGGATGGATCCTCCAGTTCCTTTCCGGGTTTGGGGATGAGAACCAGCTTTTGTTTTTTCCACCTATTTGGTATCGTGCGTTCCATCAGACACTTGTTGAACATGTCTACAAAGACGTCAGGGTGTGCGGCAATAATTGCTTTGAGGGCAGCGTTTGGGATGCCATCGGGACCTGGTGCTTTTCCTGGTTTGATTTTGGCTGCTATTTCCAGCACTTCGCTCAAAGTTGTTTGGACTACGGCATCATCGGTGCCTGACAGATTGAATGGTGTGTTAAGCGGTGGTTGCTGCGGGAATAGGTGCGTCACAATTGACTTCAGTTTTGAAGCGCAAGTAGGCATTGGCTGCTTGAAGAGTTTGCCCATTACCATTCTGTAGGCTGCGCCGAAAGGTTCAGCATCCGCTGCATCGCAGAGCTCCTGGAAACATCGTGATTTGCTCCCTTTGATCGCGTTTCGCAGAGTTTTCCTCTTGGTCCTAAAATCTGCCAGGTTGTCGTTGAACATAGGACTCCCTCTTGATCTTTGCAGCCTCCGCTTAGCAGTGCAGCAGTCAGCGCGAGCTTTGGCAATCTCTCCATTCCACCATGGGACAGGACTTCGTCTGCTTCCGCCACTGAATAGTCTCGCCATTGACGCTTCGCATGCCGTTTTGATGCAGTCAGCAATATCTTGTGCGCAGTTGTTTGCATCTCCCGTTGCTCTAATGGTCTGCACAGTGGACAGAAGTGTTGCTCTGTCCATTGTGTCAGCCTTATAGCCAACATGACGGGCTGGTTGAGGTCTCCTTATGGCTGCTCTTGCTCGTATTTCCGTTATAACAGCGTGGTGGTCGCTATGCGTGTAGGTGTCAGAGACATGCCAAGCAGAATTTCGGGCAAGTTCGGGACTCGCAAAGGTCAGATCGATGATTGACTCCCGGCCTCCCATGCTGTATGTGCTCTTCGATCCGTTATTCAACAGACAAGCATTTAAGTGCGCAAGCGTATCCGCAAGAATGAGTCCTCGCGGATTGTTTCTTTTGCTACCCCAATCTGTGCTCCATGCATTAAAATCACCCGCAATTATGATGGGGGATTTGTCCTGTGCGTCTTGTATGATGTCTTCAAGGACAGCCTGGAACTCTTCGATTTGTACCCTGGGAGGCAGATAGCAGCTATATATGTACACATTATTTGCTCTGGCTCGCACAAACCATCTGTGTGTCATCCTGTGAGTCAGCTGGATTGGGTGCCTGCCGCAACTCCAGATAGCAGCTCCACCGTCGCTGCTCTGATGCCAGACACCTTCGTGTTTTGATGAGTAGGTATCGCTCAGAATAGCGATATCAATACTCATTTCCCCCACTGTTTTTGCCAGGAGGTCCTGGGCTGCACGGCAGTGGTTTATATTAAGTTGTAGAAACTTAATTTGTATAGGTTCTAACAGCCTCGATGTATCGCGGACACAGCTTGCTTAGAGTGCTGTGTGCCGTGTTTTGTTCCCCAGATCTTTTGCAGAGAATGCAAACGGCGGTCAACTTGCAATCTTTTGACGCATGATTTTCTCCTCCGCAGTTAAAGCAAAGCTTCGTGGCGTCATGCTTGCTTCTGCATCTTGATGCAATGTGGCCAAAGCTAAGGCATCTATAGCATCGCCGTGGTTCAACTTTAGCACGCAGTCGGCAGATTGACCATCCTATTCGAATTTTGTTGAGCTTTAGGATCTGTTCAGCTATATCCTTAGGCAAAATGAGAGTTGCCGTTTGGGTACCTTGGTAAGCCGGGCGAAGTTTGGGCGCAGCCTCTGCACTGAGGTCGCAGTCGATAGCTTTAAATACGGCTTCGAGGACCTCATCACTGGTTGTCCATTCGGCGATGTCACGGATTTCAAGCGTGACTTTGTCAGCGATGGCTTTCACTACTGCTTGCTCACCGATTATGTTTTGGATCGCTTTTTGCAACTTCCCTGTACACTCGTCTGAGGCCTTGGTCATCCGGAGGAGCAACTCGCCTGCTGCTGTGCGTCGGATTCCTGCTACATTATTCTTAAACTCCTGTATCGTTCCATCATTCTGAACGGCTTTAAGAACCTGTGCATATGCCTCCTTTTCTTTGCACTGGATCATTACCGCATCCGGTCTGCAATTATATATCGGGTTCTTCTTTGTACGTTTCCCGACTTTCTGCCATTTGCTCTTTTCAGGTTGTGGTGGGCATGGTATGGCGACTGCTATATCACGTGGGCAGTCATTTATTATGTTCTGCTCACATAGTTGGCTGGCAGGCCGCTCTATATTCCGCAGTGACGTGGATTTAGTGCTCATTTTTCCCGGTAGCGTAGTCACCAGATCTTCTCCTTTGGCGTCCTGCCGCTGTGTAGCATCACAGTTGGAACATCCTTTTATATGCTGGGCATCCTTGGGGTCTGCCTCCAGATGGGCGCTCACCTGTTGTTCAATTTTTTGCATCCGCTTCAGCATCTTCTTCATTTCTAGATTTATGTGCCGGACAACAGGTTTCTTATCCTCAACCATATATATTATTTCACCAAGGATGTCACGAAGCTCTCTCATGAGCACCCTAGGTGTTGTAACATTCTTGGGTTTCTTAGGCGGCGTTTTCCTGTGCATACTAGATGGACTCTCTAATCCCCTGCCTCTTTTTGGGGTCTCATCTTTGCTGCCAGCAGCATTAAAGACGAAAATTTCGTCGGAGATCCTCGGTGGTGCCGATGACGGGGGAAGTGTTCCTTTCGGTGGAGTTCGAGTCATCTTTTTTGATGCTGCAAATGCCTGCTCATCATTCTGCTCTTCATTTCCACCTGCATTATTATATGCTCTAGCGGCCAGGCTGGGCACCGCCAAAGCAGTGGTTGTCTGGCTAGACAGTGTCGCTTATTTTCTTGCCAAAAATCAGCGAGATCAGCGAGGACTCCCTCGTCGGCCAGAGATTTACTTCTGGCAGTTGCTCGTTAGAGGTTATACCGCCTCGCCTCGGTCACCAGAGCCCCTTTAAGAGCACCACTATAGTGGCGGGGTTGGCAATTGGTCAGTTCCAGGACCTTTATCCCTTTGCTGTCCTTTATGTGATCTTCGCAAGTTATCTGCACGACTTTGAAATTAGCGCGCAAATTACAGCCAATTGGCCGATCTGGCAACACTAGGTTAGGTCAATTTGTAACTGGCGCTTAGCTTCAAACAAGTTGGCAGCACTAGATCGGTACAAAGCTATCTGGCAGCACCGCATACAGTGTGCAACTCTGCGCGATCAGCTGGTTGGTGAGAGAACCTGACGCAGCAGGATGGGAATTGAGTGAAAGTTGTGTTTTTGTTGCAAACACCAACACAGTCAAGTGCAAGGCGCCAAAAACTTTCACCCCTCCCCCGCGTCCAGAGCAGCGGGTTATTCCTTGTAGCAGCTCAGCGGGCCGTTTGCGGGATAGGCCACCACGCACGGTACGTACCAGCACACGAAGAACTTCACTAAGCAGGTCTCCTATTGGTTTCAGGCCCTCCAAACGGATTAAAAATCTCAATCAGGGAGCAGCGAAGGACAATCACAACCTCACTTGGTAAAAGAAACTGTGTGTGTGTGTGTGTGTGTGTGTGTGTGTGTGTGTGTGTGTGTGTGTGTGTGTGTGTGTGTGTGTGTGTGTGTGTGTGTGTGTGTGTGTGTGTGCTTTGGGCCATAATCCATGCCAGAAGCCACTCAAACTGCACCACACTTAATTTCATTCGCAAAAATGTTGACCAACTTTTAAGCAGCTGCCAGGGAGTTGTAAATGCAGCACGTGCTGCCCGAACCATGTTCAGGTGGTGCTCTCGGGGTCAGTAATGAATGTCGGCGTGGTGCGTCGTGATGCGGTGGCAGGCACAGACGGACAGACAGATGGACAAGCAGACAGGCAGATAGACAGACTGACGCATACAGAACTGGAAAGTGGCCTCGTTTCCGGCTCTGAGATGCTCTGCCTCTGGTTGGCCATTATGCTCGTCAGAATTTTTTTGGCCAGCTAACGGTTGGCTCTTATCCATTGGCCGAGATACGAGATGCGAGCACGTGCAAACTCTTGACCTTTATATTAATTTGAGCAAACCCTTAAAACCCATTATAAATTATGGCTTTTGTTTTGTGTGACAGCACCATGTTGTACGTATCTGTATGGGTGTATACGTATACGTATATATATGTAACATATAAGTACATGTGCACTGATTGCTGCTGCTGCAATTCCAGGATGAAAAGCGAAAGTGACACACACAATTACTCTCATTTGTCTCCTTGCACTCAGGACGTTAGTCAGTCAGTCAGTTAGGCAGTCTGTCTGTCTGTCAATTATGCTAAAAAAAATACAAGAATATGGAGAAAAAAGAGTAAAAACTTTTCTAATTGTAGCACAAGTGCACTTGGGATTTCCCTCTCTCTTTCTCTCTCTCTCTCTCTCGGTATCTTTTATTTTCTTGCTCATTATGCATGCAACACTGGGGCAGAAATTTTTCTTAAGCAGTCTGGTGCCTGGCCCCATGCTGTCAACTGGGGATTCAGGGCCAAGGAGATTGCACGTCTGCAATTTGGACACACAACTTTGCCGCTTACGTGTTCCATTTGCTGCCTCTCATTCATTTGGTAACCCTCTATCTCTACCTCCACCTCTCCTCTTATTCGTCTACCCTTCTCTGTCTCAGTCCTTGCTTTGCATATCCATATCACTGTACAATTTCTCGTAAGTGTCCTTGCTTCGTCTTCTGTTTCCACTTGTCATTTGCATTTTAATCGAAAACGTTTTCTGATCGAAAAATTGATCGGACATCGTCGCCTCCTTTCTGTCATTATGTGTAAAATTTGGTTAAAGCGTTAATCAGCATTTAAGGCTCAAATAAATAAACAACGCCCTTATGTACAACATGTACATTCATCTCAAATTGCCAGTGATGACAAGATGGCTTTTTTTAGCCTCATTCTACCTATGATGTATTGAAAATAAAATTCAATACAATCCTTACTCGTTTCCGTTAGGCTTATAAAGTCAGTACGCTATAGTCGATTATATATATATTACATTTGTCATATCTTACTAACTTAAAACAGTCAAAAATACCTTTAAGTTAATCCGATCTTGATGCTATTAGGTAGAATCAAGGTTGCAAACTGAACCTGAACCGAAGCTTTGATATTATATACTCCGTGAAACCGAACCTGAACCGAACCTTTCTTAAATTAAAGGTTCGGCTCGAAAAAAAAAAATAATTATATACTTTATATTAGTGATGTAAAAATACATCGAAATATCGACAAATACTTCAACTCGACGATCTATCGAGTACTTCAACTCAACGATCTATCGAGATTATTAAATCGAATTCCACGAAAAGATCGATTGCAGAGCTAAATGATCCTTGGTGGTTTGCTGCATTGGGTAGAATTAATAACAGGAACATAATTTTGAACCTTATGATTTTATATTCGTTGAGATACAGATGTTTATTATATTACGAAGCGGAAAATGGCGGCCTACTGATTAATACTCCATAGTTTTGGTAATAGTGACAAGTTGCACAAAGCAACAATTAATAAAGTTCATTTTTTATGGAGATTTCTTCAAGTCAATTTAAAAAAAACTACATAGTTGACGATTAATTTAAATCTCTAATTTCATGATTTTTTTCAGGTTCCATTGGTTTTTTTTTATATGTTGAAACTTTCTGTATAAAACATATACCGCCATATTAATATTTGATTCAAGTGCAAGCTTTAA
This sequence comes from Drosophila innubila, assembly GCF_004354385.1. Classification (NCBI taxonomy): domain Eukaryota; kingdom Metazoa; phylum Arthropoda; class Insecta; order Diptera; family Drosophilidae; genus Drosophila; species Drosophila innubila. The sequence continues at coordinate 29,061,691 of NC_047626.1, forward strand.
TTTTTGACACCATTTGGGATTGATTTTATCCCGGAACTCCGGTAAGTCTATATTTTGTGTATTTTATTTAGCTACATTTCTTAGTGGTTATCGATAGTTCCTACAATTTGGTGGGTTTATTTAGCTTCACCTCTGAACCACTCAGCCAACACCAGAACCAACCTTTTGCCGGCTGATAATTGCGTTTGATGCAGTTGAGAATTTTGTGTTTAAACGAAATGAACTTGAATTTGGCTTGGCTTGCAGCTGCAATTGATGAGCTGAGTTTTTAGTGGTAACTGCTCCCTCCCTCTCTCTCTCTCTCTCTTTCTCTCTCACGCTCCCTGTGTCTCTCTTTGTGAATGTGTGTGTGCACCGCAGCGACACTCGTAAGTAATTCAAGTGAAACCACATTAAGCTTACTTTGCTAATTGCGAGCGACACGTCGCCAGCGTCGACGTCGCCGTCGCGTGCTGTGCAAGCGCATGTGAAAATTGAACACACACACACTACCCCACCACCCATACACACACACACACACACACACACACACTAACACAATCGCTTATCTACATAACGTAGCGGTTGTGCGTGCCAGTGAAGAGGAGATTGTGGGGATCCTGTGGGGACCAGGAGAAAGGCAGCCAGGCGAGAGCAGGCCAATCATTTTAATTAATTTGTCAGAGTGTTGGTAACACACAAAAATTTATTATACTCCAACGTCTCCTCATCTGGTGCGCGTTGTCCTTGCCATCGTCGTCCTCGTTGTCCTCGCAAACTGCAGCAAATTAAGCAGCGAATATATATGAATGTGTATGTGCCAAAGAAATCAGTGTGAACGCGCCGGGGGAACAAAACTTTTGATTACGAAAACCAAGAAAATCAATGGGCTAGGGTACACACACTCACACACACTTACACACACACACACTCAGTCGCACACTTGCAGCTATTGAAGCCAACGATGGAAACTAATGTGCCGCACCCAGTTCTCAGTGACACCTTTTGGGCGGTGTCCAATGTGATAAAACGCCGCGATTGCCACACAAATGACCTCGACACAGTGACAGTGGCACATTCACTTCCCCTGCTTTCCACAATTAGCTGCAAGCAGCGTAATAGTCTCAGCACACTGAGCACTGAGAATGGTGGTAGATGTGAAACTGTAATTCACACAGGGAACATCTACCATCAATTTTCGACTTGACGCCTGAATATGAGAAATTATACAAAAATTTTAAATTTTACAAAAAATTAATTTTGAGCGGAATCGTCGAAATGGTCAAATTTGATCAGAAAACAAGCAACGACAACTTGTTATTCATTGCTGCCAATTCAAATATATACATAATGCTGGATAGCTTAAGATCGGTTGATGAAATAAGATGTATGCCATTGCAAATTGCCATTTTTATTAAAAAATAAACATAAAATGTATCAAAATAATTCGGATTTTGTCATTCAGGTGGAAAAATACTCTTGTTGGGTATTTTGATTCGCTCTGTCCTCCGGCATCAGGTCATTCAATTGATGGTACTGGTGCTGCTTTCAATCGTGTACGTGTATTTCACTCATTCCTTATTAAGCGCTGTCTCTGTCGACTAACAGATTCTTCAATTTTGCTGACCATGTGATACTGCTAGCAGTTCCTTTTTTGAGCGCTTTAATACATTAAATATTAGCGAAAACAATTACTAAACATGTGCGCTGAACATGCTCGGCTCATCGAAGTTTTCCTTTGCCCACGGACGGCGAGCAGCTCGTTAGTAACAAGCCTACTTGTTACGCTTTCAATTAATAGTTTGTTAAATTTTTTTCTCATTGACGTTTAAATCAAAGTGACGTTTGGTGTGTTTTGATTTGATGTTCGCACACAACGCCAGACGCGACGAGCATGCGCGCGAGCCGCTCGTTGGAAATTGAAATTTTTCAAATACCAACGAGCCGATGGCCAACTACTCCACACACGATGAAAATTGACGCGAGCCAAGCATGCTCAGGGCGAATGTTTGTCGTGTGTGGGCACCTTTAAAGTTCGTAATATCGATATTGCACAGTCGTTGCTATCGATAAACATTTAAAAGTGCTTTCAGATTTATTATTTTCAATGTTGACATATTAAAAGTTTTATATTATCGGAAAATATAATTGATATTCATCAAAACGAACCAATTTTTATAAATAAACCAAATTATTTTTAAAAGATTTTTTATTAAATTCATGCATTTGAAAAATGCCATCAACAAAAAAAAAATTTTTAATTAAAATAACATTAAAAACGACATCTGTTAAATTTTAAAATCTAAATATTCTTATTCTATTTGTGCCAACCAAACTTGGTGCTTTTTGCTAAGGCCCAGAATAAGAATATTTTTAAATTTTTTTAACACACCAATTTGTTCAAAAGACATTAAACTGAACTTTATTTGTTTGATTTTTACTTAAAAGTTATTGAATAACTCTTATTTGTGACATTTAAAATAAAAATCAGAAATAACACTTATTTTAAATTTTTATTAAAAAAATCAAGAATTAGTGTTATTTTTAAACTTTTAAATAAAAATTGTTATTTAATTATTATTTTTTTCTTTTTTTATTTAAATCAAAAATAAGTGTTATATCGAAACTTTCAAATACAAGTTTGGAAATAATTGTTTATTTGCAATTTTTATTTTTAAAACTTATAACAGTTACGGTCCCTGGGAAATTTAAATATAAAAAAAAATTTTTTGAATACTTGAAATTTTTATTTTTTTTGTTTGGTTGCTGGTCGCGTTTTAGATACAAGCATGCAATTTTGGGTTTAACCACAAGGCCTTTATAGTGAAATATCATCAAATTAAAATATCATTAAAAAGCACATCTGTTAATTTTTGTACATGTGTTGGGAAATATGTAGATCTAAATTACATTCTAAATAGTTTTCAAAAAAAGTTTTGTTCAAACCAAAAAAGAGCCAATTTTAATCAAAAAAGTGCCATTGCGCCAACCGGTTAAAAAAAGCATACCGTGCGGAAAACTAAGCTTTGTATTTCCAGTGTTGTTTAACATGCAAATCGTTGATGTAGTTGACTCGATTAGTTAATTTCACTGGCTTTGTCGTTCGATTCGTTTGACTCGTACCAAACGAACTATATGAACGATAATTAGGATCTAACATTTGAATCGAGTTACATTTGCTAAAATCATAATGTTTGGTTGAGTTGTAAATATACAACTTTCAATTTGCGTACAACATTACATGGATCGAAGAAGCTGTGATAAAATGTCAAAAAACAATGAAAATTCAATAGGCCAGCATAACACGTAAGATTAATGTTTCAAAATTAAAATAAACAATTTTATTGCAATTCTTACATCCTTGACTTTCAGTTGTATAAAGAATACTCGGCCGAAAAGAGTTAAGTATCGCACAATCGAGCTAGAAAGTTGGTTAACTTCTCGGTCAACTATAACTCTGGCTCCGTTTCGAAAATTAAGCATCTGCAATGGCTATAAGTACGTGCCGACATGGAATCAGATTAAGCCGCCATATTACAAAAAATTCTTAATTGCTGGAAAGAATTTATCACTCACTGTTATAACAGATAAAAGTCTGTTTAATGCTACCGATCGAAAATATCCCAGTAGTGAATCCTCAATCTGCGAATCATCCAGTAGCGAATTATCTTTTAGCGAATTCTGTATCGACGGAATCTCCAGTTGCGATTCCTCCATCGGCAATATATACAGTGACATCTCGACCACCGATTCCACTAGTTGCGAATCCTCCATCGAATTTGATTCGGATCAGACGACGCCTTGAATCAGTCACTACACAGTACGAGTGAAGTAAAATAAATATGTATGTTTCTTGATTATAAGTCCAATTTAGTCCACCGAAATCAAATCTATATAAGACTTAAGATTTATATTAATATATTAGCTCATGTTATTATTAATACTATTATAATAATATTAGAACATTTATAGTATTAAACCTATTTAGGCAGTTATTTCCATTAAAGTATTGTCATACAATTTGAAGTCCAATCAATTTAAACAAATTTGAGAAAAGTACATGGAGAAGCATTGTATCAACGGCATTTGGTAAAACATCTGTGAAATCTGTTGGCAGACAGTTGGCAGGAAAAGTGCAATGTGTGCACTTCATTTGGTCAATCTCCAGAAAGCAACAGCTAGAAGTGAAGTGAAGCTGTCAGGTTGTTGCATTTGAGGATTTTCAGTGTTGTTACCATAGAAATCTCTCTCAGATGTTGCAGGGTTAGAATGAAATGAATTGCCCAAAGTGCTGCCGGGTGTTTAATTTAAGTGAGCGCCAACCACGCGCCACAAATCCCTTCACTTCGCTTTACATCCCTTGGCTCATTCACCAACCTCTTGCCGTCAAAAGCTAAGCTCTGTTCTCTCTGTTGCCGTTGCTGTTGCTGCTTCTCCTATGTAGTTGCAGGTGCCTCACCTGACCCTGTGCTACACATGCTGGGTGAGGGGGGCAAGCTGAAATTGCACGCCATTAGGACAAGTAATAGGCGAGGCGACCCGGAGTGCACTCCAAGTAGTTTCTTATTGCAACTTTTAATGACTGCCGCTTTTTGCTTGAGCTGCCACGAAAATGTAATCGCCAAAATGCCAAGTTAAACCAAGGCCTCTCTCTCTCTCACTGTCTCTTTCCAACTCTGTATGTATGTCTGTTTTTCTATTTCTCTCTAATCTTAATTCTAGGTAAGCCAGTTAGCAGATCGGGGCTTGAGTCTTTTGGCTGATCAAAAAAAAAAAACCATGTTTAAAACTGAATAAATTAAAAAACAAATAAATGATCAAAACCGCTTAAATAAAAGCAAATATTTCTGAATTAAGCTATAAGTTTAGATCCCGAATAATTTTAAATTTTTTGCTAATTTAATGCACTTAATGAGATCATCTCAATTCAAGGAAAAACACAATCTGTGCTCGTGTCTCACACCAGTTTCTTGTAATAGCTGCTTAACTGGGCTTTAACTTGATTGCTTCACACATATTTGCATATGTAAAATTGAAGGGTTGAAGGATTCCGGGCCCTATTCAAATCGACATGTTCTGGTTCGTTCTAATGGTTCAGCAGTTGATTAAATCCGTCTTAAGCTTATTAGCCATATCAACGCAATTTGTTTCGTTTGGACACGTGAATTTATTGACTGTTAATTGGCAATCATTGCTGTTATCGTTGTTGTTGTTGTTGTTGTTAATGTTGATGTTATACATTGTGGTAAGAGTTTAAGGGTTATCGGTTAAGTGGGACAGGGAGTCCACATGGGATTAATACTGATAAGACCTCAATCCCTTTTAGTTATAAAATATGTAAAATGACAGTAATTAAATGGAATATTAAGCGGCTTATCAGCTATTGAAATAATTGCAGAGCAATTGCAATGCTGCAGAGGATTTGCTCTTAATACAAGGAAGTAAAGAGCATAAACAAAAGTGAAATTGCATTTGCTGGTTAACAGACTCAGCGGCAACATATTCGACTGCAGATGTTGCGCAACATCACGAGCTTAGCAACATGCTGCGCTGCTTAGCAGACTCAGCGACAACATTGTTTGTCAAGTTGCCAAAAGGGATATTTTTGGAGTGCGTGTGTGTGTGTGTGTCTGTGTACGCTGCTGTGTGTCTGTGATAGCCTGCAGAACTAAATTTCCCTTTTCTTGATTTTCCTTGATGTTGTTTTCATTTGTTGGCGCTTTATTGTTAGTGTTGTAATAATTCTGCCAGCGACAACTGGCTGCTGCTTTTTCGCAACATAAAATTGGAACCAATTGGTACATTATTGTTAAACAAGGAATTTAAAGTCCCATGGCTCAATGGTTAACTTTTCAGTTTGGGGTCCCGGGTTCGAATTCTACTAGAACAGTCTTGAAAAATAAACAAAAATTTAATACAATATAAATTTAAATAAAAATATAGTAAAATAAAAATATAAGAAACAAAAGAAAAATTAAAAAGAAAAACAATACATGGTGAAGTAATTTTTTTTTTCAATTTAATGCCTGGGGATTTTTTGACAGAGTCCCACGAGGAGTCGCTAACGTTTTTTGATAGGGAAACTAGGAACTCACAATGGTCCCATTTACCAGAAAACATTCTTACTGATCAAGTATCACGAAAATGTTATGCTACTGATACTTCCTGGTGAACGCTATGATACATTTATCTGGCAAAAGCTCTTAATCGAACTATCGATAATAAAAGTTATGAACATCGCAGATAGGAAATTAAATTAAAACTATATAATTAATTAAAATAAATTGTATGTTATTGAAAAATTGCTGCTGCAATTAAAAAATCTGACGGAAGCAGAAAAGTAGCACAAAGTAGCAGTCCAATGCTCCCAATTTCCGCAATCACCAGTCACGTTTGCTCCCTGATATTTTTTGTGATACCTCTGATACTTCTGGTGAACGCCAGTGATACCGTATAATGATGCCAAATTTTTTGTATCATGATACCTGAGCATGTATCATAAAAAAAGACTGCTACATTGTTCTACTTTTCTGCTTCCGTTAGATTTTTTAATCGAAATACATGAAATGCTTATCGAAAGTATTCTTTGTTATCAATGTGCAACTGCAGAAGCAGTTTTTCTATTACATACAATATATTTTCATTTATTAGATAGTTTTAATTTAATTTCATATCTCCGCTGTTCATAGCTTTTATTATCGATATTTACATTATCAGCTGTTGGCAGAACAATGTATTAAAGCGTTCACCAGGAAGTATCAATAGCATAAAATTTTTGTGATACTTGATCAGGGAGCATGTTTTCTGGTGAATGCGACCGATGACTAGGGAATGCTCATCAACTTTACCTCAATTTTTCCTTGAGGTCTGCTTCTGCTGGGTAGTTGTTCAGTGGGGCAATGTTATGTGGTGTGGTGTGGTGTGGTGTGGTGTGGTGGTTGGAGGGTGGGGCGTGTGTGCAAACAAAATGCGCAAAGACAATTTACTTGCGTATGAATTGCAAATGCAAATGAAAACTTCTGAAAATTGTATATCATTTTCAAGAGCTGTGTGTGTGTGTGTGTGGGGGGTGGGTGATAAGGGGTTGGACATTGAAAAGGTGGGGGTGGTGGCATGCGTGCCTTGCAAATCACGTCGTGATATTTACAAATGGTTTCTTGTAATTAAATTAACACAAAACGTGACATTGTCACTGCCGCAGATTTTCAAGCGACACACACACACACAGACAATCAGTGAGACAGACAGACAGACAGACAGACAGACAGACAGTCGGACAGACAAAAATCACAGCAAGGACAAAAGGCACAATGCAAAGAAGTTGCCAATTGGGGAAAGGAAGACGTCGGCCTCAACTTGCCTCAACAACCGAGCTTGTAACTTTCTTTACTTAACATTACTTTGCTCTCGTACTTTATGTTGTTGTTATTCTTGTTGTTGTTCTTCATATTGTTGTTGTCTCAAATGAAATTTAAAATACAAATGAGCAAAAGTGCGTGACGCTTACGCTGTCTGTCCAAATGTCTGTCTGTCTGTCTGTCTGTCCGTCTGTCTGTCGGTTTGCGTCACTGGGGATCCTGGATTGTGCCTGGACCGGCTGGAACGGCCTTAAAGTGTAGTTAGTGCCATCACAACATGTGTGTGTGTGTGTGTGTGTGTAAGTGAGTGAGGCTCCTTGCAAAGATTAGGAATGTAATTTACAATTTACAGCATGCTCGCAAATAAATGTCGACTTCTTTTTATACAGGCACTTATGCCGAACACCACCTAACCAACTCCACCAATCCACCACACCACCCACACTCAGGCACACCTTACCACCCAGCTTTCCCTCACCACCCGTCCCCTCCCATCAGCTCCCGTACGGCTTTTGCTGGCTGTGCCACAAAACGATACAATATGTGTATCAAAACACATGAGCTGAATGCGAGTCGCAGACGAAGATGAAGATGAAGACGACGACGAAGATGAGGATGAAAATGAAGATGGAGATGGAAACGGAGATGGAAACGAACGCAATCGGAATCCAAGCTGGAGACGCTGTCATTGGAGGAGGCTTCATCAGCCTTCACGGCGGCAGCAACGGCGGTGGCAAAAAAAAAGATTGACAGTTGTTGGCGCTGAAATGTGCAAACAAAAAAAAGTAGCAACAAAAGTTGCCCAAATAAAGGCGCAAAAATAAAAACCGAAACGCATTCAAAACTACAGGGTGCTTCAAAACTGTTTGTCAATATCATAAATATAGTGTAAGCTTGTAAATATGTATTTATAAGTACATATGTATGTATGTATGAATTGGAAAACTCAATAATGCAAAACTCCTCATTGATTGGTTTTTATTTTAATAAAGTATAGTTTTTTTTTGTTTACGGCACGTTTTAAAATTTTAACATATTGTAGTTTGACTTGAATTTTAATTTTACTTTATACTTTTATAATATACTTTTACTTAAGTTTTTTAAGCGATTTTAAAAAATTGGTTAATCCAAATAGATTCAAACACATAATATAATTTATATACCAAATTTCGTAGCACTTCTTGCTCCACTGACATCATATAGATAGTTTATAGAGTTAAGCGTATAAAACATGCACCTGCTAGCACTAAAACTAGCAACCTTAGATGCGAAACACCCTGTATTTGACTGACTACTGAAATGTATATGTGAGGCTAAAAGAAATCTGGAAATTCCTTATCGCACCTCAGTGTGCTGCATTAAGTGGGCCTGTGGCACGTTCACATACACCTGACGACACCCACAATGTGTGTGTGTGTGTGTGTGTGTGAAGCGGGGATGGACGCAAGGGGCATGTAAGTCACCGTTGGCGTTGCAAGCGACCGATTAACTACCCGCCAGCGTCAACGTCAACACGAAAGTATTTTCACATACCGACAGCGATATAAATGCGGACAGCAAGGAAAAGAAGAAGAGGAAGATGAAGGGGAGCAATGGGAACAAGCAGCAAGCATCATGAAGAAGCAACGTGTTGAGAGAGGCAAATGTATCTTGGACGTGCTGTGGCTGCTGTGAGGCACTCGTTATCCGCTCAACCAGCCAACCAACTAGCGACCATCCTCCTCTCGTGCAACACAAAAAAAAAATGTCCCTGACTGATGCCACTGGAAACAGTTGCAGGATTTTAATGCAACTACCACTTGAGAGCGGCAAAGGGAAGGAAACTTGCTTCGAATCCTAGTTTAGTTTAGAATGACATATGTACCATACATCTAATCTAATTTAGTTGTTGGCCGTAAACTTAACTGCCTTCATAAATGAGAATTTTTCTTCTATTTACGGATCACTGCTGACGGCAGTTCGCGCTAGTGACGAAAGCAGCACGAAGGGTGCGAAGAGCGACAAGCAATATATACAGCTGATATGGAAAATTTGCCACAACTGTCCGATTAGATCGAGTTATATACCGATCGGAAGGTTTAGTCCTAACTAATAAATTGGCATGCTAAAACGTTTTTTTAACTCACCTGGGTCATGAGATACGGGGGTGCAAATAGAAGGGCCAAAATTTAAATGATTGCAGCTAATGGGGATGTTGGGGCCTTATGGTAAATTTTTTTATTTTTTTTAAATTTTAATTAAAAATTCGCGTCGATACCTCGATCACCCAAATCCGATAACTGGTTCAAAAGATAATTAAATTTGAAATTTTAGTGGAGTTCTCAAAATGAAATGAAAAGTCAGTTTGTTTGTTTGTTTGTATCAATGCGCTCAAAAAGCTTAGATTTTATGATGAGGATTTATTCCTCTTTGAAAATCTAGAAATGTTTGTTCTACGACTTTTGGAAAAAACCACTACTTTAGCGGGAAAACGCAAAGTCCCGCAAAAATTGAAGCCCCCGCAGTATCCAACCCATAAAAGCCCTATATGTCTTTGGAAAGGTAAGTTTGAGAGCTTTTAGGCGTGCCTTTAAAGTGCTCAGGTAAAATTTTACAGGTGAAAAAATGTTATTTTGCTCACATTTTTACGATTTTAGAAAAATTTTCATTCAACATTTTTATCAAATTTTAATTTGTTATAGTCAAAAAAATTTTGCTTTTTCGACATATCTCACTTTTCTGTTAAAAATCCGCTTTCCCAAGATATTAACAAATAAGTGTATATATGCATATTACGTAGAGTTGAAATATGACATTAGCAATAACTTGACATAGCTGCAAACCTATGTAGCAGATAGCTTTTGCGCGGCAAAAATAATCAGTGTTGCCAGAAAATTTTTTTTTAGCATATCTTTTGCGTTGCAGTAATAACCAGTGTTGCCAGAAAGTTGTTTCTTGTAGCATTGCGGGCAGTTATAAGTTAAAAGAATTAAATTGTTGGGGTCTTTCTACAACTGGTTTCTAATATTAGTGAAATAACAAGTAGAAACATTTAAAACATAAAATTTTCTGAAACCTTCCAAAAAAAACCCTCTTTACGAGGTAAAAGTGTAGTGACAAAAAGCTAGATGGCCCAAAATTTCTGATATCCAATACTGTAACGAACAATAAAAAATTTAATATGAAAAATATATAAATATTATAATTATATTTAAAAATAATAATAGTAAAGTAAATTTTGGGATTAGATCAATATTAGTGAACTTAAACTGGTATACTTTTTTAATTTTTACAGACTTAAATTAAACCCAAAACGTGCTTAAAGTATCTTAGAAAAATCGAATTTTAAGATTTCCAGACTTGCGAAAACCATACTTGAAATAAGATTTTTGTTCTCAGTTTTCGAAATTTCGATCTAAGACAGCTTTTGAGATTGTTTGTACTTAAATAGCCCATCTATAAGTACGCAAATCTTGATTTTTTTCTGAGTGTACCTCCTCGTGTCCTCCATGGTCAGTTATAGCTCATGTTGACGTCAATATAACAACAGCAACTTTATGGATTAAGCCTGAATATACCATAGAAACTTTATCGTGGCGTTGTTCTATCATGTACATTTATTAAAATTCAGTTTTAAAACGGTTCAGTTTATGATTATTTATTTTCTAGTTATTTTTTAATACACGAGAAAAAAATTAAGATACTCAAAATTAAACTACAAATTATATTAAGAATTAATCAATGGCAATTTATAACAAAAACCTTCAAAATAACTTATGATGATTTTTCCTTTATTATCGAACCCTTTTTGAAACCTTAATATTTCAAATCGCTCATATCTAGTTTCGGTTCTACGATTTCATCTAATGCTGTTAATCTAACTCTTATAAATTCGAATTCAATATGTTTAAATTGTTTATTAAAAAAGCAATCGAAATGAAATTAAATGAAGTATTTCAGTTTAATAACTTTCGGCATTATTATCTTCTAATACCCCTTATAATTATGACTTCGCAGAAACTAAAGGTTACCATAAAATTGAAGGTCACGTAATGCTTAAGTAGACGGCGACCTTAACTGGTTAACTTGACCAACTTTAGGTCATTAATGAAACTTAGTTAGCATCCCTCCACTCCGAACTTGCCAGGACTCGGCAGACGTTTGCGAGGACCACAACAACTTAAGAAACATCAGCAGAGTTCACAAAGAATAAACCAAAACAAAAAACAAAAACAAATACGATGAACCAAAAATAAAATGGGACGAAGCGAAAGTGAAGTGCATAAATTTTACACCTAATTAAAAAGTAAATGTTCTTTTATGCAAATCAAGCTGTAACCAAATATATTAACCCAGCCGTAGATAGGGAGAGGGAGTGAGGAAGACAGAGAGAGAGAGGACAAATCCGCTAAAACAAAGTTGAGAGGCCAAGCCAACAGATACATAGATAGAAGGATACATTTATAGCGAGGTGTGGCCTGCTGTGAAAGTGAAAACAACGGACAATACTGGACACACACACACACACACACACATGCAAGAGGTCACACTGACAAACAAGTTATGGAAGATGGCGGCATCTCAGCTCGACAGCGTGTTAATCACACTTAATCTCATTTTTATTTCTGGGTCAGCATCTTTTTTTATTTTTTTCTTCTCTCTGTTTTTGTTTCTCTCTCTCTCTCGCTCTCACTTCCTCTTTCTCTCTGAGTTTCTCTGCTCTGCTTCCTCGTTCTTGCTGGCTTTCTGCCTACTTCTTGGCCACTATCTCTCACTCTCCTTTGCCTGATTTGCTTGTTGCCCATCGCATGCAAAGCGATGCTAGGCGCACACCTCCTCCTCCCCCTCTCCCATTCCATCGCAGCATCGTCCTGCTCTGCCGTAAATATCCTTGACAAATCTTTTTGCCCTTTCGGCGCGCGAAGCGCAAATAAAAAGACATTAATTCGTTGTCGTTGTGGGTGAGCTTCGCAGCTTGCTAGCCCAAGTCCTGAGCAGTGCCACTGCCACATTCCCTCTGGCTCTCTCTGCCTCTGCCACTGTCTCTGCCCCAAATTTCGCCTCAGACTCTGCCTCAAGTGGCGTTCCAGTCAACGCCGATGGCGATGCCGCCGTCGCCTTTTTCTCTCGTTTTTTATGGCCAGGTAATTTACGTAACGAACCTGACACTTTCTAATTTATAGCATCAGGCAGCAGCAGCAGCAGCAGCAGCAGCAGCAGCAGCACTCGCAGTGGCAACAACAACAGCAACAACAACGTCAGCGGCAGCCGCTGCGGCGACAACGCAGAATTTTGAACGTCGTCTGCTGCATGATGACAATAGAAGGAGTCGAAAACGATGATGATTATGATGATACTAATACTCATTATGATGCTGTAGACGATGATGATGATGATGATGATGATGATGATGATTTAATGATGATGGCGATGCAAAATGGCGATAGTCTAGCCGCCTGCCATTTTCATTTGTGCCGTTAACCGCGTGAACTTAACAGCTGGAGCAGAGGAAACAGAGGGCAGGGTCAAGAAACCAATACCAACAACAACAGCAGCAACAACAAAAAGTGCCGCTTACTCTGTCGGATTTACAGGGTCAGCACGTCAGTTGATGGGGATAAAGGCAGGTCACGTGGCAATTTCATTATGAAAGTTATTACAAGCAATTTAAATAATTGAACGCAATTCGAAGATCGCCACACGATACTGCGAGTGTCATAGCAATGAGCTGATCATAACAGTCAGCTGTCGAGTGTCAGGAATCGAATTAATATTAAAACATCAGTAAAATTATGAAGCAAACATATTCTAAAATTGTTCATTAAAATTTTTACTATTTTAACATTTGATAGCTCTTAACAATTTAAATAAATTGAAAGTCAATTTTTAAGTCTACATACTACTTATTATTGCAATATAGTATTTATGTATAATTATATTTATAATCTACAAAAAGTTGAGCTTCCTATAAGGCCCCTTTTCCTAATGTTTAGTTATTAAAAGATGTTCCAAAAATGTTACCCAAACAAAAATTTATAGTGGCGTATCCCCTATTTTTTTTATAAAGTAGTTTAATATACATTGAAATAAATAACGGTTATTATATGGTTATTATATGGGAACTTAACTATGTTATATCTTTTCCGACTAGTTTTTGTTGTACACGTACGGGTTTCTTACTTGTATTCTGATTGGATTTATTCACATCTGAATTTGATAGGTATTTTGGGAGCTCTTGTTACGAAAGAAATGTAAGATTTTACATTAGTTTTATGTAAAATCAGCGAAAGAAGTTAGTTCTTTAAGTGGTCCCACATAAGTATGCTATGAAATGTTGTAGAGTCACAGAGACCAATCACTCCATTTTGCCAATTATAGCAAAATAATGGACATTTTGATGAAAATTCAACAGCCGAGTCGATTGTTCCATGTCCGTCTGTCTGTCCGTCCGTCCGCCTGTTTGAGCGCGTCGATCTCAGAAACCATACAAGCTAGAGACTTCAAAGTTTGTTTGTAGGTTCCTGGATACCATATGCAGATCGAGCTTGTTTTTATTTTTGGATCGGACCACTATATCATATAGCTGCCATAGGAACGATACATCTAAAATGAAGTTTTAGTATGAAAAAGTTTTTTGTTTGTTGAGATATCAGAATCAAACTGATAGAATATGCATCTGGGTTGGTATTATACTTCTTGACCAAATTTGGTTAATATCGGTCTACTATATCATATAGCTGCAATAGAGACGCTCAATCGAAAATTAAGTCTTAGTATGAAAAAGTTTTTTGTTTTTTGAGATATCTTAATCAAACTGATAGAATATGCATTTAACTTGGATTGGTCCATCATGGCTAAAGTTCGTTCAAGTCGGTCGACTTTATCATATAGCTGTCATAGGACCGATTGGTAGAACCTAACCCAAATGATGTTCAATCAATGTTGGTTTGTACATTCTGACCAGATTTGATTCAAATCGGTTCTATATATCATATAGCTGCCATAGGAACGATTGGTCGAAAATCAACATTTATAAAAAAGTACCTAGGCTCAGAGTATCCTACTGTCGAGAGTGCTCGACTGTAGCCGCACCTCACCGCGAGCGAAGCGAGCAAGGGCAGAGCCCCCTGCCTTTTTTTTTAATTTAAGTAATGTAAAATCAACAACTTCTTAGGTGCGATCCATAACAAGCAGCCGTTGAACGAGGAAATGCGTGTCATATCAGCAAGAAATCTATAGCTGAAGTAAAGAAAAACTATGGAAAGACAACAACTTGTTGTTTTGATTCATTTAATCTTAAAGCTTAAATAAGGTCCGAATATGCTAGCAAAAATAAAAATTAGAAATGCTACCTTAGTAAGACTTTTATATCGACTCTTATATCGACTCGGCAAAAACAATTTATGTCTATTTAAATTGTAGAAAGCGTAGCTGAACACATGATGCTCATGTCCATCTATTAAAGTGAGGGCCTACTCTTAACGTTGCTCATTAGATGAGCCTTGGCCATTACTAGACTCATCGCAGCATCTATCAAAGTGTGTTTCCACTGGCAACGGCAGCGGCAAAAGCACTTTTTCATATAGCCCCGAGCGAGCGGCAGTTATCGGATCTTGGGAACAGTTTTCAGGGGAGGGGGAAAAAAGTAGAGTGTGCGAGTGTGTGTTGAGGTATGTATAGTATGTATGTATATGGAGCTGACTGGTTGAGCACAGCTGAAAAAGTGCGGTAATGGACAACCAAATCCTCACCTAATATGCAAATTTAATGAAGTAATTCAAAGGGTCAAACCGTAAGGGGGGAAAGCATTCACTAAGGGCATGAGTATGCCAGAGCGAGCATTTCATTTTAATTTAGAAGCCCCCGTTTGTCCGACACCTTCACGAACACGAAGAGAACCTGGGTGGCAGAATCAAATAGAAAAGGGGAGAAAAGGGACCAACACAGCTGAAATAATTCACGCAATTTGCCGCACATTTTGGCCAACGCGCTGACCAAACCCGAACCCGAACCCAAACCCAAACCCGATCCCTATCCCAAGACCTGAGCCGAGCCGAGTCAAGTTGAATCCCTGCCCCCGAATGTGGCAGACAAACGCAACTTTAGCCTGTTGGTTAATTAATAAAACGACCTCTGTCGCAGCTCTACACTTTTTTAGTGTCGCCTTTTCGGCTTACAGACGCCCCCGAACATGTTTTTCGCACAGCGCGCATTTAACTGAAGACAATGGGTCAGCAGGTTGCCACAGCGAGAAAGAGAAGAAGAGAGAGAGACAGAGAGAGAGAGAGTGACAGAGAAAAAGAAACTGAAGACAATGGGTCAGCAGGTTGCCACAGCGAGAAAGAGAGAGACAGAGACAGCGACAGCGAGAGAGAAACAGAATTGGCATCCAAAAAAGTATACAAAGAGCACAAGAAAAAAAGATGGCCAAATAGAAATTAAGAGTTAATTGCGTTGCTATTAAATTTAATTGTCGCGCTGCGTTTACCACTCACACGCATACACACACACACACACACACACATACACACACCGACACATCAGCATAAAAGAAAAACTGAAAACCGAACACTGAACGTGGCCAACGCAGAAGCGTTAAGATGAATGTGTGGCGAGTGTAAATGAAATGAATGGCTTTTAAAGACATTTACTGCATTCATTCAGCAAGAGTCCAAATTAAGGTTCAATCCCATTTACTATACAGTAAAAAGTTGAATATAGATTGTAATAAAACATACTTTCCATTATTAGGTTATGAAATAAATCAGTTAAGAGTAGAGATCAATCGTTTTCAAATACCCATAAATGAATTGAGCCAGAAAGTATGCTACAAAAATGGTAATTATGTTTAAGTGTAATACGATCATTCATTTTAGATCATAATCAAACTCTTAGCTGACTACTGTTATGCCAAAATTGGCTGAATTTTTGCGAAATAAAAGATCAAATAAAATCTATTAAAACTCGAGAATGAGTTTCAATACAAGGAGATAATTGTGATTGGCATTACACAAATAATTGTTTAGAAATGTGAAATTATATTAGATTTTAAAAGTTGGACTTTGTATCAATAAGTCAAAATTTGATTACATTTCTAAAAGCATTTATTCAGGATCACCCCAAAATGTCAAAAGCTGTCCTAAGATCAGTTAGAATTAAATACGGGCTGACTTAATAATTTTTAACCAATAGGATCATCATCGGTTTCAGTTTGTGGAAACGCTTTGCTCTTCTCATGACAACAATTATGATAATGTGAAGTGATGCACATGACAAACGATGAATTCATACGCCATGTTGCCCCAAATGGCAGTGTGTTGGCGAGCGTAGAACAGCTCCCGGTTGGCTGCAGCCAGCTGGGAGTTGGCAGTTGCAGCTCCGCAAGCACATGTTGCTGCACGTTGCACGTTCGCGGCCTCTTGCGAACGCAACATAATTGAAAGCTGCATGCGTCAACATAATTTTCTGACAACTTTAGTTAAGCATGTAAATTAAGTTAAAAATAACGATGACATTGGTTACATAAGCGCAAATGCAGGCAGCACACACACACACACGGACAACCAAAGCGGGAGTTGAGCTGAGCTAAGCCCAAGCCAGCTGAGCCGGGACAGAAGCAGAGGCAGAGGCAGCGTTAACGGCAGCAGCGACTGTGGCATGGATGAGGGCATGCCACAGCCACTGCCACAGGCAGCCCGACCCTCTGTCGGCCGTCAAGTTGCGCATTTTTCTTTTGCAACACGGCTACTCGTAATTGGAGCGTGGAATATCACTCTTCATGTTATGACATTTTTTCGCCAAAAGCGAATTAATTGTGCACTGAGAGAAATATTCGGTAAGCAGCACAAATATGTTAATCAATCATCAGATTTCCTTTATACGGAAAAGGATCAAGTAGAAACTAACAACCCTTTGGTGCATTTACACTAGTTGACGTAGCGTCAATTCGAGCAAAGTCAACAATTGGCAACCAAAATCAACGAGTTATTTGCGTTTACATTAGTTGACTTAGTTGACAAAAAAAAACCCGCTTGTCAACTACTTTTCCAGCTGGTCAACGCAAGCTGGGCTAGCAACGGGTTGGCGATAAAGTTGACAACAATATTCGTTGCCGTTCACGTTGCCAATGCTGTAGAGTTGACATCGATATTGTGTATGTATCGAACTTACTTCAATGTGTGAAATTGAAAATGTTGTAGCCACATACACTTTTCGATGTATTTTCAAAATTAAATAATAATTAACAATAACTAATTTGTTATTTTCTACAATTGAATATTGCTGAATATTGCAGCAATTGAATTTGCAATTTTATGTTGCCAGTTATCGATGTGCCATCAATCGATAGCTTTCGATAGTGATCGGCTTCAGTTTTAAATCACGAAAATAGCTTTGTTCACATACTTATATATATATACATACTTATATTTACATATATAAAAAATTAATAATGCACTTGTGAATTGCTTTATTTTTTAAATTATTATTTGTTTTATTTAAGTTAAAATTAGAAAAAATGTTAATCAAAAAACCTTGATGCCAAAATCAATGTGCTGCCACCTTTAATGTGTACACAAAGTTTGTCAACGCATAACAAAAGAATGAACATAAAGTCAATTTGAATTGTCATTGGCAACGTGGCCATTTTGACTTCAACTGTTGACATCAATCATTTACACTATGTTTAATCTCACATTGTCAACTGGCGTTTTTCGTATTGTCAATTTGCAGCCAATGCAACAGTTGACTGAGTTGACCGCTGCTTACACTAGGATTGACCACCTTGGTACCAAAATTGACTTGTTTGTTAACTGAGATCTAGGCGCTCGAACAGACGGACAGACAGATAGACGGACATACGGACATGGTTATATCGATTCGGCTGTTGATGCTGATCAAGAATATACTTATATAATTTATATGGTCGGAGATGACTCTATCTCCCTGTTACATACATTTCAACGAACTCAATATACCTAATTACTTATTTTTTAAGTAACGGCTATAATAAAGAGTTAGCAAAATAGGGACAACACAAGAAATCCTTAAAGATTTAAAGACAGAGAGAATGAAAAAAAAAAATAGAGTCTGGGTTATAGAGAGAGAATGAAAGAGGAGAGTACTAGTTAGATAGATTTAATATATTATATCACAATCGAGGTGTTATTGGATTGACTGGTAGACTCTCTCATAAATATACAAACTGTCAGCCCAAATCTTTAATATATTCCTAAAGCCGTAAAAAAAAAAAACAACTCTGCTCTGAAACTATTGAGTCTATATATATATTGTATTACATTTCAATTGCGTAATGCACACAATGCCTTGAAAATTCGGACAGTGTATTGTCTTGCCAAGCCGCACGACTATTTATATGCAACACGCACACACACACACTGACTTACCTGCCTGTGTTAGTGCTGCAATGTTGCGGTTGGCTGGCACACACACGCACACACTTTATCCAAGCCACACACAACACACACACACACACACACACACACACACATACAACACACAACAGCTAAGGTAACGTGCGCCCAGCGATATGCAAAGCAAACCGTTAAGCAGAAAAAGAGAGCGACGTCAAGGTTACCTGCGCTAACCCAACCAAGTATATCATACACATGCTATAACATAACTACATATGCATGTACACATGCACATGCACATGCATATACTTATACAACACCAGACACACACTCACACATCTGCCCCACACACACGTTGATTGTGTTGTGAGTATGAGACAATGCTCGCATTTTCTTGGCTAACAGCGATGCCCTTTTGGTACCAAGCAACGGATGGATGTTTGGGGGCAGAGGTTGCATGTGGCAGACGTAACTGAAAGACACGCGCGTTGCACGTTGCAAGTCTGGATGGAAATGCAAAAATATGAAAAGCAGGTGAATTATTAAAATACGAGTAATGTTCGCTCGTTAGGCTCGTTGCAATGCCAAAAATGGTAAGACACTTATTTGGCAGTCTGATTGTTTGGCATACGCAGCAACTAAGCAGGGAATGTTCATTTAAATGCACATAAATGCAAACAATAGTACAAAGTCTCATAAGAAACTATAGAAAATCCACTCTCTGACTAAGTTATTTCTGGAAATAGGTTAAACTTTCTCTATTAATTTTTATTGAAAAACTTTAAATTAAATTTTGTTATTAATTTAATTTCATACAAATTGAAATTAATTATAGTAAATGTCAAAAAATACCCCTACACTGAAAAAAAAGACTAACTTCTAAAATCAAGAACATTCATCTTAAATATTTTATTCTTAAAATAAGATTATTTTAAGACCAAATTACTAAAACTAAGATTATTAATCTAAAAAATCTTAAAATCTTAATATAAGAATAAAAATCTTAAATTGTTAGGAAAGTATTAATAAGTACTATTTCGTATGAAACAAATGATGGCACCGTGGCGCTCTGGTTAGAGAGGCCGCTTCAGTTGTGAGGCAGTAGGCGGCGGTTCGAATCCCCCTCGTAACAAATTAAAATATTATTTATAAAATTACTAAAAAAAATATAAATATAAAAAATAATTTTCATTTATTTTATTTTTTTATTTTAATTTTAAGAACATTTATTCTTAAAATAAGAACTTGGTCTTATTTAAAATGTTCTTAAAGTCAAGATGTGTTCTCTTAATTCAAGAATTTGATGTTCTCGACGCGTTTTTTAGACCAAAAATCTTAGTTCTGAGACCAAAATCTTGATTTTAGTTTTTTTTTTTTATCAGTGTAGTACTAAAAAAATTACCCATATCCATAAATAATTTGTTATTTTAAGTCGGGTTCTAATGAGAATTGAATTTGGTTTTTTCATATAAATATATGAACATAACTTTTAATCAAAAGCCTTATAATAAAATTAAAAAGTTATTAATTCTATAATTTTTAAAATATTTCTTATATAATTTGTGTATTCAAATAAAAGAATAGACTTTCTTTTAATTTGTTTGATAAAAATAATTTGTTTTATTTTTAAAAATATAATTGTAAATGTCCCATATTACAACTTAATAAGTTGTTTATTGATATGACTCTTCGGCAATCTACAGGCTCTTTTTAAAGTGTTGTGCGCACTATGCGTATGCATAATATTGGAAAAGTTTAATGTGTTGTCATGCCAGGTTGCCCAACACTGTCTCTTCTTAAACTCAGTAAAAAACAAAACAACAGAGCACAAATCTGATCAGCTACAAAGCTATCGCTAACACATCAACATCAACATCAACAGGAACATCAACATCCACATCCACGTCGCCTTTGCCTTTGCCTTTGCCATCGCCACGCCTCATCGCCATCAACTTGTGTTGTTATCCGCATCTCCAAAGCGTTCTTCATGCTCAGTCTCATCGGCAGCGTCATGGATGGGCAACAACTTTTCTGTTAGCCATTGAAGTGACCCCCACTCCTACTCCCGCCTCTTTGTTGAGTTCTCCTTTAGTCGGTTTTGAAAACAGTGGCAACAGCAACAGCAACAGCAACAACGACAACAACACGGGACACAACTGTTATTAACGAGAACGCCCACAATGCCCGTAAAGTGCTTCATATTACGCCACTAATTGCATAATTTCGTTGCCATTTTTATTAGTCTCTCAGTGCGATGCTCCCGCCTTTGATGTCGCCAACAGACCATAACCATCTACCAGTTATCATCTCCTATCCAATATCTTCCATTTACCATCATCATCATCATCATCAGCATCATTGACCACCATACCAACTACTCCATTTACTCATTGGTTGCACTCGTTCCAGCTGGAGAAGAGACTCTTTTTATTCCATTTAAGTTGGAGTACGAGTACTTGTATTCATTCGACAGCGCTAACCGAATGTGAATAGTCGTCCACAATTGTCATTTGATTATTATAAAACGATACTATTTATTGCATAATAAGTACAGCACACATCTCTAAATTGTCAGAGATTCAACTTTATTCGATGCCTTTGTGTTTCAATTAAGTTCGCTTTTGTCTTTATTAAGCTGATTTTACTAGGCTTTCAAAGTAATATCATATGAATAGATTAGAGATAAGATCTTAAGGTGCGAACAAGTTCGGCAGAAATGCTTTCAGCTCAAATACATTACTTTTTTGTATTAATTTCTTTAGAATAATCATAAAGTATGACTTGCTTATTTTTACTGAACTGTCGTTGAATTCAGGTTAGATACGAAAAATGTATTAAACTTGTTTCTATCAAACGGCAATATATAAAATAATAATAATAATACCGATAAGCCGGACCATATTCAAACTTTCATAATTTTGTCAAAACTGACCTGATTTTCGAACGGAATGCCATTTATGGTAGATTATGGTTTGGCCTTTAATTTTATTCTGCATACTAACTAAATTAATTTCGTTAAAAAAAATGTTTTCCGCTAGAACTAGATTTCGATTTTCACTGCTAAGGAATTTTGATAATTTTTTTAAACCTAAAATTTTAACTTTTAATTACACTTCTTATTTCATAATTAGTGTAAAACAAGTTTAAGCATTTAAAAAATTTTAAAAATTGTTTTGCAGTACGGGTATTCTTACCGGAACCGAAAGAACCGGAACGAACGCGAATCGAAGACGATGTACAATATGTTTTGGTTAGATTCGCAAAATTATAAAGGTTTTTGGCACTTTTTCCTTACTGTTATACTATTTTATTGCGGTATAAAGTCAAAAGTGAAACTCAACAAAATTTACACACTATATTCCATGTTGAGTGAAGTCTCTTGATTTCAAAAGAAAAAAGATTTTACCTATTAAAAGCTATTTCGACTGGAAGCGAAACGACCACAATATGAAAAACCCCATATAAAAAAAAAGAGAAACATTTTTTTTGACTGTTATTTATATGTAGTGTTATTAATTCCGCAGTCGTTTCGCTTCCAGTGTAACTTTACATCGAAAACCAAAAAATATGTTAAATAAATAAAACTTTCTTCATATTTTCTAAAACTATTTTAATTAAGAAATTTTTCGTATCAAAGTTCTAATAATCGCAATTATTAAAAAACATTTTGGTAGTTTTCGACAGCCCTAACTTTTATGTCTCTTTATTTCTCAAAGGAAATGCACTCTCTGAACTTTTCCAGTAAAAGATCTTGAGCTAGAAGTACCGAGACACATCTCTATTGGAATCTAAATTGAATATATATGGTATTGCCGGAATGTTCTGAGTGCTCTTAGGTATGCGCATATAAATGTCTATTTCGTATCCTGTTCTCGGCACATGTCCTGCTCGATTAAACAGCACTTTTCAATGAATATGGCAATGGGCATGGGAAATGGCAACGACATATTTTATAGACGCTTAATAACCATTTTTCTGCCAACAAGAGTTGTTGTTGTTGTTGTTATTTCTTGTTGTTTGTTGTTGTATTGCCAAATGGTCAGTGGAGTCGCTTCTGGGATAAACCGAATCGTCTGTCTGCACTTGGGCACTTGCTACATGGCGTTGCACAGATTCTACCTGACAGATTTAATGGGTGCAAAAATGCTGGTTACCATAATATGGTTATATTGTTATTGCTATTGTTGTTGTTGAAGCTATTGTTATTGTTGTTGTGGGCATTAGTATCCGCTTTCTATGTTGAGCATTTGAAGTTAGCGACAACTCAGATGGAAACATATACAAACAGAAAGACAGAGACCGACAGAGAAAGAGAGTGAGAAGAAGAGTGTGTTTTTGACCCTTTCAAGGATGTGTCCTTTTGTATGTGAATAAAGTTGTTTACATTTTCGCAGGGGTTCATTAGACAGCGGAAATATTACGTTGAGCCTCAATGCACGACTGCTTTGTGTCTGAAATCCCTTTCCAGGACTTACAAATTTGTAGATCAAAATTATTTATCAGACATATTTGAATATTATCGAGTTGGAACTGCTAAACAGTTGTAGTGTTAGTGTTACTTGTACGTTGTAGCAATGAAATTAACCTTTGCTCTTTATGAACAGAATTTAAATGTAATGAAATATTTCCTATATCTATTTCACATTTTCTCAGAGAAGAAACATTTATAAGTATAACATTATTTACTGGATAACAGTGAGGTCCTTTACTCTCTAAAAAGAATTGCCGACCTATCACATACATATAGTATATATAACCTCACTTTGAAAAATAACTAAGTTCGATTCCTTAGGAATGTCACACAGTCACACAATACGTGATATTATATAAAAAGAACTCGACTGTCGGAGACCCCGTACTTACACGTACTTTGGAAAAAGCTAAGACAAAAATATACTGCTCACTTGATGCCCTTGCAGAGCGCTGTATAAAATTTTCCGACTACTTGTTTCAATGGCAACTATATGAGATAGTACACCGATTTGAACTGTAAGGATGTATAAAACAAACTTAAAAGCATATTCTGTCAGTTACGATATCTCAAAAAAAAAAAGTTTTTCATACTAAGACTTGATTTTCGCCCCAT
Source organism: Drosophila innubila (assembly GCF_004354385.1). Lineage (NCBI taxonomy): Eukaryota > Metazoa > Arthropoda > Insecta > Diptera > Drosophilidae > Drosophila > Drosophila innubila. The sequence continues at coordinate 29,085,465 of NC_047626.1, forward strand.
CGGTCCTATGACAGCTATATCATATAGGGGTCCGATTTGAACCAACTTTAATCAAGATATATAAATCCAAGTTACATACATGTTGTATCAGTTTGGTTATGATATCTCATAAAACAAAAAGTTGTTCATACTAAGACTTGATTTTCGCCCGATCGGTCCTATGACAGCTATATGATATACACTGATAAAAAAATGTTCTAAAATTAAGATTTTGGTCGCAGAACTAAGATTTTTGGTCTAAAAAATGAGTCGAGAACATAAATTCTTAGATTAAGAGAACACATCTTGATTTTAAGAACATTTTAAATAAGACCATGTTCTTAATTTAGGAATAAATGTTCTTAAAATTAAAATAAAAAAATAAAAATTATTTTTTATATTTATAATTTTTTTCATTGTTAAATTTTAATATATTTATATTTTATTCTGTTTTAGCAATTTTATAAATGTTCTTTTTATTTTTTTACTAGTGGGATTCGAACCGCCGCCTACTGCTTCACAATTGAAGCGGTTTCTCTAACCAGAGCACCACGAGGCCACCAATTCTTTGATACGAAATAGTACATATTTATCCTTTCCTAACAATTTAAGATTTTTATTCTTTTATTAAGACTTTAAGATTTTTTAGATTAGTAATCTTAGTTTTAGTAATTTGGTCTTAAAATAATCTAATTTTTGGTCTTTTTTTTCAGTGTAGGGGCAAGGGCGATCCTTCAAAATAAAGAAATTATAAAGAAAATTTTAATGTATTGTATTCCAAAAAGGAAAAGTTAAAATAATAGATTTCAAAAGATGCTAACGCAGCTCAAAATTATCAAAATTATTGCAAGAATACAGTCTGTTTAAAAAAATATTATGGAACAAATTTTTAAACATAATGGATGCATAAAATGAAAAGAGTCTGCTTATGCTTGCGTAGACCCAAATGTTCCTGGAGACCAAGCTGTCACCATCATTTAACAAATTTTTCTGCAATCAAACTTTTTTTAATTTTTAAAATTTAGCATTTTTTAAAAGCTTATCTCTAGACGGAAGCGTGCGTTTTTCAACATTACTCAAAAATCACTCAGCCGATCATAAAGAGCTTTATACTTTACACAAATGTATATAAATTTTTAAAATAAGAAAATTAATAATGTTTTTTTCCTTCCTGTGTTCACATAATTGGATTAATTAAGCTTCCAATAAGATATTATTCATTAAAATCTATGGTGGAGAATCGGATGGACATATTTGCAAACCTGCCCAACGCAATTGAGGGGTTTGTTTGGAATTATTATAATAAGGCTTCATTTGAAATTCAAAAATATTTCGAGGACGGCAAAATGCATCTTTCTATAAGCCATAATAAAACCACTGCAGTTTGATTGATGTTTTGGGATTTTTATCTTAAGTGATTTAAAAACATGCCTTTACTTGGAAAACAAAAATAAATTTTGCCAGTTAAATAATACTATTATAGAATGCAAATATGGGAAGTTTTTTTTATCCAGTAGGGAACTCCGCTCTCTGCTCGATTTGATCGCGGTGATGTAGTTGAGCCTTGGTAAACAAAGAAGTTTTTTTTTTGTACGTATGGCAGCTATATGATACAGTGGCCCGATTTGAATAAAATTTGTTTAGGATGTATAAGACATAGGCAGACACTTGCCAGTATTCACATATCACCGCCCACAGTGGGCGTGGAAAAATTTTAATATTTACTGGATCTGCCTGAAATTATAGGGAGTCTACATTCCAAATGTACGCCTAACTCTTACCATCTCTAGGATCTTTTAGTTCATACGAACAGACGGACGTAAGTATACCGACCGGCTGTTGGTGCTGATGAAGAATATATTTACTTTAGGGGTCTGGCACGTCGCCTTCCCGCACATGGTATTAAAATACATACTAAAAAAATGTATTACAAATTAAATTAAGGCTGCAAGCCGGCTCTGAACCTAACCACACAGAACCGGCTCGGTTCTGGTTTTAAGACAGCCCGAACCTCAATATGAACTGAACCCTTATCCCGCAAACCCAAACCTGAACCGAACAACTTTCTGAAATAAAAGGTTGGGCTCGAACATAAAATAATTGGACAAATTTTATAGTTTTTTTAATATTATTCTACTATTTGGGTCTACGGATAAAAAAAATCATATTTTAGTCTCAAAAAAAAATTATGATTAATGTCACAAATTCGAACTTTTTTTATAAAAAATTTTTGTTATTTAATTAAACAAAACCCAAACCATCGGTTCAGTGGGTATATAAACCGGCTTGCGAAAGGATTCTAAGTCTTGCTCTACTGTTCAAACCTCCGAATCAAACCATTACCAAAATTTTGGTGCCTTGATTAAAATTGAAATTAAAGTAACTTTTTCTAAGGATCGAATTTTAAACAAACTTTTTTCATGAATACTATATGTTTATACCCTCATATATCGATTTACATGTGTTTAGAGCACGAATATTGTAGTTTTTAATTGAAAAGGAAAGTCGGAAGTCGCAAGGAGGCCGGATCGTTAGTTTTATGATCTTTAGCTCGTGCTTAAACCGCAGCGATAAATGAAAACCAGCACTTTTCCGCTCAATTCAACAAAATGCCGCATTTCCTGCACCTACATACGTGCCCGCCGCAGTGCCACTCGCAGTTCTTTAGCGGGTGAGCGGGTGAGCGGGAGAGCGGGAGAGCGAGCGAGAGAGGGAGTGTGTTGTAAGCGAGATGGAACATATGCGGAGATTACGTATTCAGCAATGCATGAAGTTTTAAAAGTTTCAAGCCCATAAGCCACAATGGCCACGTCTCTCCAGGCTTGACATTTATTATCTGCCGGTTTGGCCCAAAATGAAGTTGTGGCCTCTTTCGTCTTCCAAAAAGCTCTCTCCCCCCAACACACACACACACACACACGCATAAGCGCACACACGCGATTGAGGAAAAGGAATGAGTACAGGGGGAGCGGGTGGGGGTTGGCTGTGGTAGAGTAGTTGACATCCCGTCGCTGCTCGTTTGCGGTCGACGTCGGCGACATTTGCATGCCCGGCTGGCCATTTAACGTGTCCGTGTCCGTGTCGTCGAGGTGGAGATGTAGTTTGCAGTTGGAGATGGCGATGGCGTGGGCGATGGCGATGGGAGGCGGCATTGTAGGGGCGTGTTCCTTGGCCCTTTGATTTCGTTTGCTTGTTGAGCGTGGGCGAGACTCGGCGACTGTTCTCGCCTATTACGCAGTCCGCACACGTTTCTCGTAAATGTGAATTTTTCGCTAAATGTTTTGTAAATGTTTCCGTTCTTAACTTTATAATTAGTTGGCATGAGGATGACGCAAAAGAAAACGCAGCGTCGCACCACATCGCACTACAGCGTACCACACCGCACCGCACCGCACCGCTCAGTGCAACAGGAAGCGGAAAAATGAGAAAAAGCACTGCGGAAATTGTGTAAGTTAAAAGGCTGGCAAAACCCACGACAGTCCACAGTCCAGAGTCTGCAGCCCGCAGTCCATAGTCTACATTCTGCAGCACGCAGCAAGTGTCGCCTCTACGAGTATGTTGCACCATTCCAGTGGCTTTGCCTCAGATAACAAGCTGAGTGCCGCCAAAAGCATGTAGATAACTGCATACATTTAATACGTGGCATAACACAGATCAACAAAAAAACATTATTATAAAATGCATGCTTCAAATTCTTGATTTTAGCATGTTTTTTTTTTTAAGTATATTTTCCGGATATAACTAAAGTGAATTGAATTTGGGATTGATGTTATTCTGCTATTCTGCATGTTTTTCTCTCCGTTCATGTGGACCTATGAACACTTCAAAATTTAATTTTTGAGTCATCACTTTAGGAAATAACTGCAGTGCCGTCCATGATTAGAAAGATACGCTTCTTGATATCATAATGTTAATATTAGTAATGTAAAAATTTACCGAAATGTCGACAACTCGATTTTCGCGGTAGCGATTCTTCCGAATTGCCAAAGTTTGAACAAAACATGAAAATGATGCAAGAAAAATAAGATTTATAATAAAAGTATGCGTGTATTTTGTGAATACAACTGCGTTTTCAAATTAAAATAATTTTTTTTTTTTTAATTCAATATTTGCAATTAGATCTACTATTTTCCGATATATCGAAAACTCGATACTTATTTTTGGCGATTTTCTATTTCGATTTACACCACTAGTTGATACTTTTTTTATACCCTGAGTCCAATGGGCAAACAAGTGGGTAGAATGCATGTTACAGGCAAAAGGGGGCGTGGCAGACCCCCCAAAGTATATACATTCTTGATCAGGATCAACAGCCGAGTCGATTAAGCCATGTCCGTCTGTCTGTCCGTCTGTCTGTCATCCGTCTGTTTTAACTCGTCGATTTCAGAGACCATAAGAACTAGAGACTTCAAACTTAATATATAAGTTTCTGGATACCGTACGCAGATCAAGTTTGTTTGTTTGTTTTTTTGATCTGACCACTATATCATATAGCTGCCATAGGAACGATACGTTGAAAATGAAGTTTTAGTATGAAAAAGTATTTTGTTTGTCGAGATATCTTAACCAAACTGCTAGAATATGCATCTGGGCTGGTATTATACATCCTGACCATATTTGGTTCAAATCGGTCTACTATATCATATAGCTGCAATAGAGACGGTAAATCAAAAATTAAGTCTTAGTATGAAAAAGTTTTTTGTTTTTTGAGATATCTTAATTAAACTGTTACAATATGCATTTAAGTCGGTTTTGTACATTCTGACTAAATTTTGGTTAATTCGGTTTCATATATCATATAGGTGTCATAGGAACAATTGGTCGATATTCAACCTCATTACAGAGTACCTGGGCACAGGGAGTCTTACTGTCGAGCGTGCTCGACTGTAACCGCCCACTTGTTTATTGTAGTATTCCCTTTGTCATAATTTCAAGTAAGATCACTTGGCTTGGCCAGCTGTTTACATATTTTCTTTAGTCGAGTTGACACTCTTTTATAGACACTACTATGGAGGATAGGCAGCTTTCTCTTTTTCTCTTTTTTTTGTGTCTATCCAAACTTAAAAATTGTATCTTCTTTTTTCAAAATGTTTCTTCAACACATGTGTTTTCCCTTTCCATCGAACTCTTTCTTACTCTCTCTCTCACTTGATCTTTGTTTAAGGCAGCGGTGGGCACGCCTTTGTTCTTGCTGCTCGCAGTGCTCAAACAGTTATGTTTTGGAAAGTGGCGCCAAAAAGACGCACAAGCAAGCCGGACAACCGCAATTCTGCAATAACGAAATACACGCAGTGCTCAGAGTGTCGAATAACTTTACAATAACAAACATGCAGTGCTTGACTCTGAATCTGCTCAATCCGTTAGTTTTACGCAAACTCTCATAAAAACAAACAACAACACAGTGTAATAAATGTGTTCATTTTGTTTTAATTTAAGACTTCAGAAGTTGTGTTTGATGTAGATGTTGCCTACCACTGGTTTAAAGATCTGTTTGTTTTTATCCTCCAGTGCTGCCAGAATCTCCGAAGCACAAATTGCTAGATTTGGAAAAAAAAAGTTGCTAATAATTGCTAAAAATTATGTTAAAATTATCAAAAAAAAAAAAAAAAAGGTTAAATTATTAAAATGTTCGTTTTCAAAAAATATATGTATGAATTTAAGAAAAAAAATCGAAATTGAAAATACTTAAATTAAAAAGGAACATGATTTCATATCTTAAGCAATTATATTAACATTTAAATAAAGAATACTTATAATGCTATCTAACTCGTCAGCTTCACTTTAATCAGCGTACTTTCTCATAGCCAGTAATTTGGCATTTTGACCCAATCACAAAAGTTGTTCATATTTTTTGTGAACCATTATTAATCGTAATTTGTGCTATCAATTTCAAAAAGGTATAAAAAAAGTCAAAGATGCTAAATAAAAATGAAGAAATGCTAGTTTTGTAATGAAGTTGCTAAAATTGCTAAAGAAAAATCACAAATTGCTCGATTTGATTTTTGAAAAAAAAAGTTGCAGTGCTCTCTCTCTCTCTCTCGCTCTCTGTCTCTCTGTCGTTTGATCACTGCACTGATTAACCTGGCTCGTGGAATTTACTTTGTGAAGATTACGGCTCAACAGGTGCCACTTTGAAGACACGTGGCATTTAGCCTATAGGGAGATGCCTTCATGTGGCAATCAACAAATTGCAGCAATCTCATCGAGGCAATCCTAGGAATCCTTACATATGCACTGTCGCTGATTTGTGTGCGTCTGGCAGGGAAGGAGGAAGTCAGGGAGGGTTATCCACAACCATGTCTATTGGGAGGAACGTCTACAAGGCAGTTTAATTAGATTTTCAGTCGAGATGTGCGCCGCGTGATTGAGGATTGTGGATTGAGTCGCAGCTGACTGAATCACGCAACTGCCGCTGCCGCGCTGCTTCACTCACCTGCCCCAAGATGTGGTGCGGTGCTTTGTTGTATCTCCATTTGAAGTTTTAATTAAAAGCAACTACACAAGAGCAAAAGCAACTGCATCCAAGTAGTACGAGGCAAGAGACAAGAGGCTTACTATAAGCTTCGCATTTGCAGCACCTGCTGCTCCCAGCGACTTATTAAAAGCTGTCAGCGTTATGCTAATTAGGCAACCTAACCAAAAAACGTTGCCGCAAATCAATCAAGATACACTCCCCAGAGGCGTCTTCCCTCAAACCCTCTTTCCGTCAGTAAACAAGTGAGAATAGTCTTAACGAGATACTCTTTGTACCCAGTTCACATACAGAGAAATTACAGAGACCACAATTACGCCTAAGGTTGAGACATTCATCCATTCTGTAAAACCAATTCTCCACTTCTCACTGAATCGATTTAAAATAAACTTGATATTCTTTTTCGTAAAATATGTTCACAATTAATATATCGGAAAAATATATATATGCATTATGAATTAGAATTTAATTTATCTTATTTAAAATATATATATGCATTATGAATTAGAATTTAATTTATCTTATTTAAATTGTTGTCCCTGCGATTGGGTTATTTATCTTCAGAAATTATTGTTAGCTCGTTATGAAAGTTTTAGGATACCAATAAAATACGTTGTTCGAGTAAATTTACCAATTATCAAGTCCTTATCTAAGAGAGTCGGAATGTAACGTTATTTGTCTAATAAAGAAAAAAGATTAATCGAAAAGGCTTTCAGAGTTTAAATTCATATTCAGCTTGAAACAAAGTGAGAACGACTTTTTACGGGATCAAATACATTTATTTATATACTTATGTAATATGATATAGTTAATGTATATCAAAATAATTTTTAACACAACAAGATTAATAAAGAGTAAAACCCTTGTGATCTGATGGTTTTTCTGATAAAACGCGCTAAATCGATTTAGAATATCAGTTGGGTATACGTTGCATATCCTGCTCCCATAATCTTTGATGACAGGGTATAGAAAGGCCAACAAATTAACGGTACGGTCGTCCAACGCATGCTGATTAGCGGTAATCAGGCCAAAGGCGACAGCGCGGCCAATTTCAATGCAAATTTTTTGGCTGGTACGCGCGAAAGCACAAGAAACTCAACATTTTCTAACAAAATTAAAAGTAACAGCAGTTCAGCGAATTCCGCCCACTCATGTGCTCTCTTTTTCTCTTACACACTCCCCATCCCATCCCCTATCCCTATCTATCACTCGTTTTCTTTGTCTATCTTCCGTGAGATGCTCTTTCTTTCAGTTTATGACTCTTTTGGGCCAGGTCAGTTGTTCGAACTGAAGTGGCAATAAGCTTAGTAAATTTTGATGAAATTTCAGTTGTGCTTGAGGAACACATCGAAAATTATCATAATTCCCAAATGGTTTTCTACCGGTTTTAGCTGCCACGTTTGGATTCATTCTCATTCTTACCTTGAAGTTTTGGATATTTAACAACAATTTAAAACAAATTTACAAACTGGCCAGCAATAAATCCAGCGAAAATGTTGACTTCCCTTGGCGTTTTCTAGTGTTGGTATGGGGTGGGTGGTGGGAGGGGGTTTGTTGTTTTTTGATTTGGTTTTCCCTTCTGCTGCTTCCACAAAGAGTGGCAACAACTGAGAATAAAAAGGAAAAGTTCAAGTGTCGAGTACTAAATAAATTTTGCTAGTTGCCCAGCAGCGACTTGTAAGCGTGTTTTTGGCAAGTGAGTTGGGATTGGGGTGGGGTGTGGGTGGGGGAGTGGTAGGAGGAGCGTTCGCTGATGAGGAAACGGAAATGGAACATAAACGGAAGTGCCGACCAGCTGTCCGAGCTGCGGTGTTGTAAGTTCCTTCACTGCGATACTCGAGTTTGAAAAGGTGTTTATTGAAACGTTTAACGCTGCTGGCTGAAGGTCAAAACGGTTGCTGCATGAACGCTTCGTTGCATGCTCCAGCAAACGAACGGAAGGTGGAAAGCGTGGCAAGCTTTAAGGAGCAACAAACACTTACGAAAGCGTTTAAAGTGCAAAGGGCTAGCGTATCCATCCATCTATGCATCTATCTAAGTATCTACAACGACATTTGCAACAGTCGACAATCGCGAGCAAGCCCAAGTAACGGTTTGAGCAGTCTGAGCATCGGGAGTAAGGGCTTGTCCACCGCTGATCTAGTAGATAGTAGCTACCATATCTTTCTATTATCCACCATATCTTTCTATGTGTTCTTCTGGGCTGAAGTGCAAAGGCAAAATCTAAACTTGACAGTCGACAAGTTGCAACGCGACGCGACGCGACGCGACGCGACGCGACGCGAGTCAAGGAAAGGCCTTTGCCTGCCTGGTTGGAATGTGTCGCCTGCAGGGGCAACCATTTTGGTTGTGCGACATTATTAGCTATTTGAAGCAGCCACTGAAACAGACAAGTAAACGAGCTGCCGGCGCCAGGGATGCTCCTCTGCTCTGTAGCATGCCACTGATGGCTGCAACTGCTCCTTGCAATATACGACACGCACACCAGCAACATTGACAACGCCATGTTTATATGCAACATTGACATCTTGGCGTGACGCGAGTGATGCCACAACGTAGCTCGTTGTTGCCACTGCCACTGCCACTGCCACAGTTGCCCGTTACTCCGGCATTCACATTACTGATATTGCAGCTGCTTTTGCTGGCATTGCTGTTGCTGATACTGTTGCTGTTGCTATTCCTGTTGCTGTTGCTGTTGCTGCTGCTCACAGTCATAAAAGTTCTCTGGCTTAGACTGTCGTAGCTTCTGGCTGTGGCATGGGGGCAACTGCAGCCGCCACGTGTGCCACCTAAAAATCCCAAAATTAAATGCAAAATGTGAAGCAAATGTAAAATGCACTGCAACAAAATTCGATTCAGTTTTCGTCATATAAAACGATCTGTTGGCGGACACTTATTAATCAAAAACGAATGGAAACAATTGAAAAAATCCCTTTTAAAGCCTATGCCTGAAATACTGACTTCATCTGAATTGAAGTGTATTAATGTACTATATATAGGCATTTTTAGAGAAAGCTGGGACGAAAAACTTAAAAGTTTGCATTACTTTTCCTGTTATCAGTCAAATTTAATTTTTTAAAAGAGTTGTTGCAATTTAACTATTTTTTCACAAAATCTTTCTTGCTACAGCAATAAACTGAACAAATTGCAAAGAGAACACTTAAATCGTGATAAGCTAGGATTTCTTCTATATCTTATATTCATTTATTATATAAGTTAGATTATTATTTAACTTGATGCTTTATGTCGTGTTCGCGTTCCTGAAAGTGCCCAAAAGTTAAAAATGATATTTCAAATATTTAATAAAAGTGATAAGAAAAAATATTATTATAATGATAATAAATTAAAAAAAAAATAAAATAGGAATTTGCAGCTACTTCTGGTGAGCAGTTCTTGAATTGCAAAAAAACTTCTCAGCGTGTTGCATGCGGCAGTCAACAGCTGCTTTGCATGAAACTGCCGGAGATGTTGCAGCATCTTTGTCAGCCTAGAGAGAAAGTGAGTATGTGTGTGTGTATGTCTGGCGGTGTGTGTGCGACTGTGACTATATTACATTTTATGTCAAATGCGCACGCTTGCAATATTGACAGACACTGGCGTTGCTGCAGGAGGCACGGAAACGGATGCGGACACCACCTGTTCCGGATCCGGGTCTGGGTCTGGGTCTGCGTCTGGGTCTGCGCCTGAAGATGCTACGTCGGCTGCTGCGTCGCCATGTCAAGCTAATGTTAACTTATTTTCATATTTTCACATGCCGGAAGTGCCCCAGCCACACCCACTCCCACTCCCAGGAATACAACCTTTTTAGACAAGCAGCAAGGGGAGGCAATGCCACGCCCATTTTTTATTAGAACAACTGCGTCTAGAAGAGCTCCCCAATGGGCTTGATGGTCAGCTCATGCACCTGGACATGCGGAGGCGTGCCCAAGGCGTACAAAATGCCAGCTGAAATGTCCTCCGGCTGCAGCAGGGGCAGCGTTTTGAAATCAGGGGGCAAGATCTCCGTATCGGTGATACCCGGACTGATGCTCTGCAACTCAACACAATGCAAGTAATGGAATCGTACGTATTTAAAACGTAATCACTGCATACTCACCGTCACTTTGATCTGCGTCTTGAAGCCATTGAGCTCCTGGCGCAGGACTTCGAGGAGCGCAGTAATGCCATACTTTGATATCGGGTACATGTTGAGGGCCTGCAGCTCACCTGCTGGGGGACTGATAACCTGGTGTCCAGTCAGGCTGTTGATCAATACCACATGACCTGCCACATTGCGCTGCTGCATGGAGCGAAAGGCGCGCTGGGTGCATTGGACCACGCCCATAAGATTCACCTGCATCACATGCTGCAGTTTCTCCAGCTCCAGGGTCAACACTTGTCCGGAGTGCAGGAGACCCGCATTGTTAATAATTATATCAATGCCGCCCAGTTGTGCCTCGATCCAATCAAAGGCAGCTGCCACCGATGACTCCACACCCACATCACATTTGATCGCATGGAGACGCGACTGAAGCTCTTCCGGCAGTTCCTCCTTAAGTGCATCAATGCGTTCCACACGACGTGCTAATCCGACTACAACCAGTCCGGCTCTCACCAGATCTTTAGCGACAGCAGCTCCAATACCTGAGCTGGCACCCGTCACAACAGCTACTCGATCCTGCCAACGTTCCATGGTTCCACTTGGACTTAGGTATTATGGCTTTAGACAATTCTTAAATCTTACTTCGTGCGCTGTTGAGCGAAGCGTTTTTGCAACTGACTGTCATTTACAAAAATGCTTCCTTTATATTGGACATCGAGTAACCTACCCCTTCCCTCTCGCTCAATTCTCCAGGTTGCGGATAGTTCACGTGTCAAGGTCTCAATTGAATTTTTTTTGGAATAGTTTGAGAGCGTTACGCCCCATTTTTGAATTGAATAATTTATCGGGTGGGTGACTCAATTCGCCATTTAATTGTCATGGAGCAATTAGGCATTTTGTATATGTTGATAAATATTTTGGGTCAAAGTTCCACCTGCCATCTCCACCGTCACCCTCAGCTCATCTTTTAACCGTGGAGTGCCATATGGCAATTTAACTCATTCATCAATTTTTCGAGGTTACCCAAAACTGGTATTTATTTGCACATGCGAATTTCATTTTCCATTCGGTGCTACACTGAGGGAAAGACTAAAGCTGAGTATAGACGACCACTTTTTCCTCGATGGTCACACAATCGATTTATTTCTCATAGAATCTGGGAACACTCAATTATTTCAAGATGCTTTTTAATAGCTGAGTTGACCGACAAATTTATTCATATTCTTTACTACAGTTCTGCGGAATTTCTATTAAAACTGTTTAAATTATTCTGACGATCATTAAAATGTAGAATATGAGTCCCACAACAACTTTTTCGGTAGAATTTTCTAATTCAGTTTTTTCTTTCGGTTCCGGTTTCAGTACCGGTACAAACCAGAACCAACATTAAAATTTGAAAAATATTTAAATATTAGAAAACAATAATATATTAACAAATTTGTACATACGTATGATAAGCCTAACTTAAATTTTAACTTATCCATATAAAAAAATTACTTTACCTAATTAAACATTGTACCGGCCAATCTGCTTGAACTTCATTTTTGAAATTTGGATACAACATACGTTAAATAATTTCATCGGGAGATAAGACGGTGTTTTGGAAAATTCGACCTGCAAGTGCGTTTAACTCGAGGTCAAAGTTCGCATTTATTATCAATTTACATATAGTAGTGTTTGGTCAGGCGGCGGACGCAGTACCTAAGTGGCGCAGAGGAAGGTGCTTTAGACTCAGGTGCTTTCCCGTTTCAAATCCCAGACCAGGGAGATTTTATTTTTTTATTTCATTTATTTTAATTTTACGATATTTTACGATTTGGTCAAAATCGGGTTCAAATTCACCTTTAGTAGGGACAACTTTTTTGTTTCTTGAGCTATCTCAACGAAACTAACAGAATATGTCTTTATTACCGTATGTTAAATTTGGTTAAAATCAAATGACCATACCATTAAGCTGCCATAGGAACAATCGGGCTCAAAATAACCTTTAGTATGAAAAACTTTCTTGTTGGTTTAGTTATCTCAACCAAACTCACAGTATATGTCTTTTTATGCCCCTTACTTAAAGAATAAGTAAAAGAGTACATTGTGTTCGTTAGAATGTATGTAACAGGGAGAAGGAGGCATCTCCGACCCCATAAAGTATATGTATTCTTGATCAGCATCAACAGCAGAGTCGATATACTATAGCCATGTGTATCTGTCCGTCCGTTCGTCCGTCTGTGTGCCTAGATCTCAGAGACTATAAAAGATATAGATCGAGTTTGCTTCAAATTTAAGCCACGCCCCTCTCCGCCACCACAAATCGCGAAAAACCAACACACCCGCAGTTTTTAAGATAATACAGTTTTTATATTAATTAATTTAATTATCTATTATCCCACTGAATCGCATCAAGATCGGCCAAGTAGAACGGCAGTTATGGCGATTTAATGTTTTCAAAGTAATACAATTAATTTCTTTAAAGTACTTTTATATATATTGAAATAAGTAACGGGTATCCTATGGTCGGGATCACGATTATAGCCTTTCCCACTTGCTTATTATATGTTACACCCTGTCTAAATTTGGTCATAAGCGTATGACTATATCATAAGCTGCCATAGGAACTATTGGGTTCAAATTAACTGTTGGTATGAAAAACCTTTTTGTTTTTTTAATTATCTCAACCAAACTTACAGAATATGTCTTATTTAGACCCCATACTTAAAAAAAAGTACAGGGGTCTATAAGGTCTGTATGAAAACCTAGATCTCAGAGACTATAAAAGCTAGGGACACCAAACATGGTATGTGGGTTCTCCTATATTGCAAGCAGATCAAGTTTGTTTCAGAATTTGGCCACGCCTCCTTTACCCCCTTAAAATCGACATAAAAAATTTCATATCCAAATTATAAGAACAATTTAAAAGCTAGAGACACCTAATTTGGTATGTAGATTCCTCTATATTGAAGGCAGATCAAGCTCGTTTCTTTTTTGGATCGGACCACTATAGGAACAATCGGTCAAAAATCCAGTTTGAACGAAACACATTTTTGTCTTATGGGATATCTCAAACAAACTGATAAAATATGCATTTAACTTGGTTTTATATATCCTGACCGCAGTTGGGTCAAATTGGATCACTATATCATATAGCTGTTATAGAGACGCTCAGTCGAAAATTAAGTTTTAGCATGAAATACTTCTATTGTTTGAGGTATCGTAAACAAACTGACAGAATATGCTTTTAAGTTTGTTTTATACATCCTTACAGTTCAAATTGGTTTACTATATCATATAGCTGCTATTGAAACAAGTAGTCCAAAATGTAATACAGTGCTCTGCAAGCGCGTCAAGTGAGCAGAATATTTTTGAATTTTTATAGAATGCTCGACTGTACCTCCGTCCAACTACATTGCTATATGTTACACCCTGTCCAAATTTGGTCTAAACTGTATGACTATATCGTACAGCCATAGGTTTACTAACCTTCGTTATGAAAAACATTTTTGTTTTTGGAGTTATCTCAACCAAAATCACAGATAAGCTTTTGAACGCTAAATCTCGAATTGCTCTGCCAAAACTAGCAGCGTGAATACAATTATTTTAGCTTATTATTAAATTTTTGCTACTTATTGCATTCAGAATAAAATTTCCAACGATAAAAAATTTCAAATTTTTTTCAAATAGTATGAAACTGATAATAACACTAGGCAACAAATATGAACTTTTTGGCTATAACAAGAACCGAACCCACTTTTTTTGATAGACATGGGGCCCCAAATTGGATATTTTAGTTTTTTGGGGGGCGTGGCAAAATTCTAAAGCAAATTTGATCTGCGTGCGCATAAAAGCAGTATTGTCACCGAATTCGGTAGATCTAGCTCTTATAGTCTCTAAGATCCAGGTGATTTGATGTCCTCCAAATTTCATATTTCCTCAAATATCTTCTCTGTTTATTAACCGATCTCGCCGAATCAGCACACCTCAGGACTCGTCCCCAATCTTGTCTCAAGACTTTAGCTTTAAGATCTTTTTATTGGATTTAATATCATTTACGTGTAATATCATATACTCCTCGGAGTATTGTCCCCAAATGTGGTTGCTCTAACTTTTATAGTCTCGGAGATAAAAGTGTTCAAAGAAGTGTGCCATAATTGTCACGAATCTAATAGGCTCTAGTACCCATTTCTTTTGGGTACCGAGCTAAAAACCTGTCGAATAAACCCAATGTTAGAAATAAAGACCCTTTGCTCTTAAATGACAGAAACAGCAATTAAAATTCCTTCTCTTCTAATTCTGCAGAACTATATTGATCAAATAAAAAAATAAAACCTTTGAGTACCCTAGCTAAATTAATATTACATCTGTGTATTTCGATATATGTAAGTATAATATATGACTATGGTATTGCTGTTATATGTATGGTTTGCGGTAGAAACAGATCGATCGATGGATACTGCTATATCGTCTCAGTTCGTCAAATTAATCAACATATAAGTAATTATCAGGCCTGTTCCAATTTTCACTTTCGGCAAGATTTGTCGGGTGTGAATGTCTTTAACCTGTTCTTATAACAATTTGGAAATATTTTGCGTATTGAATTCACTTTGAGTTGGTGAATTTAAGTCCAATAAAGTGATAAAATATATTTTGAAAATGTTTAGCCCAAATGCAACGTGAAAAATTTTTTTGAAATCCGATAACATATGAAGTGAAAACCGGAACAGGCCTGTATATTTATTTGTATTCCAATAATTCCAAAATATTCCATATCGTTAGAGGGGCCCTCAGAACGGTTCCCCCATTGGCTTAATGGTTACTTCGTGCACTTGGACATGCGGCGGTGTTGCCAAGGCATACATGATCGCATTGGCCACATCCTCCGGCTGCAGCATCGGCAGTCGCTTATAGTCCTGCGGCACCATGTCCGTATCCACCAGGCCTGGACTTATGCTCTTCAGTAAAGTAAGCAACTGTTTGAGAGTGTTTGAAGAAGAGTAAGTCTAGCTACTTACCGTAACCTTAATCTGGGTCTTAAGATCGCGAAACTCCTGACGAAAAACCTCTGTCATGGCGGACAAAGCATGCTTCGTGGCTGGATACATGTTGAGCTCCTGGAGTCTGCCGGGCTGTGGGTTAAATAGATAATGTCCAACAATGCTGTTCATTAACACCACATGGCCGGGTGTATTCCGTTCACGGATTGATTGAAAGGCTCGTTGCGTACAATAAACTACGCCCATGACGTTTGTCTGTAGCACCTGCTGCACCTTATCCAGTGACATGGTCACCAGCTGTCCACCTGATAACTTGCCCGCATTATTAATAAGTATATCCGGTCCTCCCAGTTCTGTTTCAATCCAATCGAAGGCAGCATTAACCGACTGCAAATCCGTGACATCGCATTGCCGGATGTGCAGCTGGGATCGCTGCTCCTCGGCCAAATCCTGACGCAATTGTTCCAGCCGCTCCAGGCGGCGGGCCAGTGCGACTACAATCATCCCAGAGGCTATTAGTTTCCGGCTGATCACAGCTCCTATGCCGGAACTAGCTCCAGTCACGACAGCTATGCCATTCTGCCAACGTTCCATGTCAACGATTGTCACTGAAATGGGGCTTTACCCGATCGCCACTCCAAATGTAAACCTCAGCGCGAACTGATCGTAAGCAACCTCAGGCTTTCTCTGCGGTCGCCTTATGATTTGTTGCCCCCTTCGCATTGAGAGTATCGTTTTTCAAACCGCTTGAATTACTAACAGTTGCATAAACCCTCGTTTATTGTATAAGCTGCAGCAAGCGAATAAATAAGCTTTAAGCTTGCCATTATGCTGGGATGGCACTCGTTAAGCATTAAGATTAACCGAAAGCATTGTAAGACTGTAGGCTTTATTAAATTGGAAGATTTTTAAGTTTTAAGGCTACGATTTTGTACTTTCTTTTTATACCCGTTACTTACAAAAAAGGTAAAAGGGTATATTGTGTTCGTTTAAATGTATGTAACAGGGAGAAGGATCAGCATCTTGATCAGCATCAACAGCTGAGTCGATTTAGCCATGTGTGTCTGTCCGTCCGTCCGTCCGTCTGTCCGTCTGTCTGTGTGGCAGCCTTGATCTCAGAGACCATAAGAGATATAGTTACCAAATTAGGCACGCAGCTCCCAATGGCGTTGGAACAGGTCAAGTTTGTTTTACATTTTTTAGCACGCCCCCTTCCGCCCGCGCTAATCGTGAAAAGTCACCACACCCACAGTTTTTAAGATAATTCGGGTTTCATCTATAAATATTCTATATTATTCCATTTAATCGCAGCAAGATCAGACAAGTAGAACGGCAGTAATAGCTAACCAAAGTTATTAATAATTTAGGCGTTACAAGCACCCAAAAGCTTGCAATAGTTTATATTAGATAGTAATTTTCACGAAAGTACTTTTTTATACAGTCGAACTTCCCTAACTCGAGCTTCTATTACTCGAATATTCTTTAACTCGAACAAAACTGAGTGGAAATAGCGTTTATTGCAATTTGAATTTATGAGTTTGTAGTCACTAGTCTCAGTTATTTTTTTAATAAGCTTGAAAGCCTTACAAAATAAAAAATAAATGTAAAAGATCACAATTTAACATGAATGAATTTGGTGTTTCTTTTAACAAACTTAATAAAAAGTTCCATTACTCAAAGTCTCCATAAGTCGAACTTTTTCTATGAATAATGGTAATTTAAGTTAAGGAAGTTCGACTGTATATTGAAATAAGTAAGAAGTATTCTTTGGTCGGGATATCGACTATAGCCATTCCAACTTGTTTTTCATTATTTTGTTTGAGGTTTTAGAATCAATCTCTAAAAGTAACCTCTGATCCAGTATATAGTAAAACGATAGTATAAACGATATAAAACTGAACTCCGGCTCGACACACAGATCAAATTCGTACAGTCTTAAATTGAGTTAATTAATTCTTACATAATTTCTGCGTTCGCTTGCTTAGAATTCTCAACTGGTTCTAGCTTGCCAGAAATGAGGACTATTTTGTCGGACACTCAAAACTTAAGACTATGACTGAATATTTTCTGTTAATAGTCTTCACTTAATTTTACACTGATTGAAAACTTTTAACGTGAGGTTATACCTATTTCAAGAAAATTTATACATACATACATATCAATCAAGTGTACACGATTTTGATTAAAGTTTGCAGTAGGGCTGTCGAATATTTTTTAAATATCGTATCAATAATATATTTTGTTTTAAAAAAATATTAAAATGATATTCAATATATCGATTTTAAATATCGATATATTTGATGTTTTTATTATTTCCTTTATTCTTACAAAAAGTGATACTCTGGCCAACAAGAATTAATGATACGATTTATAGATTATATATATTAAGCATACATAACATTGTTTATTTCTTTTATTTTAGTATGTAATGAGACACTTATCTTAGTGAGAAATCAAGTTAGAAAAGTGGCGTTTTAAATACGAAATAATTGGTTTTTTTCCCTCTGTGTACTTATATTCAAGTATTTAGTTACAGACGAGGCTTACACTGAATAAAAAGACCAACTTCTAATACCAAGAACATTCATCTTAAATATTTTGTTCTTAAAATAAGATAATTTTAAGACCAAATTACTAAAACTAAGATAATCTTAATCTAAAAATTCTTAAACTCTTAATATAAAAATAAAAATCTTATATTGTTAGGAAAGTATAAACAGGTACTAAATCGTATCAAACAAATGGTGGAACAGTGGCGCTCTGGTTAGAGATGCCGCTTCAGATGTGAGGCAGTATGCGGCGGTTCGAATCACACTCGTAACAAATTAAATTAACATTCATAAAATTACTAAAAAAGAATTAAATATAAATAAATTAAAATTTAAAAATAAAAAAAATTATGAATATGAAAAATAATTTTTATTTATTTTATATTTTATTTTTAAGAACATTTATTCTTAAAATAAGAACTTGGTCTTATTTAAATGTTATTTAAATCAAGATGTGTTCTCTTTATTTAAGAATTGTATGTTCTCTACGCATTTTTTAAAACCAAAAATCTTAGTTCTGAGACCTAAATTTAGAACGTTTTTTTATCAGTGTATAACCAAGTTCGTATACAAATTTAATTATGACCACAACAAAATGGCAAAGTTCGAATCAACAGAATTCATATATCTTTTATGTGCAAATCGTAGTTCAACAGCCTGCGGAGTGTTTAAACCAAACAGACGGGCTGCTTGCAGGTCGATTTGTATTTAATGGCTTAATGGAAATACTATGAACAGAATACGTTACAACACGAGAAGCAGGAGGAGCAACTTTGTCACAGCTGGATGAAATGAGAAAAAACAAAAGCTCAACAGCTGCAGAAAAGTTTTCTTTTGAAATATAAATAAAAATCAATTTGAGGCGCATTTTACAGCGTCGAAACTCAAATAAGAGAATCGTATGGATGCCTTCAATCAAATGCAGGCAATAGTTAGCTAATGTTAAGCACCTTCTTTCGCCTCCTTTGCCCTCTTCCTCCCCTGTCCTTAACCAATGCCTCAGTTGCCTGAGCACACGTGCTATTTGCACACGTGTTTATGGAAATTGAGAAACGTATTTCAAGTTGAGCGTCAGCTCAAAGTGCCGTTTGTTTGCCCCCAAAACGAGAGACGAGAAAAACGGCAAGAAAAATGTGCATGAAAATTGTACTGATTACGTATTTGCCAAAAGGGAACAGAGAGCAAAGAGCCTGACAAGTAGCCCATCTTAGGCTGAACAACTTTTTTGGACAAATGGGCAAATGGGCAAACATGGGTCTATTAGCTGCATTAGACGCACGGCTAGACGAATCTCCATGTTGTCCTATTGCAGTCGACATCCTTACTCCATCTACATAACATAAGTTATGCTCTGTTGACAGTGGTCATAACATAATTTAATATATGTACATATGTCTCTACATGGATACATAAGTATGTCTAAATAAATTTGCAGTTACATCTGCTCATGCAAATTGGATGATCTACGTTTTTGGGGAAATATGCGACATTGTCAACCAGTTTGGCATATCTATAGATTAAGATAGAGGTAGCATTCATTATAAATGGAGACAGACATAGAAATATAAATTAAGAAAAAAAATATTACAGATATGTATATATATTAGATCTGATCTGACATAGTGACAGACAAAGCTCTCAATCGCATTAAATAAAACAACAATAACACAGAGTCAGGAGTCAGACAGGTGGGTTCAAGAAATCTTTAAAGTTTTTGAAGAGAATCTAAGATCGAAATGTCGGTCTTCCTTAAATATTCGAGATTTAGTTTTTCGAACACACTTTCGAAGTCAAAAATATCGGCTTACTTCCAGTTGTAACAACATTATTATGTTAAGGAATATTTGATATAATTAACAAAATTATAAAAAATGTATTTTATGTATTTTTATTCAATCAAGAATTCATTTAATTCATTTTTTAGACATTTGAAAGCAAAACTTGGTTGTTTTCAGGAACACCAACAATTGCTTTTGGGTTGCTTTGGCGCAGTTATAGATTTGTAGAACACCTTTTGATTGAGAGAGAGAGAGTTGTTTGCTGTAGATATTGTCGTCAGTGGTGTCATTTTCGCTTTTTTCCCGACAGATTTGGCTTTATTTAAAGTGTGATTGTGGGTAAAATTTGAAAACAGCGGGCAGCGGGAATTCTAGATTTTTTAGCAAATTTAAGCAGCTTTTTTTTTATTTCACTTTTACTCAATTTTGAGAGTTGTTTTAATTGAGTTTGACGGTTGAAATGTTAAAAATGTATTCCTATCGGCAAAGTATCGATATTTACTTTAATCGAATAATTTCCCTCAAAAGTTCGCCCCTAAATTGGCTTCCATCGTGCACACCGCTGATGTAAAAGACCAAAGGAATATCCATCTCTTTATTTTTAAAGAAAGAGCATGTTTGCTTCGACAAATGCGAGAAAATTGTTTGGTATTTTCTTGGTGTTCTTTTTGATTGGACAACGCATATATTTACCGCAGGGCGGCAGCTTTGGTAGAAGGAGGCAGCTGGAACAGCAGCTGCTTCTGGCCATAATTCAAATTTGCAGTTTTCTATGCTAATTCGTGTGATATTGCACAGAAGATGCCGTTCAGACGACAGCGAAGACCCTTTTGCTAGACCACGAAAAATTGCTACAAATTATGCAGCCAATGCACATGTGTGTTGTTGTGTATCTATGTGTGTGAGTGTGTGTGTGATGGGAGAGCAAAGTACATATTCTAGGGGCAGCAACAGAAGCCTTAACAGAAGCTCTAAAGGAACCGGCGCCATTTGCATTTGGCATGACCCTTGCAGGCGTCAAACGCAGCTTTCTTTATGGAGCATCTTGTCAAAGTTGGTGTTGGTAGTCTTGATATCGTTGTTGCTCTTGTTGTTGTTCTTGTTGTTGTTGTTGTTCAAGAACCATTTTGAAAATGCGTCGTCCTTTCGTATTGCATAATTATGCGCGCATCTGGCCAAGTCAAAGGGGTCAGATCCGCATTCAGTTAACTCCACCTCAGGCCATTTGGACGCTTTATACGTGAAGCCCGTTTGGATTTTATGGCCAGGTAGCAGTTGAAAAGGGCAAGAGAGAGAGAAAGCGGGGAAGGCGTGCAAAATCCAGAAACACTTCCCATTGTTATGGCGGCCATAAAAATCGGTAAATCGCATCATGAGTGCTCCACACATTGTTGCGCATAAACTGAGGCAACCCAATGGGTGACTTTGTTGCCAATCGCTCTACTCCATTTACCTTTAACCCGCAGTTTAGATTTGCAAATGTTGACAATGTTTCCCGTTTCCAGGACGCAGGACATGGGTGACGGAAGTCGGGACACAGGATGCCCCATGATTGATTCGAATTTAATGCGCAATGGAATTTATTTTTCTGTCAAGCCAGTAATTAGATTTAGTTCGTTGCCAACTGAGGAAAAGGAATTCAATTTTTTTTTATCTTTTCTTGGCCCAAAGCAGTTTATGATAGGTGCTTCCGCTACCAGAAACAGATGCAATTGGCAAGGTTTCAAGGCAAATAAATATCCGCAAATCTGCATAGTTTTTGAACAACACACAATACCAATGAACTCGTTTAAAAATTGTATTATATTAAATTGAATATTGAAAAATGTATGTTATTTGCATTTAGTTAATTTAATTTGTTTTAAAATAAACCGATTTATTTGATGTATTCGTTAAACAATAAAAAATAACTCTGTTGTGAATTGAGACGAAAATTTTTGGATATTTTTCCATGCCATAACAAAAAGAAATGCATAATAATCACACACACACACACACATAAAATAACACTAGGCAACAAATTTGAACTTTTTAGCTATTAAATGAACGAAACAGATTTTTTTTTGGATAGATTTGGGTCCACAAAAGACGAAAAACATTTTTTTTCTATGGCAGAGTTTTTTTTTTAGAATTTTTTTTAAAATCTGGCATATTTTTTTTTACTTTTTTTAGAGGTGCGCCCACTTTTGCCATCATTACTTGTGAATGCCAAAACCGAAAAAGCATTACTTTTTCTAAAAGCTAATGAATATATCAATATTTCATTCATACAAAATCTTAGATTTAAAACAGTAGATTTAGAGCTATCAGATTTGGAATTAAGAAATTATGATTTTTTGCTTAGCTTTTTTTTCAGCTTTTTTACTTTAAAATTCAAGGAAAACTCGAAAAAAAAAATTTTAATTTTCGTTTTTATTTTATTTACATAGCTGCGAAACGGCGATAAACATTTTTTTTATCTGTATCGATGTTTTTTTTCGATCTTTATGACTTCCTTGTGGAGCAGCATGACCTTTAGTATGAACATTTATTTTTTATTTTTTGAGATACCTTAACCAATATCACAGAATATAAGTTTGTTGTTGTCTTTCACATTGTGACCATATTTTGTTTAAATCGGATAACTATCACAGCGGACGGCAGTTCGCGCTAGTGACGAAAGCAACACGAAGGGTGCGAAAGGCGACTAGCAATATCTACAGCTAATTTGGAAATTTTTGCTTACTCACTTGGTTCATGAGATAAGGGGGTGTAAGTGGGAGGGGAAAAATTTAAATGATTGCAGCTAATGGGGCCGTTGGGGCCTTTTGGTCAAATTTTTAATTTTTGAAAAATTCTACTTAAAAATACGCGTCGATACCTCGATCACCTTGCGTTTTTTGGTACATGACACATAAATTTTGGCTGAGGTGTTTGGCAGATATTACCTGTTTACTGAATATACACATTTTCTATCGGTCGAACATCACGTTTTTGTACGAAAAACTTTTTGGTTTTATGAGATATTTTAACCATATTGATAGAATACCCACTTAAGTTAGATTTATACATCCTGACGAAAATTTGGGGCTAGAAATTGTGGGTATCATATAGCTGCCATAGGAGGGATCGATTCAAAATCAGCCTTCGGTATGAAAAACTTTTTTTGCTTTTTGAGATATGTTAGCTAAGCTGATAGATTTGGTTGAAATCGAACCACTATATCTTATAGATGCCATATTTTATTTACATAGGTGCATTACTTAAGCGTCGTTTGATATATGATTCATTAAAATCTATGGAATAAAAATTTATATCTATGCATGTTTTTCTTGATTTTTATGACTTCCTAGTAGAGTGGCATGACCTTTAGTATGAAAAAAAAGCTAAGCAAAAAATCATAATTTACTTAATTCAAAAATTGATAGCTCTAAAACTACTGGCCTAAATCTAAGACTGTGTGTGAATGATAGATATATTCATTAGCTTTTAGAAAAAGGAAAGCTTTTTCAGTTTTGGCGTTCACAAGTAATGATGACAAAAGTGGGCGCACCTCTTAATAAAATGTAAGAAAAAAAGCCAGATTTTTAAAAAATTAAAAAAAAAAACTCTGCCATAGAAAAAAATGTTTTTCGTCGTTCGTGGCCGCAAATCTATAAAAAAAAAGTGGGTTTCATTCGTTTAATTTTTTGGCTGTTGCCTAGTGTAATTAATCAAAATAAGCTTATATTCTTCAGTTAGATTATGTTAATTAATATTGTAAGAATATAATGGTCTATATGATTTTCAATTCGCAGCTTTGATAATGGTAATAAAAGATATGTCTTATTTTGAAAGAAATTATAAATATAACCAGTAGTAAAAAATCGTCATAAATTTTAAATTACCTTACTTTGATCTTAATTGATCTTGTGGCAGTCTTAATATTGACCTAATACTTATAATGAAATGGGAGGGGCAAAATTTAAGTGATGGCACCTTATAGGATTTTTTTTTTTCTTATCAAAATATTTGTATTTCATGTATTTTATCTTACACTAATCAAAAATGCGCGTCGATTGATACCTCGACCCAAATCCGACAACTGGCTCAAAAGATAATTAAATTTGAAATTTTTAGCCAGTTTGTTTGGTTGGCATTTTTTTTTGTCCTTTCATTTGGAAAAAAAATCCCATTTCTTTATACCCAAAAATAGTTTTTTTGCACAAAGTTGACCCATTTTTCAGTGCGCGCACAAGTATGCATATTTTACAACAAATATAAACTTTGAAACTGAATTGTAGACAAGTTATGCGACCGATCTTTATGTTTTTGATTTTATCTGATAGGTATTTATAATGAAATGCTGGATAAATTTGGTTCTTCACTTGTTAACTTTTTTTTTTTTAGAAATTTTTTAAAAAAGCTCTAAAATTATGCTTTTTTCAACTTTGATGGAAGATAACAAAGTCCAGCCACATCACTCCACTATGCCACTACCACAGGACGTAATCAATTCTCTTTTTAACCTATATGGACTGCACTTGCGGCAACCAAGTCAATAATATGGTGGTAGAAGAGGCAAAGCGCAGTGCAATTACATACGTTTTCGCTATGCCAGGTATCATACAAGAATATTTAAAAATTGTTTTTTTTTTTAATATTTATAAACTTGGATTGACAAGCCTGGGTCAACCAGAGGGCTAATCACCCTGTGTAAGCTGTCATTTTAAAGCTTAATGAAGCTTTCTATCAAATGCCTTTTAAATTTTAAAAATAAATTTGCTGTATTTGCTGTGTATCGTTCGTCACAAAATTGGAAACCAGTTATTTTGGAGCATGGAATGACTTTCGTCACTAGACTTTTACCTCGTAAAGACGTTTTTTTGAAATACATTACTAAGATCTAATAGTAGTTTTACATATTAAGTATTCTTGACAGTTTTGAAAACAATATTACAAGTAAGAGCTGTAATAAATGTCTATCAAGAGAAGTTCAAAAGGCTGCTATTGAATTCGATGCATGTGAAACATATTGAAGTTGCCGCTTGTTGTGGCAGGCAACTTCATGAGCCACATGTGTTTGCCTTCTGGCGTATATCAGTCAATCTTTGTGAGATTATTATTGAATATCTAAACCGCATAGTGTGGTGGCCAGATGTCAAGAATCTCATATTTGTAAACATCTTCATTTTCATCTGTTTCAGTTTGGCGGCAGCTTGTGTCATTTATTCAACTCATTTATTGATTCCTTCGTGACCAAGGATGGGCGCACGTTTTCCGCAGACAGATTGAGATGCCAAAGACCATACACAATTGAACCAAAGGCTGCCCCTGCGACCCTATGACTTTCCAGCACACACTTAAAGTAAGAGAAAAAATCAAGAAGTCGGCTCTAAACTCAACCTAGCTTCGATTGAGCCTTAGGCATTGAGCTAACACACTTATGACAAACGTTTAGAGTCTCCATAAAACGGAAATTTTGCCATGGTTGTCTGCAATTTTGCTGGGAACTTTGACGGCCGCTGCCAGTTTTGCCTGACAGCAAATTTTGCAGCACGTGCACAGCTCTCGAAGTGGAAGACTCAGTTCTCCTAACTCAGTCATAACTCCATCGAACTGTGAATGACAGGTTCCACTAGCCAAAATGCCAATATGTGATGTGTTCGGCCCCAAAAACAGAAGCACACCGAGCTCGTTAACAGCCCGAAAAAAAAAGAAAAATGGAAAATCATCTAGTTAAAGCTATGACTGAACTCTTTACCAACTTGGAGAATGCAGCAAATATTCTGTTGAATTTCTGGATGCTGATAACGTAAAAATCATACGCACAGTGTTCTTCTTGGTTTTTAAGTTACTATATTGTATTATAGGATCGATGGTATAGCATTGATTGGTAGTTTTATATAAAAACTGAAGTGGAATCATATTTGCTTATGATAATTTACAGAAAAACAAATACACTGAACATTATTTCAATGCAACAAGCTGGTAGTTCAATGTAAAATATTATTCCAAAGATAGAAAATGTATTTAATCATTTTAAGCTGAATGTATCAGTTAAAGGACCGTATAATATGCATAGTTTTCAGGAAGCATATTAAAAGTCTTACATAAAAATATCACTTATGCCCCAGATAGTTTCAAAAAAGAAACTGCTTGACATTTGAAAATGAATTTGATAATTTAAAACTGACTAAATCAGGTGGACGTGTATGATGAGCAACATTTTATTGTAGAAAAAGTTTTGCTGAAAAATATTACTCATACGCCTGGTAGTTCATTTGTTCAACAGGCCAGATTAGGAGTAAATATTTTACAGAGATGCGAGTCAAATGCCCGAAACCAACAAACAAGGCTAACATAAATGATTACAATGCATGTCAGACATAGATAGAAAGAGACTGAGAGGGATGGAAATAGAGCGAGAACAATTCTCAGGCACGTCAGAGTCTCGACTCTATGGACAAGCTAAAGTTATGCAGGCAGGACATGTACACGGAAACATTGGTAGTGAGGTCACTCCTCGAGATGTTTAGACCAAAGTTGAGCATAATATTTCACAAGGATTTTGAGTGGTAAATCTCTGCACATGTGCACTGATTGCAGCGGGTGAGACAAAAAAGGGAAATGGAGATGCAGAATGGGGACTTTGGGGCAACCGCATGATAAATGGGTTAAGGCTGCAGCCCAAGTCAAATCGGCGTGCTGTGAAGATAGAAAACTTATACAAATTGCAATTGAAGAATAAACAAGTTATGAGTAAATCTTAGTTTTTCAATATTTATTTTCTCATTTGACTAGTTAATTTCCATCATAATGGGGGTTTCTTTTCTTTTGTTTTGCTTTGGGTCTGTTCTGTTCATAATATTGTGTTTAGTTCATCAGATAATACCATGTATGTGTATATGTATATTTATAATATATAACATGTGAAAATTGTCATTCAGGATTTATCGATTTTCATATTCTTCATCTTCTCTTCTTGGGTCTGGTAATATTCCCCTTCATCATTTTTTATTGCACTTTATTGTACATAGAATACATATCAGTATATATATATAATTTTTAAACGTAGGTAAATAAAGTATAACATACAATACATAAATGAGAAAATTCACATTGGTTTGCTAATCCAATATTTCCTAGGGGTTTACAATATACATATAAGGGGGCATTTTTTATTTATATATCTATTCATATATATATTTATATATATAAATATGCATGTGTATACATATGTTTTTGTTATATAGTATAGCATGTGAATTAATATGTCCATTGAGAGTCGTTTCAAAATAGTTGTTAAGAATGTTGATGTATTATTTATGTTTTGTGTTAACAACAAAATGAAGCAACAAATTCAAGGAAGAGGGATAATTAAGTAGACGTTAAATGAATACATCATAAATATAAGTATGTATATTCTTTAAACACTAAATTAACAAATCTATTACGCAATTTTTGCTATTAAACTCAATTTAGTTATCAATATGAATGTATATGTTGTCTTTTGCTTGTATATTTATGTATATTTTTTGTTTTAATTTTTTTCTTTTTTTATTATTCTTGCTTGTAGTATGTAGTTTGCTTTTAAACTGTTTTGCTTGATTTAACAAAGACGCGTTTTTCTATATTCATTTAGGTGTAGTTTTCTTTTGGTTTAAATATTTTATTTTTATTTTAGTTTTTGTTTTAGCTGAATAAATATGTAATTTACTTTGATTCACAACAATAACATTTTGAATATGCATTTCCGTTTTTGCTCGAAGTTCAATTTAAATTGAATTTATTTATAATTTGAAATAAATGTCCCATAAAGCTTAGTTTTATTTTATTTCTGTTTAAATATACTATGGATAGTGTTTAGTTTAGTTTAGTTTAATGACAACGACGACAGTGATGTTAATGAAGCGCTGTAAAGTTGCATTTGCGTTAGTGTTGGCAAACGTTGGAATGTTAAATATATATTTAATGCTGCATCCAGTTTATATCCCCTTCTTTCGACAGGTTAACTCAACTAACTGTAGTTCTTTTTGGGCGGTAACGTATAAATGTAAGCCATTAAATTTTATTAACAATCTTTGTATGTGGATATGAGTTTGTATGTATGTGTGTGTGTGTGTGTGTGTGTGTGTGCGTTAGCCTGTCGCCCTTACTGTTTGCTCCCTGTCCAGTGAAATGCCGAGCTTTCCAGTTTGCTGTCAGTGCGCACAGGTTTACGAATTCCAGATTTTTTAGTTATATATTCGATTGTAGATGCTCGTCAGGGGTCTTTAATGATCTGGGAATACTTTTAACGATTTCAACGCTAACTTAAATCGTAGTTGAACGATGTTTTGCGAAATTGCTTATCATTTCATTTTTGTCTTGTCATTTGCGCTTAATGTATACGTAACATCAGTTAATAGGTTAATAACTATGAACTTTCATATATATTTATATGCATATGTATGTATGTATATTAATGTATGTCTTCTGTATATATAATGTATATAATTTGTTTAACCATTTATCTCTATGCATATGTATGGGTTGACTTTACGTACGGATACAATATCTCGGATCGTTTGGTCGCTTGATTAACGTAGTTATTAGAGATGAGATTCCATATGTATAAGAATGTATTATAATGGTTAGTATGGAACCGAAGACACAACAGAACTCAATACAATTCTCTTAATTCTCTTCTATCCTTTCTGATATACCTTTGGGCTTTTTGCTAGCCGTGCCTCATGTGCGGCTCTTTCTATATATTTATTGTCAACTAATCATTATCAAATCTTCGAGATAGACACACCAGCACTCAAATGAAGATTGAGCGACCGATGAGTATTCGAAAACAAATAATACGATGAGAACTCGTTGAACTAAAGCAGAAGGAACAATCAAAGTGCCAGATTGTTGAGGCTATTTCGCAGGATCTCTCGCTGGGAACTAAAGTACTGGAATATTAGTTTTCATTCAGCAATCGCTATGTTTGAGTGTGTGTGTGTGTGTGTGTGTGTTGTGGTGTAGTGTGGCGTGCTTAATTGGAATCCGAATCTGAGTCACTGGGTGGCACCGGTGAGGCAGTTGGTTTGCTGGCAACGGTGCCACTGGGCGACTCCTCGCGTATGGGACGCGTTGCCGCCAAATACGCATTCGTGGACTCGCCGTGCGTGGTCTCGATGCCAACCCTGCGAGAGAGAGATATTTTGTTAGGAATGTCACCCGCAAATGTGGAGCTTCTCTTCAACTTACTTGTACTCGTGCCGTGCCAAATACCGGACATACTTCTCAGGTGGCTCGTCCGCATCAGAGTCCTGCACACTCACGGAGCGCACGGTGGTATGCGAGACCTGCGTGGCGGGCATGGTAAACTCCACGAATGCGTATGGCGCCAGTTCGCTGGGAATTTGATCATACGATGTCAACGCCATCCGACAGACCAGCTGATGTGTTGTATACGCGCCTGCCAAGTATACCAATAGCTTAGCAAGATTCCATAAGGGATTGTAATATTATTTGAGCTTACCCTGTCCCTCCTTGGGCAGTCGAGGACAGCGCCAGACTATGGCGCGATGATGATGCTCGTACTTGGCCTGACCGGAGGTCACCTCAATCAGCGACTCCTGCAGCGTGTCAACAGCACCCAAAATCCGCTCAATTCCCTTGATTTTGCCAGTGCGTCGATGTGCCGACTTGACGGAGCCATATCTGTGCGGGACAAAGAGTGAGCAGCTGTCTAAGACTAGGCAATGAATACGAGTTCTACCTGAAATGTTTCTCGACGCGGAACAGATAGATCCAGCACTCGGGTATGGGGAAACGCACGGAAACATCCTCGCACGGGATCTGTCCCAGCTTTCGTGAGGTGAAGCCCGGCACAAGGATGTCGGCACGGAGCTCCACTTTGTTGCCAGTGACGCACCAGGTGGCCTTCAGCTGCAGGGGAAGCTCACGATTCTTGGGCGGACGCACACGGAAGCGCAGCAGTTCAATATAATTGGCATCTGGCGGTTGGAACCTGTCGGATAAAGTCGAGATTAGACACACTCAAAAAAGCCAACTAGCTGGGATCACCCACTTGATGGTGCGCGTGCGTTCGTATTCCTGCTGATTGACAACACTGTGGAATTCGACCGCCTCGAGTCGGATCCATTCCTCGGTGGCCACGGGTATAATGTCATGCCGACCGACCACCTCCTTGCCTTGACGCCACATGTCATTAACGCCGAGCTCAATGGTGGGCATCCCGGTGAGGAAGGCCAAAAAGAAGAGCCTTACGCGGGCAATCTGCCTAAGGATCTTACCCTCGTAGTCCTGCTCCACCGTTATCTCATCGACGGCCGTCACCTGCACCTCCTCCATCTTGTAGGTCAGCGCACGCTCTCTAAGTGCCGGCAGCTTGAAAAGCGCCTCCTCGATGCAAACGGAGAACTGTTTCATGTCCTCATAGTTCATTGAGCCAATTTTGAAGAGCTGCGACGATTGTGGTGCATGCTCCACAGGCAGACCAAGCTTCTTCAGATCACTGCCGAATTCCTTGACACCCTCGTAGTCCCCTGCGATTGCGTATTGTGCAAACTTTGTCAGCTTGTTGGTTATCCTTTCCGCCTTGGTCACCTGGCCGGGTCGGACACCGGGTCGTTCCTTATAGAATATGTACTGCAGCTTCATGGTAAAGATCTTGCCAAACTGATCGTATTGCTGTGCTCCGATTTCGGACACGGAATAGGAGGGTTGCAGTGGTAGCTCCTGGAAGGGTTGCTTATCCCCAGCCTGGTTTAGAAGCTGCACCACCGGCACATCGTTCTGCACCACTAAGCGCACGAAGATCTTTTTCCAAAACCGCTGACCGGTTATCTTCTTCTTGTTGGGCTGACGCAACTGCATCTCCCAGCCGGGGCCGACATAGTGCAACCGTGGGAATTCCTCGAGCGGCTGGGACACATCCTCATCAAACAGTGGCGTCTGCGGCGTATCCTGCGAGTCGGTGCGCTTTATGCTGCCCTCTGTGGCGGCTGGTGGTGCCGGAAAGCCGCTGACATCCTCAAAGGGATTAACAGCTGGTGGCGATGTGGTCACCTGATTTATGCCCGTTTGTACCGCTGTGCGTGCTGGTGGCGGTGGAGGTGCCAACTGTGGCGCCACACCCGCAGATCCCTCTGCCCTTGGCCTGATGACCACACTAAATTCCTTTTCCACAGAATCCACGGAATCGGCACGCACTGGCGCCTGCATCGCATAGAAGTCATCGTCCTCATTGCCGAAACCATCGTCGCCCGAGATGACCTCGCCAAAGGCATTCGCTGTGGTTGTGGCCGACCCAAAGGCGCTGTCACCCCAAGCTGAAGGCGGTTAATCCCCAAATGAAATCAATGGAATGCTAATTGATAAGAATCAACGAAATACTTACCATCTCCTCCTGTTGGTGTAATAGCTCCCGATCCACCTCCAAATCCATCAAGTATGCTGATGTTATCCTTTTTCACCGAGTCAAATTTAGCGGAGAATGCATCGAATTCATCCGGTTCGGCGGCAAAGATATTGCTCACATAGCTGGCAGCTGGAACTGGCGGTGGCGTCGGACGTGGTTGCACCTCTGGTGGCAACTCCGTTTCCGTCTCATCCACCGCAAAGATGTTGCTGACAATGGGGACAGGGACAAAACGCGGCTCGTCCTCGTCCTCTGGACTGGCAAATGGATTGGCTGACAGCTGACCGCTGGCAAGACCAGGAAAGTCCAACCCTGTGTCCATTTGCTCGGGTTCATCGCTACCCAACTCAACCGCTGACTCGTGTGCCGCTTGTGTGGTCGCCGCCGACTCTGTGGGTGGACTTTGATCCGATTCAATGGCAATTGGTTGTTCAGGCTCTGCAACCAGCTCTGGCTCCGGCTCCGTCTCTGGCTCTGGCTCTGGCTCCAGCTCTGGCTGCTGTTTCGTCTCTGACTGTGGTACAGAGTCTTGTTCCGCTTCTGGTTCGGGCTGTTGTACAACTGGCGCAGGTTCTGGCTCCTCTTCATCATCGGAGCGTGGCAAATCCTCGACCGTGGTGATCTCAATGTCCGGTGTAGGCGCCCGCTGTCGCTGCGACGTGTCTTGCGGTGCTGCAATAAGCCCCACAGTGGCCGGCTGCGGTTGTGAGGTAATGTCATGTGTGCTATCATCAGGCCGAATGAGCAGCGAGGCGAAGATGGGCTCGTCGCGTGAATCTGATTCTGGCAGATCATCGTTGAGCAAATCCGGTTTAGCTGCTGCCGCTGGTTGCACCGCTGGCTGCTCGAACAGACTGAGTATGTCCTCCTTGGTCTTGGGCGGTGGCGGTTTCGCCGGCTTGCTGCTACTCCCGAACATGTCCAGCAGATCGTCGGCATCTGCAGCAACCGCTGGCACCTGGGCTGCCGGTGGAGGAGGACGCTGTGGTGGCGCCGGCTGTTGTTGTCCGTGCCCTTGCATCATGTGTGACGGCGGTGTTGGCCTTGGGGGCGCTGGACGCGGCGGTGGCGGACGTGGTGGCTGCTGCTTGGCAGGTGACGGCATTGGAGCTGCGCCTTGCAAGTTGGGCACCGCTGTTGGCACGCCAAAGGGATTGTCGAGCGGCGACGGAGCAGCTGGAGCAGCTGGAGCAATAACGCTACCGCCCATAAGATCCGTCTCAATAGCCTGGGTATGGGCACTTGAGCCACTGTCCGAAACATCCACATCCAGCAAATCAGCCAGCCCGGAATCAGGTGTGGGACTAGGCGAATGTAGATCCCTCATCGAGATGGGGCTAGGTGATCGAGTGGCGGGTATCCGACCCAACAATTCCGAGCTGGTCTCATCCAATTGGCTGGACACCGTATTGATTAGCTCCTGTGTGCTTTGCGGCGGCTGAGGGCGTGGCGGCGGTGCTGCAACCGCCTTCTTCCCCTCATCGTCCTCCTCGGCAGCAGACTTGAGACTGAGCGCATCATCCTCGGCTTCAATGGTCGTGCCAAAGAAGCTCATGGCTGGGTCAATGTCAGCAACGGGTTCTGCCGCTTCTGCCTCTAACTCATCGCCGCCAAAGGCAAACGGATTGGATGTGGACTCTCCAAACGGATTTTCCAACTCTGCCGCCTCTGGTTCGCTTTGAATTAAGAAGGGATTGACGGCCACATCGCCGCCATCCAGATCATCGTCCATTAGAAACGGATTGGCCATCTTTTCTGTGTATGTGTATGCTTTGTCTTCTTTTTGTATTATCTCTCTATTTCCCGGTTTAGCGCTCAATCAGTTCGTTCTCAAGCAGTTTGATCTCTGTTTCACCGGGTGCCAAGTTCTCCGCAATGGAGGTGTCAAATGGATCGATTTCCTGTTGCTGCTCTAGTATCTGCTGTGTTGTGCGATTGGGTTGCGACGGTGTCAGCACCTTATCGCCCAGTCCCAGCTCCTGTGCGTCGCTTTGGGTGTCAAGAACTCCCGTGATCGGTTGCCTAGAGCTCTCCGGCAGCAGCTCGTTCTCAAGCAGCTTCAATTCCGTCTGACCCGGTTGAAGATTTGCCGCAATTGAGGTGTCAAATGGATCGATTTCCTGATCCTCCTCCGACTGCACGTTGCACGGCAACTGCCTACGCTCCTGGGCCGGTGTCAAGACCTTGATGTTGATGTTTTCCTCGACGGCCAGCAAGACTTCTGCAGGCACGGGAGTGGGTGGTGCACGCGGATTAAAGTCTGGATCGGATAGGCTATGCTTTAGAGTCGGTTCTGTGATAAGATCAGCCTCAATGTGCTTCAGTTCGATATCGCTAAGTTTGGCCTCGGGCACATACGATGTGTCGAAAGGATCGTCCGATTCGCGCTCGGCAATACTCTGTGCGCTGGGCGCGTAATAGGGCGTCAGTGGCTTCTTATTGCCACCCAGGCAACCGTCATTACCAGCGGCCAGCAAATCTTGCCCAGAAGGCACAAGAAACCCTACGCTCTTCCCCTGTATATTTAGGCTAAGAGAGGATTTGCGACGTGCGCTATCTATGTCCGGTTCCGGTATTAAGATCTGAGCTACGGGCACTGACACTAACGGCGGTGAAACAACCTCTTCCTGTCCCGCACGCGGATCAAAGTCAGGATCACTTAGCGAGTGCTTGAGACTTGAACCAGACTCGTTCAACAGTTCACGCTCCAAAAATCGTAGCTCTGTCGCCTTCGGCTGAACGAGAGCGTTGATGGCCGATGTGTCAAATGGGTCAAAGTCCTGATCCTCCTCCTGTTGATCGACACTGAGCGTAGGTGCCAGTGGGGCTGGCACAACCTTGCTTAGGTCGGTAGCACTGCCAGCTAAGAGATCACGACCTGGTGCAGATAGTAAACCTGATCCGCCAGCTGTATCTTCGTCGGCACGTGGATCAAAATCGTCGTCCTCCTCGAGAACTGTTGTCTTTTTGATCACCTGCTCCACGTAGTTTGTATTAAAAGGATCGTCGTCGAGATTGGCGTCCTCCTCCTCGTCGCTCACGTAGATAGCACCGGGCACAATATGTGGTCCTGTTGCTGGACGCACCGGTGGCGGCGGTCGCTTCGGTTTTCCTGAAACGAGGGGGGTAGAGGGTTAGTATCAGTATGAAATTAGGAACGGAACCGCTGAGACCCTACCCACTTTTAATCTCAAACTTATTGAAGAGTTCAAAACTATAATAGATCTTAGATATCGCAGCAATCAGAACCTTTCCCTGGGTTGTTTAAAACTTACCTGATGTCCCCTCTTCTGTCTCTGGCGCAAACTCAGCCCAACTGGTTTCAGCAGCAGCTTCGGCAAGTAGTTCCGCGGGAGGCAGTACAACCTGATTGACTATGGTAACCTCTTCCTTTTTGGTTAGTGATTCGGCTGCTAGTTCTGCAAACTCGTCGTCCTCCTCGTCTTTAAGAGCATCAAATTCGGCTAAATCGGGATTAAGTGAGCCAAAAGCTGCGTCACCTTCCTCGTCGTTGTCCTCCTCGACCTTATGGGGCTTGATCAAATGCAAATGCAGCGATACACTTAAATCAATGGGCGCTACAGATTCGGGTACATCATCGTCGAGATCGTCGAGAAGATTGTGCTGCGGCTCGGCAGCTAAGAGATCAGGCTCGTTATCGCCTAAATCGACGCTCTCACTAAGCAGAAGATTTTGAATTCCCTTGCGTAGCTTACGCTTCGGATTGGCGAGGGCAACGGCGTGCTCACGATCAACACGTCCGGAGAGAACCTCAACAGCGGCCCCAAGGCTAACTAGTTTCTTGTTGCCCTTAGACTTGTCAGCGCCAACTATGACCTTCTCCGCATAAGCAGTATCAAAGGGATCGGGTCCGTCGTCAAGTTCGAGAACTGGAGAGTCAGGAACGACTGCTAATTGCACCTCACCGCTGGTAATTGCCTCGATATAGTCGGTGGCAAAGATATCATCGACGTCGTCCTGAGCGTCGTCTTCCGATTCCGATAGCTCAACAACTGCCTCAGCGAGCTTATCCCGATTCGCTTCACGTTCCGCGGCAAGCTGTCGTTCCCGTTCGAGGCGCTTCGCCTCACGACGGGCTGCCTCCTCCTCCTCTTGTTTCTTTTTTTCGGCAGCAGAGGGAAGGCGCTGATAGAAGGACTCCTTCTTGATACGATCGAGCTCGTCCTGTGTCTTATGTAGGATATTATCAACACCTGAGGTTAACGCCTTAAACTTGGCCCATTCTTCGTCTCCGGTGGCGTCAGCGTTTTGTTGCTGGTTAAGATGCTGTTGCTGATGCTGTTCCTGGCCAGCCGCTGTCGCTGCAAATGATGTCGATGTGGTCGCCGAATCGACTGGCCTGTTCGTATGGCTGTGACTTTGACTGTGGTGGCCTGTGGCAGTTGCCCCCTCGACGTCTGATGCTGCGTCCGATTCACCAGCGTCTGATTTGTTGGCGGCCGCCTCCTGTTTAGCTTTGAGATCGCGCTTGTACTGCTCGAGCTCCTCTTCGGTGAAGAGTTCTTGATCCTTTTTCGACTTCTTCTTTTTCTTTTTTAAACCTTTTGGTAACTTAAGCATTATCTAATTGAGGAGACATCGAGATCGGTCTGCAAATACACGCACATACTTAAACACAGACCCTTATACACATGTACTTATTTGTAATAGTCTCTACAGGGTTGACGCGGGAAAATTATGTAAGCTACGGATGCTAAGTATTATCAAAACAGATATGAAATCTAATGTGTTCCGTTTCAGATTAGCAAATAAAAAAAATCAATTAATATATAGTATATTTCTGTGTATTATCAACTAAGCAAACTCTACTCTTCTTGCTGAGGAACTTCATCAATGGATAAGTAATAGGAATTGGGTACGGCTAGGGGGTATTACATACTCGATACGAAGGCAACTCACCGCCGCACCGTTGACCCCTCGCAATGTCCAGTATATTTGCCGAAATACTCGACCCGAAAACCTCTTCGATGTGTTTGTCTTATTATTTTTATTTTCCTAAAGTTTTAATTCGATATCATTAACATTTTAGTATTGAATGTGTATGTGGGTTGGACTTTAACTGCGAGTGTGTTGCATAGAAAAATTTAAACGCACATTCTCAAACACACACATACACTACCACACACATAGATACACTCTGCGCGTTGTGGATTGACACAATTGTGTACCTATACGTGAACTTGCCTCTTGGCAAAGCTTTTATACCACACTACAATTCACCACGCCAGCTACAACAACAACAGGAACTGTAACTGTAACAGCAACAATGAAAGCTTTACTTACACTTGGCGAAAAGAATGTAATTCCTTAGTCAATTGGCAATAGAAACAGTAGAAATGGAAATGCCAAAGGGGCAAAAGACGAAAGCTTTGCTGTGACGCCTTTGCACCATGCAACATCAATGTCATTCGTTAAAACCATTTATAATATTTACGATACAATAACAATAGAAAATTTGTTAATATTAAATCAAAGCAAATTAAATTTTTTCAATCAAAATTAAAATTAAAATAAGATATACTATCGTGACTATATCATTTAAGATTTGCGCTAGAATAGACAAATTAATGAATACAAAAATAATTAATATTTAATCACTACCAATTCCTTTGGTATGTTAAATAAAAACAAAGAAAAGATTTAACAACTTAATTACTTGGAGACTTTAGACTTGGAGACAGCAAATATTTAAAATTTTCGAGGTTAATATCTTGTTTTGTTTTGCAGCTATACATTTTTTTAAATTGCTTTTTATACAATAATTATATTTATAAATGTTGACTTTTTATACAAAATATCTTTTTTTAGAGGATTTGCACTCGCTCACAAATTACTTCATAGGCTGCGGCCAAGAAATTGGTCGACCTTTAAATCAAATTTAAATGACATTTGAACTTCTAACGCAAAACATAGGAAGAAACCATAATGTATTACCTTAATATGAAATAAATATTATAAATCTTTCATTAAAGAAATACAAATAGTTATAAACGGATTTGAAATATTAATCTGAATTTCCTGAAATGCTACTTCGCATCATGAGCAAACGTGTTCTTTCTCATAATATTTGGCAAGTGTATCTAAGCTGTGAACCTTCAATTCAAGGAAATTCAATTAGTTTTTGCTCTTAGGCGTAAACAGAATTTCTTGATCTTGAAATTGATAGCTTTCACTTCGTCACGTCGGAGGAAGTACTTTTTCCAAGTGTAAACCTCAAGCGGTTGCAGGGGGGAGAAACTGATTTCTTGGCTGATTTTCAACATTCAATTTAGGGTTACAAGCAAAAAGCGGAGAAAAAAAATGAAATCCATCGAAAACAACAAAGAGAACATTGCAAAAGGTGTTTCACCAAATGATTTTATGCGTTGGAACAGAAAGAGATACAAAATAAATGTACAAAAAAAATGGGAATAAAGAAAAAATAAAGAACACACATCAATTTAAATGGGGGGCAGTAGTGCTACCTCTTTGTTGTACTTGTTGTTGCGGTTGCCGTTGTAGCTGTTGTTGTTGTTGTCGTTTTGTTATAGCTCGGAAAAATCGATGATTTTGAGACATACTCAGAGAGTCAGGCCAAGAGAGATGTGTGCAAAGGAGAGGAAAAACTGAGAGCGTCATAACGACTGAACGCCTACGCACAGGGTACACTCACACACACATGTTCACACACACACATGCATGTATGGCTACACGTTTTTCTATATCTTTTTCGTTTTGTTCACTTGTGAAACACGTTATGAAAAAAGTTCTCCTTTCGTCAGCTTTCCATTTGTCTATTTGCAATTTGCCCAAAGAGAAAAACAAAAAAAAAATTGTTCCTATATTTTATTGTTAAATTAGCACTTGCTATGGCATTGTGACTTTTCACTTTATAGCTTTCCCGTTCGCTTTTCTCTTTCGCTTCGAAAATTATGCAACTTACGTCTCACTCTTGCGCACTTTTAAAGAACAATTCAAAAAAACATTTGCGGATGACGAGTCGAAATCGTTCTGCGCTTAATTAAACATTGTTTTCTTTTTTTATTTATATATAAATAAAGTATATTTATACATATTTTGTATTCGGAATTGGTTCGGTTTTTTTTTAGATGATTTCTTGTTTTTTGGACCGTTTTTCTTTGTTACCTCTGATTCGAACTATCGGGAAATCTAGCACAGAATGAATGAGAATGTCACGAAAACCCATAGGAAGTGCTTTTGCCAACCGCAGCAGCAGCAGCAGCAGAGTATCCTTTAAAAGCTTTCTACAGAAAGCTACGCAAATAGAAAACTTTTTCCATATACACACAGGAGCACGTGCACACACACAGCTGACATCCTGTGGCTCCTCCAAGCCATATATGTATGTATGTTTATATACAAGTATATGCGATATATGTGCCAGAAAGCTTTTACATGCTCAGCCCGAGGGCATAAGCTTACTCAACAGCAACAACATCGAAAAAGAAAGAGAGAGCGCGCAGGTGTGAGAGCGCGGGAGAGAAAAACCAACTGTGTTATTGAGCATTAACGAGGGTTGCAGCTGAGACCAAAAACAAATACGTCCTGCCATTCTTGCGTCAGCAGATTTTGACAGTTGACATTTGCTCTTCATGCTTTTGTTGTGCAGCCCTGGCCCAATATGACAGTTGCGCGGCAAAACAATTGAAAAGCGACAACTACAGCATCATAACAACAACTGCAAAATATCAGTTTTATCATTTCTTTATTTTACAACAATTCCTATACATTCTTTTGCTGTGAATCTCTTACAGCTAAGCAATAACAGTAAAGCTTGTTATTTTGGTAGTGGTCTCTCTGTTTTGAAGCTATATTAATTGAATTATTGCTATTATATTATATTTACAAATAAAATGTTGCAAATCTTTGGTTCCCTGTTATTGAATATTTGTATTTTTCAATAAATGACGAAAGCCTCAAGTGCCGGTTTTGTCAAAATAATTATGCCGACTAACGTAAGCATCTAAAATTGAATAATTATCTTACAAACAAAGATTTTTTATATATATTGTATATATAAATAAAAACAATAAATAATGAAATGACTGAAATTTGGCACAGATACTTACTTTATTACCGGAACAAACTAAAACATATCGAAATATCACATTGTAATAGCATGATTCGATGATTTCATTTATTATCTAGATAACAATACATTCTGTTAAATAAGATTGTTGTCATATACATAAGTACATCAAATTGCTCATAGCTATGAATTATTCTAATTGAACTTATTTGTAATTAATATGTGAAATTCTGAGAGATATCTGATCACTATATTTTACTGGTAGCATTATCAAATCGCTGTATATTATGTAATCAAAAATCAAGCTTGCATATCGAACATCAAAAACAAATGGTTTAGATTACTATATGTATTGTATATAGTATAAGTACACATCATATCAACAATCGCTCTAAAATTCAGTTTTTTGTTTTTTTTTGTGTAGTATTCCTAAGATATATTTTATTCTCTGCTGATCAATTTCTCACAGCATATTTTTGATCAATCACATATGTACTTATTGTCCTTGTTAAACAAAATTGTCTGTAAGTCTCAAAGTTTATCTTTATCGTCTTTACCAATTTTTTAATGATTCGCAAAACAAGTTCCATTAAATATAAAACAAACAAAAAATTAAAGCTCAATGAGAAAACTAACAAACGCAACCTAAACAAAACTCTGCCTTCTTATTTTCTAAGCCTCTGAGACATTAGTTCAAGCACAAAAAATATATATATATATATATATATATGTATGTCTATTGCACATTTCTACTCTAACGTATTCTCAGAGAATACTGAGTAACATATGTATATATGCTTATATGTGCATGTATTCTTATATACATGTATGTGCATTCAAATGTACATATAATAAATAAAGTGTTATCTATGTGATACAATTCAAAGATAAGCGTAGCCATTGTTGACTCATAGGCTAATAGCTAATACTATATTCTGTAGAAGTTGGCCAAGTTAATGATAGAGAGATACGATAGTTTCATTTGTCATAACTCTCTGACATATTTAGGACATAAAGTTATTAGTAATTAGTAAAAGTGTATTGAAAGTGTTGAAAGAGAGCGAGAGAGCAATACTCGAAGCTAGTTAAGTAGGGGCTGTTAAATAGTTAGGCGTGTCAGTTGGGCCGTAAACATATTTAGCTTATTAGTAAAATCGGTAATATTAAATATAAAAAGAATCTAATCTACAATGTAAAAAGAATCTAATCTAGAATATAATTTCGTGGCAGCGTTATTGCTATCTCTCTTGCATTCGCGTGTACCTATCTCTTTGTTGTTGTAATGCTCAGAATCGTATGTGGGACTCAAGGCGACAACTGTTGAACCACCAGGCTTCGATGTCCTCATAGATCTGTGTCCTGTGCTGAAAACTGGGATGATGAAGCTGGGCACAGAGCTCGCAAAAGGGTGAGTCATGGCCAAGTTTGTAATACTGGCGCCACCAGAAGTAGCTCATGTATTCACTGAGATCGTTGGCCACATATCGAAGATGCATCGCCAGTTGCTCAACGTTCTCAAAGCGATTCGCATCGATGTAGGAATGGGGAGGCAGAAAGCGAGTGTAGTTGGCTCCACCAAAGACGACGGGAATAATGCGATGCTGCAGTGCACCATAGAGTTTCTCAGTCACATAGTCCACACAGAGGGAGTTCTCAAAGGCCAAATAGAACTTGTAGTCGGTGTCCAGCATGTCATCACAGTGTGGATCGCCACGAGCACAACTGCGGGGGAACATTTAGCCACGATTAGCTCTGGAAAATGCAGCGTTCCTTTCAAAACTCACCTGAGGCTACCACAGCTTCCATAGATGTCCACTTCGATATGTTGTTGCAGTGCCTTCGCGAGCTCCTCACGCTTAGACAGTGTCTTGCAGTGGGAAACAAACCAGGCAGCCATTTTAGTCTTCTTTGGCCAAAGCTGCAACACTTTGCTGTCATTCCAGCTGCCCAGTGCCAGAGGCTGTCGCCAATAAGGTTGGAGACTGGGCGCCACCCTTGCTCCGGTCTCCTGATCCATCAAATGAGAATAGGGCCACACAATGTCCGAATCCAGGCGATAGCTCATGGTTAGATTATAGAAATTCTGTTCATCGTTCAGTCGATGCTTCGTCTCCCCCGGTGGCTCCATCAAGGCGAACACATAAGCCTGTTGGGAACTGCGGCGAGGAGGAAGCGGTTGAAGAAGCGGAAAGGGTTGCGCCACATGGAACACAATGGCATCGTAGAGCTCCAGATCGGGAAGATAATCATGTCGATTGCTCAGCTCACACTGATAGACCGGACAATTCAAATTATCGCGGAAATCCTGCGGTCCAAGTGTATCTACTGGAAGCTTCCAACGTTCATCTCCAAAGAAGCTGCTCCAGAGCAGAATACTTCGCGTAGCTGGACGGTTATCCGGTTTGTTGCTATCCAAATAATCTCGGAGAATGCCATTCTGATTGAGCAATGGGGAGTTGGTGATCTTGTAGACTCCGATCAGAAGACCAAACACAATCAGGCAGAGCAGAAGGAGCGTGAAACTCCAGCGCGATTGTAAGCGCATTCTGCACACGAACCACTCGAACCACACGAACCACAAATTTCAAACTAAACCGCTCGAACGGTCATCAGCAATAGCAATGGTCTGCCGATAACATGCCTGGCCTCCAATTGATTAGTGGCATTCTCACGTCAACACATCGTACCCGAAACCCGGGCCTAAAAGCGCCCAGCCCTCTTATCGTTTAGCGGGTGGAAGTCTATTGGAACTACGACGACGACGTTGACGCTGACGTCGATTCCGACGCCGACGCACAGTGGACGAAATTGAAAATAGTGTTAATGATGATTTGATTGGTAAAAAAAAAATAATCATGATGAGATCCTTTAAGTTCACAATCAACTGCGAAGTTTCGTGTGCAAATTAACTGAAAAAAAAAGAAAATCCATTTTTTTTATAATAATATACAATACACAATAAAAATAAATAATATACAAAAAAAATACCATGGTTGCCCTTTCCGTTTTTTAGCTATTAATTTTTTTGCAGCATATTAACCATTTCCCACTGTGCGACGTCGACTTTTACCTTAGAACGTGTTGACAATTAAGTATTATTGATTGTTGTGCCAATAAGCAAAAAGGTGCTCTAACACATTATCCCCTGCAAGCCGCTTCCCTTTCATTCCACTTCTCGAACTCTCTCCGGGCACACTCAGCGCTTCCAATTGATATCTGATAAAACAGCTATTGCTGTTATCGTTGCTGAGATAAGCAACTTTCGGCTAACATGGTGCCAGACACTAAACCTCTCGAGAATAGCTCCACAGGCTAGGCCGTACCCAAAATAAAAATTAGAAGGGGCCAGAAACCTTTTTTGAATACATG
Source organism: Drosophila innubila (assembly GCF_004354385.1). Lineage (NCBI taxonomy): Eukaryota > Metazoa > Arthropoda > Insecta > Diptera > Drosophilidae > Drosophila > Drosophila innubila. The sequence continues at coordinate 29,128,105 of NC_047626.1, forward strand.
AATTTTTGTAAAGGGTTTGGTAAACACAAAAAACACTATTTGTTGCTTTAGAAATATTATTACACGTATTTTGTTGATGAAAATAAAGTCATATATCGACGCTTATTTAATGCAGTTAAATAAATTTTCGGCTTTTCTTGAATCTTAAAGTAAAAAAATCTAAAAAAAAAAAAAAATAGATGCCTCTCAAAACTACTGGTTTAAATCTGCGTATAAGTGAATTATAGATATATATTCTGAAGCATTTGAAAACTGGTTTTGGCATTCTCTAAACAGAAGTAAGAGAAAAAACCAAATTTAAAAAAAAAAAGCCTTGCCATAGAAAAAAAAAATGTTTCTCGTCATATGGGGCCCCAAATCAACCCAAAAAAATGTGGGTTTCGTCAGTTTAATTTTTTGGCTGTTGCCCAATGTTATAAATATACAAAAAACATATTTACTGATCTTAAATTATACAGGCGTACTGATTAATAGTTGACCAATTTATTAATGCATAAAATTCTTAAGAATACTTTTCTTTACTTTTTTTATCAGCAATGTTTAAAATAATCACTAAAATTTAACTATTTTTTAACTTTGTTGGAATATACCTAGAGCTGGACTCATTTGGATCCCACTACTAAAGGAGTCTTTGGTAATCAATTCTTTAACGAAATCACCCCCCTTTTTTATGCATCTGGTGCGCCTAAAAAACTGAAGCAACCTCGCAATAAAATGGTGATAGAAAAAGAAGAGCGCAGTGTAATTAAATACGTTTTAGCTATGCCAGGCATCATACGAGATAAAAAAAAAAATACTTTATTTTGTAATTAACGTGACATAACTTTTTTTAATATTATTGTTGTTTAAAAGATGATAAAAGATTAGCATGTTTATTTCGGAGAAAAAAAAAACTAATTTGTTTTATAATTTTCAGTGATATAAAAATTAAAATAATAAATATAAATCAAATTAGTTTCACATTCGGCACATTGCGAAAAATGTCAAAATATACCAGGGCCGATGTCGAACTCATTTTAATTATATTTATAATTATAATTTTTATATACATACATACATACGAACTTCCCTAACTCGAACATCTTTAATTCGAATTTTCTCTATCTTGAACAAAATTGAGAGCAATAGCTTTTACTGAGCAAATTACAAACAATTCTGCTTCCGTAACTCGAACTTTAAAAAGTCCAATTTCTCCATAACTCTAACAAAAATATTGGCACGTGCTGTAAGTCGAATTTTTCGGGGAAATCACCAATAAATTGCGTTTTATTTTCGTTTCTGTTTTATGCTCCTGTTACCGGCTCGTTTGAATATGACATTAAAAAAACATTAAAATTAAAGTTATATGAGTTTGTATGAATATGAGTTCGTAGTCACTACCCAGTAGTTTCGGACCTCAAGGACAAGTTGTGGAATCCATGTGGACTTGTCCCTAGTCGATAGGGAAAACCTAGGGGCATGGTATGAAAAACGTTGAGGACTTTAACATTGTCATGTCCTAGGATTAAGGACAGAGGACACCTCCCTAGGTAATCCCTAACATAGTCCTTACGAAAACGCTAAGGACTCCTCGTGGAACTCTGCCGAAAAATCCCTAAGCATTAAAGTGAAAAAAAAAATAATTTTAACTTTTTGTTTTTTTTTTAATTTTTTGTTCGCTTTTTTAATGTTTTATTTTAGAATTTAAAATTTCATAATGATACTTTGATGACGGGCTTGTATATTTATTTAATTTTATTAATGAAGAAGACTGTTTAGAGCGGGACTCGAACCCGGGAACCCAAAATGAATAGGTTGCTTGTGGCAAGTCGGCGACTCTAACCATTACGCCACTCGGCCTAAAATTTCTTGGCTAATAATAATTGACTAATTGACTCGAAATTTTAAAGTGCGAATGAGCAGCGGCCAGTTGACGCTGGCAGAATTATAACAAAACTAACAACAAAACGTCGAGATATGACAACAACATCATGGACAATGTTAGGGACAATCAAGCAAAAGGACATTCAGACTGGGACTGAAAATAATGTTTATTGTTCAAAATAGCTACATAAAAAAAAAAAAAATAAGGAGAGTTCAATTTTTGTTTTGAATGTACCAAAATTTTTGTTATTTTAATATCTCTGCAAACAGCTAATAAACTTTTAGTTGAGTTTTAAAAGAAAAAAATTAAAATTAATGGTTATTTAAAGACTTGATTTTGTAAATCACATTAAATAATTATTTGTGATTAAAAAATTTAGAATAATTATTATTATTGATTTTTATTTTATTAATCTTTTATAAGAAGCTTTGATTTTTTTTTAAATAAAAGTCTTTAAAGACTTTGAAGACTTTTATTTTGATAAATATAATAAAAGTCTTTAAAGACTTTTACGATTTGAAAACTTTTGAATAAAAGTCTTTGTCAATATCTTCGCTTATACTCAAGATAAAAATTTCAAAATTACAACACCAGTAAAACCTACGACATTCTATGAACCTTTATCCTCTACTAAAAAAATTCAAATACCTAATTTTAAAGAACAATTTAAATTTTCGATATGAATAACAATACTGAATTAGTTATAGAAGCAATAGCACAGGGGGATAAGTTCAATCTAGTGAATTTATAAACGTGAGTTCAAATACTATTATTATTTTTTGGATTCAAAAAATATTTTTCTGTTTTTCCAACTACTTCAGTACTTTATTTTACAATGTAATTGGGAAAAAATGTTCCATGGTTGGTGTAGATATAAGAGAACCAAGTGTGTAATTTTGAAATTTTTATCTTGATTATAAGCGGAGATATTTACAAAGACTTTTATTCAAATGTTTTCATATGACAAAAGTCTTTAAAGACTTTTATTTTATTCCTCAAAAATAAAAGTCTTTTGAAACTCTTAAAATTTTAAAATCAGAAATAAAAGTCTTTACAGACTTTTAAATTATTCATCAAAAAATACTTGAATGACTTATCAAAGACTAATAAAATAAAAATCAAAAATAGTGATTAATTTTATTTTTTATTTTTTTTCAATAAAAATAACTTTTAATTTGTATTTATAAAATAAAAGTCTAAAAATAACCATTAAAAGTGATTTTTTTTGGATATTCCTCATAACAGTTATGGTCCCTGATTTTTATTTTTTAAATAAGCTTGTAAGACCCACAATATAAAAAAAATTAAAAAGATCACAATTTATCTTGAATCAATTTGTAGTTTCTTTTTATAAACAAAAAAAAATTCCATTACTTAAAGTCTCCATAAGACGAACTTATTCTTTGGATAATGGTGATTTAAGTTAGGAAAGTTCGACTGTAATTGATATATTAAATTGAATCAATTTTGCTAGTTAAGACTCTATCTTTCGATCAGTATAAACCTCTATCGCTTTTACCTCATAGAGGCTTTTTTTTTTATTTTAAATTACTTCTCAGCTTGCCCGTCAACTTGTGGACTTACCCTCGTGGCTATCAGTAAAATGAAAACTGACAAATTATGGAATTACAAGCCAAATATCTCTGAGAAATAAAATATATTAATAAAATAATAAACTAAGCATTAAAAATTGTAATTGTAATTCATTATTTTTCTCGAATTGTCAAATTTGGTACTTCGAGCTCTTGTCATATCTTTGATCCCAACGCTCATATCGCCCTGATCAAGAATATATATATATTGTGAGGCTGTCATGCCTTCTTCTGCCTGTTACATACTTAATATACCTTTTACCCCAGGATATAATAATTCTTAGTACTTCTCCCTGCATTTTGATGTTTCTACACACAATTTATACACTTTTTAACCACTTTAAAGTGTCAGATAGATTAAGGTTAAAGAATTTATTAACTTACCATTATATTGTTTTGATTTGCTTCTGTTCATGTTGTTGCCAGTAAGTGCATCACCTGCAACGATTTCTGGAGCAGGTGTGTGACCAGTGTGAAGATCGCAACGAATCCATAGACAAGGAGAGTCTTCATTAACAGCAGAAACAGCTTCATTTTGCATACGATATTGACTGACAACTGGACTATTAACGATTGCTGCCACATTCAATTCAGACGTGTGCCACTGTCGAGTCTCGACAGGTGAGTTGCCTCAGCTGTGGTAACCGCACCAAATGCTAAGACACTTGACCATGCATTAATAACAAGACACTCGAGAATTCGAACAGAAGGCCTCGAAAATCATTAGTAAGTACATGCATATTCAAACATGTATGTATGTATGTATAGTACATACATATGTATCTTCCATATGAATATGTATTTAATAGATACACTTTTGTTTGAACTATCGCATGCAAATGAAATGGCCTCTTGAGAAATTTCTTGATTAATTTTGAACAACAATGTGTTGTGGTAATTGAAGAGCAATCTTTGTGCCCAATATTGGTTTCATTTGTTTAATGGATTTGTCATCAAATAAACTCATTTAATGTAATGCAATTTGTTGAATTTTCAATTCATTAGTCAAAGGTTATTTACGAATTAGACTAACACATTGATATTTACTGCTAATTTGGCAATCATAAAATAACAGGGAACTGTTTGTTTAAATATCAATTGAATTCCAAGGCAATAGAATACAAATCTTTGGAAAGAAAATGAAAAAAATTACAATGGATAGGTATTCTAGATAGATTAAAGTTATGTTAAGGAAGTTTTCTCATTTGGTAATTTTAACAAGGCAACTTTCAATCTAAAAATTCAGTAACAAACAATTTGCAATTATTTAAAACAGTTTAACGATCTTTTTTTGCAACGAATAAATCATATTTATTATTGTATAGATTATAATTTAAAAGAAAAAAAAACGACTATTTATATATGAAACTAATTTGTATTTATAAATAGCACTGGCTATTATGGCCTGCGGCTAAGACATCACAACATCCATACAGTAGACTGTAATTCAAACCCGGAATCGGAACCTCACTCCACCTACAACAAATCAATGTATATTTGAAATAAACTAAGTTGAAATAGTAATTTAAGTAATTTTTTAATATCTTTTAGGATTAATAGCAGTGTCAATGCACTTTGAAATGTTTGTTAAATATGAACAGAAATTGTGCATTTTGGCACTTCTGTACAAACGAAGTCACGAGAAGCTCTTTAGGCGTTCCAAGTTGGCAACTTAAGATTGTTCAACCCGCTTATCGACGCCCGCTTTCTGCCGAGATAACACGTATTTGTGCCTTTCAGAAATTCACAAGTTCACAGATTTGGATGACGCATACAAACAAAATTTAATTAGCGATTTGCCAGACTCACAATACAAAAGAAAGAAAAGTGTAACAAAACATACCGGACCGATTTGAGGAACCAAAAACAGAAGGATAATTTCAAACAGATAACAAGAGCGTATACACATGGTATTGGGCCTAGAGTATAGGCCGGTAAAGGGACGGGAACGGGAACGGTAACGGGAAAAGGATTGCTGGGAGATACATAAATACACGTATTATATACAAATACACATCGGTTACAGATCTACTAGTACATATGTATTATCACAATGGACGGCTGACAAGCAGCCTAGATGCCACAGCAGGAGCGGTGAGCGGAGGCGGCGGCGGCAGAAGCATTGCCGTTATCCTGTTCAGCATCCGGATCATCTGAAATGCTGATAGAACCTGCATTGGACGCCATCCCCGAGCTCTGTAAACGCAGCGCATTGGTATTGGTATCATTCTGCTGCTTGTTTCCATGATGTTGGACCATCAGTTGGGTAAGCAGGTCGAATAGTTCAGTGACACCTTCATTTTCCTTGGCAGATGTCTCCACGTATTGAGCGCCCACTGTTTGAGCATAACGCACTGCTGTGTCATAAGCAATGGCTCGCTGCTCCTCCAAATCAGTCTTGTTGCCCACGATGATGAGCGCAATCTCGCTGCCACGCATCTGTTTAAGTTCGCGCACCCATGATTTGACCTTTTGAAAGGAGTCTTGATCGGTTATATCGTACACGAGTAACGCTCCATCCGAGCCCCGATAGTAGATCGGTCCCAATGCATGAAAGCGCTCCTGCCCGGCCGTATCCCATATATTGAGTTGAGCCCGCCGCTCATCTGGCAGCGTCACCTTTTTAGTCACGAACGAAGCTTGCAGTGTGCTGAGATGCTGTGTGTTGAATTTGTCCTCCATGTAACGCAGCACCAACGATGTTTTGCCCACGCAGCCTGCAAACGCAATCGCAAATCAAATATATATCAAACAATGACAAACAAAAACAAACTCATCATACATACATACATATGTATGTGCATATAAGAATTCACACTCACCTTCACCCAGCAGCACCGCTTTAAAGTTGAGCGTCGGCCCGGATCTCGTTCTGCGCGAGCTCATTGTAGATCCAGTCGAATGTAATTTAGTAAGCTACTCCCAAACATTGAGTATTGCTAATACACATTGAAATTTTTAATTGATTTATTTTTATCTATTTCCTGTTTTTTTTTTTGTCAAATTCTCCAGTAGAACTGCAAATATATCGATAAAATACTATGGCGGCGTGTCGATACATATATCTACTGTTTCATATGATTCACGAACTGTTATCGATGATACACTTTATGGCCATTTGACACTGACCAGTGGCCACATCTTTGTAGTGCTGCGTAAACCCTGCTCTTTTAGGTGAACATGTTTACTTGTTCATTTTTTTGAGCGGAGTCAACGCAGTCAGTTGTTCACTTGCTCACTTATATTGATCGGCTGCTCGCTCGTTCAATCCTCTTAGCACCTCACGCAACTAAACAAAAATAATATTTCAAATTGAAATTTTCAATTCAAATATGACTCTTTAATACATGAAAAATTAAATGATTAAAAATAATAATTGTATTTTGTTCCCTGCATTGGGAATTCCTATAATATAAAAAACTTAATTACCAAAGTGAATTAATCAAATACTTGCAATTAGCTGCCTGGCCTTCGACATCTTTAAAATGGTTCTAAAGTTCGCTATAATTATTCATGAACCACTTTCTGAATTTTTAAAGTAAGTATTCAATTTTGGCGCTTATTCAAAAAACGTCTTTCATTGAACAATCCAACACAACATCGTTGTCAAATGTGAGAATAATGATGGTTGCAACGAAAGCTTGATAAAAATCAAGCTCAAATCAATAAAAATTATCACTTTTTTATAATATTAGTACTACATATTTGAACTAACACCTAAAAACTATTATATATAAAATATATCTAATTTTTTCTTAATTAAAATAAAAAATTGTTTAGTAAAAATGAGAAGAAAAAAATTAAATGCACAAATTTCGATTAAATTGTGTATAAACCATTATTTATATTAAATAGTTTTTATTACAGAAGTTTTGTATTTTACCCGTTACTTGAAAAATATGTAAGAGGGTATATTGTGTTCGCTGAAATGTATGTTACAGGGAGAAGAAGGCATCTCCGACCCTATAAAGTATATATATTTTTGATCAGCATCAACAGCCGAGTCGATATAGTCATGTCTGTCCGTCCGTCGGTCTGTGTGAGCGCTAAGATCTCAGAGACTAAAAGAGATAGAGCAAAAAAATTTGGCACACCGATCCACGCAGGTCAAGTTTATTTAAATTTTTGACAAGCCCCCACCACACTCACAAGATTATACGCTTATATGGTAATTATGTTATATATTATTATTATCTATTATCCCACTTAATCGCATCTAGATCATCTAGTTTTCAAAGTAATACAAGTAATTTCTTTAAAGTACTTAATATATATTGAAATAAGTAACGGGTATCCTATGGTCGGGATCTCGACTGTAGACTTTACCACTTGTTTTTAAATTAAATTTTACAAATTTGTCCCGTGTAGAGAAAATCGAACTCGCGTTTTTTGAATCTGAAGCAGCGACTCTAACCAGAACGCCGCGGATCATCATTAAAATATAACTTGACAAAAACAGATGAAATGTGTCAAGTAAAACGTGCAAAATCAATCAATCAACCGAAATAACGAAATCTTTCTTCGTTTTTATTCGCTGTTTTTGATTATGTCTTGTTCGCACTGTTTATTTTAGAGGGTAGTCAAGCACTCCAGTGCAGTGTTATTACGAGTTTATCTTTGACTTCCATTCAAAATATAAATTATTTACATTTCCATCGAGTCTTTGTATTCTGATTTCAAATTGATCATACTACTTAGTAAATTAAACTAAACTAATTAAATTAAATTACAGCTCCTTAATCAGCGGCAGGGTATCGCAGAGTCGATGACTCTCCGACTTTTATATTCTTACTTAATTAACATCGAGTCTTTGTATTCCTATTTAAAAATGGATCATACTTATTTGATTAACATAAGAGTTATTCTGAGCAACAGAGTTTCGCATAGTCGATTACACTGTGTAACGAATTTTGCCTGTTTTAGTAACCTTTACCAAATCAACTATTCCTATAGTTATGGGGACCAAGGGGCCCCAGATAAAACAAATATGTTTCTATAGTAAAAGTCTCTGTTTGGCTTTCTTATTAATATAGTATTGCATTTTACACCCCGTACTTTAAAAAAAGTACAGGTCCATTAAGTTTGTTTTAAATAAAATGTGAGTAATAGGCAGAAGGACGCGTGGCAGACCCTATAAAGTATATATATTCTTGATCAGCATCAATAGCCGAGTCGATATAGCATTGTCCGTCTGTCTTGACGTCCTGCTGACGTACTGACGTCTGTATGAACACCTAGATCTCAGAGACTATAAGAGCTAGAGACACCAAACTTGGTATGTAGGTTCCTCTATGTTGCAGATCTTGTTTGATTCGTTTTTGGATTGGACAACTGTATCATATAGCTCCCATAGAACCGATCTGTCGAAAATCAAGCTAAAGTATGAAAATTCTGTTTGTTCTTTGAGATATCTTAACCAAACTGTTGGAATATGCATATTAATTAGTGTTATTAATCCTGACCGAAGTTGGTTCAAATCGGTCTACTATATCATATAGCTGACATAGGACCGATCGGGCGAAAATCTAGTTTTAGTATGAAAAACTTTTTTGATTTATGAGATTTCGTAACCAAACTAATAGAATTTTTATTAAAGTTGGTCTTATACATCCTGACTGAAATTGGTGCAAATCGGTCTACTATATCATATAGCTACCATAGGACCGATAGGGCGAAATTCAAGTTTTAGTATGAAAAACTTTTTTGTTTTATGAGATATCGTAACCAAACTGATAGAATACGCCTTTACGTTGGTCTTATACATTCTGACCAAAGTTGGCTCAAGTCGCTCCACTGTATCATATGGTTGCCATCGGACCGATCGGACGAAAATCAAGTTTTAGTATGAAAAACTTTTTGTTTTATGAGATATCGATAATTGTTGTATCCTAGTAAATACATATGAATACAATTCTCTAACGTTGAATGCGACAATCGTAAGCATTGAAAGTAAAAAAAATTCTTTTGTCAAAAACTTTTTTTTGTTTCATTGAAAAAATGCTAAACTTAAAGCTCTTGCAATCGTGTGTTTTCAAGATAATTACTAAAAGCGACAAGTAGCATCTTATTATGTTCTTTGTTCTCTTTGTGTGAACTATATCTTAAGTTTTTAAGTCATTAAGAATCTTTATTATAGGAATTCAAGTGTTTTCCTTGCATTTTCGTTTAGTTTTTGATGGTGGAAGAGAGATTTCATCAAAGAATCATTATCAGGAGTGCGAAAGAAAACGAAACCAACCGCAATTTCCAAAATATGTATGGCTTCGCTTTCTGTGGCACCCCTGTATCACTGTGGACGGCAGTTCGCGCTAGTGACGAAAGCAGCACGAAGGGTGCGAAAGGCGACTGGCAATATATACAGCTAATTTGGAAAATTTGATATGACTGTCCGATCAGAACGAGCTATATACCGATCAAAAGGTTTAGTGCTAACTTACAAAATGGAATACTAAAACTTTCTTAATTCACCTGGGTCATGAGATAAGGGGTTGTAAGTGGGAGGGGAAAAACTTAAATGTTTGCAGCTAATGGGGCTGTTGGGGCCTTTTGTTAAAATTTTGTATTATTTAAAAATTCTACTTAAAAATACGCGTCGATTGATACCTCAATCACTCAAAGCCGATAACTGGTTCAAAAGATAAATAAATTTGAAAATTGTAGTGGACTTCTCAAAATAATATGAAAAGTCAGTTTGTTTGTCTGTTTGCATCAAAGCGCTAAAGAAGCTTAAATGTAATGATGGGGATATATTTCTTTTGGAAAATTTAGAAATTTTTCTTCTACGACTTTTTGAAAAAAAGCTAGTTTAGCGGAAAAACGCTTAATCCCGCTAAAATTGAAACCTCAACAGTTTCCAAGCCATTAAATATACAGATATGTTCTATATATCATTGGAAAGATGTGTTTGAGAGCTTTTAGGCGTACCTTTAAAATTTCTAAAGTACTCAGGTAACATTTTACAGGTGAAATAAAGTTTTTTAGATTACATTTAGGCGATTTTTGACAAAACGGCTCTAACGATTTTTGTTAAATTTGAGTGTGTTGTAGTACGTAAAATTTTTGGTAATTTTTTTGGTATTTGAAACATACATTTTGGTTGAGGGGTTCGGAAGATATTACCTATTAAGTGAATATATACATTTTTCTATCGGTCGAAAATCACGTTTCAGTACCTAAAACTTTTTGGTTTTATGAGATATCTCAACCAAACTGATACAATATGATAATATATATCCTGGCCAAAGTTGGTTCAAATCGGACCACTATTTCATATAGCTGTCATAGGACCGATCGGGTCAAAATTAGGTTTTAGTATGAAAAACTTTTTTGTTTAATGAGATATTTTAACCAAATTGATAGCATATGCATTTAAGTTAGCTTTAAAAATCCTGACCGAAGTTGGTTCTTATCGGACCACTATATCATATAGCTGTCATAGGACCAATCGGGCGAAAATTAAGTTCTACTGTGAACAACTTTTTTGTTTTATGAGAAATCTTAACCAAACTAATACAATATGCATTTAACTTGGTTGTATATATACTGACCAACGTTGTTTAAATAGGCGGAGCTTCCTAGTTTTCTTAATAATTCAAAACAAATTTTTTTTTAAATATGAAATAAATTCAACAACATTCGGCACTGCGCAAAAAGTAATTTTTATGTACAAAGAAGCTCACCCTTTTTGCGCACAGTGCACAATGTCAATTTTCGTTTTTTTTTTTAATAATTCATATGTTTATATAAAATTTTTATATTAAACTTAATTTTGTTCGCCACAAAATTGGATATCAGAAATTTTGGCGCTAGGAATTGCTTTCTTTTTATTTTGGGATAATAAATATCTACAATTTTAAATGTCAATAGCTTAAGAGATATGTACATATCTTTGAAGTATTAAAATTTCGACATTCTTGAGTGTATAATGATCAAAAATACAAGCTCCAAAGATTTTTTGAAATTACCACACTTTAAAGAAATTTCAACAAGGGTCTCACCATAGAAAAAAAATGAATTTTCTTGTCTGTTTACCAAATTTTCTATATGTATATTAAAAAAAAGTAGATTCGGTTGCAATGTGTCTGTTACATAGTGTTATTTAACATTTGTATAGATCTCGTATTTGTATTGGTAGGGTTTTATCTTATCAAAGTGGGCAATGTTGGTCGCTGCCGTCGAGACGCAACAGTTGCCGATAAGAGACCCCAAAGAGAGTTGAGAACTAAAAATTTCATACTTCGATTTCGTCAGCGTGAGTAGAGACTGTAATGTGAGCTGCCTGTGAATTATAGCCAAGACAGCTCCCACTGCGTCATAGTTTGGAATATATCTGGAACCGGCCATTGGAATTCGACTAAAACAATACAATAACAAAGAAAAAAGAAAAATATTAATAAATAAATAAAAAAAAAAAAGTAAAAAGAGAAACAATAATCTTATACAAGCATAGGCATAGACATATGCCTTGGCTTGTGGTCGGTCAATCAGGCCAACCAACCAGTGACAACAACAATAATAACAGCAACGACAATTGCAATTTGCACAGTGGTGCAAGTTTCATATATAAGTAGCAACGGAAGTTGGCACTTGGCAAAGGGAACAGTTGAGGTATGCACATGATATAAAATTTACAAATATTAATTTCTCTACACCCTGTCTACTGTGAAACTTCTTTAAGTTAATCCAAAGTGAACAATTCTCAATTCTCTATGAACGTAACCCAAGGGATTCACCCAAGTCACGCGATGAATCAAGTGAAATAAGTCGAAGATAATGACTAGAAGGCATCTCCGACCCCTTAAAGTATATATAGTCTTGATCAGCATCAACAGCCGAGTCGATATAGCCATGTGTGTCTGTCCGTCTGTCTGTCTGCCCTTCTGTATGAACAAAAGGATCTCAGAGACTATAAGAGATAGAGATACCAAACTTTCACTCACAGACTTCTATATACCTGACGCAGATCAAGTTTGTTTCAGATTTAAGCCCCGATTTAAACCCGTTCGTTTAACTGTATGAACAAAGGGATCTCAGCGACTATTAGAGATAGCGTTACCAAATTTGACACACAGATTTCTATATACCTGACGCAGATCAAGTTTTTTCAAATTAAAGCCATATATATTGAAGTAAGTAACGGGTATTCTATGGTCGGGATCTCGACAATAGCCTTTCCGACTAGTTTTAATAATAAAACTTATAATGATTACGTTCTCTGTTAAATTTAAAGAAACAAAATTAGATTGAGAAACTAATCATCGTTTCTTTAAAACATGATTCAATTTTATATAATCGTCTTACTTGCTTCTTAAGGGATTCGTTATACTATACATTAATAGTTCCAATATAACTGGAGTGTGTGACGCAACAGGTTTAATAAAGGTACACAATTTTTTTTTTTCATTTCCACACCACTAGTCATGTACAATTAATTTTTAATTTAAACGCGTTAAGATTTAAGAAGGTTCACAGTGACGGGCAACTTTGAATCGAAACTAACCGTTCTACATGAATCGGTTATTAAACGGTTATTTAGATTTTTCTGTTTTGGTATAATGCAAAAGAAAGAAAGTTTCACTGTAGCAAATGTATTTACAGCCGTGAGAAAATAATTAGAACAGCATAACTTTCACAATAACGTTGATTAAATAATTCTTTTAATATATAATCTATTGATCTTTTTAAAGTATTTTAGACAGGCTTTTAAAGTGTTTAGTATTTATATCCAAATATGTAAATTTTTTATAGTTCTGATCAATTTTTTGGTTAACTCCTTTTGTTTAATATGAAGAAGTTCCCTCATTATTGCCGATCATTTTGGTCCATCTGGACTTGATAGAAGTGGAATCTGAAAGTGACATTTTTCATGTTTTTTTATTTGTTGCCATAATTTTTAAGCATTTTCTGATCCTCTTTAATGGTTATTTATTGGCTTAAAGTCGGGCGATTAAGCAGTTCGCTCAATAACATCAATATTTTTTAAATGTGATCTTATTATATTGCACAAGTCTGTACGTCGATGTAAGTATTTATATGGTTGCTTTGTTTTTTGAATAGCTCGCACCACGGCACCACGATAAGTCGTCCGGCTCCCTGACGTCATCGACACTTGCAACTGGAGAAGTCAAAGTCAAAGCAGGAGACGAAGACGCAGGCGAAGGCAAAGGCGAAGGCAAAGGCGAAGGCAAAGGCGAAGGCAAAAGGGAAGACAAAGACAAAGAAGCACGAACAAGTGGGAAGGAGGAGGTGTCACACATGCGCGCACAATAATAGCAATAACAACAATAAGCAGTCGATAAGCTGAGCGGTGTCCAAATCCACATCTCAGTCTGAGTGCAAATCAGAGTCCGAGTGCGAGTGCGACTGCGAGATAAACGAGCACTGTAAAGATGCAGGCGAACCCGAGTTATGTGCCGCCAGTGACGCCTGGCACGCCGGACTCGACGCATTTGATACTTGGTGCAGCGGGTTACGCGGCCCATGAGCGGAGGCAACCACACAAGACCTTGATGAACTGTTTTCGCGATCGGTCGGCGCCTTCGACGGCAACGGTATCCCACTATGTGCGCTCGCCAAGCTCGACTTCGGCGGCTCTGCTACGACTAGAGGGCAGCATTGGCACCGGCTCGAACAGTGCACTGGACACAGCTGGGGTGAGTGTGTCTGGTGCTGGGAGACCGGAAGCTGTGGTGCTGTTGCGGGAGCTGAGAAGCAAGCCTAATAAGCTGACGCTGCTTAAGAGCAGCAGCACAAGGGATCTAACGCGCCTGCTCTTGGATGAGTCAACTGTACTGGTGTCTAACACCAGCCTGGACATGTGCTCCTCCAACTCATCGTCGGCTGGCAGTCCGGCCCAGGGACGCGAGCGGAGTGGGAGTCGTGAGTGCTGTACCGTCTGCTCCAAGCGATGGCATAATCTCAAGCAGCGCATGCACACGCTGGAGCAGGATCTGCTGGCACAGGCCAGCTACAGTCAAGAGCTGGAAACGAAACTCTCGGACATGAGTCGCCAACTGACCGAACTGCTGCAGGAGAAACGCACCCCGATTGGCGGTTCTGGAGGGAAACGAAGTGGTGTGACGCCGGTGCGACCTTCCAGATTGGCCGCCTGGATGAATCTGGCCAACTGGTGGAAGAGTCGACCCAGCGTGGAAACGCTACGCGAACAACGCATCTTCTTTGATGAGCCCTGCTTCGATACGGAACTGGAGCTAGTACTGAAGCATGACCAGCATCGCACAGTGCCACGGATTGTGGTCGATTGCTGTGACCTGATCGAGCATAAGTACAGAAGATCCACCCAACCAGTCGAGGGCATTTACCGCCAATGCGGCGACTACAATAAAATCCAAACACTGCGCTTTAACATCGATGCCAACGACTATGATGCACTGCGTCAAAATGGCGTCGATATACACACACTGACCGGAGTGCTCAAGCTGTTTTTGCGCGAGATTAAGAGCCCCTTGGTGAGCGTGAATGAAGCCAAGACTTTTATCGGCCTACCAAATCAATGGCGTAAGTTTAAACCAAAACTAATTACCAAAACGTACTAAGCCTAAGCACGAATAAATTCAAATTTAGTATATGCGACTTCTAAAATTCATACTTGATATAAGCACGAATCACTAACTAAATTCCCAACAATCTTGATATAAGAACAAAGAATCTAGCATTTAGTAAAACACTAGATTTTTAAGAAATAAGTACGAAAATTCTTTATAGAAGTTCGGCTATCAGTTTCGACTTTCTTTTTTACGGCGAATACTCACAAGTTCAAAAAATCTAATATCGAGATCATTATTTCCTTTTATAATATTTTATACTTACAAATCAAATTTACACCATTTTGATTAAGTCAACTTTAATCAAGTACCATGCTCTTAATTTAAGAAGTTTTTGTACTCAGTTACAGAGTTTAAGGAACTTGAAACATGTTTTAACTGTAATAAAATCATGTACGTTTTGAACTCACTTTTAGATATGAAATAAGTTCGCCATCATCGACTTCTGTAATTTCACCATTCATGAGAAATCAAGTTTAAATGGGGCATTCTTAGTACGAATTACTTTATTTTTTCGATCTGTGTACCTTCCCTCCAAGCACTAATCTATTTCCAGTTACTAATTGCTCATTCTCCATCCTCAACGTAGTGCTCACCGATCTGAACCAGAAACTGGACACACTCAAGAGACTTATACGCTCGCTGCCAGAGATTAATCGCGACACAATGGATTATCTCTTTGCCCACTTCAATCGGTAAGTTGTACCCCCTACCATTTCTCGAAGCAGTCAACCACATTTTAACCCAAAGAACAAAATTCGGCCCACTTGCAGGTCGAATTTTCCAAAAACCCATCATTTTGCACGACAAAAGTGTTTGATTTACTATATTTGAAAAAATTTCAGCCTTCTAGCGCTTTTTGCATTATATTAATCAGTAAATCAAACAATTAAGTGAAAATTATTTTCATTTTTGTTGTATTTTTATACCCGTTACTTAAAAAATAAGCATGAGTATATAATAAATTCGTTGAAATGTATGTTATAGGGAGAAGGATGCTTAAGAAATAGAGCAACCAAATTTAACACACAGATTTTAATAAACCTCACGCAAATCAAGCTTGCCCCCTCCGTCACCACAAATAGCAAAAATCTTTCCCACCCACAGTCAAGGGCCTAGGCAGAGGGTGGGGGGTCATTGGTATATTTGCTACAAAAAAAAATAATTTTAAATGTATTATATGCCCTTTATGAGATTTAAGAATAATTTTATTTAATAATTTTGACATTTACAAACAACCAATCTTGATTCTGGCGCATCGATCGGACAAAAAACACTAAAGATAGCATATCTTTAACACATAATAACATGCCTAAACATTTCATGAAGACAAAAAATTTTCAACTCAAAAAACAAAAATTAGGAATTGATTTTCGAACTATGGTTTTTTGGTGAAAACATCTTAGAATTGACGGTAGAATACGAGTTTTGGTTACCACTTTTGAATTTTTTTGAAACAAATCGATGCACTCCAATGTATAGTATATGCTGAGTGCGCAAAAAAGGCTAGTCTCCAAAAAAATCTTAACTTATATAAGTTTGTGAAATTCCAGAAATATGACTACGAGGTTATATTGCTAACACGAATATTTACGTGTGTTCTACAAGTCTCTAAAAGCAAACCCCAATTTTGGTGTTTTTAAAACAAAGTAACAAATAAATTAAAATTAAATGAAATTAAAACAATCCCAAAATTAATTATTTTGTTGAAATTTAAAACAAATATATAAAAAAAATCACTGACATTTTAAGAACTCGAATATTTTTGAACAGTTGTTTTTAAAATAAAAAAAAATCTCTTCAGAATTGTGGTGAGGGATATTCCCTTTTCCTTACGCCATTGTCGTCTTCCGGGTGATAAGCTTTTTCTATTATTATTAGGTATCTATTAAGATTAAAGTATACCGAAAAAGCTTAAAAGTCATAGATAAATTAAATATATACATATACCTTAATTTTGTAACGGGTATCTTATAGTTGGGGGTTCGATTATAGTCTATCCCACTTGCTTTGTACTAATATGTATCACTTTAAGTCCTCACTGACTCTCTCCCTCTCTATATTCATATATATTCTGTCTCCCACAGACTCACCAAAGTGCCTTTGCAACAGATCAGCGCCGAGACGCTTTCGATATCAATAACACCTTCGATATTCCACACTGTGCCTCAAGGTGTTCACATGAACGACATACAGCAGCTGTTGAGAGAGGGCGAAACCCTGGCTGATTGTGTGAAGCTAATGATTGAGTACCAGGCTCGCATTTTCGAGTAAGTGGAAGGGCCCAAAGCTTTTGTACCTGGTGCTGGTGTTGGTCTTGTTGTTGATTCCCAGCTTTAATGCTCATCCTTAGCCGGCTTTAAACCACATTAAATCAATTTGTCTCGAAATCGTTGCTAATTACACGATCCTTAAATTCCCGAATCCAATCCAAACTGCTCCGCTCTGCCCCCACCCCCCACTTTGCTCCTCGTCTCTACACAGATGTACGGCTGATCGTCGCGTGAAGCGCCTAAGTATGCGCAACTTGAAGAAGACGCTGTCCCAACCGGATTTACTTTTTCAAAACTTATTCTGATTCCGATGCCAGAGCTCAAAGTGACCAAATCATAAATAATTATCATAATAAGTACGACTTTTTTGTACATATTTACTTATAAATTACGATTTTATACTGTACATAATTTAGTTATGAATATATGTATATTAACAATACCTACTGTACTGGTTTTTTTATACGAATTTTTCTTGCAATAATCATTAATACATTTACCCACTTAAAACACACATTCATGTGATGATTCTAATCAAAAGATCAATGTTAGGTAAACTGATGGCTTTATACATATTTGTTTTCTTAAATTCATTTTCACAACGATCATATTGTTATGTTTTTTTAAGTTTTGATTTGTGAAGAACTTTTTATTTTAATTAGATTCAAATTTCAGCAAATTACAAATTCAGATGATTATGGATGCTACAAGAATGTTTTGTGTAAGCATTAAGCCTCCGAAATACCAAAGATATCGGCGAATATTGTAATTATACAAGAAGCAATAATAGGCAGCCCAAAGTGTTCTACTTATTTTATGGAACTTACTAAACATTTAAAAATTAGTGGGAAATTTTAAGTTATTCGAACAAAAATATGTATTATAATTGAAATAAATAATATATAACATTGGAGATTGCATTTCACTTTAAAGTTTAAATTGATAAGACTGTAAAGCATGAGCGGCAACAGATATCGACAGAAATAAAATCACATAGGGGCCCCCTATACGATGTAGTCGTTGAACATAGATTAAATATAACACAATCTATATTTATGTATATGTATATATATATATTTATTTTTAATTTGAACATCTGCATAACATTTTATTTTTGGGGTTGTTGAGGGCGGTGTAAGGGGAAGAGCCAATGATTTGTTTAACATAATTACGCGTACAGTCTATGCGTCTCTAGAGCTACCGTACAATATTTAAATTACCAACTGGCGTTACTGTGCTAAGTGACCTATTTAATTACATATGCATTTTATGTATTTGTAATTGTATGTATAAGTATATGTCTGTGTATATGTGTATAACTGTCATCTGTAATCTGCAATATTATATAAATGTTTGCATGCAACTTTTGTTTATTTCAATACTTTCGCTGGCTTACGTGTGACTTGTTCAGCTTTAACATTAGACTAAATACCTAAATAAACTAGCTTGTATGTATTTGTTATTATTTTATATAAATACTTGTTAACAGGGTGTGCTTGTGTATATGTGTGTTTATTTTTTGTATTATATGAGAGAAGGTTGTACACAGTATATAGATAAGTTGATGCCGAATAAATCAATGAGTTTTAATTGATTTACGGATAATTCAGTTAAAAACTAAAAATAATAATGACATACATTTGTTCACGATCACAATGCGGGGTAATTCATTTGTTTATATCTTTTAAATATATTTATGTCTATATGTATATGTATGCACATGATTAAATGATTCAGATAACAGCTGAATGCATATGGTAAATATACTACATATATAATTAAATTAGATACATATTATCAAAGGCACAGGAATCTATACACAAATATATGGGCTGAGGTCTTTTAAGAACATAATTGAATCTGAATCGAAGTGAACTTACACATGAATATAAGCTGATTGGGCAGTACTCGACTGCACTCGGGCTATTCATGATACTCGTTCACACACACGTAAGTACATTTCGATTAGTTAAAACTAATTTAGTATATTTGTAATTATTTAAATTAATTATTGCTTAGAATTTGAAATAGACGCGGGACGGGGCGGTGACAGGGACAGGAACATGGACGATGGTGAGATGGTATGATGTGTGGGCTCTACTGAAAGAATGGATTTTTTGAGGCCGATGATTTCATGGTGCATAAGATCTGGCGTTCCAACTGGAAGTCATAGTCCAACGTTTTCAGCAGTGTTGAGATTTCGGGCAGTGTGGGCAGCTACATAATAAAAGAATTGGTTACAATTTCTCAGATGATCGGCAAGACGTGCATACTCACATCAGTAATTCGCTGGTCACGCTGGAGCATGGCATTCATGGTAAATGGCACGCCTTCCAGCTCGGTATAAGTGCCAAGGGTGCCAGTGCCGCCATATCCCGCGCGTCCAGTACTAGTTGCTGTTCCTGCTGCTGCTGTCGATGCAGGACGCGGTGGCGCCGGTCGCTGTGGCGAATTGATTTGATAGTGCGCTTGAATTTCTTCATAGTCATGATGTTCAGTCGATGCAGGCACCTGTGGAAGCTGACACAATCGCCATCATTACATCATTATACAATATTAATTAAATTTTATATTTATTTGTACTCACCGGTCCACGTGGGCCACGTTGGCCGTGTAAATTGAGACGATTAAGCGCTTGCTCAACCTCACAGCTGATCCCTGGCACAGGGGGTGGCAAACGCACTGGAATGGCACCAGTTTTATAACAAATTAATACGCCATTTATATCACCAGCCAGCTTAAAGCCATCGGGCGCTATCTTAAGCTTCGAACAGAGTATTACATCAGTGACGGCATGGGTGACAGTGCCTCGTTTGGATAACTTGTATGCTATTTGACGCTTGCGCCAAGCCTTCTGATCGCTGTCGGCGGTGCGTGACAACAATGAGAACTCCTTTGGCGGCGCCACCTTTTCAGCAATGACTCTGTCAGTGTAATACAATTATCTAAATTAATTCAGTCCCATTGTCGGCGAAGTTAGCGCAACTTACTTAAGCGTCTCCACGACATATTCGGGCAGACCCTCGGATTTGGACAGGCACAGATAGCGTGTTGTCTGGCGGCCAAAGAGTATATTGTAGTCACGCCACAGATCGGCATCTGCATCCTGATCATAAGTGCGATGTATGGCACTAAAGTTCTTTGGGCATCTGCAAATAACAAACAAATAACACAATAAATTGCATTTAATTGAGGTTATGACACTTATTCGTTATTAGAGCGAGACAGCAGGTCAAGGAAAAACTTAGTTCAAGCTAAAGAGCAGCATCCATAGAAAACTGAAATAGTAAAGCAAACTCGACAACCAGATTTCCAGTAGTCGCATTTGACTCAGTTTATAGAGAAGTTGTGTCTTATGGTCATTTCCATTTAAGTTAATTAAATGGAATTAAAAATAATAGTTTTAAACTATTATGATTATTTTAATTGTCTTCTATATTTTACTTTAATAAATGATTAACAGAGTCGATACGTGACATTTTTATCCCCTATGTCTATTTTTCCTCTATGATTTTATTGGAAAATTATGAATGCATATATTTTAACTAAATTTAGCAATTAATAAACATATACTTTATTTATTCTAGGGTTTCAATTATGTTGAAAGAGAGGACTTAAAACAATCGGTTTATTATTTACTGGAAATGTGAATTCGGTTAGATCTTTTTGATAAATTCATTAACATTTTAATTGTTGATTAAGTAAGTTTTTGATCAATGTTTTAGTTTTTATTTCGCACGAAACTATCTGTAAAAATGAGTAAATATGAGGTACAGACGTGTACAAAATGATAAGACCACCGTTTCAAAATATTAATGTTATCGAGTAAGCGGCTCAATCGCGCCAGACCTTAATCCAGTGCTGCCAGTTTAGTTTTAAAAACATTTGCAACTTTTTTTTTCAAAAATGCTATTAGCCACATATCGATTTTCTTTAGCAATTTTAGCAACTTTATTAGAGAACTAGCATTTTTTCAATTTTCTTTAGCATTTTTGCCTTTTTTATACTGTTTTGAAATTGATAGCACAAGTTATGATTAACAGTGGTTCACAAAAATATCGGAAATTGTATTTAACTCAGTGGTTCGATTATATGAACAACTTGAAAGTTTTTTGCATCGTTTTGTGATTGGGTTAAAATGCCAAAAGTTTAGAAGCACTTTTTTACTTGACACAAATTACGCTGATTTAAGTGAAGCTGACGAGTTAAAAAGCATTATAAGTATTCTTTATTTAAATGTTAATATAATTGCTTAAGATATGAAATCATCTACCTTTTTAATTGAAGTATTTTCAATTTCAATTTCTTTTTCTTAAATTTATACATATATTTGTTGAAAATTTCAATTTGAAAATAATTTTCACATAACTTTTAGCAATTTTTAGCATCTTTTTTTTCCAAATCTAGCAATTTTTGCTTCGGAGATTCTGGCAGCACTGCCTTAATCCCGCGGATCATCATTGGAGATATGTTAAGAAGTGAAAGATGTTACGACTAGAAAATGCCTAAAAAGTGAGGCAACAAAAAGAGAATCCTGAAAAATATGTCGTTTCCAGAAGTCGCTTCTCTACAGCTTCTATAAAGTTCAGATGGGCTTCTATGATTGAAAATAATTATTTTAAATATACAAGCACCTGACCGTTTACTCACAAACTGTTTAAGCTGCTGTAGGAATCTATGTTGTTATTATTCAAAAGCTAAATTAATTCGACAAATTTACCAGAATTATAAAATTTGGAAAAATTCGGATATACATAAATAGTAACGAGTTTAAAGACTTCTTTCAGATACTATACGAAATGATTAGAAATTATATTAGAAAATAATTATTTAATCAATGTTATTGGGCCAATTATGCTGCTCTAATTATTTTGCACAAGCCTGCATATGTATGAGTACTTACCGCTCAAAGTCCTCAACGATATGCAAAGAGGTGATGGGCCGATTGTCCGGCAGGAAGCTCATTATAGAATTGAACACATTCATAGGACTTGTTGCAGATCCATTAGCTGTCCCCGGTGCACCTGCGCCTATTGCTGCCGCTGATGCATTTGCCGGTTGTTGTGGCTGACCCAACAATGCGGTTGCACTGGCCAACCCGGAGTTGCCACCACCGATGGCTGTGGCGCCGCTTTGAATGTGCTTGCCGGCCTTGTTCATGGCCTTATAGACGGCGACAGTTGATAACGCTGCTTCAGTTACTGCCGGCTGCCAGCTCTTCTTGGCAGTTTCTTATGCCTTTTGGTTTATTGTTTCCCTCGTATCCGTCTTCCGCCCTACCATGTGGATAACACAATCGATTGTACACATATTTTTATATAAGTAATTAAATGTTATTATGCATATGTACATTAGTGCTATGCCAATTTTGATATATTACTCATACGCCTCGAATCTGCATAACTGTTTTTTTTTTTTTCAATCAACAACAACAATCTTAATTAAACGGCATTTACGGGCATTTCCAAAACCGTGATTCATACACAAAGCAAGAAACAACAAGCGCTGCACTTTGTTTCTTTCCTCGCTATAGGTCTTTTGGGACTCCTAATATAAATTATATTTATACATATGTACGAGTATTTGCACATACTTGTATTTTGTTTACGCCAGTGCGAAGCGGTGCCATTGTGCAAAGTTTCTCTTTTTCGTACACACACGCATTCACCCACACACACGTACTTAGAGTCTAAAAGAAAACAATAACAAAAATACGCACATGTGCACTTGATCGCAATGCGTTTTTAATATACCCTACCTTTAATTTCCGTTTGACTTTATCTTTCTCCCGTTATAAAGCACTTATAATGCTTGTTATGAACCCAAATAAAACTCTCCTACCGGAACATATTTAGAGATAAGCTTTGCACACAAAATAGAGTACAATAAATATTCTGCACAATCTTCATGAAAAACCTGAAATGTCTACCAGAATAGATGTATAGCAAACACCATATAAGTCCAAATATCTTTGACACTTTGCTTTCTATATAAGTGATCCCTGTTGACCGCTCAATAGTCAAAATTATCATAATCACGTAAAACCTATTAATGAATAACACGTAGACAAAATAACAGTGATATTGTTTATAGTGTATTGACCCCAAGTGGTTCATTTAATTCTTAATCACAGTATTATAGGTACATATCTTTTTTTTCTCTAGAAATTGCTGTTTTTTTTTTTAATAATTCTATTTGTATAGGGGCTGCCAAAAACTTAAAATCTACCAAATTCAAGTCAAATTAACACATATATTAGTCAACTAGAATGATTATACCGAATGCATACTTGAATAATTTGAGTTTTTCTATATTTTTTCCGGTTTTTTAAAAATTGACTTCCAAAAGGGAGAGTACGTATCATATAGATTATTTTTAAAAATCTGTCTTCCAGCAATAAAAAGCTTATTTAAATGCAAAGAAATCATTTAAATTAAGATATATTTCTAAGATATTAAGTTATTTTATTTGGTCTTCTAAATTAAATTGAATGAAAAATTCTTGTCACTAACTAGTGGAAATCGTGTCATAAATAAAATAATAAAAAACATATCAAAATAGTTCTTAAAATGGATAACTATAACTAAAGTCAAAAAAGACTTTCATTTGTCGTCGCGTTCACGATGCATTGTTTTCTATAAGTAGTTTGAAAACGACAAGTCTTCAAAGATTGTATTTCATAATAAAAATATATTTAGCATAGGGACATTTAGTTCTGCAGGGAGGCTATAAAATATTATTAAATGTGATACAAAAAATTATTTTATAGCCTTCTCTATCCTACTTATGGACAACACTGGTATCAGCCATTAAGGGTATTTGAACTTCGGCGAAGTATGATAATAAACAATTTTACCCTTGTTCGCTTAGATAGCCTTGTCAATTTCAATATTAATTTGTGATTTTGTTTAGATAAAAAGTAAACATTTAATTTTAATGCCAGCTATTTAAAAATTCTTTTATGTAGCATATGTGTATGTGTAAGTACAGTAAGTGTACATACAGTGGCTCTCAGCTTATTTGACCCACTACATTTTGTATTGCCTAATTCAGATAATTTTCGTATACACGGAAATTTAAAATACAATGTAAATATTTTGGTTAAGTTTATATTAGTACTCTCGTATTCACTGTGTGGGTATGTGGTAACTAGAAAAAAAAAGTAACTAGAAGAGCCGGAAGAAGAGTAATAGAGTTGATTGTTGATTTTGAAGAGCAGGATCAGCATCGCTTTGTTTTTGTGCCTTTTGAACAGTGCTATTTATTGCAAAACTGATAAGAGCCCCGAGTCAAGGTGTTAATAAAAACAAGAGATAAACACACGCACACACACACACATATGCAACAACTCATTCATAGAGTAGCGGCTTTGAGTCATCGCACTAAAACTGAAAATCGCAACAAAGCAACCTTAAAAGTTACAGATGGACAGCGTAAAGAAGACGCTGAAGAAAAAGATTTTGGCAGCCACGAACAAGTGCGAAACAAAGAACAAAATAAATAAATAAACTGCAGTACGTGACAAGGGCTGTGGAAGGAAGACTGAAAAAAGACAAACAGAGAACAAGCAGCAGCCGTTACAAAAGCAAATAGTACAATAACCAACTCACTCGCACACCCGTTTACTTGTTTCACCCGCTCTCTCCCACTTACATACATATGCATACGCGCTCTCACACACTCTCTAAAATATTTCAAGTATTGAGTGTAAAACAGAAAGAATTAGACGCATTTCGCAATTGGTGCAACATAAAAATAGAAAAGTTTTTATATATGTAATGCCGGTTGTGGCGCACACAAATTAAATTATAGGCGCAAATTGCATGCCACTTAATTGAATATGAAAGGCAGCCTAGCAGAAGTCGGCGTTGTTGGCAGCAGCATCACATACACACACCACTCTTATATGCACATAATTAGCCTTCGTTGTTATAGCTGCTGCAACTCATTCCTTCAAGATTGGAATGGAAGTTAAAGTGTCTAATGCATAAAAACATTGCGTTGTGTTGCTACGCGGGCAACAACAACAGCAGCAGCATACAACATAATTGATGTGTATATATTTATTGTGCTGTACTATTTGTACATACCTTTTGCACCGTTTGAATCTGGCATACAAATTGCATTAAATAATTCACTTATTATCCGTCTTTTATATATTTTTAATACACAAATGAAATTTTTTTAAAACACATAAAAAAAACAATGAGATTTCGCAGCGCCCGCCGCCCGCACGTACCGTCCGACAGCTATGGATAATTAAAATCAACTGAAGTCAGTGGTGTGGGAGGCTGCCACCCAATCCAAGGGCTGCCACCCTGCACAATTTTCCGATCTGGTAGCATGTACTATTTTAATCAAATTGTAAAAACAGTTGCAATTAAGAAAATTCAATTTTCTTTTCATTTGTCATATTAAAGATAGAACTTTTTTAATTTTTGCCGTATTTTCTTTAGAAATTGTCGATGTTTTTATATTTTTTTAGAATTAAATTTGTAATTTCTCTCCCCTTGGGGTGACAAGCTTCAAACCTTCATTATAATGTAGGCCTTTATTTAATTAAATTTCCGTATTTCAATCGCACAGCTGATTTCAAATGTGCAGTACTATCAGTGGGCTGCCAACTTGTTTTAATAGTCATGGCAGGCTTGGTTTTCGACACAATTAAACTCTAAACTCTGCAAAAATGTTTAAAATTTTAGTTTTAAAACTTAGAGAATTAGCCAAAACATTATTTTTTGAAAAAGTCACTCAGATGAAAAAAGGATCCATATCAGTTTTCAGGGCTGCCAGGCGTTCAAATTACTTGTAATTTTTTTCTGCGCTACAAGGTTGCCACATCGCTTGCTCGGAACGACACAACTTTAATTGTATCTAAACAAATTTTAAGTGTAATGGAAAAAACAGAAGCAATTACCATACCTAACATCGATGCATATCGTCGTTTACTCAACAAGGCAGTCTCACAACTTCTATTGGATAAAGGAGCCGCCTCAGCCAGCAATCAATGCCTGGAAACATTAACGCAAATGATGCAGGCGCGTAAGTAACAAACATTAAACTTGGAGCAATGAGAGCTATTTTTGATATGATACTTTGTTTATAGTGATTGTTGAAATTGGAAATTCGGCACACAATTATTGTGAGCTGGGTGGACGCACCATGCCCATCGTAGGTGACGTCAGCTTGGCGCTTATTAACATGGGCATATCAATAAACAGCTTGGAGCCCTATGTGCGTCGTGTCAATCATGTGCCTATTCCCCTACCGTCACAACAAACACAACAGCGGCAATTAAGTTTGTTGCAGGCTGGCAGCAAGGCGACACATCCACATTATGTGCCCAGCTATTTTCCAGCAATGCCGGATCCACACGCCTACATACGGACGCCGACCCACAAGCAGCCTGTCACCGAGTACGAGGCGATTCGGGAAAAAGCCGCTAGCCAGAAGCGCGATGTCGAAAAGGCACTGACCAAATTCCTGTGCAAGACTACAGAGACGAACAATCTGTTTCCCACCGAAGATAATATGTTTCCACGTAAGTCAAGACTTGTCTCAAATCACGTACCCGTATGACATTTTTGTCATTTAATGTTTTGCTTCAGTAATTGCTAGCAAGCCAGCCTTTCCCGCCTACGCAGCTGCACTGAATCCCACAGATCAAGTGTTTGACTTTGAGGAGCTAGAGTATCATTACTTAGTGGCCAACCGTACAGAGGATGTACCTAGCAAAGGTTTGTCCAAATGCGACTTACTAAGCATTTAACTAATTCAAGCTTCTATTTCGTTTCCAGAGGATGGCGAGGATGGGGACAGTGAGAACGAGGAACTGGAGGGGGATAAGTCCAAGGAAGAGAAGCCCGAGCTGGAGATCAAGCCCAATTCAACTACAAATAAAGCAATTTTGGAAAATCCCAACATAGACAATCCCTACTTGCGTGCTGCCACTCTGCCCAAACGTTCCAAGCTGCACACAGACACCGCCGCACAGACACGGATGCTGCCCACTCGTAATCTTGTCTCATCTGCCTCCGCAGCATCAACGCCTTCAACTCTAGAAATAACTAAAAGTAGCATTTAGCGTATGCACTGTAGTTAAATTAGCGTATATTTTACGTGGGCAGTCCGACAAGTAGTGAGCCTTTTTCCCTGAGGTCGCCACTAATGCAAGAGTCACCAATTAAGATACCTGATTACTTCTTTTCACAATCAGCAGGTAATTCTTAACAATCAAAAATGTCAAATTTTGGTATCGGTATCACAAAAAATGAATCGTACAAATAGTGTGAGACCTGAAACTGATTGTTTATTACGAACGATGAAAAGAGATTTTTCACAAACATAGTAGGCTGATCACTGCGGACGGCAGTTCGCGTTAGGGACGAAAGCATCACGAAGGGTTCGAAAGGCGACTAACTATATATACAGCTAAGTTGGAAAATTTGCTACGACTGTCCGATCACATCGAGTTATATACCGATCGAAAGGTTTAGTCCTAACTTACAAAATGGAATACTAAAACTTTTTCTAACCAACCGGGGTAATGAGATACGGGGGTGTACGTGGGAGGGGAAAAATTTAAATGATTGTAGCTAATGGGACTGTTGGGGCCTTTTGTTAAAATTTTGTATTTAAAAATTCTACTTAAAAATACGCGTTGATTGATACCTCAATCACCCAAATCCGATAACTGGCTCAAAAGATAAATAAATTTGAAAATTTTAGTGGACTTCTCAGATTGAAATGAAAAGTCAGTTTGTTTGTCTGTTTGCATCAAAGCTCTAAAGAAGCTTAAATGTAATGATGGGGATTTATTCTTTTTCAAAAATCTAGAAATGTTTGTTCTATATCCCGCTAAAATTAAAACCTCAACCTCCAAGCCATAGCAGCTACAGATATGTCCTATATATCATTGGAAAGGTGTGTTTGAGGGCTTTTAGGCGTACCTTTAAAGTACTCTTCTAAAGTACTCAGGTAACATTTTACAGGTGAAATAAAGTTTTTTAGCTTACATTTTGGCGATTTCTGATTAAAAATAAATAAATAAAAATTAATTAAAAAAAGCGAAAATTGGCATTCGGCACTGCGCAAAAAGTAATTTTTATGTACAAAGAAGCTTCCCCTTTTTGCACACAGTGCACAGTGCCAAGTTTCGCTTTTTTTAAATTTATTTTTATTTAAAATTTTTAGATTAAACTAAATTTTGTTCGTCACAAAATTGGATATCAGAAATTTTGGGGTTAGAAATTGCTTTCGTCACTAGACTTTTACCTCGTGTAGAGGTTTTTTTTTAAATAAAATGGTATCATTTCATTCAGCAGGTACTGATTACTGATCCATCACAAGAAAAGGAGCGATCACTAATTGAAAAACCTGCTGAAGGCCCGCATTTACTATCAAGTAGTTTATTCTTTTAGACAGGCACTGTCAAAATTTCAACCGATTCAGACCATTAATTTGGTATTGACAGAAAGGGAAATCGCACATCTAAATCAAAGAGCATTTGGATGCTGTACACGGTGAATCTTCTTCTTCGTTGGCGACTGTCAAAAATTGGTTTGATGAATTCAAACGTGGTTGCACGTCGGATTTTGTCGTGTACCTCCCATGTGTCCCTCAAACCGATACAGCAGACAAAAACGTAACATAATGCTATGATCACGTATTAGCAGACCGCAGATTTTAAGGTTACATCCTAAACTTAAAGTTGCGCTTGATGGACAGAAATTTTCATCAAATGAGATGACTATTACCACCATTTTAAGGACCCGGACGGCAAATAATTTTTGATGGGGCTAAAATAGTGGGAGCGTCTTTTGAAGAAGTGTGGTGACTTATAATAAGACTAGGTTGAAAAATAAAAAACTTTAAAACTGTTTAACATTGTAAGGCTTATTACTTGTCGGACCACCCACGTATATATTGTATTTTATATTTGAATAAAAATGTATCAATAATAAGTCTAGTTGTCTTTTTTTCATTTTTGTTGTTGAAATTTTGTCCAAGTTGTGGACTGGTTAAAATTGTGCTCAGCACCTATGCACACGACGCACATTTGTTTTTGCTTTGCATATAGCATATGGAAGTGTGTGAGCTTACACATTAGTAGGCTTCTAGTGCACATTGACAAATTACAATTACAATTTTTGACTTTTCGTTTTCTGTCCCTTTCGTTCCTTTTAATACAAAAACAATTTTAAGCATTCGGTCTCATTCTATTTTTCTGTCATGCCGATGAGTTCAGCAACAACAATCCGAATGTAATTTATCGTTGCCTTACCGTTTCGTGTACACTGAAAAACGATGATTTTTTTTTTTTTTTTGCATTTTTTCATTTGTAATTTCATATTTTTTACATGAAGAAACATGTTATTAATTTTTTCAGTGCACACATTGAAACAAAACAAACATTTCGTTACATGTGTGCGTGTGATTTCTTTTACTTTTATTGGTGCGTGGACATCCATAAGTCATCTTTGAGCACCGCTGCTATATAACCTTACCTCCTGTGGCACAATAAACTCCCATCATATATATTAAATCTCCTTTTTTTTTTATCCAATTTCAAATTCAAAATTTTTGGTAAATTGTTAATTTTTTGACAAACTATTGATAAAAACCTAAAAAAAATTCTATGGCGCGCTTTTGCAGCTTGTGATACTCTTAAGTGAGGAGCAAATTTGCTAATAAGGGGTAACGTGTCACGAATGTGACACAAGATGGCGCTGCGAAAATTAAATTTAAGGTAATGCAAATTGCTATAACTTTGAAATAAATTAATCTTCTTACTTATTCTTCTCATTTATTTATATATTTTTGTTTTAAATTTATATATTAAATTGAAAATTGTTCGTCACAAAATTGGATATCAGAAATTTTTGAATTTCATATGCATTTGACATTGTTACTTTGTATATAGTCAGCCAATTTGCTAATGTTTGGTCGGAATCATAAGGTTGAGATGTCTCAAAATATAAAAAAGTTCTACATACTTAGACGTGATTTTTTGCCGATCGTTCTTATAGAATCTTTATGATATAACCCGATTTGATCCAAATTTGGTCAGGATGTAGAAGACTGAATTTAATGAGTTAGCTGTCAGATTGGTGGAGATATCTCAAAAAAACAAAATAGTTTTTCGTACTAAAACGTGATTTTTTGACCAATCGTTCCTATGGCAGCTATCTAAAAATAGATATCTAAACCAATAATAAAAAGTTATTCGTACTAAAACGTGATTTTCAAACGATCGAAAAATGTATAAATTGAGTTAATAGGTAATACCTTCCAAACCCCTCAGGCAAAATGTATGTATCATATACCAAAACATGCGAAATCTTACGTATTAACACATATTGAAAATAAATACAAATCGTTTAAACCGTTTTGTCAGAAATCGACAAAATGAAAGCTAAAAGACCTTATTTCGCCTGTAAAATGTTACCTGAGTACTTTAGAAAAAAAAATTAAAACGTGCGCCTAAAAGTCCTTAAAAATACCTTTCCAGCGATATAAAGGACATATCTTCCATGGTTTGGAAACGGCGGGAGTTTCAATTTTATCGGAGTTTAGCGTTTTCCCGCTAAACTAGCGGTTATTTCAAAAAGTCGTAGAACAAATATTTCTAGATTTTCGAAAAGGAATAGATCCCCATCATTTTTAGTGCTTTGATACAGACAAACAAACTGACTTTTCATTTCAATTTGAGAAGTCCACTTAAAATTTCAAATTTATTTATCTTTTGAACTAGTTGTCGGATTCGGGTAATCGAGGTATCAATCGCGTATTTTTTTTTAGAACTTAAATAAAAAATAAAAAATTTCACCAAAAGGCCCCAACAGCTCCATTAGCTGCAATCATTTAAGTTTTGCCCCTGCCACCCCCTGTTTTAGTGTGCCATTTTGTTACTTAGGACTAAACTTTTAGATCGGTATATAACTCGATCTGATTGGACAGTCGTAGCAAATTTCCCATATTATTGTCAGTCGCCTTTCGCACCCTTCGTGCTGCTTACGTCACTAACGCGAACTGCCGTCCGCATCGATAATTTAATAAAAATTTAAAATTCGAAATTCAATAATACAAAGCCAAATTTTTTAATGAAAGCTTAAAGGAAGGAGTAGATACAAATTTAACTCTAAAAAAAATAGAAAAAAAACAAAATTCCAACAAAAATTTGGCAAAACTTAAAAAAAATTTAGCTTCAAAATTGAATAAAAAAAAAGGTATTTTTTCCAAGTAAAGGTTTCGAGTAGACCAGAAATTTCCGCCGGCGGAAATATTTTTATGGAATAGTTGTCAAATTCTTTTTCTCTTTTCGGCACCGAAATTTTTAGATGGAATTTTGACCTACCAGAACGTTTTCTGGTCTACTCGATATGGGCCTTTACTATTTTAACATTTTATCTAAAATGGTACAGCTTCCCAGATTGGAAAATTTTGCCGTGTGGCAACCTTTTGGCCAAAACAGTGTTTCCACATCAGTGCTGCCAACATATTGGAAGAAAAATAGCTGTTTCTGGCTGGAAACCATTTTAGTTCAATTGAATGATTTAGTTCCGTAGCTTAATTTTTGATGAACGAACTAATCTTTCATATAGCTCGTACGTTCAGTAAATGGATACCATATAGTTCGTTCAGTGAAGTAGATCTCAATACCAATATAGTTTGTTCGTTAGACTATGGCCACAACTGAGTTGGTTTGAGGGACGCTGTTGATCATACCATGGGTATTGATATGGGTTTTAAGGAAGTTTCTTTTTGTTTATAACAAATTACCATATTAAAACAAATTTTATCAAGGCTTTAGTTACTTAAATCTGTTATTCAAAATTCCACTGTTTTTTAATAAAAGTATGCATTTTCTATTTATTTAATGAAAACCATCAATTAATTTTAATTTAATCTTAATTTGAATATATATAATATTAAATTATATATGGTCAATATAGCGATTGTATTGGGATTCGGATCAGCGAACGAACTGTCTTGGGATCTATTTACTGAACGAACTATACTAGAATTCTAGTCACTGAACTAAATGACCTACAATCAGGGATTTAGTTCGTTTACTTTATGGACTAGTTCAATAGAACTTAGTCCGAACGATTGACTTGATACTACTTCTACTATTGAGTTTTATTATTATTATTATTGTAAAAAGCCGGTTTTAACATAAGTACCCCTTAAATTGTTACTGTTTTTAAAGTACATAAACGGAACCACTAATACAAAGTATCCCAAAGAGCACTTGACATTGTCAACATGAATTTCCTGCGACAAACACTTAACGTTACGAAACAATTGACGGCACAAGGTAAAGTTTGAACTAAAAGTTGTTTAAACTCATATGATTTTATGTTGCCACAACTTCAACCACCGTTGGTCACCAATACCGCATTCTGGTCTTTATCGACAGCCACCCGCGCTTGTTTTTCCTATCAATGACTGTGCTCATTTTGTATTTATCTAGTGATCCATTCTGCCAATGTGGACAATGATTTGTATAATGTGTTTGCTTTCGATTTCAACTCTTTCCCTTTACGAGTGCGCGTGGCCGGCTTGCTTATAGCACACTTATCTATCCCGAATTCCCCTTTCCTTCCCCAGTCCGTCCAATCAGTTTTGTCCTGTGAATATTTTCATAGGCGTTTTCTCATGTGTACCTCGGTTGGGTTTTTAATTTAAATTTTGGCCACATAACATTGACATGCCGCCCGCAAAACAATAAAAATCTGCATGACACATGAGCACAATCACAATCGCATAAAGAGCACACAGGTGTGTGGGTCCTACTAAGGGTCAGTTTCGTATCGCGATGCACAAAGGACTCTTTTTGTTTGCCCGCTCAACTATTGTATAGAAATGTCGAGCGTTATGGTAATTATTACCTGTGTGTGTGTGTGGCATTTAATTAAAATTTTTTTGTCATTTTAGATTTGAACAGATCGGGTGTACAATGTACAGTCAAGTCGTAGCCAGCTGGATCAAGCGCCAGCTGATGAGCCTCCGTCCGTTTCCACTGGTCAATCACTGTGAGGAGGGAGTATGGAAAGGGAGAAAGTTGAAAAGACAACCCCCGTCAATTGTGAAAGGCTTTGTGAATGCATCTTGCACACTCTTTCAATCATAAAGGCTTGAGAGAGCAGAGCGTTAGCTGACCCAAAGCCACATTCTTTGTACAATGTACATAGCGCGTCATTTGGCTGCAATTATTTGGCAAAGCAATCGTATGCATACACAATATACGCACACCGACTGCAGCACAAAAATTATATTCACGATTTTCACAGGGATTAGCCACAACAAAAGGCCAATGGGCATTGTCAGTGCTTCCCAACTGACCCTTTTGTCTATCTTTCTCTCTTCTCCCTCTCTCTCACTCTCTGTCTGTCTGTCTGTCTGTTTGTAATATTTGGCTTGTCAAATGTTTTAAGCCGCCCGCAATGTGTGCGCTCCCACATGTCTCGTATAGGGACATAGCTATATTTAATTAGTACAGTTGTGTGTTGCACTCACTATAATCAGAGATCTCTTTGCAGCTCTGCATAGCAGCTATATGTGCGCCGCACTGCGGGGTATGGCCTCGTTGAACCAAATGCATCGCACTGGTCCACACATCAAGACGCGTCCACCACGACAGCCGCTGGATGGAAAGCCTTTTGCCAAGGGAGTTGTCCTCAAGACACTGATCAAGAAGCCAAAGAAGCCCAATTCAGCTAATCGAAAATGCGCTCTGGTACGTCTGTCGACTGGCAAGGAGATGGTAGCGTATATACCCGGCATTGGACATAATTTGCAGGAGCATAACATTGTGCTATGTCGCGTCGGTCGGTTGCAGGATGTGCCCGGCGTAAAACTGAAGGCGGTGCGCGGTGTCTACGACCTGGCCCATGTCATTAAGAAGGGCCAGTAGTCTCTAGATCGTAATTCTCTTCTATAACTTGTTTAAGCACTGTACGAAAACCAAACAAATGCCCAATTATTCAACCGCTCCACACAACTGTTATTGTTATTATTAAGTACTATTATTTTTTATGGAAAATTATGCAGCTCAGCCGGATTAGTGTAAGTAGCCCGAGACGGCCAACAAAAACATTCAACAAGCGAGTGGCCTTACCACACTCCGTCTCGTCATGTCTTGTCGTAATCTTAAGTCAACAGGTTAAGGGCGGACCCGGAGTTTCATGCAAAGAAAGTTGTAACTGCATTTTTACACTTTAACAGCAAATCCCTTTTGAGAATCCTGTCCTTTACTTTTTAAGAAAATTGTACAAATTTTATGCCAAGTAATCGTTAACTGAAATAGGTGTCACTTAGCCACGCCGCATTTTCACAGTACGTTGAACGATATGACACTGAGTAACTTGTCAACGGACTTTTATGGATTACAGTCGTGTTTACATTCAAAAGAAATGGAAAATTGAGATTGAAGTAATCATTTTTATGTTTTTCGCTCTGTTGATCCGCAGTGATTGCAAATGTAAGTAAGTGATATCAATTGTAAAAGTCAAAAAATATAGTCATTAAAGTGGACATCCAAATTAATAAAGAATTGCACCATTCAGATTGCTTTATATTTCAATGATTAAGTCGTAGGGAAGCAAATCATTCAAGAATTTGTTCCTCATGTGTAATGTGGCTGAGAATATTTTCTATCTGCTATTCCAGATTATTTGCCAGTTCTGGATTTATAAAAAAAAATTATTAAAATTGCAATAGTATATCATCGTGTTTAGCGCAATCGATATGCATTGTCCATTTAATGTTCCTAATATATTAGTAAGAAACATAAGATAAACATCAAAGAAAGTTTCTCTTCGGCACGCTGAAGATTTGTTACTCCTCCTAGTAGTCAAATTTTAGACAAAATTCAACAGCAAACACATAATCTGCGAGTTTGGTAAGGATATATTAAGGAACAACTAAAATTTGCACACAATGTCTTTCTTGTCGATTGATCGTTTCTATGGCAACTATATAATAGAGTAGACCAATTTAAACTAAATTTGGCCAGAATATATAACACACTATCAAGTGCATATTCTGTGTGATTGGTTGAGATATCTCAATAAAACAAAAAAGTTTTTCTGTTTAATCGATGGCAGCTATAAAATAAAGTAGTCCGATCCGATTGGTGCTTAATTGGAGGCTTATCACTTTATGATAAAGAGTCTATTTGTAAAGCTGCATACATTCAAGATTGTCATAATTAAAAACTAGTGGGCCGGTGCTACAGTCGAGCATACTCGACTGTAGGAGACCCAAAAAAAATTAAAAAATATTTAGTTAACTAAAACGCATATTCTATCATATTGGTTACATAGTCTCATAAAAAATAAAAGATTTTCATACTAAGACTTGATTTTCGCCCGATTCGTCCTATGACAGCTATATGATATAGTGGTCCGATTTGAACCAACTTTGGACAGGATATATAAAGCCAAGCTTTATTTTTATTCTATCAGTTTGGTTACGATATCTCATAAAACTAAAAAGTTTTTAATACTATGACTTGATTTTCAACCGATCGGTCCTATGACAGCTATATGATATATTGGTCCGATTTGAACCAACTTTGGACAGGATATATAAAACCACATCATTTAGCTTATTGTAATAGTTTGTTTAAGATATCTCATTAAACAAAAAACTTTTTCATACTAAAACTTGAGTTTCGACCGATTGTTCCTGTAGCGCTATATGATATAGTGGTCCGATTCAAAAAAGAAACAAACTTGACCTGCCTGCAATATTGAGGAATCTACATACCAAATTTGGTGTCACTAGCTTTTAAATTGCTCTTATAATTTGGATATGAATTATTTTTTATCGATGTGTGGGCGATAAAGGGGGCGTGACCGAATTTTGAAACAAACTTGATCTGCTTGCAATATAGAGGAACCTACATACCAAGTTTGGTGTCTCTATCTCTTTTAGTCTCTGAGATCTAGGCGCTCATACAGACGGACAGACGGACATTGCTATATCGACTCGGCTATTGATGCTGATCAAGAATATATATACTTTATAAGGTCTGCCCCGCCTCCTTCTGCCTGTTACTCGCATATTCGTTAAAACAAACCCAATAGACGCCTTTACTTTTTTTTAAGTACGGTGTCTAATAACTGCAAGATGGTACTGAATTGAAAACTTTAAGAGCGTTTTTCTTAACATTTCTGATTTATGACAGTCTTGTAGTAAAAGAGCGATAACAACATTGTAAATGTACGATATATCTATGCATATATGTATATCTACAACTCTTTTTACCATCGTCAAATTTAAAATGCTGTCGGCGACAATCAAAGCAAATGTTAACGGTTAACCAGTAGAAATACGGAAACCGTTAAGCAAATACGCTTTAAACAATCGTTTTATGTAAACCGACAACATTGCAATCTCAGCAGCATACAAAGATTCAATTCCACGATGACATTTCAGCGTTGACCACGACAAAATTTTTCTTTGGTCAAATTCCAGGCGACAGTCGGTCAACAATGGCCAGGACCAAGCTGCATTACCGTTACCCGTTAGCCGCTAACACTGCAGCCAGGCTGATTGAGCCATTATGACAGCAGTGTCGGAAGATGAAGACGAAGACGAGAATGAGGATGAGGACAGTGACAGTTTACATTTCTTATGTTCCGTTCTTGTGGTGTTGTCCATTGTTTTAGCGTCGTTCGCTGATTTTCTGCTGAGTCAAGTTGGCTAACACGCAGCGAAATCCATTTGTTCTTAAGCGTGCATAATTTTTATCAATAATATAAATGTCATTGTCCATCCACACAGACACACACAAACAAACATACATATATATATATACATATATGCATATATAGAAGACACGTTGGCACTTCCGTTGAACCCAACTGGCGTCGAGTCTTTGTTTTTTCTAATAACTGTAAAATTTAGCAAATGATAAATGACTACTCTATGTGTGATTAGTCGAAGACCCACACATTTTACAGTAGTCCTAATTCAAGCAATTATTTTTTGCTCTTTTGCAAATATCAAGTCTTTTATACTTGTAATTTGCAATCGAGTGTCTTACTTGTTTACGGAGTTGCTTCCGCCCACATAGGCCTGGTAAATCTTTGATCAGGCAGGATTGTGGAAAGGACGTGCAGACCGAACTGGTGAAAAATCATACCCAACCGGATCAGAAATATTCCAGATTTGGTTTTCATTAGAAAAAAGAATTATTTATTTTTCTTTTTTATTATTAAATTAAATAAACTATTTTTTTATTATATGTATAAAAACGTCATCGATCGTTCCAATCTGTGGCCCTCGGACAGACAATTAAATTGTCCACAATAGTTGGGTGCCGTAATTAAACAGGATCGAAATTTCTAATTAATTGGTATTATGTTGATGGGAACACCTTTTCTTTAAAATAAAATAATATATACATATTCTGATCATAATGATGTGATAATCAATAGGAAAAACATATACATTACATATTAATTCATAGTTTATTCTTAATGCATTTGCGACCGAAAACTTATTTGTGCTCTAATTTCAAAGTTAAGTAGACCTTATATTATAGTGTCCCATAGATCGTAATTTTAAATTTCATATGTCTTTATTAAAAGGGACTTAGACACATTTTTTAAATGTCTCAGATCGTATATATTTTAACGTAAGATTTATAGAAATTGATGTAAAATTTAAAAATATCTCTTTTATGAAATTTAGGACATTAAAAAACCGGCTCTTGGTAAGTTAGTTATATTAAAATATAATATGAATCCTACTTAGCAATTCAACTACAGTATGCAAAAAATTTAAACTTTTTGGCTCTTACACGAACGAAACCCACTTTTTTTGATTAAAAAAAAAATGCATTAATTTGTCATCATTACTCAAGAATGCGTAAGCCGATTTCGAAATTCTTTACATTTTCTGATGAATATGTCCGTAGTTTATTTATGCATAGTTTTAAATTTAAGGCAACAGTTTTAATTTTTGAATTAAGAAAGTGATGAATATATTAAATTTTTGTTACAGTTGTTGTCCTTTAAAGTTCAAGGAAAACCAGAAAACAATTTTTTTGCATAGCCGCATTCATTTGGCTTCTTTTAAATTTTAAACTTTAAAATATAATTTCTTAATTCGATAGAGAAACTGCAGTTTATAACAACATTTTATACCTAGAGATGTTTTTGTCAACTTTGATGAAAAAGTGTTATACTGTGTAAGAAATCACAAAATATAGTTATCTCTTAAAAATTCGTAAAAAAGAAGAGAAATAACAATCATAATTGATTGATAGCGTTGAATTTATTTTTGAATTAACTTTTATTATGCCCGTTACTTAAAAAATAAGTAAATGGGTATATTGTGTTCGTTGGAATGTATGTAACAGGGAGAAGAAGGCATCTCCGACCCTATAAAATATATAGTATATATATTCTTGATCAGCATCAACAGCCGAGTCGATATAGACTGTAAGAGATAGAGTAACAAACTTTAAACTACAGACTCCAAATGCCATGGAGCAGGTCAGGTTTTAAATTTTAAATTTTTGACACGCCTCCTTCCGCCTCCGCAAATCGCGAAAAGCCGTTTGCTCGTCTGTATAAACAAAAGGATCTCAGAAACTAAAAGAAATAGAGTAACCAAATTTGGCACACAGATTTCTATATACCCCACGCAGATCAAGTTTGTTTCAAATTTAAGCCACGCCCCCTTTCGCACCCATAAATCGCAAAAAACCACCACAACCACCGTTTTTATGGTAATTAAGGTTATCTATTAGTATTATCTATTATCCCACAATCAGTGATGTGCCGCGTAGACTACACCATGTAGATTACACGATTGTCTACGTGTAAACAATTGAGTGTCAACTATAAATTGTAAACGTGTAAACAATGTCAACAATGTAGACAATGCCGACAATGTGAGAAGAGTGAGCTGGCGCACTCAAGGTAAAAAGTTATATAAAGTTGTTGAGTATAAATGAATTATATTCAATTAAAGTTGGGTAATTATCCAACTTTATTGTTCATTATTATAATATTATGGTGCACCATAATGGAGTTGTATTAAATGGTTTGAAATTAGTTCGATTTGTCGAATGACAGAAGTGATCGAGAGAGGTAAGTCCGTGATTATGAGTAATTTAGTTTGTTCATTTGATTTTTCCTGTCACTTGTTCAGATGGAGATGTAAGGAGTTTTAGGAGTTTTTCGGGCTGTTTTGCTTTCTGTGTCACCCCTGATTATAGTGCATTTGAAACACATTGTCGAGCTCTATAAGAATTTTAAGTACAGGATCAATCGACAGAAGTTATATAAGTTATATCCAAATTAATAAAATATAAATATTATAGATAATTGCAATTGGGTGACACATTGCATTTAGCTTTTTGTTTTTAATTTTTTTTTTAGCAAGGGTTTCAGGCCATTAATGTGTAGAAATTCAAAAATTACGCGTAATGGCGCAACACTGTCCACAATGTTTTCAAAGTAATACAAGACACACTAGGCAACAAATTTGAACTTTTTGGCTATTACAAGAGCCAAACCCACTTTTTTTTGGATAGATTTGGGGCCCCATATGACGATAAGGATTTTTTTTTATGGTGAGATTATTATTTAAGAATTAAAAAAAAAGCCATTTTTTAGAGGTCAATTTTACTCGAGAATGCCACAACCGATTATAAAAAGCTCTACTTTTTCTGAAAGCTAATGAATGTATCTATATTTTATTCATACAAAGTTTAAGATTTAAACCAGTAGTTTAAAAAACATTAATTTTTGAATTAAGAATATAATGATTTTTTTAAGCTTTTTTTTTTTTTAGCTTTTTTTACTTTAAAATTCGAGAAAAAGTCGAAGAAAATTTGTTACATTTTCTTTTCTATTTTATTTGCATAACTGCATTAATTATAAGTCGTTTAAGATATGATTCATACAAATCTATGGAGAGACGGCCATATAATATTATTTTGTGTCTAGGCATGTTTTTGTCGACATTGATGACTTTCGTGTGGAGCGACATGACCTTTAGTATGAAAATTTTGTGTGATTTTTGGGTTATCTTAATTAGTCTTACACAATATAAATTTTTTGCTATTTTACACATTTTGACCATATTTAGTTCAATTCGGTCCGTTTTGTGATTCTCGAGTAATGATGACAAATGCGGGCGCACCCTATCCAAAAAAAAAGGTAACCAGTAATTTCTTTAAAGTACTTTTATATATATTTAAATAAGTAAATGGTCGGGATCTCGACTATAGACAAAAAAAAAGTGGGTTTGGTATAATCACTTAAGAACTCATATGTAAATCGTTGATTTGTTAACTTTACTTTCTTATATAATTTAATTAATATTTAAATATTTAATTGTGTATCTTGTATGGTTAATATATGTTGAACATATATGATCGGTCAGACAAAAATTTGACAAAGCGCTCAACAAGAGTATCAAATCTTTGAAGTATCGAAGGTAAAATTATCTATCTTGTTTTATTTAAATTCAATTTCTTAAATTTTCAACGTTTTAAAACTCTTTCAGCAAATATACTACTGAGAATGATTTAAATCTTATCGCCGGCTTTTAAAAATGTATATGTCATCAAAAATTATAAAATGGATACTTCGAAGACTTTTAGATTCTAGATAGGACTTTAATTGCGTTTGGTTTAGTGGGTTTACTAAGTGGATAGACAAAGAATTGGTCTGGGAAGATTGCCAAGCATTTTGTTTAATTTTTGACACGTGCGTTCGGCTTTAGGGTTGATTGCATGAATACTTATGAGAATAAATCGCAACCCCGTTGGTCGTGGGCCATGCGGCAATTTCAACCCCCTTCGGTATTTGAGCAACCCTTGCTCAAACACAACTCATTATCTGCAACCACAAAATGGAGTTGCTCGGCTTAATTTTGATTTTCGAATAAAAATGGTATTTCTTTTTCTTTTCTTTTTTTAATTATGTGTTCATGCTTAGTTCCATTCCACGGGGACCGATTGTTAAGAAGAAACACAAAATCCTAAAAATAGAGGTGCAATCTAATTGCTTGTGGACTTTCATTTCTTTAAAAGTATTTTTCAATAATAGATCGCAAACCAAATGTCAAGTCAAATAATGATGCATAACCCTTGAGGCAAGTGCTAAAGATGCGGCAATCCAGATAATCCATAGCGAACAACATCATTTTCTTGTAATCATTTTGCAAAAAGAATGGACAGGGACAATAGCTTGTGTTCTTAAAAAAGAGATCAAACCGGCATTCTAGCGAAATGTCAAGAGAACTCGAAGATGATCAACAAACAACGGGCGGGCGTTAACCGCACAAAAGGTCGATCGTGTGCCAACAGCCAATTGTGTGTCTCCTTCTCTCTCTCTTCCTCTTCTTCTGTGTGTGTGTGTGTGTGTGTATGTTGCTGGCCACGTGTAGCGCACACTCCAATGGCAACGCTTCATCAACATGGGCAGGTGAGAATAATACATACATCTGTATGTATGTGCTAAATGCGAATGGGGCTTGATTTCAACCCCTTGCTGATTTTGCTGATCGTGCCGATCGTGCCGATCGTGGACCCTGATTTCATTGCACACCTTTATCGCTGTTGACATATCACAGAAACTGGGGAGTGGAATTTGAAATTGTGTTTGCTCATCGCCATAATCCTTTATGAGACGGCACGATCGATCAGTCGTTTGATGATCACATGCCAATCGTTTGCCCAGCACGTGTCCAACTTTGATGACATTTTATCTGATCGTGAGGTACTGAGGTACCTCATAGGTGAGGTCAAAAGCTTTAAGGTGGCTTGATTGTTGGCCTATAATCCCGTTGATCAAGCTGCTCAAGTAATTTTTCAATTGAAGATTATAATGATCTTTTGATCATAGTGATATTTGCATCATCATCGTCCGCAGATCGTAGTGATCATAGAGGCAACATCGCGCCCTATGAAGCTACAGCAAAAGTTCTGGCTTTAAGGGGGCTTGATCCTTGGCACAGACAGTTTGCTGAGCCCAAAAATGTAGAGCTGTAAATCCCACTGATCAGGCTGCTCAAGTAATTTTGCAATTGACCTACAAATTTGGTTAATCTGGGAATGAATATGGGCATGGTATGGTCGGTTTTGGTTGGAATTATTATTTCGCATACGAGTAACTGTAACTGTAACTGTGTCACTGTTAGTGGTAATCGCCGGATTTGAGTGAAACTTTTGCAATAAGCAGCGCATAACAATAAATTGGAACTTATTTTGCGAGTATTTGGCAATATACGAGCAAAACTGGTGGCCTAATCTTAAGTACGCGACTGATCCTGGGCTCGCTCCCCGGTTGTCTTGTGCGTAATCTGAGATTAAATTAAAATGTCGCAGGCGCGCATTCATAATCGGGGCCACGACAACTGCTCTCGTAAATCCTACCGTCTGGGCTAATCCTTTCGTCCATCCTACCTGCGCGTGTCCCATGCATTGGTAACGGGATCGGCATCAGCATCAGCATCAGAAGCAGAAGCAGAGTATCTGGACGAGAACCATGCAACAGGCGCGCTACACACGAATTAACCTGATTAAAATTGTATTTTTCCCAAATTTATGGGATTAAGTTCCGTTCAAGTTCCTTTAACTCGTTTAAGCTACCGGATTTAGTTCAAGTGCTCAATATATTGAGCGAGACCTGAGCATCTGAACCAGGTTCACAATCTCTTGGCCAACAACTCACTGAGCCGCCTATGAGCCGATTTTTATTGGGCTGGCTTAATTAGCACAATTGTTTACAAAATTTACCTTTCGTCATGCTGCGACCCATTGCCCGTGTCTTTGATTCCGAGTTGAGTCGAGCACATATACCATACATGTATAAAGACATATATGTATGCACATATATACAGAATACTCTCTTCGTGTCTGTGTGAAGTTCAATCCTTGGCACGCACACGCCCACAGATCGGCACAGGGCAACGTGTGAACCGAGCAGCTTGAAATTCTATTTAAAAATTAGTCTAATCCACAGACAAGACACTATCGAACACTCCACCAACTGACTGACCTGTCGAACCTAGCTTTCCTTCTCCCTCTCCCTCTTGCGCACGCTCTCAATTCCCATTCCCGTTAAATACAATGCAATTAGCTTATGCAAATATCGTTGAACCACAGAACCCACAGCAAACACAAAGGACTTCTGCTCTACAAAAGGAGCGCGGTTATTTTTTATTGGTCTTTTTTCTTTTTTATTTTGTTAGTTGTGCAACCTTTAATTAGGATCTGAATTGGTTTCTCTAAAGAAACTGTCTATGCAAAGTGAAAACTTGTTATTTTGTATGTACATATGGGCATTAAACGTGAAAAAAAAATATGCAAACATTTTTGAATTTTGACAAAAAGGAGAAACTTATAGCTATTGATTAGAAATATATTTGCTGTTAATGTTGATTTTGGGCAATGGTTCCTTTTCAAGAGAATTACAAAAAACCGAAGAATTCGCATGCAACTCTCATTCTAACACTGATTTCAGCGAAACTTGGGGGAATATTTTAATGCGATTAATTTAAGAATGTTATGCATT
This sequence comes from Drosophila innubila, assembly GCF_004354385.1. Classification (NCBI taxonomy): domain Eukaryota; kingdom Metazoa; phylum Arthropoda; class Insecta; order Diptera; family Drosophilidae; genus Drosophila; species Drosophila innubila. The sequence goes on from NC_047626.1 coordinate 29,171,947, forward strand.
GATGCATTTTAATAATGTCTTTGATTTGATTCACAAATATTAAGTAGTTTATAATCTATTTAACCTTAATTAAATGAGACATTTTGTTCCACCATGTTTTTTATTTATTTCGTATGAATTTTATTTTAATTTTTGTAGTCACTAAGAAGCTTTACTAGAATTGAATAAACTTTCGTCAAAATATAACTATAATATAATAATTTTAATACATTATAGGAAAACTTAATATATTCAAAGATGCAGTCCGTGTGCTCAAACTAATGAACTAATTCATGCGTAAAATGTTTAATCTAGTCGGAAAGGCTTTAGTTAGATCCCGACCATAGGATACCCGTTTCTTATTTCAATATTCATAAAAGTACTTTATAGAAATTACTTGTATAACTTTGAAAATATTTTTTCGCCATAACTGCTGTTCTACTTGTCAGATCTTGATGCGATTCAGTGGGATAATAGATAATACTAATTGATAACGTTAAAACCCACATAATAATATGTTTTATTCTTAAAAGCTGTGGGTGTGGTGGTTTTTCGCGATTTCCGGGGGGGCGTAGGGAAACGTGGCCTAAATTTAAAACAAACATAATTTGCGTAGGGTATATAGAAATCTGTGTGCTAAATATGGTTACTCTTCCTCTTTTAGCCGCTGTGATCCTTTTGTTCATTCAGACGGACGGACGGTTTTTTGCGATTTGCTCCAACGCCATTGTGTTCTGAGTGTGAATTTGGTTGCTCTATATCTTACAGTCTCTGAGATCTAGGCGCTCACACAGACGGACAGACACACATGGCAATATCGACTCGGCTGTTGATGCCAAACTTGGTTCAAATCGGTCTACTATATCATACAGCTGCAATAGAGACGCTCAATCGAAAATAAGGTCTTGGTAAGAAACAGTTTTTTGTTTTTTGACATATCTTAATGAAACTGATAGAATATGCATTTAACTTAGATTTGTACATCCTGACTGAAGTTCGTTTAAATCGGTCCACTATATCATGTAGCTGTCATTAGACCGATCTGACAAAAATCAAGTCTTAGTTTGAAAAAGTTATTTGTTTTTTTGAGATACCTTAACCTAACTGGAATATGCATTTATGTTGGTTTTGTATATTCTGACCAGATTTGGTCCAAGCCGGTTCCATATATAATTTAGCTGGCATAGGAACAATTGGTCAAAAATCATCTTTTATAAAATAGCACGTGCTAGACTGTCCCCCTTGTTTAAATTATATATTAAATGCTAAATGATGACACACAAAAAAATAATAATATTTTTCTAGTAGAATTTTATTGATATTTATTTGAAGAGTTTGAAACCAAAGAATCTTCTATTAGGTTAAAAATCATACAATAAAGTTTTCCAAGTTTTTAGGAGGAAGGGTCGAAAAGTAAATAATCTGTTTTTTAACAGCTCTAGAGGATTGATTGTACTTTAATAATAATTCCATTGCCAGATTAAAACAAGGGGGCTCCGTCCGCTGCTTGCTTCGCTTGCCTGCGGTGCGGCTACAGTCGAGCATACTGATCAAGAATATATATACATTCACCCAAACGCATTTTACCTTTTTTTTGCCCGGGCACGGGGTATAAAAATTGTCAAAAAATAAGTCTCAAAACTTAAAATGTTCTTCCAGAAATACAAAAATTTCTGCCTTTGAACTTGTTTGTAGTGATTCCAAGTTTATAGTAAATGCTCTCTTAAGATTTTAAGCTAAAAGTTCTTTGTCGAAACGGATTCGATTCCAAAGATTTTCAGACATAGGTTGTGCTTTTTCTGATTTTTTCGGAACTTAGGCAAATATTTATAAAAATATTTACAGCTTACGATCTCTATCATACTCATTGAAATAAAGATATTACAAAAGCAAAAACAGAATTTGCTCTGAAACTCTGAATTTACATCAAGGGAAGCTTTGGAAACTTGTCAAAGAAATGGAGCCACAACAAGTTTGATAATTTAATTTATTTTCAAAACAGTTAATCATTTGTATGGATTTATATACCTAACATATAGTAAATGCCTTTTTGCAATAGTTATCTCTTTGTATCTCAGTTACACATTTGTATGGATTTATATACCTAACATATGGTAAATGCATTTTTGCGGTAGTTTTCTTATTATTATTTCTTTTTTTTTTAATTTGTTACTATGATACTTTAAGCATTTGCAGTGTCAGTTCAAGAATAAATAGAACAGGTAAGGTACAGATTTTTTAACATGGCAGGGTGCGAGCCCAGCTATTTTTCAAAATGTGGTTCTAGTTATGTGACAGGTCATTAATCGTTTACGATGAACCAGACAAAAGGTGAAAAGTCAAATGTAACGGAAAGAGTTTGCTAAGCGAAGTAAAAGCTTTCAGTAAGCATGTAATGTTGAGCTGTCAAGTCTTCGTTTAAACTTTAAATTCAATATTCAATTATATTCTGCAATGCATGTACTTGAGGAGTGTTGATGTGAGAGCGATGAAATGTGCGAGCAGGAATGAACGGGAATGAACGCAGCTGTAAAGGCTTAAGAGGCAGATAGTGAGGCACACAAAGCATGCCATTGGCGCCTGTGTGGATGTGTTACCAAGAAGACGGCACAAATTTTGCGCTTAAGCAAATAAAAACAAATATTTATTTCGAAAACGTAAAACAAACGCAGGCAGTAAATTTCCAAGTTGTCGTTGCTTACACAAAGGGCCTGTTGGTCATAGAAAAACAAATCGTTTGTATGCATTGTTGATCCATCGAGTCCATCGGGACGACGACATCGGAGGCCAAGCAGAGAAAGGAGAGAAACACGTGCCCACTTAATAACTGTAGTTGTCCATGTTAGTTTTGTGCCGAATCGTTTCCAAAATCGGAAATGTTTCATTCATGTTAGAAAAACAACAACAGCACAAAAACTCTCAAGTTTTTCAATTCATTTTCTTTCTCTTGTCTCGTCTCGAATTGTTTTCGTTTTCCCCTACATAAAGTTACAATATGTTGTGTATTAGAACCCATTTCCATGCCCATTCCCAATCCCAAAGACTTCATTCAGGCCTGGCGAGCGCGAGCGCGAGTACCGAATACGCCCCCTCGAGATTAATGAGGATGTGTTTGCGGCGTTTGTTTATTCACTGCAGACGAGTTGGCAACGAATACTGAGTCCGCATCCGAATCCTTTCACTAGACATAAACACATGTCTAGATAGTGTGCGTTCCGGGTTTCAGCTGCTGACCACACTGGACATTGTGCCCATCGCCTAGGCTCATTAAGCTGCATTCCACTTAACCATGAGTCGGCCTTTTTTCCAGCTATGATAAATGACTCGCAATCCAGCCCCAAGTAACTCGGTTCCTACCAAACCGATTGAGCTCAAATTGGACACAAACTCGATTTCATTTGCTTAGTACAATATATCTAGAAATCGGAGCAATCGCCACAAGGCAAGTGATAGTAATAGCAAAGGAGAGCTTGCGTCTGTATTTCCCACTGTTCTTCCTCAGTCAACAATTAGTGACAGTCCTCATGTGGCTATGGCAGTGGCTCGTGTGCCCATAACAATTCCACAGTAAGTGGTCCCAGACCTATTTCCATTTCCATTTCCAATTTCAGTTTCAGTCCTTTCTAATTATGCGTTGTAAAGTTGAGCGCCTCAAATGACAGAAAACGCAACATGAAGCGAACAGATTTAGTTGCCAAATGCAAATGTACCAGATGATTAATTAATCAACTGGCAACTTGCGGCAAATTGTAGTAAGGAGTAGCCAATGCTGACCGGAACCAATGATCATTAGGATCGGACCTAGTATTGAGAGGGAGTTGTACAGTCGCGCTTTTGTCACATCATTTGCTGGAAAAACCCCTAAACTAATTATCCTTGCTGACAATCCACACAATAGGCCACATTCAATGTTTGGTTCGGAGAGTCAAAGTTCCCAGTGTCGTATCTATCTTGAGTCCAATATCAAATAATATCCATCAATGTGTTGAATGGGCAAACTGAAACTCTTTCTTGCAGCTGATACGCCTCAATGCTCTATTTTGGGCAAACAAATAATGCATTTACTATCGATTATGACAAAAAGATAAGCAAGGGAAACCAAAGCAATGGTAAGGAACACAGGAAGTGCGCACCTAGATCCGTCTATAGAGACCAAAATAGCCCATAAAAAAAAAAAAGAAAGAAAAATAACCAAACGTCCAACCGCATTAATTTCACTTGCTTGGCCACAAAATTATTGTTGCCCGCACCGATTATCTTATAATATTGACCAGGATCATAAACAGATCCCTTACTCGAATTTCTAGCTTATTGACAAATATTTCCCTTCTATTGCTGTCAACAAAACCAAAATGACAGTTGCTGAACAGTTGGTTCAGAGTGGTTCATTGAATTCAATAAAAAAAAGATTTAGATCTTACTTAGGGAAACTCTTTTTCAATGACATGCAATGATTAAAATAACTATTAAAGACTATGTATACTAGTAAAAAAAAGAAAAATATTCTGTAGTCCGACAGTCTACTCACAGCTCAAATCTTAGAGTTGGAAAATTAAAGTTTCTGCTGTAGTCTAAATTTTTGTCGTCTGAGAATTTGCGACAGTAGTTTGCATTTTTGTCGTGCGTATTTGAAAAACATCATATCGAATTATTAAGAATTGTTGTAAACTGCCTTTTTTCTCTTGATTCGATCAACTAATCCATACTTTATATATCCCCAAATCTCCCGATATTTAGAAAACAATAACCATTTTTATAGCCCTTCAGAGGGAATTTAAATTTTATTACTCTTAAATTCAAAAGTTAAAGCGGGTAACCCCCTTTATTCAATTCGAAGCTTTAATTTGTACTGGATGAAACACAATTTTAAAAATAGCTTGATCACAATTTGGTTGCCCTAACACTTAGAGTCTCTGAGATCTAGATATTTATAGGGGCAAACATAAATTGTTACAAGACCAATAGCCATTTCTCACTATTCACCATATTGTTTTTATAGACTGCGGATACCCAAAATAGCTTTCTAGGCCACGAGGCCCCCAAGGTGCATTTCGCATCGTCTGTTGCCACCACAGAGCAGACATGTCTACACACCAAAACGATTGTGTTCCTTGTGTGTGGACGTGGTTTTACTGGGGTCAGGATATGGGATGGGGAAATAGAGGTTTGCTGGTGTGGGCAACCCAATTTTGGCCAACTAATTCTTTGGACGTCTACTCTATAAATGTGTCAACGCCAAAGTGATGAATGTGTTCACAGTGTTCACGCAGACAACAAAAGGTCAACCACAAGCCCCCCCAAAAATCCAAAAGCAATCCCACTCCCATAAATCCGCCCTCCCCTCCCACCGAGTTCCTCCCCCAAGCGGTAAACTGCGGACTTAATGCATGTGTGGCGAAAAGGGTTGTCGCTGGGAATTGACAACAATTGTTGGAAATTACCAAAAGTGACCAAAACAGCGGTCAGCATTGCGGCTACAACCACCGCTCGCCTTTTTATACCCTGAGTTCATTAAAAGTGTGCAAAAAGTGTATAATGGTTTTGTGCAAATGTATGTAACAGGTAGAAGAAGGTGTGCCAGACATCGCTCATTTACTTCAGACTGTCATAACTACAAAAACGGCATTTCGTGACAAGCGCATTAAAAATTTTTAATTCAGTACCACATTGCAATAAAAATAAGAATTATTCTTACTCTTCAAAAAAAATTAAGGGACCGTCAATAATAATTATGAGTTGGAATAAATTGAAGCACAAAAAACCTTCAAAAACAGTTGGGAAAAATACACATAAACTATTATTGTCAATTTTTATTTAAGAAATCATATTTAGCTATTAAAATTAATTTAAATAATAAAAATCAAAAATAATTATTATATTTCACCTTATATTCAATTTTTATTATTAATATAAAAAATGAGAATTACTTGTCAATTTTTATAATAAAAATTTAAAATAAAAACTGAATTCAAACGTCTTTTAAACTGAGTTAGACAATTTTCCAATTTTTATTGTATAAATTGATAAGTAATTGAATTATAATAAAAATTGAACATAAGAATTATGGTTTGATTTTTATATAAAAATTGAAATATATTAATTATTCTTGATTTTTATTATTTAACTAATTTAAATAATTAAAAATGTTTTTTTTTTTTCAAAGAAATCAAAAATAAATATTATATTACATATATATCAATTTGAACATAAAAATAAATTATTATAATTGCGGTCCCTGATAAAATGTGTAACATACTATAAATACAATTTTCACACAATATAAAATAGCACATATAGAAAATGTATACGTCATTATTTTTTTAAAAATCGTGTTGAATTATGACAGTCTTGAAGTAAATGAGTGATATATGTATGTATATCCTTGATCAGTACCAACAGCCGAGTTGATTTAGATGATCTCGTCGATCTCAGAGACTTTAAGAGCTAGAGCCTTCAAATTTGCTATATGTTACGCCCCCATCTTTCACAAATCGAAGAAATACCTGTAACAAAAGAAATTTTAAGCTCATTGACTTGAGTTTTCACACATGCTAAGTATCATAGTCTCGATGAGTCTTAAATTTTATCACGATCGGTTAATAAACTCAGATAATATTCAAAAACAATTTTACTTAGCAGGAAGAACAGAATACTGGAGCTACAATTTTAAAAGCTTACAGCGTTTTTGCTTGTTTGTGTACAGACGCTTTAGGGTATCTCATAGTCGTGCACTTTAAGCTAGATCATCCTCACTTGTTAATCATGACACTGGCATCCGGTTTGTTATCATTAAGCAACAAACAGAAGCAGGCGCAACCCTTACAGTCCCGCTAGCTCTGAACGGGTTCGGGATCTGGGTCGGAGTCGGACTCGGGGGTCGTGGTCTGACTCAATGGCTGTGTTTGCGTCTGTCTGTTTAATAATGAAAATGCCTGCGTTGTGATGAGATGCTGTCTGCTGCTATTTATTTATTAAATGTGAGCCCAACAGCCCCACAACAACATATACACACACACCCACACACACACACACACTCGCTGGGCAATGGACAATGGACAATGGACAATGGGCGAGAAAGAGGGAGAGGGAGAGGGTCAGCTGGCACAGCTGTCACATTTTCCCTAAGCCCCTCACCTCACCTCACTCCGCTCGCAACGCATCTTTAATAAAGTCGCTGCTCCTGAAACTCGTTTTCATTTTTGCCTTTGCACAAAATGAAGTTAAAGTGGCGACTGCTGCTGGTGGTGACTCTGGTTGTGGTGGTTGTATGTGTTTAAGAGTTTGTTTGTAGCTCAGCCTATGCCTGGTGGTGGTTGCAGCCATGCTGATTGGCTGTTTGCCAGATTACGATATTCCATTTACGATCAACTCAACTGAAGCAACTGAACGCAAAATGGCGCAACATTCGGCAATCGAAATGGAGTCGCCTTCTTCCTTATAACATGGCGCTTTCCAGAATTTATCTGACTAAACAGAACTGAAAAACAATATTTTATACTTGATGTTCAAATGTGAAATCAACCCCTAAACATTTTATAAAAGATTTAAGATTTAAATTTCAATATTTTAACAATAAATTTTCTACACTCGTATCATTAAAGAATATGTACATATGGGTAGTTCTCCAGAAATGTCAACCGCAGCCAAAAACTTAAAGTTGATGAAAAACTCACATCTTGTGAAATTTTCTTGCAAAAACTTTTTCAAGTTACTTTTTAAACATTTTACTCACGAATTAGTTCATTACCTCGATCATAGCGACTGCATCTATTTTGTCAAAAGTTGACTTCAAAAATTATTAAATTATAATATTTCTTCTAGAAATAAAAAATGTAATTAAAATGCAAAGCAATGCAATTCTAGTAATGAAGCGTCTAAGAGACTAAAAAAGTTAAAATATTATTCATACAAAGTAAGCAAAAAAACATAAAAAACATGATGAGACAAAATGTCGCATGCGAAAGTGGTCAAAGTTAATTTAAATTAAATAAAAGTCACTATTAAGATTCATCAATGCTTAACATTCTTAAATTAATCGAATTAAAATATGTCCTCAAGTTTCGGCGAAACCAGTGTTTAAACTATTCGCCAAGAGAACGACTTCTTTTTTGTGTCGCATGCGAAAGCCTTGGTTTTATGTAATTTTCTTGAAAACGAACCATTGGCCAAAATGAACCTTAACACCAATTATAGTGCTAATCAATAGCTGTATGTTTCGCCTTTTCTCAAAATTCAAAAATGTCTTGGCATATGTTTTTTTTTTCACTTTAAATGCGTACTAATTTTGCATTTGACATAAAAGAATTGAAGACATAAATCATAACCAAAGCTATTTAAATTAACTACATCAACTTTTTAACTTTAAAATATTAAAACATATTTTATTTGAAAAGGATTTAATCAACCGCATATTTAAAATAAATATGATTAAATATGATTTTAAAATAGTTATGGTATTATTAATTTGACGTGTTTTCTCATTGGTTTTACTATAATCATAATAATTTTTTATTTATTTGTAAGAAACTTCTTATGAAGACAAAATTTATTGCAAATCAATATATATTTGAATATATTTTAAGACATTTGTTAATATTATTAATTAAAATTTATTTTTTCTTTAAGTAATCCAACATAATAATCATTTAGTTTGTGTCACTTTTATGCAGCTGAACTAAGTCCGAAACAAGGTTAACCAGCATCTTTGATTATATAAAAGCTCTGCACTATGGGAAAAACGTTGTCGATTCAATTTTTTTTTTTTATATAATTGAACCACACCTTCAATTCACCGCTCTTAATCCGACTATGAAAAAAATTGTAATATATGTATTTACAAAAAATAAATATATAAAGTTAAAGGCTTGAGATTTAAAATGAACATTGGTCAGACCAAAGTGGATTTGAAGATTTTCTTGTTTTTTAGTTGGATCTTATCTTTACCCCCTCCCTCTCCGAAATACAAAAATTTAATTCTTTTTAAGCTCTAAATGTTAAGCTAAACACTTAAATCTTTGTTAGCTATACTAAAGAAAATTTTTAATATTTTTTGTATTTTATTTTTTTTTTATCTTCACCCCGCTTCTCTACTGACTTTTAGAAAATTCGATTTTTTAGCATAAATGTACATCTGTAATATGAGTATTTTCATGAAAAGGGACAAAAACGGGTCAAAGTTAAAAATGACATCTGATTCTAGATGGTTTAGTAAATAACCTTTCAACAAAGCTCTTGTGAACCCTTGTGCCTTTCAAAAGTAATACTCAACAGAACACGAACTAATTTGTTTTTTTTGAGCTAAAAAAACACACGTGAACAAAACTTTGCAGAATTTCACAATTAAACACAACTACTAAAAATCTCTTCTAACAACTTATTTAAAATACCTTGACTTACATTTTTTATTTCACACTTTTTTTTACTATGTCAACACAACAAACACAATTCACGATGCAAAAAATTTGCCGCGCTTTTTTAGTTCACTGGCAACTCTAAATCAGCAAACTTTGATCGTGCCTCAAACATTAAGGGAAGTCCCGAAAAATCTAAAAAAAGATATTTTTGTTCTATACTGAGTATATATATTAACCACAAAATATTTCAATTAAAGGCAACATTATCGGATTTTTTCCCATAGTGCAGTAGCCCTGTCGCTGCTAACTGTAAAAAGCTCACCAACGCTTACGAACCGTTATGACTGTACCTCATATATGATATTTGCATATTTTAATTTGCCAAAATCTAAAAGTTGCAGTTGGCTTTATGACAAAAGTCATAACGGCAGTTGTATTATTAACCCCAGGCTGGCTGATATTTTGCCAGTCTACTGTTAATCGCCCGGGGCTTAAAAAGACGACTAAGTCCGGGACTAGGAGTAAGACGGTTGGCTTTGGCTTTGGCTTTGGCTCATAGCTGCGGATCGTTGCACTTGTGCGCAGATTACGCAGCATCTTCACGTAATATTATGTGAGATTAACTCTAACTCGATGCAGCCACATAGTCACTGTCGATATTCGTACCTGTGCTTAAGATTGTGTATCTTGGCTAAATATTTTCATTTTACTTCCACGAACAGACTGCAGTACATGGGGAGAAAGAGAGAGAGAGAGAGAGAGAGAGAGAGAAAGAGTAGCGAGAAGAATCGAAGAGAAAGATAAAAAAGGAGAAAGGAGCATGAATATTATCAAATGATATTTTTCATAATTTTTGCGAGAAATGTGAACAATGCTCAACAGTTGTTGATACTGACGCACATTTTGCCACCTACAAAACTCGGCTGACAAAAGGCTTAAACCGCTTAAAGACCGTTTAATCTCATGGATTTCCGATACACGCTTCGAGTTTTTAGTTTCATGAGAAAAAAATGAAAGGAAGGATAGAAAGGCAGAGCTGAAGCAGCAGCAGAGCAAAGCAAACGGAACTCAGCTCTCATAAGCATACAAAGGAGGGCAGAAGTTGGCCAACGGCTTTAGAGGGTTAATGCTCATATTACGAGTGACACTCACAGTGGCCAGGAGTCAGTCAAATGGCCAAAAAGAGTTATGTGGAACAAGGAACAAGCAATACGGAACAGGACTTAACGCCTTAAGTCCTATCTTTTCTTTCTAGAACTTTTTGCTTTTCCGTTTGATTTTATCGCACGCTTCCGCTAAAAGGACACATTGACAAGCAAACAGACAGACAGACAAACAGACGGACAGTCAGTCCGATCAAGATGTACTAGATGAAGCTGAAGATCGTGCGAATTGACAATTGACACAATTACCAAAAAGGACTCGGGAACCGTAACGTAGTACGGTAGTACGGTAAACCGCTGCTCCTGTCATTTTGACATCAATTGTCTGGTAAACAAAAAGGATTTGACCCTGGCCCTGTGGACTCCTATTCTGCTACTCCTTCCCCAACTAACGGGGTTTTGTAGGCGGCTTTGCGTTGACAACAATGCGATGAAACAAAAAAAAAAGGTGTTAAAGGTTTTCGAGAGCCGCTTGATAGATTGTGCGAGGGAATTCCAAATTTCAATTCCAACATTGAATTTTTTTCCCATTCCCATTTTTCTTCCCGTTTTTATAATGATGACAATTCCTATTCAGATTCGAATTTGGCTTCATAAAACTACTCAATAACTCTTTTTATGTGGGCATGGGCACACTCCCACTTTGATTAACTGATCTTCCCTCTTTCTCTCTCTCTCTTCTTCGCTGCACTATGGAAAAATGTTTGATTTTTTTTGGCATAAGCTCTCAATATAAAGCTAGAGATTGAACCAAACCTTAAAAACTATTAACCCCGCGAACCCGAACCGAACCACTTTCTTAAATAAATGGTTCGGTTCAAAAATAAAATAATTACATTTTATGTTTTGCCAACATTACTCAACTATATGAGACTTCTATAGTTCAAGCCGCCGAGCCGAACCTTTAACAATATTGTGGTGGCTTGCAGCATTGGTTTTTTGGATTGGAACACGTCTTTAGCCCCCTCTTTATCCGAATCTAGGAAAAGTTCCTTTTTTTTGGCACAAATGTTTTTTTGTTAAGAAAAGGGACAAAAACGGTCAAATTATTTTATTACATCTGATTTTAAAAGGTTTTGCTAATAGAACTTCAACTGAAGTTTGCCGTACCTTACACTATATAAATGTAATACTTCACAGAATATGAACACATTTCTTTCTCTGACAATACATTGGACAATTGCACAAGAAAACGCAAATATTAATAATCTCTATTTAATTATTAACGGCAGTAAGTAAAAATCTAAGAACTTATTGCTTATTCTATCTTGAGCATTTAAATTTAAAAAATACCCAGTTTTTACAATGCTGATCAAACATAAAAATTGAATTTATGCCAACATATTTGACTTTCTTCCCATAGTGCGCTGACAGCTCGAGAGCTAACGGTTTATGTCAATGACAATGACTGCTGGCTGCTAATCAACGTCGAAATGCATAAAATTAAGTGAGCCACTGAAGGAAAGGCAAGGGAAGGGACTGCCACAACGGGAATACGCACTATAAAGATCCCATGTCAGGGGTCGGAGGTCGGGAGTCGCGTTTGTGTATTCTGTGCTGAGTTATTAGAAATATTTCACATTTGATTTAGCGCATAACAGTTGCAATTGCAATTGTGCATATGTATGTACATATGTATGTATGTAGCTCTACCCAACCGCATAACTGTACCCCGCTTGATGCCACTGTCTCTCTCTCCCGCTCTCTATGTCTATCCCTATCTTGCGGTGTTCAGTCTGAACGGTTCTCACACACATCGATTTGAAAATAACCGTTTGGCGACAGACAATGCCCCTAAATGTTGACAGTTCATCAAAACGAATGATGCATGCAAAATGCATATTGCTCATACAATTCTAACAAATACCCTACAATGTGAGGCTATTTGGCACTTAGATCCAAGGCACAAATCTTAATAACTTAAAATACAGATCAAAAACAAAATATACCCTTTTACTTATTTTTTTTGCAACGGGTATTAAATATAAAATTTACGTTCTTTCTATAAAATGTTAAAATTCAATTTTATGTACGCATACAGTATGTATAAATTTTTTTGATTTGATTAATTTGTTTGTCTTATCTTAAACTGCTTGACTTGAATGCGAAAATTGGTATTTGAGATAAAATATCTTCTGTTCTTGTATGAATTTTATGAACAAATTTCATATTTACTATCGGATCCTTTCAATTCATTATAAAATTCCTTTGTTTTTCAAAGATGACACTTACTTATCTATACATTTCCAACTAATTTCGAATATTTCAGTTAATTTCGATTTCCTTTGTAGTGCATTTTGCTGTCGATATAACCGATTCCAACCCGTTGGCTTCAGCCTCTGCTTGTGTCGCAGTCGACGTCACTGCTTCTGCCTCTGCTCTTGTGTCCGTCTCAGCTCAAATCTTTGACTTTGTCTTTGATGTACCATGAAATGTTGCATTTCTTGTCTGTCTTTGTCCGTGCATTTCCAACAAATTTGTGCGATGGGCGTTGACACACACACAAACTGCTACTCCTACGCCGTAGTCCTTGCCAAAGGACATCTCTGGATCTTTCAGGGAGGAGGGGCCGTCACCGTTGCCAAACAACGGTTACAATGCTTCTGGCGTAAGGAAGTAGCCAGTTAGTTGTGCCCATTTAAATAGTGCTCAAAAACTATTGAGACTTTTGTTTACAGGTTTCAGACTTGACTTTATACATAAAGTATATAGTAATAGAATATTGGGTGGGCCCCATCCATCAAGCTGATAAGAAAAACGGAAGTAGTCTCGTTTTATGTCTTAAGCACTGATATTGCTTATCGACCATGAAAGTTCCAGGGACTGTAATGATTAAATGTTTTATTACAAAACAAATTTTCTTACAATATATTTTGATCAATCGAAATTCATTATTGTTGAACAAACAAATAAAACCCATAAAATATGAATTATTTCTTTAGTTTTATTTTTTAGGCCAAAATTAATGATAATTTGGATTATTTGACGTTTTTATACTTTTCTAACTCCGAAATTGATTAATGTTACGGATTTCGCCTTGTGCTTGATGGAGTCATATTTTAATCACGTTATTTACATTTTCATCCTGTCAAGAACCTGCAATTTTTCCTGCTTAGTTCTGCTCTAACTTACAACTTATAAAATAATAATTAGACTGAAATATTTCAAGAAACTTTGAGGAAGAAAGTGTATCAAAAAAATCGATGCTTTACAAGTAATGATACAGTTTTTTTTTATGACCTGAGATATGAGGAATCCGTTAAGTCCGGCAACAAAAAAGGAAACTATCACAGTGTAATTGGTTGAATTGTAAATTTTGTTAATTTTGGTTAAAATTTATAAATTATTCTTCAAGAAAAATTAAGACATATTTCTAGCTCTCTTAAAGTTGCGTTAAGTGAATGCAGTCCCTGGAAAGCTTAGATCTTTTTCTCCATCAATGCAATGTGAACAATACTTATTCAATATAATCTGAGAAATTCCATAATGATAATGAAGCTTTGCTGGATCTGAGATCATAATGTCTAATGTCTAGACCTACAAACGTCATTGCAAGTTGTCTGCCCAAAATGTCATCAAAACCACAATAATTGGCATTGTAATGCAATACACTCATTAGACATTAGACTATATGATCCATGGGATATATCTGGGATCTATTCGCTTCAATGAATGCAAAACTCATGAATGAACCGTCGACTGGAATTGAGATCATTTCCTACTTTCGTTCCTAACGTCTGTCTGTCTGCTGTCAATTAAAAAATGCCATAATTGAGCAGCATTTTGCGAGGATTATGCATAGATCTCTCTGCTTCTCAACATTTTGGAAATCAGTATAGGATAACAAATAGCAAAAAGGATTTGGCCAGGACGGAAGCTAACGCTGTACCGTACTTAACTTGTGTCTTTTTAGTCTTTTTAGTCTTTTTAGTCTTTCTTCTTCTTCTCATTTGTGCTGTCCACTTCCGTGACGGAAGTGTTCTCGACCTTTAACAGGCCGAACCCTCATCCTTTGCCTTAGACTTAGACTTAGCCTATGTATCTCTCAATCTCTTTGCCTCTTGTCTGTGCCATTATCTGCCGCAAGTGTGTTGTGTGTTGTGTTTTGTCTGTTTTCTGTTTCTCTGTTTCTCTGTTTGTGCATTTTGCATATGAAAACAAACAACAAGTGAACGGCTGGATGTCTGAATATTTGGTCTTGTCTCGAATGGAATGAGTTTTTGGGATTGGGCCTGGTTAGTCTTTTGCCACTCCACAGGGCTTTTGTGCTCGGCACTCGGACACGTGTAATCCTCAGTCAGTTCCTATATCCGAACCGCTACTGCCTCTTACTCTCTTCATCTCTAACTACTTCCTCATTAGCATGGAAGCTGTGCACTTTAACTGAATTGGCTGATAGGCTTATACAACCAAATGCATCTAAATACGTCGTAGATAGATCTACCTATCATTCAAATTACATTCTTTAGGAATTCTATTTACGTTTATGAAATTTCGGATGTGCAACCATTTGATACACAATCTAATCTAAATTTTCTAATCAACGAGTAATTCGTATTTCTCTTATAAGTCCACAGATTAGTATGGCATCCTTTACCCAATTCTGACTGGTTCTCAAAGGTAAAAAATAAACTCGAAAACTAAATATATTTAGATACCAATCAATTGAATTAGAGAAATTTGCTCTCAGTAATAATCTAATAAATAATGAAAACTGCCCAGAAAATATTGTTTAACCGAAGCTTTCTCTATGTTGGACAAAAGAAAGGATTACAAAAATCTATGTGTGATTTTCTCTTCTACCAAAGAGTCTGATCTGATAGTGTAAAAAGTCAACCCGTGAATTTGGCTTTTGCCGTAATAAAAAGATTGACAAACTAACTATTAGGGATTCAAATAAAAGGCAAGGAGTTAAAGCAATATTAAGGCAAATTCCCAGAAGTTGAAAAGTACCAAAACTTGGAATCGAGCCATAGACCAATAACCAAAAACCCCTTTCAGTCAATTAGTCGCTGATTTTCTTTGTGTCATTTTGCTGCTTTTTGGCCGAAATTATAAAACGCATCCACAATGAAAGGGCACAAGGCGAACCCTTTTCTTTATCGATGACACTACCAGGTCTTTTACGATGTGTATTAAAACAAAAAAAAAAAAAAAACTGTGGAAAACGCGCAGTTGAAATATGAAATATGAGACCTGAAAAGCGCGCAGTTCGGCGAAGTGTCCATTATGCAATAAAAAACATTTCACGTTTTTTGGGCAATAGAGGCTAATGTACAACCGAATATGTATAGCAACCCGTTCAGAGCGCCTTACCTGATACTGCCGACCATACCGGCCGTACCAGCGACCCTTCTGCTCATTGTTTTTTGTGCATAAAAAAACGCTCAAGGACAAGGTAAAGGATTGCACAAATATTGCATCTTTGTTCGCGGCCAAGAAACGGCGGCTAGCTCATTATATTGAAAAAAGCAATCCATCGTTTTATGGCATCTGTTTCTATTTTTTAAGATGCGACCCGGTACGACTTTTTAGGGTAAGGTTCGGTTCGGTTCGGGTCGGTTTCGTTTTTTCGTTGAATCTGGATTCTGCGATTACTGCGAAAATTGCAACTCTTTGGTTACAAACGCGACTTTTTATGGCAGTCAGGTAAATTGATGACTCAATGAGGAATTTTTGCCTGTTTATGGGTGGGTGCGTATGTGGGTGTGTGTGAATACGGGTGTGGATGAGTGTGAATGTGTATTTTAGTTTAATCCACCATTTTTACGGTTGGATTAGCATCGGATTATACATAAGCTCGCGGTTTTTTACAGAGATTAAAGATTATTAAGGACCAAATGCGCAACATTTATTCTTGTTTTCTTTTTTCGCAAACCGTTTTCAATGGGCCACTAAAAAGTGAATGAGACAGTACTACACCATAATTGAAGTTCTAAAAGGTTCGGCCTGGTTGGTATAAACCAATTTATTATTAGATTTAGGGAACAACAAGATCAGTTTTGGAACCAAAATTTAACAAAATAAATTACTGATGTGTGAAATATGATAGCTAAAACATAAGCTAGAACAAATGGGAAAGGCTATAGTCGAGATCCCGACCATAGGATATTCGTTACCTATTTCAATATATATAAACATATTTTAATGAAAAAATACTTTAAGGAAATTACTTGTATTACTTTGAAAACTTTGAATCGTTATAACTTGTCCGATCGTGATGCGATTTAATGGGATAATATATAATTTAATACCACAATAAACATATTATCTAAAAAACTGTGAGTGTGGTGGTTTTTCGCGATCTGCGGAGGCGGAGGGGGGCGTGGCTTCAATTTGAAACAAACTTGATCTGCGTGGGGTATATAGAAATCTGTGTGCCAAATTTGTTTACTGTATCTCTTATAGTCTCTGAGATCCCTTTGTTCATACAGACGAACAAACGGATTTTCGCGTTCTGCGGAGGCGGAAAAGGGCGTGACAAAAATTCAAAACAAACTTGACCAGCTCCAACGCCTTTGGAGTCAGTGTGTGAAAGTTTCGTTGCTCTATCTCTTATGGTCTCTGAGATCTAGGCGCTCACACAGACAGACGGACAGACGGACGGACGGACAGACACACATGGCTATATCGACTCGGCTGTTGATGCTGATCAAGAATATACTATATATACTTTATGGGGTCGGAGATGCCTCCTTCAACCTGTTACATACATTCCAACGAACACAATATACCCTTTTACTTATTTTTTAATTAATGGGTATAATTATATTTGTCTGTATGAATGGCTGCTTAATTTTTAATATGATCCTAAAAGTACTTTGCCATAAATAATCAGTTTCTAATATACGAGTACCAAAACGCAGCTCAATTTTATTTTTCAACTAGTTCCTGTCAAATTAATAAAAGTAGGATATTTTATAATGTGCTGATACTTAAAAAGAGTTTGTTGACACACTTGAGACTTCCGCTGCACTGTCGCGACATTGTATAAATGTTGAATCCTTAACCAAAAGAACCCGAATCGAACAGCCAGCAATGGAACCGTTAGGGAAACAGTTAAGTAAAGTTAAACAAAGGCTTAGACTATCCCACGCTCAAGTGATCATTGGACAGTGGAAGAGAGCAAAGGCGGGCAGAGAAAAGGATGTGCCGGACAGTGGACAGTGGACATTGGACAGTGGACAGTGAGTAAACATTGGTCTGGACCACAGGACACTTGTTGTCGTCAACTTGAGGCATGTTTGGCGACATCAATTTGATAATCAAAATTGAGAAACGGATGCAAGACCTTTGACCTTGGTCTTGCTCTTGGTCTTGGTCTTGCTTCCAGGAACGCTTTTGGACCGCCACAGCAGGAGGAACTCCGCCAGGATCGAGGAACGAGCAAATGGCGCATAATGTACGCGCTTAGGATCGAATTCGGACAACTTCTACTTTAGCATTGGATTTAAAAGGATGCGCTAACGCGCAAAATACTCGCCAACCTAATTTTCATAATTTGTCACGCACAATCATTTGTGTAAGATCTGCACAAAATTCGCAAACAGACGCACACATACACACACACACAGACACACACACACACACACATGCAGAACTAAAGTCTGGGCTGGTCAGCAAAAGGATTTAAGGACAAAAGCGCAAAACAAACGGATTTAACTATTCGTAACCCTTGGCCTTAGTGTCCTGTCTATCTACATACATCTGTACATACATAAATATATATATATATATATATATCAAACATACATGCACATCCATCCCTATCTCCCTCTCTCTCACCCACTGTTTGCCATTTCGAGCGTCATCTGAAACTTCCCGCTGTGGCATGGTCTAAGCCAGAAGAATGATTTGCCGTAATTACTTCTATAGCTAATATACTATACATATTTAGAGCCGTGCATACATAAATATATTTCTTGAAAATAATGTTTTATTGATAAAAAAAACTAAAATGTCAAAAAGAAAGATTGTAAATATTGTTATATTTTTTTAATTAAAATAAATTTAGTAATAATTTTAAACATACGTTAGTTAATAGTTTTGTGCAAATTTGATATAAAATTATATCAGTCTACTTCGCTAATATGTTTAAATACAATGAAATCTTTGAGATTTAAAAAACAGTTGCATTTATTTTCCAAATCCAACAATATCTAATATTTGAAAAGCTGTTCGTTCCTAAGAAAAGGTCAAAACTTAAAACTGTAACAATATATACAAAGAAAATTGAAAAAATATTAAAGAGCTCAAGATATCTTTTGTGTTTTAAAAATATTGTATGTTAAATAAGTGCAGCTTGTACTTTACTTGATATTAGTACAATTTTCTTACTAATTAACGTATTTATAGCGCATTTCAGCCAAATTTAACAAATAATAGCTATACATATTTGTAAGCAGAATTGCAGAGTTCTCTACAATGCTTTTACTTTTCTCAAAAAAAAAACGACTGATGTTTTCGAAAAGAACGGAAAACTTTGTAATTCCTTAAATGGTCTAAGAACAGATATTACAAAAATGTTCGCGAAAAATGCATAAAACTAATGCAAAAAAAAAAAAGGGAAAAAAAGAAAAGGATAGGGTCTTGTGATGTCCGAGACATGGACAAACCTCAACAACCCTCGTAAAACCCTTTGATGCTGAGCAACCAAAGCAGTACCCGCACACTTCCCAGCTAGGCGAGAGTGAGATAGAGAGAGAGAGAGGGAGAACAAGGGCGACTCACCCCTTTGCCATTGCTTGTGCGTGTGTGTGTCTACCTGCCTCTGGTTCGCCATTGCTTTTGGTTGTGCGAGTGGTGTGAGTGCAACGGCAAATGAATGAAGCCACAGCCGCTGCGTCGGCGTATAAAAGGCGGCCGGAATGTGGAGTTGAAATCAGTTAACGTTCGACAACGTCAGCGTCCAGACGAGCAAACTTCACTTGCCTCTTGCCACTTGCCACACAATCAGCAGAAACGTTGCTATTTTTTTGGGCACTGTTTGAGCTACGCTTTGGATTAGCAGCAGCCAACGACAACAACAACAGCAACAAGAAAGCCACCACCACCACCACAATCATGTTGATGCACGAGAAACTCATGGCCGGGCAGTTCTTCGATCTAAAGACTGGTAAGTTAGCCACGCCCTCCCTTCCTCGTGCAACACGCATACTAAGCCCGACATTTGCAATCATTTATTTGTGCCTCAACAGATCGCAAGCCACTGCTGCATCATCATCACCACCACCAGCATCATCATCAGCTGCAGCACAGCCAATTGCAGCAGCCGCATCAGCTGCACCACCAACACCAACACCACCACCACCAACAACAGCAACATCAGCAGCAGCAACAGCAGCATTTGGCTCTACCCAAAATGGATTTGTATACCGCCTACGCCTATCAGCAACAGTTACTGGGCAGCGCAGCCGCGGCGGCAGCACTTAGTCAGCAACAGCAGCAGCAACAGCAGCAACCAATTGCTGTTGCCGCTGAGGTGTTGGATTTGTCACGACGCTGCGATAGCGTGGAGACGCCACGCAAGACGCCTTCACCCTATCAGACCAACTACAGTTACGGCAGCGGTTCACCCTCCACATCTCCCACAACCATTCCCAGCAATCTCTTGTACTCCGCCCATGCAGCAGTCGTGCAGCAACAGCAACAGCAGCAGCAACAACAGCAGCAACAACTGGCCAGTCTCTATCCCTCACTCTACTACGGTGCCAACATCAAACAGGAGCCAACAACCACACCCAAGATCAGCAGCAACAGCAACAGCAGCAGCAGCAATGCCACAGCCAGTTTATTGCAGACTTTTGCCGCCGCATCAGCAGCAGCGGCGGCAGCAGCTGCTGCCGCATCGGCCAGTGCAGCGGGATCTCCGCGTCCGGCCAGCAATGCCAGCACCATGCAAATCGATGTGCTGGAGGCACCACAATCTCCTCCTGCTCCCACCAGCGATAGCCTTCAGTTTAACAACAACAGCAACAGCAACAACAACAGCAGCAGCAATATCACCACGCCCACCAGCAGCACAGCGAACCTCGCATCCGCCGTGTCATCGGCCGGCGGAGATTCGGTCAAGAATACGCGTCCCTTCAAGGCCTTTCCACGTGATCCGCTTGTGATTGCCGCCAACTTTGCCGCCACCGATGTGCTGCTCGATAATCCGCGCGTAGAACGCTACACGGAGTATCGGAAGCGTGTGCTCGAGCAGATTCGCAGCTCCAATGGTGGATCTCGCACCGTGACCAATCCAAAGATGCGACGCACAAATTCGCGCAGCGGCAGCGTCAACGAGGGCAGCTCATCGAATAACAACAGTGAGAGCGAAGATCGTGCCGCCGCCGAGGAGTCCAGTGACTGTGATTCGCATGCCGGCAACTATGAGAAGCTATCGGCAACTGGCAACAGCAATGCCAACTTATCCGGCTCGGCAGCAACAGCTGCTGCCGGCAATTTGGGCAGTGGTCAGGTCAAGGATGCCGCGTACTACGAGCGGAGGCGCAAGAACAATGCGGCGGCCAAGAAATCCCGTGATCGTCGCCGCATCAAGGAGGATGAGATTGCCATTCGGGCCGCTTACTTGGAGCGACAAAATATCGAGCTGTTGTGTCAGATTGATGCGCTGAAGGCGCAGCTGGCTGCATTTACGGCCAAAGTGGCCGTTTAGTCATCGATAACCGATAACCGATAAGCGATCTATAACCGCCTATCGATATCGATAACGATCGATGACGATATCGATCACAACAATCATTGCCCTACGCTGCTTGTTGCGTTGAACGCGTGCGAGTCTCTAACTAATTTTTTTTATATAATTTCAAAAAAATATGAATCGTTTATGTTTCGAAGGGGCAGCTTATCTGTGAATACTTTCAATCCGTTTCTTCTACTCACACACACACACCACACATACAATCCTAAACAGCTATTATAATTAAGTTTTTTTTTTGTCCATCAACAATTTGCATTTAAGTACTTTAAGTTCTTGCGTTTGTAAAATGTAGTTTAAGCGATTCTCGCAAATCTCACCAGTTAATTAATATGTATGTGCATCTGTATGCAAAACTCTGTATACCTAATTATTGTATTTGTATAGTACAAGCTAGTTATTAAGTGATATTTTTTTCATATCCATAAGTAAAATAATAATAAAACACATTTGAAAACTACACAAATGCTCAAATTGTAACGATCAACTGAGTGGCGCCATCTGGTTGTCAAACACTTGAACCACTGCGACGCTGTTACCGTAGTTTTGTATCATGCAGCTTTTCTTACAACCACCTGCATTTTGGGGGAAATACAAAATTCACACGTTAAATTAATTTTTTTTTCATTTCAATTTTTATTCTTGTTCGATTTTTTTTTTTTTTTTGCTTTCGTCGGCCCATTGTTTCTCTCATTCTCTCATTAATACTAAGTGTATGCATTAAGGATAAAATATTTGTTAATCGTTAATTCATGTCATTCATTAATTGTAGGCTTACTAAAAATTTTATGTTTCAAGTTGCATTCATTTCATTCAATTATATATTTTTACATACTAATATTACTGTACGATTTATTCTTCTCGTCTTCTTGTCCATTTGCTCTTTTGTTTTATGTTGTTTTCATTTAGATTAGTTAGTTTACATTATACGAGTAGTATTTATTTATTTATTATGTATGTGGTTCCGTTTTTCACTTTAAATAGTATTTATTTTTTATGTTTTTGTATAAGGCTAAATCGTTTACTAGTGATTTTTCGCTATATGGGTATGTATGTTACATGGGATTTTTTAAACTACCCCTATTCACCAGTTAATTAACAAAATGTTGACAACAATTAATTGCTAAAATGCTAGACCATCGGATTGGCCCATGGACAAGGCGACAATTTCATTTAGTTTCATGCCGATCCGCGTCATATGTATGTGTGTTATCTGTTAAAATACAATGTTTAATAGTTTATGCATAATTTGTAGGTATGTATGGATAGGATAGTGAGGAAAACTGTTTTTTAGTTATTGGTTTTTTTTTTTGTTCTTGTATCTTTATTATTTTATTTCTTTTTTTCAATATATATTAACGTATATATATATATATATTTTGTTTTTTTTTTTTGATATTTTTCTTTCATTCTCAATTAAATGCTAAAATTAATTATAAAAAAAAATTATTTATGTATATATGTATATGTATATATATGTATGTGCTGAATTATATATACGTGTATAAGGTTATGTAAAGATAGTGTGTATAGTTAAAAAAAAGCTAATTTACACAAATATAAGTGACATTTTAGGGATAACAACATAAGTATGAGGGCGTATCCTAGAATTGGACAGTGTTTGGCATATGTGCGTGTGTGTGTGTGTGTGTCTGTATATATATTTATGTATATACGTAAGTGTTTCTTCGTTTGGATTGAAGGGGGAGGTTAGAACAACGTGTATATATGTAATGGGTTTGTTATTTGTTAAGTTATACAAATCGCGATGACTCACTCATAATCACACACATACATACACACACACACACGTGCGCTCGCACACAGATATACACCTATTTACTGACCACTTTAATATTATATACATACAAAACACTTAAGCATGCACTTTTGCATTTATATACAAAAGCCACAACAACAAAGAAGCTGTAGACAAGAGTACAGTGCACTCAAAACATATACATACATATCGTGTGCCCCAATTCTAAACGCTAAATACTAAAAGTAGGTATACAATTTGAATTTCTTCTAAAACATGTGCATTTTGCAATATACTTGGACCGCATTGCATTGCGTATCGCAAGTATTCATTTAATTCAATTTTACTTCAATTTCTGTATCCGATTTTATATATTTATTGATGCTGCTGAACGCGCCACTAAGCCACACACTGGTTACATTAACTAAATAACACATCACTCAATAAGTCCCGGGCCTGTCATATAATATGTGCACTAATAAAAAATCCTTATATATTTTTTTCGAAAGTTTCATCCTTTATAAGATCTGTGCCCAAATTAGAGCTTAATGGGATTGTTAGTTTGCAAGTAACTGTCTTAAAAGTTCCTGTTAAAAAGTTCCCAAAAAAGCTTGATAAATTCAGTTTTGTTAAAACAACTATAATGAGCTGTTAAACAAAATGGGTGCCGCGTTTGCCTTAAATAGGTCAAAATGGCCTAAAAAATGTACACTTCAATAGTTAAAAAGATTTTCCCAAAATGGCATCGCATTAATAGAGAAGCGATGGAATCAGAAATAATCTTAGAAAATTATAACATTGATGAATAAAATTGAATTTTGTATAAAGTTGCTGTTTTATTAGTTAGACCCGGGACTTATTGAGTGATGTCTTATGTATATAGCAAATGGTATCATTAAAGTATATATCCGATATTTGTTAATGGTATTGGTATTGCTATTGGTATCATTATCAGTATAAGTATTGATATTGATATTGGTCTGGTTATGGATTGTGCATACAAGGGTATGATATATATCTATTGCTATCATATCAATTTATTTGTTGTCCTAATTATGTTTATGTATATATATATATGTATATATATATACATACTGATGTCGTAATTTATATAACTTAAGTGCATAATGGAAGTACATTCTCACTTGCATGTAGATGTATGTATGTCTATTTATAAGAAAAATGCATTCAGAGGCTTTGATTGTTGTTCAGATTCAGAAAAAGACATCTACGATATTTCCGAGCCCAATTTCAAGTGTAGAAAAATAATTATTTGGTTCTTCCCCTCCAATCCCCCTTCCCATTTACATTTACAAAACGTCCACCGCACAAAAATGTGGTGTTCTGATTCGAGTTTTAGTTATCTAAAGAAATTCTCTGATTTGAGCATCATATTACTATGGCAGCTATAGGCTATAAGCTATACGTATGTATGTATTATATATGCATTAATATGGGGATGCGATTGCTTTTTAACAGATATTGGAATTTCACTTTATTTCGTACTTAAAGAATTGTACACTCATCCAAATTTGTTGCAAGTTGTTACCTCTTGTCAATACTTAAAAAAAAACAAAGTACAAATATTGAAAATAATCACATGTGTAAAGATCTATTTACATATTTCATGCCTTTGAAAAGTATTGTAACAAACTTTATATTTATCTAAGGATTGCTCTTTAATTTCACAATGGTCCGTTTATCCCACTCAGGGGTTACGTGTGTTGGGGGGATCGGGGGGAGGGAGGGAGAAGTTATATTGGTATCAAATAAAATGATAAATATTGCTATACAAATATTATCTCTCTTCGTTTGTTTCGGTTCTTGCACTTTGATGTGATGTTGCCTTTTTTGTTTGTCAAAAATTTAAATATACACCTTTATCACATGCACACACACACACAAACACGGACAACAAACATTTTTGTAAATTTATGAATTTTTCTTTCTTTTTTTTTGTTGTTGTTATTATTAGGCGAGCCATATATAAAATTTTGTTGCTACTTAAAAACTAAATTTGCACTTAAATATATAATTTATATATTTCTTGTGTGTGTGTGTGTGGATTCTATATGTGTGTGCATGTGTGTGTACATGTATTAATAATGTATATAGTGGTGGTGTGTGTGTGTGTACTGTATTAATTACAAGTGATAAATTACAAATTGGTTTAAGTTTTTCTTTTTGCTGTCATTCAGTTTACGACTTTGTTTATTTCTCATTTATCCAATTTGAAATGTTTTTGTTTACTGTCCTCGCATGTGTGGCAGGCGGTGTATCTGTGTTGTGGGAACGCAACAGCCAAATTTTCCTACACACACATACACATTTATTGTGCGTATGCGTGTGCAGAGTATATTACATTTAATTTTTGATGTTTAAAAATTGGATTTGTCGGTTTGTATATGCACTTAAAAGTTTAAATTAGTTAACAATTCTAAAGAAAAAAAAAAAAAAAATTGTATTGGTTGTTCATTATCATAGAATTAGAACCTAAAAGCCTACAAATCAATAATCAATATTACAATTTCTATATATAATATAATAATATATTAAAAATAATTATAAAAAAACGAACTGTTTATTTTTTTTTTGTATAACCAAAGGAAATATGCCTTGTTAGTTTTGTTACCGTTTGTTGTTGTTGTTGTTGATTGTTGTCTGTGCTTCTGCTACACTCTATACATAATACATATAGAGACACATACGCATGCATATGTACATGTTTATTGGTATATACTCGCTAAGTGAAGTATGTACGTATATGCATTCTATGTATGTAATCATAAATTGTAATTGTAATCGTAATTGTAAGTGTAATTACTTAAAACATTGCTTATGTTTAACAATTGTTGTTAAATTGTCGTCGTTGTTGCCGTTGTTGTTGCTGGTCTAATATGTATGTATATTATTGATGTTCTTTGTGTTGGTGTTGATGTTGATGTTGATGTTGTTCTTCTTTGTGTTCTTGTTGTTGTTGTTGTTGTTGTTGTAGTGCCAGCCTAGCCATATGCATGCTGTTGTCACTCTCGCACCCTCCTTGTTTGCCTTGTTCGCTGCTACTGCTACTGCTACTGCTACATTTCCTGTTATTTTCACTTTACTTAAACTGTTACTCTTATTTGCGTTGCTCTTTGCCATGCGATCTCCGCTTATGCGTCGTCTGCAATTTGATGGCAACGCTTGAGGATTTGCAGTTGATTTTGCTGGGGGACGACACAGCCGTCGCTGCCGTTGCCTACAGAGTCTCCTCAAAGGCAGCCATTAGATCACTTTGCATATTCATGTCAATTTGGCCAGCCAGCTGCAGATCGTTAAAGAAAAAGATATTCAAATGAGAGTTAGAGTTTGAATTGATTTGAAATCATAATCATATTATTGCCTAGAGATGAGTGAATGTCATTCAACAATCGTTGTATGATTCGAATAGAAATTTACAACAACATTCAGTGATAAGCATCAGTAACCTGTTAACCTGTTACTGCTTAAAAGCGTGGTCTGATAAGTCATTGGGCGATGTAGAACTAGCAAGAACCATTTACTATATAGATATTTATATTCATTGCATCTATTCAATTGTAAAATCCAACAGTATAAAAACTACTGCATATTTTTAGGCGCCTACATTGTCTGTTGAAATTTTTTTCAATAAGCAACAAAATTGCATATAATTAATATCCATAAATAATTCCAAGAATTAAGAACACTTGCTACTTTTTTTCAATATATGCATATTTTTATGGAAAGCCGATGAGTCTGCATTATGTCCCCCAATGACAACTTTAACTTTATATTTAGTTTGCATTTACATCACTACCCATTAACTAATGCATTGTCACTGATTTTGTTAATCACATATTTCATAGTTTGTTTTCGAAGTTTTCATTTTGATCTCATCGTTGTGATTATTGCATTTCATAGAGAAATCTATTACTATGATAAGTTTAAAAAAAAAACATTTTGGCAAAGTTGTAAACACAAGTCAAATGCTGCCACTGCACAACAAAATTATAATTAAATTGAAATGAGTAGCGTTTTCCTACTTCTGACCCTCGTATATCAATGCTTGATCCCTAACAGTATTTGCTCATCTCATCTCTAGTAGTTTCTATTGTTGTTGATGTTTTTGTTTATTTACCGCCTCGCGTCTGCGTCTCTCCTGCTCCGCTCGTCGTTGCTCGGCACGTTTAGCAGCCGCACGATCCTGCGGCGATTGCTGTGCCGGTGAATTCTGACCCTGACCTGGGGACGCCTTGATGTCATCCACACGCGATATCTGTGGCTGTGCATCGTGCACGCTTTTGCTAAGGAAAGCAACAGGAGTTGAACAGTCAGTTGAGCCACAACAAGTCACACACAAGTCATTTAATACTTACCGCCCGCTCTCCATGGCGCCCAGGGGTGAGGCAGCAAGGACAGCAGCTGTTGCCGCTGCTGTAACTTGTGCTGCTGCTGCCGCTGCCGCCGCTGCTGCTGCTGCATGTTGTGCCTGTGCATTGCTGGTCGTCTGGTGTCCATTGCCGGTCGTAGTGCCACCAATTGTTGCAGTACCACCAACGCCACTGCCGACGCCACCCACACTACCCACACTACCAACACCAGCAACCCCACCAACAGCACCAGCACCACCGCTGTTGCCACCTTGACTATTGGATCCAGTGGCACCAATGACCCCGCTTAAGCTGCTATTGCTGTTACTGCTAGCTGCACCACTTCCGACGCCGCTGTTGCTATTGCTGCTAACATTGATGAGAGCACTGCCGCCACTGACGCTGCCACCACTATTTGTGCCACCGGCAGCGCCAACACTGCCGCCGCTTCCAGCGCTGCCGGGTCCGTTGCTGTTGACCGAATTGCTGCTGTTGTTGCCACCACTGCCACCGCTGCCAATGCCGCCGATACCCATGCCAAGGCCAAGACCAAGACCAATGCCAACGCGAGATGCATCTGTGGCATTATTGCCCCGCTCTCGTTCGCCGCTGCTCTGCGTCACGGACTGTGTTGAAGCGTTGCCGGCATTGTTGCTGTTGTTGTTGTTATTGTTACTGCTGCTGCTGCTGTTGTTGCTGTTATTGTTGTTGTTATTGTTGTTGCTGTTGCTGCTGCTGGTGTTGTTGTTGGCACCGCAAGCAGCAGTGGCTGCCACAGCGGCAGCTGCGGCTACAGCAGCAGCTTGTGTGGCAGCAGCTGCTGCTGCAGCAGCAGCGGCAGCAGCCGACGAGGATGATGATGACGATGAGGAGGACTTGTGATGCTTGCGTTGTTGCTGCTCCTTTTCGGCAGCCTCCTTTTGGTGTTTCTTCTCCTTTTCAGCCGCTTCGAGCAGCTTGAGACGATCGCGTTCTTTGGCTTTGTTACGGAATTGCTGGAACGAGTCCATGGCCGGCTTAGCCTTGCTCGATGTCGTCGCCGTATTCTGAGGCGAACTGGCCGACGCCAGTGATGACCACGAGCTGGCATTCTTTAGATTCTGCTCAACCATCTTGAAGCCCTGCGCAAAGCCGGCGGCATGCGCATTGCTTGCATTGATGCCACCACCAACATGCATCTTTAGATCGGAGGGCGATTGCTGTGGCGGCAGCACTTTTTGATGCTGCTGCAATTGTTGCTTATCGGGCGGACTGGGCATCATAGACTCGATGGGTTTCGGTATTATCAACATTTTGTTGGCCGCCGACTGGCTGCTTTGTAGCTGCTGAGCCAATTGTTGTTGTTGTTGTTGTTGTTGTTGGTGATGATGATGTTGTTGTTGCTGCTGATGGTGGTGATGTTGTTGTTGTTGCTGCTGCTGCAAATGCTGCTGCAGTTGTTGCTGCTGCTGCTGTTGAAGATGTTGTTGATGCTGCTGCTGCTGCTGTTGTTGTTGTTGTTGTTGTTGTTGTTGATCACCATCTTTAAGCTTGCCGGGCACATTGCCTATTAGCATCGCTGCCATTGGCCCCACATGGTCGAGTATTGATGATGGTGTCATAGTAAGATTATCAAAGCCCGGCATGCCGCTAAAGTCAGGCACATTATAGCCATTATTGTGCGCTTGTTGCTGTTGTTGTTGCTGCTGCTGCTGTTGCTGCGACTGGTGAGCGAGTTGCCCATGTTGCTGCTGTTGCTGCTGTTTCTGTTGATATGCTGCTGCTGCCAAGTCCAAATTGAATATGCTATTATTTAACAGATGATTTCCATTCATGCCAGCCATATTCTCAGCACCTTTCGTCAGCAGTTCCGTCATGTAATCCATGTGCTGTTGTTGTTGCTGCTGCTGCTGCTGTTGTTGCTGTTGTTGCTGCTGTTGTTGTTGCTGTTGTTGCTGCTGTAAAGCAAACTGTGGCTGCTGTTGCTGCTGATTGCCTGGCTGCTGCATCAGATGCGCCTGGTGGGTCATTAAAAAGTTATCCGTCAATGACGATTTGCCAGTGGAGAAGGCGCTATTCTCCATCGATGCCAGCGACTCCTCCACGGGATCATCAAACTGTGGTATTTGCTTGAGACCCGCGGCCAACGACTCGCTAGTTAATGCTTCATTCACGCCCACACCCAATGGACCAGTGTTGTGTGTGCCAGTGTTATTGTTGTTATTGTTATTGTTGTTGTTACTGTTACTACTGTTGTTGTTGTTGTTGTTATTGTTGGCGTTTGATGCCAAGGCAGCCGTAAGTGCCGCATGAGGATCACTTAACTCCGGCTGCTTGTGCAGATTGCTCGCAATGCGTATGCCACCAATACTGCCCGGCTGCGTTGCACCCGTTGCTGCCGCTGCCGCTGCTGCTGCTGCTGCTACTGATCCGCCATAGGCATGCGGTGGCAATCCAGCAGCAGCTGCTGCACCACCGGACGTCTTGCCAAGCAATTCGTTAGCTGATAGCCCATTCTTATGATGCGACGGCGCGTGCAACATATTGGCCACAGCAGCAGCGGCACCAGCGTAACCGCCCGTGGATGCTGTCTTATTGTTGTTGTTCAGCATGGCCGCCGCGGCCATTGGATTAACATTGCCCAGAAGGTTAGCTATGCACACGGACAAGGACACGGACGAAGGAGAACGCACAGAGGATACATGAAATACAGGAGAGATGTGTTAAGTTAGTCACAAGAGTCTTTCAACAGTTTGTAGTTTTCTTGTTTCGATTTCGATTTCGCTTTTACTCACTCATTTGTGATGTGGGCGTGTTTGCCGCCGCCGCCGCAGCCGACAGCATCTGATCCACCTGATCCAGCTGCATTTGCATTTGCACACTCGGCGCTAAGCTGCCACCACTACCAGGCATATTGCTGAGCAAGTTGGCAGCCAGGTTTGGATTATTATTTACCTGCGAGTTGGAGTTGCCGTCGTCACAGCCGAGTCGAAAAGACAACACACAACACAAGGGAAGACAGATACACAAAAAATGGGTATACATACAACATACACAGAGAGAAAATGGGGAACGCACACTGGTTTAGTAAAGTGAGTATTGGTTGCAAAAAAATAATAATAATAATAATAATAATAAACAACACAAAGGCAACAAATTTCAACTCTATTCTGCCTACATTATTACGGTATATTTGTATAGAGTGAATTCATGAGGCCAAATGAAACTAGCATACTAACATTCAATAATAAATAGCCTACACTGCGCTTTGTGCCATTTTTTATAATTTTAAAATAAAATTAATTATGTATTTAAAGAAATAAACATTCAACTAAATTATGCAATATACTAATATATTTTTTGTAATATTATTTTTTCCCTTCTTGTGATGTCCTATTATTATTATTTTTGTTGCCTTTCTTTCTGTATTTTAATATATGGTTTATGTTGAAAAAGTAGTGCCTAATCTCACTTAAAGGCAGAGGTGGCTCAAAATGCTCACCGAGCTTTTTATGAAATCTTTTTCATGAGCGTCTTTTGTTATTGGAAAAACTTGTAAAGGACTTGTTAAATAATCAAGATGTCTATCTTTCGCTCAGAGTACAAATTGTCAAGTGTTCATTCTGTTATCATTTATGTCTCCAGAAGAGCAAATTGTATTTAAATATGCTCAGAATATGTTCTTTTTGGGCGGGTAAACATAAATGCGGAATATATGCTCGTATATCGATTAATGGAGCCTTTACTCTCGTGATTTTACCTATATAGTTAATTACATCATGACATTATCTATCCATTTTCCAAGGCTCTTCGTAGAGAACATTTCATCTTTACATTTACACATGTGTAAATAAAATAACATTGAAATAGGTGTGAAATTTTTTTAAATTTTATGATATTTAGTCTATAGTAGCACCTATTTTTAAGTCCATCTCAATACGAATTTAAGTTGACTATTAAATTTGTGTGTTGGTTTGGTACCATTAAAATAAATTGGAATTCTTAAGTTTTCAATAAAAAACAATAAAAAAAAAAAAAACAATCACATTTCAAAACTAAAAAAAACCTATTTCAATGTCCACATTTCCTACAACTACTTTCTATATAATCAATATAAACATAAATAATTACTTAAAATATTTTTTAAGGAGATGAAATTCTACGATATCTAGATCTGCACAATTTGTGTAAACTAAACTTCTCTGTAATTTAACTAAATTTTATCCCATATCCTAAACGGATCTAGTTGAATTTGTCCCGTTCAGCGTATCTATTGTCTGTATTGGGTATAATGGTTGTTCTTTTTCGTTTTTAAATGTATTTTGAATACAATTGGCTAAGTTAACTATTTGTAGCACTACTCACATTGCTTCCATTCGAATCACGTGATTTTTTCTTGCGTGGTGGCCGCTCGTCACCATCACCTGTAATTTTCGGAAATTGCAATATCAAATATTAGCAAGTTTTTGAATGTAAAAACGTTTTTAGAGGGGATTACACAAAAATTTAAAAAATGTTAAGAAGACAAAAGCATAAGAAAAGAATCAATACTAAATAAAAACAAAGAATGATGAACATATACAAATTTTATGAAAGGAAAAGGTTAATTGAAATTTAATGTGCACTTATGGTATATAGGATATAATAAGTACATTTTAAGAACGTGTTCTTGAATCAAAAATACCTCTTACAATTGTGGATCGCTGAAACCAATGTGAAGCAATTGTGGTACGGTCGGGCAGCGGTAGATTATCATTTCATATTTCACTCCCCCTCTCCCTTTAGCTATCGCTCTTTCACACTGTCACCCTCTACATTTTCTCAGTTTATCCCACTCTATAATGCTGCAAGTAAGAAAAACTGCACGAAAAGCTTTTGTGCGACAAAATTCCTTTGGAAATTCAACACAACCATTGCCAGGATTTCAAGAGAGGGACCAACCAACCTTTTTCCTCATTTATTCCGAATAGCATCTCAGTTAGTTGTTTACTATGATATATAACATATATATTTTGTAATGCGTTTCAAGTTATAATTTTCTTTTAAAGAATTCTATTGGTTCATGTATGGTTAATTGTTTTTAGTTTCTTCTGTAAAAACAAATACGCCAAAGAAAATGAAAATTTGGAATGAAGAAACACGCAGTAATTGTTAAATTCAATTTTTTTTTTGTTGATGTGCAGCTTTGTTTGGTTTGTTTTTCTTCTATGTTATTTAACTTTTTTGTTTCTCTTTTCATTGTCATTCTTAGCAGCTGCTCTTTAATATTAAATAATATTTATATTTAATATTTCAACTATAAATATTTTAAGATATAAGTATAATGTGTGTATTTGTGTGCGTGTAACTTTATCACATAATTTATGTGTTAGTGAGTCTTCTTTGAGATTGCTTTTGTGTGTGTGAGAGTGGTGTGTCTGCATTTCTGCGATTGTTTAGTAAGATTTCTGCTAAGATTTTTACTATTTATTTGGTTTTATTTTATATTTATATTTTTTTATTTTGGCTTCGTATTTTCCATCCGTGTCTGTGAATCTGTCTTATCTGTATGTGTGTAGAGCATCAGAAACGTAGCTCCACTTGTAAGCCGATTTCATATATTTGTTGTTTATTAAAACCAAAAATGCATTTTATTTCCTTTTTTTAAATAATTTTTTATGTTTTTTTTTTATTTTTACAAGACTTTGAGCGTGTTTACATGTATGTGTAAGTTGTTTTGGTTTTTTCTCTCTCTTTTAAATATATTTTGTTGCTGTTGTTGTTTTTAAGTCTCCTTTTTAACTAGTTTTAAACAAAAGTGACTTACATAAGGATTAGAAAACAGTTTTTTAAGTGTAGTATGCAGTGGATCTTAAGGGGATAGAGGCTCTGGCACACAGCGATACGAAATAAAGATCAGATATAAATTAAATTGTTTGCGCATTTTTTTCCTTGCCTTTCAGAATAATTAACAAACAGCAAAAGCAGAAAAAAAATTTAAAAAAAAAAAAACAAAAATAAAACACCTTAAAGAGCATAAAACTGTTGTTATAAATATGTGTATGAGTGTGTTTGTGTGTGTGTGTGTGTCATCTATCAGCTAAATACAAAGCACACGCTCCAAAAAGAGTTTCAATTTTGTTTTCTTTATTTTGTTTAGCGTTGAATTTTTTGTTTTGTTTGTTTCTGTTGCTGTTGTGTTTAAAATTAATGTTGAAACATGGTGTTGTTGCTGTTTATTTTGTATTTATATTATTATTGTTGCTGTTGTTGCTTTGTATGCTTCTTCTTTTTTTTGCTGTTTATTTAATTTAATATTAAAAATTTATATATTTAATTTTATTTAATGCAATTTGTTGTTGTTTACTTTTTAATCATTCTATATTTTTTCTTTTTCATTTTTCCATTTTTTTTCTCAGTTTATATTTTTTGAAAAAACGTGCAAACAATGTGTAAAGGGGAAAGCCGACAGCCGAAAAATAAATAATAAAATGCTTTTAAAATACATTTAATTATTCGTTTTCATTATACCTTTCTCTATATATAATACATACATATATACATACATATGTATATATATATATTAACTAAATGTGGACATGTACGGAGCCAAAAAAACAAACTCAATACATGTTGTCTAGAATTCTTGACTCTCTTTTCCATTTTGATAATCTTTCTCATGTTCTTTTTTCCGACTTATGTTTCTTGGTGCAGTCTGTCTGTACGGTATGTCATTTGCTTTATATGTTGTTTTGTTTTAATTTAACTATTGTTTTGTTTTTTGATTAGTTGGTTGGTTGGTTCCGGAAAGTTGAAATCTCGTTTTAAATTACGTAGTTATTGTTTTTCCTCCTTTGTTGATCATAGCTTGTTCTTGTTGTTGTTGTAGTTTTATACATATTTATTCGTTTATATTTACATATACATAAGTAGATAATTTCAATCCTATGTCAGTTTTACTTTCTGGCTTAACCTGCTCGCTGATTTGATTTGAACTTTTAAGTAGATTGATTCCATATCTACTCGTTAATTATAGTTTGCTGTTGCAAGTGTAAGTTTTGGTGTGTATGTGTGTGTTTCTATATGGGTGTATGTGTTTTTGTGTACTTGTTTACTAATGACTTTAGTTATTTTTCTGGACCATTTCACAAACTGAAAGCGTTTTTTTTTTATTTTTAAAGCGTGTACACAAATTACTAAATATTAATTATGAAAAATAACATAAAAAGTACGTACACACGTAGAAGAGAACATCAAAGAATCAACATAAACGAAACAAATTTATTTAACCGTTTCTGTTACGTTTCATTCAAAAATATTCTCATGACAGCTTGTCAGACAACAATGCACTGCTTTCAGGCATATTAGAGGAAAATTTTAAAAAGAAAGCAGAGCACGAACGCATTTCATAATTTTAAGGAAAATAAATAATAATTGTTGTTGTGTATTGAGTACAAAAGTATTAGAATCCTGCAGCAAATTGTCGACTTTAAATTGAATGTTGTTATTACCCATACGATTTGCGTGTCTTGGTGTGTTTAGTGTATTTAATATGGAAGTGTTGAATGTTACTTGCCAACAACTACTTATAAATCACCCTCACCCCCTCTTACTTTTAGCCACGCCAACTAATCACCCTCTCCTTTTCTCACTCTCTCTCTCTCTGTTCAGGATGTGGTTTGTTGTTGCTCTAGTTGTTGTTCTTACAATTCGTTACATAATAATTTACGTATTCGCTATTTGTAATATTATCTGGTTCTTGTTGCTTTATTATTCTTTTTCTTTTGTTTTCATATCATACTTTCTTATTTTTACACATTGTCTGCAAGTGTATTTTAATATCAAATTCAATTTCGAGCTTTTTTCTTTAATATAGTCATTGTTTTTTTCTTCATTAATTTCTATTGTTTTAATGCACATTTGAATTGTGTGTGATTTGTTGCATTTCATTGGATTTTGATTTTTTTTTTATTCTTATTTATTTGGGGTTTTCTTTTTAAAGTTATGAGATATACATATCCTATATATGAATGTATGTATATAATATATAGAATATATTTTTATATATATGTACATTATATATGCTGTATTTATTTCAATCACCCTAACGTCTGTCCGTAACCGAATGCGATGCAAAGAGCATGAGAATGATTATGGGTGTGCTCGAATGCTTAATGTATTAGAGTGTGTGTGTGTATCGAGAATGCCCAAAAAAGCATGCTACAAATTGTATTTGATTGTGACTGTCGCAAGCTGACTGCTACACACTAAATGTATTTAATGATGATCCACCCTTTAAATAACAGAAACCTAACAAAATACGAAAGCTACTGAAAGTTTATCATTATTTGTAGTCTTGTTTAATGTAAGTATGAGAGTAGTGTTTGAATGCGAAACAGTTTTCAAATTTTTCAAAATGTGATTTATTTGCTCATTATTTTGATGATCACAAAAAAATTTATAAAATTTATAAGCAATTTAATGAACAGAAACCAATTTAAAATGCTTAAGAATGATATTGAATGTGATTATGCGATAACAATGTTTGAGTTGTCAAAATACAACAACAAAACTGACTAAATGTGATCGAAAATTATCTTTGGAAAGAGCTTGAATATAACTATACAATTGACATTGACACATTGACATTTGATGAAATTTTGACTATTAAAAATATTATTGACAAATTTAAACATGAAAGAACGAAAAACACGCAATATACAAAAGGACATGGATAAATTAATGAATCTTATTCATATAAATGTATGTTGATCAGCTTAGTTTCGGTTGAAGAAAGGCTTGATTGATAGAATCGTTGACGACTATATTCGACGCTGTTCACAAGCAATTATCAAATCTTCTTCTGATTTATTTAAGTTCGACAGTTATAGGGTATGTAAATTGAATCTGCATATAGATTTCGAGTCGCTATCGTATATACAACACATACATTGAAGAAATTGAAAAGTATTAAGATGATTGAGTTTGCTCTATTGAAAGATTGAGTATATGATTCGAGTGTGCGCGTTTGTGTGTGTAGTTGTGTGTATGCACTTCTGATGAATATTTAGACTACAGTTTTATAGATACACATATGCAGATATAGAAATATATCTGTATATATATGCGTATACTGTGATCATTCATGCATTCCAGTCTCTGTGAAGTTCTCTTTCAAGTTTGCTTGGGTTTTAATATTTTTTTAATTTTTGTTTTTTTGTTCCTTGTTATACATATATAAACATATACATATATATATTTTTATATTTGGTTTGCTTAGGTTGATTGATTGATTACTTGGTTGCTTGGTTGACTGATTGATTGGTTGGTTGGTTGGTTGGTTGGTTGGTTGGTAGAGTGGTTGGTTCATTACTTTCTTTTTCAGATTGGCTGCCCCCAATACACAATTGCTTCACGATTTTTTTCAGCATATTCTCATAATAATCATAATAATAATATTGGTAATAATAATGTTTTTTTTTTCGTTTTGTTTTTGTTTTTTCAAAAGACTTAAAAGTTAGTAGAGCTTTCATACGTAAGCTTCTATTTTTTTTTTCATTATTTTCCTTTTTTTTTTGTTTTAAGATAGTACGTAAAACTTGTTGGTTGTTGTTGTTAATCTTTCTTGTTTTTTTTTTGTTTTGTAGTTGTTTGTTGTTGACATACATATGTATATATAAATTTATATATATATCAATCTATATATAACATTGTTGCATTATGCTCGAACATATATATATAAATATATATGTACACATATATATACAAATGTATGTCTGTATATATTTAAATATATAAACAAGTTTTTCATTAAAAATACAATTCGTTTAATACCTAGAAAATGCTTAAATACAATATCTATATGTATATACATATATAATTAGGTATATATATACGTATAACTAGACCTAAATAGTATTTATATATATTTTAATATATATATATATACATATACATATATATCTCGATAATATATCATTTCCAGTTTTTGTGTGAGCGTATGTATGTGTCTGTTTGTCTGGATCTGTATGTGTATGTGTTTGTGTGGGTGTGTTAAATTTTTGCTAGTAAAAATAAGTTACAAATTTGAAAGGAAAATGTCAAGA
Source organism: Drosophila innubila (assembly GCF_004354385.1). Taxonomy (NCBI): domain Eukaryota; kingdom Metazoa; phylum Arthropoda; class Insecta; order Diptera; family Drosophilidae; genus Drosophila; species Drosophila innubila. The sequence continues at coordinate 29,209,337 of NC_047626.1, forward strand.
AAATTGCTATGCCCTTTTCTGAGATAACCTAAAAAAAATTTACTAAATTTACTAATCGAAAGCGTATAACAGCATCATTTTGTTAAACAAATTCATTTGCTGTAAATACATTTTTTTTTAAATTTATATTATAAATATAATTTCCAAAATGCTTTGAAGAATATTTACTTGAAAATTGCAATTTGCATTGAGATTTTAAGGAATGAAAAATAATCTATGGACACAATAAGCCTTTCTAAGCGTTTTACCCAATAAAAAACAATGTATATACATATGTATATTTAAGTAAACGCATATTGCACTTTGTCATGAACTTTGTTCTGGGCATCAAAAAAAAAAGTTATGAAAAAATAAAGAAAAAAAAGGTGTTAATCTTAAGCAGGTTACTCAGAAATTGGCACAGAATTTAAAATTGAGAACGGATGTAGGGAGGTTTCAGATGGCGATCTTCCAGTGCAGTTGGATGACTCTGGCACACGCACACACACATATAAACACACGCAGGCACACATACATTCTCCCTTATCGCTCGCACATACACAGGAAACGAAAATTTAACTTTTGAAATGTATAAAATATTAGCTTTGTGTATGCGTGTGTGTGTGTGTGTGTTTGTTTGTGAAACTAATCATAATAATCATTAAAAAAAAAATAAACAACGTAACAACTCTGCACTAAATGCACTTTAGCGCACGGCTCACTTACTATCTGTCTCTCTCTTTATCTCTCTCTCTCTCGCTCATCTAGCACACGACCCACTCATTATCTCTTCCTCTCTCTCTTACTCGCTCATTTACGCATGTTATCTATCTATCTATATCGCTATCTCCTTCTATTCCATTCACAACTTACACGCCCAACTTTGCCATATTATTTTGTTTTGATCTAGACCTTAATAAATTATCAACTAAAATAAACACAATGTATTTCTATATATTTAGATCTATATACATATATGTATACATATGGACTATACATATACATATATATATTCTGTCCTATAGAAAAATTCATTAAACCATAAGATACTAAACTTTAAACTCTGTTCAATTCGTTTGCTCCTTACTAAATTTTATATATCTCTTTATATTTATATCGTATTGTTTCTGATACTCTCCTATTCTTAAAACACTTTTTAACACACTCTCCAACCCCCCTCCCCCCCCCCTGCTTTTTTTATACACTCTCTTTTATATACTAGGATTCTGGTGATTTACTCTTAATCGTGTGTGTGTATGTGTGTGCGTGTGTGTGTGTGTGTCTGCCATATTGTTCAATTTCTTACTGTTTTAACGAGCTTGGCTTACACAAAAGAACTTTGGACTTAAAATGATTTCTTTCAACTTTCGACTACTTTTTCACTTATGCTGCAATTTGATAATTTTAAATAATCATAATCATAAAAAAAATAATAATAATAATAAAAAAAATTTGATGTATGTCTATATAGATAGATGTAGTTGTTGTTGCTTAAATTGCATATATGTAATACATATACGGGTGTGTGTGTGTTTGTGTGAGTGTATGTGTATGTTGTGTATCTATGAGTTTTGTTTTGTTTCCTTTCCATCTTTAATTTGTTTTAAATCGGAAAAACATTTGTTTTATATTTAGATATATATATATGTATATATATATAGTTGGGGGGCATTAAAAAAAAAAAAACAAACAAACAAACAAACAAAACGCGTCCTAACCTGCTTCACTATCGCTCGAGTCACTCGAACTGCTATCACTCGAACTTGAGGACGATGAATCGCTGGAACTTGAACTAGACGACACAGGATTTGCTGGCTGCACAGCTTCAACTTTGCTCGATGTGGTCTCATCTGTGAAATGTCGAAAATAAACGATTAGAAGAAAAGGACTTTCCTAAAATATACTAAATACTATTTACCTTTCTTGGCCGTTTTCTTGCTAGCGCCTAATTGGCCGGTCACATCTTGTAATCGTTTCTCCAGTTCCTGTTTCTTCTCGGCCATTTGCTCATCTTTCGATTTACCGGAAGGCTTTTTATCTGTAAAAAAAAAAGTGTTTTTATTAGATATATATAACATTTGGATAAATCTTAACGGTTAGTGAAGCGAAACAGCAATGTATATAATAAATAGAAGCCATATGGAAAAGATAGGTAGACAGATACATGATAGATGGACAGAGAAAGACAGGACGGAAGTAAATGAAGAAATTGGATGAGATAATTAAGTTGCAGAGCAACAGTCAAAGTCGGAGCTCAACAATGAAAATCCCAAAAGTTAGAATGACTTAGTTGCAAGATTTTCTATCAAAATTATGCATGCTTTGACAGTATTTTTGTACATTCAGTCAATCAATCAATCACACATAAGCAATCATGATGTCTATGAGGCCATGCATTATTATTGGATGCTAATCTACTATTTGATTTTATGGGAGGATGATAGTCGCAGACATAACGTAGCGAAAGGAATTGGAAAATAAACAAAAAACAAAAAAAGATGTATATTTTCAAACTTATCATATTTCTTTGGTTTTCGGTTTATAGTTTTAGTTTGTTCTTTTTGGTTTATGAGAGTTTAGCTAACTAAACATGACCACTAAAATAATTTACGTACATTTTATTATGTAAATTTGGAAAAACAAATTTTTTTTTTTTAGCTTTCTTTGTTGTGCGGTACATATTTGATTATAAAAAAATTTCAAATTTAAACAGCAAAACGCAACGCCACCCAACAAAAATTGCATTGATAATGTATCTTTTTTTTTCTTCTTTTTTTGTATTATTAAAATGTTTTTATTTAATTTTTGAGCATTGCTTCTAGTTGTTGTTGTTGTTGTTGTTGTTTGTGGTCTCGGTTTAGTTACAAACTTACAATATGGCTTACGTGTTTTTTTGCGCAAACACGACGCCACATAGCTTTCAAGCTCGCGCAGCGTCGACGGCTTTAGTGTCTCGAAATCGATCTCAATCTCATCCGGATTCGAGTCGCGCAGCGATGGCTCCCGATTTTGTATGATGTGAACCACACGTCCCAGTTTGTCACCTGCAACAAAATAATGAGAAACATGTTAAAATAAACAATGAAATGAACTATGTATATAACTCCCATTGTGGCTATTCCAAATATGATTTAGGCCCGTTATTTTTCATGGACGAGTTCATTTTTATCTGAGAGATATTTTCATACAAGATTTCAAACTTCAAAAAATACGTGATCTCTTCGATATCAGAGAACTTAACTTGACATTGAAAAAATGGCGCTTGTTATACTTCAAATATATCTCTTTTTTTTGCTCGAAGTTATTGTAAAGAACCCATTTCGTTTCAAAAATTGATCGTCTCGCAAATCATGCGGTACTGAAATATTCAGCTTATTTACGTATTCAATTTTTCAACTTGTCAATATATAAATCGTTTTTCGCTAGCGATGAATCGAATTAAGTCGATAAAAAAATGGTGTTGCAATACACTTTAGTTCTTGTTTTGTTTCCTATATTTGTCTGCTTATAATGCAATAACTTATAAGTCATTTTGTACTTGTAGCAAAAAAAATGTCAAAATAAATAAATTCAATTAAACTCACCTGGCAGCTTGTTGATATCCAGCGAGAGCTGTCTCTTTTCATCGTAGGACATGGGCTTGGCGGTGTCTTCCTCTTCCGAATCGAAATTCATCACCTGGCTGGGCTTCTTTTTACTGCTGCCGCGCGCACCGGCACCACCACCGGCACCAGCACCGCCTCCACCAGCTCCAGCACCGGCACTGCTGCTGCTCTTGCCGCGTTTCGCATTGGCACCACTGCCACCGCCGCTACCGCCGCCGGAAGCAGCGCCCGCACCGACACCGGCTGCACCAGCTCCGGCTGCACCGCCCGCTGCACCGCCAGCTGCCACGCCCGCACCGCCCTTTGTGCCGCGCTGTCCCTTCAACTTAGCACCTTTACTGCCGCCGCCACCGCTGCCAGCACCGCCAGCACCAGCAGCCGCTCCAGCTGCCAGTGCGCCAGCCAATGCACCAGCCGCCGCTTTACCACCACCAGCAGCAACGCCCGCTGCATTCACTCCAGTTGCATAGCCCGCTCCAGCTGCGGCACCGCCGCCCGTTAGCTGGCTCATAGCCAAGGCCATGTCGTGGGCATGCTGTAATGCTGCCGCTCCGGAGACACCGCCTGCCACACCAGCAGCGCCAGCACCCACCAGTGAACCGCTTAACAGCGCTGACAGATTGGCGCCAGCAGCTCCGCCCGCATTGAGGGCTGCCACATTGGCGGGCATTGTGACGCCGCCGTGTGTTGCATTGCCAGCATTTGGTGCATGCTGATGATGATGGGAACCACCGCCGCCACTGGCGCTGGCTGGGCCCAAGCTCTTCTTTTTCTCCTTGAGTTTCTTTTTGGCCTTCTTTTTGGCGGAGGCTTCTTCGACCAGCTTACGGATTTCCTCCTGCAGGCCAAGCAGCTTGGACTCGAGCATTTTTAGCTTTGCGCTGCGCTCCTCATCGGAGTTGGACTCGTTTTCGGTATCGCTGGAGTCCTCGCTGGATGAATCGCTTGCATCGTGCTTGGAGGTGCTCGTGTAGCCATGATGATGATGGGCCGCATTCGCAACCGGCTCATCGGGTATGTTAGCGTAGCGCATCTCGAATACATCCTGCAGTTTGCGTCCCATGGCAACAACATCATGATCTGGCGGATTATATTTATAACAGTTGGTGAATATTAATCGCACATCGGCCGCAAATTCCGGCGCGCTTTTATATTCGCGATTGTCCATTTTACGCTTGACGGTGCCCAAATCCATTGGCTTCTTGATGATATCGTGATAGTCGTGCAGTGCCAACAGCTCAGCATCCACGGGCTTGTAGAAGGGCCATGCATAGCCGGAGTGCTTTTTCGAAAACAACTCCTTGAGTATCTCGTTGCATGACTTAAGTGCATCCGATAGTTTCTCCTTGGACTTGGCACCCGCCACACCGCCAACGGCACCGCCGGCAACCAAACCAGGCACACCAGCGACACCCAATGGTGACATTGGATACCCCGAGCCCTGGAATGTAAGATCCTGATTTCAGAATGATCGATTTTGTATTTATTCGATTGTCGATTTCATTTGATTTGATTTGATTTGTTTGTTTGTTCGTTAATTCGATTGTTGATTGTCGATTGTTGATTATCGATTATTGATTGTCGATTGTCGATTGGTTGTGCGAGGTGTATGTGCAATGACAATGACGATAACGATGTTCAAAAATGAAAAAGAAAAGAAAAAACAAAGCGGCAATGGGTTAGAGCATTCGATATTTTAATGTACAATATGGTTTAAGATTAAAATTGTATAAGCTTAGCAATATTAACATATGATATACACTCAGCACAACATTTACTCGTATACCCGAAATTTTGAAAGTATTTCCATTCATATGTAGAGTACAGCTGACATATAATAAAATGTGTGTTTATTCAACATAATAAAAGAATATATTTTAAAAACAAAGCATTTTAGTGTTGAAAATTATTGAAATAATTTAATATTTATATTTTCATGCTATACGAAATATTTTAGTTTTTTTTCATTTTTATTCGACAAAAAAAAACTGCTCTCGTCATGTGCAAAAAAAAAAATTTACTTTACTTTGAAAACCTGACCTAGTCGTTGAAATATAAAAAGTAAGTGTACGAAAAAATGTTGCGCTGTGTGTATTTAGAGCTGAATAACAATCTATCTATCTCAGAGGCTATTAGAGCTAGAGCTACCAAATTTGGCACACTGCAAAACTGGCATACAGAGTTCTTGGAAATTAATTACAGGAAGACATTACAGTGCTTACAAACTCTACCTTACTAATTTCTGTAAACTTTTTTACATAATAAATATCAATATCGATAGAGACTCTATCAATCGTTTTTCAGCTCTAAAAAATTCATTCTTGTTTAACTCAAATCATAAGTGTAAAAGGCAAAGGCAGCGTTTAATATCTGTGATTAGTTATATTGTTACTATTGTTGTGGTTGTGTTCTGATAGGTGTATGCAAGTGTCAATGTTTTTGAGTGTGTGTGTATTAGTGTAAATAATAATCCTAGCTTTAAGTGCGTGTATCTGGAATTTGTGTGTTAACAAGTGCATAGTATACGGGGTAAGAAACTTCATCTGATTCTGTCTCTGACTCTCAACTAGATCTCTTAGAAATACCAAAATATCAATTAAACTTATTTAGCCAACAATCTTTTAAAATCATTTTAATCGACTCCTAAGCACCGTTTATTTTGATCATTACTTAAGATCTGCATTTAATAATAAAAGCAAATTTTTGTTAAAATTCCTTCTATGAATTTCAATGTTAGATATCTAATATCATCAAACTACGATTTAAAAAGTCAAATAATAGAATACAGAATATTAAATAAAAAAAATGTGTAAATTATTTCAAGAATCTATAGATAAATATCCTCGGTCTTTGGGGTACACACATAATCACACACACACACATATATATCTATCTATATACATATATATATATATATATATATCTATCTAATTATCTATATATATATATATATATACATATACAAATACATATCTTTAACACAGAGCCACACAATATGCAAAATAAAAATAATAGAAAAAATGAGGAAAAACGTCTGACAATTGCCTCTTACCTTCTTGCCAATTACCTGACGATTCGATTCCCGCCGCGTCGCTATTTTGGCCGCTTTGGAGTCCATTTGGGCATAGGGCGATTCGAATGCGTTCGCTGTGGGAGTTGTGGTGTCTGCCTTCCGTTTGACGCCCTTCTTCATTTTAGCCGGCTGTTGTGGTGGTATCACAGCATCGACAACGCCTACACCCACACCCGCCGTACTATTCACATAGGCCTGCACCGCGTTGGCGGCGTTCACGGCAGCCGTTGGTATTGTCACTCCTTTTCCAGCGCCTCCTCCTCCGCTTGCAGCACCCGCTGCTGCTGCTGCTGCCGCTGCTTGAGCCACGACAGCTGCCGATTGTGCTACTGCCGCCACCGCCGCAGCGTTTCTGTCATCGAGCATGGAGCTGTTGAAAAGGGGAGTTTCTTGGGCACCGGCTCCATAGCCGGCACCGCCACTCTGCGCAGGATTTAAAAGGCTAGCCATGGCCGCATTTAGTGCCGCATTCGCTGCCCCAGCACCCGTCGCACCCATCGCCGTGGTCGTTGTATTCGTGCTGCCTGGCACCGTATGCGGTGGCATTGTGCTAATCGGTGGTATGCACGGTGCAACGCCTCCGGCCGTTGATGAAACCATGCCGCCAATTGCGCTAACCGTTCGGGCATTTGCAGCCGCTGATGCCGACGTTGGCGTTGCCACTGCCGATGACGCTGATTGTGGCAGGCCCATGGAAGGCAGCTGTGAGGATTGCGCTGCTTTGCCAGATGATGGTGTACTGGTTGCTGACGCTGCTGTTGTTGCATTGCTGCTACTAGCAACACCACCAGATGCTGTTACACCACCGAGTCCACCACTGGCGCTGCTTGTCGCCGCTTTGGGTGTGGCCGGTGCACGTTGTTTCTTTTTGCCACCTTTCGCCGTTACCGGCTCCAGTTCAAGCTCCTCCTTGGGCATCGATTCGATCTTTTGGAGAAATACCTTTTCCAGTGTTTGGGCCATAACAACAACATCCTCACCGGGTTTATTATACACATAGCAATTGGTAAACATGGTATTAAAGTCATGTATTGCCTCCTTGGCTGACCAATAATAATTGTTCTCCAAACGCTTCTTAATCGTACCCATATCCATTGGTTGCTTAATGATCTTGTGATAATCGGGCAGGTTTAATTTTTTTGCATCGACGGGCTGTTGAAATGGCCATGAAAAATGATGCTTCCATATGACCTTCATGACGGTTTTAATAAGATATTGCAATTGATTTGTATTGCGTCCCGGTCGCTCCTGTGGTGGTACAACCGGTGGTTGAACAATACCATTAATGGGCTCCACAGCGGGCTCATAACGTGGCGGTGGTTCGTTGGATGACATTGTTATTGTTGTTGTTGTTAGTGTTGTGATCGGCTTTCTGTTATAATATTATTGTTATGTTTTGTTTTTTTTTTTTGCTAAGATCAACTAATGTTGCTGTTGCTGTTATTGTTGTTGTTGCTCCTCAAATTGACTGAGACGGCCGACGCACACACACACAACGCACACACGCCCGGGGCCGTCTCGTCCTGGTCTCGCGTCCTGTTTTGTACACCCGCTCAGAGCAGCCAATGATGTACTGCTCTGTTGCTTTTGCTTCTGCTTCTGCTGATGATGCTACTGCTACTGTTACTGCTCCTGCTCCTGCTGCTTCTGCTGCTCCTGTTGCTCCTATTTCTTCTGCTTCTTCTGCTGATGCAGATCCCCTCCTGCTCCTGCTGCTTCAATCTTTCAACGAATGTTGCTGCTGCTTCTTCAACGGCTGCTGTTTGGTTTTGTGTCCGTTGCATGCTCAGCAAATTGTTGTCAACTATTATATAGAAGAGGATGATACATTGTTAGATTTATTCAACTACTAAATATCTCTTTAAATTCAGATTCAGATGCAAATTCAGATTCAGAATACTTACCACCACTTGCCGGTGTCGTGGCGCGACTCCTCCAGATGTCAGTGTTTTGTTGCTATTTCAAACACAGTTCAGTTTGAGTTCCAGTTCCACTTGCAGTTGCAGTTTCACATTAGTTGGCATTTTGATGCCCACTATTTACTGGAAGCTGTTGCTTCTTGTTGCCCCTCCACAGCTGCTGTTTCTTTTATTTGTGGTTGGCGTCTAGTCAAATTAATTACTTGGTTTCTCTCTCTCTCTCTCTGTCACTTCATTTGTTGTTATTGGTCAAATCGCTCAGCCAAGCAGCGAAACTGCATTAAAAAGAGTAAGCAAAATATTTACTATTAGTAACAAGCTTATTCGCTGATTATTTTTAACGAGGAGTTTATCAATACAATTTTGGCTAACACACATAATAAACAATTTTAATGTTGCAGTTCACTATGTACTTATATTAATATATTATATTTGTATTGTACGGCTAACAAAATACCATATTTCTGCAGTAAGACCGTACAGAAACGTAAACACATAATAATTCGCCTTCAATTTAAAAGCCGGCCGGCCGAATAAAAAAATGGGTGAATGCAAAATGCTAGATGCAAAAAACATTGGTTTTTACATTTTCACAAACAATTCCTGCAAAAATTGTGCACTTCACACATACACATACACGTGCATTGATGTTGACGCATTTGGGGGGAACACGAAAATAAATTTTGTTATTCGTTACATAAACAACAAAAAGCCAGCCATCCAATGAGCAGTTAAAATAAACAAAAATACAAACGCAACACACACACACATTAAACAGCATTATGCACACACGATTATTATTGGTTCTCCCGCGTTTGGTAAATGCAAATGTAAAATGCAAAAGAAAACATACTTAAAGCAAAAATAAATAGAAACAACAAAACGCTGCAATTTTTGATTTGCTTCGTTTTCTATGACAATTTTCTTTTTACACACGCTAGAGCTGGTGCTGCAGCTGCTGTTGCTTCTTCTTCAGGTTTTTTGTATTACGCTTTGGCTTGGCCTTTATTTTCCTTTTTTTTTCCGTATCTGTGCGAGTGTTTTTGTGTGTGTGAGTGTGTTTGTGTGTATTTACTTTGCCGCCGTTTTGGCACTCACGGCAACAGCACCATTCGAAAAGAGCGGCGAGTCAACTTTCGAAATTCGAAAATGAGAGGAAGAGCGCGACAACACACACACACACACACACACACAAAGAGAGAGATGCAATCCATACATATGGCTGTCCCGTTTACACATGTCTGGCTTTGAAATGGTGTTTGACAAGCGCAATAAAACAAAATAATTTAAGTAACAATGTCTAAAAATACAATGTTCTAAGTACTACCCGAAATATTTCATGAATTGATTGCGTATTTTAACATCTAATGATGTTTATAACGCCCTTCCAAACGAAATAAATAGGTATCAAAAATATGGAAACATTCAACACATACGCATGTACATACATATACACCTAAAGGCACGCCTGTGCATTGGTGTTGATGGGAGAAATTCACCACGCCGCCAACTTAACTTGGTTATGTTCCGTTTCAGCAATAGCAACATGATTCATGCATAATAAAGACTCTTTGTTTGTTGTTAGTGTTGTTGTTTGTTGCTCATTACAAGCGCACACATACACAGGCCCAAGAAAAACAATAAGGCATTCGTAATTTTGGTTTTAACACCCTAATTATGAATTCTGATATTGTGGCAAGACTGATGAGTGCAGAGTGGAGAGAGGAGAGAGGAGAAAGGATGGGCTCTCTGAAACAAAATGCACACATACATATTCATATCAAGCGTATACCACGCATAATTCTTTCACTCGAACACACACACTGTTGACGACACTAGCCTGCACAGTGGTTCAAAACAATGTTTGCTTATACATAAATTCCAAACAAATTGTAAACAATGCGCACAATTTTTTTTGTAACTTTCCTAAGGCACAACATATTTAAATGTGTATATAAGTACTTGTAGATAAACTATGTACTTATTCGACATATGCCGGCCGGCAAAAATCTTAGATCTTTTTTTACTTTCACTTTAGAAAATTTTTTGTTTGCCACTTCACATACATACGAAAATATAAATTAATTACGAACATTACGAATTTAAACCACTGTAACATTGATTTGTCTGTGTGAGTATTTGCTCTCTTTGCTGACTGTAACTTTGCGGTTACGGTTTGTTGCCGACCGCTTAAAACAAAATTCAGTGACGCAAAATTAAAATCGGAAGAACATAGAAAACAAATGCAACAACAATGGCAAATCGTCAACAAATGACGTAGGCATTACGACCGTCGGCGCCGCGGCCGAGAGAGTATCTTAACGCGTAATTATTTGTGTTATTTAAAAAATATATAAATAAATAAAGAAAACATACGCCAACGCAAATTGCAACAGCAGACAATTGAGCTCTACTCCCGCTCTCGCTATTCATCTTGTTCTCTCTTTTTACCATCTCATTCATTCTCACAACAAAACAAAACATTTACTGGCAACGCACACACACACACACACACACACAGAGAGAGAGCGAGAGAGAGACAGGCATCACGAACAGCAAACGTGCCGATGTTCGCTGCGCTGTTGTAATTATGTAGTACAGTAGACGACTTTGAGTTTTCAACAAAAATTTTACGTAGAACGCAACAACAGCAACGTAACACGAACGTCAGATCGCGCTTCGGGTGTTGAGAGCGGCAGAGGCGTTCGTCGTACTTCGTGTTTGCATTTGTGTATGTAACGGACCGCGCCATAGCGAATATATGTATGTATGTACGTAAGTGTGAATACGAATTCAAGGCAAACACGATGACGTCGAATAAGGAAGAAGAAGCAAGCAATGGCATGCATTTGACTATATGAGACCCAAAGGGGTTGGGGAGGGGAGGTGTGTGGGTAACAGTGGCGGCAAAAAAGAAAACATATCGACAATTAGGTACTAGGCGACTAATAAATAAGTGCACATCGTAGTTAGCTGTCAATAATGTACAAATGCCAGTTGTAGTTATTTGACACAAGCGAAGGGGAAGCACACAACTAAAAGGAATCATGCTGAAAAGTTACTTTATCAACAAAGGTCAACAAAAGTTCTCTCGTCACTTTCTGCAAAAAGTGCGCTAAAAATATGTATGCTTATATGTACGTCTCCGACGACGTACAAGAATTTCATTCAAATACAAGAAGTGCGCACACATTCATTAATTATTATTTTTTGCCTGCATGCACTTGAACTACGCGCAAAAAATTTATTTAAATAAATAAAATACAAGTGATCTACACACACACACACACACACTCAAACAAACGCACACATAGACACGAATTCGTGACTGAGCACTTGGGGCATCAGCTTGGGTCAGAGAGAGACAACAATTCGCTACGTAATACGTATTCCAAATGCAAATATGGCGGCAGCGGCACGAGACACACAGAGAGCGTTAGCAAAGACCAGAGAGAGAGAGAGAGAGTGTGTTTGCCTGTATTTGTACATATATGCAAGGGAGCGAGCGACTCTCTTTTTCGATTCTAGAGTTCGAAAGTGAAAAAAGGCAGGCGGCAAACCGCAGCAACTCTTGTTGTTGTTGCTATTATTCGCTGTATCTGCAAGTATGTGCCGACTACGTCTACCGGAGCGACTACGTCACGAGCAAATGTCGAATCGTATGTCGACGAAGAGAGCGCGGAATTCTGCATGCTTGCTGCTGCGCCTCTAGGTTAATAAATCGTGCTAATAGTGGCACGAATTTAAAGCCGGTTTACATGCTACATGCTGTAGCAACACATAACACACATCAGCCAACAGCAGAGCAGCGGCTTCAGCTGCAGCTGCAGTCGGCGCTGACAGCAAAAGTATCAATGAAATTTTATATCGTTATCGTCCCCCCGCCTGGTCATCCACTCTCATTAGTTGAGACTGGGTGACAATAAGAAACTCACATAGTTGTCACTCAACATTATCAATAAATTAGAAAAGCAAAACAAAAAGTTATTTGAGCTACGTTTAATTTTGCGCGCCAAATGCAATTGCCACACAAACGCACACACACAGACACAAACTACAGATGCAGACGTCACGAGATGAATAGCCGGCAAATTAACACATTATAACGGTACACGCAAGGTTGCCCCCTTCCACATTTTGTTTACACTTCTCCCTTCTCTCTGTCGAAACTATATGCAAAATAATAACAACTATTAAAGTATCTATGATATTATTGCAATTAATTCAAATGATTGCAACAGAATCTTGCAACAAATGACACAAATATGCAGAAGAAGTCCAATCTATTTTATTTAAACAAATTGGAGTTTAGTTACTAAAATGATTTAAGCTTGAATAATTGACAACCAATAAAATCAACTATAGATAATGAAATTGCTCACATATATATTTTTAGCTTGCATTGTATCTTATTCTGATCGTGATGCTATTTGTTTGGCTTGTACTGTGATTGTTTTGATTCTCTTTTCAAAAAAGGGTAGCAAAATGCAGCAATGAAAATGCAGCTGCCAGATTTTGTTTTTCAATTAAAAACTGTATTATTTTTTTTAACTTAGGAATGTCTCCAAGAAATGCAATTTCAATAACAACTACAAAAAGTAAAGCAGGAAATCGGGAAAAATCTAGATCGATAAAAATTATCACTTGCATTGCATGACAAAGTATATGTTTGGTTTGTGCGTGTGTGTTGGTGGTGGCTAAGGGGGGAGAAGGGGAGATTCTTCGTTCAGTGGGGCATGCGCCACGTGCGTCGACTGCGACGCGCTTCAAGTTGAACTGCATTAACATTGTAATTGTGAACACGCTGAACGACAACTTCACTTACATTATTGTTGTAGTTGTTGTTGGTGTTTTTGTGTTAGCATCCGAGCAATTAAATTTGATATAAAACTGTGGCTTGGGAGTATCCAAATTTTTGATTTGCTTATATTGTTGTATGGTTGGTTGTCGCGGATTCCTTATTATTGTTGTTGTAGCTTTAAAATTATTTTGGACTTTAAAATTTACTTTTTTTTTTTGTCGATTTGACTTAATTTTTTGTTGTTGTAAGAATATAATTATATATGTTAACAATTACAACACGCAAATTTTACACAATTGTTAAGTGTAACTGCAAAAAAAATATTTAACTTATTTATTATGGTTATTGGAGACACAAAATATTATTGTTGATTTTGCTTTGATACGATAGAAAAGAACAGAAACATCAACAAAGTGTGCACATGACGTAGCGGCAACGTAGCCGACAAACTGATGAGGAGAACGAACACGACGACGGTATCAGGCCTCGGCCTCGTAAACCGCTTACGATGTACTATGAAACGAGACGAAACGTCATTACGTTACGTTAAAAACAGCGGCGGCAAAACAGCGCGACACACAAATACATACACACATACGCGCAAAGACTACATAACGTTAACGTATGCACGGTACATACACGTAATAATATAATAATAAAAAAAATAATTATTTACATATATTTATATATACATATGTATATGTATTTATTTTTCACACATGTTATTCCATATAAAATAAATATAAATCCAAGTGAAACTTTTTGCACGTTTGTTTGTAAAAATTTTATGTGTTTGTTGGTGTACGTGTATTTCTTAAAAATTTTTTTTTTCTTTTTAATATTCACTGCCTATTGCTGCTGCTAAACGCACGCACACATACACTCACAAACACACGCTACGACACACACACACACTTAGCGACAGATAGTCAGCCCTGCTTCTTCTTCTTATACAGTGCTGGCTGGTTGCGCTGTTCGTTGCCACCACCAAAAAAAAAAGTAAAATGAAAAAAATTGTCATGTCCATTGAAGTCTCACATTTTCAAATGCATTTTTGGCGCAAAATTCATCACATTTGTAACAAATTTTATTTGAAATCACAGCGCGTTACATTAAATTAGTACTTGCTTAGCGATTTATATAATTTTTTCAAGTTTTTACCATTATTTTTTAGCAATTTCTACACACCGATATACGTACGCGCTACAATTTTCGACATACGCGCGTTTCTTGTGAGTAAAGCAGCCGTCGTTGTCGCCATCAAATATACAAAAATTTTTCGAAATTACTCAAAATGCGAATACACACACATACACAGCGAAAGGCGAGCGCACGCGTACACCAATTGCTATATAGCGGCACTGCTCATTCACAACGCTGATAAACGTGCGTGCAAATGCAGCCGACATACTAGTGCTGTGTTCGTTGCAGAGAGCTCAAGAGCGGATACTGTGCATGTGCGACATATCGAAAGCGTCTGTCTCGCTCAACGTTCGCTGGTGGTGGTGGCAATGGCAAATGCTGCTGCTGTTGTGAATTTTCGATGTGGGTATGTGTGTGACAAAAGCGAAGAGCGAGCAACGCGCATGAAAAAATGCACGATGAACAAACGTAACGAAGAAACAAAATGGCTGTCTCACAATATTTTTCTTGCATAGAAAATGTTTCAAAAACGTCTTTTTGTTTGTTTAAGCGCCTATGCGCCCTAAATTCCCAATTAACAATTAGCTGAATATCCATTCGATTTCGTTTGTATGCGCCGCTTGTACCATTTTTAAGATTTACATAAATTTTTTTTACATTTTTTTTCTTATACGGTGTGGCAACCTTGGTGTCTAGAAAACGGTGTTGCGGACTTGATATCCAGAAAGCGGTGTGGCAGCCTTGGCTTCCGTAAAAAGATCCATTCTCATATTCAGATCAATTGCTTTTTTAATTTTTTATTTTTTTTAAGCTAAAATTTTGAGCATTTTTGCTAAATTTTGTTCGAATTTAGTCAAAATGCGGATTTTTGATTTAGAATGAGATTAAACAACTTCTCTCTCCGAGATGTGACGGACTCCCAAAACTCATAAAAATTATCACCTTTATTTTACCAAATTTATAGTTAAAAATATTTATTAAATTGCAAATTTTTTGCCAAATTATTTCTAAAAAATTTTAATTGCGCGCGTTTGCAGATTGTGATACCGTTAAGTGAGGAGCAAATTGCTACTGAGGGGTAACATGGTCACGAATGTGACAAGATGGCACTGTATCTTAACAGAAAACGATAACGATACTGAATTCAAATTGTATGTAATGCAAATTGCAGAATGCAATAACTGCAATACATTAAAATTAAAAAAAATTTGAAACTTGAAATTAGGTAAAATAAAGTTAAAATTTTAATATAGGTTTTAAGTTTGTCAGGTAAAGGAGAGAGAATTCAATTCTAAAAATATATAGAAAAAAATCTTAAAATTTTTAAGTATTAACGTGCAAAAATTAAAATAATTCAAGCTTCAAAATTAAGATATTAAAGAAGTTATTTATTCAAAATTCCCTTTTATTTTTTTAAATTTAAAGGCCCGTATCGAGTAGACCAGAAAACGTACTGGTAGATCTAAACTCCATATCAAAATTTCAGTGCCGTAAAGAGAAGAAGAATTTGACAACTATTCCATAGAAATCTTTCCGCCGGCGGAAATTTCTGGCCTACCCGAAACTGGCCTTTACCTAAAATGGTACGGCTTGCCAGATGAGAAAATTTGGCTGAGTGGCAGGCTTTTGGGCCAAAACAGTGTTTCCACACCAGCGTTGCGTACATTTTAGAGGAGAAAATAGCTGTTTCTGGCTGAAAAGCTAAAATTGCGATGCAAAATAGCTAAAATACTTGACAACTGTGGCCGCACACAGTAAATTTTAGATAATACAAATTTCAAAATGCAATAGCATTGCAATAAATTAATAATTTGATGAAAATTCAAAATTAGATAAAATTAAGGAAAACATTTTTATGAAAGTTCAAGCTCGTCAACCCCCAGGGGAGAGAAGTTACAAATTCAATAAAAAAAAAAAAATAATAAAAAAAAAAAATAATAAAAAAAAAATATTCTAATAAAAACTCTGAAAAAATTTAAAAAATTCTATCTTCAATATTAAGAAAAATTAAAAAATAATAAGGTGAGTTAAAATTGTGCATGCTGCCAGACCGAAAAATTTTGCAGGGTGGCAACCTTCCACACAAGTGCTGCCAAGTTAGGAACAATATCTGTTTCTGGTTGGAAAGCATCTAAATTTGTTTTTGTCGGCAACAGTTTGCACAGTTTTACCAAAATATTTAATAGCAAAACTTAACTAGAAATATATTTAAACTGCCAGATTTGCAGCTAACAGCAATTTTGAAATTTTTCTAGCAAAATAACTCTGAAAGTAGCCAGAACTAGCTATAAAATAGCTAAGTTGGCAATAGTGACAGTGACTCTCAGATTGAGACTATAAATATAAGCAATAACTTAGCAAAAGGGTAATTACAAAACTCGAGAAAAAATCAAGCTTATACTTTGAAAAGCTAAATCTGAGAAACAATAATAATTTTGACAAAATTCGATAAAAATAGCACAACGAACGACGCCATTTGTTGGGGAATATCTAGCGGCGTTACACACGGACAGACGCGTGCGCATACACAGACACAGGTATTCACGCACGGCTCACTAATACAAGTACAAATTCGAATACGAATACCACCAATACCAATACCAATACTAGAGAGAGTAAGAGAAGCAGCAAGCAGTAGGTCGTCGTCATGCCACGAGGAAAGTATGTTAACCACAAAGGTCGCAGCCGCCACTTTACGTCCCCGGAGGAGCTGCAACAGGAGTCCGAGGAGGAGAGCGACCAATCCAGCGGCAGTGAGAAGGAAGACGCTGCCGGCGCTGCTTCCAAACAGCCGTCGGCGTCGTCGTCAGCGTCAGTCCGTAAACCTGTAAAGCCTCAGTCAAGACAAAAGCAGCAGCAGCAGCGGCATCAGCAGGGCAGCTCATCCGATGAGGAATCCGAAGATGACGACTCCGATGATGATTCGGAGGCGGAAGCACGTGATGCCAAAAAGGGCGTGGCCTCGCTCATCGAAATCGAGAATCCCAATCGTGTTACCAAAAAGGCCACACAGAAACTATCGCAAATCAAAATTGATGATACAAGTGGTGCTAGCGGCACAGGAGGTGGTTCAGGAGGGGGCGGTGGTGCCAGCAGCAAACCGGAATTGTCACGTCGCGAACGCGAACAAATTGAAAAGCAAAAGGCCCGACAGCGCTATGAGAAGCTCCATGCTGCCGGCAAAACAACCGAAGCGAAGGCGGATTTGGCCCGATTGGCGCTCATCCGTCAACAGCGGGAGGAGGCGGCTGCCAAGCGTGAAGCGGATAAAAAGGCAACTGCCGATTTAGCCAAGAAGCCGCTGTCCAAGTAGTCAACTCTTTGGCAATTGGGCTTATGGCAATTGGCGATTGGTTAACTATTCGACTTATGGAATATATCGAATGAATCGTTGTCAAGAACTTACATCCTAACATCCAACATCCAACAAATTGTGCGACAAATTGATAAACAATTGATAAACATAAATTGCAATTGCTATATAAATAATTAATGAATTCGTTTCAACGTTTGTTCAGCATGCAACAACAACTACAACAACATTAACAACAACTTAGTTAAGATTTGAGGTCCCAATGTCAAAACTTTACTAAAAATCTGTTTATTTTTTTTTAACCTTTAATTTAACGCAGTCTTTTTGTAATTGAGAATTATATAAATAAATATATATATATATATATATATATGATAACTTATATATGTATATTTATATATATATATAGAATAACACTTTGTACACAGATTAGCTCGGTTTGAACGGTTGCAACAGACTTTTGTTTTACGATGCATCCGCCTATCATCATTATATTTAACTGTATAGTAACGGAATTTACAGACATGAGCCAAATAATAAGAACAGTCCAATTTGCGAAATAACGTTGGTAAAATAATAATTTTCTAATATAATTTCTAATTATTTTGAATTTCTATCAAATAAGCTGTTCAAATGCATTAGAATTTATAACCTGACATGTTTATATTTTATTATCTTGATAACCTTATTGGGACAGTTAAAAAATATGGTTCATTAATTCCTACAGAAGTTGTAACACTTTATGATTACACACTTCCTTATATTTTGTATAATTATTTCCGATTATTTTGGCCTATCTTAACTTAAAGGCATATTTTTTTAGATTTCTATTTTTCTTGCTATAATTTTTGAGAATTTTCTGGTCCTACCATCTTTCACTTCTTTCTTAACATCTCACCATTGATGCTCCATTGGATTAAGAACTGATGTTCACTCAATAATATCAATATTATGACTGTTATTATTATTTTGCATGTATGTCTCTGTTTCTAGGTGGGGGAAGTAGACAAGCTTGTAATTTTCAGCCAGATTTGTGATCAGACTGATTCAGTTTTAGCCGATCTTTCTTTTATACTCGTCTGTATAGTCTGAGACAGTTGTAGATGCTGTCGCAATAAAGTGTGCCGTTTAAGTGTAATACGAGAGTATTTCATTCAATTCTTGTTTTATATTTATGTATGTACATATATGTAGGTATAATCTAGTCAAAAACAAATACAAACTATATGTGCTATATGTGCTTAAAACTCTAATATGGGATAGTGATAGGTTAAGATGAAGGACAGTTAAACCACTCCCCAGACCTCCTCGAATGCGGTGCAAAGCTTGGAGCAGGCAATGGCCGCCGACAGCGGATAATTGCTAATGGAGAATAGCTCCTCTGTGTAGTCCGTCTTAAGGACGCCGTGAGCAAAGGCGCCAATGACCATTACGACGGGCTCGTCGTACGATTTGCTGCCTTCATCACCGTGTGGCACCAGTTCGCGGCAATTGGTGACCAGTTTGCCCGAAAAGGACATGGCATACTTTTTGCAGCCAACCGGCAAATGATCTGTGATGGGATTCTTGATAACGCTCATCAGTCGTCGCGAGGTGTCATTGGCGCGTATTTGAAACTTGTGCAGCAATTGCACCATGAGTCCGGCGAAACGCTTGAAAGTGCGCGGAATGCGCGTCTGTGGATTTATCTCAATGAGCACATTGTGCTCGGTGCGCACAAACACCTGCAGCAGTCCGGCGCGATTGAGGGGCGAGTCGAAGAGCATCAGCAGGCATTGATGTGTGATGTCCGGACGACAAGATCCGGGATCGCGTTGGTTCTTCCGCATAATGCCCGCATGATCGTCACAGTTTAGCAGCTCAAATGTGTTGTGCACCTGGAGTGGAAGTAGGAGTAGGATAAATCACATTTGACCAGCTATCATTATTTAGTTGGGTTTCATACGCACCTTTACAGTTTCCAGCTGTGCACCCTCGAGCACAATTATCAATCGCTTTTCGGCCGCATTTATATGCAATACTTTAAAATGCTTCTTGTCCAAATCGAATTCCGGATCGTCAGCCTTGCGACCCACAAATTTACGCTTACGATTTATCACTTTGCCCTGGCCGCCCATATTTGTTGCACGTTTCTAATAATATTTCTCTCGTTTACGGCTTGATTACAAAAACAAAGCCATGTGCACGCCGTTGTTTTTCGGGTTGCCACTCCAGTAAAAATTTCCGATCTGGTATGATTTTTTTTACTAAAAAAAATAAGTTCATTCCCGAAAAAAGGTATTCTGAATTTTTTTTATTTTTTTTAAGCTAGCAAATTGTTTAATTTGTGCAAAATTTTTATTTAAATTTTCTCGATTTTTTGATATATATACATATTTTTTAGAATTAAATTTTCTAACTTCGTTTTCCGAGGGCTGACGAACCTCAAACCTTCATTAAAATGTTAACCTTAATTTTGTCTAATTTCAAATTTTATCAAATTTCATCAAATTTCTGACGTTTTAATTGAATATTTTGTGTTGTTAAATTTTAAATTTTTATCAGTGATGGGCGGCAATATCGACAAATAAGTTGACCATCGATAAGAAAGATTACTTCGATTATCAAAAAATGAACTACTGAACTAAATCTTTCAAATGAACATTTGTCGTCTCATTTGTCAGAGCTGGCATTTCTAGCTCTATTTTTAAGTTTACTCGAACATTTTGTGGTTCAAGAAATTAATTTTAAGCTTTAATTAGAATAGGTGAGAAATGCGGAAATTCAATCATGTATATTATTTTAATTGTATTTGTGTAAAAAGTTATAATAATATATATAGAGCAATTAAATGTAAGCTGATCGAAATGAATGACTAAATAGTTTACTCGTTCATTTCAATGACTCGCTCACTTGAACTTTTTCAGAGCGAGACAAGACAACTCTATTATTTACCATCACTAAAGTGAACTGTGCTATATTTTGATTTATTTCTGTTGTTGACAGAATCGAAGCTAGATTTGAAATAAAAAAGCAGTTTACATGGCAGCCGCCCGACGTGATATAGCGCCGTTCTTGCAACGTGTGCGTGCTTTCCTCCTCGGCGTAAGTATCCAGCAGCCGGCAGCTGCATTCGTTGATTTTGCACGTACGTTATGTAAGTCGGAACGTTCCCTTTTTCTGTATCTTCTAGCGCGAACACACCGTTGCACTGCGGTTCGAGGATGGCCTGGCCGATCGCACACAGCCCCAACCAGAGATCCCCGACGGTCCCTCGCATCAGTACTCGGCCAACTACTATTGCTCCCGTGATGGTCGCCGTGAAGTGAATCCGCCAATTGACCTGGTGCAACAACATAAACTGCTCGGGGCGGAGGGTGAGGCACCCGCATCCAAGGCTGGCTCCAAGCTGCCAACGCCGGGCAAAGTCTACGCATGGGACTAAACAAGTCTCGCTGCGAACTGCAGACATAGAATATGGAATTACCTTTTTTTTTGTTCTTTCTTGTGCTCGGTTATTTCCGTAGGAAATGCTGACTGATCCTAAAATAGAAACAATGTGAAACCAAAAATCCTTTTGCACTTACTTTTTAGGGCATAAGTTACTTAAAATTCGTAAAGGAATATCCGGGGAAAAAATGATAGAATTTGAAATTTGTTTTTTGCTAACAATGGATATAGATTCATTACTAAATTCTTGTCTATATTAATATGTATGAAGTTCTACACTTGATTGTACCATCTAAGAAATGCATGTACCAAGTATGTATTCAACGTAAGTATGCAAGTTAGGGTGAACGGATTTTTATACCCTAAGCACATTGAAAATGGGCAATAAAGGGTATAATGTGTTTGGCAGAATGTATGTAACAGGCAGAAGGGGTCTTGGTTAGGATCAACAGCCGAGTCGACTGAGCCACATCCGTCTGTCTGTCCGTCCGTCTGTTTGAACTCATTCAGAGACCATAAGAGCTAGAGACTTTAAACTTAATATGTAGGTTCCTGGATACCATAGGCAGAACAAGTTAGGCAGAACAAGTTTGTTTTTATTTTTGGATTGAACTCCCTTATCATATAGCTGCCATAGGAACGATACATCGAAAATGAAGTTTTAGTATAAAAAAGATTTTTGGTTGCTGAAATATCAGAGCCGAAATGATAGAATATGCATCTGGGCCGGTATTATACATCTTGAACAAATTTGGTTAAAATCGGTCCACTATATCATATCGCTGCAATAGAGACGCTTAATCGAAAATTAAGTCTTAGTATGAAAAAGTTTTTTGTTTTTTAAGATATCTTAACGAAACGAATAAAGTATGCATTTATCTTGGTTTTGTCCATCCTGACCAAAGTTCGTTCAAATCGGTCGACTATATCATATAGCTGTCGTATGACCGATCGGTCAAAAAACAACTTTAAGTATGAAAAAGTTTTTTGATTTTTGAGATATCTTAGCCAAACTGATAGAATCTGCACTTATGTTGGTTTTGTACATTCAAACCAAATTTAGTTTAATTCGGTTCCATATATCATATAGCTGCCATAGGAACAATCGGTCAAAAATCAACTTCCAGTACAGAGTACCTAGGCGCAGGGTACCCTACTGTGGAGCGTGCACGACTGATACCGCCCACTTATTTTCACAAAAAATCGTAACCGAAATTCGCAATCTACGATCAATTCTAATATGTTTATACCAAGAAACCATAGTTCTAAAATCAATTTCTAGTTCCCACTTTTTAAGTTGAAAAATTTTATGTTTTTAGTCGTTACATGGACGAAAATTATGTTTTAAGGACAATTGGTCTTTGATTTTTTGAAGTTTTGAAAGTCCTGGTCCTAATAAGAGTTTTGATACTAATCTTGCCAAGATCGGACTTAGAACACTAAAGATATGCTAATAACAACATGCTAAAAATTAAAAAAAAAGCATTCAAGTACTTCTTTATTTCTGAAAGTTAAGGTCTGACGAATCGATTTTGTGAATATTTCAACTTGATTACTTTTTCGGTTATTCCATTTGGATGAATATGTGAAATGCATATTGAGGCTAAAGTTGAGCTCCATGTAAATCAGATATGGTTAAATGGAGCAATTGGATGATTTCAAGCACCAGGTGTTTGTACTTTGCTCTTTGTTAATTCCATAGATACGAGTGTATTAAGTTAGAAAAGCTATCACCTATCATCTGATTCTTATATCCCGTCCACACCGACTTGCATATTACCTGAAATGATGATAGTAATAGGTTCAATAAAATCTTAATTGCTTAGACAATCGAGATCAGAGATAAGGTACATACATATGTATCTTTATCTTTGTCTTTTTCAATCAAATCGATCCGATTTGTTTTAGATCTTTATAGGGTGCTGATTAGTTCATAAAGATATAGTTGATATACGTACATGTATATTATGTCCATACAACAAATTAGCATTCAAGCTTCCCAACATCTTCATCTGTATGCAAGGGCGTAGTCAGGCATGGACAGAAGGGACATCTGCAAAATATTGGGAATTTTTTAAGTATATTATTTCAAGGGGCAATAAGTTTAAATAATGTTATTCACAAATAATACTCATAAGCTAAAAAATTCTAACATAGCCACAACAACATAGAAATCAATCAGATTATTCGCAATTTCAAGTGAAGGATCAAGGCATTAAGTGTTAGGATATTTTCATCCTTCATTAATAATGCATGTCTCTCATTTTCTTTAAAACTGTCTTAGCTCAAAAATCAGGATTTGGCAGACAACACGTTTTAATTCAATTAAAATGAAGAAATCTTTAGATTCTCAGATGATGAGCATACAGTATAAATATAATTATAAATATAATTTAAATATATATAAATATAAAAATAAATGTAAATATAAATATGTAATTTTTACACAATATAGAACTAGAAATTTCAAATTTTTCTACATGATTAGTTTGAAAATCGAGATTTTTGTTTTTTGAGTTTTGAGTTTTAGAGAGTCTTAAAGTGAATAAACGCTTTTACATATGTGTATTACAAATAATCTCCCCTAATTTTCATCCAAGTTACGCCCTTGTCTGTATGCAATTTTGATGCACAATGCGCACCCAAACACATAATAACACTCACATTTTTAGTGAAATTTTCGAGGTGAGGGCAGATCGATTACAGACATCGCTTATCGGTGTTTGGCGAGAGTTTTAGATCGTATTTGCTGTTCGGTTGTCTCTGATGCCGGCTGTACAATATGCTGTGGTTAACAGTACTTCTGATTGGCATTCCGTGCCTGCTATTGTGGGATTACTTGATCCGTAAGAGGCGCAATGATATGCTCAATTATATGCGTGGTCCACTTACGCTACCGTTCCTCGGAAGTGTCCACCTGCATCGTGGCCTGGATGGCGAAAGTGAGTTTGTTAATTCCAAAACTACAAACTGATGTAACTGGACATCTTGCTGTTATCAATATTTTGATTGCAGGAGTCATGGACTATGCGTTAGCGAATTGCGCGAAATATGGGAAAATGTATCGAATTTGGATCCTTAATCAGCTGACCATCTTCTGCACCGATCCACGCGATATCGAGATCATACTGAGCAGCACTCAGCACATCAAGAAGAACAGTCTGTACAATCTGATGCTGCCGTGGCTTGGCACCGGTCTCCTCATGAGCGTCGGCAGAAAGTGGCATGCCCGTCGCAAGATTATAACACCCACATTCCATTTTAAGATACTCGAACAGTTTGTGGACATCTTCGATCTGCAGAGCAACATATTGGTGGATCAACTGCAAAAGCATGCCGATGGCAAAACAGCCTTCAATATATTTCCAATCATCTGTCTAACGGCACTTGATATTATCGCAGGTGAGCAGGTTGTTCATAAGGACAGAGGATTGTCCTCAGACTTCTTTTTTTGTAATATAGTTGCAATCTGAAAAGGGAAAGCAGATAGGTGAATATTATGAAATCCTTTGGGTTAGTAGAACATTACTTAAATTCAAATATTCGTAACGACAATTATCTTATCCTAAAAAGAATAATAGTTGCAATCTGAAATGAGAAGACAGACAAATGAATATTATGAAATCTTTATGGTTTGCTAAACATTCTTTACAAAGTAATATCCGTATTCCGTTTCTCCATAACGACAATCCTTTAACCCTTAGACTTATTAAGTGAAAAAAAAGTTGCAATCTGAAATGGGAAGACAGACAAATGAATAATTTGAAATTCTTTGGGTTTGCATAACATTACTTGAATCATAGTATCCGTACTCTATTTGCAAATAACAGAAACTGCAATGGGCACCAAGGTCAATGCACAAAGAAGTCCGGATCTACCCTACGTCCGTGCCGTTTTCGAGTGAGTATATTCGAGAGATTGAAGCTCAAATGTATATTAATGTCGTCTCGATAGGGTGACGAATATCATAACGTTGCGTTTCATTAAGCCTTGGCAGCGTATTGACTGGATGTTTCGCCTTGTCGAACCGAGCCTGGCCAAAAGGCAGGATACATTAATAAAGACGATGCACGATTTTACCGAGACAGTTATCCAGCAGCGGCGAGATGCGTTGATCAATCATCATCAGCAGCAGCAGAAGACAAAGACAAAGACGAATTGTGGCGGCAATGAGTGTGACGATCTTGGCCAGAAACGTCGTATGGCCTTGCTGGATGTCCTACTGCAGTCAACGATCGATGGTGAGCCGCTGAGCAATGAGGATATACGCGAGGAGGTGGACACGTTTATGTTCGAGGGCCATGACACAACCACCAGTGGCATTTCCTTCTGCCTGTACGAGATCTCACGTCATGCGTCCGTGCAACAGCGTCTGGTCAACGAAATCCATGAGGTGCTCGGCGATGACAAGAAGCGTCCGGTGACGTTGCGCGATCTTAATGAGCTCAAGTACTTGGAGTGTGTGATCAAGGAATCGCTGCGCATGCATCCGCCAGTGCCAATAATTGGACGCAACTTGACCGAGGATGTTGACATGCGTAAGTATAATAGATCCACCCATAGGTAAATCCTATTCTCTCCAAATCTTTTTCTCACTTTGCAGGCGGCCAGCTCATTCCCGCCGGCACCAACTTCATCATCGGTCTATATGCGGTGCTCCGCAGTCCTCGCGAATTTGAGGCGCCCAATGAGTTTCGTCCCGAGCGATTTGCCAGCGATGAGGCGACGATATCGTCACCCGCAAGTTCGCAATCTCGGCCAACGCAGCCTCAAATGCAATTTCAAACGCATCCTTATGCCTATGTACCCTTCTCAGCGGGACCGCGCAATTGCATCGGTCAGAAGTATGCGATCCTGGAGATGAAGAGCGTCATTAGCAAAGTCTTACAGCATTTTGAGCTGCTTCCACTTGGCCCGGAACCTCGGCCCATGCTTAGCCTCGTCCTGCGCTCGGCAAATGGGATCCATCTGGGCATGCGTCCTCGGCAGGATCCATAGACCCACATAATCCACATGCTCCTCTCTACAATTATCTACTCGTATCTATTGCATTAGGCACTCGTTATGTTGCATTGCAAATATATGTGTTTACTAAATGATTTATTCTTCTCTACTCTTCTCACTCATCGTCTGCTAAGCAAACAGCTGTATTTTGCTTGCGCTCTTTCTCTCTCACTCTTTACCAGGGTTGTGGCATTTGGTACATTTGAACCAATACTAGTACATTTATAATTCGTTCGTACATTTCATATCATATTTATGTTTCAATTGTACCCTCGAATTCAAATATTGTCTAACGTTAAATAAAAACACATAACAGCTGTTCAAAACATTTGTATGTAATTGAAAACAAAATAAATCGGGGTGTTCCAGAAATACAAGCAAACTGAAAAGCAAACAAAAGACCATGCATTTTTGGTTGCTTTTCGGTTCTAACACCATTTTCTTAAATTGGGTCCAAATTTGTATAGTTTTTTAGGTACAATAAAAATTACTTTTTTCTTAAATTTCGTATTAAACTGTAGTTTTAATGCGAAGTACAATTATGAAAGTACTTATTTGTTTATTTATATTTTCAAATCGATGTATTATGATTTTGATACAAAATATTTTTATGAAGTGGCAACTGTGCCTATCACTATCACTATCTATCAGAGTTTATAAGGCAGCTAAACCTTCTTATCTAACCAAAATGGTTCTGGCTATCACTTTTTTGTAAGTGATTTTATTTGGCTTCTTTTACAATATATCCCATATAGTTCAGTTGTCATATGGCAGTTGTATATGAAAGTCGCCTGTTTTTGTTGTAAGTTTTGGAGTGATAACAATTTAAAAAATGCAATGTAACTAGACTCGAATTCATTTAAATCGACTTGAGCTGTCGTACAAACTTGATATCTGTCTGTGTTATGCGTTTTTCTACCTACCCTTGCAGTGATGTCGTAAACGGGTATTCTTAATGATATTAATTATCTCGAATAAAAAACGATTGTCATGCAAGTTGAATTAATTAGTTGACTTTCGATATTGATAGCATTCAGATATATGATAGAATAATATAAATATTAATCCTCGGTATTTAAAATAAACAATTAGAATTAGTCAATTACAATAGGGTATTTGAGTTTTGTATACAGCCGATTAGGGGGGCTGTTATAAAACAGTTGATAAGTAGTTTTCATTTGTATCGATTCAATTTACTGTTGATTTGCTAGAATATTTGATGCTATGTTTGTGTATTGATAGCTGAATTTTTTATAAAATCAGTTGAATTCTGTAAAAATCAATGAATGAGTAAAGTTTGCTCAAAAATTAGTGAAATTTCGAAATCATAAAGACAATATTAAGTGATCAACATTGAATCGGGATAATTCAAAATAAAGAATGGTTTATACATAAGCTTTTCAATTCAAAAGATATATACAATTTATTGAATTCATTCTAAATAACAATAATTAACCCATTGGTGGCAATGTTGTTTATGCTGATAGTCGTGGCTTTGTTGGTTTTGATACTGCGTTTCCTGCTGCGTTTGGCGTTCCAAGAGCGATGTCATCGCCGGCAATTACATGGTTTGGCGCCCAACGTGTCGGATGTGCCGTTGATTGGAGCACTCTGGCAAATGCGTGACTTTCAGCCGGATAGTAGGTGACATTTGATAAGGTGATAAGGCTAATATTTAAAGTTATGTATTGCAGATTTGCACGAGAAGTTTACGGAATACGTGAAGCGATATGGACGCAGTTTTGTGGCCACTACGTGTGGCAGAATGGTGCTGGTCACCTCGGAGCCCAGTCTGGTGGAGGGTGTGCTCCTGAGCAAGCAGCAACTACGCAAGAGTGTTGTCTACGGTGCACTTGGCAGCTGGCTGGGCAACGGATTGCTTCTGAGTCGCGGCGAGCATTGGCATGCGATGCGCAAGATCATAACGCCAGCATTCCACTTCAACATACTGGAGCAGCACATCGACGTCTTTGACAGGCAGTGTAGTGTGCTCATAGAGAAACTGAAGCCACTGGCAGACAGCAGTGATAACAGCATTCAGCAGGCAATCAATATATATCCTTACATGTGCCTTGTTGCCCTCGACATTATCAGCGAGGCGGCAATGGGCGTCGGCATTGATGCCCAGATGAATGTGGACTCGCCGGTGGTGCAGGCTGTCAAGGAGTATAACTAGATAACAATAACAACAACAATAACATTAGTTGTTATCCCTTTCTTGCTTGCAGTGTTACCAACACTCTGGCGACACGTTTCATGCGACCGCATCTGCTCTTCCCCTTGGTATTTCGATGGTGCTGGCCCAGCGGCTATCGCAAGCAGCATGATGGCATCAAGTGTTTGCGCAACTTCACCGACGATATCATCGAGCGGCGACGTCAGCTGTTGCATAGATGGGAACAGCAGCCCGCCAATTCACAGGAAGTGGCCAAGCGTGCTCCATTATTGGATACATTGCTGCAGGCAAGCTTGGATGGTGCACCACTGACAGATGCACAGATACGCGATGAGGTGAGCACGTTCATCTTTGCCGGACACGACACGACCACATCAGCAGCGTCCTTCTGCCTGTATCTACTGTCGAGGAATCCCACGGTGCAGCAGTGTTTATTTGACGAACTGTATGCATACTACGGCTCGGATATGGAACGCTCTGTTGCCTATAATGACTTTGCGCAGCTCTCCTTTCTGCATTGCGTCGTCAAGGAGTCGTTGCGCCTGTATCCGCCCATACCAGTCGTGGCACGTTGCCTGGAAAAGAATTTCGTTTTCGGTATGTGAGAGAGATTGAATTCAGCAGGCAAAAACTAGAGTTAGGGTTGTCGAAATATCATTGATATGTCGATAGATATTTTTTGCGTTGATATACATTTGAGCGATATTTTTAATGACGATATCAATATCGATATAATTATGCGATATTGTTCTGCGATATTTTATCCGTTGCCGCCAATTTTTGTTCCTCGTGAAACATGAATCCGGGTAATAAAAACAGTAAAAATAAGTAGAAACACAACTAATTTTAAGTGGAAAACATGACAATTGATTTTTTCGACGTTTTTTTTTTTTCAAAAACATAAAGTACAAATTATGCTTTCTATATCCGTGACTTAAAAGATAAGTTAAAGGGTTTATTGTGTTCGTTCAAATGTATGTAACAGGGAGGAGGCATCTCCGACTCTATAAAGTATATATATTCTTGATCAGCATCAATAGCCGAGTCGATATAGCCATGTGATATAGCCGTCTGTCCGTCTGTGTGAGCCCCTGGATCTCAGAGACTATAAGAGATGGAGCAACAAAATGTAGCACGCAGATCCCAATGGCGTTGGAGCAGGTCAAGTATGTTTTAAGTTTTTGACACACCCCCTTGCGCCCCCGTAAATCGCGAAAAACCACCACACCCACAGTTTTTAAGATAATTCGTTTTTTTTTGGTAATTAACGTTATTTATTACTATTATCTATTATCTTAGTAAATCGCAGCAAGTTGGAGAAGTAGAACGGCAGTAATAGCTAATCAAATTTATTAAAATTTAAGGCAATTCAAGCACCCAAAAGTATGAAGTAGTTTTTATTAGATAGTAATTTCCGTCTTCCATAAAAAACCTCTTTACGAGGTAAAAGTCTAGTGACGAAGGTCATTCCATGCCCCAAAATTTCTGATATCAAATTTTGTGACGAACAATATTCAATGTAATATATAAATTTAAAACAAATATAAATAAATTAACCAAAAAAATTACATTTACGTACTACAACATATCAAATATAAATAAAAATCGTTAGAGCCGTTTCGTCACAAATGCCCAAAATGTTAGCTAAAAAACCCTATTTCACCCGTAAAATGTTACCTGAGTACTTTAGAATAAGTTTAAAGGTACGCCTGAAAGCCCTTCAAAATACCTTTCCAACGATATATAGGTCATATCTGTAGCTTCTAAGGCTTGGAAACTGTCAATTTTAGAGGGACTTAGAACAAACATTTCTAGATTTTCGAAAAGGAATAGATCCTCATCATTAAATTTAAGCTTTTTTAGCGCTTTGATACAGACAAACAAACAAACCGACTTTTCATTTCATTGTGAGAAGTCCTTTTAAAATTTCAAATTTAATTATCTTTTGAACTAGTTGTCGGATTGAGTTGATCGAGGTATCAATGGACGCATTTTTTTGACAAAAATAAAAAATAAAACATTTTACCAAAAGACCCCAACGGCCCCGTTAGCGACAATCATTTAAATTTTGCCCCTTCCACTTACACCACCTTATCTCATGAACCACTTGAGTTAGCAAAAGTTTTAGTATGCCATTTTGTTAACCTTGAACCTTTCGATCGAATTATAACTTGATCTGATCGGACAGTTGAGCAAGTTTTCCATATTAGTTGTATATATTGCTAGTCACCGCCTCTCGCACCCTTCGTGCTGCTTTCGTCACTAGCGAGGACTGCCGTCCGCAGTGATAATGTACTTTTATTTATATTGAAATAAGTAACGGGTATTCTATGGTCGGGTTCTCGACTATAGCCTTTCCGACTAGTTTTATATCGAAATATTATTATTATTGATATTTTTTAAAATATTAACCCCAACAATAGTATGCGCATTGATATTCCCTTTTCCCCTCTAGGAGATGCAAATGTTCCTGCCGGCACCAATGTGATTTTACTGCTCTGGAAGTTGCTGCGCGATGAGAAGTTCTATAGAGAACCGCTTCGCTTCTGGCCAGAACGACATTTGCCTAATAATGACATTGATGTTGGACTCGCCAAAAGCATCTCTAGTTATATACCATTCAGTGCTGGTCCCCGCAATTGTATTGGTCAACGATTTGCGCTTCTCGAGCTCAAGACGATTCTCATCAAAATGCTGCGTCATTTTGAGCTGCTTCCAATGGGCGTCGATGTAAAGCCGTCAATAAAAATTGTCCTGCGATCAGCTACTGGAGTAAATTTAGGCTTAAAGACTCGCTCATATACGCAATAAATATAAAGTAATTAGAATATCGATATATGTATATATTCGATTTGTAATTAATTATGTATTGAGGGGTTCCACAGAAAGCGAAACCAACCGAACATCTCCCAAAAAATTAAATTTTTCCTCTAAATTTGTTAAAAAACACATTAAAAATCTGCTAACTGCGCCCAATTTAATTTTTTTTTAGTTTTTTTTTTTTTAGCAATAGAGGTGAATGTTTTTATGAACGCTGGCAGTTCGTGGTGCCTCATCAGGAGAAGTCATGTAACTAAGTTTAAATTAATGAAATCCAAAACTTTGACAAAATTCTAACAAAAAATCTTCAAGAATTTACGCCAAATTAACCTTCCGGTTCCTTTATTGTATGTTGTATTATTTGTATTTAATTCCCAAGAATTACTTATTGTTGACTGGTGATAGTCGTCGTTAATTACAAAAAAAAAATAAATATGACCCCAATTTGTTGTTGTATTATTTGTATTTAATTCCCAAGAATTACTTTTTGTTGACTGCTGATAGTCGTCGTTAATTACAAAAAAAAAATAAATATGACCCCAGTTTGCAAGCATAGAATTCCCCTGAAGTTTGTAAATTTAATTGAACACGGTATATATATGTATTTTTTATTATTTTATTTTATTTGTTTTAGTAGCGGTTAACAAATACAAGTATTACCGTATTTCAGATAGTTAACTTGCCTTGCCCTAAAAGTGTTCACACGTGTCCGAAACATTTATTGGATCTACTTATATATGTATATAGTTATATAGTATCATACACACAAGCATGTGTTTTTAGTGTTTATATATCGTAATATAAATATATATTATATATATACACTAAAAATACATATATTTTATACATAGGTACTCAAGTTTATTTCACTATTCAATTAGTCTAATAGTAATTTGAAAATAATAAAAAAGGTTGAAAAAAAACAAACAAAATAAAAATATTTAAAAAAAACAAATGCATAACAAACATTTAACAATTATGTTTTTTGTATCTCTCTTACTTTTGTTTACATCAAATTCAATTCACTTTATTTAGTTAATATATCGTAGTTACATATGTTGCTGTAAATTGTACTTGGCGCTTGTTTTATTGTTGCCCTGAGTTTAACAACAATTCGCATTCATATTTTGGTATTGAGTGTTTTTGCGCTCTAAAAAGTATGTATACATGTATATTCCATATTGTAGCATTAACATTTATTCACCTATTCACATAACAAATTGTGGGATATGGGATTGTGGACGGGGGGAGTGTTGGGAGAAGGGTCATTTATGCTAGTTCTCTTAGAGCGTAAGACATTCAAAACATTTATGCAATATATGTATGTATGTATATCAACATATTTAAAATGTTGTATCTAACGTAAAACGTAAATGTTCATCAACTATCCCATTTAAATGATACCGATTTAAGTTATATATATATATTTAATTTAGTTATAGGCTCACATAATTCTAACATTAATAGTAACAGTCTTTTATCACGTTTAGTTTGTATGGTAATATAATGCATAAAACATTCGCACCCCTGTCAATGCCTCATAGTCAAAGACAGTGTCCTATGTACATCTGTATTTATACGTCTATATAAATATGCACATACATATGTACATATACATATACATATGTATGTACACATATATTTATGTGTGGTACGTAGGTATGTATAATAATCTAATAATTATAATTGTTTTGTAATTTGTTGTTTTGTGTGTATGTGCGTGACTATAAATTTTTATGAATTAACAAACACTTTGCACTATATAATTAACTATAACTATTAACTATATATGTAGGTATGTGTGTATGCATATAGTGCTCACTACATACGAATAACATATGTAAAAAAAAAGGAAAAGAATATTTATATATGTAGTTGTAATAAAGAAATTACATAAACAGCCGCTGGGCGAGTCCACGACCCCATCTAAAGTAGTTTTGTTGCATGCTCACTCATTAGTTCGATTTGTGTCATAAAAAGGATAAAAGAGTATCATCCTCATCCTCATCCTCATAGTCATCATTATCAATAACATCGCCTATGTAAATAGTTGTAGTAGCACTCTAAAGTAACATCTTAAGTAGTAGCTCAACTCCGATATATCCATCTTAATTTTTCTCGTTTCTTCCCTCTCGCTCTCTCTCTCTCTCTTTGTCGCTTTCTTGCTCTCCAGCTCGTGGCTACAATATGCTTTGCATTCCATTTTGAGCTTATTCTAGCGTTTGCTGTTGGCTGCCACATTTATCACATCAGCTGAAACCCTCTGTTTATACTCTGCCTTAGCTGTATTTCTTGCACCGCTTAGTGTGGCGACATTTGTCCAATTTCGCTGCCGACGCCACCGCAACCACTGCTGCCGACGCCTCCATCTCCTATGGCGTTGCCTTGAGAGTCGGATTCCGACTTGGTTGTGTTGCTCTTGTTTTTTAGCTCCTCGTATTCGCTCTTGATGTCCACGTAGAGTTTACTTTGCTTTTGATGCTCCTCCTGTCACAAAGAATGGGATTTAATTTGAAAAGCTCGTTAACTCGTATCACTGTTCTATACAACACTTACCATGATCTCATCAATCCGCTGATTGGCATCTTGCAGCTCATAGCGATTTAACTGATCGCGCAGCTGTTCTCCTACATTGCGTTGCTGGTTCAAGTTCCTCTTGATCTGCTCCAGCGAACTGCTTAGCACATCTTGAATATCTTCTGGCAATGCAAACATATATATCTTTTTAATGTATTATTTGTACAAGTTTATCGCAATTTCTACTCGCATTCGCATGAAATAACATTTAAGGACTGAGTAAGGACATTTACAGGTTGTAAAACGTATTTGATTGGTTCTGGGACCAAATTTACTTTAAAGAAGATGAACACCTAACAAAGGACTGCATCTAGCTAAGCTAATGAAAGACTAGGATTGACTTTAACTCGCTAAAAATAAAATTTAATTTGAACTCGTGCTGACCTCTGCCAGTGACTAATTAACTTATTTTTTAATGCATTGGTTACTTCAATGGGATTAAAAAAAAAATGCTAATGATACGAAATTTCAGTAGCATTAAAAAAATATAGTGGTAGTACTTATGAAATGCCATTTCACTATCGTTGAAAAAATGTAATGTAATGAAATAAAATTTTAGTAGCATTAAACAAATGCAACGAAAATATAGTAGTATTGAAAAAATGAAATGTTATTTAAATTTTTGCCTTAATGGTCTATAACCTATCAATGCTAATGAAAAAAAGTTGTAATTAAAACTATATAATGGCGAAACAAAAATTTTTAATGCTTAAAAAATTTTAATATATTTAACTTTTATTTCATATCATTAGCACGACTATTTTTCAATGCTGTGAAACTACATTTCCTTAGCACTACTATTTAAAATTCTAGTGAAGTGACATTTCATTGGCAGTAGATTTTTTAATTAACCTTTTTTTAATGATAATGCAATTGTAATGATAATGCTTTAAGGCACCTTTCCTTTGCTTTCCCAAAAACTACAATATGTTGTACAAAAATTATTAGATTACCAATATCTTATTGCCCATATGTTTATTTGTATTTATATTTATAATTAAATCTAATTTGATTATTGTGCTGTCTTCTGCTCACCTGTATTGGACATGAAGCGTCGCTTGGCCAACTTCACATCATCCTGGACATTTTGGGCGGCGCTGTTGGTGCGTTTCAGGTTAATGGAGCTGCTGCTCATCATCTGACATGTCTCGGGCGTAAGGGGGCCCTGACAATAGTCGCAGTCCATATCTCCGGCATCGAAACAACTGCAGCTATCCAACATGGTGACTGTTGACTTGGTGTCTGGAGATTTGACAGCAGTGGCTGAATGCATGCCTCGGAGATGCTTTGCAGCGGTTACGTTGACCACGCTGACACTCTTGGATATCGATGACTTGACCGATGCCGTTTCGGGTGGAACCAGTGCCAGTGGCGGTGTTTTGGCATTGCTCATACCATGGCCAGCGCTGAGTCGCGCTTGGGACATTGGACTCTCCAAGTATGTGTTTTGTGTATGGGATTGATGATGATGCTGCTGCTGATGTTGCTCATGATCTTGCGATTGGTGTTCGTTCATCTGGCGATACGATAACTGGCCTATAGAAGCGATGCTTGCTAAACTATCCTCGATCTCATTATCATCGTCATCATGGTCATCGTGCCGAAAGGTGATTTTGTTGCTGGGATGCAAATTATGTATCAGACAGAGGACAGCCTTTTCCAGCTGGGCGGGATTCTCCGAGGCGGGCACATCGATTGTTGATTGCGGTATATGCGTGTTGATAATCACTGAGAATTTCTTTTTCATTTCCTGAACGCGCCGCTTGCCCTCTTCATCGTCCAGGAGCGTATTGACACACACAAACGAGTGCACCTTGTTCGTCTCCTTGTCGATCTCCAGAAATCCTTTGGACTGCAGGTAAATGATGTTGCCATTACGCGTGAACAGGCGATAGGTGGACTCGCCATATGAGCTGTTGCAGTCATACACTGGAAATAACCGCAGACAATTAGTGAACACTCAGTAGGGATTTCTGAAACTGATTTAGATTTATGTTTGACTTCGTCAATCAGCTTTTTACATATGCTCCACACAGAAGAAAATTATGTCAGCTATATGATTAGGTAGTCTGATTTTAGTCAAATTTGTTCAGGAAGTTCAGGAAAATCTCAAGAAACAACTTAAATGTTCTTACTTTACCATAATTTGTGACCCATCGCTCTTAAGGCTATATAGTGGACCGATTAAATCAAATTTGGTCAGAATGTATAAGACCACAACTCTTAACTCTTAAAACAAAATAGTTTTTACACTAAAAGTTGCTTTTCGATTTATCATTCCCAAGAAAGCTATTTTATTTAGCAGTTGTAATGCCTGCAGCCTAACTATTCTAGTTTGCATAGAAACAGACGGACCGGAATATATTAATACAGCTCAGAGTCCTGAATTATACTATATACACTTTAAGGAGGTGATTTTTGATAAAAGCGATCATTCTAGGGCCACAAACAATGTTTTTTTTTATATATGTACTTCTCATATACGTTCTACCACTTAGCAAATAACATATAGAGAACTCATCCTATACAACTAAAAGTGTCGCACAAAATGCAAAACATTGAGTCCACTCGTGAAATTTACTATGGACATGAAGAAAAAGGACCGTTCTTTTGTTACATGGGATGAGTTCTCTATGGGTTATTTGATTAGTGGTTCTACTTTATGTTTTCCATTTTATCAAAATCTGCGGTGTTCCAGGAATATAAACCAACCGAAAACGCATACATTGTTGGTTGGCTTACATTTCTGGAACACTCCCGAATATTTAGTTTGTCAAAAATATCTATTTCTGCCTTGACAATTTCCACGACTTGTAGGCGACCAACAAAGTCCACACGCCGACGTGTGGCAACCTCAATCAAAAAAAGGTCTCGTTCTGTCCACTGATTTAGGTTTGCGTTAACGTAACCTAATCGGTTTCAGGAATGCCCCTATGGCTTACAGCAGGAGAATCACTCACTTTGACGCAGGGCAACAATTACCCAACGGACATCATCATTGTGCATGAAGGTGAAGGGATTCAGGTTGCGCACCTCGTCCGTCATGTAACCGGCAACGATACCGATACGTTGGTCGCAATCGATGATTCGCCCATCGATTAAATGTCTTGTGCGGTACTCCAATGTGTTGGCATCGAATAGACGATTCACGATCTTTGGCGGCCTAATGATGCGTGCACACGCTGTCAGCACCTAAAGCAATGAACAGGTTGGTGGTAAGTGGCATTTATTGTCAATGTCAATGTCAATGAAGAATGTTGTTGCACTCACAATATCATTGCCACTAATTGTGTGCAACGGAATAGCATCGTCACGTCCACGGGTGCGTCGTATCAGTTGCAGGCTGGAGCTAAACGTGTTGGAGCGTGCACCTCGAGGAGCCTCATCGCTTCGCCGAAAGCAGCCGTCGATCTTCACCACCTCGTAGGCTGTGGGCTCTGAGCGAGGACCAGCGCGCGCCAATCTATAATCGAAAGAGAGAGGGAGAGAGAGAGAGAGAGCCATAAGTAGAGTTGCCAATTACGTCCTATATCGGACTATCGATAAAGTGTTTACTAGCAGAGTGCCCATCACAAATGCTCGCTTTTTCAATTACTCCATTTACAAAATTTGATAAGACCCGAAAGTTCAGTTAATGATGAAATTATTAATAATTTATAATTATAATTTCACCATGGTCAGGTTTATCTCCGTTTAATTTTTCCCGTCGGCTTTCGGTATTTTTGAATTATTGAAACAATGTTTTCGATAAACAGCTGATATGAATAATAAACGTGAGCGCGAAATTCAAATTTGAAAACGCATCTATGTTTGTAGGGGAAATAAAGCTGATAAAACACTCCATCTCATTACTTAAAAATTTAATTTGAATATTTTAATTAGACTACAACAAAGTTTTTTTTACATATTTCATTGTGGGAAGTAGAGTTGTATCGAATCGTTCGGACCAAGATCTATTGAAATAATCCCTGAAGTGAACAAACGAGCTAAATCCCTGATTGTAGATAATTTAGTTCAGTGAGTAGATCCTAAAACAAATCGTTCAGTGAATAGATCTCAAAACAAATCTTTCAGTAAATAGATCTCAAAACAAATAGTTCAGTGAATAGATCGCAAAACAGTTCGTTCAGGGAATAGATCCCAAAACAGTTCGTTAAGTGAATAGACCCCAATACATTTCCTTGGCTGATTCGAATCCCATTAAATCTCTCTAGAGACACTGTTGCTAAAATTTGGATTAAATAAAAATCAATTTATGGCTTTAGATTTAAATTTTTTTTTTTTATTTTTCATTAAATAATTATGAAATTCATAATTTTATCAAAAATCAGTAAATTGTTTGATAACAGATATATAAAATTAATTTTACGTCGAAGGCCATTGCAGCTTGTACGCCGTAACCTATATTAGGCATAATATTTTATATTGTATCTAATTATAAAAAATTAAAAAATAAAAAAGGTATCAAAATTAAAGCCTAAATCAAATTCTGTTTCATATGGTAATTTGATATAAATAAATAGGAATTTCCTTAAAACCCATATCAATACCATGGTAAGACCACAACGTCCCTCAAACCAACTCAGTTGAGATCTATTCACTGAACAAGCTATATGGGATCTATTCACTGAGCGAACAAACTGTATGAAAGATTAGTTCGTTCGTCACAAATTGAGCAACTGAACTAAATCCTTCAATTGAACTAAGATGAACAACTCTAGTGGGAAGCTATCGGGCTTTGATAGTTTATCAATTTGGCAGCACTGTATATCGATAGTTGTTAACGATATAACGGACAGTGATGCAGTCGAAGTCACAGTTACCACTTACCGCACACGAAAACTGCGCTTATCATCACGCAACTTGCGATCAATGTATTCCTCCTCGGATTTACTCCTCTGGCGCGGTTCACCATCGCCATCTGTTGGTTCTGCATGCGCATCGAAGAGATTCTCGAGCTCGGTGGGTATGAGCTGTTGCTTGAGCATTTCGTGGTCCTCAGGATGTGTGATGTGCAATATGCTCTGGCCGTACAGGTCCGTCTGACAGTGGCCCAGATGTTGTTCGATGCTTGACGATATTAACAGTATTTGGCCATGACAAGTAAGCGTGAGAAAAAAGCTATCCAGCATACTCATCAGCGTGTCTGTTATTTGGGGATGATGTTCATGCAGCATCTTGCCAAACACTGTTGTCAAAATTTAAGAAATGTAAATATAAACATTAGGACCAGTCTATTTGTTCGAGTAAGAAAAACGGTGAAAAGTGTCCACCAGAATCGGGAACTACGATGAATTGTAAGAATATTTCATTAAGAAATTACATATGGGTATAAAATAAATTCCTAGCCCCGTTGAGAAGCATAACGATTTGAAAACATTTTGGTATCTAAAACAAACGGACAGAATATGCAACTGGGGTGGTCTTTTACATCTTTACCAAATCGATCCACCAATTGGTCAAAAATCACGCTTTAAAATGGAAAACTTCTATGTTTTTTTTTAGATTAATATAATCTGACAAAATATGAATTTGAGTAAGTCCATAAAATAAAAGTAGGCGTGGGACGAAAAAGGGCGTAATTAATGGTCAAAAGCAAACGGGCCATAAAATATACAGATCAGAAAAAATAGTAGTTAAACGGCCAAAAAAAAAAACAAAATGCACAAAATAACAGGGAAAAAGTTAATTTTGCAGTGAAATTTCCAAATTCAGTTCAAAAGAACTAGTTGAGATCCCAAACCAATAAGTACATCTAAATGCACGATTACCCTTGAAGTAATCAAATTTAAATAATTAAAATAAAAAAATTTTACAAGTTGGAAACTTGAAGGACTACCCATTATTATAATTTCCGATTTTATAATTTGGGAAACATATTAATATGACACCGTCAAAAAAATAAATAATAGTATGTTTTAGGTACACATTAAATTAATACATTGCCAATTTGTATTTTATATTCCAAGATAGATATCTGCATATATGCATCACGACCATAAAAGGGTTAAGTATATGTTACACTTACCATATTTGAGCCGTAGCCCGTGTGCAGCAAATCGCAGCACCGCCGTCTTGTCAACACGCCGGGGCGACTCTGCCACATGCGGCACCATTGTGGATAACTCCTGTATAGAGCCATTCAGCTTATCGCGACGATTCTTCTCTGCCCGGTTACGGGCCTCGCGACCGCTGCAAAAGACAACAGGAAATTCAGGGATTAGTCAGTGCACATTACGAAATACGAGTAGTACGTGCAGTACACTCGTAAATAGGGCAGCAAATACATATGAGTAGACGGGGTGTACAGGCAGGAGCTGTTATTGCGGTTGTTTACCCGTAAACAGGCGCATGACATGACATTCTATCACACATACATATACATGTACATTAGGGTGGAGTGAATTTCACGTTTCTTTTATTTTCGAAAACGCTGTATCATCAATGGATGATTCGATATATAGTAAAAGTAATATCTGTAAAAAAAAAAAATCAATTTTCCTGGGATGGCGCATCGACGATCAATTTTGAGAAATCAGTAAAAACTCAAAATATCCATCATAACTGTGATTAAGTCCCAAAAGATAATGATATTTTTTGACAGGTACTCATATCCCCCAATTTTATGACCGTTACTTGCGCCTACTATAGTGCCAGGCCATTTCACAACCTTTTCAGAACCATATTAAATTAATCAACCTAAAAAATTAATTTGAGAATTTGGCAAATATAACGTGCCTTCTTCTTAAGAAAATAACATGCCCGTCTCAAATGTAACGGATTTTTACCAGTTAGGGCTAATTAAGAAAAATAATATTTATTTTTGAAATACACGTAATTATCCTTTGGGATTAAATCACAGTTATGTGGGATTTTTTGATTTTTTGACCGATTTCCCAAAATAGATCGTCGATGCGCCACCTCAGGATGATATTGCTTATTAATCGTATCATCCATTGATGATACAGCGTTTTGGAAAATAAAAACAAAGTCATTTTCACTCCACACTAATGTAC
Source organism: Drosophila innubila (assembly GCF_004354385.1). Taxonomy (NCBI): domain Eukaryota; kingdom Metazoa; phylum Arthropoda; class Insecta; order Diptera; family Drosophilidae; genus Drosophila; species Drosophila innubila. The sequence goes on from NC_047626.1 coordinate 29,250,192, forward strand.
ATGAATACAAACATTTTCACAGTCATGAGTATGTATGCGAGATTGCATGCAGAGAAATATGGGAATGACAAACAGCTCAATAGCTGTCAATAATTATCAGCTTAAACGGGCTTCGATGTTGGCGTCGACGTCGACGTCGACTTCAACGCTGACGCCGACAGCGACTTCGGCTACTTGGTTAGTGATCTAACCTATTGCCACATTTTCAAGGGCTAAATTAGTTAATTTGATCAAAAAATGAGCCAAAAAATAGCCAAATAATGAGCAAACAAACTAAATTCAGGTTCATTGTGCTTTTCATATTTTTCGGGTTTTCAATGCCTCCAATATTCGTTATTTCAATATCCCAAAATAAAGCAATGTAATTTTTAAACACTATAGGTCTTCAACTGACATACATATAGGCCAAATGTGATTTAAAAATAAAGGAGTTGAGGAAGCAGTTGAGAAAGCAGTTGACTAATCGTTCCTGCTACTTAAAATAAAAGAGTCAAATAATAATATCAGACCATACCTTTTTGAGGTTTTAAATGATACTGCATTTTTAAAATACGATAAGATAGAAAATTTGTTTGCTCGACTTTTGGGCTGCCACTTGTAAGGAATATGTTAATGCTCTTCTTCGCAGGATTACTCTTTTCTCATCCTGGCGCCTTCCGTTTCCCTGTGATAGCATCAGACTTCTCATTTTTGAGATTTTTTGCCATTCACTATTTACCGTAATGTATATGTTTATAAATCGATTGAATAACTGAAATTGATTATGGAACACTTTTGCAAATAGATAGTATACTATGTAGATACAATGAATAGCTTTCCAACAACTTAAGTATACATTGAAAAACCGGCCCTAAAAGTTGTTGCTGTCGTCGTTATACTTTCTGCCTTAGAAAAGCACAACCGCATTTTATAAGTGCATATTTATAAAAATAAATATAAAAGTCTTGCTTTAAAATAGCTAACATGGCAACACTGGATTCAAGTGCAAAACTGAAGCCAAACATGGCGCCAACTTCCTTTGGCTCTCATGCCTTCGTCGCCCCCGCTCTTGAAGCACAGTTACATATAGATACTTGTCAATTGCTCATTGAGAGCTTGTTCTCTTTCTCTCATTTCGCTAACAAGTGAGCAGCAACTTGTTCATTCTCTCTGTAACCCAGTCAATCTATTTTTTTTCTCTATGCTTGTTCGGTTCCCAGGGGGCGTATGAGTAATTCATACGGAAATATGAGAATCTTACGTTCGATTAGCAATGGCTGCCACTTTGCTGTTGTTTTTCTTGTTGTCGTTGTTGCTTCTGCTATTATTTGTGTTGTTATTGCTACTGTTGTTGTTTTGTTATTCCTATCCCCGTTCACTGATGTAATTCATTTTAAAACGCAATTGAAAAAGAAAAAAAAAACAATTAATAATATATGTATGTAAGTTCGCAATATAGTACACACAAAACGGTTATAGGCAGCAACAACGGAAGCCCGACAGCAAGTGCAAAACGAAAGAAGCAGCAAAAGCACCAGAAACAACAACAACAACAGCAATACAAAAGCAACGCAAGCAGCAATATCAAATACATGCAAAAATGAAAAGGTGCAAAATCTATATACATACATATGTTTGTATGTATCTAACTATGTAAAGTATTTACTTAAGTGCAGCCACTCACGCACACACAAACATACCCACACAGAGAGAGAAATAGCAATAACAACACACGCTTACGAACTGCAGCTAACTAAATGTAATTCCATACCCTACACTAAGGTATAATAAATTGGGTATCCTCGGTGATAATTCCACTGTTATAGTATATAGTAATATTGATTTAATTCATTAAATGATTGACAGATATATTCATTAGCTGTATGAAAATAAAAAGCTTTTAAAAATCGGTCGTGACGTTTTTGAGTAATGATAAAAAATGCAAGCTCACCCCTTTAAAAAAAAAGGTTAAACCAAAATTTTACCATCGAATATACTTTTAATTTTTTATCATCTGAAGATTGTTTTTTTCCCAGCAATAAATTGTTGATAAATATGTGATAAAAAATATTTAAAATAAGACAGAATAAATTGTCAGTTCTGTTGTGTCTCGGATTTACTATTAATAATTCAACAATGTATACGTCGCCATCTCAATCAATACTACTGAATCTTTCAGCACAATTGCCATGATATTATTAACTTATTATTACTGAGCAAGATCCGTATTACTGAATACGAATTGTTTTTAAAGTTACATACTAAATACATACTAACGCTACTAATTGCATAATGAACAATAAAAGAGGCAAATTGCTAAGAAAATAATTGTATAAGACCTCTCATGTCACTTAAACTTAGGGCCATAAGTATACAAATTTTATTCAGGGCTGATCAACATGAGGGGTGGACACGCGAGTTGGTGTCGAACCGTGATGAAGATGTGCTAGAACTTTGAGCTTTTAATTTGGTTCAACCCCATATATAGTATAAACCATATCTCGATTGCTGTCAAAATATTTTGTAATAAAAAAGTATCGCATTTGAACAAAATTCAACTTATTTAAATACATATGTACATCATATATTCCACAAACTCAAGGGACCGCTTGGAAGGAGATTAAAGTAAAATCAAAAAACGTTCAAAGGACTATTCAGGAAAAGCCCTTGTGACTGTCTCGAGGACTTAAAATCTTTGATAAACTAGATTTCCCAGAATAAATAAAGAGATTTAAATTTAGCAAGGAAGCTTGGTTGTCAATATTTTTTTTGTGACATTGCAAAAGTCTTGCAGGGGTATTTGTTCAGTGATTTATATCAAGAAACTTGGAAAACGATTGGGGTAATGTAAATGTACTGTGATAAAGGTGTTGATTCAATAATATACAAAGGGGCGTACCCTCAGTAATTAAAAAGAAGAAACCTATCAATGTATATATATATAAATAGAAGCAGCTAATGCTTGAAGTAAGGGGGTGAGGTGGGTATCCGGTTGAATTGTGGTTTACTTTATATACATAACATATTATGATGGTGCTGCCCTTGAGACGTTCACTTTGTTTCCAATGGGCCATATTAAGTGGTCAGACGAGGAAGTGCAAGGTCTTGACGCCACTCGACGCGCCAACTTTGTAGCTGATTGTGAGTTGGGTCTCTATCAATATATACTGTATATGTACATATGTATGTGTATGTGTGTCTGTATGTGTTTCTGTGTGTGTGTATGTGTATCTGTGTATGTGTTGGGCATTTGTTTATTTAACATGTTGCATTTGCACTTCCCTAGTCTGCGTCTCTCACTGACTGTCACTCCCTCACTTTTTTTGTTTTCCCTGCCGCTATTCCCGAGTATTTGCATTTTGCTTTTTGCTGTGTTTCATTCGCTCGATTGCGTTCTCGTCTATTTGTTCATTTGTTTTGAATGTGCAACAATGTAACGGGTAATGGGTAACGGGTAACGGTGAAGTGTGCGATAGGCGGCACCGACGTCGATTACTGTACTTGCAATCACTTTGCTCTCTATTGCTCTCTTTCCCTCTATCGCAAATGTGACCTTGATGCAGTGCAGAAATGAATGCAACAAACGGATTTGATGAGCAAAAAGGCAAGCGCGTAAACATCTAATCAGCTAGCTCGACTACAAAATACCCTGTATTGTAATAAAGAATGCAAATAAATTTGGTTCGAATCGGTCAACTATATTGTATAGCTGCCATAGATGAATTGATCGATAATTAAGGATAAATTAATTTCAAATTGTTGTTGTTTCTAAAAATATCACTGCGGAAGGCAGTTCGCGCTAGTGACGAAAGCATCACGAAGGGTGCGAAAGGCGACTGACAATATATGGAGCTAATTTGGAAAATTTGCTATGACTGTCCGATCAGATCGAAAGGTATATACCGATTGAAAGGTTCAGTTCTAAGTTACAAAATGGCATACTAAAACTTTTTCTGACTCACCTGGGTCAAGAGATACGGGGGTGTAAGTGGGAGGGGAAAAAATTCAATGATTGCAGCTAATGGGGATGTTGGGGCCTTTTGGTTAAATTTTTTATTTTTTTTGTAAAAATTCTGCTTAAAAATACGCGTCGATTGATACCTCGATCACCCAAATCCGATAGCTGGTTCAAAAGATAAATAAAATTGAAAATTTTAGTGGACTTCTCAAAATGAAATGAAAAGTCAGTTTGTTTGTTTGTCTGTTTGTATCAAAGCGCTAAAAAAGCTTAGATGTATTGATGGGGATTTATTCCATTTCGAAAATCTAGAAATGTTTGTTCTACGACTTTTTAAAAAAACCGCTAGTTTAGCAGGAAAACGCAAAATCACGCTAAAAATGAAACCTCAACAGTTTTCGAACAATAGAAGCTACAGATATGTTCTTTATATCATTGGAAAGGTGTACGTACCTTTAAACTTTTTTTAAAGCACTCAGGTAACATTTTACAGGTGAAATAAAGTTTTTTAGCTTACATATTGGCTATTTCTAACAAAACGGCTCTTAAATTTGAGTATGTTGTAGTACGTAAAATTTTGCGTTTATTGGTGTTTGAAACATAAATTTTTGCTGAGGGGTTTGGAAGATATTACCTGTTAACTTTTTTCTATCGTTCGAAAATTACGTTTTAGTACGAAAAACTTTTTGGTTTTATAAGATATCTCAACCAAACTGATACAATGTGCATTTAATTTGGTTATATATATCCTGACCAAAGTTGGTTCAAATCGAACCACTATATCACATGGCTGTCATTGGGTCAAAATTACGTTTTAGTATTGAAAACTTTTTTGTTTAATAAAATTTTTTAACCAAATTAATAGAATATGCATTTAAGTTAGTTTTATACATCCTGACCGAAGTTGGTTCATGTCGGAACTATCTATACCTGTCATAGGACCAATCCGGCGAAAATCAAGTTCTAATGTGAAAAACTTTTTTAAAAAACTTAACCAAACTAATACAATATGCACTTAACTTGGTTTTATATATCCTGATCAAAGTTGGTTCAAATCGGACCACTATATCATATAGCTGTCATAGGACCGATCGGTCCAATATTAAGTCTTAGTATGAAAAACTTTTTTGTTTTATAAGATATGGTAGTCAAACTAATTTTTATTGAAAATTTTTATATTAAACTGAATTTTGTTCGTCAGAATTGGATATCAGAAATCTTGGGGCTAGAAATTGCTTTTGTCACTTTGATCTTAATCAAACTCGCAGATTATGAATTCTGCCTTATACATCCGGACCGAATCATATAGCTGTCATTGAAACAATTAGTCAGATGTTTTCACCAAGAAACCGTAGTTCTGAAATCAACTCCTAGTCCCCGCTTTTTGAGTTGAAAAACGTGTTTTTTTTATATTTTTAGTATGAATTATTATCATATTCTTAAAACATAATTTTCTTCCTAGCAAGGACTAAAAACGAAAAAATTTTCAACTTAAAAAGAGGGGATAGGAATTGATTTATGAACTATGGATTTCTATAGACCCCACGCAGATCAAGTTTATTTAAAATTTAAGCCAAATCGCGAAAAACCACCATATCCACTGTTTTTAATATTTTTTTAATAATACAGTTTTTATGGTAAATAACGTTATATATAATCTATAACGGCATTAAAAGCTAACCAAAGTTATTATTTCAATACAATCACCTAAAAGTATGCAGTAGTTATTATTAGGCAGTAATTTCTTTAAATTACTTTTATAAATATTGAAATAAGTGACGGGTATCCTGTCGTCCGGATCTCGACTATAGCCTTTACCACTTGTTTTATATAAAGCTGGAGTTTAAAACAGCGGAAATTTGGCGGATGTCACAGCATTTGTCAGCGGGTGTCATTTGGGCTGGTTTTGCCAAACTAAAACTGTTATCTTAAATTAAATTCTTTTAAAAGCAATAACTATTTTTCTTAAATAAATTATTAAGGCTTTAAAATTCAATGAAAGTTGAACAACAATAAAGAAAAGAATAAATTTTTGTTGCATTAAATTTAACCAAGACTTGAACGAAAACCTTGGGTTCAAATGTTTTGTAAAACCGGTACGCGAAGCGAACCGGAATCTCGCTCTATGGTTCGAACCATCAAACTGAACCTTGCAGCCTGGATTTTTAATATACCAGATATATGCGATACATATACGAGTACGGGGTTAAAGGGTTAAATTCACGACGTATAGTATTACATTGCGATAAACTTGAATTGTCTAATTGTATAGTATAATCAGGTTTCAATTTCAGCGTCTGGTGTCGGCGATTTAAGACTTACGGCCTAGAACAACAAAGCTTTTGTTAATCATCTACAGTGTTGTATAGATTTTCAATGCAATCGAATTTCCGAAAATTGCAATTTGATTCGTTAATCAAAAACAATGTGGATTTTTATCAAATTCTTCCTTTTGCCTATATAAGTCAATAAAAAAAAAATTGAATAATATTTTCTGAACTTGTCAAAAGGCAATCCAAAAAGCATATAATTCTTTTAATTGTACAACCTAAAAAGTTTGATAATTTTTAATGGATGTTGGATTTTCTATATTAATAACAAATTAAGCAATATTTACTTTACAGATTTGGAAAAATTAATTTGCACAAAAAGAAAACAAGGGACAACTATTAGTTTTTTTTTTTTTTTTCTATGTTTAATTCTTGCGATTATCATTAGTGTAAAAGGATAGTTTAAAAAATGTACAAATGCCATTGATATGATATGATACATACACGTAAGTGTCTCATATACAAAAAAAAAATCAAATAAAATATGTTAAGCTCTTCATTAAGATTGGATTAATTAAAGTTGTACAAAAATCGCAACTACTTTGAGTGATAAAGAAATAAGTGATAAGTACTGATACAATTTATATCAACGATTGTTGTTATGTACTCGTAGTTATTATGAAAATGTCAAGCAAATATTATGATGACACACTTGGTGGCAAACGTAAGTGATACACCCAATTAATTTGTCTATTGCGTGGTATTTATAAATAAGGAAATCAATTCAGTATTCCGTATTGCGTATCGTTTCTTCTGTTTACGGTGTGCCAATCAAATTGGCAGTGTTCTGTCTTGTTTGCTGTTCTCCCTTATTGTTGTTATTTTTCTTGCTGTTTTTGTTGTTGGCCTATTGAGTTAGTGGCCATTGGTTTGTGATGTTTTGGTATTGTGGGAGTGACCCAATGCACGCGTGCCATAAATTTCAGTTGACGATAACAAGAATAAAGCAACAACAATAATAATAATAACAACAACAAATGCAGTTCCTAAGTGCAGTAGGAGATTTATAGAATGGTATAGGGCGGTGTATAGTCAATGACCAACTGGGCAAATTGTTGTCTCGCCATTGAAAGACGAAAATAAATATGAAAAACTTGAAAAACAACGTTGATAAAAATACAAAAATAATCGCGGCGTAAGCCACGGGGGGAATTTTGGTAAATTAGGTGGGTGGTTGAGCAATTCACAAAGTGGTGCTAGATGAGTGTATAATTCTTGGCGACGTCAACAGGCCAATCAGGGCCAACAGACGCACAGCGGGTGCATTTATCCAGCTGGCCAACAAAATGTGGCCAAATTAGACGCACGGGTCACAAAGCAGATCAGCAGGGAGTTGGAGAGACAAGGAGATTAGGGATTCGGGATTCGGGGTTAAAGTGGTGATTGCTTTCGCCGGTTTTATTTGCGGTTATTTTTTGGACTTACCTATTCGAGAGCTGAAACATTTCCATCATCGTCTCTGGCGTATGCGGATGATGCGATAGCAAATGCGAATGCTGGTGATGCTGATGTTGATGCGGATGTTGATGCTGATGATGCAGTTGCGCATGTGGATGGCCATACGCATACGCAACTGCACCTGGTTGCATATTGAAGCCACCATAGCGCTGATAGGCGTGGCTATTGGCGGCATTGCTATACGGCGCATTTGGATGCCACATGTTTGGATAGAAACTAGTTGTTGACGGCGGCGGCGGCGGTAGCGACAGCGTCTGGGAATGTAAATAGGCGGCATGGAGTTGCCCACTGCCACCGACAACACCACCACCACCACCACCACCAACACTGGTACTGGTACTGTTACTGGTGCTGCTGGTGCCGGGACTGAGGCTACCAAGACCGCTAGAAGAACTCGGTCCTGTTGCCGGCGATGGATAATTGTATTGAAAACTCGAGCTGGATGGCGGGCGCAGCATTATATCGCTATTGGAGGGCGTTGGTGAATGATAATAACTATTGGCGGCACTGCTTCCGGCCCCATAATCCGAATCCGCATAGCTATCATCCAAATCCAAGTCGTTGTCTCCTTGTTGGGGCTCCGGCCCAAGCTCCAGCTCTGTATCATTTTCCGGTGACCAAGCGGACGTAAAACGACGCTGCTCCTGCTGCTGCTGATCAACATCTGGCGGCTGCGGATCATCAAAGTAGGGAATGTCTGTTTTGAGATCATCACAGTCCGCCGTTGCCGAATCGCTGGACTGACTGGAGCTCGTCCTGGTCGCTGCTTTTGCCGGTCGCTTGGGGTAGGCGTCAAGGGCGCTCATATTGACCAGGGGGCTGAATTGAAAATTGATAGAAAATAAAATAATTAATAATTGGCATAACTCAAGAAATTGGTCAATAACAACACAATCAAAAGCGACTACAAACTAATTTGATTTGTCAAATTTGTTGTTCATCGATTTCATTTATTATGTATTTGAGATGTATCTTTTATAGTTTTACTATACAAAACAATTTATTTTTAATTTTTTTATATCAGTGTATTATTTGATTTTATTATTATTATTATTGTTGTTGTTGTCGTTGTTGTTGTTGTTGTTGTTGTTGCCTGCCATGTTTAGTACATAAATTGTTATTTTTTATTATTTTCTTTAGGCAAACTAAATTCTTTTTGTATCTTATTATTATATTCGTATGTCGGTTCTCTTTGTAAGTCTATTTTCGCGCAAGGTTCTCAATTCAAAATAGATTGAGAAATTAGAATGTTCGAGTCGGGCATGCGCAACTAGTAAATACCCTCAATCAAGTTGCTCGACCCCGATCGAGGAAGTCTCTTTTGTAAATATTCACTCTTAATGGTATCGCTTTTAAATGCAAGTCTGCTTATGGGCAATTTTCCAGAAATGTCAGCCGCAGCCAAAAACTTAAAATTGATCAAAAACTCACATCTTGTGAAATTTTCTTTCAGAAACATTTTTAAGTTACTTGCCTAAACATTTTACACATTAATTAGTTCATTAGTTTGACCGACTGCATCTTTTTTGCCAAAAGTTGACTTCTTAAATGGAGTGTTTGTATTATAATGGTTTTTTAACGATATCTTTCTTTTAGGAACAAAAATTTAATGAAAATGCAAAGAAAACACTTAAGTTCTAGTAATAAAGCTTCTTAATGATTTAAAAAATTAAATATAATTCAAACGAAGTAAACAAAAAACTTAAAAAAAATGACGGCACAAATTGTCGCGTTAAATACTTAATATTTTTCAATCAAATAAAAGACAAAATTAAGATGCATCAATGCACAACATTTTAAAACTAGTCGCATACAAATATTCCCTCAGGTTTCGCCGAAATCAGCGTTTGAGCTGTTCGCCGTGAGAACGACTTTTGTTTTGAGTCGCATGCGAATGCCTTGGTTTTTTGTTATTTTCCTAAAATCGAATCATTGACCAAAATCAACCTTAACGCCAATTATAGTGCTAATCAATAGCTGTATGTTTTTCCTTTTGACAACATTCAAAAATGTTTTGGCATATGTTTTTTTCGCTTTGAATGCGTACGAATGTCGCATTCGACATGAGAGAATTGCCCATATTTAACCATGACTGAGTACAGGGTATTTTTAATTCGCGACTATTTTGACTAGAGCCCTCGAGCTGACTTTTGTTGTTGTTGTGGTATTTGCAGATTTTATGATTAGGCTCGTAAAATTCTAGGAACGATAAACGCTTTCTAAATTTTGTGTGGTGAGAAGGGAAATGGGAGGGTCGGAATGTCGTTTATTTGTCAGAGACATACATACTATATTTACTCATTCCTATATACTCATAGTATAAGACACACATAACATAAGCAAGTGCTGCCTATAAATAATACCAATACTACACATACACATACTAAACATACATACGTATATCCAGATGATGTCTTTGAACTATATTTATATTTACTTTTCTTTGCCCATTTCATTTGTCGCGTTGTTGTCTTTTTAATTTCTTTAATTTAATATTTTTATATTTCTCGGATTGAAATGGAAATTGAAATTGATAAGCGAAATCCATGGAAATTCCCGCTCAAAAATATTTAATTGACAAATTGCTAAACAGATCGCATATCATACTTTATTGATGGCGGGTCAATCACCGTAAGCCAACAAGTTTTCATTTGTTTCATGAGACGCAGTTTTTGTTTTTTTTATTATTTACATATATGTATGTTTGTACAAATTTAGTATTTTTGTGATATGTTAAGCTTAAAAGCAAACAACGTATAAATACTAAATGGACAGAATGGAAAATTCTTTCATTAAAACAAATGAGAGCGGAGCCAAAGCAACTCCCCAACTCCCCGAGCAGACAACACGAACTTCGTCAGAGATATAACGTACAGTATACGGTTATTTCCAAGTGACTTTGGTTAATATAAAATGCCAACCCGCAATAAGAAACAATAATATGTAGTATAATTGTACTAAGCACCTTATTATTACTTAACATAACAAATCTACAGCAATAACAACTCTGATTCGTAGCTATCATTACGGAGTGGATAGTTACTTAAACAAACCTTTCAAGACTCAAGTTTCACGCACTTCAGCAAAGTAAACAAAACACATCATAACCAACAAATACTCAACATGAAATTTTATTTTCAAGTGCATTTCATGACACCCTATAATATTGAATATATGATTATTTTTTTATAATTTAACGGGTAAGTTTAATTTGCCGTCCATTCCTTATGATGTTAAAAACACATTTATGATAACTTCACCGTGTTTATCTCTTTATTTGATTTAATTAATTTTACCTTTGGCTTGGCAGGATGGGAAACGAACCCAGTTTTTCGAGCTGTCAAAGTTCTATTTGTGGCAGTATATTTTGAATTTATACCGATTCAGAAAATAGGATTGTTTATGAATATGATTTGTTGCTCGTTGAAAATAAATTTTATAAAAAACAAGTATAGGAGGCAAAACAATTTAGTGAGTTGCCGTTTTTTTTTTATCTTCCAAAAAAAGCCTCTTTACTAGAAATAAATCTAGAGGCGAAAGTCATTCCATACCCCAAATTTTCTGATATATTTTGTGACGAACAATATTAAATTAAATATATAAATTTAAAACAAAAATAAGTAAACTAACAAAAAAATTACATTCTGCACCATGCGCAAAAAGGTTGAGCTTCTTATTACAGAAGCATAAATATTAGTTTTTACGCAGTGCCGAATGTAATTTTTTTTTTAAATTAATTTATTTTTGTTTAAAATTTATATATTAAATTGAATAGTGCTCGTCATAAAACTTTATATCAGATATTTTGGGACATGAAATGACTTTCTTCACTAGACTTGTACCTCGAAAAGAGGTTGTTTTTTTTTTGAAGATATAAGACATTTTTGAATTGATACTTTGACATTGACATTGATACTTTGAAAGAAGGTTTTAAATATGCTAACTCCAAATTTAAAAACAATTCACAATTACATTATAGCAGAATTCCATTTTCTCAGGCAGTTAGAAGCGTTTCGGCACGCCGAAGCTTCATTAAATTTTTGACGGATTGTTCTAATGACAGCTATATGTTATAGTCAGCCGATTTGCATAAAGACTAACTTTAATGCATATTCTGTCAGATTGAGATACCTCAAAATATAAAAAAGTTTTTCATATTAAACGTGGTTTTCGACCGAGCGTTCCTATAGTAGCTATATGATATAGTGACCCGATTTAAACCAAATTTGGTTAGGATGTATACAACTGACTTAAATGCATTATCGTTAAGAGTGGTTGAGATAACTAAAAAAAAAAAAAGGTTTTCATACTAAGACGTGATTTTTTGCCGATCGTTCTTATTAAAGCTATATGATAAGTGAACCGATTTGAACCAAATTTGTTTACGATGTTTAAGAACAGCTTAAATGCATTATCTGTCAGATTAGTTGGGATATCTCAAAAAATAAAAAGTTTTTTCTTACAACAACGTGATTTTGGTCAGGATGTATAAGTCCGACTAAAATGCATTATCTGTCAGATTGTTTTAGATATCTCAAAAAACAAAAAAGGTTCTCGTACTAAAACGTGATTTTCGACCGATCGAGAAATTTATATGTTCAGTTAACAGGATATATCTTCCAAACCCCTCAGCAAAAATGTATGTATTACAAGCGAAGCTTTATGTATTATCGATTTATCGTTTTCCCGCTAATCTAGCGGTATTTTCAAAAAGCCGTAGAACAAACATTCCTAGATTTTCGAAAAGGAATAAATCCCCATCATTACATCTAAGGTTTTTTGGCACTTAAATGCAAACAAACAAACTGACTTTTCATTTCATTTTGAAGTCTACTAAAAATTTCAAATTTCATTAATTATCTTTTGAACTAGTTGCCGGATTTGGTTGATCGAGGTATCAGCCGACGCGTATTTTTGATAAGTATTTTTGAAAAACAAAAAATTCTACCAAAAGGCCCCAACGACCCCATTAGCGGTAATCATATCTCATAAAACAGTTGAGTTAGCCAAAGTTATAGTATGCCATTTTGTAAGTTATGACTTCACCTTTTGATCGGTATATAACTCGATCTGATCGGATAGTCGTAGAAAATTTTCAAATTAGCTGTATATATTGCTAGTAGCCTTTCACATCCTTCGTGCTGCTTTCGTCAACTGTCGTCCGCAATGATCAAAATCTATTTATTTAATTGGATAATGTTAGAAAATCATTGAATCAAATTAGTTGAAAATCGCTTGCGCTAAAATCGATTCATCGATGCTTCGATATTTACATCAAAATATAATCGTATAAAAATCTGACAAATTCTTTAAATATTGTGCAAAATTATATATAAGGGTACTTCATATTCCGCATGGTGTATTAGTTTTTCTTGCTTCTGATGATGCATTATCATATTCGCATTTTCAGTTTCTGACTTTCTGTATTTTAAACTGCCCCTTGTAATTGTTTTTAAGTGCTAAATAAATAAAAGCTGTGACGGAAATAACAACAAAAATCATTTGAATAGATACCCTTTTCCCAGATTTGAAATACCCTAACAAACTTGTTTTTCTCGGCAATTTAATTCTTGGGAATCAGAAATCATTTTTTATAAGTGAATGAAATAAAATCTTTATGGGCTGTAGTTATTCGCATTTATAAACACAAAAGTTATATTATATAAGAGATTATTTACCGAAGTTCGTAGTTGGCGCCACCTATTGTATACAATTTGCATATAATATAATATATAATAAGGTATCTAATAGTTAAGTCATATTCCTTACGCAATTTAATTTGACATTGCAAAAAAAGGGTTCGATTTTTCTTGGATATTTTATGAGCCTTTCAATGTCAAACCGTTAAAAAAAATTTATTTATTTTAATTTTCAACCTAGTCGTATTATAAGTCACCACACTTCTTCAAGAGACGCTTCCACAATTTTAACCCCTTCAAAAATTATTCGCCGTCCGGGTCCTTAAATGGTTGATTTCGAAGGTAATAGCCATCTCATTTGATGAAAATTTCTGTCCATCAAGCGCAACTTTAGGTTTAGGATGTGAAAAGACGTCACGGTCTGAGTATTCAGTCTGTACTACGATATCAGACACGCTAACGAAGGAGATAGATCGTATTTTTTGAAATTTTTTTCAAAATTCGCAAACACGTTCCCTTCCAAACTCTTTCAAAACTAAATTAAGAGTCCGAATAGGCTGAAATTTGGACAGTGCACATCTTTTTTTGTGGATCCAAAGTCAGCTGATAGTAATCATGCTTTTGAAATTTTTCGCCAGATGTTTGGTAACTTTTAAAAGCTAATAAATAATCACGACAATTAAAATTTTAAATAAGTTTAATATGGAAAAATTGTGACATCTAAAATAAATATTTGCTGCACATACGTAAATATATATGTGTTGTGTTGTTGTTGTTCACTGTTATTGTTACTACATATTTTTTTTTTTAGCAAAAATCTAACCAAAGAAGTTGTGTTCCCTGGACTATTGCTTTTGTAAAGATGAACTAATGATGACAAGTTATTTGCTAAAGTCCAAGGTCTATAATGTAATTATTATTGGGTTCTTCACAGGAAATATATGTAACTATTATATGTAAATGTTAAAATAAAAATCATGATGTAACAAAAATAAAAATCTGTTTCAGTCCCATAGGTATAATACCAAGTACAAACCTATTTAAAATAAGTAAACGACAGAAGAAATTTTTTAATTGTTTTGCACAAATTTTTATTTGATTATAATTAATAATTATTAAATAACTATTATATGTAAATGTTAAAATAAAAATCATGATGTAACAAAAATAAAAATCTGTTTCAGTCCCTTAGGTATAATACCAAGTACAAACCTATTTAAAATAAGTAAACGACAGAAGAAATTTTTTAATTGTTTTGCACAAATTTTTATTTGATTATAATTAATAATTATTAAATAAAAAAAACATTGCATACAACATATAGTAAACTGAACAAACTGAACACTTTTGTATTCCACTTTTTCGTTTTGCTCTTCAAAACAGCATTTTTTGTTGAGAGTTTGTTCAAAGTGTTTTTCTAAATTGTTTCTGTTAAGAAAATTTGTAATTTTGCTCAAAACAAAACATATGACAAATAACACATGCTCTCCGAAAAAAGTGTTCGGTGCAGAGAAGCGATTATCGAGTTTGAGTAAAACATGAAATCGATGCAAGAAAAATAAGATTTCTAATAAAAGTACGAGTGTATTTTGTGATAACATTTGCGTTTTCAAATTAAAAAAATATTTTTTTTTTAAACTCGATATTAACCGATTAAATGCTCAAATAACCGCATCACTTTTTGCGCCTTGATGCAAAATCAAAGGTGGTTGAGCTATTTTTATAGATTGATTATGGCATCAAGCTATATCTTATAGTTCGTCGCAATTGTTTTCTAATAAGCACTTTGGTTCCAGCAGAGTGTCTTCTTTCAAAGGCGGGTTCTATTGGCACTGAAAAGAGGAACAGGATGACCACCACAACTACTGTCCCTCAAATCCCTATTTAATAAATACAAATTTAACGCTTTTGTGCTTTTTTAAGTATTTTTTAATTATTGTTAATATCAAATGCATTGCACATTTCAATGTAATAATATAAAAAAAATTCAAAATAGATGCAAATTTAGAAAAATCATTTGATTAATCGACTATGGTAATTTTTTCTCGATTAATAACGATTAATATTCGCTCGGCTTAAATTAATCGTATGATTCATTAATCGATTAATGCATTTTTTTCGACATCCCCAAGAGTCGATCTTAACTTTTCCTGTTTTGACGTGAGAAAAAGAGTTTTAGATCAGTTGATTCCTTTTTGTCCGGAGCTCTGCCCATAGTGAATTCGCTCAGCTCAAAATCTGTCATTAAAAAAACTCAGATATTTTCGAACGGCTGTTTTTAAAAGCAATTATTTTACAAATCTTAATAGAGACTACCCCCCCCCCCCCTTCGCATAAAGCTGCCTACGCTCTTGCATTCATGCACACATACATATGCATATTGCAATTGTAATCTTCAAACGCGTGAATACAGAGATTTTACATGGAATTGCTTTAATAAGCTGTTGGAACGTCGTCAATGCCTTTTGCTTAGTAATCTCGCCTTGCATCTCTCCCGCTCGCTTGGTCTTGTTTTATCATTTTGTTGGCAGATAAGTAACAGTAACCATGGCGATCCAATCCATGCGCCCACCCACTACTACTTGTTGTTTTTGCTGTTGTTATTGTTCTTGTTGTTTGAGGCTTAACTCTGACTCTGAGTGGCATCAAAATGACAGCAGCTTTACACTCACGCACAAAAGTGCGAATCGACGGTGCAAGAGAGAGAGAGACAGCAAAAGAGAGAGCAAGAGAGAGAGAGAGAGCGGCAAGCGGACAGGTGGGCAATCGGGTGTAGGTAGCATAAGATATTAAATATTTATGTACATATGTATGTAGTTTAGGAGCTGGCGCAACAAAAGTTGCTACAAGGGCATACCTGCAATTTACTAACTATCACACATACATACATACATATGTACATTGTACATGTGTATGTGCACATAAACTTACATTTTGTATGTACTATACATTATATCAAACAAAAACATAAAATAAAATCAATTTCACTTACATGTTTTGCGCTGTTTCTTATTTTGCTGCATGAAGTGCGCGTCGCCTTGTTGTTATTGTTGCTGTTATTTGAAGCTTTTACAGCTGCTAAGCTTTGACTTTGACTTTGACTGTGACTGAGGCAGAGAGAGAGATTGGCGGCTCTCACTCACCGCAACATAGACGACGACACTCGCTCTTTCTTTGCTTTGCTTCCTTTGTTTGTCTGTTGCTGTTGCTCACGCCGCAAATTTGTTTGTTTATTTCTTTTGCGTTGCTTCTCTTGTTGTTGTTCTCTTGCTCTTGCTCCTGTGGGTGGCGTTTGGGCCGCGTCGCTGCTTATACATAAGTTGACACTGTTTACTTCGGTGTTGTTTGTGCTTACATTTACAGTGAGTTAGGGTTTCCTATTTGTTGTAGTTGTTTTTTTGTACTTTACTTCTGTTGTTTTTATAATTATTATTGTTGCTGTTGTTGTTGTCGATGGCGGTACGTACATATGTATATATGTATGTATGTTAAAGTGAATTTATGTATTGTATGCACATATCAAAAAAAATTTGTAAGCTTTTCATTTTTTGTATATATTGTACACTTTCCCATAGAAATGCATTCAGTATTTTCAGAATTTCATTGTTTTGTTTTATCTTTTTTTGTGTGTTTTTGGTATTTATTTGGTTGGTTTTTGTTTGCTGTTTTTGTTGCTTCTTTTAGTGTATGTTTTTGTTGCTGCAGCTGCTGTTATTTTTGTTAAGTTGCGAGTTTTGCATTTGTTGTTCTTGATGTTGTTGTTGTTACTCTTGTTGTTTCATTTTCAATAATTTTTTTATATGATTTCTTTTTTAATTAATATTTGTACAGCTGTTGCAGTGCGGAGGTATTTGTTGTTGTTGTAGTGTCACACTATAAATGTTTGCAATTTGCTAATTGTTGTTGTTGCTTCTGTTACATTAGCTCATTGTGGACTCTAAGAAGAACACAAACAAAATAAATGTAGTAAAAAATACTTTATTAAAAACATTTGTTCATTTTCGTGCACATTAAAAAAAAAGAAAAAAAAAGTCGCGCACTTTGCGCCCGACGCTTGTTTGTTATTGGTGGTTTGTTTGTTTGTTACTTAATAGCATTTAAATATGTTTTTAATTCTTTTTAAATTACATTCTTTATGTTTTTTGTTTGTCTGTCTTTTACTTTTATTTTAACGACTTTATTTAAATTTCAATTCGCATTTGGTTTTGTTGTTTTTGCTAATTAAAACACAACAATTCTTTAATACACACATACATACATACATATATACCTAATCATTTTTTCTAAATTTATTTGTGTTGTCACCTGTAGCTGTTGTTGTTAAAACACACACATGCATACATAAACAACAAATTAAAACAAAAACAAAATCTTTTGTAAAAAAAAACCGGTTGAAGCTGCGTCTTCGCTTGCTTAGTTAGCACCAAATCGGGTCAATCGGGAGGAGCAAGAAAAGACGGAAAAGCTTTAACTTCGATCTCAACTTACAGCCGCACTAGAATTTGAATTTCAGTTTTAGCCATTTTTTATTCGATACATGCATTTCCGCGTATGTATTATATGTATGTAGTATATATATATATATATATGTATTTGTATGTATGTATGTATTGTTGAAATAAACTCTCAAGTATCATTGTGACAAGCAATTAACATACTAAGTAAGTGTATAAAAGCATGAAACATGAAATGTAACTCTACTTGTTTTGCAGGCTCAAATAATAAACACGCTAAAAAAGCTTAAACACACACACACACAGCAAGGACATGAAAAAGTTGAAGTTGGGTATTTGGGTCAACCCAACAAATTCAAATACAGTTAGCCTAGTTATTGTTTTGACAAAGAAACAAATTCCCATTTTTAATTTGGCAAAAAATAAACTTTGTTGCTATTAAACTATTTTTTATTTATTATAGTTGCCTGTATTTTCTAAAACAAGTTAAAAACAATAAGTAATGCGTGAAACTCTTTTAAAAAGTATTTTTTAAAAATCATGTAACTGTTATGTTAAAATTAAAAATTTAATTATTTGATATTGTTAAAGAAAAATATCTTTTCATGATTTCTTATTTAAGAGTTTTCACAAATTTCATTTTGAAAAAAAAAAAACAAAAAGCTTTGTTAAATGTTCTTTTTGATGTTGTAAAAAAGAAACATCTTTTCTTGGTTTCTTATTTTATTGTTTTATTTTGAAAAAAATTACTTGTTGCCTGTGGTTAAAATATTTGTATGGTTTCTTATTTTAATTAGTTGCATTTGGTTGTAAAAGCAATTTTAAAAAAATATATATTTTCAAATTGTTGGGCTTAACTATTTGAAAAAATATAAAACAGGTAGGAGAATTTATAGATTTGTCATTTTTCATTGTCAAAACAATTACCTGGCTAAGTGTACACCCCTCGAGCTGCTTTCGTCACTAGTGCGAACTGCCGTCCGCATTGATGTAAAAATGCGGCCTAATTTCTATTACACATTGTGAAAACCGCACGCAAAAGAAAAATGTGTAAGAAGAGTAAGAATAAGCAGCAGTCGCAGTCGGAGTGACAGTGACACTGGCCTGGGTCAATCACCTGGGTCGCAGTCTCAGTCACCGTCGCAGTCTCAGTCGCAGTTACCGTCGCAGTCACGAACAATATGAAAGCAACAACAATATGCAAAGACAAACAGAAATTTTTGTTTAGCGCTCTCGCTTTATTTGCATTACGAGCGCAAAAAAAAAACAACAAAAAAAACAGCTAAAAGCAACAAAAAAAAAAAAAAAACAAAAGTATTCAAGTGCCGTAAAAGCTGTCGAGCAATGCAAAAGCAAAGCAATTGCTAGACGGAGACGCAGATTATCAAAAAGAACAGCAGCAGCGACAACGACAACAACAACAAATACAGCGAAAGTTACTCTGAGCGCAAAACAATAAATAAATTATATAATTTGCTGGCTCGTTTGTTCTCGCCGTTTGTCTGGCGCCCAAAACTCAGTCAGCGTTGTCATCAACGAGTATGTATCAGAGAGCTGTAACGGGTATGTTCGAGTATGATCGAACACCAGTGCGAAAAGTTAAACCAAATCAACTCAGCGGCTCGGACGCAACGTGTTTGATCGAGTCACGGGTCTTCTTGCTTACGATCGAGTCACGGGTATGATTGTTTTGTTTTCGAACAATTCGGATCGAGTAGCGCTCGAGTCATACGATCGTACTGGATCGTGATCGTTTGCGAGCGTTCGTTTCGATCGAGTCACGATCGAGTAGCAATGATCGAAATGATTTTTGAGCGTATGTGATTGTTCGAGTATGATCGAAAGAGACAGTGTTGTTTTTGTATTATTCATACATAAATATTTATATTTATGTAATGGCATTTGTATATAAACGCAATTATGTACACACATTTTAATAAATTATTTATTTAATTTAAAATATATTTTTTTTAAATTAATTTCAACATAGAACAGTTGATTAAAATTTAAATAAAATGATGAAAAATGTCTGTTAAAAATTAAAATTTTATATTAAAACTAAAATGAAAAAATAAAGTAAATTAAAATTATAAAAGTATAATTAACTTTATATTATTTAAAGATTGATACTTTTTTCTAGTGTAGTGTCCTGTAGGAATCATTAATTAGGAATTTCCACTTAGAAAAATATTCTGAGTTCCAAAATTTGGAAGACAACAATTAAAAAAAAAAAAAAGATAGGAAAAAAAATAAAAAATTTAAAGAAGACAACAATTAGGAAAGTTAACAATCATTCCGTAATATTTAAATTATTAAACTACATAATGAAAGAGCAGTATCTTAAAATTATGTAAGTAGAAAAACCCGAAAAGCAATAAAACAATATAATTTTAAACCTATTGATTTTGAGATAAACGGCTCAACAGAATATTATGTCCTTTTGCTATAGGAAAAAAGTTCAAAAGCCAAAATCAAAAATATTTTAATTTATTTTTTAATTTTTGTTTCCTAATTTTGGATTCCTTATTTTGTTTTCCTAATATTCTTTTTCAAATTTTCGTATTCCAAGTCATATTTTTCGACATTCGTATAGGAAATCAATACTGTAGGCTTCTTTGATTTTGTTACGTTGAGTCGTTGCCATTTTATCCGCATATTGTCTCAATTTAACAATAATATCCTGCATACATACTTAAAAAAAACTTCTAAAATCAAGAATTTTAAACTTGAGTTTTAGAATATTTTTGTATACCCGTTACTAAAAAAATAAGTAAAAGGGTATATTGTGTTCGTTGGAATGTATGTAACAGGGAGAAGGAGCTATCGCCGACCCTATAAAGTATATATATTATTGATCAGCATTAACAGCCGAGTCGATATAGCCATGTGTGTCTGTCCGTCTGTGAGAGCGCCTAGATCTCAGAGACCATAAAAGATAGAGCAACCAAATTTGGCACACAGGTCAAGTTTGTTTAAAGTTTTTGACACGCCCCCTTCCGCCCCCGTTTTTAAGATTATAATGATAATTAACGTTATATATAAATATTCTCTATTATTTCACTTAATGGGAATTAACGTTATATATTGAGATTAAATATTATCTCACTTAATCGCAGCAAGATCGGACAAGTAGAACGACAGTAAAAGCTAACCAAAGTTATTAAAAAGTGAGGCAATACAAGCACCCAAAAGTATGCAGTAGCTTTTATTAGGTAGTTATTTCTTTAAAGTACTTTAATATATATTGATATAAGTAACGGGTATTCTATGGTCGGGATCTCGACTAGTTTTGTTCTGTGTATGTACATGTGTATGTATTGTATATATGTATGCATATATACATACATAAAAACTCATTACCTTCATATCTCTTTTTTACGACTCCTTTCAATTGCTCCCTCAGCTCACTCTTATGTGACATTTGTTTACATCCGTGCTAGGTTAACGGTAAAATAGTTAATTGCATGCAGCACTCAGCTCATAAGCGTAACCAAATTGTATGAGTTGAAGGCGTCACCATATTACGTATACGCCATGAGCAGCACACACACACATCAACACAAATCGCGATGTGTGTGTGTGTGTGCGTGAGTGTGCGTGAGTCTGTGTGACGACTTGTTTATAAATAGAGCCAAAGATGTGACAATTTTTCACGGCGCATGATTGAATACATGAAATACATATAACTGATAAATCACGCAGCTGAGTATTGTGAATTTTGGGCTCTGTAAAACACCTGTTCCACAGATGCAAACAACCGACATCAGACCACCAGACAAAGGGCAAGGGCAAGGGGTGGTGAAAGTCCTTCAAAAATGCCGCTTTGTAAATTGCGCGCTCTTTTTTTTTGTGCTTTGCTTTGTAGCAACTCAAACATACAAACAAATGTAAATATACATGATTGTTGTCTCTCATTGCTGATGCTGCTTGCTGGTGCCTCGACCTGGCCTAACGACAGACTCGAGCGCCGACAGTGACGTTGACGTTGACGCTGACAGCGACGGAGACGGCAACATCAGGTGGTAGCTGCTGCTGCTCTGCTGGCAGCTCGACGTCTTCGTCGTCGTCGTCGTCGCCAAACCAAAAATAGCTCTGTACTCTCTTACACACGCACACATATGTAGACACAGATAGGCACACGTATGTGCATACATACAAGCATACATATCTACATATTTATGTATATTAGTAACTAGTAGTTACTCAATTTAGCACGTTCTATCAATGTTGCTGTTGTTGTAGTCGTTACTGCATAACATTGTTTTCGTTATTAATTGTTTACACAGTGCTCTCGGCTGCAGTCTACAGTTTGGTACCACGCTACGTATGTGTAATCTGTGAGTGCACCCAAGAGCGAGAAATTAAGGGAACACTTGTTGTTGGTGCTGCTACTGCGTTGCTACTGCTGCTGCCCTGTCGCCCGATGACTTGTTGTAGATCAGATTATGAAAGCTCACTTCATTCAGCGATGCTGATAATGATTATAATAATGATAATGATAATGACTCTGGCAACGGCAACGGCAACATGAGAATGTTCTCGAGCATGCAAACAACAAAAGTTGACCGCACCATTTAAGAGAGACAGTGGGAGAGAGTTAAGCTTCCAATAAAGCGCAACTCATTTGCTTGCTTATCTGAGCTTACATTTTAACTGTAGGCTCTCGCTCACGGAAGCGGGGAGGTAAGAAATTTCGTGTTGTGCTTTTAGCAGCTGCTGCTGCTGCTGCTGCTGCTGCTGCTGCTGCTGCTGCTGCTGCTGCTGCGACTGTGACAGCGGCTCTGCTGGTATAAGTGGGAGCACTTGCTGCTTGCGTGTACGAGCTTCGGCTCTCTCTATTTACGCTCTAAGTTGAATGCTCGTCGCTCTGTTTTGTATGAGAGACGACGCTAAGCGACGCGACTTCGCTGCTGCAGCGACGGCGGCAGATGCGACGTCAGCAATATTTTGTATTCGAGGAGACAACAAAATAATAATAATGTTAAGATTGTGCCTGTGTTGTATGCATTTGTGCTTGTCTGTATGTATGTACATACATATACATACATATGAATGATGTTGAATTGAATATTTTGCAACAAATGCGCTAAGCTAATTATTATTAAAATTAATAACTTTTTAAGCGACGCAATGTGTCGATGTCGTCGTCAACTTTGACGCTGGCGTCGGCAGCGCAGCTATGACACTTTAACATGTCTTAATAAAAAAAGCAACAACTAACAACAAAATAAATAAAATCGAACGAAAATGAAATAAAATAAAAATATACAAGCAGCACAAGCACACATACACACTGGGGACACGCACAGTAACAAAAACGAAAAAAAATAAAACCTTGAAAGCGTCACAACAACAAATAGCCGAAAAACTTTATTAGACTTTTAATGAGTGCGTTTTGTTCGTTGTTGTTGTTGTTGTTGTTGCTGATGTATGTATGTGTGTATGTTGTAGTTGTAGTTGCCTTTTGTTTTTAATCTCATGTTCTTCATGTTTTGTTGTTTTTTTGTTGCCATTACATTTTATTATTCTTCTTCTTTGATATCTCGATTGATTTGGCGGCAGTTTACGATCATAGGAAAATAATTTCAAAGTTGTGAAAAAGAAAAAATAAGTGGAAAAATTAAAACCAATTCAAAAAAACATATGAGACGAAAGCAAATAAACCACAAAATTAAACTGGAAATTCATTAATATGTTAATTTTGGCTTGGCTGCCATACAAAAATTAACAAATATACACACATATTCATGTATAAAAGGCGCACATGGGCACGTACAAGTTATTTCTACATATATGTGAATATATACATACATACATACATACATACATACATACATACATACATACATACATATATGTATCTTCGTATCTTTGTATCTATGTGTGAAAGTATCTTTGTATGTTCTGTGATAGAATTGAACTATTGATGGCGTTCTCAATTTGATTTCTGAAAATCGCCAGCCCAAGATGGCGTTATCTTCAGCTGATTGTAAACCCGCTCCAGTGTTATCCCACCCACCTGTCATACACACATACACATACACACTCACAGACACTAGCACTCACAGTTGTTATGTGTTATAAAAGAAACAAACAAAGTAATTCAGATTATTTGTCAACTAGTTAAGAATTTTGTTGCACATTTACGATTTACGATTTCCATTTACGATCTTGATACCGAATCGAATTGTGATTTTGTTTCTGTTGCTGTTTCTGATTTCTATGCCGATTTCGATTCCTCATTTGAGAAGCGCGCGGCCACGAAACCGAAACGAAAACACGACAACAACAAAATAAATAAAATTAAATCGACGACTGTGTGAACGAAACGCGAAAAACAGAAACTGAAACACAACAATTGAAACTGAGGCTGAAGCGAAGCCAGCTATCGAGCAAGCGAGCGAGCTAGCGGACGAGCGAGCGAGCGTTCGACGTCCGAACAAACCGCTACAGAAACAGAAATTAATTATATTGAAATCACAAACTAAACTAATCAGCCAAGCAGCAAAGCAGCTAGTCCGCTGTCGCTGTCGCTGCCGCTGCCAGTCGGCTGACGGTTGGCGCGAGCGAGCTTTGGTCTAACGCGAGTTCGAAAGAGAGTGAGAGAGAGAGAGAGAGAGAGTGTCTGAGAGTGTGAGTGTGGGAAAGCATTAAAGCTGCGTGCTAGTCAAATGCAAAGAAACCGCTACAGAGAGACCTTGACGTTGTAAAAAGCCTTGGCGAAAAGGATAACAAAACACTCCACTACCACATACCTAAATGCGACATACATACATTACTTCGACAGCAATGGGGGTCTCTTTATTAATACATATTTATTATAATTACGTGTATACGTGTGTATGTTGGTTTTATTTTTATTACACGCAAACAACTGCGCAGCTGACTCGCAGTCACAGCGAGTGGGAGAGGACAAGAGCTTTTGCGACGACAGAGGCAGCGCTGCAGCGCGTTAGCGCCAACGTCGCGTCGCTGTTGAGTCTACGAACTCGAAGCTGCTGCTGCCTATGTTCATATGTTCGCACACTTACACAACAGGCTAGACGGGCCAGGCAATAAAATTATAAACACAAAATACACATGCATATATATGTGCATATGTAACTACATACATTTATATGTTTATAGAAATGCTTGTAAATATGAATATGTATAATCACGTTAGTATCTCAATATCTAACTGCATTTACTTTTTAATGTCCATCTCTTTCGCTATATGTACCTATAAGAATTTTTTGTCGCCGTTACTTCGCGCTTCTGCTACGAGTACAAATTACAAACTGAGGCGAGAGCGTCTACAACGGCGACGTCTTCAGACTTGGACTGTTGTCGACCGACTATCGACTGCTGACTGCCAAACGCAACAGTAACAGTAACGACTGCGACTTCAACCCGGCAAGCACAGAGTTTGGTGAGGATGCGGAGGCGTTTAATGTCGAACGGCTGAAACAAATTTCCCAGAGCTGAAGGAGCTTTTCATTTTGCTGTTGTTGTTTCTGATACTTCTGCTATTTCAGCTGCTGCTTAGTTATGAATAAGAAGTTGAGTGTAAGCTTATGAGCTTTGCCTCCATGTCGTATACGCAATATTTGTTAACTTTGCTCCCATCATCGCGCACATTGCTTGATTGCTCTCTGCTTTCGTACTCTCTTATAATTGAGACAGCGTAGCTGCAGGACAGCACAATATGTTCTGTATTAAAATTCGTAATAATTGATAGAATCCGTCAAGTGGGATTATAATAAATTATATCACAAGACTTCTGATTGAAGTGCAGATTCTCAAATCCCGTAAGAGCATTAAAATGTTACACTTACAAAGCACTCCAAAATGCCAATGCGCATAACTAGATTGAAGAGTTAATGAAATAAAATTGATAAGAGTATCTGCCCTTATAATTTGAGCAAATTGTAAGATAGCCTCACATCGTGTGATTTTCCCATAACTCTTTTCAATTTCTCTCATTTTCTCTCTATATTTTTTTTTATTTGTCGACATTTCTTAAAGACTAACAGTTCTGTTGATGATAACAAGTTTTTCTTCAGTTTAGCTCTAAATTAGACTTTGCGATCAGCTGCTCACAGCTGCTCCTGACAAAATGTGAAGTGTGACCAGATAATGCAAGGGAATTCAGATCACACTTAACGATATAGCGAAATTACCTGTGAGGCTGATTCATTTCGTGCTGTTGCATTTGGTGTTCGTTGACATTATAGCTATTCTTAAATTTGATTTCGATTTCGTCGATCAGCTTTTCACACCTGCTGCATACAAAACGTGTAGTGTGCCCAGAAACAAATAAGAATATATGTTTACACTAAAAGTTTTAGTCGATATCGATTTGAATTTTTGCAGAAAATTACTTGGTCACACTTGGTGTTAGTTTTATTATGATTACAATGGGGAAATCGTTATAAGTTTCCTGCATTTCTAGTTTGAGTAATGTAGTAATCTATATCTATATATATAAACCTGTTTGTCCTGACTGACTGACTGATATTAGTGCAGCCCAAACGGTGAGACCTAGCAGACTGAAATTTTGGCACAACATAGCTGGGAAAAATTTTTCGTGCAATAAGACGGCGTTCGAAATGGAACGGGTCTAAGTATGTGGTATTAATACACACTTCAGAAAAAAGGTAGTACGAATAAATTTGGAATAAATGAGAGTTCTATCTTCCAAACGTTAAGTGGATGGAATTTAAGCGATTTTACAGAGCATAAGGGCATGGGGGTTCATAAAAGTCAGACAGACAGAATGTCGACCAGTCTGTTAATGATGATCAAGAATATATATACCTAATGTGGTCAGAGATGCTGCCTTCTTAATGGAACATACATACATTTAAACAAATACAAATACTTTAATACTTTTCAAAGTAACGGGGATAGTAACTATGGAAATTCTAAATAATTATTTTTCTAATCTTCTTAAATAAAAGTTCTGTTGCACAGTAGTAGATTTTGAATGTAAACATTTATATATAATGGACTTAATTATAGTTAAAATATTGTCAACTACTCTTTTATGTTCGTCTTTTTAAAGTCTTTTTGTGCTTAGCCTCCATTTTTCTTAGCTTTCTTTTAAGCTAACTTTCGTGAATATATTTATTTAGTTATTTTTCTGCATTGATTAAATAATTATTTCATTATTTAAAATTAAAATAAAGAAAACTTTTAACGCTCCCCATATTAAAATTTCGTTTTCGTTTAAACATTTTGTGGGAAGAGATATCCCTCAACCGCAGCCAAAAACTTAAAGTTGATCAAAAACTCACAACTTCTTAAATTTTCTTTCAGAAACATTTTCAAGTTACTTGTTTAAATATTTTACCCATGAATTAGGACGAGCATACGGACTGCATCTTTGAATAAATTCAGTTTTTCAATACTTTTGCCTGTTTTCTGAAAAATTTACTTCCAAAATGGAGTGTTTGCATTATAATAATTATTTGACGAAATCTCACAAGCTTATGAAAATGGAAAGAAAACACTTCAATTATTATAATAACTGAATGCAACTTCTGTTTTTGTAGCATGCTAAAATGTATTTTGGAATATGGTTTTTTTTTCACTTTAAGTGCGTACGAATGTCAAGTTCAATATTAGAGATGCCCTTATTATATGGAGCAACTGTAAACAGCTGATTTGAGAACTATTAGGCCCGGTTTTTCATTGTCTAGTTAAGGGGTTTGATAACTATATTAAAAATATATTTTGAAGTAAAATGAATAGAATTTAATGCCAATTTTGAAAATATCTCTTTGATAAAATTTAAGGAGACATTTAAAAACCGGCCCTCAAAGTTAGAGACTTAAAATTTAGTATGTAAGTTCCTGGAAACCAGACGCAGATCAAGATTGTTTTTATTTTTGGATTGGTTTACTATATCATATAGCTGCCATAGAAACGATAGGTAGAAAATCAAGTTTTAGTGAAAAAAACTTTTTTTTGGTTATCCCGACCAATCTGACAGAATAAACATCTGCGCTTGACTGTTACACCGCGAGCAAATCGAGCCGAGTGTTGACGAGAGAAGCGAGCAGAGGGCGGAGTTCCCTAGTCTTGCATAGGGTGAATAAAAAAAACTTCCCTACTTTGCATTCTAAAAAAATAAGTGACAGAATTAAATTTGATTTCCAAATGAACGCATTATAAAAATGATTAAAAAAAAAAAAAATTAGTAAAATTCGCTTCATTGCTTCCGAGTGGCATATATTGTATTGAATAAAATATCAGTCAAACTGCAGTGGTGGATTTATGACTTTTATCTATCTTCAGTTTCAGTTTTTTCTCGTATAATAATCTCAAACAAACCCTTCAATTCACATCGGCCAGGATTGCTGATATGGTAATATCTCATCCGAATTTCGATAGACTATTATGTTTAATATCTTATCGGATGGTTAATTAAATCAATTATGTAAGCACCGAAAAGAGTAAATTATTAATTTTCTTATCTTATTAATTAATATATTATAAGTTTCTCAAAGTGTAATGCTTTTTTAGGATCGGCTGCGTGATATTCTAGTAATGTTCAAAAATCCAAGCTAACCTCTGAAAATAAGCTTTTAAAAAATACCAGATATAACAAATTAAAAAAAATTCAATTACCGAAAACCATTTTAAGTAGTTGTTTTAACTAGGGCCCCAGAAACTTTTTGGTCTTCGCAAGCATAGTCAAATTTTCCTTATATTTTTTTTTTCATTACGCTTAAAATTTCTTGAAATGATAGTATTTTTTTAACTGATTGTATTGTTGCACAGATTTTAATATTTTTGAGCTGTGATATCATTTTTTAAAGCATATTATTTTCAGTTTTGCCCTTGGAATAACATACCTAATAATTTTATATATATTTTTTCATTCAAAAACATCGTCTTTACGAGGAAAAGTCTAGTGACGAAAAATTTCTGATATCCAATTTTGTCACGAACAAATTAAATTTAATTTATAAATTTAAAAACAATATATATATTAAAAAAATAGTGACGTTCTGCACTGTGTTGCCAAAAAGGTTAAGCTTCTTAGTACATAATAATAACTTTTTACGGAGTGACGAATGTAATTTTTTTAAATTTATATATTTTTTCAAAATGAAAAGAAAAGTTTGTTTGTTTGTATCAAAGCGCTTAAAAAGCTTAGATTTAATGATGGGGATTTATTTCTCTTTGAAAATCTAGAAATGTTTCTTTTACGACTTTTTAAAAAACCCGCTTGGTTAGCGGAAAAACGCTAAATCCCGCTAAAATTGATATCTTAAAAAAACAAACAAGTTTTTCGTAGTAAAACTTGATTTTCGACCGAACGTTCCTGTTGCAGCTATTTGATATAGTGGACCGATTTGAACCAATTTTGATAAGGATGTATAAGACTGACTTAAATGCATTATCTGTCACATTGGTTAAGATATCACAAAAAACAAAAAAGTTTTTCGTATCTTAACGTGATTTTTGACCGACTGTAAAATGTATATATTCAGTTAACAGGTAATATCTTCCAAGCCCCTCAGCCAAATGTTATGTATCATATACCAAATAACGTATTACAGCATATTGAAAATAAATAAAAATCTGTACAGCCAGTTTGTCATAAATCGCCAAAATGTAAGCTAAAAAACCTTATTTCACCTATAAAATTTTACCTGAGTACTTTAGAAAAAGTTTAAAGGTGCGCCTAAAAGCCCTTAAACATACCTGTAGCCTCTTTAGAAACTGATGGGATTTTAATTTTAGCGCGATTTTGCGTTTTCCAGCTAAACTAGCGGGTTTTTTTCTTGCAAAAGTCGTAAAACAAACATTTCTAGATTTTCGTAGAGAAATAAATCCCCATAATCAAATCTAAGACTTTTTAGCGCTTTGATGCAAACAGACAAATAAAATGACTTTTTAATTAATTTTGGAAAGGCCACTAAAAATTTCAATTTTATTTATCTTTTGAACCAGTGACAGAATTTGGGTGATCGAGGTATCAATCGTATATTTATGATAAGAATTTAAAAGAAAATAAAAAATTTTACTGAAAGGCCCCAGCGGCCCCATTAGCTGCAATCATTTAAACTTTGCCCCTGCCACTTACACCCCCTTATCTCATGAGACAGGTGAGGTAGCAAAAGTTTTAGTATGCCATTTTTTTAGGTAGGACTAAACCTTTCGAACGGTATATAACTTGAACTGATTTATCGTAGCAAATTTTCCATATTAGCTGTATATATGTATCCCACAAAAAAATCTCTACACGAGGTAAAAGTCTAGTGACGAAAGCAATTTCTAGCCCTAAAATTTCTGATATTCAATTTTGTGACGAACAAAATTCAGTTTAATCTACAAATTTTAAATAAAAATATAAATTAATAAAAAAAAAGCGAAAATTGGCATTGTGCACGAAATTGTACGTATTACAACATATTAAAATTTAACAGAAATCGTTAGAGCCGTTTTGTCAGAAATCGCCAAAATGTAAGCTTAAAAACATTATTTCAACTGCAAAATGTTACCTGAGTACTTTAGAAAAGGTAAAAGGTTAAAGGTACGCCTAAAAGCCCTCAAACTCACCTTTCCAATGATATATAGGACATATCTGTAGCTTCTATGGTTTAAAAACTATAGGGGCTTAAATTTTAGCGGGATTTTGCGTTTTCCCGCTAAACTAGCAGTATTTTCAAAAAGTCGTAAAACAAACTTTTCTAGATTAAATTAAATTAAATTCCCATTATTACATCAAAGGTTTTTTAGCGCTTTGATGCAAACATACAAACAAACAAAAAATACTGACCTTTCATCTCATTTTGAGAAGGCTACTACAAATTTCAAATGTAATTACACTATGTAACAAGATTTTTGTCCTTGGGATGTAATTGTTATTTCCTAGTCAGTTAGGTCCCAAAAGTATAGAAAACAGCTATTGTCCCAAGATAACTTTGCTTTTGTGACCATGGCAGCGCTTTTTTGAAAAATACGTTATGTTCATGTTCAATAAAGCATACCAATTAAAGAATGCATTTGAAAACTATTTTACAAACATTGGTTAAACCCTAGATGCAGTACACACTACATTAGAGATTTGTTGTGGTTTATTGAGAGTTTTTTCTTATTTTATTACATATAATTTCGTTCAAACATGGCTTCACGAGGCTGCAAGTATCCTGCAGATGCCTGGAGACAAAAGCAAAGTTTTCGAGGAATATTAGGTGGTTCCCATACTTTTAAGACATAACAGACTAGGAAATTACAATTACATCCCAAGGACTGAGAAATTTTTTATTTTTTTTACATAGTGTTATCTGTTGAACTAGGTGTCGGATTTTGGTGATCAAGGTATCAATCGACGCGTATTTTTTAATAGAATTTAAATTTAATTATAATAATTATTTGACGAAATCTCACAAGCTTATGAAAATGGAAAGAAAACACTTCAATTATTATAATAACTGAATGCAACTTCTGTTTTTGTAGCATGCTAAAATGTATTTTGGAATATGGTTTTTTTTTCACTTTAAGTGCGTACGAATGTCAAGTTCAATATTAGAGAGATGCCCTTATTATATGGAGCAACTGTAAACAGCTGATTTGAGAACTATTAGGCCCGGTTTTTCATTGTCTAGTTAAGGGGTTTGATAACTATATTAAAAATATATTTTGAAGTAAAATGAATAGAATTTAATGCCAATTTTGAAAATATCTCTTTGATAAAATTTAAGGAGACATTTAAAAACCGGCCCTCAAAGTTAGAGACTTAAAATTTAGTATGTAAGTTCCTGGAAACCAGACGCAGATCAAGATTGTTTTTATTTTTGGATTGGTTTACTATATCATATAGCTGCCATAGAAACGATAGGTAGAAAATCAAGTTTTAGTGAAAAAACTTTTTTTGGTTATCCTGACCAATCTGACAGAATAAACATCTGCGCTTGACTGTTACACCGCGAGCAAATCGAGCCGAGTGTTGACGAGAGAAGCGAGCAGAGGGCGGAGTTCCCTAGTCTTGCATAGGGTGAATAAAAAAACTTCCCTACTTTGCATTCTAAAAAATAAGTGACAGAATTAAATTTGATTTCCAAATGAACGCATTATAAAATGATTAAAAAAAAAAAAATTAGTAAAATTCGCTTCATTGCTTCCGAGTGGCATATATTGTATTGAATAAAATATCAGTCAAACTGCAGTGGTGGATTTATGACTTTTATCTATCTTCAGTTTCAGTTTTTTCTCGTATAATAATCTCAAACAAACCCTTCAATTCACATCGGCCAGGATTGCTGATATGGTAATATCTCATCCGAATTTCGATAGACTATTATGTTTAATATCTTATCGGATGGTTAATTAAATCAATTATGTAAGCACCGAAAAGAGTAAATTATTAATTTTCTTATCTTATTAATTAATATATTATAAGTTTCTCAAAGTGTAATGCTTTTTTAGGATCGGCTGCGTGATATTCTAGTAATGTTCAAAAATCCAAGCTAACCTCTGAAAATAAGCTTTTAAAAAATACCAGATATAACAAATTAAAAAAAATTCAATTACCGAAAACCATTTTAAGTAGTTGTTTTAACTAGGGCCCAGAAACTTTTGGTCTTCGCAAGCATAGTCAAATTTTCCTTATATTTTTTTTTCATTACGCTTAAAATTTCTTGAAATGATAGTATTTTTTTAACTGATTGTATTGTTGCACAGATTTTAATATTTTTGAGCTGTGATATCATTTTTTAAAGCATATTATTTTCAGTTTTGCCCTTGGAATAACATACCTAATAATTTTATATATATTTTTTCATTCAAAAACATCGTCTTTACGAGGAAAAGTCTAGTGACGAAAAATTTCTGATATCCAATTTTGTCACGAACAAATTAAATTTAATTTATAAATTTAAAAACAATATATATATTAAAAAAATAGTGACGTTCTGCACTGTGTTGCCAAAAAGGTTAAGCTTCTTAGTACATAATAATAACTTTTTACGGAGTGACGAATGTAATTTTTTTAAATTTATATATTTTTTCAAAATGAAAAGAAAAGTTTGTTTGTTTGTATCAAAGCGCTTAAAAAGCTTAGATTTAATGATGGGGATTTATTTCTCTTTGAAAATCTAGAAATGTTTCTTTTACGACTTTTTAAAAAACCCGCTTGGTTAGCGGAAAAACGCTAAATCCCGCTAAAATTGATATCTTAAAAAAACAAACAAGTTTTTCGTAGTAAAACTTGATTTTCGACCGAACGTTCCTGTTGCAGCTATTTGATATAGTGGACCGATTTGAACCAATTTTGATAAGGATGTATAAGACTGACTTAAATGCATTATCTGTCACATTGGTTAAGATATCACAAAAAACAAAAAAGTTTTTCGTATCTTAACGTGATTTTTGACCGACTGTAAAATGTATATATTCAGTTAACAGGTAATATCTTCCAAGCCCCTCAGCCAAATGTTATGTATCATATACCAAATAACGTATTACAGCATATTGAAAATAAATAAAAATCTGTACAGCCAGTTTGTCATAAATCGCCAAAATGTAAGCTAAAAAACCTTATTTCACCTATAAAATTTTACCTGAGTACTTTAGAAAAAGTTTAAAGGTGCGCCTAAAAGCCCTTAAACATACCTGTAGCCTCTTTAGAAACTGATGGGATTTTAATTTTAGCGCGATTTTGCGTTTTCCAGCTAAACTAGCGGGTTTTTTTCTTGCAAAAGTCGTAAAACAAACATTTCTAGATTTTCGTAGAGAAATAAATCCCCATAATCAAATCTAAGACTTTTTAGCGCTTTGATGCAAACAGACAAATAAAATGACTTTTTAATTAATTTTGGAAAGGCCACTAAAAATTTCAATTTTATTTATCTTTTGAACCAGTGACAGAATTTGGGTGATCGAGGTATCAATCGTATATTTATGATAAGAATTTAAAGAAAATAAAAAATTTTACTGAAAGGCTAGCGGCCCCATTAGCTGCAATCATTTAAACTTTGCCCTGCCACTTACACCCCTTATCTCATGAGACAGGTGAGGTAGCAAAAGTTTTAGTATGCCATTTTTTTAGGTAGGACTAAACCTTTCGAACGGTATATAACTTGAACTGATTTATCGTAGCAAATTTTCCATATTAGCTGTATATATGTATCCCACAAAAAAATCTCTACACGAGGTAAAAGTCTAGTGACGAAAGCAATTTCTAGCCCTAAAATTTCTGATATTCAATTTTGTGACGAACAAAATTCAGTTTAATCTACAAATTTTAAATAAAAATATAAATTAATAAAAAAAAAGCGAAAATTGGCATTGTGCACGAAATTGTACGTATTACAACATATTAAAATTTAACAGAAATCGTTAGAGCCGTTTTGTCAGAAATCGCCAAAATGTAAGCTTAAAAACATTATTTTGTTATGGTCGGCGCTGAGCTATCGATAGACAAACAGCTGTTGCTAGCGCCACCTATGGCATGTGGCGAGAACTAGCCCATCACCGCCGACCACAACATAAAAGCTTTATGCTTTTAATAGGAGGAATAAATGATAAATCTAGGAGAAGGAGGAATCAGGGATTTGACAGATGGGTTGCAGGTTAGGAAAATTAGAGAGGAAGTCAGTCTGGTTCGCGTGATGGCTGCTGCAAGGCAGAATTCTCTTAAGCGCGAAATTTGAATGTTCATTAAAGATAGTAAATTAAGTGATAAAACAACACGAACAATACACAATCAGCCGCAGCAGCCAAAGACACCGCAACACATCACACAAACACCTCCACAACACGCAAGCAGCGCAGCGACAACCAGCGACACACAACACGAAGCACAACAGGCAGCAACACACACATTGAGACACCCGAACACAGGCAACCGGGAACACAGTGAGTCGTCCCTGCGGTAACTTGGCGCAGTCCCATGCACACATGCGCGCCAAGTGCCACAACAGTCCCGTTGTCACGTCCCACAGTACGAAGCAGCCAGTTATCAGGCGAGTGCGCAGCCGTCACCTGCGTCTTCCTCCTTGTTCACCTGCTCCATCCGCTGCTGCTTTGGCCAGACACCCACCGAAGAGCGTTGATTGAGGTCCCCTGCTGCAGATAGATTATAAATTGTATCAATATTGTTAACGTAGATGTGCGCCCGTATATGGATATATGTACTTAATTTGAAATTGCCATTGTTGATGCCCCCCCCTCTGACCCACAAGAGCTCTTTTGGTTAGGGAAGGCCATATTACACAAAACATATAACATTTACAATTTAAACACACAATCATATTATTTATACAACACACAAACATATTATAATTAATAACACTTAGATTTTAACACTTACTTGTACATTTATTCACAATTACGCACTTTACATAATTTGTTCACTTTTTAACTCGCGCCACCAGCGAATACGGGGTTGCCAGATAGTTGGGTTTTGTTGTTTGTTTACATTGCTTGTTAAGGGTATTCCGTGAATTTTGTTAGGTGTTAAATGTTAAATAGTTAACACGAAATATCGGGTACAATTTAAATAATGAAATCTTAAAGATAATTATAATTAATAATATTAATTAAATTTTATAACGTTTAAAGAAATGATTAATTAAATTTATTTATTCGGGTGAGATGGGTATGTGGTGAGGTTGGGTAAAGTTTGGAGTAGGGAGTCGGCACGAACTATTAAAAGCCGACTATAGGTTGGGAGGGCGATCGTTGAGGTGGATAACAACATCTGTTCACCTAATCCTTGCCAGCAGTTGTCCGTGAAGGTGTTATGAGACCAAAGTCTGAGTATTATTCCGGTTAGTAAAAATATAAATTATTGTTACCCGACTCGCCAAGTATCGATGGTCGTACTCATCCCTGAGTATACCGATTGTTAGCCGGCAAATCGATATTTGGCTGCGATTGATAGGTCGGTTCATAACAAATGGCGCCCAATGGAAAAGGATGCAAGGACGAAGGATTCCGCCTAAGCAGGCGGCCAAAATTGATACAATTTTTTAAATAGAAAATATCGTCGATCTTTACCCAGCGCACATCGGACAACCAGCTTTGATTGGACCGCGGGGAGGACCACAATGCCTCACCTGTCGCTGCCACGGTTGGGATGTCAGGTGTCGTGGCGGGAAGAAAGATAACGATTATGAGTAGTCAGGCCTAGGAGCTGGTCCCAGAATGGAACCCTTCATGTCCAATCTGCGTTGCCGTTCCTAGACCTGATGAAGTTCAAATGGTTTGCTATTAAAGCTCAAAATATTTCGTAGAATTATGCTAGGGAAACACCAGTACTGTGGTCCACGTTTTGGATTTGCTTGCCATTACGCTTGTTGTCCAGTCTGGTCAGTGTCTAGTATCGCTACCGTACCATAGACCAAGTGAAGCCGACGTGTTAGTAGGAGCCTGCTGGCAAGCGGCAGCAACGATTATTACCGACAAATACCCACACCCGCCCATATTCATCTCACCCAATTTGTTTATGATATTCGATAGTTCGTATTTGATGTTTATGTTTTTTTTGTTTATTTATTAGATGCTCAAAATTAATAACCGAGCTAACTATAAACATAATCGCTTATTACAGGGTATATAAATTTTGAAATGTTTTGGTCTAATAAATATTGGTAGAAGTTATTTTAGGAACATTTTCATATTTATTTATATAGGGTATAATATATATTTACACATATAAGGTGGAAATAAAATGGCTCGTCTAGTTTTTGTTATTTATTAATTTATTATGCTGAATGTTTTAGGAGATATTTAAAATAATAGTAATATAAAAAAAAATTTATGATATATTAAAATGGTTAGGAGAAAGGCAGGTATCAATGGAAAGAAAGGAATCAACGAGACCACGACGGATTTTCTTCGGAGTAGAGGGTTAGAAGGAGTGAGTCCCACGACGTTGACGCATGTCACCAATCACTCCGCTGATTTCGAGACGACGAGGCAGAGTCATTTGACTACGGTGTCTCCACAAGATGGAGTTGGATGCGCACGTCAGGAGTCCGGAACAAACTCGAAGGTGTATTACTCCGAATGTCCTATTGAGGAAGAATCTCGTGGACACCAGGATAGCCCCAAGAGAAATGTTGAGCTCCCGAGCGAGATACGATCCGCGATCAATGTTGCAGTGTTTCAGGCGCTGGAGACGGAACGTGCAATAATGTCGACACAGGTCCAGGAACACTTCCAGGAGTTCCAGGCACAGATGCGCCAGGATATGCTGGAGTATATGAGGCAGATCCGGGAAACGGTGAGGATCATGTATCCAGGGACTGACACGACAGCGAAGCCACACACATTCCAGTCCACAGACGCTGTGCTGATGGCTCCCACAACTGAGCTCTCGCATGGAGAAAATGCTGAAACTGAAGATGCCCCTCCCGCGAACGAAATAGAGACGGAGTGCGTCAAAGGAGCGATGGACGCCAGTGTACAGGAGGTACAGCAGGAAGCGCAAGCGAAGCTTGATCCGGAGTCATCACTACCATTAGTGCTTCCCATCTTTGAAGCAGCCCCAGATAGCTCCGGCAACTTAGGGTACGTCACGGCACTGGTGCCACAACTGGGAGCACCTGCCAAAATATCAGATCAACAGCATGCGGAAGAGCATAAACGCATCCTAGACGATTCCTCTTCAATCACCCGAACTGAACTCACGGAGCCTCTTTC
The DNA here is from genome assembly GCF_004354385.1 of Drosophila innubila. Lineage (NCBI taxonomy): Eukaryota > Metazoa > Arthropoda > Insecta > Diptera > Drosophilidae > Drosophila > Drosophila innubila. The sequence continues at coordinate 29,287,654 of NC_047626.1, forward strand.
GGATCTGTTGAAATCGCAGTTCTGGAATGGGGCTTTTAAAATCGAATTGACGTCTCCGGTGAAGCAGAGGCAAGCAACTCACCAGGGGAAGTGGGCAAAGGCGATTAGCAATTTTCGACTCCTTGTGAACGGTGATACCAATGATTGGTTCACTAGAAAGATTATGGATTGCTCCACCGTGCGAAATTTGTCGAAGAAGCAGCTGCACCAAGCCCTTGATTTCAGTCTCAGGCAATTCCAAGTACGGAATACTTCGGAGTCAGGTGGAGTTCCAGGGATAGATCCCGTAGTGGAAGCCTTATATCGGCCGCGTGAAGGCGGCGGAATGAAGCATAAGTGTTAGGCTTGGAATCCTCGACACGAAGTGGCACCTTTCCTCCACGAGATATTCGTTGTTGGTCTAGAAGAAAGATCAGGATCGAGTAGCAGGAGCAATCGGGAACGACACTCACCACATATCACGAGAGGAATCCGAGAAAAAGAGGCCAGCTGTAGTATAGCCCGGCTAACTCAGTCAGAGCATGACACTCTCTGATCTCAGGGTGTGGGCGGTGGCCTGCGTTGGCGCCTGGGACTCAGGATCTCCACTTCTCTATCCCCGGTGGTGGTGTGATGTTATGGTCGGCGCTGAGCTATCGATAGACAAACAGCTGTTGCTAGCGCCACCTATGGCATGTGGCGAGAACTAGCCCATCACCGCCGACCACAACATAAAAGCTTTATGCTTTTAATAGGAGGAATAAATGATAAATCTAGGAGAAGGAGGAATCAGGGATTTGACAGATGGGTTGCAGGTTAGGAAAATTAGAGAGGAAGTCAGTCTGGTTCGCGTGATGGCTGCTGCAAGGCAGAATTCTCTTAAGCGCGAAATTTGAATGTTCAAAGATAGTAAATTAAGTGATAAAACAACACAGAACACATACACAACTTGGCGCAGTCCCATGCACACATGCGCGCCAAGTGCCACAACAGTCCCGTTGTCACGTCCCACAGTACGAAGCAGCCAGTTATCAGGCGAGTGCGCAGCCGTCACCTGCGTCTTCCTCCTTGTTCACCTGCTCCATCCGCTGCTGCTTTGGCCAGACACCCACCGAAGAGCGTTGATTGAGGTCCCCTGCTGCAGATAGATTATAAATTGTATCAATATTGTTAACGTAGATGTGCGCCCGTATATGGATATATGTACTTAATTTGAAATTGCCATTGTTGATGCCCCCCCCTCTGACCCACAAGAGCTCTTTTGGTTAGGGAAGGCCATATTACACAAAACATATAACATTTACAATTTAAACACACAATCATATTATTTATACAACACACAAACATATTATAATTAATAACATAGATTTTAACACTTACTTGTACATTTATTCACAATTACGCACTTTACATAATTTGTTCACTTTTTAACTCGCGCCACCAGCGAATACGGGGTTGCCAGATAGTTGGGTTTTGTTGTTTGTTTACATTGCTTGTTAAGGGTATTCCGTGAATTTTGTTAGGTGTTAAATGTTAAATAGTTAACACGAAATATCGGGTACAATTTAAATAATGAAATGTTAAAGATAATTATAATTAATAATATTAATTAAATTTTATAACGTTTAAAGAAATGATTAATTAAATTTATTTATTCGGGTGAGATGGGTATGTGGTGAGGTTGGGTAAAGTTTGGAGTAGGGAGTCGGCACGAACTATTAAAAGCCGACTATAGGTTGGGAGGGCGATCGTTGAGGTGGATAACAACATCTGTTCACCTAATCCTTGCCAGCAGTTGTCCGTGAAGGTGTTATGAGACCAAAGTCTGAGTATTATTCCGGTTAGTAAAAATATAAATTATTGTTACCCGACTCGCCAAGTATCGATGGTCGTACTCATCCCTGAGTATACCGATTGTTAGCCGGCAAATCGATATTTGGCTGCGATTGATAGGTCGGTTCATAACAATTTCAACTGCAAAATGTTACCTGAGTACTTTAGAAAAGGTAAAAGGTTAAAGGTACGCCTAAAAGCCCTCAAACTCACCTTTCCAATGATATATAGGACATATCTGTAGCTTCTATGGTTTAAAAACTATAGGGGCTTAAATTTTAGCGGGATTTTGCGTTTTCCCGCTAAACTAGCAGTATTTTCAAAAAGTCGTAAAACAAACTTTTCTAGATTAAATTAAATTAAATTCCCATTATTACATCAAAGGTTTTAGCGCTTTGATGCAAACATACAAACAAACAAAAAATACTGACCTTTCATCTCATTTTGAGAAGGCTACTACAAATTTCAAATGTAATTACACTATGTAACAAGATTTTTGTCCTTGGGATGTAATTGTTATTTCCTAGTCAGTTAGGTCCCAAAAGTATAGAAAACAGCTATTGTCCCAAGATAACTTTGCTTTTGTGACCATGGCAGCGCTTTTTTGAAAAATACGTTATGTTCATGTTCAATAAAGCATACCAATTAAAGAATGCATTTGAAAACTATTTTACAAACATTGGTTAAACCCTAGATGCAGTACACACTACATTAGAGATTTGTTGTGGTTTATTGAGAGTTTTTTCTTATTTTATTACATATAATTTCGTTCAAACATGGCTTCACGAGGCTGCAAGTATCCTGCAGATGCCTGGAGACAAAAGCAAAGTTTTCGAGGAATATTAGGTGGTTCCCATACTTTTAAGACATAACAGACTAGGAAATTACAATTACATCCCAAGGACTGAGAAATTTTTTATTTTTTTTACATAGTGTTATCTGTTGAACTAGGTGTCGGATTTTGGTGATCAAGGTATCAATCGACGCGTATTTTTTAATAGAATTTAAAAAAAACATACCAAGAGACCCAAACCCTCCAACTTACACCCGCGTATCTTATGAACCAGGTGAGTTAGAAGAAGTTTTATGCCATTTTGTAAGTTAGGACTAAACCTTTCGATCAGTATATAACTCGAGCTGATCGGACAGTCATAGCAAATTTTCCATATTAGCTGTATATGTTGCTAGTCGCCTTTCGCACCCTTTGTGATGCTTTCGTTAATAGCGCGAACTGCCGTCCGCAGTGATGCCTTCTTTTTAAGACCCTGTCCAGCCGGAGCTCGAAACCAAATTTGAATGCCCGACCCGGCTCGGTCCGCTAAAACTTTCAAAAATCCCGTTCCGGTCCAAAAACGCTATCAGGGATGCCACAGAAAGCGAAACCACAACTTCATTAATTTTGGGGAGATTTTCGTTTGGTTTCGTTTTCTGTGGCACCTCTCTATAATAAATTTGATAAAGGAGGTTTCATTTATTTTTTAAATATATTTTTTAAATCTCTACTTACAACCAGTGATTTACATACTCTTATGTAGAAAAATTATGCTATCCAAATTAGAGCTATTAAACTTGGTGTGTCTACTGCTTAGAATATTTTCGGATGTTAAAAAAAATCGCCTTTCGTTTGTGGATTTCAGGTCCGAAGCCCGACGATTTTTGAAGCTAACCGCGGGCCGCGAAACACGAAAGTTTCCGCGCACATCACAAAATTGTTGATGTTATGCCTCGCGTAAGACGTTGAGTTCCTCGGGTATTGCATATATACGTAGCTGTTTTTCAGTCATTACATCCTGGAGATTGCCGACTTCCTGGGGCACATAAGTGACGCCATCCATGTAGAGTGCCTTATCCCAGGGGCACTCATCCAATGCCATTAGGAGACACGATTTGCTTCGCTCAAAGCTAGTGCGCTCATTCGAAAGGCAGCGCAGATAGCAGCGCCAATACAAGGAGTTACGACGGAGGATCGCATACTGATCCGCCTCCTCTTTGGAGCGATATGGGTTAGTGGGCAAAAATGTCTCGAACATACTAAGCACTCGATTGCGAACCAAATTCTCTAAATATCCTTGTTGCAGTTCCTCGCTAAACAGCTCGTCGATGGCACTTGATTTCTTCGTCTTGGATTTGATCTGATGAATGAAACGGCAGCGTGCCGCAATGACCATATGGAGTAGCGCCAATATTCCAGCTCTGGTATGTACAAGGTGTCCACGCAGCTTGTACCAGGGCAGAGAGCTAAGCGTTGTCCACCGATGCAGCATGGCCAGATTCCTGGGAAACTCGATCAAGGATTGTTCCAGCATAGAAACCAGTTGCTTTCGTCCATCCCGAGGAGAAAATAGGGAGAGAAGCGGCAACTGCATGATCACCAACTGCAATTCACGCAGTTGCTCACGCATAAAATGACATCGCGTCCATTCCAGTTTCATTTTCAGCTCTGTCTCGGGAATATCCACTTTGGCAAAGATGCCAAGGTTAAGGTTATTATTAAGCATCTCAAGAGCCTCAACTGAACGACCGTCCATGCAGAGCAACAAGGAATGGATGCGCAGCAGCAGCATCAGCTTGTTGGCTATAAAGTAGTTCTCCAACGGCATTGGATGTGTTGCCATGGCGGCATCCTCATTCGCCGTCTTCAATGCCACACACAAATGCCGACTGCTCTCACGAATAGCGCTTTCTAGTTCCACTGGAGCACTGTTCTTGGGTGATTGCTGAACTACCAGGGAACTGAGAATGTGCTGCGCTTGCTTGTACTGCTCGCGTGCAAATAACATTTCAGCATAGATCACATTGGCATGCAACAGATCAACATCGTCCACATCCGCGGGCATGTTCATAATTTTGTCAAAAATGCGCAAATCGCTCGACTTGTCCTCATCATCCAACGCCTCGTACTCAAACATGCCCAGTTCTGTGTAGAAGCGGGTCACACAACGATTCTCCTCCAGGCTCAACAATTGACGTTGACGTTGACGCGCATCTTTAACATATCCATCCGTCAGCTTGCCGGTGAGCTTGAGCAGCAATAGACGCAGTCGCTCGAAACGAAACCAGAGTATAATGAAGACGCGTCGCTTGGACTCATCATTGGGATCGATGAAGGCTTCGCTGCATTTGAGCAGCAGTTGACTGAGACACTGTTCGTATAGCTCGTTGCCAATAAAATGGGGCATGAAAGTGGGGCTAACATACAGCTCCTTGGCCAGCTGCAACATGGCTTCGGTGTAATGATCGCCACTATTTAATGGCAGCATATAGCTGTGACGATCACCCAGACTGGCCAGCAGCATTTCGACGGCTTCCGATTCACCGATTTGATCAATGCGTGCGGACAGGCGATCTGCAAGGCTGTTGGTCCGCACAAATGGTAATTTGGTCAGCTGAACGGCCAGTAGCATAAGGTGTAGTTGATTATCTTTTGATTTCAATGGATAAATGTAGCGACACACATCCTCTGTGTAAACGAAGCGTTGTGGATCTAGTCCAGCGTTGGCTGCCTCCTCGATTGGGCCACGCAACTCTGGATATGGCAAGAAATTGAATGCTTGACGCAAGCGCTCGACGCGTGTCCAAATCTCTGGCATGGGCATGCCTGATCGCAATACCAGCTCCTCATATTCAACCAGCGGACGTTCAACAGCTGCACGCGCCACAAGACAATCAAAGCTCAAATGCTGCGTATTGAGTTCCAGAGCCAATTTGAGTAGCGCAAACATGCGATCACAGTTAGCCGACTGGCGTAGGAAAAGCACACAATTGTGAAAGAGTTTCAGCATAAGATCATCCGTATCTGTATCTGTATCGTTATTGGTATCTGTAAGCATATCCGTATCCTTCTGTCCCAAATTCATGCGACGCATGCACTGCTCGTATATATTAAGCACGTCCGGAACATTGCAACGGGCCATGGTGCCTTGGGTGGTCATTATCAGAGCAGTCCATAATGTGTACTCAAACGGATGCCGCTCCAGCAGTTGCTCAATCTGGCTGGCCACCTAGTTAAAGTAAATATATATATTTAATTTATTTTCCATATATGAGTTTTGTATATTCTATTAGGTTACCTCGCTGTCTGGATATGTGACACTTAAAGTGGCAACATACAGCTGCAGCAGCTTTTCATTGCCGGGTAGCTCCTGTAGCGCTGTTCCCAACATATGCAGCTGATGCTCGGCCACAGCCAGTCGATTGGTCTTGGACAAGTTGTAGCTTAGCAAGTGATGCAGCTCAATCCAGTTATTTAATTGCTTCGGCTCCTTGGCGACAAGGTTTTTAAGTTTTTTAATGCGTTGCATGATTTGAGTGCTCTCTTCATCAGACAGTGTGTGGTCAACACTGGGCACAATCAGCTTGAAGTGACGTAAACTCTTCTTGGCATATCGGCGGTATCGTGGTGTCTTTTTTGCGTCTGCTAAACGTCGTTGATTTATTTTGTATTGTGGCCGCGATAGACGTGGTAAGGTGTTCAACTCTCGTTGCGCTTTGTTTGGTGCCTTATCCACGTAGAATTCCACAGTGTTATCAAACTCCAAGGGACGCTGCACGGGGACGACCGGGATTCTAGCTGGGCTGGCACTCCGGCTAGAAGATTCCGATTCTGTATCGGAGTCGAATTCCGTGGCTGCACCAGTATTAAACGACGGCAATGCAATTTCAGCAGGCAACTCGTAGCTGTGGTTGCTCTTCCAATTTGTCTCCTTATCAGTAGAGTTATCTATAAAAGGAAATCAGAATATTTGCAATTTATGTAAAACAGTAAACTACATTACCTGTAGCTGGAATCGGCTGAGCGGGAGCATCCACAACATTCGGTTCACGGTTGTCCCCACCGTCACCGTAAGCCGGAAAAAGAGACATTTTCACTTGTTACAATGCAATTATTGTTTTATTGTCGCCTTTTGAAAAAAAAAAAAACATTAAAAACATTGCATCCAAATAAGTTTTAAAAACAATCGACATGTCGTTCTATCGATATCTTAATAGTATCATCAAATACCAAAGTTGATATTCTCGCTATCGATATATCGATAAAGCGATAAGAAATACTCACGCAATATTCAGAAGCGATACTATCTGAATTTTATTAGAACGGTGGCAACGCCGTTGTTTTGTCAAATTCGCTTATTGCTCGTGCCGATTCTCGGCCACCTTAAACTGAAACTAACTTAACTGCGGCCATTGGAAAAGATTTCTCAAAATGTTCAAAAAGTATGTATAAAGCAAGCTGCAGATCAACTGACAACTAACATATGTAATTATATAGATTCGAGGAGAAAGACAGTATCTCATCGATACAACAACTCAAATCGTCAGTACAGAAAGGTATACGTGCCAAGCTATTGGAAGCATATCCTAAATTAGAGACTCACATTGATTTGATACTTCCCAAGAAGGATTCATATCGCATTGCAAAATGGTAAGCCGCTTAACTACCATACTCGAACTCGATTATTAATGATGGTAACCAATTTATTATTCTTAGCCATGATCACATTGAATTGTTGTTAAATGGTGCCGGTGAACAGGTATTTTTCCGGCATCGTGATGGTCCCTGGATGCCCACGTTGCGATTGCTTCACAAATTTCCATACTTTGTGACCATGCAGCAAGTGGACAAAGGTGCCATACGCTTTGTGCTAAGTGGCGCCAACGTCATGTGTCCCGGCTTGACATCGCCGGGCGCCTGCATGACAGCGGCAGATAAAGGCACTGTAGTGGCCATTATGGCCGAAGGCAAGGAGCACGCGCTGGCGATTGGTTTACTCGCGTTATCTACTGAGGATATGTAAGAGAATCGATGGAAACCAGCAGCTGCTTAAACTACATCTATTTCTCATTGCAGATTAAAAGTCAACAAAGGCATTGGCATAGAGACGTATCATTTTCTCAACGATGGCCTCTGGAAATCGAAGCCCGTCAAATAGACTCCTCGCATGACAGTTTCGGAGCAGGAGCAGCACCAGGAGCACTCACCATGCATTCGTCCTACGTAGTCTTCGTCATTGTCATGAGAGCAAAGATTGGTTTTGATATGCAATTTGTGTTTATTTTTTTTATTTAATTTAATACACGAGTAATGCGCAAGTTAATCTATTATTAAATAATTCGAAATACATTTAACTAATAATTGCAAAGAGTGAGCTCTAGTTGCCAACATGCGCACATCCAACTGCATGCTGCATAAACCACCTGTAGAGATGACCAGTGTGTAACACAAATGGAATCCTTTAGGCCATGTTATTTGGCAAACCAAACATTTAAACATTGTTAAACATTTTGTGTTATTTTATGCATTCGCTTAACATTGTTGTATTTGTGACAGTTCTTTTGCTGCCGGCATGCATTTTATATGCTCAGTATTGATTTTCCACTATTTGTGCAAAACAAATCAGCTGTTTGGTAGAAAAACAGGTTGAACGGACTGCATCAATATTTTGGTATTCCTGTGAATGCTTAGAAATGTGACGTCACAATTGTAACATCGACACTGGGGTGGCAGTAAATCGTACCCCGATTTTATTGTATTTGAGATAAATTATGTAAGAAATGATCGATAAATACACCATATATTTACATATGTCTGTGTGTTTGTTCATGTTCTGCTTGGAACAAAGCATTGTGACGTATGTTATAATTAGCGTTACCTTATTATTCAAAATGTGAGCGCGCTTTAATTTTGTATGGAGCATGCGCATTGTGCACATGTAACGGTTCATCTGCATGTGCGTGTGACATTTGTGTGTGTGTGAGTATGCATGATTGTGCGTCAGAAGCAGCGTAAAAGAAAATTGTTTTCAGTTTCAGTTGCTGCCAGCATTTGTCGCACAGCGCGGACCTAACGACAAAAGCAACGTTATTTGTAAGGAAATATAGACATACGACTAAAAAATACAAAAAAAAAAAATATAGGAAAAACTTTAAACCACAAGTGGTGGACAAGAGTTGAACAATAAACGCTACAAAACGGAATAGTAAAAGGCTAGAGATAGACGTTGAAGGCTGTCAAAGTCTTGGAACGGTTGTGAATTGTGTGCTGCATATGGGAAGAAAAAAAAGGACATTTAAATTTGAATTGCGTACGATGCAGCCAATGCACGTATACGTACATATACATATTGTGTGAGTGTGTGTATGTGTGTGTGTGACTGTCGTTGGCGGTGTGTAGGTGGAGGTGTATGCGCCATTTAGTGTACGAAAAGTTTTTCAAGGAAAACGGATACACACTGTTTGAACTTTCTGAAGGTGCAAAATGCAAGAGTTAATTTTTTTTTTTAGTTTTTTATTTAAATTCTTATTGTGTGTGTTTGTTGTTGCTGAAGTGGGCGTGTGAGTCATGATCAAAAAGGGACAAAGACTTGCGAGTGGTCGCCAAGAGCAACAGTAATAAATACAGTAGCTCACAGCCTATTTGATACACTAATAATATAATATAATATATACATAAAAAAAATAAATAAAATTAATACCTTAAGCTTAAATATGAAATATCAAATCTGCACTTAAATTATATCCTCTCTTAATTAAAAGATAAATTCATTTAAAATGTGTAATATGTAAGAGTAGTGGGTGAAATAAGCTTGGAGCCACTGTATTCATACACACGTACGTATATAGACACACATGCACTACGTTCAATACATACATATGTTATATTAATATGGTCACAATATGTTAAATGCATTCTGTTTCCTTTACATTTATTGATTTAACTTCACTTTTTTGGGCAGACGTTGGTGCTAATTGAGTTGATGTTGATGACATGCAAGGGAAAAGAATTTGCGCCTTCCGTTCGAGTTTACAACTGAACAACAGCAACAAGAACAACGGCAACACCAACAACAATAAATAATCAAGTACAACACAGAGGCATCAGCGAGAAACAGCGCGAGAGAGAGAGAGAGAGGGAGAGTGCTGTACACCCACATAGAGTGAAGAATCGGATGTGTGTGTGCGTGTGTGTGGACGCCTTTTCAATATGGAAGACCTTTTTCTGCTAATTATCAAGGAGTCAACGGGCACCAAGCACAACGCGCTGCGACAAACGGCGCAAATTGCTTACGGTAAATACTACTTGCATATGTGTATATGTGTACATACTTCTAGTTGAGAGTTGTAACATAACAACAACGACAACCACAACAATAAAAGCACAAAACAGCAAAGCACATTGAAAACATGCAAGAACGCAATTTCCTTCCATCGTTTTTCAGTTATTTGGTTGTTTCTGCTGCTGCTGTCGTTGTTGTTGTTGTTGTTGTCGTGTCCGCCCTTTTGCACATCCGTTGTCGTTTCCTTTGTTTTTTTTTTTGTTCTTTTCGGTTCGCTCTTCGCTACTTTCAACCTCAGCAGGAAAGTAGGCAACGATTTGTTTCTAGTTGTCAACCTCTACTCTCTCCCTCCCCATCCCCTTGTCCATTATCAGTCCTAATTGCTGCCCAGCTTATCTGTAATATTTTAACTGGGCCTGGGTTTTATGATGACAATGACTTGGAACGTTTCGATTTGCCATTTATTTGCAGATAAACTTTATCGACAACATGGCATACATAGAGATCCGTCGCATGAGCTGCGCTCCGTTTGCTTTACGGCACTGCAAATGGCCTTGGACACGAAGCGGCCAAAGTTCATCACAATGGGGCTCAATGGTCTGCATGTAAGTACTAAATGAGAGGCGGACGAGTCATTTATCGAACGGGTTCTCAGGCAATTGTGCGCCTGTTTCCGTACGGAAATAATGTTCAGACTGACTGACAATAACTTTGAAATGGGTAAACTAATTGCCCAGGTCAGAGCGCAGTGGGCAGTGTCAAGAATGCATCACGAAAGTGAATTATTTTAATTTAAGGTCATGACACTACAAAAAATGAAAAGAACAAACCATCTCTTTGACATGTTCATTTGAATGCATTCAAATCAATGTGATGATGATTTGTAGAAATAAAATATTATTATCAAAGTAAAATTATAAGACTGACTTGAATTAAAAAAAAAATCAGAAATTTAGGGTTACATAAGGGTTGGGCAGCTAGTGGCTCACAGAGCTCACCAGGCTCTTTCCGTTCTATTTGCAAATTGAAGCCATAAATTCGCCTGCTTCTTTATCTTTGAATTATAATATTATTTCTGATATTAATGATATTATATTTCACAAAGACTTAAGAAATCTTACAAATTAATGCACTAGTCACTACGAATAAATTATTTTTTGAACACATATTTATACTTTCAAATTAAATGCAAAAAAAGAAATTGACCATTTATTTTGTATATCTATAATTTTTACTATTATATTACTCTTATTGTTATTTTTTTTTTATTTTGAATTAGTTTATATCTTCCTGAACCTTCAGAAACCTTACTAGATACCAGCATCAGCGAGTCCCCTTTGTCAACCCCTTAGATGTCCTTTGTCCTAGGGTTAAACTAGGATACCCGTTACTTACTTCAATATACAATAGTACTTTAAAGAAAATACTTGTTTTGCTCTGAAAACTTTAATTCGCCGATCTTAATGCGAATTAGTGGGGTTATAGATAATACTTATACATAACGTTAATTACCACAAAATACGTATTATCTTAAAAACTGTGGGTGTGGTGGTTTTTCGCGATTTGCGGGGGCGGATAATGCTGATCAAGAATATATATACTTTATAGGGTCGGAGATGCTTCCTTCTCCCTGTTACATACATTCCAACGAACACAATACAATCATTTACTTATTTTTTAAGTAACAGGTATAAAAACCAGATAAATGTATGGCTATAGAAAAATTGTACATACAAGATAAAAAAATGAAATTTTAAGATTGAAATTTGATGTAATACCATTAGGTTTGTTGACAAATTCTTTTAAGTCAATTAGTTTTTTATTTCTAAAAATAGTTAGACCCAATTATTTATCGCATTATTTATCTACTTTCAACTTGTTCTAAGAGAATCATAGCCAACGATAATAAAATAAGGAATATAAAGAAAGGTTAATTAACTTAGTAAATTTTTCTTTGCCGACTGCTTTTAGTCGTGCATAAATAAATAAATAAAAAATAAGTTAACTGTGTATAAATAAATAATAAATAATATAAATAAAGTTTAATTGTATATAATTATACTTTAAGAATACCAGAAAAATATATTACGAAAAAAATTGAGCTCTGTTCCAATATCAGTGTTTGCTTTATTTATATTCTATATTTTCTGTTGACAGCGCGTCATCAAGGACGAACGCTTCTACATCGGTCTGGAGCCGGAAGATGATTCAGTGTGGCTACCATCGCAACTGCTGCGTGCCACAAATGGCATTCTGCCATCGACGAGCAGCGAGGACACTGTGGTGAATGTGTTGCGCCTCTTTCTGGCCATGGCCTGCTCACCGGCGTGCACGCTAAATGGTCGACTACTTATTGAGATACTTTCACGATGTGGTGAATGTTGGGAGATGGGTTCGAGAGCCACCAAGGCTGCCTCGCTGGCCGCTGCCTCCCAATGTCTACGAACATTCTGTGCATTTCTTATCGAGGAGGCCGAGGAGGTTAAGAAGACAGCGCCAGCTGGTCTAATGACACAGACTCAGGCCTCGGCCGTTTATAATGAGGTGATACCCGTGATGCAGTGGCTCTGTAGTCGCCTTGTAGAACCCAATGTCAACAATGCGTCCCCGAACAAGAAATGCGAAAATCCCAGCTCGCTTTATCTCACCGAATGCATACTAACGCTCAGCTCGGCGCTACCCCGCAATGTGCACGCCAATCCACACTTTACTTCATTCCTCTGGCAGAAATTCTGTCCTACGCTGGCCGCCGCCCTCGGCTCACCCGGTCGGATTAACTTGGACAAAAAGTTTACTTACAAGTGAGTTCAGCGCACTGTTCACAAACTCTTTTTCGCATTAATTAATCAGAAATTTTTGATTCTACAATAGAATTGCAAAGCGAATATTAAATATGAAATATGTGATAGACCAGATGAATGTTCTGTAGATGTTTTTTTATAAATTGATTCGAAAGTATGAATCGAAAAGTCCTATTATCCGTTAAAATTTCATATATTTGAATATATTTTTGTAGTTTTTTAGTAAGAAAAACTTTCTTGTATTTTGATGTATCTTTAACCAGGGCCCGTAACGATTATAAATCTTAAAAAAATTGCAAATTTTAACTTAATTTGTGATTTAAATTAATCAAAGACAAAATTGAAAAATACAAATTATTCTTATTATAAAAATTAGCATTCTAAATTATTTTTAAATTATTATTTTTATTATAAAAACTAAAATATGATTTAAAAAAAATGGAAATTACAGTTACATAATTTTTAAATAATAATTGAAATTTTGCTGTTATTTTAAAACTTTTATAATTAAGATTAAAAATAAAGAAGCTAAATTTTATATTTATGATAAAAATTGAAAATAAAAGGTTATTCTTTTTTCAGGGTACTTATTTCACAAATAGTATTTCTAAGATTTGTTTGCGATCCCTGATATCAACCAATCTTATACATCGTGATTAAACTTAGTTCAGATATAACTTGTATGTCATATTGCTGTCTATGATCTAGAGATTTAAGTATTCGGCGTGCCGAATTCTTTTTGTTTTTTATTACTAATGGTTATTTTCTTGACCAGGGATGCTCTACACATGATTGAAAATGAGGCGCGTGGTTTTTTCACTGGACCCGGCTTAGATGGACCGCAAGCGCGTTGCGTTTACTTGACGGCTATTCAGCTACTGCGCATTGCCGGTGCACATGGATCGCTGCGACCGATGCTGGAGGCGTTGTTCCATCGCATGGTATTACTGCCGGCACCGCTGAATCGCACAGAGCCATTAAGATGTGTGCGTGAGATCTTTAAGAGTCCCGAACGGCTTATAGATCTAGCCGTGATACTTTATGTGGACAAAAATACGGCGCAAGGCTGCAGCGATGAGATGGCGCTTTTCCGACTGTGCGTATAACATACAAACATGAACAATTGAATGATTTCATAAATTATCTTGTCTTTATTCTCTTTTTAGGCTGGTGGATGCTATGGAGGAGTGCGCCTATGGGGCCAGCGCGGGTAGTGCCACTGAGGCAAGTCTGCAAGCGAGCGTGGAGTGCATGGTGGCGCTCTTGGATAGTCTACAGGTGTTGTGCAGCGGTGAGCTGACAGAGTCCATGATAAGCGATCAGATTGTGCAGGTTGTGAATGCGCGACATGAGCTGCTAAAGGATGCGGACTACTCGGGACCGTTGACATACCAGAGCATGGCTCGACTGCCGGCTCCATATCGGGATGCCATTGTGGAGTTTCGGCAGAATGTGTTTGAGACGTCATCTGGATCAGAGAGCGAATGCGATCCGCCACATGAACAAGATGCGGCTTCAAATGGTTCCGGTGACACCGAAGGTCCTGAGGATGATGAGCCTAGCAGCTCGAGCGATGAGACATCTCGTGTGGAAAATCGATGGCCGTATTCCCACCTCGAGGCGCCTGTCATGCCCATTCGAACGGACAGCGACAACGATCGTCAGCATGCACGCGATTTTGCCAAGGCTTTGCGCCAGGATCTGGTGCCGAAGCTACTGCGTTTGCGCAGCTGCGTCGAACTGGATGAGGCAATGCAGGAGTTTGCATCCGCTGTTTGCCAGGAGAACAGCATGAATTTCTCCGACTTTGATTACAATTTGACGGCAATCAATGCGGATGGCATTTATTTGGCCATATATTCATCGTTGTTGCTTAGCTTGCAGCTAATGCGTGCTGGCTACTATGATCAGCAGCCGTCCAAGGATATACTGGTGCCCATGTCGGAGCAACAATTCGTTACCTCCGTGCAGAACACTGGGGTGCTCGTCTACCTCTCATCGCCCTGGCTGTGCGAGCTCTATCAGTCGGTCATCGTTTGCAATATAATGGAAGCCATGACCCGACAACAGTTGGAGGGCAGTGGACCACGTTGTGCGTTGGTCGACATGCTGTGCGATGCTGGCGGCTTGGCCACCACTCAAATGTTATCCGAATGGCAGCGCCTGCAGACGGCAACGGTGAAGCACAGTGACAATGAGCAGCATGACAAACGGCGGGAGGCGGCAAAGAAATTGTGCCGTCGTCTGTTGACTTGCTGCTGGGATTCTATGGTGATTGTGCTTAGCTCGGGTTTGGGCGATCTACAAAGCACTGCATCCAACAAGCTGGTGGCTCTCTCCAAGCGCACACTGCGCGTCAAGGCAAAAGCCAACAAGTCCAACGGCGAAGCTCTCTATGCCATGTGCTTGGACGGTCTACATTCGGTAAGGTGTGAAGCTAAGCAAATTGATTCAACCTAATCAAATCATTTAATTATTATCTTAGGCCGCAACACTTAGCAACAGCCTCAACCTGCAGCATTTGGCCGGCAAAATACTCAATTTGTTGGCCTCCAATGTTTGCCAGACAAGTGGACCACGCATCTCTGCGAGCCAAGCCATGTCCATGGATGTAGTGCTCACTGGTGGTCTCAATCTAGGCAGCTACAGCGCTGATTGCTGGCAGAGCATCTTTGCGGTGTGCCGCCATGTTAGCCAACTGGAGCACGAGATCTTCAGCATGCAGAATCCGTCAATAGCCGCCTCGCCAGGCAGCAGTCGGCGGGATCTGGAGACGGGTGAAAAGCTTAATAATGGCAATGCTTTGGATAAGTTAAATCTATCCTCTATTCCCATTGATGATGATGAAACGTGGTGAGTGATGCTACTTTTATTCTATTACAGCTTATAGCTACAGTCCCATAAATAAATAAGAAACTATCGACACTATAAATAGCACCAACTGCTTCCAAATATGTAAATCGAATACCTAAAAACACAAAAAACTTTGAAAAAAAACTGATGCTTTTTTAAGTTTAATAATATTAGTAGACAAAAGCGTAGGCAGATTTGTGCGAAGGGGCGGGCCCAAATTCTTTTTCATGATTTATCACACAAGTTGTTAAAAAATTGTTTGAAAACCACCGTTCGAAATTTCGGAGTTCTGTAAATGTCAGAGATTTTATTTTTTTGAACATATTTCGAACTCACTTATGTCAACTACGATAAATGAATATAAAATTTCAACAGAAGTTTTAATTTTAGGTATATTTTATATAATTAATTATTAAATACAGCATACATTCTTTAAAAAAAAATGCACAAAAAAGTAAAGTTTGTTTTTGAAAGTCAAAATTATTGAATTACATGATATTAATTTTTAATTTGAGTAAAATGATATGTTACGCATTTTGAATTTTATAATATATTTTTCTTTTACCAAATATTAGTTAATAATTTTGTTAATATCTGAAATGAATTAATGGCAACCGATTTCAACAAAATTATTGCTCTGACACCTTTAAATCTTTTATATACTTCTATCAAGCAATGAAAGATCCAGAGTTTGAAGTTTTTTGCGTTTTGAAGTGATGTGACACAGCTATGTGTGGATTTAGGAAGGTACAAATTTGTTAGCGGTGAGTGAAGGGTGGGGTAAGTCACGGGCAGAAGCTTATTACCTCTGTAACTAAATTATAAATTCTAAATTATAATTCTGGAAGCACAGTCTGTTTTGGTGATTCCTTCCTAGGTATATACAACTATATTTTTATTATTCCTTTCATATTAGTAGTACCATTAGCTCAAAAATTTAAGCGTGCCTCTGACATGTAGTTATAATGAATTAATTCAACAAAAACAATAAAACTGGAAGGGATGAGTTCAAGTTTTGAAAACAAAGTTGCAAGGTGTTATTTTTATTTCCTTTTTTTTTTTTTAAAGAATAAGTACTGGGCGTCTCACAGTTTAGCTTAAGTTTATGGGGTCTGTCTCGTTGTCTTTAATGCATTACACATTTCGTGATAGATTTATAATACCCTGTTCAAGTATATAAGGTGTAAAGTTAATAGTATTTAAAATGTAACATCTTCGGTCATTATAAATTTATGTCAATAAGGACCACAAGCATTCTAATCTAATTTTATTATTTCTGTAATGTAATGTTTGTGTTGGATTACATTTCTGGGTGTAGTGCGCAATTACTGTATGTTACTCAAACTTTAAACTTATTTTTAGCTAAGCTGTGAATAGTTTTCAATGAATCAATTCACACTTCCTTCTGGACCGCTAAATCAATTCACATTCAGTTTATATAAATGTGCTCTTACTTTTCTCTGTTTTCTTTTCTTTGAACAGCGTGGATGTGTATAGCTTCTTGCAAGCACCATTGCAGAGCCCCAACACGAATATCACATCCATATTGAAAGTGTACTCGGGCACCAATGAAACTGTGTTGCTTAGTCAGAGCGATACATCGAAGGTGCTCTGTGCACTCTCCCACCAAGCCGAGAATCTGTTTAGCGATGCGGCCGAAAGACTTAGCCTTCCGTCATTGTGTCAATTCCTGAAGCATCTGTGTCGCGCCTCACGTGATCAGCTCTACAAGAGTCAGGTGACACGCAAGGGTGGCAGCACACGCATTTGGTGGCCAAGCAAAGGCTGGAAAAAGTTGGATTCGCTACCCATGTCCCTGCTACTGCATCGCATTGGCGATGTTACGCTCAAAGTATTTCGCAGCTCACGACCCCTACTACATGTATTAAAAGTTTGGGCCATAACAGGACCGCATTTAATGGATGTAAGTTGTTTTTCTATATGTTTCCAAGAAGAGATATAAATAATTGTAATCGCACAATTTAAATTGTTTTTTTTAAATTTGTTTATTGATTAAAATCAAAAATAATTAAATTTTCAATCATAATAAATAATTAAGTCAATTTTTAATTAAATCAAAATTTAGAATTGCAATCTCATGGCTTACAAACCTACTTCATCATTTCAAAAATTGAAATTAAAAAAAAAAAAAAGATTGTAGTTCAATGAATTGATTATAATTGGCTTTAAATTGATTTCCGATAATAATTTCTAACTATCATCAAACAAATACAATATGAGCAATTGTGATGCAATCAAAAATTGATTGATATTTTTTTCAAATTTATTTTTTAGTATGGAAAAAATAATGTTATATTAATAATTTTGTGTTTTTGTGTTTATAGGCTGCCTGTCATCGGGATCGCATGATCTCGAAGCGTGCCATCGAGTATATACATGATATAATAACAGCATTGCTGGTGGAGCAATCGGAGCTGCCATATTTCCACTTCAATGAGGCTCTGCTAAAGCCGTTCGAGAATCTACTTAGCATGGACACGTGCGATGTGGATGTGCAGGACCAAATTGTGGCCTGCTTGTATGAGATTGTTGAGGCGCATCGCACCGAGATACGATCTGGCTGGAGGCCATTGTTTGGAACGCTTCGAAATGCTCGCAGTCGCATGTTAAACATGAGCAACATTATCGACATCTTTAGGGTGTTCCTGGACTCTGATAATACGCTAGTCTTTGCTAATGCTGGACTCGACTGTATACTTTGTCTGTTGTCCTATCTGGAGATCTCTGGTGGCGGTGGACCCAATAATAATGCCTGCGGCGAAGATAATGATAATACATTCAGACCAACAGATTTTTTGCATGAGACATTGCGCTTCTTGGAGCGATGCTCGAGCATTTTGGGCTTTATGTACAGCATGCCCAAGTGCCCAAATTTTCATTCCACATACAAGATCAAAGGCATCTCGTATACACATATCATAGACGCCAACATACCAAGCTCCATGGAGAATTTTACATATTTTGGCAACGATTATCTACAGACAAAGAACGAACAATATATGATCTCATATCGATCGCTACACATTGACAAGGACACGATTGTGAAGATTGATGAAATGGATAAGCCGTCGGGAGTGCTCAAAGTGTGGTTCTTGCTGCTGGACGGCTTAACAAATTCCCTGATTGTCTGCCCCTATTCACATCAGGCGCCAATTCTGCAAACGATCTTTAAGCTATTCAAAAATCTATTAACCACTCCAGGCATCGATTTTGGATTTTATTGCATTAATCATCTGTTGATACCCATGATACAAGATTGGCTGCGTTATATTAACAAAACATCAGCCAGCTGGCAGCTGATAGAGAAGAATTTTAAGCATTGTTGCTGTATGACCACCGATTTGGTTGTGGAGTTCATTGAGAAATCTGTGCCAGAACAACGACGTCTGGGTGCCAGTATTAAGACGCGTTTAGCACAAATCGTACATCCCGCCGATAATCTAATTTACTCCAAGCTCAAGTTTGTCACCGAACAGGTGCCAGCGACGGAGCAGCCCAATAGCACCCAGTACGATAGCAGCTCCAGCTGCGCCAGTGATGAGCACAATAATTGCAACAGTACCAGCAACAGTAACAACATCAACAGCAATAGCAATAGCAACATTAATAGTAACATTAATAGCAATAGCAATTGCAACACTACAAATCCAACCAATGTCTCTGTCAATCACAATCCGATTGAGTCACCCACAAAAATATCTAGCTCGGCAACGTTGGCATTAAAGCAACTATTGCTGGTGCTCATTGAGTGTGCGGCACAATCGCAGGAGGCGATTGCCAGGATATCAGTTTCCTGCTTGAAGCATGTTATACTCTCCACTGGCATGCTGTTTAACGAATCACAGTGGATGATTGCTTGCTCGGCTATACATCGAGCGTGTACGGTGACTATTGCGCCTCTGCGTCAGCTCTCTTTTGCATTTCACGAGAAATCCAATAGCTTCTATGGTGACTGTGCCAATGTGAAGGTTGCCGCACGACGTGATAGCACACTCGAGGAGCTGGCACGTATCTATGCCCTTGCCCAGCAGGTCTTTCTTTCGGACAACCAGCGTGAGCCGAACCAATCACAGGGACCGGGTCAGGCAGCACCACCTACAGCTCCTGGTGGAGGCGGTGGTGGCCAGTGCAAAAGCAGCTCATCCAGCTCTGCCCAGCTATCGGATGATCGCAGCTATTCATTTCTCTTATATCCACTGAACAATGGCTTCAATTCAAATCTGGATAACTTTGTCATACGTATTCCATTCAAGAATCTTGTGGTGGGTCTGCTGGCAAATCAAATGTTGCTTCAGCTGGTGGCAAAGTTGTTGCTATCACGACTCAAATGTGTCCCCCAGGCAGTCTCCACTTGTATCTTTGATAATTACGCGGCATCGGCATCAACGCCCAGTCACGATTACGATCTGGATTTTCGCTCCAAGGAGATCTTGTTGCGCTGCGTCAAACAATATCTAATGTCCGCCTTGGAGTTTGACTCGCGTCCCGGACTCAAGTTTCTAATGCAGAAAGTGTCAAATATTGAATACGCCGCCAATTTGTACAAGCAAATGACCTCATCCTGGATGATCTACTACATAGCATTGGTTGACTCCCATCTTAACGATATTGTGGTATATAATTTGGGTGCCGAGGATCTTAATTTCATATTGGAATCATGTTCAAGGCTGAACACCACCACAGTTAAAAAGAAGGAGAATTTTGTGCGCTACTTGTTTTGCCTTCAGGACGCCTGGAATTTGGTGTGTGAACTCTATCTGAGCAATTCGGCGTTGCATGACATCGAAAATGGCAAATTCCGAACCCAGCAGAAGCTGCCTATGCACATGGCCGCCAAATCCATGTGCATCGCCCTCAATGGCAATGGAGATGCGGCCAGCAGCAGCGCAAATAATCACACGGATGCCACCACCGATGGCAACGGATCCTTGGGTAGCGGTAGTGGCAACAACTCAACATCCCCAAGCAAGTGTGTGCAGCTGGAGGAGGAGAATGTGACAATGACAACGCTAATAAGTGAATTCCAACCAAAGTGTCGCAGCAATCCATTTGATACAAATCGCCAGGCGGCCAAAACGGAGGCGGAGTCCATTTCACCGGAGATCGAGCAACAGCGGGCGACGAGCATTTTAAAAGATTCGAATTATAAGCGAGCAGCGCTCGCCCAACTGGTGGTGGCCTCCATGGAGCTGCTGCGCTCGTTGCCCAACGAGGCTGAGGATAATCTAAAGCTGCTGATGACGCCCACCATTAGGGAAGCCTTTCGCCTTGTCCAGCTGCAGGGCAATGAGCTGAAGGTTAACCAGTTTTAGGCAATGCTTGTTGAGTTTTATTTTGATCTGTAGGCGCAACTAACACATGCCCCTACACCCCTTTCTATCTATCTCTATCTCTCTCTCTCTCTGTGTTTTCCTCTCTTTCTTTCTGTTTACATATGCATTATACTTTGTATCCTTCGTCTGCTTGCAAGGTAGGAAAGGAATAAATCATTTACACGCTGCCCAACGACCTACATACTATATCCACATTGTCTTGCTCAACAAAACCTAAGTTTAAAGTTGCTTTTTTGATCAGGCGTGTAGCAGTTTTGCATAACGGTTAAGGTCAAGGCTACGTTAATATCGCACGCTTTCTCAATCTTTCTCTCTCTATTTCACACACACACACACACACACAAATTGTGTCTCGTACTCAACCTATCTAACCGCCGCCTGCATTTTCTACCACAGCAGGCAAACCATTTCAAAGTAAAAGCTCAACATGTCGGCACAAATCAAACTGAACGAAAGTACAACTCAAAAGCTGCTATATAATAAGAAAAGAAGTTGAGGAGAAAGTAGATATAGATAAACATAGATGATGATGAAGCTGAAGCAGCGTAAACAACGTAGTCCTGTACATTGTAACTAATTAGCAACCTTAGCACTTTTTCTATTCCAACCCAAAACAACGCCACCACAGCACTATCCCATAAAATCCATTATAGTTAAATATAGTCGTCTGTTTCTTATGTGCACTTCCAAATGCTATAAAATTCTTTCCCTCCTCTCTCTCTCTTTTTCTCTCTACTTATTTCAAATCTTTTTTACTAAAGAAGCTTGAAAGTTTTAGAACTTTTCTAATGCGTAATGTGAAATCAAAAATATTTGTAATAGTGGAACATGTGTACTATATCATCGATCGCTATTATGTGTTGTGCCTATGTAGCTAACCTAAAAAATTAAAAGAAACCAATGAAATATAAAAGGAAAACAAAATATTTTTGATGGCCTTTATGCGTAGAGCAGCGCCATAATCGAGTTATAAATGTATGAATGTCAGCCTATATAAATACAATTTTATGTATCTTAGCTTAAGAACCGCTTCAAACTTCTATATAGCTCGTATAATTTAGCTATAGCTACAAATTATATCAATTTATACTTAAAGTCCTATAATGAAACTGTCAGCCACAAAACTGTATAAACGATGGTAAGGCAATTACTAATTATAAGGTCTGCTCCTTTAATTGTAATCAAATTAAAAGCAGATCTTAACTTATAATAAAATGTAAAAAAAATATACATACTAATAATATTGTACTTACATACATATATTGTATTTCAGCTCAATGTTATATACAAATGCTACTTGAAAGGACTAAGTGTATACTCTCTTATTATAGTTATTAATTTGCATAAAAAAACATAGTATAACATAAGTATGTATATACATACATACATCAATAACATTATATGAAACAAACGTAAACATAAAGCGAATGTTAACTAACACAAAATCAGTGCCGCCCATTAATCCACGATTACCACCATTAATAATTAGTCAAAGACATACACATACAACTCTACACACACAGACACACACACACAGACACACATACATATACATAGACAGACACACATACACACACAGACCTATAAAGCCTAGAGTACTTTATGCATACGTTTCACGTATATTGTATGTGACCAGTAGTCCCGCGCTGCCTTTAAACTAGCATACATGTTGTACCAGTGTGCGTACCTAAGAGAAATACAAACCTTACAAAATCTCAGACACTTTGCACTATCGTCGCTTCTTAGCCTCTGTTTAATATTTAATAGCTTTAAAATTCGTTTTTGCCCAGCTACAAAGCCCCTTTATATGAAATAAAAATTAGAAAAATCCATACGTAAACACACTTGAAACTACATATTGATAAAAATATATATATACATTTATATCTTTATATATACTTAGTTATATGCATATTTAAAGAGCTAAAAGAGTTATATAGCTTTATATAAATGTACTTATATGTAATATAGTTGCTTCCGGGATATATACTCTTTGTTGTAAATGTCTAAACGAAAGAAAAGATACAAAATCTTTTTTATATAAGTATATAAAACTATAAATGTATATGGAAACTATATTAGGTACAGTACTACAAATCTATACATACATGCAAGTACTATATACATACCTACTTATACATATATATATATTGTCGCTTCTTGTGTTATATACCTGGCCATCTCTAACTCTCTCTATTTAACTATTAACTTGTACTATCTTGTAACTATATACTTATAAGTGCGAAAAGTATCCATAGGAACTGTTGATACCAGAAAATGAAAGAGAACAAAGAAGCGAAGTTATATGAATTATTTAAATGCAAGCTACTTAGTATGTACTTTAACTCTCCAAGAGTGCATTCGTAATACATATGGATGAAAATACAAAATTAAACAACGCTTTCGCCACTTTACTAAAACACATTTCAGGAGTTGTTTTATTTTCAATCAAAACAAGCATGCCCTGGGATTTTAAGGAGTATAAATCATGGCTGCAAACCTAAATTTTGGGAAAGGTTTGTGTCGATGGCTCGAATAAATCGAAAGGTTTCGATTTGCTTTGCAAAACGTTTCATCTCTTAATTGTTTTTCCATTTTCCTTATCTTTTTAGGCTAATAGAATTATTTAATAAAAAAAAGATTCTTAACTTTAAAAAGATTCTAAATTAAGATAATGATTTTATTATAATATTGTTCTATTCTATTTTATTATTATATATCTATTGTTTCAAAAGCTACTCTCTCTTCGCTCGCGGTGCTACACTCAAGCGTACTCGTCTGTTGGAGATCCCGTAACTACCATGGAAAAAGCTGAAACTAGTAAGAATTAAAAAATATTTCGTACTTAGATACTTACCACGCAAAAGATTTGATACACTTGCAAAACGCTGCATTACATTTTCGTCTACTTGTTCCAATAACAGCTATATGATAAAGATAAGCCGATTTAAACCAACTTCAGGAAGGATGTGTAAGACCAACTTAAATGCATATTCTATCAGCTTGGTAACAATATCTCATAAAACAAAAAAGCTATATGATATAGTGAACCGATTTAAACAAACTTCGGTCAGGTTGTATAAGTTCTGCCACGCCACGTCATGCCTGTTACGAACAATTTTTTTTTAAATAAACTTAACAGACCCATATTCTTTTTTATGTACGGGGTCTAAAAATGTATAACATTTTGTTGGAGTTTCGAGGGGTGAATTGTTTAAGGATTCGATTCATTATCCAGCTCTAGTAACCAGAAATCTGAACCAAACCGGTTTTGTGTGATTAAATTAGAGCCGGATTGCAGAGTTGTTCTGAAAAGATCATAGTTTTTGTTCCTAATTCATCATTATCAATTTTGATCAGGCCTTTTCCGGTTTTCTCTTTTTATTTTATACCTTTTAATAAAATGTATCTTTTCACGCTGAATTTAGGATGTTTACAAATGATTGTTTTTCAATTTATCAGACTAACATTCACCAAGTAAAAATAAATTTATCCGGCAAATTTTTTTGAAAGTGAAAACCGAGCACGGTCTGTATAATAAATTCGCAACTTAAACTGTGGATATTGTTTTTCATTTTAAGCTTTAAGTGTGCGAAAAATAATTTACAACATGTCGCCCTGATTACAAAAGGTTACTCCGGTGATTGAAAATGACCCATCGGTCATAAACTTATTTGCAATGCTCCAATATAAAATTTGTTTTACTGGTGAGGTACAAATATTTTAAAATAGGTACAACTGTAATACATATTTAGTTACAGTCAATTGTTGCTATGTAAGCTTGATGACACTGTTACGCAATTTAGGGCCGGCTTTTCATTGCGTCCTTAAATTTTATCTTAAAGATATTTTTAAATTTGACATTAATTTCTACAAAAAAAACTCTGCGAGGAAAAAGTCTAGTAACGAAAGTCATTTCATACCTTCTGATATAAAATTTTGTGACGAGCAATATTTAATTTAATATATAATTTTAAAACAAAAATATATAATTTACCAAAAAAAAAAATGACAGTCTGCACCATGCGCAAAAAGGTTGAGCTTCTCATATCTACCTTTCTAACGATATATAGCTAGTTGTCGGATTTGGGTGTTCGAGGTATCAATCGACGCGTATTTTTGATAAGAAATTAATAAAAAAATAAATTTTACCAAAAAGCATCAACGGTCCCATTAGCTGCAATCATTTAAATTTTGCCCCTTCCACTTACATCCCTTATCTCATGAACCAGGTGAGTTAGCAAAAGTTTTAGTATGCAATTTTCTTAGTTAGGACTGAACCTTTCGTTCGGTAGACAACGATCTGATCGGACAGTCGTAGCAATTTTTCCATATTAGCTGTATATATTGCTAGTCACCGCTTTTCGCACGCTTCGTGCTGCTTTCGTCACTAGCGCAGACTGCCGTCCGCAGTGATACATTTTACGTCAAAATATCTTTTACATAGGTGCGGATTATTGATTGTTGATGCCAGGTTGATGCCGCGGTTGAAAACCTCCGGTGGACTTCTTTATATGCGAGCAAAGTGGAGAAAAATGTTGGTGCTTGATTTTGGTTTTCTTTAACTTAAAAATAACTAAATAATAATTCGCTAAAATTCAAATATGCCCACAAATATTATTTAGCGGGGCCCCGATTAATATAAGGCACAAAACTCACCAAAGTTCCTTTATTTTTGTCTTGAATTTTGTCATATATTTTCATTTCGATGTTTATGCCGATTTTCATGCCACCGAATGAGATGGCTGAACAAACGGACAAAAACACTATTGAAGCTACGTCCCGAGTTTTAAAAACAACTTACCCAGACGGTTTAGTTCAAGATTAGCTAGGTAGGGAAATTGGATTGTTAAAGAAATTAAAACTATTTATGAAATGAAATACCGCGGGAGTTACCGCCAACCGTTCTACATCACCCCCACCTTAAACCCCTCGGACAATGTCAATGGTCTACTGAACGACTATGTCATTCAACCCGGACATTACTTTGTCCATCGCAACAATTTGATTACATTGCCTACCACAGCATAAACCGCCGACACAACACACTTGAGATTCAATGTAAACAACATTGAATCTGGGACTCGATATCCGACATAAAGTCGACTCAGCGGTTTCGTAATACATGAGCCCCAACATAGCTCTATATTCATATACTTTGTTCTCTTATATACTAAGCCACAGAGCCTCTGCGAAAGGCTTCTTAAAACTAAAACGGAATAAACTCTGTACACTTGGTTTTCGAATCTTGCCAGAGGCAGTCAGTCTTTATTCATTTCTAATAACAAAACTTTAACATTCAATGAACACTTAACATAATACTCAACAAAAGCAACACCTAGAAGGATAACCCAAGGACGGAACTGGATACACCAGCAAGGAACTGGTAATTGGCGCAGCCGGACTAAAGAACCGAGGATCGTTCCCTGGAGAAAATGGAAATCAACTTCGCCTTATTTCTCACATTGTAATAATACCAGGTGAGCACTTAGTGGCAATGATAGGCAGGAAAAGTGAAATGTGAAAAGTGCAATAATGAACAAACTCGCCCGTGAAAAAAAAGTATAATGAAACAAAAATAATAATAAGTGAATAGTAAATTATATAATTCCTCGGCATGAAAAAAAAAAAAAACTAAAACCTAAAACTTGTATTATCGTGCGGAAATTTAGTGCAGATAACCGTCGGTATGCAAATACATACATACAATAAATTAAAACCTAAAATTGTATAACCGTGCCACGTATCTAGTGCAGATCACGCCGGTATGCAAACGCACACACATATAAAATAAAATTAATTATTAATTACTTTGTGACCGTGCCAGATTCTAGTGCCGATCACAAATCATATACACAAAAAAAAATTAATTATTAATTATTTTGTGACCGTGACAGAAACTAGTGCAGATCACCGCCGGTATGCGAATACATATCTACAAAAAATTAAAAAACAGAGAAACCTTTTAACTGTGCGGACATCTTATGCAGATACCGTCAGTAAACAAATACATATATACAACAAATTAAAATAAAAATTTTCTGACCGCACATTTAGTGCAGATATACATATATACAACAAATTATAAAAAAAAAATTTTTTTCTCATATATTCAATCTTTATTACCATTCTCTGTTCATATATAGCTGCCTAAATATCAGGAATAAAATAACATAATTAAAAGTAACGAATTATTCATCCTCTCTTGCCCCACTGTTCCTACATTGTATACTTATCATCGCAAACATATACACCAAATATTTCCACTTTGCAAACATCGAGATACGATCTTTGACAAGTGGTAAGTGTGAGCAAAGTTCACACTGTAGCCTTTAAGTTCTTAAAAGAAAAAAAAAATGCTTAAATTGCACTTTGCGGTTGCAAGGACCACTCGAAATTTGTATATAAGTACAATTGTAATTGTATTCAACAAAACTCGAGTGGACGTCCCAAATGTAATATGAAACCCCAATATCGACATAGCTAAACAAAACAAATAAAAAGAAAATATATATAAAATAGAAAACATATAACCACTTATATTCAAAAAACATAAACGAACAGGAACAAAGCACTAAAAATACACATTTTTCCCTATTCTATTGCCATTGAGTTCACACAAAATATCTTATAACACACACACACTATTTACACATTTCTTACAGACGTCAACAATAATATCGTCTACAAAAAAAGAGATAAGTTATATTGCAAAGTTACACATTACTTTATACATACATACACTATAATAATTTATAATAGATTATATATCTAAATATTAAGCTACATTTTGCACTAACTTGTCTCTTTTATACACTATATATATTACACTTACAAAATTATATATAATACCTATAGCAAAAAAAACAATTCGTTAAATTGTAAATGTCCCAAAGAGGTTTGGTGGCCAAAACAAAGTCCAGATAAGGTCTAAGAAGTAGAACCCTTAGAAGTATCATTAGCTTACCAGAAATTAGGGAGGAAGAACCCTTTACGCCTGAAACTCAACGAAATATGAATTCAGGAAACGGATCTGGAGCGACCGGGAATGATAGTCCTGCAACTAGTGGGGCGGGTATAGGAGAAGGTAGCACTGTACTAAACACTTCTATAAACATGACTCTCAACCCAACTGATATTCTCGCTCCTGCAACTAGTGGGGAGGGTATAGGAGATGCTAGCACTGTACTAAACGCTTCTATAAGCATGACTCTCAACCCAACTGATATTCTCGCTTTCGTAGAGCAACTTCCTACCTTTGAAGGAATCTCGGGAACATTGGAAAAGTTCATAGTTAGCGTTGAAGAGATAATTATGCTCATTAGGGGTACGGACCATACACCTGACGGACAGTTCCTCTTACGAACATTGCGAGACAAAATAATAGGAAAAGCGGACCAGACATTGAACATGCTAAATACTAGACTTGAATGGGACCACATTAAGGAAAATCTAAACCGCATTTACTCATGCAAGAAGACCGAACCAATGCTCATTAGGGAAATGCAAACTCTACCGGACGGAATTTCCTTTGGCAAACTTTTCTTCGATATCCTGAGAATTAGAAATCAATTGCTGAATCTTCCTTGCACGTATGACCATCAAGGTGTTAGCCCGATGTCCAAAAAAGCGTTGTATGACAAGATTTGTCTCCATGCTTTCTTGGTCGGACTTCGCGATCCCCTTAAGACAATCATTAGGGCTAGGAACCCGACCACGATCGAAAAAGCATATGAGTGGTGCCAAGCCGAACAGGGCTATTACACGTATAACCAGGTACAAAACAGGACTAAAAATTCTAACAATAACGGAGGTAGGACCAGGCCATATGACAAAAATTCCACCCAAAAGAACCATGGAACTAACTTCAACAATAATAACAACAGGACGTACAACCGTAGGGATACTAATCCTTCAAATCAAAATCCATTCAGACGGGAGGGCAACCAGACACAAAACAGTAGCAATACCTTCTTGCACTAAAATTTCCGCTTTTACTCATAAGATTCGTAACTATATATCAGAGCCTTTTTTCGGCCCAGTTAAAGCCTCCAACATCTTAAAGTCATTACTCATACCCAACAAAACCTTAGCTGTTCACACAAAGGACGAAATATTCAACTTAATAAAGATTGCCTACCTAAAATACTTCGCAGACACTAAACGTTTCAAAATCCTTAGGTGCTTGATTTTCTTATCCGACTCAACAGACCCGAACCAAACTGACAAAATAATTAAAACCTACCATACTAAAAACCAGGGACCGTAAATAAGTGTTATGTTAGCAAATTTTAACTAAATAAATCAATAGGATGGAATTATGTTAGGATAACATGCAACACACCAAAATTTCTTAATTTTGTCCTAATTAGCAATCTAAGCTAAAAACTTTTATTTCCGATTAAAAATGATAAAAAACAAAAAGTGTTATTTTTGATTTTTATTTTAAATGACACAAATAAGAGTTATTCAATAACTTTTTAGTGAAAATCAAAAACAAAAAAGTTCAGTATTAAAAAAATTTAAAAATATTCTTACTCTGGGCTTTAGCAAAAAAAACACCAAGTCCGGTTGGCACAAATAGAATGAGAATATCTTTAAATTTTCTTAACACACCGATTGGTTCAAAAGACATTCAACTGAACTTTTTATTTTTGATTTTTACTTAAAGGTTATTGAATAACTGTTATTAGTGACATTTAAAATAAAAATTAAAAACAACACTTATTTTAAATTTGTATTGAAAAAATTAAGAAGAAGTGTTATCTTTCAACTTTTAAATAAAAATTATTATTATTTAATTATTATTTTTCACTTTTTTAATAAAATCAAAAATAAGTGTTATATAGTAACTTTTAAATAAAAGTTTGGAAATTACTGTTAAGTTTCAATTTTTATTTTTAAAACTTATGACAGTTACGGTCCCTCCTAAAAACAATCACAGGGGTATTGACGAAACATCCAACCCCTGAACCGAGAAATCTATAAAAATATTTTTTGACTTTTGCTTACAAATATATCTAATCAATTGCAAATGCTTAAAGTCCCTCAGAAGATTTTAACGGTACTTTTATTTTTTTCTTGCACATGTCATGATTTTTTGTGCGTTGCATTCCATCTTTTAAAATGTGAGTTTTTTTTACTTAATTCAACTCAAAAAATAACCCACCAATTTTATTTAATCTTTTTTTTTTACAATCTGACAATAATTGACAAATTTTCTAAATTTACACAAGCTTGCCCACTGACAATTAAAAACTTTATTAGCGGCTCGAAAGCTTTTTAGGATTTCATGAAACAATTCGGCTTACCTCAGAAATTAATACTCGACCAAGGTGCCGATTTTTCGGAAGCTGTTGAACAATATAATATCGAACTTCACGTCACATCAACACCAGTTGAACGGCTGCATTCAACACTAACGGAAATATACAGAATAATCCTCAATAAGAGAAAAGAATTGAAATTAACCCAAGACCATGACGAAATTCTTGACGAATCTATAATAACCTACAACAACGTCATCCACTCTAGTACTTACCTCACACCTTAAGAATTATTTAGCTTACAAACACATATTTTTGACAAAACAATTAAGTTTAACAACGAATTTGACTATTTGACAAAACTAAACGAATTTCGAACTACACTTTACCCCGTCGTTAAGTTAAACATGGAAAATGAGAGCCAAAAACGGACGGAACAGTTGAACGAATCCAGGACAGATCACCCTGCCATACCAACGGGCAACTTGATATTTAGGAAGGAGAATATAAGGAACAAAATAATACCTCGCTTCAGTTAGCATAAAGCTTTAATAGATATCGGGATAACAATATAAACATAAAAAAGACAGAAACTATACAAGCAAAAAATTAGGAAAATAATAAAGCAAAAAACAACACTTAAGCACACTACTTAACTTACTTCTTACTTAGCTGCTACTAAAATTAAATTCTTACAGGCTAACAAACCTTTTTGAAAATCTAGAACTCGATCAAAAATTCCAAAAGGAAACACAAATTAGATTTAAGAATATCATAAATCATAAAACAGTTGCACAAGAAACGATCAATAATTTCATACACACTTATCAAAACAAAATTTTTAAAGAACTAGATTCAGAACAACATAATATAAAATTTATCCAATATATTGACCGAATAAATTAAAGCATTGACATATTGTATAACCATTTGAATAACATAGAGGAAAGCCTGCTTTTTACTAAATTAAAAATAATTCCGAAATATATCCTAAACTCAGATGAGATTCACAAAATGAAACAGTTACTACAAGAGCAAAATATCGAAATAGAATTGGATCATGAAATGTAAAATATACTTTCATTAGATTCAACAACAATAAATAAAACACTTATATTCAAGATTAAAATACCAATTTTGTCACAAGAACTATACCGGTTATACCGCCTAATACCCTTACCATTTAATAACACCAAATTTGTATTACTTTCACAATACATTATTAAAAATAAGTTAGAAATTAAGATTTTAAATTTACCTTGTATTAAACTGGGCAAATTACATGAATGCGAGACCCCGGCAATACCAACTAATTCCGTTTGCCTACATAATCTACTCAACGACAGCAAGGCGACTTGCAACATCATCGACGGCGGACATCACCCACAAATCTTCGTGGCAAAAAAAGGACTACTTCTTATCTTCTATCTCCAAAAATTTGAATGTCACTTCTGACTGCATGTCTGACAAGACCTTCAGAACTGCTCAATCTTCGCGGATGGCATCAAATACGTCGATGCCGCCACCACCATAACAGACAAAATCGAAATCAACCTACCACATATTCACAACCTGACGACAATACCCGCAACTAAGGAGCTGAATCTTCAAGACCTATATATAAGTGACCTGGAGAACGACCTGGAAGTAATTCGGATAAAGGAACAGCCACTGGACATTTGACAACCGTCTATGTGCTCATCGGAATCTTTCTCTTAGCCACAACCTTCGCATGAATCTTCAAAAGGAAAGCGATTATCTTCACACCCAACATCCTGGATCCTGTTGTCACTCCTTCCATGCCGTCGTTTGCCATGCCCTCATTATGGCGGTCGTTGCAAGTTGAAGGGGGATGAGTTACCGAGAGCCGCTCTACATCAACTCCACCTTAACCCCCTCGGACAATGTCAATGGTCTACTGAACGACTATGTCAATCAACCCGGACATTACTTTGTCCATCGCAACAATTTGATTACATTGTCTACCACAGCATAAACCGCCGACACAACACACTTAAGATTCAATGTAAACAAAATTGAATCTGGGACTCGATATCCGGCATAAAGTCGACTCAGCGGTTTCGTAATTCATTAGCCCCAACATAACACTATATTCATATACTTTGTTCTCTTATATACTAAGCCACAGAGCCTCTGCGAAAGGCTTCTTAAAACTAAAACGGAATAAACTCTGTACACTTGGTTTTCGAATCTTGCCAGAGGCAGTCAGTCTTTATTCATTTCTAATAACAAAACTTTAACATTCAATGAACACTTAACATAATACTCAACAAAAGCAACACCTAGAAGGATAACCCAAGGACGGAACCGGATACACCAGCAAGGAACTGGTAATTCGGGCTTCGGGCCTGAAAATAGTGCGGTCCCGAGCCTCAGCAAGAAGCCCAAAGCCCGGTACGCCCGAAAAAGCGCAAAATGCACTATTTCACGCTTACTTTTATTTGGATTCAAAACAATATTTCTATAAAAATTCATTGCTATTATCATTTACACATTTTTTGTATCTACATGCATCGATATGTTTATCGAGCTTAATTTTACATACCTACACATAACGAGAAAAAAAATCGAAATTGCTTAAATTAGCAAAGAAAAGATCATTTTAACCTCGTAACTCTACTCTAAACAAGTAAATTAATTTTTTTTAGAATTTGTAAAAAATTAAGGAATTTGGAAAAATCGTTTAAAGATTAATTTTTTTAATAATTTCGGTCGGGGCCGGGCTGGCCCTTTTGAACATTTTGATAGGGCCGGTCTTAAAAATTTATTGCGTGCTAAGAAGGCCCGTGTCTTTCAACGTCTTGGAGCTTTTGAACCTAACTCATAATTGTGGCTACGAGAACATATTACCTCAGATATGCATCTTTTGTAGACATTTGCTCATTCTGCCTCCACCTGTGGCTTCTGGAGAAAGGGCTTTCAGCAAATTAGCTCTATTAAAAAGTAAATTAAGGACTACGATGAGCGAAGACAGACTAAATAATTTAATGACTATCTCCATAGAGCACGAGAAAGACAGCACAATTAGCTACGAGGAGATCTTTAAAGAATTCAGCGCCATGAAGATCAGAAGTCCCTTATTTTGAGATTTTATAATTAATTTAAGAGAAGGAATCAACAAATTTAGAAAAAAGGACCCCCCGGGCCCCGAAATGGCTAACTGCGCCCCTGGTTGATGCTAGACATTTTTACAGAGTTTCGAGGTTAAGAAGGAAGGAATTGTGTTAATTTCGTTACCATACACGTACATACGCACAGAAGCGGCCAGATTGATTTCCATGCTGATAAAGAATAAATGTACGTGTAGGTATATACCTCAAAGAACTATAACACTGTGACTAGCACAATTAATATTAAGTTTTTACTTGCAGCGCTGGGAAACACATTAAACACATACGATCTGCCATGCTTCCTTCTCCCTACATTGCACCAAATACTGTATACCTGTTGACTCTTCAAGTAAAAGTATAGCCAGTAGTATGTTGAATTTAACAATTAATTTTATCAAGTTGACCACAAATATATGTTTGTTATCCGGTCTCCTGGCAAAATTTCAATGTCCGTATCAGTTTTATGAGAGTCAAGCTTGCCGTTGCTGATGTGCCACCATTATTTAGTAAGAAAAAGGTAGCCCGGATATCTATGTAGAATTCAGTTAATAATGCTAAAGCGACCCAGAACAGTGGTACAGCATACACACACACAAACAAAATAAATTGTTCATAGATATGATGGTATAACACTTTAATTATCTTGATATAGGTATTTATCTTTCTTTAGTTTGGTGTTGTTGATGTTTTATTTGGAAGAAATATACATTTCTCGATCAATGATCAATAAAAAAAGTGGTTTCATTTCATGTTTGCTTCTTCTTGAGTATTTTGAATAAGCTAATAATAACTTTTTAGTTCATTCTTTTACTTTTATTTAAAATTGTTGGCTTTTGGTTTTTCTTGTTTGGTTTTTGTTTAAATGTAGTTTTACGAAAAAATTTATTTATTTATTTATTCTTCTTCCTCCTCTTCTTCTTCCTCCTCCTCTTCTTCCTCCTCCTCTTCTTCTTCCTCCTCTTCCTCCTCCTCTTCCTCTTCATCTTCCTCGGCCTCCTCGTCCTCTTCCTCGACGACCTCTTCCTCGACCTCATCCTCATCTTCGACGATGTCCTCATCGGCCTTGGCATCCTCCTCACCCTCGGGTGTCTCGGGCTCACCGGCCTTCTTGCCTGGTCGTTCGCCGAACCACTTTGGCAGTTTGGCTGTATATATAGGGGGTGGGAATCAAAGCATATTAAAATTAGCATATCACATCAATTTATAATTGAAGTTAATTCAAAATTAAAGGACATGGAAAACGACATGACACGACAATGCACAAATTGATGACTGTAACTACATATATGTATGTATGATTCTATATGTATATACAATTATGTTGTGTCGCTGTTGTTTTCTCTGCGGTTCGGTACGGTTAGGGTAACCATATTAAGGGGTGCAGCACCATGCCAAGTCTACAAGTCTAGACCTAGGCAATTTACATACATTTTTGGCGGCCGGTATATTGCTCCTTCTTCTCATTCCAGATCTTCTCGTTCACATCCTTGGTGATCTCATCCCAGCCCTGTGTCCCAAATGTGTACGCGTTTATTATTGTGTATGAGTTTTTTTTTTCAATATTTTGAGGTTATGCGAATGTGACGAAACAGTACGAAACACGCAAGTACAGTTGACAACAATTATTAAATAAAGTGTACAGAACATAGAAAGAGATAAAAGAGAGTAGACGTTAAGTGTAAAGTCGTTAGCTACATACGAGTATGTATGTGTGTGTGTGTGTGTGAGTGGTTGTGTACAGTCCCCCCTGTCCAAAAAGAACTAAGATTCACTTTATTAACCGACTGACTGACTGATTGACTAACCCAAAGGTAAACGGTTAAGTTGTTTGGCAATATGACACAATGGATACGGGTTTGGTCACTTTGGCGGTGCCTTTATAAAAACATTGAACATAAGTACGAGTATGTATGCGAAAAAGGTACGAGAAGTACACTAAAAGACATATATCAAGTTTATACGACAGCTTAAGTCCGTTTTTATGAAATCGAGTTGGGTTACTTTTTAAATGCGATTTAATGGTAAAGTGATTTCGAAATTTTTAAAGTTAATTAAAATTGTTGTACAAGCACTTATCACTTTGAAATAATTTACAAAATCAACTGACATGAGAACACTTTAATACCACAAGCAAAACTCTTGCCGCTGTTATACAAAACAAAAAAAAAACAATTAGAATTGTCAGTCAAAACGATTTTGTTTAAATCAGATTTAGCTGCCTTATAAACTTGGTAAAAGACGTAATAATTATAGATAATAGGTACATAAACGTAAGACATTGAGATTAAAGAAGAAGATCGCAAAGTTTTGCACATTGAGCGCTTACATTTTGTGCGCTGAGTAAATCTTTCCTGTTTCTCTTGCCATGTTTTTTCTAAGTTTTCCGCATACACCGTATTATAGCCCTATATAGTGGTATATGAAGAAAAAAAAAATACAAAGAACAACCCAAATATGCTAGAGTTTCCTTAGAATAACCCATAGATAACGAAACCCTGGCAATCCGAATACTTACACCCTCGAAGAGTTTCTTCTTGTCATCGTATGAGCGGGTATCCACACGTCGCTCATATTTAGAGGCGACTTGAATCTTGGGCTGTATGAGAGTCAAATGAGAGCTACAATCAGATGGATATAATTAAGGTTGTGAATAGGTGCTACGTACCGGGTATTTGCCGGTCAAGGCTTCTGGGTCGAGACCCTTCTTCAAGGCTTTGTGCCTGAGCTGTTGCTTCTGTCTTTCCTTCAGCTCTTTCAACTATAATTGAGTTTGAGTAAGTTATTGCTTATTGCAGGCACTGTTTTGGGGAAGAAGATATGGAATTAAATTTGAAATACTCACATCGTAGTCCTGACGTTTCTGCCTTTCTTCCAAGTCATACTTCTCAGTTTCCAATTTGACGATGAGCTCCCACAGTTCCTGGGCCTTCTCACGCAGCTTCTGCTCGCCAAAGCCTTCGATAGCGAGGGGCTTGATACGGAACGACAACGAGATCTTCTTCTCCTCCTCCAATTGTTCCTTAGTCTTGTTACGTTCCATGGCGGCGGATGACAGTCCCAACTATATGTGCGTGCAATTTTCGATTTTTTTCCATTTTAAATTGACACATTTCGTTGTGTTTTTTGTTTTTTTTTGTTTTTTTGATTTTTTGTGTGTTTGTTTGTTTGTTTTTTTTGTTTTTTTTGTAAACATATAAAATACACATTTGTGGGGGGTTTACAGGTTACGGTGGTACGTGTGGAACAGGTACAGTTTAGAGTGAAAGACATGTATTGCAAATGATAGATTAGAGACATTGTGGTGTGTGTGGTTGTGTGTTTAAATGAGATTAAAAATTTATATGGCAACGAACGGATACGGAATCGAAAATAGTACGAAAATATACATAAAAGTAAAGGTAGAAACGACGAAACGAAAATACGAGAATGGTTTGGGGAAGTGTATCAGTAGGCTGCATTTATGAAGTTTAATATAATTACCACGCCTGTCTCCTTCTTGGCAATGGTGAAGTTGGGGCCCTTCT
This sequence comes from Drosophila innubila, assembly GCF_004354385.1. Classification (NCBI taxonomy): domain Eukaryota; kingdom Metazoa; phylum Arthropoda; class Insecta; order Diptera; family Drosophilidae; genus Drosophila; species Drosophila innubila. The sequence continues at coordinate 29,324,449 of NC_047626.1, forward strand.
TGTCCTTGTCCTTCATGGCCTGCAACATGGCCTGACGCTTCTTTTCGGCCTCCTCGAGACGCATGCGCTTCTCTTCGATTTCGCGCTGCTTCTTCTCTTCAGCCTCGCGGACGCGACGCTCTTCCTCCTCCTTCTTGCGCTGGGCCATCTTCTGCTCCTCTTCGGCACGCGAGATCTTGCGCTTGGCCTGCTTCTCCTTCAGTTTCTTCAGCTCATCCTCCTCCTTGGCTCTCTGTTTGCGCCATTCGCTGATGTATTCTTTCAGCTGTTCATCGAGATCAGAGCGCTTCTGGTCCTGACGCTTGATGAACTCTGGATCTCCCTCACCTCTGCACGGCACATCAAAGAGGATAAACAAAAAAATATATATTAGATATCTCATAGATAAAAATACATTTCAATAGTTTGGGTCACTATGGTAACTACTTATTTAGTACAACCACTAGTAGTTGTTATTATTATCTACAAATGTATTATATGTACGAGTATATTCTTATATATGTACTAGTAGTAGGCCTACTATTTAATTAATTAATTACATTGACATCAATTAAGTAGCTTTTATCTATTTATTGCTAATTATGGATAGCGCTCTGCTGAACTAAGTACGATTATATACATATGTATGTACATATTGATACATATTTTTATACACATATATAATTATCGACTGGTTAAGATCTTTTTTTAGTAGCCATTTCTCGAAAGCATTATTAGATCTACTGAGTACAGTGAGTACAACAACTACTGGACGACCCCAGGAGTCGTACCGCATGAATTTTTAGACTACACTATTTAAAAAGTAAGGCAAGAACTCACAAAAATTTGAATTGACGATATTATAAATATATTTGGATGGGATATGGTATACATATAAGTTCGAGTGACTTGTGTTATAAATTCGCATTTATATACAATGTACAATCATATACATATAACTAGATATCTCTAGTAATCATACATAGGATATTATGTATGTGTGGAGAGAAAATGTCTATGTCATCTATGATTACGACTATGTTGTGTGAGTTTCAGGTGAGTTTTTGATTAATAATAATAGGTACTTGTAAATGGGGACATCTTAATATATCACTAATTATTTAGTACGGGTTAAATTTTACATTTCATTTTATTTTTTGTACACATTTCGTATGGCATAAACTTACTCGGCTGGTGTCTGAGGTGGTTTTCTATACGTGAGGCAAACATGGAGGTGGTTTTGATATATTTGGTGGTTTTGTGTTTCAAAAATTGTTTGGTTTTTATTTATAGATTGGCACAAATTCACGATGAAGTACGCAAAAACACGTGTTGGGTTGAGAGATTTGTTTTTTTTTTTTTTTTTACATGTAACAAAAATATTTATTTTTTTTTATACAAACAAAAAAGTCGTTGAAAAGAAAGAGAAAAACATGTATTGTTTAAAAAAAATTATTGAAAAATTATTGTTGTAAATGAACGAAAACAGTTTAAAAACAATAAATTAAATGTAAGTACGTATTTGTTGTTTGTTGTTGTTTTCTGGCATGTTGTTGTAAATTGTAAATTCTAAAACTAAATTCCAAGCAACGAACTGCAAGCTCTTTATACAAATTGTTCAAAACTCAAAACTGAAACTTGAACTTGGGCTTGAACTGGAACTGAAACTGATCTCAAATGAATGTTTTGTCGTTGGAGCATACAGAAATTGAAAATATAATAATATCGTTGTGCTTTATACAAACTTAATGGAAAGGTTGTTTTGTATTGGAAATGATTGATTTTCGAGCAATTAATCTAAATTTTGACTAAGCTTATTTTGGTTATCAAACATTCCGATTTTTCTTAAGGACTGCACACATTATCAATTATTTTATAAATATTCATTCTTATTTTGGTTTTCGCTTTTTTGGCATACACAAAGCACTTGAAAAAATTTTAAATGATTTGAACTACTGTTGCTGCAATATCTTAAAAGTCTTTGAACAAATCTGTCAAGTTTCGAAGTAGCAATATCACCGATTACTTGCATCTGGATACTACAGATGTAAGTATTAAATGTTTCTATAGCGGCACCCGAACCGCTCTAAAATGATCTCACACTACAATTTCGACTATGAATTTGATTTGTGGTAATTTAAACAAATATAAATAGTTATGATTTGGTAACGCATTTACTTACTTCCTGTAATAAGAAAGAGAAACAGAGAAACGGAAGAAAGAGAGAGAAAAACAAATTGTGATTTAAAATATTCCATGTCTTAAATTCTTAATTGATGAACAAGAAGCCAAGCCAGCGATAGGCGAAATTTTACGTTTTGCTTTTATTTATTTTTTTTTATTCTTAGAATTTTCGAATGGTTTTACTCATTTTTCAAAATTGGAGGAGAGGGATAGACATGTTACGAATACGATACACAAAACTATATATAAATATATATATATATATATTTTTTAATATATACTAATTTGGGGGACGGTTTGGGACGGTACACATAAATACAGCTTTATATACATATCGCTTGCCAATTTGGTTTTTGGAATTTACTCGAATGGTTGGGGTGGTTGTTCAGTGGGAAATATGTAGTTTTTTTTTTAAATATTATTATTGGATTTTGTGTAGGTGTCGGGTTGGAATCTAAAAGATGATTTCGTTGCTTGTTTGGTAGGTATGTGGGGGTGTGGGTGTTAGTACATTTTGTACACCAATTTGGTTCAGATAAATTCAAATAATAATTTATGCATACATATAGTGGTATAAAATATCAGACGAGTACAACAACACTGAAAACAAAAACGTAAAACAAAAAATAACAAATGTACAAAATAATAAAAACGAAAGATAAAAATAAACAAAGTTAATTACAGACAAAACACACACAAACTAGAAAATTTACTTGGGGAAATTTAGGCAATTGCACATTGACTTGTTTTTTTTTTTTTTTGGATTTTTTTTGCATAACAAATACAAGGACAAATACACACATATAGAAAGTTTGGTATGAAATTAAAATCAAATCATAATTGTTAAAAACACCAATCGAGTCTCAGTTGCTCAGTTTGGTCACAAAATTACTTACGTCTCCTCTCTGGTCTCCTCGACAACCTCCTCCTCCTCGGAACTGCTGGCGTGTTCGTAATTAAACGATAATCGTGTATGGTTTTGTGCAAAAAACAATATCACAGGTGCAATTTGGTGATTGGTTTGATTCGTGTTTATACAAAATAGTTGTACAAGTTGGTTGTGGTGGTTGTTGTTTTTGTTGTTGTTGTTGTTGATATTGATGTTGATGTTGTTGTCAAAGTTGTTTGTTATTATTGATTTCGAGAGAAACGAAACGACAACATTAGCAGTTGATTGATTATAACATTTGGGATATTTGGTGTACATGTGTATGTAGTCACGATGAGGGGTTTGGTTGGTAGTGGTTTGGTGGGGTGGGGTTGTCCATTGGGTCCAAGGAAGGTATAATGAAAAAATAAAATGTGTAAAAGGAATACAAATCAAACATGTGCCATAAAAAAAGATACACAATCCAGTTATGGAATACAGACACATACTGTGCAGGGGGGAATGCATGTTGTGTTATGTTAATAAAAATTGGTCAAAAATATTATTACTAAATATGTACTACTTGTATATGGTATATACAAAAATAAATTCTCAATCGCCTTTACTTTGGGTAGATGTACGCGACACTTTATTCATTTCGATTTCCTTATAGATTTTTTTGTTAACTTTATCATTAATTAATTATGTTTTGCAGAGATTCAAAATATTGTTCAACTTACTACTCAATCAAACAGAGAATGTCAACTGGCGCACATAGCGCATACTTAATATTCATATTGATTTTATTAAAATTATTATATTTATATGCTTTTGTTGTTCAACTTACTACTCAATCGATCAGAGAATGTCAACTGGCGCACATGGCGCATACTTAATATTCATATTGATTTAATTAAAATTATTATATTTATATGCTTTTGTTGTTGTTGCTGTTGTTGCAATTGTTATTGTTATTGCCTGCCCAGTAGCATACTTACGTGTATTCCTCATCGTCGGACATGGTTACGGTTTAGGGTTGAAAAAACCTAAAATAAACAATAACGAAATAAAAACCAATTAGTTTATGTTATATTTTATTGTTAGCTGCTAACAGTTACTGTTTGTATATACATCTAATGGACAATTGCAGCCAACGTCAGCAGCAGCAACAACAATGGCTAAAATTAAAACAGCAACAGCCTCCTCTTTTTTTATTAATGCTGTTGTTGTTGTCATTGTTGTTTTCGCCTTGATATCGCACTATATTTAGACACAATATATTTATACAGGGCAATATCTGTATCTCTATCTGAATATGTATCTGTATCTGTATTTGTATGTGTATCTGTATCTGCATGTGTATCTGTGTCTTTGTGTCTCTATGCTGTCATAAGAGCTACACATAGATGGTACCATCGTTATTTTTATATAGCCGGCGACAATGTTGTATCACATCATAATTTCCGCGCCTCTTACAAAATTCAGTTATTTCATTTTATTTTCGCTCTCTTCTTTTCTTCTATTCCTTTTCGTATGTGTGTATTTCTTTCTATCTTTAAGTAGGTGTACACATATATCTATATATATTTATATCTATATCTATATGTATGTATGTATGTATGCATGTTTATATAAACCTGCCTATATACATATACTTTTTTTTTGGTAAATTTTTCTGTTGAGTTTTGTGTGAAATACTTTGGCTTTCGACTTTCAGCTAACTGTTAAAAATAGATGCACGTATTGAATTTCTCTGACGGCAGACGAAAGCTTTCGAACGGTACGCAGCACGAGCTTTTACGATGCGAAGTCTTTATAGCTTTGGGAACGTTGAAATTTTTACCTTGGCACTAAATCAAAGACACTGCTAACTCTCTGCTAAACCCCAACAAACTGAACTAAACTAAACTAAACTAAACTAATCTGACAGGCAGATGTTAAAAGTCAAATGCAATTGTCAAAATGATAGACAGAGAGATGCATTGTTGTGCAAATAGAAGTAAGTGTGTGTGTGTTTGTACGTTTGTGGGTGTGGGTTCATCTATATGAGTAAAAGTATATAATGCAATTTAACAATATGATTTCATAATTACAGAATCTTGTAGTTCATGCACATTTCTTGCATTATTTTTACTGCAACAGAATTGGGTCAGATAAAATCATATATATTATATACACAGTTGTATATTGTATATATAAATATATATATATACTTTTATATAGAATAGATAAAAAATTGCATAGATTTTGGTGCATGTTGCGTATACGTCATAAAAATTGAACTTGCATTTGAATATTTAATGCAATTTTGGAAAATCATAGCAGTTAATCCTAATAAATGCAATCTCATGAGATTTGATCCCATTCATTGGTATATAAGAGATGAATCTCTGAATTTTTGTTATCTCTTCAAAATATCAACTGGTGATCTTTTTCTTTTTGTTAGTATTTTTGTCTGAACAGCAACATATTGAAAATATCTTGAAACTAGAGCACAGCCATCTGATGAGATTTCGTGCTATAGCCTAAATTTAGAAATATTCCAGCACCGATTTGGATATGTCAGATATCAGTATCATAGAGAGTGTATCTCTGTGTTTGTGTGTGTGAGTGTATGTGTATGTGGGAGTGTGTGGGTGAGTCTATGCTTGTCCAACTCGTGATATCGAGAGACGCCTGCGCACTCTTCAACACCGATGAATATGTGTTGGCCATCTTGCCAAGGTAAGAACATACACAGGAACACACACACACACACACACACACACACACATGCTCGCACACTGCTTATTTTTAAAATTCATAGAAAAAAGAATAAGTTTTATATCTGCGAGATCATATAACACTTGGCTCTCAGGGTGTTCTCATTTTGAGATGAGTTTTATTTCATTTTTCTTTTTTTCTTTTGTAATCCTGCTCGTTGCTGCTGCTTAAATTGTTGTTGCTGCTGTTGCTGCTGCTGTTGTTGTTGCTCCTGTTGTTGTTGTTGCTTTGTTGTTGTTGATTGGTATATGCCCTAGGGCACTTATTTTTAGTCTTTTGCAGGCATTGATAAAAAAAAATGTACAAAAAATACAGAACAGAAAAAAAAAATATATTTAAGTCAAATTCCATTTTGGAAATCGTTTGTGTTATACTTTGTTTTTAATTTTAATTTTTTTTAACACACTGCGTATGTAAATTGTTTATATTTTTGTCACTTGAAAAAAAATGTTTAAAAAAATTTGAAAAAAAAGACTAATTTTTCGAAACATATGCGAACACAGGATTATATAATAAAATAATAAAAAAATGTCGAATGCATTTTCTATGCATTTAATGTTAAATCAGTTTATATTTTATCTTATTTGAATGCTTTTTTTTTTTTGATAAGTTCAACTCGCAAGGATTTACGTTTATGATGACATAAATTCGTTGAAGATTTCTCATTAATTTTTGGTTGTTCGGTAACTTTGTTGTCTGTTTTGGCTATCACACTTGGCCAACTTACTTAGGGAAAAAGAAACAAATTGAACTCTCAACTAAAGTCCGAGCAGCTGACGTCGTAGGAGCGAATGCTGCGGTTCGACTAAACAGACTGACGATCCAAAGCGATGCTACACGTTATGTTAAAGAATTTTTTTCAGCTTGCGGAAAATGAAAAGCATTTCCCACCACTACCACTGCACGCACGCTATATACACGCATCTACACACACGTACACACACACAAACACACACACACATCGTGAGACAAGGCAAAGGCACACAGACACACACTTATTTATATATATATAAATATATATCTTGGCAGACTCTATAAACGAACGGGCGTGAAAAGGCGCGCTATATGCCGGTCCACTGGCGATCCCCAACGATGGCTAACAAGTGGTGGCGGGTGTGCGGGTTGCGGGGTGCAGGGGCAGACAACACGACAGCGACAACGACAACAACTGCGACTACAACTACAACTACGCAATCGAGCTAGAAATGCTTGGCAACCATGGCGCAGGAGCGCATAGTTATGCATGGACTGAGCACTGAGTTCTGTGGAACTAAGGAGATTACAGGGGGAATGGGGGACGGCGGACTGGGTGAGACGTGGCAAGATGTGGGCGGTAAGCGGCAATGTGTGAGTGTGTGAGTGTGCCGGCCTAGGAGCACTAACAAATTCAGGTGGGCCGACTGCCACCGCCTACATCCGCCCGACACGTCGCCTTCTTGCGGCTGAAACATAAACTTGTTGAATAAACAAAGCGAACACACACACACACACACACACACACACACACATAAACATACAGCTAAAGATACAGATACAGATTCATAGCAAAAGTTTTCCAAAACGAATACTTCCAATTGGCTGTATTCTATATACATACATACGACATACCCATACAGTGCATATATATATGTATAGTAAGATCGATTATATACTATATATATATATATATATATGTGTGTGTGTGTGTGTGTATTACGAGTGCTGGCATATATCGCATCTATGCGTTGGCGTTTGCAGTTGTTTTTGGAATCAAATATCGTTGAACATAAATTTCACAGCCATTAAATTGTTGCGATACATATTAATACATATGTATATGTACATACACACATAATTAGGCTACAGTGCTGTGCATAGAATGAAATTTGTTTCGACTACGTGCTAATACATTTAAATATTTAGCTCAAATCACATTGCACGCTGACTGCCATATACTATACTATATATATAAATAGTACTGTACTGTACATATTTATATGTAACATATATTTATATATTAAGCATTGCAGAGTTGCGACATCTCAGGGCGCAGTGCATGCCCTTAACGCCTACACATTTTGCCAATATAGAAATCTAATATATAAGTATATGTATAGACAATATATATGTTGATATGTGTAGAAATAAATACATACACATATATATAAATATATATATATATATATGCTGACGTCGATATTGGCTGCCAAATAGCCGGCCTTAGTGCACATCGGCCGTCTGTCTGTCTGTTTGTCTGTCCGTCTATAGGTTCAATTTATTCGTCATTGTTCTGCTTTTGATTTCTGCATCCCCCAACTTATTTACTAACAACTTAATACCTGGGCAGAATAGCCCACGTTAACTGACAACATATTGATTTTTTTCAATTGTATAGAAATATAACTTCTATAAGTGTGTTCTACAAGTCTCCATCAGCGCAAAACCAACCGAAATACAATAGTTGATGCTCAAAAACCACAAAAAAAAAAAAAATTTTTTTGAGGGTTTTGAAAAACGTTTTAAGTTTACTGAATTAAATTAAACTAATATTTGAAATAGAATACATTTTTGAATGAATTTGTTAATAAAATTTTAGTTGAAATTGTAAATAAATGTGTGGCAGTCGATTTTTGTGATTTCAGAAATATGTTTGAAAAAATAAAATCTCATAAGCAATTCTGTTCAAAATTAAACATTTGTGAAACACACCTGATAAGCTTCCCATTGATTTTATTAATTAAATTTTGTGTTCATTTTCCGAAATCATGTCTTAGAAGAAAACCGAAAAGGCTTTCCATTTAATAAAGAGTTGCACAAAGAACATTTACAATTAATATACTCATTATAATAATATAATAATAAATGAGTAGTTGAAGTTTAGGTTCCATTGTTTATTGTTTCAATAGCTGCCCTATAAAACATATGGGCATTTCTTTACTGTCGAATGCGATATACGTACGCATGACGATTTTTTTTTAAAGAAATTAATAACTCGAGAACGAATGAAGATTTTTTTGGTCTAGTCAGTCACTGGACTTATAATATCAATACGCAAATGGCCTAGAAAAGTGGGAGTGGTTCCGCCTTTATTTTGGATTCTGCGATATGCTAATTTTTTGTTTTTCAAACTATCCTCACCAAACTTGCAAGTTAGGCGTGTTACTATGCTCCTTACCTGTTGATAAAATTTGAACCAAATCTGACAACTATATCATATAGAAATAATAGGAATTATCTGTTGATATGTCACTTTTTGTATAAAAATCATATTTTTTCCAAAATATCTGACCAAACTGGACGCACGTATGTGATACTATGCTCATCACATTCTGGCCAACATATATCAAGATCGGAATACTATCATTTATAATATCATATGGTTCCATTATAAGAATCGGTCGTCCCCTGACATTTTGTATAAAACAAGAAATTGTAAAGATTTAATATTAATTCAATACGTAAAGACAAGCTATTGTAATTTTCAATGGGCACATTAAAATAAGCCAAAAAAATCATAATTTTCGTCCCTTTGTCTTATGTGTTGTCGCCACACTTCAAGCAATTCCGCATTTCTCAAAGTGAGGTTAGCTGCAGTTAAATGAAATTTTGAGAAATGCGTAAAAGTGCGCAACTAAAGCTTACACAATTACACAGTACATTTTCAGAATTGATTACTCTACCAAAGGCATATAGTCGCATTGCTAGCATATGCTAGGAAAAAAAATTTATTTCTTTTCAAAAATAAAATTTATTCAGAAAAATTTTTGAACGAAGCAACTTTTTAAATTATAAATAACAATACGTTGCACGTTGATTTTCTACAACGCAGATATAAAACACAAAGTAGAAGCCACAATAAATATAATCCATGTAAAATTGTATTAAAAAAGCTTCATATTTAGTGTTGTAATTTGAACAACTTTAAAAATTACTTTTATTCCAAAAAAAATCGTCATCCGGACCATAGTTCATTGTCAAGAAAATTACAAAAAACCCAAGCATTCGCAAAAGACAAAAACAGAAATTGATTTCAGCGAAGCCTACGGAAAATCTTTTAACTCGACTAATTTTAAATGTTATGCAATGATTCATCTTAATATTTTTTTTAATTTGATTTAAAAATTTAAAGTAGTTTATTTTTTCTTTAATTTAAATCGCTGTTGCAATATCATATTTTTTATGTTTTTTGTTTACTTTTTTTGAATATATATTAGTTTATTTATTCCTTAACAAGTTTTTTTCGGAATTGAGGTGTTGTCTTTGCATTCACATAAACTTATTGATGCTGGAAGAGAAAATTTGTCGAATAATCAATATAATGCATACACTCCATTTTGGAAATAAATTTTTAACAAAACAGGTAGAAAAACTATATTCATTCAAAGATGCAGTCGGTCCTATCCTAGTACAAGTTTTTGGCTGAGATTGTAATTTAATTGGAAATGCCCAAATTTATATGTATGTATTTAATACCAGCTATAAATTTAGTGGGTTGAACTTTTGGGTCTAACCAAAAACAGGGCATTTTCTGAAAATAAAAATCGATAATTTATCGAATTTAGTGGGCATTTTCTGAAAATAAAAATCGATAATTTATTGAATTTAGTGGATCGATCCGGCTGAGCTGAGCTTCGTACACTATATAAAAAAAAAAAACAATATAATCGCACAGGGTAAAACAAAACTTAATAGTTTCAACCGACATAAGAAGTTTTTAATTAAGATGCCTTTGATTGAAGTCAAGCAGACGGATGTGTCAAATCAGCCATTGATTAAGAGATCTTTTGCTGTATGTTATATATTTGGTGGTAAATTTATAACATGTTAATTTAAGCCATAATGTTGAATAAGCCATAATGTTGAATAATTACTATGATTTGATTCACTATTTACACTATGACAAGAAGCTGCTAAAATAACCACCACAATTGTTTTAAAATCTTGCGACATTTGTATTTAATTTTCATTAGAATCAATTAATAGAATATAATAAATGTTTTAGAATATAATAATACTTGGTACGCCGAATATTTTATGCCTTTGTAGAGTCTTGCGAGTTTGGTTGAGATATTTCCAGAAAGTATTATGCAACTATTATTATATACTTTATAAGTCTACCATGCGTGAGATATACATTTCATTACAGAAACATAATACATAAGTACAAAGAAATAAAAATTACTTATTAATTAGTGTTTATTGATGTCAAATATAACTTTTATTTAACTTATCATTAATTCTAAGGTCCATCATTTCATGGTCTAGTTAATATTTATTTGAGGAAATTTTTTTTAATTTGACCGCAATTTCTATAATTTTGTCGTCAAAATTTCTTTAAATGTTAAGTGATTGATTAATTAAATAACACCTTAACTAGACATTAAAAAAATATACGAATAAGTAAAGTAATGTAGTTTTTAAATTTATGATGAATGAATAACTCAAATAAAAAAACATATTCAGAATAAACTCTTCGATACCCTAGCTTTTACTTTATAAGGTAGTTAATTTAGGCTCAGTAGTATATATTTAGTGGCATTATGTTGATAATTTATAATTATTTTTCAGTTTTTTTAAATTAATATACAAGTTTTTCAGTAAATTCATGCAATCATTTGACATCTACTGGTATTCCATGATATTCCATTACACTTACTAAATTATACATATAAATACGTATAAACAATTAGGGTATTAAAATAGAGTACTATCGTTGTATTTGTGTAAAAATACTAGAATTGACAAAAACAATTTGTACTGAAATAATGTACACAGCAATGTCAGACCCTGACTACGAAAAAGTATTGTAAAGTTACACAAGGTGTAAAATTTAACAGATGTTAATAACATTACAAACGATGTTTTATGCGAACTTTGGCATATTTAGTATTATATTATAGCAGCTTTTGCTCAAAATGTCTGTCGCTAAGCGGCATGAAAATATATTTCAATTTTTAAAATCAAAACAATTATTGCAATGAGTATATAGCTTTACACCTTAAAAAGGGCTGTTGATTATTTTCTCTAGTAAATTAACACAAATTCACTACATTTTGTGAATACCCTAATTATAAAAATAAAAATAATTATGATCTTAATCGAGAATTTTTTGGTTTCGCCTTTCCAGTGACTGCGTTAATGTATTTCTTAGATATTTAATTGGGAATTGTTTGTACTGTATAACTGCATCTAAGATACAAAAATGTATAAGTTTATAAAATACATAAATAAATATGTATTCAAGTTTGTTTGCAACGAGATAACTAGGTCATTAAAAGGGAATGCATACACCTAAGGCATGTGTCATGAAAATAAATTATCGATTGATATTTCCTTAACAAATTATTATAACAATTATGACGACCTGCTTACATTAAATTTTGATTTATTTAATGAGGCTTTAATAAGGGTCCTTAAATGATTATAACGTATTTGGTACTCTTCCTATCAGGTAACATAAGCATTCTTTTCTTAGGATAGTTCTGTGCACGCGAATTTGTATGAATAAAAATTTATATCAATTACAAATAAAGCGTATATATTTGTACTATAATTGTACATATACCATATGCCAATCCTTCAGTTCGTGCATTAAAAACTTTGAACTTAAAAAGACCCAGCCAAATATTTCAGCAATCTGTTTCACATATAGTACACGTATGTGCATATGCTAGATACAATATATGGCATGTAGATAAATATATATACAGATATTTTTGTTGCCTTCAACTAAATTTCAATTCGCATCATCTTCAACATCAACAATTTCAAGAAAAACAAATAGCAATGTTTCGGGTATGGTTCTATTTTTGGGCGTTTTATGTGGGCGAAGATGCGCTCGGCTAGCCTTCGGTTTAGTTCGTCTCAGCAATACTTATTAACATACATACGTAACATGCATACATACGTGACATATGTGTGATAATGTATGTACAACCATATATTACTATATGTGTAGCTTTTACTCACGACACTGTGCTTAAATATCTATCTATGGGGGCTGCTCTTTGTACTGATTTAACGGATGCACAAAAATCAAAACTTCGAAAAAAAAATTGTGATCAATTGAATGTTGCATATTTTAATATCTGCTAAAATCATTTTGAAATTTGTATTCCGGATTTCAATGCCAATGAAACGTTCTAAAAAACAATAGTGTCGAGTTTGTATAAGACAATTCGTATCCTAAAAGTTAAATAAAGATAGTCCCATGTACTTTTATTTTATTTTAAAATCGGGTTGTCGTTTTGGGCTCATTTTCCTGATAGGTTTATAGCCCAAATTTGCAGTAACAATTCCTTTATTTCATTGTGCTAGGAATGACTATATCGCATAGGTTGGGCTAAGGAAGAGTTAAATTTAAGAAAGTTTTTGGCTACTTCTTAAACTTACATATGTCGATGATTTTAAAGAATTTTGTTGTTATAGTCGCTCTTATTTGAATATATTTTGAGTGCATTGTGTAAGTAGGTCTATAAATCTCGGTCACAAAGTGATCATGTATGTAGCCAAAACATTTTTATAAAAATGACAATAGTTGTGACTCAGTTGATACATAGAATGAAAGATACATTACAAAACAAAAGTATAGATATACAATTTTATAAATATTGAACACAAATTTCATATAAATCATTGAATGCGTTTTGTTTTCGTTAATCAAGAAAAGCAAACATATTTTGTAACGAACAAACAACTCGTTGTGTGCCAAATTTAGAATATATACTTGCGACGTCCGATTTAAAAATAAGCTCAACCAAATTAAACGAAATGAAAGAACAGAAAAATATAAAGCATTTAAGAATGAAATTATAGACAGGAAATCACACAAAGAACTACTCGTAAGGAGCTATGTGAAAAAGTAAGGATTTCATATTTATATTTGTTATTTTTTAGATATTTTAAGTTTACGTTGAGAGCTCTTAATTTATATAATTTTTATTTTCTTATTTATTATTAATTATTAACTTATCCTAGCACTAAAAGTATTGTACATTTAGACATACCTTAGGTATAATGTGCATATTTATAAATGGTTGGGTATTTTTAAAAGAAGCATAATGCCTGCTGGCTTTACGTCACTTTTCTGTGGGCTTTTAGGCACTAATATGATTATTAAAGCGCGATGATAAAAAAGGAAGATCAGCCCCCTGCTAGTTTCGTTCGACTACCCACGTCGACTGCAGTCGAACGCACTTGACAGTATGATCCAAGCACTTGCATGCCGATTAACACGCCGAAGACTTAAAGCACTTTGTGAGCCCTGTATTCAATTTTCAATTGGATTCTTCCAATGACAGCCACATTGTATAGTGAACCGATTAGAACTAAATTGATTAAGATGTCTCCAGAAATTACATCAGTGTTCATCAAGGGCGTATGCAGGTGAGGACAGCGGCCAGCAAAATTTCTGATATCCAATTTTGTGACGAACGATATTCAATTTAATAAATAAGTTATATAAAATTATAATTATTAAAAGAGATATCAAAAATGATTATTATTTAAAAAAATAATAATAATAAAGAGACTATAAAGCTAACCCCCAGTATTCATTTTTTTCCCCAATAAATACTTTTAAAAATTAATTGATTCATGCGTTAATTAGTTCATGTGACGGTTTTAAGAACGTGGGCGTACATGTAATTTTATTGGCTTATTACACTAGGCAACAGCCCAAATCTGAACATAACTAAATCCACTTTTTTTTATAGATATGGGGCACCATGGGAGTTTTTTAAATAGTATGTGTTACATTGAACGTTTAAAACATCACCAGCAAATGGTACATCGAGGCCACAAGCTAGCTCTCTTGTTCGGACAAACCATTCGGCCCCACAGATGCCTCCCAGAATTTTGGCTTGCAGGACTCTTACTGCTTGTAAATGGCACTTTGCAGCAATGCCGTAGACCTGCAAGTCATAACGCCATTTTGGGGCAAGGATGCAATTATAGAGGAGCACCTTGTTCCTCAGTGAGAGCTTGTTTCGGGCTGCCAGGACATCTTCTTGAATTTTTCCCTATATGAGCCAACAACTTGCTTGACATGATCCTTGAAAGTTAGTCGGCGATCCAAAGTGACCCCAAGGTATTTATGACATGAAGAATGTTGAAGAAGCTGTCCATGTAGGAACAACCCTGAACAAGAGTCTCTCCTTAACGTGTGGGTGACTGTGGCACACTTCTCGGCATTGATTCCTATATTCCAGTTGAGGGCCCAATCTTCAAAACATCCAAGGTATTCTTGTAGGTTGTCTGTAGCCTCGTATATGCAGGAGCTCTTAGCTCGTATTGCTGTATCATCAGCAAATGTAGCCAATAAAAGATCGCGGCGACAAGCCAGGGGGACATCCTGACCGTGGGCATGTCATGTGTAAAAAGGCTGTAAAGCGTAGGGCCCAGCACGCTGCCCTGTGGAACACCAGCTTGGATACACTTGGGGCTAGAAGAACACCATAATAAACAACCAATATATTAAGCAAATAAGTTTCGCTTTGCACGCCGTGGTTCGCACAGTCTGGAGGGGTGGGGGTAACAGCAAGTAAACATGTTATGTTAATGCTATAATAAAATCATACAATTTTAGTTATACATGTTACATCAATGTTATATTTTAAAAATTTATTTTAGACATGTTATATGAATTATATGTTAAATAATTTAATGTTAATATACATTTCTTCTGTTAATTCAATTGCTCATTGAATTATGTTAGTCTATGAATGTTACATTTGAATATATTTATGTATGTTTGATGGTTAGTATGTTAAATTTTCTTTTATTTTAACATTTTTAAAGTTAAAAGTGCCAGTTGAAATAAGCCTCTGTACGAATTTAAGTTTTTTAAGTAATTATATATTTAATTATTGGTCATTAAATCTAACTGCCGCGAAGATGTGGGTAACGAGCATATAACTGTCGAGTGGGCTGAACAGTGCAAAGCGAAACTTATTTGCTTAATATATTGGTTGTTTATTATCCGACCACAATGAAATTTTCAGCATACATCATAAAGATGGTAATCTACACGTTAAATCTCTAGCTATTCTTGTTATTGGATATTTTAGTTTTTTTGTCAATAACAGGAACATTAGGGGGGCGTGGCAAAATTCTAAAGCAAACTTGATCTGTGTGCGCAACATAGCAGTATTGTCACTGAATTCGGCTCTAGCTCTTATAGTCTCTGAGATCCAGGTAATTATATGTCCTCCATATATCATATATCCTCAAATATATTCTCTGTTTATTAACCGATCTCGACTAAATTTTCATCACACCTCAGGACACCCCAATCCTGTGTGCCAAATTTCAAGGCTATAGCTTTAAAATTGCTCTTGTTATTAGATTTTATATCGTCTACGTGGGCGGAAGTGGGCGTGGCCAAAGTTTAAAATAGACTTTATATAGGTCAACATCCTCGGAGTATTGTCAACAAATTTGGTTGCTCTAACTTTTATAGTCTCGGAGATAAAGGTGTTCAAAGTAGTGTATCATAATTGTCACGAATCTAATAGGCTCTAGTACCCTTTACCCGAGCTAAAAACATCTTATGACCTAACAAACAAATCATATTTAGCGGGCCTGGGTCTATGTTCACCGTTTGCTACCGTTTCTGCAGTGTCGATATGCGTGGGAACTGAAAACGTTTCTTACAAAGATACCCATACCCCCTAGGTCAAGCAGCTTGAAGACAAATTCCGGCTGAAAGATCTTATGAGCTTCAATAATCCCGTTTACTTTTATTTTTCAGCTTCCTTATCGGCGTTTCGGTGATTTCTTTTTTTTTGAGGGAGTCAGTTAACGTTTCTATGCTCTGCAACTTTTGATTCGTTCTTTGAATTTTTTAATTTCTTGAAATGTATTGGACAAATTCTATTTCTTTTATCTAATTTCACTCCAGCTGCATCTGTCCATAGCTTTCTCTTGTTCCATCTCTTGGAACACGAATTGCCGCGTTTGAAAGAGAGCTACAGATTTTGCATTAATAAGGCATTTTCCAGGGGTACTATTGTATTTGCACAATTAAATAATTTGAACAAATTTTTTTTTTAATATTGACAACCCACTTTCACCACGAATCATGGTGAACAAAATTGGCTCCGAAAATGAGGCCTGTGGTGAGTACTCCACCTTGTTAATTTCATCATGGATCAAACCATTCGTAAACATTTTTTACCAAATTTTCAATTTTAGCAAATAGTTTTACAGCTATTAAGTGTCGAGATAAAAAAATATGATTATTTATTTTTGTATATTTGCTTAACTTTAATAATCGATAATTATCAAATTCAAGACCGAATAACGATTGTTTTGTTTTTATCGTGGCTCAAACGAACGAACAAATGGAGAGAATAAAACAACTGAACTATATTTTCTACAATCAGGGACGCAGCTCCACTGTTGCCAACTTAGCTATTTTCTTGCTAGCTCTGCCTATTTTCAGACTTCGATTGCTAGAAAGCGGGCCAGTAGTGTTGGGTTAATTATCATTTAGTTGAACATGTTCACTTCTTTTTTTTTTTGAGCGGAGTCAACTCAGTCAGATTGCTCACTTGCTCAGTTGTTCACTTGCTCACTTATATTGATCAGCTGCTCGCTCGTTCAATCCTCTTAGCACCTCACGCAAATGAACAAAATTAACATTTCAATTCAAATATGCCTCTTTAATTCATAATTATATAAAATAAATTAAAAAGTAATTGTATTTTGCTTCCAAAATTGGAAATTCTTAAAATACATAAGAGTTGAATAAAAAAAAATAAATAATAAAATAGTTGCATCTAGCTTCCTGGCTTCCGACAACTTTAAAATGGTTCTAAAGTTCGCTTTAATCTCCAATTAGCCACTTTCAAAATTTAAGTTTAGTTATGGCGCTAATTTAATAAGCGTGCATTTTCGTTGAAAACAAACGCAAAGATGAGCAAGAACGCAAAATGCATATGCCTCTTTAATTCATGATTATATAAAATAAATTAAAAAGTAATTGTATTTTGCTTCCAACATTGGAAATTCTTAAGATAAATAAGACTTGAATAAAAAAAAATAAATAATAAAATAGTTGCATCTAGCTTCCTGGCTTCCGACAACTTTAAAATGGTTCTAAAGTTCGCTTTAATCTCCAATTAGCCACTTTCAAAATTTAAGTTTAGCTATGGCGCTAATTTAATAAGCGTGCATTTTCGTTGAAAACAAACGCAAAGATGAGCAAGAACGCAAAATGCGCTAGCGAACTACGAGCACAGAGGAAAACTTAAACGAAATGAGCAAAAATTAGCAATATTGAGCAAGTCAGAACAACTGAACAAGAATGAACAACTGAGCAATACAGAACAACTGAGCAAGAAAGAGCAAGTGAGCAAAAAAGAGCCTGTGAGCCATAAAGAACAATTTTTGTTCACTCACTCATGAGCAACAAAACACTAGAGATCAGTGATAAATGACAAATGTTGTCACAATTATGATGTGCCCGAAAACAAGATGTATTTTATAAGGTGACCTGTTCAACACTTTTGCCCTCTTTTGAGTAAGCTAATTTGACAGCTGGGATTTTGCCCGAAAAGCACCTACGCAAAATTGGTACATTCCATACCTACAATATCGAAATCGATAAGGATTTTGTTGAGTACGGCAAAATAAATAAATGAAAATGTGATTTTGCATCGCAATTTTATTTTATTTTTTTGATGCTTTCCAGCCAGAAACAGCTATTTTTCCTCTAAAGAGTTGGCAGCACTTCGTAGCTCGCTCGTTAACTTAAGTAGTAGTTCAATTGAACTTATTCTTAACGATTCGATAGAACTCTCCTTTGTACACACATACATGTACACATTGATATGAACGTGTGGTTTTACATTGTTGTGAATGCGTTGTTTTCGTTTTGATTATCGTTTTTGCTTGTGACAGTGACGCAGCAAGGGAGCGCTTTAATTTCCCCCGTAAAACCGTTTTGCCGTTTATCCGTCGTCATTGTTCCCGTCTGACTAAACGCATCGTAAAAATTGTGTTGAGTTTACGTCAAGCTAAAGCGTTAATATGGCCAGCGAGCCAGAGAACAAGCCGCCTATATTGCACATTCTGGTCGTTGGTTTCCATCACAAACTGGGCTGTCAGGTGGAGTTCTCGCATCCACCACTAATTGCCGGCTCCACGGGCCGCAACGAGTGTCCATCCGGTTGGAAATATCTGCCGACGTTGGCCCTCCCAGATGGCTCACACAATTTTGTGGAGGACACAGTATTCTTTAATCTACCCAGTCTGTTTGAGCCGGCTGAAAGCATATACGGTGTGTCATGCTATCGCCAAATACCCGTAGAGAAGCTAAAAATACGCACCGCGGACGTGACTCGCAGCACCGTACAAAAGTCTGTATGCATCTTGGCTCGACTTCCAATATATGGATACATTGAAGTGAAGCTGTCACTTATTGCCGACGCCTTCTTTGACCAGGGTGATTTTAGCTGCACTGATCTGCTGGTGAAGGCGTATCAGCAATTAAACGCCTGTCTGCTGGACGAGGAGACACGCCGCCCACTTCGTCACTTTCATGTGGGTCTCTCGCTGCGGGAGATAGTGCTCCACTGGCGCCACAAGACACTGATGCTGTTTAAGCTGCTGCTACTGCAGCGTCGAGTCGTCTGCTTTGGTTCGCCAGTGCGTGGCATGTGTGTTCTGATCTTGGGCATGGCCTCGCTAATTCCACGATTACTCGAGAAGGGTTTTCAGGAGGTGGCCTGTGTGCGAACTTCTCGACCTCTCTCCCCTATGCCCGATTTTACAGACTCGCTGCAACGCGAAGCAGATGCCGACGTTGAGGTTGAGGTCGAGGTCGAGGCTGAAGCAGAAGTAGAAGTCGTTCCGGAAGCGGAGGATTTAACACTTGTATCGTCGGCAGCATCGGCTGGCTCTCAGTGCTGCAATAGTAGTGGTAACACCTCACCGCACACAACTCCAAACTCACAGTCACAGTCGCAGGATTCCAGCTGCCCGACCACAACACCAACACATCACGAACTGCAGCGTGTGGACTCGACGGAAAGTGGCGCCAGTGCAGGCGGTAGCAAACGTAGCGGACGCAGTAGCTCATTGACTCGCGAGGCGAGTGTAGACACATTAGCATGTAAGCATTCATGAATTTAACATAATCATGCATCCCCTATTAATGTTGTATTTATCCTTATTAGCCAATCTTGCCGCATTATGCGCCATTAATCCAGACGAGTACCGAGCACCTGTCAGCATCTTTGCAAGCGGTAATCTGTGCCTGCCCTACTTGTCGCTACCGTACATGGATCTGCTCAGCGATCCAATGGTGCTTTCCTATATCATCGGTACCTCCAATGTGCTGTTCCAGCAAAAACGTCAGCTGGCTGACGTACTCGTCGATATTGAGGCGGCCAATCTGGATGCGCACGATCCGGATTTGCGGCGACAGCTTGTGCTAAGCACTGAGGATCTGCGCTACATGGACTACATATTAAAGCACGTACAAGCCCCAAAGGAAGATGCCGAGGGTAGCGAATACTGGATACGAGAACAGTTCCAGGGTTACATACTGGCACTTCTACGCACTGCGGTAGCGCCTGGTATGTTGAAACGAGGGTACTGTTTCAGCCAGTATCTCTGACTTGTCTGTATGTCGAATTTTGAATCTCAATGCAGTAGCTCGATAAAGAGATCTGTTCATGCATCGTCAAAATGACGTCAAAAAATAGTAATCCAAATTCGTAATATAAGGTCAATTCTAAGATGTATTCAAAAAGAAACTATAGTTCTAAAATCAATTCCTAGTCCCCGCTTTTAAATTAAAAAATTTCATGTTTGTAGTCGTTACATGGACGAAAGTTATGTTTTAAGGACAATTGATCCTTTGATTTTATTAAATCTTGGAAGTCCTGGTCCTAACAGTTTTTTCTTATTAATCTTCTTATAACAATCGGACTAAAAACACTCAATATTGCTATAACAACATGCTAAAAATAAAAATAAAAATATTTGTTTTTTAACTCACAAAGCGGGGACTAGGAATTTATTTTAGAACTATGGTTTCTTCGTGATAACATCTAAGAACTTGGGTTAAAATTTGTCAGTAATTTTGTGCCCATACAAATCGATGAACCCTAATAAGGTTACTGGTTCATTCAGTATCTCTGACATGTCTGTCCGTCAAATTTTAATCTCAATGCAGCAGTTCCGGACCTCGAGGAAAAGTTGTGTTATCCATGCGGAATTGTCCCTAATCGATAGAAAAACCTTGAGGACATTGTATGAAAAACGTTGTAGACTTTAGCATTGTGAGTTCCTAGGAACGAGGAAAGAGGAAACCTCCTTAAGTATTCCTCACATAAAACGTTAGAAACTCCTCGTGGAACTCTGCCGAAATATCACTAAGCGTTAAATTGAAAAAAATTTCAAATTTGTTGTTTTTCTTATATTGTTTTTTCGCCTTTTTTATTTTTAATTTTAGAATTTTAAACTACATGTATGAGTGTGAGATACTTTGACGACGGGTGTATATTTATTAAATTTCTTTTATTCATGGCTGTTCAGAGCGGAACTTGAACCCGGGATTCCAAACTGAATAGGTCTATTTGTGGAAAGTAGGCGACTCTAACCATTACGCCACTGGGATTAAAATTTCTTACCTAACAATAATGTACCAATTGACTCCAATTTTGTAGTGCGAACAAGCAGCGGCCAGTTGACGCTGGCAGAATTATTACAAAAATAGCAACAAAACGTCAAGAAATGACAACAACATCAGGGACAATCAAGCAAAGGGAACTTTCGTTCTGCAGGATATCTAACCCTGTCAGTATGTACCCTAAGCTTTTTCTGCTGTGACCTATCAAAGACAACTACTAAATTGCGATGAAATTCACGCTAAATGATTAGTAGCTAAATTTGGGTATACCCACGATATAGTAAGCAAAGATCTTACCTAATTTAACATTTATAATTATCCCATTTTCATTGGGTTCAATTAGTTTTGTAAAAGTAACAGAAATCCCATAATAAATTTTCTTATTATATTGCACAGATGTCAAGGACAATGATCATTTCAACACGCACTTTATGAACGCCTTCAAACGCACACAGTGCTATCAGGAGTGGTTTGATGTGCGACCTGAACCCGAATTTTTCGATGCACTTCCCACTGGTCATCCATTTTCGGGCACTTTATCCGTCGCGGACATGAAATTGAAGCTAGCGCAGTAAATACTTAAATAATATTTTTGGCCTTAGTTTGCATAATTTGATTTACATAATTAATTGCTTCCATATAGAACCATGCAGAACAGCGAAAGTGGACGCAAAATCAACCAGGCTGTTAATACAACTAGTCGAGCCGTTGGCGGTGCCATTTCTCAGGCCAAAGGGGCCTTCTCTAGCTGGTGGTCCTCCATTACAACTGCGCCCGCAAATAATACAGGCCCAGCGGGCTCCAGTTCCGTTGCTGGTAGCGATGAAAGTCAGATTCACAACCTCAGTCACATTGACGAGGGCATTGACGGTGCTGCGGTGTCACAACAGCCGCAGGAGATCTCAGTTACATTCCAGAACCACAAGGACGAGGCGGAGTTAGATGTGGCTGGCGTGAGCATACACATTTCCAGCCAGATCGGAGAGGATAGGCTCGAAGAAGCTCACGACTCAAGTGGTATTTCGCCACAGAAACAACAGGGTATTGTTGAGATTGGCAGAGAGGCCGAGCTGTTAGATAGGGTCACGCATGGTGAAAATGCAACGGCAGCGCCATCTCAAGCACAATCTCAATCATTGCGTGCTGGCTGCGGTGGTGATCTTGCACTATCTAGCGGGTCCACATCCGCTGTAGAACGCAATAACGGGGATGTTTTCATAGTTTAATCAACAGTCGCACAAGAGCAGCAGCTGCAGTAGCAACAACAACAACAATAATAATTAAAAACAAACAACACTGTATAAATTTACCTAAGCTATACTATGCATACTTATTTATTACAACAAAAGTTTTTATGTGCATTTTTTTCTCTTCTGTTTTGCATTACTCAAATTGGCCAAATATTATATGTATGTGTATTCGTATATTTGTAAGACACCCAAAGAGCTCCCACACACCCACTCCCACGCCCATAAATCCAATGTACTCGGATTTATAATAATACTAGTACAATGTAAAGCTATCCCGTACCAAGTACAATTTGTTACCATGAATACATGGAACCAACTTATGTGGCAATACCTCTGCGCAAGAATATCGTATATGCCATCTATAACGACACTGACATTTATATATTATAGTAATATTGTTATTACAAAGACAATAAAGTCTTCAGAGAAGGTGAAAAGCCCATACGATGTTACATTTTACTATTGTAAAATACGATATATTCGCGCAGATGGAACGCAGTCGAAAATCCAAATCTAATCCGATAGTAGCTCTATCTCTCTCATATTGATATTTCATGGGGTACTTCAAAGTCGTCAGTACAACCAGCTTCTCAGCTTAATTACTTATGTACCTGCGCGTACAACCCATTGAAAGCTGTTTACATCTTCGACTTGGAGTTACCCCAAGCATGAATTTATACATTCATTAAAAAATACTTATAAACGAAATGTAATTATTTTATTCGTACGTTTCCTCATGCAAATTAAAACGTTATAGAAATTAATAAATAATACAACCCAATATTACCAAGTGTTTTACTAAAATACGTACACCCCTTACCTATGGTGTGGTTAAGATTACAAGATTTATACATCTGCCACCAAGTGTTTTAAGCCATTAGCAGAACGAACTCTAGAGCCAGATTTGACACTTTCCACTAGTGATTGGATGTGAATCCTAATGTAAGGGAACGTATCGAGTAGACCAGACAATGTTTTGGTAGGTCGAAATTTCGCCAGCGGAAATTTTTGGTCAACTCGAAACTGGCCTTAAAGATAAGAGTACGTTAGAAACACGAAAGTATTCGTCGTCATCTGTGCTTGTGCAAATTGATTAAATGAAATGTATTTGGGGGCTCCCGTATAAAATAAGAGACTTGAGTAGAAACTGCTCATCCGCATATGGCCATTTCCAGAGATGTCAGCCGCAGTCAAAAATTTAAAATTGAGTAAAAGACCACTTATTGTAAATTTGTATTCTTGAAGCATTTCCAAGTTACTAATTTTAATAATTTACACATGAGTTAATTTACTAGAAAAACATACCGACTGCATGCTTGAATAAATTAAGTTTTTTTGTATTTTAGCCAGTTTTCTTAAAAATTGACATTATAATGATTATTTGACGAAATCTTTGCTCTAAAAAACAATTTTATTCTGATAACAAAGCTAGATATTGACTTAAGAAGTTAATATATATTTTAAACGAAGTAAAAAAAAAACTTGTCGAGTACTTTAACTTAATGATTTTTCTATTTCTATGTAAAGCTCGATCTAAAGTTTGCATTTACATCACTAATAAAAAGCAATAAGATGCATAACATAACATAAATTAGTCGCATTAATATATTACCGTAGGTTGAAATCACTGTTTGAACATTTCGCGATGGAAGCGCATTGGTTGTTTGCAATTATCTTGAAAACTAACAATTTCCCAAAATAAACCCTAGCATCAACTAAAGTGCTAATCAAGAGCTTCGTATTTTTTCAAAATAAATAAATGTTTTGGCATGTTTTTTTTTTCACTTTGAATGCGTCAGGATATCAGATATTGCTTTCTTTATTAATTATTTGTATATAAAAAAAATGTTAAAAGTATAAAAAGAAACAATTTTGTAGAACTTAGGACAGATTTTTTAAGCGCTTATTAAACCCATTATTAAATGGTTCCACTTGATAAACATCAAGTCACTGCTTAATAATGAGTAATACTAAAGTTTCTAAATATAAATACAATAGACAATTTAAAACGATGTATAAATTTTAAATCAATATTAATAAATTAATCATTTGGGTTCCTTGAGGGTCGCTTCAAGTTCTTCTTCAAAAAAAGGCAGCTTGTGCCTTTGCACCCGTAGCTTGAAATTGGCCAGTTTTATGGAGTTTTCTGTAACATTTGCTTTGGCCTCTTTAAGATTTTCTTTAGCTTGTGTCAATAACTCTTTGTATTCCCCTATATATGCATATTTGGCACTTAAACGCTCCTTTTGCTGTTGCTCAGCAGCACTGAGAAATTCTTGAATTTGCCTCCATTTGGTTTGCACAAGATTTTCCAGCTCTTTATGTTGTCCTTGAAGACGACCGATTAATGTGTTAAGTTCGAAGTGACGGTCGATTAATTGCTGATAATGCTGAGAACTCATGGAAATTTTGGTTTTATAGCTAAGTGGTAGTCGGTCTATTTGCTGGCCACATGACTCGATCTGCTTATTCATTTTATTGTGGTTCAATTGAAGTTGTTCGTTTAAAAGCGTCAGCTCCGTATTGAATTGCTCCAACTGTCTACACCTCTGCTCATGCTGTGCTCTTCGTTTAGCCAGTAACGTGGCGAGTTTGGTCAGACTGTCACTACGTGCTGCAATATCGGAACATAACGGCCGCAGTGGCAACACCAGCTCCATCTTTTCTTTCTCGCTTGCGCTGCATATATCCGAATCGAGACCAATGTTTTGCGCCTGCGAATTGAACTTTTCCACCTTATCCAGCAACTGTTTCTTCGCACGTGACAGTCGTACCTGCTGATTATTACCACGCTCCAGGAAATCTTGCATTTGTCTCTTATAAAATTGCTCTTCATTCCTCAGGTCGCTCAACAGAACCTTCATGCTTTGAAACTTTTCGACTGTGTACCTTTGTTTGTCTACTTCACGCTGCATTTTCTGTGCTTCCTTTCGCTGCTTCATTATCCGGTTAGAAATTTCTGCGCGGAGCTCACATAGTTGTTCAATCTTTCTCATTTGTTCTTTTGTACTGGTTTGTTTTGATAACAGTTCCTGTTTCAGTTGCTCTTCCTGAGACTTTATCTGTTCTAGTTGATCGTGCTCGTTGTCTGCCTGCAGCTGAAGCTGATCTTCTAGGTGTTTTCTCTCATTTTTGAGACGAATCAAGTCCGCATCTAGAGATTGGGTATCGGGTAAGTCGCAGAGGCATTTTATAATTTTATCGCTGACACTGCGCTTCAGCACATTATATTCCTTATCGTTTTGGGTATCCCACAATCCAAAACTCTCGGCAGCACTGGGAAACAACAAATGATTAGTCTCTTCGGTAATAACGACGTGACTGATCTGCAATGTCACGGGATCCAGGGTGTTTTGCATGTAGCTGGGTTGCTCACTGGTTTCCATAAAGGGGAACTCATCGTATTGGCCATGTTCCTGCTGCATTGAGGACGATGAGGGCAATGCAATGTCCTTGAGAAAGTCGAACATGACCATGACATGGCCAAAAGAGTGTTGTGTTGTGGGTGTCACTAGCCAGGACTTGTTCACCTGATACGGATATTTCAGTTTATGCAGCGCATTCGTGATTTCCTCAACATGGTTATTGCCCACATTGATTCGATTTCCGAATATCAATTGTAAAAAGAAATGCACAATGGTGACAAACTGTTTTATGGTCATTTGGCGAATTGAAGCTGCACCGCGACTAAAGAAATCACTGGAAATCCCTGGCAATGGATGATACCGCAGCACTTGGTCCAGACATTCGGCAATCAACTGTGCCTGCTCCTGCACCCATTTCTTATCCTTGTGCAGCACCATAGCACGCTCCGTCGACGCTCCTTGTCGATGGAGCAGGGGCGTCGCACTGCTTACACTGCCATTGGCTTTATTATTCGGGGTTATTCGCGGCTGGGTCAGTCTGTGGCTTGGTTTCTTCATTGGTGTTATTGTGGCGCGCAATTGCGACCTAAAAGTTTGTTAAAATCATTTAAGTTATATATTTTAAAACATTCCGGAGCCTCACTTGCCTGGTTTGTCGCTTCTTCAGGAAGCTGCCATCCTCACGGGCGTCCTCATGGAACTCTGAGGTTCGTCGTACCTGATACATTCTCCAATAACTATAACGCAACAATTACACGCAATACTCAATCAGATATAATACATTTAAACGATTAAACAATTATTTTGTGTGCGGATCGTTTGGTGGCTTTAAAATTTGGCATCAGTGCTAGGGTTGTCAAAATATCATTGATTCATCGATATATGTTTTTGCGATGGTATTTTATTGGGTGATATTTTTTTATGATCATAATATCAATATCGATATAATTTTGCGATATTATTGTGCGATACTTGTAGTTTTTTTTGCCGTTGCCGTCAAAATATTTCTTCGTGAAACATTGAAGATAAATTGTATTTTGACAAAATTCAAGCGCAAATCATGCAATAAAATAGTAAAAACTAGTGAAAACACGTAAAATATAAACTCCCGCCCAGTTATTTATATCATCGATGTTTTCTTTCGAAAAATATCCAGTAGAAATGATATTTTTTATATCGATTTAATTTGACATTGATATTCTTAAAATTATCAAAAATTGAGAAAAATCGACTTAAATATCGATCCATCGATATTTTCGGAATTTTGGAAATCATCGATGATTTTTAAAACATCGACATCGATGATTTTTTTGTTGCAAGCTTGCATTTTAGAAGGCGTCATTTCTTTGAGCATTATTTTATAAGCGCGAATTTAAAAGCGTCAATTCAAGAAATTTTGAAAAGCAATAGTTTGGTGGTGGTGTTGAGAGATTGTGAAGCGTGCGAAAAATAATGGATAGGTATATGAAAAGTAAGTAAATTTTAAAATGGGTAAAATATGAGTATATGTGTGTGTGCTCATAAATGCAATGTTTTTTTTATTTGTAATTTGAGCGACGAAAAATAACAAGGATTTGGACTACAATGCGGGAGAGGACGTAGAAATTTCTGATAACGAACTTCTAGAGGATCCGCCAAGGAGAAAAAAGGATGATTCTGTCGCTTGGAAACATTTCAAGATATGCAAAACATCAAATGAAGCAGTTTGCAACTGGTGTGGTCGGGAAATAAAACTGATATGTGGACGTCGAAAGCCAACGAAGGTTATCTGACCGTTACACTTCACTATTGTTACCAACAGTTTCCAATGCAGATCAAGCTGCTCTAGCCTTGGAGAATGAAGTCTACTCTATCACTGCACAAAGTTCACGGCCATCTGTACTATCAGCACCGCCACAACAAAACCCATAACAAAAGGAAAGATTTTCATATATTCAATCGAAAATTTCGTCAAAAGTGAAATCTTGCCGAGCAGGCGCATTTATTGTTTTAAGACAAGGCATTTATTGTTTTAAGGCACTTGCCTGAGGATGAAAATCCATTAGTATATTGGAGGATAATATTCGTAACCAATACTTATAAAACATATTACTAATTTAATTTTCTTTAGGTAAATACGGACGAGAATACGATCCCCCTTCAAAAAGTGGCCAAGAAGCTTTTGTGCGTCCCAGCATCGTCCACTGCATCGGAACGCATGTTTAGCAACGACGGACAAATCGTATCCGAGCGTAGGTGCTTCCTGAAACCGGAGGCTGTGGATCGACTTCTTTTTATAAATGAAAATATATATGTATACACTTTATCCTAATTTTGACGAGCTATTTAAATGATGAACTATTTAATATTCTAAAAGCCCATGGAGGGATATGTATTGTTAAATCATTTTTAAGTTTCGATACGATACTCTTCTTACTAATGTTAATGTTTGGATCTCAAAAATCCCAGGAAGGGATGTAGAAATAAGATTAAGTTAACTTAACTTAACTTTAAACTTACAGCCCATGGAGGGCTTTAAAATGTTAATAATGTTATACAATTAAAGCTTACAGCCCATGGAGGGCTTAAAAATTTTATGTAATAAAACTCATTTACTGACAATAAAAAATACTTTAGTTTCATAGTGATGTTATATTTATGTACATTTTTTAATTTAAAAAAAAATATATCGATGTTTAATTATCGATGTTTTTGGCTTAAAAAATTAAATCATCCGTTTGTCGAAACATCGATGATTCTCCAGCTCTACTAATCAGAGCGAAATTGTGTGGCATCAGTGGCATCACCAAGCGCAGTTTAGGGATGGGATTATATAGTGATGCAGTGCTGCCAACTTGTTAGGGAAAAAAATAGATGTGGTGGTGAAAAAGCATCACGGACAGAGTTGTTAAATTTTCTAATTTTGCACACGATACTTGTGATAAGTTGTGGGTATTTAAAATTTTGATAGCTTTGTAATAAAATACACAAGGACTTGTATGATTACGATTTTTCTTCGTTTATTCCAACATTTTTATTAATTTTAATTATTGTATTCTGTTTTACACAATAATCATTCTATGTTTATGAATTACATTAATTTATAATTATTGTTATTAATATAATTACAAATCGATCACATTTCCTTTTAGAACGTCTCATCATTCCCTGTTCGCTTCACATAACGCAAAAACAATATAATAATTACATACATTATCATTTTATATACTTAATTTTCAATACATACAAATACACAAATTATGATCTTAAATTATATTTTACAGGTATTAAAAAAAATTCACACACTTTTGCTTCTAAATTGCGGCAATAATAAATATGTATAGTTTTATTGTTGTTTTCTTATAGTGGATGGTGCGCATAGAAAAAAAATATTAATACTAATGTAAGAAAAAAAAACTACATAATTTAACATAACGCCAAATTTGCAAAAATCAAATCTGCGCTAATACTATAAATTTTATTATATTACAATTTTGTAAGCCATGTTTAAGACTATATTTATAGTTTAAATTATATTTAATTTAGCTGCTTAAAATGAAACGCGCATAATGAAAACAAAAATAACCCCAAAATAGAAAAAATCCGGTATTGTTTGGTTTTTAGTTTAACTATTTTTATGCACTTAGCTGCCCTGGTTGTCGAGCTTATTTTATGTGTATAATATTGTCCTAAAAGCTTTAAAAAATATTACGCAGCGGTCTGGCCTGTTCTGTTCTGTTCTGTCCTGATTAGACACAATTATTTATAATAGACTCGTGCATACATAATATCTTGGTGGAACAAAGGAACACAAGCAATAGCCATGTGAAAGCTACATTTAAGGATTTATCCTCGGTTAAACATTCGAAATATTTAAAAAATATTTGCATAAATATTTGTTTTGGTTTTTGTGTACTTGGATTGTTGAGTGTGTGTGTGTTTGTGTGTATTGTTTTGTTTTGGTGTCTTTCTTTGTGTATGCATAGATACATTTCTATGTTAGAATTTAGGTACATTACAGTTCTTTGTATTGTGTTGTTGTTGTGTCCGCAATTATCGTATAATTTTCAATTTTGCAATATCTTATTGCGTGCTAACTAAGAAACTGGGCGCCATCAAAAGCGATGCCACCCCACAGCTATGCAATTTAGTATGTAGGCTACCATGTGAGGAGGAGTGAAGAGTTGGGCGCTAGTTGGGCGCATTTAGTGTATCCAAATTGGAGCCGTATTGCATGTTAACCGACATCGTAAAGAGCCACGCGACTGCCAGCAAACTGCTGCCCAGCAGATCACCCAGCGCAGTCAGATATGGTATGGCCGAGTTATCCGGATCGATCTTCCATTTCCACATGGCGTGCACTATGATATGCGCAATATAGAGCAGCAGCATTACCTGTTAACAATTCGATTTACATAAGTTATACTATGTACATAAACATACAAAATGAGTGGAATGAATCCCTAGACGAATGTCGAAAATATTGTTTACAATATGAAAATTCGGAAGAAAAAATTAGGAAAACAAAGTAAGGAATCCAAAAATGAAGAAAAATAACAAAATTGGGAACACCAAATAAGTAAATAAAAAATTTAGAAAACCAAAATTAGGGAATAAAAATTGGTAAGACAAAAAAAAAGTAAAAACCAAAATTAAAAATATTATAGTTTAAAATCGCGTGTTTTCTTAACTTTATCCTATTAGCAAAAAGACAACATTTTGTTGAACCAATTAAGTAGTGATGATACCCTTTCGTAATTTAATTGCTTTCATTCGCGCCTTTCTTAGGCGTGTATTAAATAGGTTTAAGATATTTTTCATCTAGCTTTTTTATTATGAAGTTTAAAAATTTGAATATAACGGAACGATTGCACCCGGCGATCGAATTAATTTTCCTAATTTTTGTCTTACCAATATTTTTTCTTCTAATTGTTTAAATAAATTTGGCATTTCCTTATTTTTGTCTTCCTAATTTTAGATTCTGAATATTTTTAATAGTTGAAATTCCTAATTGATGATTCCTATTTTTTCTTCCTTATTTTGGTTTCCTATAATTTTATTCTTTGATTTTATTTTAATTTCTTTTTTTCCAAATTTCTAAAAAAAAATTTCGTAAATTGACTCACCTGTATCAAACTGGCTATTAGATATGATAGCATAAACACCCACGTGACAGTCGTCGTGTTCATGTTTATATAGTCGGCAGCAAATATGAACAATACATTGCCTGGTATCGACATGGCGATAAGAATGCGGGCCGTCTTAGCATAGGGAACTGTAACGAAAATAAATTATATGATTATATTCACATCTTCAGAAGGGATTTTGGTATTTACTTACCGCCCTTGAACAGTGCACGCCACGGCCACTCGACGACCTTCGTGTGCGGTGGTATAATGCCAATAATTGAGCTCTGATGCAGCATGGTTGATATCTTGCTGGCCTGTACTGATACCAGATTGCCGCCAATACCGTTAATGATCGGCTGAAAGACCACAAAGCCATTGAATACCTCAACAGCCGCATCCAATACGAGGCCTCCGAGCCTGTAAATAAGTAAAAACATAATCCAATTAGAAAGCAATTTTAACAGGCAGCCACAAGGTACACCTTTTTGGATATTTTAGAAAACAGAATGCAAAATGTAAGGATCTGATTAACTTAACAATTCCGTACAAGTTTGGTTTAGATTTTAGATAGTTAAAACCAGAGAAAAAATAAAACTTTGCCCGTAAAATCTGATATTTGTAAAAATGGATCGATATTATTCTTTTTGGTTGACTGACCGACTGACTGAGAGTCTAACATTTTCGTAGGTGTGTATCTCGCTGACTGTCATGTTCAGAGTCAAGGACAAGAGCTAACAATTAGAATTGCCATTGGCTAAGCTGCCACAATCGTCGTTTTATAAATAACTCAGACAATCAATCAAAGTAAATACATTGCCAAATTTAGCACACCTAATGCTGCTTCATGTCTGTCCCCGCCTGCTGGAAATGGATCGGCACAAAAAAAAAAATATACGAATAAAATATGTTTGTAGTCGAACGAACACGTATGTGGATAGAAAAAAAGCAGAAATTGTGCTTATCATGGCCCCATTTAAGTGTCGGTCTCTAAGTGCACTCCATATGAGTATGAGACTGCGACTGAGGCTGTGAAATGTTGATGTTCCAAGATGTATGTTACCTACCCGCTTATACAGAGCGCCGAGAGGACCGGCACCCAACCGCTCTTTAGCACCGGTCGAGTATACTCATTTTTGAGCACAATGACAACCCACATGGGAAGCAGCACCAGATAGCAGGTGACCACGATGAAAGTGATCCACAGATGGGTCTCTGAAAGAGATAAATACCATAGATTTTGATTATTGATGAAATTCGAATTGAGTTCGTGCAAGTGCAACTTACTTATATTCTCATAGAGTAGAGAGGCAATGAAAGACAGTAAACTGATCGACACAACGTCTCCAATAGAAGCAGCCAGTGGCGTGGCCAGGTTATCCGGATTCAGGCGATACTTTTGAGAGAATAAAATCACAGCGACCAGCACAAAATCTGCAATGTCAAAATGATACGGTACAATAGTTAAACAAAAGCTCAAACTGCTGTTATATTTAGCTTACCTAGGACAAAGCACGACGATGTTGCCGTAAACATGGCCGATGCGGTCAACAGCATCGCATTCTCAAAGTGGAAGCTACCTGTCATCGCCGCACCCACGCTCATTGCAAACATGGCCACCAAGAAGGAGGCCACAGTGGCCTGCACTTGCACCAGAGCTATATTGCCGACGATCATACGCACCACATTCGAACGCGATGTCATATTGCCCAGATTGACCTGAGTGGAGAGACGCGAGGCTAGACACATGTCCAGATTACCCTTCAGGCCAAGCAGTGCTGGCACCAGGATAAATAGCTCACTAACATTCTTGAAGACGTACCATTTCTGCAACATTAAGCAACATAACAATTAGATATAACTTGTCAAATAAATGGGAGGTATAAGATATAGTTAAAATATAATAAGAAATCAGTTAGTGACGTCACCGTTCTAAATTTTGAGATGCTGGTTGATTCAGATCTGAGTTTGATGTTTTTTTTTACCTTAGTTTTGAAACTCTGTGAACGTGGAATCGGTTATTGGCGGACACGGACTGCCCTTAACTGCCCCCAGACCAGAATTTATAGTTAATTAGCAGTAAAATAAATGAGTATAACGTGTTGAAAACTTTTTTTTAGCTGTTATAAATACATGAGTAATCGGCCGAAAATACAATTCATTTGCTTTGATTCTTTTGGCTTGAGTCAAGTGTATCTCAATTGATTTTTCGCAACACAACTCAACAGACACAGTATTACTTAGTTTATTTGTTGTAGAGCTCACTTATTGGAAAAATTCTTTTTTTTTTCTTCGACTTTCTCAAGTTTGATGCATTTCTATTTGAAATTTCAGAACTTTTTAGTGATCTTAGTTCTAAAGTAATCCTTCAACCTGATTGACGCAAGTCGAAATTTTTAAAATTGCATCGTTTTACTTTTTGATTGAAATTGAAATTGAATGATAGCTATAATTCACGATTTATATGTTTACAATTTAAAACTCCATCTATTCACAATTTGTAATTTTCTTGTTCCATTTGCAATCAGCTCTCGGTGTTTGGACACATTTTCTCAGCTATATTTAGGCAATTCTCTAATGTCGAATGCGACATTTGTACGCATTCAAAGTGAAAAAATACATATGCCAAAACATTTTTGAATGTTGACAAAAGTCGAAGCATACAGCCATTGATTAGCACTATAATTGGTGTTAAGGTTGATTTTGGTCAATGGTTCGTTTTTAAGAAAATAACAAAAAACCAAGGCATTCGCATGCGACTCAAAACAATAGTCGTTCAAACACTGATTTCTGCGAAACCTGAGGGAAATTTTTAATGCGACTATTTTTTAAAAATGTTGTGCATTGATGCATCTTATTATTGTCTAATATTTGTTTCAAAAATATGAAGTAGTTTATTTTTTATTTAACTCCAAAGACTTTCGCACGCGACATTTTGTTCCATCATGTTTTTTATGTGTTTTGTTTTCTTCGTATGAATTATATTTAAACTTTTTAAGTCACTAAGAAGCTTTATTACTAAAATTCAAGTGTTTTCATTGCATTTTAATTAATTTTTTTTTCCTAAAAGAAAGATATCTTCGAAAAATCCCTATAATACAAACACTCCATTTTTTAAGTCAACTTTTGGCAAAATAGTCATAAATATGGAAAAACTTAATTTATTCAAAGTTGCAGTCGGTATGCTTAAACTAATGAACTAATTCATGTGTAAAATGTTTAAGCAAGTAACTTGAAAATGTTTTTGCAAGAAATCTTCACAAGATTTAAGTTTTAGATCAATGTTACGTATTTGGCTGCGGTTGACACTTCTGGAAAATTGCACATATATAGACTTTTATAACTATCCAAAAATGGTTTCAACTCAATTAAGTCAATTAAGAAACCTATTGGCATAAATTAGAGAAATGATATAGATTTAATCATAATTTAATATTATATACTATTATTAATTTTAATTAAATGTGAAATATAAAGCTGCGGTTACCAAGGTTAATGTTTTAAGTGGGAATAGCTGCAGCCCATTTTAAAGGGTTGGTGGTGGGTCTGTTTTTCCTTTGTTATCTTCTTGATTTAATTTGAGTTTTTCTCAGACTGAGTCGGTCGTTGAAGAGACTAGAAGACTATAAAATTCTTTTGTTTGACTTTGTGTCTGGTTTTGGTGCTTGGGTTTTTTGCTTTGTTGTGTGTAACTTTAATGAGTCGACGACTGTTATTAGATTTTACAATTTAATTTGCGTGCCATTTTAGTTGTGCGCACCTCTTTTATCTACATCTTTGCATTTGCGCAATGTCAATGAAACAATTTATGAGATTTATCAGCTGTGTTTTACTTCTCCCAACAATGGGAGAGAATCTTATAAACCAACCAGTCAACCAGCCAGGTCAGCAAACCAACCAACCGACGAATCGAGTCAACCTATTTTCCAGGCCGTAACACACAGTGCCGGAGCACGCGACAATTGTGGCGTGCTTTGATAACCGTAGGCAATAAAATAACATTTTGTATGTATATGCTACCAAACCTACATTTCTTAAAACAACTTTTCTATAGTAAAACTTCTTTTAAATTTGGTTTTTTGGTACTTTTTGGAAGATTTCTTTAGAGATGCGTTTGCATTTTTGATCATTACTCGAGAAAGTACAACCGATTTTTAAAAGCTTTGCGCTTCTTGATATTTATACACAATTTTAAATTTATATAACTAGTTTTGAATTAAGAAAATTATGTTTATTACAAATATTCACGATTTTTGACTTCAAACCAGACTTAAGCTGATATTTATATAAACGAATTAATAAGACTTCATTTAAGATATTAATCATGGAAATCGATGAAGAGCCGGCTGAGTTATTCTCGAGTAATGATTAAAAAAGGAAGCTTACTTTAAAAAAAAGATTTTAAAATACCAGATTTAAGAAAGGGGTTTTTTTTTTTTATCTATTTATCGACCAATACTTTCAATAAGTAGATTTGTTAACGTATGCATTTTGGCTGTTGCCAAGTGTAGTAGTTTGAGTGAATTGATAAATTGATTGGATTACATTACCTCGACGCGCCCAAGTACAATGCCAGCTCCAATGGTTCCAATGCCAGCCAGAAAGAAAGGTATGGACACCTGGAGTAATATTGTTGTCCATTTCTCCTGCTTGATGCCCGGACGATTGAGTGCCAACTTTTCCTCGGAGCTGCCATTGATGCCCGCAATGCTGCATGCATCTGCTGCGAGAGCGCCGGGTCCGCCGCTGCCTCCATGACCGCCCCCACCTCCACCGCCGCCACTGCCACCGCCACCGCCCGCCGCCCCAGGATCCGGTTCGGAGGATGCTATGGACGTCGTGATGATTGAGCTTAGTGAACCAGTTGTTGAATGTGGAAGCCCGGACAACTTCTCATTGTCGGGGTCTGTGCAGTACAGTGATTAGAATGGTGTAACAAATAGAGGTAGAAAAAAGGGGAGAAAGAGAGAAAAAAAAGTGATCCAGTTAGTAAGGCATTGCTATCTACAGTTGTAATCGAGTATATCAGACTAAATAAAAATAAATATATATAAATGTGTGCTTGTGTGTGTGCTTGTGTGTGTGCTTGTGTGTGTGCGTGAGTGTGTCGCATGCAACTACTAAAGTCAAGAGCATTGTGTAATTAGCAAGACAATTAATTAACATCACTATAAATAACGAGTATTACTTATGAGCACCCCTTCAAAAGGCGGGGTAAGAATAAAATATGTATTTGTGTTGTTGTTGTCTGTTTGACTGACTGACTGTCAGTTGTTGATGCTGTTGTTGTTGCCGTTACGTTACGTTTTTTTTTTTTTTTGTCCAGTGGCCTAAGCACGTTTTCAGCTGCCAAATTGATTTAACATTTTGTTTTTGTGTCTGATTCTAATTTTGTTGTGCCAAGTTAATAAATTACAAATCGTTCGTCCATAAAAAAACAACAACAACAACAATACAAAGAGTAAGCAATAATTAATAAATATTTAATATGATTATCTTCCATAATAAACATGCATAATATTTGCGATTGTGCAATTATAAAATAAGGTAACCATAATAAGTGTCTGTCGCAATTTTTAATTAATGCGCTCTCTTGAAAATCGTACGGAATAACTTGTACAATGTGTGGGCTTATCATTGTTGCAATACTTGTCACTGTTAACGTTTTAATGGTTTTTCGATTTTTGTGTTTCTATATGGAATATAGGCAAAATGTCATGAGAAGTATAAAGAGAATGTTATATTGGTAATATTAACTGGAGAGCATTCATATTTTCTAAAGATTTGTTAAGACTGTAGCTTTATTAATGACCTGTGCAAATAAAAAAGGTTTTCTTGCAATTTTTCTTATGAACAATCAAGATTTAGCAACATCCGTGTTTGTTCAATCGTATATACCAGGACAAGCCGACCAGAAAAAAAAGGATACAAAAATTAACAAAGAGAACAGAATATATGACATTCGAACGCATTCAAAGTGAAAAAAACGTATGCCAAAACATTTTTGAATTTTGACAAAAGACGAAACTTATAGCTATTGATTAGCTGTTGATGTTGATTTTCGGCAATGGTTCGTTTTTAAATAAAATTACAAAAAAACAAGGCATTCGCATGCGACTCAAAACTGAAGTCGTTCTCGCGGCTCACAGTTAAAACACTGATTACTGCGAAACCTGAGGAAATATTTTAATTCGATTAATTTATGAATGTTATGCATTGATGCATCTTAAAAATGTCTTTTATTTGATTCGAAAATATTATGTAGTTTATTTTTTATTTTGCTTTAATCACTATCGCACGCGACACGTCGCTTGCCACATTTTGTTCCACCATGTTTTTGTTTACTTCGTATGTTTTATATTTTAACTTTTTTAGTCCCTAAGAAGCTTTATTACTAGAATTAAAGTGTACTCTTTGCATTTTCATTACCATTTTGTTTCTAGAAGAAAGATTTCGTTAAAAAATCATTATAATACAAACACTCCGTTTTGGAAGTCAAATTTTGGCAAAACAGGCAAAAATATAGAAAAACTTAATTTATTTAAAGGTGCTGTCGGTATGCTCAAATTAATGAACTAATTCATTTGTAACTTGAAAATGTTTCTGCAATTAAATTTCACAAGATGTGAGTTTTTTTTATTTGTTTTATCAATTTTAAGTTATTGGCTGCGGTTGACATTTCTGTAGAATTCGGAAAGTATTTAAATTTGACTTTGTCAATTTAAGAAACACCTTGGGTATCTTCTCATTAGCATTATACGCATTTGTATCCATCATTCGTTAATAATTATTCTATTTCATTTGTCGAAATAGGCTGAAAATTACGTTTATTTTGTTTTGACCAAACGTGCACAGGTTTGATAAATTTAAGAACTTATAAGAAAGCATAAATTTAAAATAGGAAAAGTTCATATTTTTTCCCTCTGAAACAAATCAAAAACCAAATCAGGAACCCCAAGTGTTATCAATCTAGCACTTATAATTGAATTATAGCCTTGATAGGGAAATCGTAATAATTCAAACTGATTTATTTTCTATTATGTTCGTTAGTAATGTCTTGGTCCCGACCCTTGAGACTTATAAGTATGTGTTCTGTAATGATTACGAATAGCTTAATTTGAGTTCTGCAAGACTTAAATTTTCAATATAAAGTTAAAAAGTTGGCATAAAGATAAGAAAGGTAGAGACACAAAAGAATGGAAAATAAAAAGATAGCGAGAAATAGAAAAATAGAGAGTGAAAGATTGATATATGTATATACATTTAATAAGAGCAAGATTGGAATAAGAAATCAACGGGGCAACAGTTTTTAGCACTAATATCGCAGCAGCATATCGTTATCGTTATCACTATTTGTATTGATATCAGATAATTAGTTACAAACTGAGGTGATGGTAACTGGTCTATCTATTAGTATATATTTAGTGCTAATGATGCTGCTGCTGTTAAATAATTGCTGCCTCAATTGTCTGTTGTTGTCACACTCACCGTTTCCATTGAAGATGGTAAATAACTTGTATTTATCATCCACAGCCGCATCTAACGGTGTCGTTGTGGTCATTGTTGATAATTGTTGTTGGTATATTGGTGGCGTGGAGTATAATGAGGACGTTGATGATGTGTTATTGTTGTTATTGGTATTGGTGTTGTTGTTGTTGTTGTTATTGTTGTTGTTGATCGAATGTATATTGATGGTTGTGGACGATGGCGGCAGCACACCATCATCTGCCCCAATATCGGCGGCTTCATTGTGGGCGGCATAGGAGGAAAGTCGTCGCACATTCAGCGGTGAGAGCGAAGATTTCTGTCGCTGCTTCAGCTCATTTGGTATGGATGGACTGGGATTGTGGGATTGTGTGTTGCCTGTGTTTTGGATGGTGTGGTCTGTGTGGTCAGTATTGCTTGCTGTTGGGTTCTGCGGTTCGTTTGTCTGCGACATTTTTGCATTAGTTCGGTTTTTGTGTCAGCGTGTTTGTGTGGGCGAGTTTGTTTTGGAATGACTTTAAGCGTGCCCAGCAGCTAAAGTTTAAGCCAATTATGCAACTGTGTGTTTGATGTGAGTATTCTCAGTTGCACAATGGAAATTCATTAAGTTAACTACAATTGAAACTAAACACTTGCTAAAAAAATAATTTTTTTGTTAAACAGTTGCAACTTATAAAGGTGCAATAATATATTATGTATATTTGCGTATATCTATTAAGGTTTTTCTTTTATTTTTTTTACTTAGTTATGCCCCATTAATGTTTTGGCATAGTTTGCAAGTGCAAAGGTTTCTTTTAATTTAAGGTTCTCAGAGTTGGAACTATCACTGAACAGAATCGAAAATCGAAATATCACACAAAAATTGATTGACTTCCTTGCAAATTTTAATAAATTAAGTTAGATGTAAGTGAGTTATAGTTTAAATACTTCTTTTAAGTTATTAAGAAAATGCGTGAAGAATATAAATTGAAAAAAAATGTTTTTGAAAGAGCCAGAATTATTTGGATTACATTGTATGTGTGTTGTCGGGTGCGTGTGTGTGTGTGTGTGTGAGTGTGTTGTCGGGTGTGTGTGTGTGAGTGTGTTGTCGGGTGTGTGTGTATTGTCGGGTGTGTGTGTGTGATGTGTGTGTGTGTGTGTATAGTATAGTGTAATAAGTCCTGTGTCCAGTTCGTTGTTTTGTGTCCTGTTCTTCGAGGCGGGTGGGGGATGGCGGGTTGAGTTGTTTGAGGAGCAGAGAGGACAGAGCTTTAGTCACCGGACCGTTGATATGGCTGCAAGCAACAACATAACGTACATATTGTTGATCTTCTTGTTGTATTTGTGTTTGTATTTGAAAGTTATAGAATTCTTAACTAAAATTGAGACACTTCCGTTTATCAATGGAAATCAATGCAAAA
The DNA here is from genome assembly GCF_004354385.1 of Drosophila innubila. Taxonomy (NCBI): domain Eukaryota; kingdom Metazoa; phylum Arthropoda; class Insecta; order Diptera; family Drosophilidae; genus Drosophila; species Drosophila innubila. Next base: position 29,364,467 of record NC_047626.1, read on the forward strand.
ATCAAAATACATATGATTGAAAAATATTGTTGAGCACCCATTCATTACACGAACCAGGAGTTCCTAAAAAGGTTGAGTTCGAAAAACAAATAAATGTATATACCTCATACATAGTATATACCATACAAACATACTATCTATATCCCAGAATTTTAAATATATAAAAGTAGTACATATTAATAAGGGAAAAGCAATTAAAAAATTATTAAAATAAAGAGTCCCCTGCAGATTGATCCAGTAACAGCATTATACAATTATAGGTTATAGGTTTTTCCAGTTTTGTGTCATTGCTGCAGACTTAAGTAGGAACCAAGATATTTATTATTTCTACATTAGGCTTGAAAATCAACCGAATTGTGAGAAAAGTCTCTTAAGCATCTAACGGTAAAACTTTTGACTTGAATTCTGCACTGCAGAAGCATCCTGCACTTCCGTCTTTCGAAAATTGTTTCTCTTTTATAACATACTTAATACTTGTATGTATGAATGTCTGTTACCATCTGGTTATTTGATTTCTTTTATTTATTGACTTATATATGTATATTTTATTTTATTTATCTTCAGTTTTTGATTGGAAGTAGGGACCTGTTTTCATTCAAGCGGGTTTACCAGCCCACGCATTTTGCATTTGCATTAATGAAAACATTTAGCAGCGCATTGAAAAGCAACCAGTTTCGGCCATCCAAAAACTGTGCTAAAAAGAAAAACCTGCAGCTGCAATAGCCAAGCCAAATGAACAATCTTGCAGCCAGCGAGCCAAAAGACCATCTGCGTCAATTCGACTGCAACTAATCCTACAAATTGAAACGACAAAACACTATTGCCAAGCAATGGCAATTCAGCGTGTGTCGATTTCAAGTTTATGGACTTTTGACAAGTTATATGATTAGATTTCGGAGCCCCAACAATCATTGTTAAGACTGTTGTTGCGACAACAAAGTCTGCTATTTATAGCATCAAGTCAGCTGGTCAGCAAATCTTTCAACTTATCAAGGTAATCGGTAACTCGGTCACACGACATACGAGCATCGCAAATCCACGGTAGTAAATAAGTAATAATTAAATCCATCCTTCAACGCAGAATAAAAGACGCAAAGGAGATTAAAAGGATCGCTCCTAAATATCATATTTGATAGCGATTATAAACATTATTTTAAAATCTTCATAGCTCAATAGACAAGTTGTAAAAATCTTGGAGAGTCACTTAGAAGACTGAGATTTCATTTATATTTCATAGACCAATAATAAATTATCTCATATTCGAGTTATATTTTAAAAAAGCACGTGTAAAAGTACTACTCTTTCAAAATAGTAAAATATATTCTTATCAGTGTATGGCTTATTTCTAATCGCTTTATTTATGGTAAAAAAAAAAACACTTTAGCTTAATTTCTATGGAAAGTGTCGACATGTGCGAATTCTTTCAATAATAATATTAATGCACTTCAGATTGTTAAACGTTTCCTCAAACTATAGGCACATAAAGTAAACAACAACTCGGAAGAAGTACTGATAGAGACGGTCATTAGTCATTCCCCTGTGTATGGAGTGCCGAAATTAGTTAAAAAAAAAAACCCGTGGAAAAACCTACAACCGCGTAACAGCTTGAATGAAATCACCTACAAAAAATCCATAAGTTAGGCAATAAGATGTCGAATAACATAATTTGATTGAGATTCTATTTAACTCGGCATGCAATTAATCGAAATCGTAACTGTCGAATAAATAAAAATCTTTAAAAAAAATAGAAAATTTTTGTAAAATACATCAATATACCATATATCTCATGATCCCATGATCGTTAATATAATATTGAAATATTTTGATTTAAGTGCGTGAGTCGCCCCATCTACAGCTAAAATCTTTTCGCTCTTCTTATCTCTCAAGCAACTGACATTGGCAACATTGAAGTGACACGTTACATTCAGTCAGTCAGTCCATTCACTGTACTTTGAAGTGCTTGTGACAGAATTTAGTTTCATTTTTTCTGATATCTGTGATAACAATTGCCTCAAAGATCAAGTAGTCGCTGTTATTGTTATTGTATTTTTCGTATAATCATTTATTTTTATTTGTTTGCTGAATACAATTTTATTTGTAGACTGGCTCAAGCATTACGAATAAGCCGCATCAATCGGACTAGTCATTTGTTAAAGACAGCTGAAACGACAACAATTTAACTAATAATGACAACTTTAATGTTGTCACGTTCAAGTTCAAAGTCAGAGAATAGTCAACACGTTAAGCGTTATGCGGGGGAGCAACTCACACTTGCTAGTGACAAATTGAAAAATTGAGAAACAGACTCACAGTCAAACTGTATTACGAGTAATTTAAATAAATGTCGTTGGCCAGCCGGGTTTTTTACTATTGCCTTTTACTGTTGCTATTGCTAAATGTTGCTCTCTTAATTGTCACATAATTAAGTTGATTTAGATTCGATTTTCAATGCGGAACTTTTCGACGATGACCAAATAAATTGTGTAATTTTTTGCTTTTAAATTAAGCGAGCTTTTACACACAACTGCAGCTCATTCATCGTCAACGCTGCAGTGTCTCCTATAAATTCGCGTATTTATATGTAGCTCATTTAGTCATAACTCAAAAAAGAGAATTATTAGAAAAAAAAACTTGTTTAAAGTTTTAATTTATTGCCACCTTGCAGTAAAAACAAGAATTTCATTTGACCTGCTCTTGAAAAGTATAAAAGTTCTGAAAATGTATTTAAGAATATTTCTGTATCATGAACTCTTACTTTTTTGAAGTCTTGAAGTAAATAAGGGATATGTGTGTGTACTAGTGATGTAAATCCAAACTGAACATCAAATTGAAAATTAGGTTTTAAACATCGCCATTAAAAAAAGCAATTTTTTATTCATCAGAAAAATTATACAAATTTATCGATTTTCAATACCAGTTTTCAAAAGTAAAATAATATTTTTTAATTTTTGGGCATATTTATGGATATTACTTATATGCAACTTTTAGGACTTAGTAAAATCTCAGCTTCGTTTTTATTGCCTTTGCAAAAAAAAATTAGAAATTTCAAAGAGAAAGAGTTATTATAGACCTTCGCTCAACTGAAAGTCAACATTCGATTTGAAATAGCCGCCATGTCGTCTAAAATATTGGCCAATGTCATGGAAAATACTAAAAAAAAAAAAGAGTGCATTTTGCTATCATAGCTATGGGTGTTCATTTACGCGATATCCATCTCAAATATTAGCTGAAACAAATCTCCTTGAACCCCACTAAATAAATTTCCAAACGGGAAAAAATTTTTAGTTTTAACTGTTTTTTTTTTTTCAAAATCACTTGGGTCAGTTCTAAATGACCTAACCTGTAACACTTGTATGCTAAATTGGGGAAAACATTGCTGTGGTGCTATTTGTATGTAGATATTGTATTTTATATTTATATAACTATAGGTAATAGAGGCCCTAAAAATTACTCTGGCTCCTAATGGATTTGTTATGCGTATTGTTAATTGCTGCCATTTGTTAAAATTGTCAATTTATTGCTTTATCTATTCGTTTGCTTGTTTTGTTGTTGTTGCCTATCTGTTTAATTGATTGCCTAAATATTAAAAGTTCTGCTGATGTTTTGTCGATTTTGATGTTTTGGGAAATTAATTTTAAATCGCAACTTTAATGATGTGATTGTAATTCTTTAATTGATATAAGTATTAACGATGTCTGTTACAAAAACTTGCAAAACTCATTAGCCACCCAAATAGTGATCTTTAATGGGTGCAGGGAATAAAAAAGGGAATAACGATTAAGTTAACTAGAAAAACACAATAACATGAAATTACTTATTATGATAAATATAAACAAATCTAAGATCGTATCAGGCACAGCATATAGTGATTAAACGAGTACTTAATAAACTATATGCACATTTGTGTTCGAGTATACGAATATATGAGTATACTTGTTTGTAATAAATTAATCGCACATTAGAACTCTTTTTTTTTGGCATATTAGATTTGAAATTGTTGAGATTTGATCACTTTCAGTACGTTAATTCATATCTTTTAACAACCTATAGAAATCAGTTGGTATTTGATATTTGTTTAGCACCTGCCTTTTTGATAAGATTACAAATAATCGCAAATGGTAAATGTGCAAACGCAGACTCAGATTGACGCAAAGGGATGGCAGGCAAAACACTCCCTGATAAGGCAAAGGAAATCATCGAAAGAAACAACAAAGATCGCAAAAATACAAGCAATTTGCTACTATTTCATCTTTTAAATTTATACTAACCAATTATTGCTATTTGTTTCTTTTGTTACCATTTCTTTGGAATGGAACCATTGGTACTCCTTATATGAAACTTTCACTACAAGGGTTGATACAAGGGCAAATAACAATAGTCAGCGAGTAAAAGTATTTTTTTTTTTTTTTTTTTTACCATATTTATCTTCCTTTAACGAGTATATAACACTTCACACTTGTTATTAGCTCAAGCCAATAGGCACTTTGAAAATATTCATGCCTCTTGCATAAACCCTCGCGTACCGCGTAAGCTCCCGATATAAAATGTAACAACTGTCGCCGCTTAATGGGCTGCACAATCCGGAGACCGGACTACGGGCTATCCCCAGGAAACTCGACGACATACTGTTGACGTTAATTTGCAAACCGTGAACAATATGTGCGCTGCCTGTTAATTTCTATTTATTTCTATTTATTGTGATTAAGTCGCCGGTGTCGTCTTGAGAACATCGCCACTATTAACACATTTGAACATATACATATATACCCATATATGTGTGTATATGTACATATATGTTTAAAGTTCCCAGGTTTTTAATTAAGCGATTTGGTTTGCATTCTCAACGTTTCAGTTATGTTCTGTGTCGACTTGTACTAATTTGTTACTTTGGTTTTTGAATTATCTTAAATTGCACAAATTAAACAAGTGAAAAAATGCACATAATGTTAATATTCTCAAGCAGTTTTGTACAAGTATATCAAATAATGACATTTACATTTAAATTACAAATAAAAAAAAAAACTTAATAAATAATCTGTCTTACATTTTTAAATTTTATAATAGTATTAGACTGTCAGTATTTTGAGTAAAGGGTCAAGTATTTGAAGTGCGTTAATTACGCATCTATCTAATGCATATATGGGACGAATCAACGAACGTGCGCTCAACTTAATCATTTAAATTTATTTATAGATATTTAGCCCGTTTTACTATCAGGCATCTCTGGTGATGCTGTTCACGAGTTGGGGATTAAAACGTGCGGCGAACATGTCGGCTACGTAACGCAGCATTTCATTGAGATAAACCTGCACATATGCAAATGAAAATATTGCAAACACGTGAAGCGGCAAAATGTGGCCATCTAGATTGCTCTCAGTTCTCTCAACTCTCAGTGGAGCAGTTGTTGCATATATAGAGGCCCCAACTAATTTGAATATGAATTACATTTGCATTTGCATTTTGATGTAAACGAACTTTTAATAAATCAAATCATCATAATTGTTAGCAAATAGCACCTATTGCCGCGAGAAGGAGCCACACAAGACTCTAGAGACTTGGACATTAGGAATAGGTATGACCGATATGCTAATAAGAAAAATATACAAATATCTCTATGTATATTTGCATACTTATGTACACACGAACATATATTATGTCTATATTATTCTTGACGCCTTCGACACAATAAACGTTTCTATTGAAATTTAAATATTATTATGTGGCTCGTCGTTTCTGTTTGCTTATTTAATTTTATTTCACTCAACTTTATTGAATTTTATTTGGCAACAAGTTTTTTGACAGATGCTTAGTTTATTTATTTATTATATGAACTTATTCGGGTAGATGTATTTTTATCTGAATATGTATGTGTGTCCATATAGGCAAGCCTTTGTTAAGGCGATTCCGATGACGCAGGTGGAACAGATTGATTATTGGCTCTTTGAGCTCAAAAATTTTAATTTACCTATTCAATTATATTAATTTATGAACCTACCAACATTTTAATGAAAGAGACGAGCTCAGACGAAAGAAATCGACAAAATAAAAATAATTAAATTGTATAAAATTTAATTGGTCAAAACAAACAATTATTTGGTAGTCACAATTCGACGTTAACTACGTCATCGGCCTGAGAAAAAATGTCATTTGCAACAAATGATTGAAATTTGATGAAACCGAAACTGGAACTGTAACAAAAGTCATTCAACTTGCGAAAAGTCAACAAAAAATAAATAAAATTAAATAAAATAAGACTGCATGCCTGTTATAGTACACAACTAAAACGACAATATATCGCTTGAGCTTAGGGCCATTAACTCATCAAAGCGTTTACTACTATGGCTTACTACCAAGACAGCTTAATCAAATTATGGTCAAGAGGGTGTGCGTGAGTGTGTGGCAACAGTGATCTCATATACAAATACAATATGAAGTTGACTTAACTCATCATATAAATATCGATACACAGCTAATGCTATAATTTATATAGTATACATGTATAAAAATATTAGCAGGTGCATTATTATCTAATCTAATCAGATCAAAGATCATGATGCAATCTTTCTATAAATCATCTACAAATGAAACTTTGCTCGTAGATACATCTTTGGACAGAAGTTCATAAAACGAGTAAAAGCATTTCCATAAAAGAAACGTAGAAATTTAATCAAGTTATAAGAATAGAAATTCAATCAAGTTATAAGAGTACGAAGATTACTCTTGACATCGTTTCGTATGATTTAGATAGGTTTCTATATATGAGCATATTTTTTTCTAGCGAATATCAATCCTTTTTTATCCATTATCCTTATTAGAATAATATAAATTGCCACCTTCTTGAATGGTTCTCATATAAATTGCTATTACTATTATTACTACTAGTTTAAGTGGACCAGGCAAAAGAGAAATGAATAATCCTAAACAAGTGCAGGTGATCTGGGAATTAAGAATATACAGCCGAGAATAAACGACAGACCCCAAAAGGGGTCTGGTCATATGGCAAAGCTGGGAGAGGGGATCAGCTCATTAACAACACGCAGCAGTTCAACAAAGAAAATATAATAATGAGAAATTGCACACAAAGCAAACAGCTGAGGTTTTGTTTTGTTTAGTTTTGCTGTGATGTGTTTTTGTTTTAGATGGCGAGGGGTAAAACAGTTCACTTAGCTAGGCTAATGACAATTCTAATGCCAAACCATATTTTGTAGGCTAATTTACACAGTAAGACTTGCAAACACCCTGTAGTCACGGATGCAACATTTGGTGCATTTGTAAAAAAACTGGCAATATTTATTGGTACATTGTATTAGTTTTGTTCTACATATATGGGCTAATCCTGCGATACGGACGTTACATTCGTACGTAAACTTGCACGTTTAAATTAACACAACTGGCGTGCACATTGATATATTTTCATGAAATTTTAGCAAAATGCAGTTCATTGGAAGTACTTTTGAGCTTATAGGTAGGTTAACTGTTTTGGAAGAAAAGTTGTGCATGCTTAAAGTTCCGTTACGCCCGTTACCAAAAATGGAAATCGACTTTGAGGTTTATGTGCATTTGCTAAATTTTTTTTAGCGAATTTTGCATGATAACAAAAAAAAAGTGCGAATACATAAAATAATGTGTAATATATGACCATATCAATCCAGCTGAGAAAATACAAATAAGTAGTCCCGCTAAAAAAAAAAAACGTAATTTTTGTCTGTTACGGACGTTAAAAATATTTATGGATTCAAATGTCTTTATAAACTTGTAACCAAGTTGGTTTTATTTTTGGATCGGACTACTATATCATATAGCTGCCATAGGAACCATACGTCGAAAATGAAGTTCTAGTATGAAAAAGTTTTTGATTTTTGAGATATCTTAGCCAAACTAATAGAATGTGCATATGGACTGGTATTATACATCGTGACCAAATTTGGTTCAAGTCCGTCCACTATATCATATAGCTGCCCTAGAGCCGCTCAGTCGAAAACTAAGTTTTAGTATGAAAAAATTTTTTGTTTCTTCAGATATCTTAACCAAACTGATAGAATATGCATTTAACTTGGTTTTGTACATCTTGACCGAAGTTCGTTCAAATCAGTCAACTATATCATATTGCTGTCATAGGACCGATCGGTCAAAAATCCAGTTTTAGTATAAACATTTTTTTTGTTTTTTAAAAGATCGCAACTAAACTGATAGAATATGCATTTAAGTTGATTTTGTACATTCTGACCAAATTTGGTTTAAGTCGATTTTATAAATCATATAGCTGCAAAAGGAATAATTGGTCGAAAATCAACCTCAGTACAGAGTACCTGGGTACAGGGTATCCTTTTGTCGAGCGTGCTCGACTGTAACCGCCCACTTGTTAACATAATATACTTAAACTTATACTTAATTGAACCAGCTGTCCGAGCTACTTTTATAGAATCATCATTGGCATAGCCAGAAATATTTTTTACAGGCGAGAAACAAAAAGCTGAGACCGTTAAAAAAAAAATCTTTAATTTATGAAATTTTTCGGGTTCTCGGCAACATGTAGTAATTGTAGGCCCAGATTCTGATTTTGCATTTGAAAATCTATTATAAACACAAAAAAAATGAGAAATTTCATGCGTTACACAATTAATATTTTTCAAAAAAATTTGTAATAAAGGTATTTTTTTTCTTCATAAGATTACAGTGCATAAAAAACTCTGTTTACAAAGCTAGTTTAGAAAACAAAATTATTTTAATAATAACATAATTAATATTAAATTAAGTTACAAGTAAAAAAAATGTTTGGCCTATGAATATCGCATTTTACTTAATTTTTATCCGTTACCACCCAATACTAAGAAATGAGACAAGTAAAAAAGATAGTTTCAAAATGTCTCCTTCTGCCCAGCAATCATATCATAGAAGTATAAAACGAAGGAGAAATGTGAAGCGAATAACAAGAATATCACAATTGATCATTCTGATATCTAGTAAAGACAAAACTCATACAACTCCATAACAATACCAAAGCAGCAGGGCCAACTCAAGCCATTGAAATTGTCCATAGAACTTGAGTAATTAGCAGGCGAGGCAATAACAGCTACGGACTACGACGGGTGGATTGGCTTGGGCGACCCCAACGATTCACCGATTATGGTTATGGTTATGCATAAGATAAGGCAACCCCCCTGCAAACTACTCGACTCGAATGCAATTTGGCCGTGAAAACGAAATGCCAGCAACATAAATTAATTATTATTATTTGTATATTGTATTGTTTTTCGCTTTTTTTATTTTTTATTTATATCTTGGCAAATTAATATTAACTATGCATTAATTAAAAGTTTTATTTTTTCCTTTGGCGTTGCCTTGCCTTTTGTTTCATTTGGCCTGTGTTTGGGTCTGGGTTGGGGCTTATTTTGTTTTTGGCTTGGATGGTTTTGTTTCACTTTGATTTTAATTTGTATACTCTAAAGGGCAGGGCTCGTCTACCAAAAAAAGCGGTGCGAATGTTAAGGTTGCATTTAAAAATTGTATAATTAATAAATTATTGTTAGCAACAATGAAATGTTTGTAGTAGTACCCAGTGAACTGTATTATGTTAAGTGTTACCACGGGGCATTTTAATTGCTTTTTTTTATGTACTTGTATATATTTCTTATTGTATTTTTATTTATTGCATACGAAATGACTGCGGCTTCGTTTTTTTCTTTCTTCACAGTTGCATTTATTTATATAAGTTAAGAATTGCCTTTTTTATGTTTTTACAAGTTCAAGTTGCAATTTTAAGGTCAAATACAGCAATGAAGTTGAGCTTAAAGCTGTGAACTGACTGTAAGCCCCGAAGATCGTCCGCAAAAAAATAAATAAATTATCAAGACAGATCGATAGAATGTTGTTATTAACTAATGTTAATGGCATTTAATTCCATACATCCATAATTAATAACACTCAGAGTTGAATAAGCGATCTTAGAAGAATGGTGAACTATGGAAAAACTACAACGATTTAGAAATTCGCATAATCTACTCAAATTACTTGGGCCAAGGTCGACAACAAGACGTCTAAGAGGTAAAGGAGAAGAAAAGCTTATTGTATTTTAAAGATACTAAGCGCCTAGCACTCGATTAATGTGCTTAGCTATTTATTTAATTAGTCTCCTAAGTAGTTTATTAAATATTCTCATTCTTTTGTTTATATATAACTGGCAACACATGTGGCCTGTTTTTAATAACCTGGTTGCGAGTGTAAAGTTGTAACTTTATTTCATATTGCCAATTATGCGTTAAGTGTGCTATTTTCCATTGATTTCCGCCTGTCTTTCTACTGCCAGCCGCTAGCCAAGTAACTGGCAGAGTCTGTAACAGTTTTAACTGTTGTTTCAGTGCTTAAATTTGCTATTTTATTTTAGTATTAAGTATTATTTCTTTTCTTTAGCTCGTTACTTATTACTTTCTTACTTTTGTTAAAGCAACTTTACGCTCACTTCGCACTCACTTTGAACTTTTCGTGGGCGCTATTTAAATTTTACGAAAACTTAACACAATTTCGGCACTTAATTAATTAATTTTTTTTTTTTTTTAAATTAAATTGTATTTATTTTCTTTTGAGCACAAACAAAAACAATAAAAAACACAATTATACTGTCAGTATAATAACTGGTGACAAAAGAGTTTGCCTTGTGGATTTTGTATAAGGGGGTTCTGTAATTTTTGTTTTTCGTTTTTTTTGTTTTTGGTTTCGGTATTTATTTTTTTTAATCTTTTTCTCTCTCTCTCTCTCTCTGTCGACGTTGTCTGCACCGTACGCCGGGATATCGTACACTGAATGTCCAAAGACGGCAAACAGTTGTTATTATAACGCGTCAAAGCGTTTCATTTAGCGTCGCAGCGACGCCGACGCCAACGGCGGCAGCGATTTTAGCGACCGGTGAGCGGACGCGTTGAGTACCGTCGATCTGGTCGAATCAATAAGCCAAACGACAGACTAAACCTCCGACTGCCGCCGTCGTAGCTGGCTAAAACTTCGAGCCACCCAGCCAGAGGCACTTGGACTTCGAGGCAGTGGCATTGGCTGTTGATAAGCTACCCAAAACTTGCTCTCAACATTGTCGAGAGCAGCGTCGGCAGCGATGGCGGCAACCCGATAACGCAGTCGTTGTTGTTGGCATCACTGCTCACAACTTGTTATCAATAGAAATCAAGTTCAGTTGATGATAGCCGAAACCAAAGGCAAAGCCAAAGCCAAAACCAAAGCCAAAGCCAAAGAAATCAACAACGATACAATTGACAAGATCAATGAATGAAAATGCTGCCAACGTAAGCGGCAGCGGCAGCGTCAACGCAACGTCGACGTCATGGAGCTTCGTGTGCACCGTTAGAACGAACGTTGACGCTCTATCGATTCGGTAACGTTCGGTTAACTTACTTTGACAATCATCATTTTTGACAGTTAGTTGGCTCATTACTCATAATTAATTGTCAGTTTTAGTTTGGCAGCACATGCGGCGTATGAGTGATGCTACAAATTTACTACCACTGGACGCCGTTTAATAACTCGTACAAATCGACGATAAATAATAACTGAATTTCGTCAATACCTCTCTCTCTCTTTCACTCTCTGTCGTAATCTGTTACAAATTATTGTAACTAATAATGAGGGCATTTCAAGAGCTTAACTCATAAGTATAATCCGACACGATCCACACATTAGGGCAAAGTAACAACACAATTAAAGATTATTTATTATATTTCTAAGACTACACGTAAATACTAAGTTTAACAGTTGCTAATTTAAATCTAAAGATGCTTTATAATTGTTCTTTTTATTTCTGTGCATTATGATGAAACCTCATTTGAAATTTTGGAATGTGAGAAAACACGAAAAGCATTTTAGATTTTAGGTCACAAAATGACGTACTACTGCGACGCACTCTATGCCCTCAGCAATTGAATGAAGCATATTGTTATAAACAATCTATAGAGATCCGAGAGTACATTAACAAAGCATACAATGAATACTACAACAATCAACATGTTCGTTGCCAAAAAAAAAAAAAAATTGATTTTAGACAAAAACTGGTTTGCTCGCATCCGGATAATTGATACAAAACGCGTAGGTCAAAAAACACTAACGATTTGACCATTTCTCTAGCCATCTCGCTTGCGCCTTGTAAGCCCCGCGGCTTTAATTAATAAGTGAGTAAACTTTTTTATTTAAATATATTTTAAGTTTTTTTTCATTTTGTTTTTTTTTTTTGCGCTGGAAGACATCAACAGAATGGATTGGGTGCAGGATGTAGCGTTAAGTAGTTATGAGTTTGTTGTATCATTCATATTTCATTTGATTTTACTTGCTGTCGATGCTAATTGCAAAACAAGAGTGGGCGCTTGGAGCTGGTGGGATTTGGCGGGAATTGGGGATTGGAGGGAGTCACTTATCGAAATTGTGAAGTGCCGCAAAGACAACAAGAATAGCTATAAATAAATTACTTTAAATAAATGGAATAACAATAAAGTAATCAATAAGATCAACACAAACAAGTGACTAAACAATTTGTGTGTAGTTATTTGCAACCTAAAAAAAACGAATAATGGTGTTCAAATTGATGTTAACACTTCACATATGTTACATTAGGGGTTAATTTCAGTCATTTACTTGTGATCGATTAGTAATCAGAGCCTGCTGCAATACATGATCACTTTTTATTAAATCTGCTTAAAAGTTTTTAAAAATATTACAGTCAACACTCGTGGGTAACAACTAGTATCAGATATCGCACTATTTGTACGATGCATTGTAATTGTATGACTATGAAAATATTCAGCAGCAGGTCTCCCATTCACTCTGCTTTCAATTATAATGCTATCTGTCACGATTATAATTACAAAGTTGTGAAATTTATTAAACAATTTTTTTTATTACAAATTTAAATTTATCTGCATAAAGTTTCAAATGGGTGAACCCAAACTTGTGCTAGTAAAGTTGGAATCCCATTTATAAATTTAATCGAAAACAAATAATACTGGTTACAAGTTACACTAGGCAACAGCCAAAAAATTACAAGAACCAAACCCACTTTTATGGATAGATTTGGGGCCCGAAAAACATTTTTTATTGTGAGATTTTTTTTTTATTTTTTAAAAATCTGGCCTTTTTTGGAATCTTTTTTAGAGGAGCGCCCACATTTAACATCATTACTCGAGAATGACAAAACCGATTTTCAAAAGCTTAATTTTTTCGAAATCTAATGAATATATCTATAATTCATTAATACAAAGTTTAAGATTTAAACCAGTAGTTTAAGAGACATAAATTTTCGAATAAAGAAAATTATGATTTTTTGTTTAGCTTTTTTTCGATTTTTTTTTGTTTAAAATTCTAGGAAAAGTCAAAACAAATTTATTACATTTTATTTTCTATTTTATTTACATAGCTGCATTAATTACGCGTCGTTTAAGTTATGATTCATTTAAATCTATGAAAAGACGGCTAAGTAATTAGCATATAAACATTAAAACAAATTTTACGCAAAGGTTGATTTTCGACTGATCGGTTCCATGGAGCATATATGTTATAGTGATTCAATTCCAAGCAAATTTGGACACGCAATACGAGGTTTATAATTTGTAAGTTGGGTACAGATAACTTAAAAAACAAAAAAGATTTTCATACTAAAGGTTGCCTATCGACCGTTCGTATCGATCGTTCCTATGGCAGATATACGATATGGTGGTCCGATTTCCGATTTTTCATACTAAAACTTGATTTTCTACTGCTCGGCTCTATGGCAGCTTTATGATATAGTGGACAGATTTGAACCAAAATTGGTGAAGATGTAAAGGACAATATAGAATTTGTTTGTGAGTTTGGTTGAAAATACCTTAAAAAATAAAAAACCACTTTATACTTAAGTTGGACTTTCGAATGATCGTTCCTATGGCAGCTATATTGAAAAGGCATCCAATTTGAACCAAATTCGGTAGGGATATATAACACATTACCAGATACACAACCAGCGAAATTGGATGTGATATATCTTAAGAAACAGCAGAAGTTTTCATACTATAGGCTGATTCTTAACCGACCTCTCCTATGACAGCTATATGATATAATGGATCGATTTGAACCAAATATGTAAAATAACAACAAATTGATATTGTGTGAGATTGGTTAAGACATCTAAAAAATCACAAAAAAATTTCATACTTAAGGTCACGTTGCTCCACAAGGAAGTCATCAAAGTCGACAAAAACATGCCTAGACACAAAATAATATTATATCGCCTCCATCGTCTCTCCATAGATTTTAATGAATTATATCTTAAACGACGCGTAATTAATGCAGCTATGCAAATAAAATAGAAAATAGAAAAAAAAAACCATAATTCAAAAATTGATGTCTCTTAAGCTACTAGTTTAAATCTTCAACTTTTGTATTAATGAATTATAGATATATTAATTAGCTTTCAGAAAAGGAAAGCTTTTGAGAATCGGTTATGCTATTCTCGAGTAATGATGACAAATGTGGGTGCACCTCTGAAAAAAAAAAATAAATCATAATCAAATTTTAAAAAATTAAAAAAAAAAAACTTCTCCATAAAAAAAATGGTTTTTCTTCATATGGGGCCCCACATTTATCCAAAAAAGTGGGTTTGGTTCTTGTAATAGCCAAAAAGTTCAAATTTGTTGCCTAGTGTTATTTGTTGAACTAATCACACGATATTCTTCATTGCGCGGTATAAGATCGTATGGATGATTCGGTTTTAAACATATTGAATTAAAATGCATCAATACGTATTTTATGGAGATTTTAACCAATAATTAAAGGACAAATTAGAGTTTTAAATCATTAATATTATATCATAGAGAGTCGAATTTGATATAATAATATTTATTTGCAGGTGAGGCACACTCTACTTATAATAATCACGCATATTGATAGATAAACACACGTATGTATGACTCAGATACTTATAGGAAGTACTATCTGAGCATTGACATTCGCTATAGCGAAAATACCTCGATGAGGGGACTTTTCGTGCCATCGATAATTATGATACGAGATCTGTCAGGTACTCTTATGTACTTTCTTAATAACCAGGGCCCAAACGAACAAAGGCGGAATAGTTGGGAAATGCACAAAAGCAACTTGCGTGTATTTATATTGACGCTTATCAGATGAAACGACGACTGTTTAGTTGGGTCTCATAGTTGAACAGGGACAGAAGCCTTTGGGGCGGGGACTTACACGTTGTACGTTTTATTCAGTACGTGTTGGAGTGGGCGGTGATGGAGGTGGCAATTTTTAAGTGAATTACTTGAACGAATTGCATTTTATTTACTCGTATTTGTTTATCGTCAGACAATTGACAAACTGACGAGATCGTCATACCGAAACGAGGGAGGAAAAGAGGGCAGGCATTCAATCAAATTGTTGGATAATGTTCAATCAATTGACGCCGCCGTCGCCGCTGCCGCCGATGATGCTTTGATCCAGCGTCAATCCAATGTGTCTATCAACGATCAATTGTAATGTTTTTGTTGTTTGTTTGGGGTTTGCCATGCAAATGCCAATAGTTAGACCCCTCCTCCACACCCAAATCAGCCCTCTTTCTCGTTCAAGTGCAAATTGCATTGCACGACCATTGATCAAAACCTTAAACTTGAACTTGCAACCGCGCAATCGGTTCAATTTAAAGCCAAGTGGTTCCGATCCGCTACCTATACTTTTATATACACAGAATAATCGGATCTTATGCACACGCTATACATCAAATTAGCAGGTGAAATTGCCATATGAATTATTACAACGTTGTCGTTGATGCCGCCACCTTCTCCACAAGGCAGTTAATCACATGTAATGCACTTAATTGTACTTTGGGAAACCTAACAATTAAAATATGTATGCTGGCAAGCTGGTGTGAAGTCCATTCAGACTTCAGGATCATCGACCAAAGCCACATTATTTAACGGGCCCTTTCCACTCGAGTTGAAGTGCCAATCAACGTCGCGCCTGTCACTTTTCATTGACAATCTAATCGGTTAGCCGGCAGCTAATATTGATTGCACATGTCCGCAGTTTTATTTAAAACGATTGATTTGTTTTATCAAATCTCTATCTATCTATACAGTTAGTCAAGTAATGGCTTTGACAAAATACAAAATTCAAATATTTTACTTTAAAAAACACCTTAACCCAAATGGATCTCAATGTTTACTTTTTTACTTGTTCTAAAAACCATAAACAACTCTAGTAATTATGTAATCATATTTCCATATTAGCTGTATATATTGCTAGTCGCCTTTCGCACCCTTCGTGCTGCCAGAATGAATGTGTCAGAATGTATACAAATGACTTTAGCCTATTTCCACGACAGCACATTTGGCACATTCGACGCCATTGTCATCATTCGGTCCGAATGTGGACTTTATTTCAGTGCAAAATCCGGATTATCATTTTCGCTCATTTTTTGCCATTCGCCCCGGCGAATTTCAGTATTTTTTTTTTATCGAACACGTGATGATTATCGATACACTCGTGGAAAAAAAGCAATTAACACCTTAACCAGCTGTTTTGTTTAATAAAAACGGTAAGCATTAAATTTGCGCCAATTATAATATCAAAATAGATATTGAAATGTTGTCAGCTTTTTATATCTTAAAAAAAATAAAAAGTATTTTCTTACAACAACATGGCTTTCGACCGAACGTTCAGATGGCAGCTATATGATATAATGGGCCGATTTGAACCTATTTTGGTCATGATATATAAGTCCGACTTAAATGCATTATCTTTCAGATTGGTTTAGATATCTTAAAAAACAAAAAAGTTTTTCGTACTAAAACGTGATTATCGACCAATCGAAAATGTATACATTCATTCATACATTCCAAACCCCTCAACAAAAATGTGTGTATCATAAACCAAACGACGCGAAACTTACAACATGTTAAAAATAAATAAAAATCGTTGTTGGGTTTTTGTGCAGGGGGTAATTTCATGCTTTGTCATATACATAATATTATTTAATATACATACTATTTCGTGTATAAAGGATATGTCATCATGTCTATATCAGTGATGTCCAAAAGTAGGCCACAAAATACCTTTTCTATCACTTTCACAAGATTTGGCGTCGAATGTGCCAAATGTGCTGTCATGGAAATAGGCTTAAGTCGTTTGTATACATTCTGACAAAATTGTGTTCAAATCGGTTCACTATATCATATAGCTACCATAGGAACAATCGGTCGAAAATCACGTTTTAGTATGAAAAACTTTTTATATTTGAGATATCTCAATCTGACAGAATATGCATTAAAGTTAGTCTTTATGCAATTATAGCTGTCATTGGAACAATCAGTCGAATACTTAAAATTCGGCGTGCCGAAAGGCTTCTAAATGCCTAAGAACATGGTATTCTGCTACGATATAATTGCGAAATGATTTTTAAATTTGTAGTAAGCATATTAAAAACTTTCTTTTAAAGTATCAATGTCAGAAGCATATAGAAAATTCAAAAATTTCTTATATCTTCCAAAGAAAACCTCTTTACGAGGTAAAAGTCTAGTGACGAAAATCATTTCATGCCCAAAAATTTCTGATATACAATTTTGAGATGCACAATATTCAATTTAATATAAATTTAAGACAAAAATAAATAAATTACCAAAAAAAAAATTAAGATTTTGAGATGCCTACTGTCTTAACTATCTCGCGAACCTTAAATCAGCGGTCTGATAATACGTGGTCATAGCATTTTGTTACGTTTTTTTCCTACTGTATCGGTTTGAGGGACACATGTAAGGTGTACGACAAAAACCGACATGCAACCACGTTTGAATTCACTAAACAAATTTTTGACAGTCGCCAACGAAGGAAAAGAGTCACCGTATACAGCATCCAAACGCTCTTTGATTTAGCTGTGCGATTTTCCTTCAAAAACAAAAATTGGATCACCGATCGATATTACTCTTTTTATATTTTTTTAAAATCCGCAAATATGTTTTCTTTCATGCGCTGTCAAAACCAAATTAAGAGTCGGAATCGGCTGAAATTTTGACAGTGCCCGTCTGAAAGAATCAACTACACGATAGTAAATGTCTCAGACTGCTCACGTACTTAATTAACATATATCGCTTCATTACCGAAAAATGGTCGCATATAACAAAAACCAAATTTTACAGAATACAGAAGAAAACTACCGAATAAAGCTAAATTTTTTTATGCTAATTACGATATACTATGAAGATAAATATATGTGAATTATTGAGATTTTAAATTTCTATTTTAAAAAATTTAAAATTTTACCCTTTGCATCAAACTCTATAAAAGCCTAACTGAATATATCAACATACAAAAAACAAAAACCGTAGCATTGCAAACGTTTCGGATTTCGGTTCTTGAAAAAAATATTTATTTCAGTTACGGTTTCGAAACTAAAAATTAATCGGTTAGTTTCGGTTAACGGTTTTGGTATTATTTCCTAATTTTGCGGAAAACGTTAAAGAGAGGATCAAAACCAAAAAGAGATATTGACCGAAACAGATACTAAATCTTAAATTCGTTTTAGTTTAATTTCCTGATTAAGCCAAACACGCTGCAACTTTGTCATGTTTATAATAAAAATGCTTGTTGCGAGAAGCATAAAATATTGCTTAATGTCATTATCGTGGTTTTATCAGCCTGGTCAAGTGCTATAAATGCGTTTATCATAGCATTTATGGGAGTGGTTGTTCCTAGAATAGTCTTAAAGTGTCAACATGATTACTCAGGCCAAAAAAAAAACCATGTCAATATGATTTGATTGAAACAAACAAATAAAAAGAGCAGATTTGTGAGCCCGAAAATATATTAAAGATAATCATTATCAAACTGTTACTGGCCATAAGTATTATGATATTGAAAATACGCTAAAAATACTAGACACAAACTGAATTAAACTCAAAACTTGAGTGCGATGCTGACGCAAAAAGATACTAAATCCACAAGTCAGTTAACTTTGGTCAATACCTCATACTTATTTTGGTTTAAACGATTCAATCATACCATGACACTTGAGATACAACAGATAAAGATATTACAATTCTTAAGTACGAGCTCTCGAGTCAGTCCTCAAGTGTTACCATCTGGATGAAAAAGGCCAACCACCACTACTTATTCAATTTATGTACTTATTAAGTCTCACGTAGCAACCTTAAAAAACAACTTTTATCACAACATCTTGAGGGTTGAATGGAGGCCTGGTCCTCATTATATAATAAATTATATAAGAAATGTTTTATTAAGAATCAAATGTTTCTTAAATCTTAAAAACTGTCAATGATATATGTACATATTTATCTAATTTATGCAAATTGAAGACTTTCTAGATATTAAAAAAAACTCGCCTTTCGCAACTTTTCGTGTCTACCGTGGTTTTTGCTGAAGCCCAGGCCCTCACGAAAAAAGCTAGATTACGATCTTCAGGATTTTTGGATTTTTTGAAAAGGCCCGCGGAACACGAAGCCCGGGAGTGCCCATATCTACTTCTGTGCACTTCCAGGTTAAGAAAGCCATACTGCTAAAAGCGCATTGTCGATTACAGGGTATGTCAAATTCGACAGCCTTATATTCTTCCTTTTCCGACTTAACCGTGCGAAATGTTCGATCTTGATATGAAGTTGATGAAAGATAGGCACACTTGTTCATGGTAAACACCTTGACGTAGTTATTTACAGTAAAATCTTATCGCCAGTTCACCTAAGCCAGAATTAACCAAAAAAAATCTTATATATAGACCCCACTCATGGCGTCATTCTTTTCAATTAAAGCTTCTGGAAATCCTAATGGGCGCTGCACGCTATTCTTATCACGTCGATAGCATTTTGGATACTCATTGATGTTTTGATTGTGCGTGCAGTTGTGTGTGTTTGTAAATTGCAATGATTCGTCAATAAACCAGTTAATAAAATGATTGTACTCGTACTTCGTGATCGCATATAATTGGAGAGCACAACGACTAACGACACGCGTCATTTGGCGTAATTAGTATGTGAAGCGACAGCTTAGATACACAGATACACCAGCGCACAGATACAGATACCTATACCGACAAATGCTAGTAGATGCAGATATGTCACATTGGAGTACAAATGATTGGGGATAAGGTAACATAACAGAGCTTATGGCATTGTAACGTACTATGATGAAAAAGACCGTTTATCAGGTGTGTTCCAGAAATCTCTAGAGATTTTAAAAGGAAATGTATTTGAGCACAATCGTTCGAAATGTTGGTGTTCCGAATATGTCATAGATTAAATTGTTTTTAAACATATTTTTATGCACTTTTATTCAATTTTAAATTTTTTTTAATTCAATTCAATCAATATTTAATTTTGTCAAATCTCTCAACAATTTTTTAAACATTTGAAAGCATTCGTTGCTTGTTTTCAGGAACACCAACAATTGCTTTTGCATTGTTTAAAACCCAGCAGTACTTATTATAATTTCTATTTGAAGTCTGAAATATTTGCTCGATGTTAGAAAAGTATATAAAGCTCATACGTTATCTTATTTTATAATTTAAAATAGTGGTTCGGTTCGGGTTCGGGGAATGAGCATTAGGGGTCAGGTTGGTAAGCCGGTTCGGATATTCCAAAAGCCCGAGCCGAACCGGTTTTGCGAGGTTTGCAGCCTTACATTACAATGTGTACTATTAGATAGATATCATGAAGATAATATTAAATAAAATGACTAAAAAAATAGTTTCCGCAATTCGGATTCGCTGTATACATCAATTAACTCTTTATTATACCCTGTTCCAGGAAATATACAAGGGCATGTAACAGGCAAACGAAGATGTAACAGGTCCTATTATATGTATATCTATATCTTTGATCAGTACAGCAGAAGATTTTAACTTTTTCGCCAAACTACCGTCTTATTAAAAAGTCGGAGAACAAAAGTTTATTAGTATTTTGCAATGAACACACCCGATATCTCAAAGATTGGTTCAAGCAAACAAACACACAAGATTTTACTCTTTTCTCATGAAATGGGATACATATATGTGTTTTTTCTTGATAACCATTTGTATGATATGCTAGCACTTTTATTGAATTTATGTCCAAGGAAATCTAAAATTTTTCCACAGTGCGATCATCCAATGATGACCTTATCGTTGGGCCTTCAGTTTAGGCAAGCAAATAAATGTACTCCATACACAATTAGATAACAACAACAATTACAATGGGTTCCCGTATTTAAACGAGCCCAAAAATCTGATTACCAAGCAACACCAAATTATTCTAGAGCATGTTATACATACATAGTTGACAGCTCTGTTACATCGTATTTCCATATATGACTTCCCATCATTTCAATACCAACATGTCAATATAAGCGATAATTGCCTGATATATTGCTTGAATAATTTAATTGAAAAACGCAATAAAATAAACAACACAATAAAACCTCTACTCTGACGAAAGCATATTCTAGCCCAAAAATTTCTGATATTTTGTGACGAACAAAATTAAGTTTAATTTAAAAATTTAAAATTTCAAGTTTAAGCCCGAATTGTCAAAATAACATTTCCGCATTTTTTATCGGTTATCGGGAGGTTTTTTTCTTGCACCGTTTTCATGCCTAGTTCAAACTTTGACAATTTTGTAGCTTTTTCTTTACGGACAGTCATCAAAAATGATTTGTTCTAGTAATTTAAACAGAAAATTTATATTTTTAGTAAAATTTTTGTGGCGTGTGGAGAATTTCAAAGTTGGGGTAATTTTCGAAAAATTTCTGAACGAGAGAAGATATGCGTTTTAAATTAAATTTTTTTAAAAATAAAATAAAACTTTTTTTTATTTTTTACATTTCTTAAAAATTTTGCATCGCATTTTAAATGTTGAAAAACATGAAATTTTGCGTTTGAACGTTAACTTACGCCCTTTCCCACGCCACGCCTTCTTTTATTTTTTGGTCCAAATTTTCTTTGAAGTGTTGAGAATATATATTTCAAGTTTTAGACCGATATCTCACCGGGTTCAAAAGTTACAGATTTTTGCCACCTAATTTCCTTAAATACGCCATAGTGCAGCGTTTGCGCTTACAATGATATGTATTAATGCATGTAAATATGTATATATATGCAATAGTATGTATGCTTTAAAGTTTAAACGTTTATATATGCATGTTTTAGAATTAGGTCAATAATAATAAAAAATGTTAGCAACTTAAGTTCCTTTTTAACCATCGACCGAATTAGATTTACAATTTAGTTCAAGAAATGTTTGAAATATTGGTTCCTTATTTTATCAACAACTTTTTTTTATTAATATATACCGTAAACCATGTAATAAAAATATTTTCTCTTATATTAATTACTTGTGCCTTTTTATTTTAGATTTAAATAAAATAAAATAAATTATACTTCAAAATTATTATTTTTATGATTTTAGTTTAAATTTTAAATTTTTATTTTTAAAAGACATTTTTCAAAATTTATTTTAATTTTAATCAACTATTCTTAGTTGACATTAAATAAATAAATAAATTATTTAAAATTAATTAAATAAATTATTAAAATGTGTGTAGATTAAAATCGTTTATATATAGGCCTGTTCCGGAAGTGATCCTATTTTATCCAATTTCAAAAAATGTAATTTTTATACCCTGAGCCCATTGATAATGGGCAATATAGGGTATAATTTGTTTGGCAGAATGTCTGTAACAGGCAGAAGGGGGCGTGGCAGACCCCCCAAGGTATATATATTCTTGATCAGGATCAACAGCCGAGTCGATTGAGCCATGTCTGTCCGTCCGTCCGTCTGTTTGAACGCGAAGTTCGTTCAAATCGGTCCACTATATCATATAGCTGGCATAGAACCGATCGGTAGAAAATCAAGTTTTAGTATGAAAGAGTTTTTTGTTTTTTAAGACGTCCTAACCAAACTAATAGAATATGCATTAATGTTGGCTTTGTACATTCTGACCAGATTTGGCTCAAATCGGTTCCATATATCATAATGCTGTCATTGGAACAATTGGTCGAAAATCAACTTTTATGAAAGAGTACCTGGGCCCAGGGTATCCTACTGTCGAGCGTGCTCAACTGTAGCCGCACCTCACCGCGAGCGAAGCGAACAGGGGGCGGAGCCCGCTTGTTTGGACTTAAATTCACCAACTCATGTATGTATTAACACAAAACTGAAGTTAAATCTACTCGCTATTTAAAGATACTTTATTTACATTTTGGCATCAATGGAAAGGTCTTCAAAATGCCGTTTAAATAATAAAAAACTTTCTTTAATCCATTAAGTACCCAATGAAAATTTGAAATTTATGTAAAAATCTACTTTTTTGACTTTTTTCCTAGGGCTTAAACAAAATTTGTTTTGAATTCACAAAATTAAAAATTTACAACCACAACTATACGAATAAAAACATCTATACGTATATTCTATAGACTTTACAAAGATAAAACACCGTTCAAAATCTATCCCAAAATTTAACCTGTTTTAAAAGTAAAATAAATAAAAATTTTCTTAATACCACTTGGTCAAACAGCGCGTATGCGTAATATTCCTTGCATAACTCTCAATTGGTTGCTTGGGTCTTAAAACAATCGAATGGTATCTAACTAACTTGCTCTATAAAACTAAAAATAGTTAAAGCCTAGGACAACTAAGCATTTGATGGTGGTCTATAGCGTAATCTATAATCATGTATTGATGGCGCCATCAATTAATTAATATCTAATTTCAATTTCGTACATTATCGAATGCACATATCAACAAAGATATTGAATCACTTTCGACTTTACAACTAATAATAAAATTGGAGTTCATGTCAACTTGTGATAACAAATTTTTATATATTTTCATTATTCTCTAAGCTCGCAACTTTTAATAAGAATTTCATTGCGTCTTAATTAGTTCTTCCTCAGAAGTTTTCTCTGTCTTTGTATGAAAATTACAAGCGGGCTCTAAACCTTTTATCAGTTCGGGCCGTAATCAGAAATCATAGGAGCGCGGGCGGACAACCAGGCACAATGTCAATAAAAAGAAATTCAAAGAAAATGTTGTTCAACAACATCAACAACCCAGAACGGGCTGCTGTCGATGACTTGTCACCCGACAACGGTCGCGGCGGCGGTTTCGTCACCTGATAACTCAGAATTCCGACGCAGTAGTGACGGGCGGCTCATGGTCTGCTAAATACGCAGTTAAGACATCCAATTTAACCGATGTGTGTACAAAAAAAAAACAATAAAAATAAACCATAAATTAGATTTAAAAAAAATAATAACTTAATGATGATATTAACTGCGATAAAAAAACAATAGAAATTAAAGATAAACAAATCCAAGCCGAATCCATTATGCTCTGACATAATCATTTATTAAGGCCCGTATCGAGTAGAGCAGAAAACGTTTTGGGAGGTCTAAACTATATATAAAACAGAACGGTGCCGTAAAGGGAAGAAAACAAATCTGATAACTGTTCCATAGAAAACTTTCCGCAGACGGAAATTTCTGGTCTACTTTATTCCGACCTTTAAAAGGAAAAAAAACGCTGTGCACAATTGCGAGATACCCTACCCCCAGGTGCTGATACTCTAACATCTATTTAAATGTTGCAGTCTTGAAAATAAAAAAACTAATTCAAGCCGAATGCTATATGCTGTGACACAAGTTTTCTCATATAATTTATTTTACGAGTCGGTGGTGAAAGGGAGCGTGTAGATATTATAAAATAAACTTTATCCGTTTAGCATAGCTCTTATAGTGTCCGATATCTGTGTGTTCATACAGATGGATAGAAAGACATGTTTGATACATGCATATGGGCATTTCCATAAAAAGGTCCACAGTGAATAAAAGCTTTTATTAATTTTTTTTTAACAAAAAGTGTCGGTGAAAAAATGCTCATGGTAAGCACTTTAACGAATTTTATTTGACGTCATACTTTTTCAACGCGCAGATTTAGCTTTTCGTCTGTCTGCACTCTCTGTCGAATTATTTTTGTACTTAATTTAATAAAGTTCGCTACAGATATCAGAAATTTTGGCGCATGGAAAGACTTTCGTCACTTGACTTTTACCTGGTAGTTTTTTTTTTACGATATAATTATTGCATGAGAGTCGGAGATATTTACTTCTACCTGTTATGTAACAAAAAAATTCACGAAGATTGTAATTCATGTTATGTTAATTCACGTTTAAATCCTGTCGGACTTGAAGAGCAAGTGATTCGTTTTATACAAGCAGGCGTGCTCAAGAAATCTCTGGAGATTTTAAACAGAAAGGTTTTTGAAAACAACAGTTCGAAATGTTGGTGTTCCTTCAACCCCAGAGATTTAATCTTTTCGAGCAGTTTTTTTTATCTTAAATCAATTTTAAAGATAATTTAGTTCAATTTAATGAATTTTTAATTTTGTCAAATCTCTCAAAAATTTTTTTAGACATTTGAAAGCAATGCTTTCTTTTTTTCGGGAACACCAAAAATTGCTTTTGGGTTGCTTTAGTGCTGTTATAAATTTGTAGAGCACACCTGAATGTGTGATATTGTATTAAAAATATGCCCAAAAGTATGCTCTGGAAAATTTAGCAGAGCCGCAAATTATATATTTATAGATCTCATACATTTTATCTAAGATTGATAGCATAATTATAAATATTGTGGACTATAAAACATTCAAGAAATCACAAATATGTTAGGGCAACTGAAAAACAATCTGAAAAGCTTACAAAACTGGTTTGGTGAACAGCTATTACAGATATTATTTGATGATGTACGCCAAAGCAAGAGGTTTATCGTAAAATGCCTCGAAGAGTTCACATCGCACGTACATCAAAACAATCATCAATTCACGAGTTTCCAAAAATTTGTGTATGGAATGTCAGCTTGATTTTTACAAAATTTAAAAAAATTATTGTATGGAATGTCAGCTTGATCTTTATTTACCGAAAGTTGTTTTGCTTTGGGTCAATTTTGGGGGAAGAATAGGACTAAAAGATGGCCTATATTCAACTCTGATTTCTTGGTGGAATTGTCAAAAGTTCTTAAGTTAAGACAAATTATTATTGTTAAAAAAGGTCATCGCTAGTTTTTGATTTGGTACCAAACAAGAACAAGAATCCATTTGACTCTTACAAGTAAAAAAATTGCACCCTTAGTATAAAAATATTTTATTTTCAGTTTTTTCTTGACATTTCAAAGTCTATGTTAACTAAAGATTACAAATTTGCATATAAAAATAAGTAAAAGGATATATTATGTTCGTTGGAATGTTTGAAACAGGGAGAAGGAACCATTGTTTAAATAGTACATTTATTCAGAATGCATATCTGTTGGTTAAATTGGTTTTCCTTAAAACAAAGCTCTGTCACCACCAAAATACAGTAGGCACTCGATGAAGTCAACATTTTAATTCAAAAAGGCTAGCTACATACGTGTATATCTGTATGTACTGACTTTAACAGTGGATAGTTATCTTTAAACGATAAGAAATAGATAAATGTGCGACATAACGAGATCATAGTTTTTATAAAAATTAAATTTACATTTCAATGAAGTCATTTTGATGTCAAAATAGGTAATACACACATGTCTATTGCATTATGTTCATTATAACCGGATAAGTTTGTACGTACATATGTAAATACGCCACATCTACTATATGTACGCATATGATATGATAGCATGTTGCATTATCACTTGGATTTTCCGAACGTACCTGCCTCGCTCTCCTCATCGCTGGTATTATCGTCACTGTTTAGGAGTGGGGCATAACCGCAGTTGTTGTTGTTACGCCTGCGGCGACGACCTCCCAATATCCGTACCTCGCATTGAAGTAGCTTTTCCATGGCAACCAGTGGGAGAGCAGCCGGAGGGTGGTGGGGTGGGTTTTGATGGACGATTCACTTATTTTGAATAACTTGTAGTGAGTGTTACGACATTTTAACCAGCACCAGAGAGCAGCAATCATAAAAAAAACCGTTTCTTCATCCGTTGAAATTGTCTATGTGGCGCTATCTGCGCTAATTTAAGTTGCTAAAGGTGCTCAACAAAAATAACTAAATTGTATTTTTAATGTTGTTGGGCAGCGACTGTTTGATCTGCTATACCAACACATACACAAACACACGGACGCACACGCACACGCACACGCACACATGAATTTTACTCTCTCTAGTCGTTCTCAATATTTTCTCAAATATATTTTACTTATTATCACTTATACACACATCTTGTGTCTTACTGGAGATGCAAAAATACACGTAAACGATAAGCAGGCCAACTGGCTAACTGTCAACAGCTGAGCGTCAAAAGGCAAACTGCTCTGTCAAAATGTCAACTGGCCCACAACTGAGCAGTTAACCGACACACTCATTTGGCTTTTGTATAAAAGAAGGGGCAACTGCGAAAACAACAAACAACAAATTCAAGATCAACAGCTTGGCCCAATATACACTTTTTTCATTTCCATAAACCACTTTCCACTTTAAACTTTGCGGATGGACATGTTTCGTATGAAATAACATATTCTCAAATTGTTATTATTCTCATCATTCTCCCAACGAATACAATATTATAGTTTGCTAAACTCATTTTGTTTCGTTGGTTTAAATTGAAAAAGCTCAACGAATTGATTTGGTCACCTTTTTAAGCCGAAACTTTAGTAAATAAACTTGAAAAGCCTTTGACATTTCAATTTGTAGCAGATTTCAACATAATTTAAATATAGTGAAATCGTTTTTTTTTTACAAGTATCGATACCTAGTTAACTTCAAAACATAAATGAAAATTCGTTCACAAAAAAAAAAAATAGAAAATTGGGAGAAAAAATAAAGACATTCATGAAATTTGGATTACTGTTTTAAGGCCCGTATCGAGTTGACCAGAAAACGTTTCGGTAGGTCTAAGCTCCATGTGAAAATTTCGGTGCCGTAAAGAGAAGAAGAATTTGACTACTAATTCATACAAAACTTTCCGCCGGCGGAAATTTCTGGTCTACTCGAAACTGGCATTTAAACGCAAAATTTTCACATTAATCGATTATTATTAAGGTGTCATATAATCATATTTATTTACGAGTATGTTCAATTAACTTATCGTCTACAACATGTTTCAGGGAGCTAAAACAAAAACTGATATAGTCAGCATGCCATTGACGTCACAAAATGTTAACAAGTAAACAACTCAAATACTTCAGATATTTGTAAGTGAGCTGCGTAATATACGGTTATTTAAGGTACTTTCCAAATGCATAAGACACTTTTAAATTTTAAATTTAATAAGCATTTATCAGACTGATACTTTTCTGCTCCCATCAGATGTTTTTATCGAAGTACATGATGTTTACTGAATGTTTATTGAAAGTTTTCTTTGTTATCAATATGCAACTGCAGCAGCACATTTTCAATTACATACAATTTATTTTAATTTATTAGATAGTTTTAATTTAATTTCCTATCTGCGCTGCTCATAGCTTTCATTATCGATAATTCGATCATCAGCTGTTAGCAGAAAAATGTACTAAAGCGTTCACCAGGATGTATCAATAGCATAAAATTTTTGTGATACTTGATCAGGGAGCATGTTTTCTGGTGAACGCGACCATTGTCTCTAAATTCGGGAACAAATGTATAATAATTTTATTTTAATACAAAGATTAGTATCCGATCAAGAGAAAACACTGGGTGCGTTCCCCAAAACACATCAATGACAGAAAATCTATGAAATTTTTATGATTGTTCTGTTGAACGGCAGTGATGTACAATCATGATGCTAAACTCTCTGTCATGGTATGTCATTTTTTTATCTTTAACGATATCATGATCAACGAGTTTTATTGTATATATATATATCTATATATTATATATCTTCGAAAAAAAGAATAGACGAAAAGTGCACAAAATTTTGGCTTTTTTGACCCCCTACAACGCGAATAAGATCAAATACAAATTAAATCAGGACAACGATACTAAGAACCCTGCAGGTTGGTCGCTGTACACCTGCAGCAAGGTTATAGATACTTCTACCCAGAGCCCTGACCTAAGTCCCATTGAAATTTTGTGGAAAATCGATTTGCAAACCATTATTTGAAAAACTGTATGTCCCATTGAAAATGCTTACTAAGATTATATGTTCCACGACGAAAGGACGATTTCAGGATTTGTGAGTATACAAGACATAATAATTTGGAGGGATTTTTCAGAATATGTAAACATCTTTTCAAATAGTATTTCGGTTTAAAAAAAAAAAAACAAAGCTCCATCAAGAAAGGGGTAATTGAATTAAGTTCAGGTTTTTAAAGTGTTGCATTGATTTGAAACGCACCTTAGTTTTGTATGCGTGCGACTTGATCGCGTGTAAGCCCTTGAGAGAGCAAGAGCGCAAATGAATCGCAGCGCCCTTAGTGCACTTAAATCATTCAAAATAGTAAATACAATACTGACGCACATACATAACAAAGACAACTCAAAGCAATCTCTTATTCCAAAACACGCATGCGCCGGTAACTTGAACAGTTGTGCTAGGCACCGTTATGCGCCAACAGCGACGCGTCGACGATGCCAATAGTCGACAATGGCATTGACTGAATGACTGACTGACTGGGGGGCCATCGGCTTTAAGTATGGCGTGCTTAAAATTTGCAAACAACTTTAACAACAACAAATGTTACTAGGCTAACCTTTTAATTATAAGCATGTAAATAAATATAAATATACAATCAAATGAAATAAAATATGATGTTAATTCTTACGAATGAATGTGTATGTGTGTGTGTGTGTTAATTGCATACAAAATATTTTAAATAAAACAAAATTTTTAATGACACTATATAATGAATAAACCAAAACATGTATATGAACATACATATGTACTTGTATGTAAATTCAAAGCATTAAATTATATTATTTGGTAGATATTGTAATGCAACTACATAAATCTAAAACTAAAAGTAAATACGTTTCTAAAAATAAAAAGGATAGAAAATAAAGTGAGAGTGATATAAATAGCTTACGTATGGGCCTGCGACGCATTCTGGTAACACTATTTTCGCCGCCACTGTTAATGCTGCTAATCGGCTTCATGATGCCCTCGGGATCGAAGTGGACGATGACTACGATGACTGACAACAACAAGTGGGCGTACATTTTTGCAAAGAAAATATGTAAAAAGAAAAGAACCAAAAGAAAGATATGTATGTATGTATGAAGGTACGTTTTAATTGTATAGCAAAACAATGACAGCCTATCTTGTATTGTCGTACAGAGTACAGTTCCGGGCAAAAATATTAAGCACACTAACACATTATTAAGATAGACATAAAGTAGACACAACAAACTATGCCTAATATTCTGGCAACGCACTGTTCACCAACGCAGAGCCAAAATAACATTAAGAGTTTTAAACCGGTTGATGCAGCAACGACGTCGACTCGCTGACTGTTGATTTTCTAACAAACTTTTACACTCGAAATTGAGCAAGGTTTTTACCTTTCCTGATGAAACGACAAGTTTCAATGTTCAACAACAACTGAAACCCAAATGCAAAATCTGCTGCCGATTGACAAAGAGAAGCAGCAGCGAAATACAATAGCAAATACAAATCATGATACAAAACAAAAGAAAATGAAAAAAGAAAATAAAGGAAATTTATCTTGAGAGCAAGAGCACAAAATAGCACAGAACCGCAAAAAATACTAAGTCGCGCCTGAATGACACATGTCAAAATGAGAGGTAAGAGAGGCTAACAGGGTTGTCTCACCAGCATTAACTTATCATAGTAATAACAGTTAGATAAGATACCGATGCAGGACGTGAGTTGCACAACAACAACAACAGCAGCAGCAGCAACAACGTCAAATGTTGATAAAAGCAAATATGATTTTGTTTAATCAATTGACAGAAAAGTCAAATTTCAAAGTTGGAAAGAGAAAAATAAAGTAATAATAGAGGGCAACAATAACATTGGGAGAGAGAAAGGCAGAGAGTAACAGCGCACTTATCTGTGCAATGTCACTTGCAGATTGTGTGCGCATGTAAGTATGTATGTATGCATGTGTGTCTTTTTGGGAATGAGTTTTTGGTCGAAAGCTTGTGCAGTTTTTGGCCAAGACTTTTGACATTGACACAGTACTTGACCCCACCAACTGTCGATGATGATTATATTGATGATAACACACATAATGCTCTGTGCCTATGTATGTAAATTGACATGCAAACACCGAAGCTTACAGAAAATAAATATGTTTGTCACCATGAACTTGACCTATTTACCGATAAATATATTTCTATATATGGTTCCCATTCGTACTTACAAACATTTAAGTACATATATGCAATAGTATCAGGGAAAGAAATCGAGAAGCAGACGAATTTTAATTTCATTCACTATAAAAACACAACAAATGTGTGAGCACATGGTAGCTCACACACACACGCAACACATAAAATAAGGCTGCCGCCGCCATGTACATGTATGTAAACAAAGCGAAGCTCAGAAGCAGAATGAGAGGATGCGCCGTCTCCCTCTGTCTACCTCATTTAACATTCAACGACGTTCAACAAACTTGATTAACTGTTTATTGATTTGTCTACACACGCACACACAACACACACACACAAAACACGTGTGACTGCAATAAATTAAACTATCTATTTTTCTTTTATTTTTTTTTATTGATTTTTACCAACATAAGACGAAAAGAAGCATTAGGGAAATAACTGCACATATGACGCGAAAAGAAAACTATTTTTGAATTTCATAATCAAATGAAATGCTTAAATCACCCACCCACGAGATTTGCACTAATTTTAGTCAATGCTTAAAAAATAGTTGTTTATTGTGGTAGCACGTGTAATTTCATGGGCGATGCATACATAATACAAATAAAACAAAAACTTGCATGATTTAATGCATTTGACTGTTTGTTGTTGTTTTGTTGGTTATGTTACGCGTTTCTTTCTAGACTAAAAAAACAAAAGTATTGCCGTTGAATGTGTGCATGGAGAAATGGCAACACAACGAGAGTCTGACAGATAGACACTTGAACACCAAACAAAAATGTACACTTACAAGATAAAGAAATCAACGAAAATAACATTTAACAATTTAAATAGCGAAAAGCGCACTCACATCTCTTCCAGACAACTTTAGTCGCGGTAACAGCGCGAACTTGAAGTTTGCTCGCTTCATTGACTTACTATTTCAAACTGAACCAGAAGCAGAAGCAGCAACGCAACAGCAACAACAACGATGAAAAGCGTAGACGACAACAGCGGCGAAACTTTCCACCCCATTCTGAGCACAACAAGGGACAACAACAAAAACAGCATGCAAAATCGAAAAGGCGCTTTCGCCGACGATGTTAAAATGACATAAAGCACGCTTGCCTATCGATGACTGTGGTATCGATATTTTTGTTTTGAATTATTTCGTAAAAATTTAAAACTAATTTAAAATATCCTCAAAAACTCAAACATGTTGGCGTATTTAAAAAATCCTTGATGTAAATACATGTTCATGTACTACCATGTACAACTACTAACCAAATAACCAATAGAATGTACATTTGTGTTTGTATTTTGTGTTATTGAAAGAGTGCAACAACAGTTCAGCTTTCGACATGCAACATTTCCTTAAAGATTCTGGCATCCTTGTTTTACATATATCGATAATGTAAGTTTTCATTAATCGATGATCAATAGATCCTCATATAGCAGTCAGCCATGTCTTCATTGTGGTCTATTCAAATGAATTTAGAATAGGTTTGTGCAAGCTCGCGTTTAACACGTATACCGCAGAATATACTATTTATATTGAAAAAGTGCCGGGCAAGGGATAACAGCTATAAACACTCGTTTGTCTCGTTTTTAAATATTTTCTTCGTTTTTTAAATATCTGTGCACACATGTACATATAATTAGCTTAATTTCCTTACGTGTGTGTTCCCCGCTGCATATCATTTAAGGTGGCAAGTGAAAAATTGATAATTTTGTGTATTTCCAACTAACATTCTGGGTAAGTACGTAAATATATAATGTTATTTCGAAATCGAATTTCGTATTGTGAAATTTTTGCATTGTACTTTTTTCACGAATTGTGCAAAAGGGATTAGAAAAAAATACATACACAAATTGAGATCTATACAAACATAATTACAAGTGTGTGTATGTATGTTAAAAAAACTCTGTTTTGCATTAAAAAAAAAAACGGCGCCACGCATGTATGTACACATATATATACATACATACGAATGCGAGGCACGCGTTCGAGAAAAGTAACGGTACAATTCTAGCGTTCGTTGCACTAGTAGCATTTGCCCTTATGCGAATGAGTAGAAATAATGGAGATAATAATTGCACAAAGTGAACGACCAACAATTTAAAGATGGCGGCGTTCATCAACTTTTAAGGCAGAGAAAGAGACACAGAAATTTGATGAAAATTAGAGATGAGCGCGTGTTGGGCTTTTTAATACCTTAATACGAATATTTATATTTTGAGGGTGCAAAAGGTAAATGTCTATTGTATGCCGAAAGTTAAAAAAAATATATAAATAGAGGGTGATTTATTATGAGTTAAGATATACAAAAGTGATCTGGCACTCAACTAGCTTTTTTTTTTTAAATTATATTTTAAAGTTTCCATATATAACAAATTTTTCTTGACATGTACACTTTATGATCTTTTTTACTAACTACATCTAATGGGTTTGTCAGGTTTATTGTGAAAAATCCTAATCTAAGAACAATATCAGTAAAAATTATAAATACATTGGAAATTTGGCGAAGTTCCCATTCTAAAAGAAGTTACAAAAATAGTGAAATGTTGCACAAAACAACAATAAAAAAGATAGTTTTGTATGGAAACTTTAAAATTCAAATTAAAAAAAAAACTAGTTAAGTCCCGAATCATTTTTTTTTTCCTCTAAATTTATAATAAATCGTCCTCTGTTTCATGTTGTTCTGTTTTTTCGTTTTGAAATTTTCGGCATTAAATAGACAATTACCGAAAATGGTACATTTTTTTTAAGTGCAATAGAGCATAATTACATTTTATAGTTTTTGTATTTTTGTAAATATTCTAATCCATATATATATATATATATATATGTATATTATTATTATTACTTTCTTGTATCTAGCATATTTAATATTCCTGAAGCGACATTACTATGATGCTGAGACGCCCGATCACCTCCGGTAGCCGACAGGCTCCAGATCCCTATGATCAATTCCTGGAGAGTCGCTGCATGTACCGCAAGCATACTGCCAGGGATGCATCATGCCTGTTCCGAGTTATAGCGGAGCAGATGTACGATACTCAGATGCTGCACTATGAGGTGCGTTTGGAGTGTGTACGTTTTATGACGCGGAAACGTCGTATATTCGAGAAGGTGCGTATAACTAAATAATTTGTCTAAATACTTAATGTATTGTGTGTTAAGAAAAAGGAAATATCCTTTATGATATTCAATAAATAAATATAACACATATTCCTTTAACTTGATAACCTAAAATGTGGATCAAAAAACTCTTTTATCTATCTATGCAATATATAGTATCCCACTTCTAAAAAAATTAAGCAGTGTGTAACCCAGTACATAAATATGTATATATGTACATTTGAGTGCATCGATTTCTATGGGCCAAAAAATGGTACCCCATATTCGTAATCTACCGTCAATTCTGAGATGTTTTTTCCAAAAAATTAATGCACCCTAATGTACATACAGTTAATCAATTACTTAATTGGTTTGACAAAATAATAAATAAAATTCATTATTTTATTTTTCAATTACAAAATACCTTTAATAATACATTTTTATACCCGTCATAAAGTAAATGGGTATATTGTGTTCGTTGGAATGAATGTAACAGGGAGAAGGAGGCATCTCTAGCCCTATAAAGTATATATTAGAGTGTACATTTGGACACCACTAATTGATTGAATTCGAAATTTATGTAAAGAAATCTGATTTTTATGATTATAATTATTAAATATAAACATTCTAATAACTTAGAGGTTATTCATTTACCATTCATAACAAAAATTATATGCCTTAATTAAAAGTGCATGCTTCAGATATAGCAAATATCTTTGTCGTTAACAATACCGAGAAAAGGTAAATGAATAGCATGTTTTAGCAAATACATATGTAAGTTTTTCCCTAACTAAACAGAGTTATTTTAACCTGAAGGCCTTGTTACACTGGATCGTGGAATGAAAAACTCCACATAAAAAAGAAGAAGTACAAATTTTTTCGCATCCAACACAACCAATCAAATGTCCTATACATTTATATAAAAGTTATTATTAAAAACAAAAGAAGGATTTTGCGTGTCTCGCGAGGTTTGCGAGGTTTTTTTTCTAAGAGATGAACAGGATAAACATCGATGTTTTGAATTAAAAATTCGATTTTTATCAAAAATGGAAAACATCGATGCATAGATGTTTCCATCGATGTTTCTCCACCTCTAGTTTGCACACACTTTGAAAATTGTGCTTTGTATTTGCCCTTGTCGGAATTAATTGCATATACTATCAGTTTTATTTACGATATCTCATAAAACCAAAAAGTTTTTCATAACTTGATTTTCGATCGGTCCTATGGCAGCTATATGATTTAGTAGACCGATTTGAACCAACTTGGATCAGGATTTAGAACACTTATTTATATGCATATTCTATCAGTTTGGTTAAGATATCTCAAAAAACAAAAAAAAAAAAAATGTCCATACTAAAGCTTAATTTTCGACAGATCGGTCCTATGGGAGCTATATGATATAGTTGTCCGATCCAAAAACGAAACAAACTTGATCTGCCTGCAATATAGAGGAACCTACATACCAAGTTTTAGTGTCTCTAGCTTTTAAATTGTTCTTATAATGTGGATATGCAATTTTTTTATGTCGATTTTTGGGCGATAAAAGGGCGTAGCCGAATTTTGAAAAAAAAAACTTGATCTGCTTGCAATATAGAGGAACCTACAGACCAAGTTTGGTGTCTCTAGCTCTTATAGTCTCTGAGATCTAGGTGTTCATACAGATTTCAGTACGTCAGGGCAGACAGACATTGCTATATCGACTCGGCTATTGATGCTGATCAAGATTATATATTTACTTTATAGGGTCTGCCAAGCCTGCATCTGCTTGTTACGCACATATTCGTTGAAACAAACTCAATGAAAACAATTGACAAAATGGGGCTTCGCTTTCTGTGGCAACCCTATATATACTTTCGATCAGTGCCAACAGCCCAGACCGTGTGTCTGTCAGTCTGTCCGTTGCGTTAATCTCAGAAACTATAACAGCTAGAGAGTTTACATTTGACATTTGGTTTCGTTGATACCATCGCAGATCAAGTTATGTTTATTTTTGAATCGGACCACTATATATCATATAGCTAAAATTGAAACCCTCTGTCGAAAATAAAGTTTTAGTACGAATAACTATTTTGTTCTTTGAGATATCCCAAATAATCCGACATAAGATGCATCTAGTTAGGTCTTTGCATCCTGACCGAGTTTGGTTTAAGTCCGATTAATTTCTTATAGCTATCATTGAAAAAATAGTCGAAAGTTTAATACAGCGCTCTTCAAGGGCATGAAATCTTCGATGTGCCGACCAGCAGGATGAGTACACTCGACTCTAGCCGCATCTAACCACGAGCGAAGCGGGTCCCTAGCCAGCCTATGACCTAAGCGTTGAATATATTTAATTATCTTTGCTTTCCGCTTATTTTTTTTTTAACCTCCTCGACAGCATAGAGTGCAAATATGGTTGCAGCGGCAAAACTCTCAGTATATTTTATTTTTTGCCGAAATCATCATTCATCGATGACAGTGCAGCAAGCAAAGCATTGGGAAAAGTAGACATTTAATTAAGTTGTAATTTTGTTACAAAATTAAGTTTGTGAACACTTGAACACTTCACAAATTGTTTGCATGCTATCCGAGTTTTGTACTTAATCAGCATTGCCAACTATTTCGATGATTTTGCCTAACGTATGACCGGCGACCACAATTTAGGCATAATTTTCTTTTATTTTGTACAAACATCTGACGTTTGATTTAGTGTTCAATATTTTGCCTGTCTGACCTTACCTTTACTCTATTTTATATCCTTAACAAGTTTGAGTTATCTTTCGAGTCGATATCTACACTTTACAGTTTTGTTCTTAAATAGTTCGCTTTATATTTATAATGTATTAAACAAATATGGTAAAAGAGTTTTGAAGATAATTTGCTTGCCGAAACTTCTGAAGCAAACCACCTTCTGATCTTAATTTTAACAAATAAATCTGTCTGTATAAATGCCATGATCACTTACCTATTTGTCATGTTCATTTGACAGCATGTGCGCGGCGATTTTGATTCTTATATGTTGGACATGGCGAAACCCAAAACCTATGGAACTGTGCTCGAGTTGCGCGCCCTTTGCTACATGTATCAGTGAGTTTTCTGCAATTCTGATCAGAGAAAAAAGCACGATTTGATTTTGATTTTGATAATTGCAGCCGGAATGTTATATTGTTTGAGCCGTTTAATTTGGGCACAGCAGTCACTTATAACAAACGGTTCAAGGACGATTTTTGGGTATTTAACGCTAATGAGTATCATTTTGATTCCGTCTTTACTGTGGACTACATTGAAATGGCGGCCATTTGTCAGTGTAAGTTGTTTTTTGTTTGTCTTTTTTTTTAATGAGATCCTCAAGTCCATCTGACGACTGATTGAACTTATTTCATCATTGCAGCCATTTCCTTTAAGCTGCTCTACAAAATGCTCTTTAAATTACCTGACGTTACTTATGCTGTTGAGAGGATGTTGCATCCGCAGACATTCAATTGCAACAACTTCGAGATGGAGATCGATGGAAAAGGCTACATAACTCGCATGATCGGTGGTGATGGTCGGACCTTTCAGCTGGATTTGCCAGAGGGAACCAAGTGTATATTGGAGAACTACAAGCTGTGCCAGTTTCATTACAATCCCAAGCCGCCAAAACATCACATGGCACTACAATCTGCTGAAATGAGTTCAGTTACTCTGTCATCGATGTCAGAGGGAAGTACCAGGCGCTTGGATATGTCAATGATTGACAGTTTTCTGCCCGGCATAAGCACAGAAATGATGTATATGTGTCCCAATCGTTTAAACTCTTGTGTGCGCCAATTACTGGAAGAAGGTACGCCGATATTTGTATTTTGTTTTTATACCCTAACAATGAGTATTATAATTTTGTTCCGAAATGTGTAACCCAAAAAAGAGGCCTGGAAGAACCCATAATGTAGAGATAGAAAAATACATCAAGCTCTCTATGTTCTATGTTCGATCATTTTTTTTTTTTTACGGTCTATCGAGTTGCTTGAATTGATCTTTATTAAAAAAAAAAAGATTCCTGGAGGTAGGTAGGTAGGTTCCCTACGCAGTGCGACAAGTAGTGAGGTTGCCACTGTCGCAAGAGACGTTTGCTGTTGTGTAGTTTATTTTTGACGGGCACTGTCAAAATTACAGGCGATTCGGACCCTTAATTTGTTTTTGACAGCGTATGCAAGAAAACATATTTGCGGATTTTAAAAAAATATAAAAAGAGTAATATCGATCGGTGATCCAATTTTTGTTTTTAAATCGAAATCGCACATCTAAATCAAAGAGCGTTTGGATGCTGCATACAGTGAATCTTCTCCTTCGTTGGCGACTGTCAAAAATTGGTTTAATGAATTCAAACTTGGTTGCACGGCAATGGCAAAATTTCATGAACAATACTTTGAACTGAATTTGAACTCTCCTTACTAAGGGACTTCTTTTTACATCCTAAACTTAAAGTTGCGCTTGTTGGACAGAAACTTTCAGCAAATGAGATGACTATTACCTTCGAAATTAACCATTTTATGAACCCGGACGGCAAATAATTTTTGAAGGGGTTAAAATTGTTGGAGCGTCTTTTGAAGAAGTGTGGTGACTTATAATAAGACTAGGTTGAAAAATACAATAAATAAAAATTTTTAAAACTGTTTAACATTGTAAGGCTCATTACTTGTCGGACCACCCACGTTCATCTTGACCAAACTTGGTTCTAATCGGACTTTATAGCTGTAAGGTGAACGATCAGTCAAAAATTGAATACACGGAGGGTATGAAATCTTCGGCATTACGAAGAGAACCTTTCCTTTTTTGTGGACTAATTCTGTTTTGTATTTTTGATTATTACGCAGGCATCACTCCTTTTCCGTATAAGGTGGCCAAGTCGCTGGATCCTCATATGTATCGTAATATTGAATTTGATAGCTGGAACGATATGCGCAAGGAGGCCAAGCGGTATAATATCTATGCCAATGATTACAATTTCAAGGTAGGAACTTGGCGAATCCCAAGTGTCAGCAAGTGTCTGATATCATATCTCCATTAGAGTGCATCCAATCCAAAATTCATTCCACTTGCAAACTTAATGGTTAATCGACTTCTCTCTTTGTGTATGTACCAACCCTATTTTCTCCTATTTTCAGGTGGGTGCCAAGTGCTACGTAGAGCTACTGAGTGATACTGATCCACAAATGCATACGTGCCACATTCAAGAGATTGGTGCAGAAAAATCTCAATGCGTTGTCTATGTCGAGAAATTTGCAAAGAATTATTTGGTAGGCTTTCTATACCCACAAACACACAGCGATATTTGCTTTTTATCCATTATCTTTTTAAGTTAACAGCAATTATCTGTCTTGTTGCGTTTATTACGAATATATATTCCAGGTGCCATATGGCTCATTGCACCCTGTGCCACCCGACGAGTTCCGTCCTTGGGCGGTGCCGCATCGCTATCAGCGCCAGATGCAGCGTGTTCACCTGGCCAAGATTGTGCACAAGCCCAAGTTTCACAAGTGGAAGAAATCCAAGGTCTTTGATATGGGCAATTATTTTGAGGCCAATAATTGTGACGTTATGCAGTATCTGCAGATGGATTCCTGCTACGGTTTTCAACAAATCCACAATCAGCAAGCTGAGCAGCAGCAACCGCTTGGGCAGATTCACGATCCTGTCGAGGGCGGGGAGCATCGCCATCAGCAGCAGCAGCGGGAGCAACGTTTTCAGTCCCGAACCAATTCGTCACGACTTCAGCATCCACAGGAGCCACAGCTGTCCATGATGTCAGGTGGAGGAGCATCAGAACCAGGAACAGCACATGCCGGACCATTTGTTAACTATATGCCGATGTCAGCACGACCAACACCTGTTCAAGTGCCACCGCCGTGGCTTGGCTCACCGTTGAGCATGCCAGAGGAGATTTCAGCTGGGGTTTATCCAGGGCCACCAATACCATCAAACGGTTGCATGTTGATGCACTTTGGGGGATTTGCGCCACCACCGCCCGTTACACAACAAGTGGCGCCACCGTTTGGGGCTACCCCAATTATGTTTGGACCGCAGCCTCCATTACCAGGACCCTTAATGATGCCCCCGCTCGGTGGTCACCCCAACAACAACAGCTGCTCTGACGATCAGTCGGAGGTGCGTCGATCGATGCATGTCAGTGGTGAGGAGTTGCCTGCTGATTTGGACACTCTGCGCTATTTCTACAACATTGGAGTGGATACACACATGCGTTTGTTTAATGGTAACAACCAAAACCAATACAACACGGACCAACCACAACAACAACAACAGCAGCAGCAGCAGCAACAACAAAACCAACGTAATGATGAGACTGCTGCTTTGGTGGTAAATACCACACCACCGCCCTCTCCAAATGTTGTGACTGCAACTATAAGCACATCCTCATGCACATCGGGCACTGAACCAACCGGGGACAAGGCACGCGCCCCTCGCGGCAAGCGTGGCGCTTTCAACAAAGGTCGTACCAAGCGACCACAACAACTGTACGACCTTAACAAAGACAATCAACAACAGCTATCGCATGTCATGATGCTGCCCACCCCAACTCCATCGCCGAATACAAACGGCAATCAATTCAACTTCTATCCGCCGCCGCAGGCGCCACTTCCATCTCCACAGCAAATCCCATTGCGCCCACCGATTTTCTTTGCTTCTCACAAAGGTGGGCAGGTAAGATAATATCATTCCTTTTGGTATGTTTAACATTAATTGGAGGCATTCTTAATAACTAAAGAAGATATTCTGAATGGATGACGATAAGTAGAGTCGATATCATAATTTGCTGCCTTGTAAACTAGTCTCTCAAATTCAAAACAATATATCAGATCAAAACTAAATACAAGAGCTATCAAGTAACAGAATTTTGAGTTCTTATATGGAACTAAAATCTTAAAATCGTTCAAAACACATTTGTATTTTTTTTAGTGAGGCGATGCGTTAAACGGTTTTTTTTTTTGTTAATCTATCTGAGAAAAGTATTTGATTGTTAAAATTGCTTACTGATATTGATAACATAGATGAATAATATTCAAATTTCAGAGATACATTTAGATTGTTCCGGATTTCACTTTCGGCAAGATTTTTCCGAGTTGAATATTTAAAATCTGTTTTACTTTTATTTGCCCTTATTTAACGTGAAAATTTGCACTTTATTGAATGCTAAAAAAATAAAAATTTAACCGGGAAAGGCCTGATAGATAGAAGTCAGATCTGTTCCGTCAAGTAATTAATAAGCTAAGTGCTTAAACCTTTCGAATAAAGACAGCAAAACTAAATATCTTTTTCTCTTTTCCATCTGTCTATATAGAATCCCTATGCCTGGGGCATGCCGCCACCTCCGGGTGCAGCTAATATGATTGGAATGCCATTCGAGATGGTAAGCAATCATAGCTTGGACTCCAATGTAGTTGCCAGTGCCCAGCAGCAACCGCAGCAATTGCAGCCACAAGCCGCCTATAAATCTCCTCATCACTAAACCGCCGACTCGAAATTATTTTTATACAAATTTAACATCAAACTTTGCAAAATGTAACATGTTGCATACACAAAAACTATGTAAATTCACACTAATGGACTTAACTTAAGTTAACTTCATATTCCTTAACGACTTTTTAAAATCGCTCACAAATTATTCACCGTTTTAAATTTGTATTATATATAATGCATACAAATATTTATCATGTTTACATTACATATTTTAATAATACTTTCTGAACGATCATCCGAATCAGACATACAACGTATAAGCAAACGTCATAAGCACTACATAAAATCCTAACCATTTTTGCACTATTTAACACAAGAAATTCAACAATTTTAAATGTGTAATTTATGCAATTTTTTTTTTCAATTTTACTATTGCCCAATACTTTAACAAGCAAAAAACAAAAAGAATAATAATAATAATGTACACATATACAACATATTTATACATTTTTAAAGGTTTTTGATTAACAATAATTTGAGCACAAAGCTGCTGGCATTTATTATGTAAGCCAATAACAATTTTGATGTTTATATATATATAATATTCATCTAACAGCCAACAACAAGTAAAATTACAAATAAAAACCGCGCAAGACACACAAAAGTAACGGAAATGTTGGTTATTGAAGAGATTTTGTACGTACGTGGTATTTTGATAGCTGTGCAGTTATCTTCTTAATACAAAACTTAAAAGTTTTCACTTGGTATTAGAGCTATGAGGTATTAACCAAAACAATTTACTCATTTAAATAACCTTGCCGCTGGTCTTGGAACTTAAAGCTTTGATGATAATTAAGAAAAATATAAAAAATGCAGTATTTATCTACGTTGAAGCGAGAAAGAGCTTAATCTTTTCTAACTCTGAGACGCAGTGTTCCGATTAATTGATTTAACTCATTCAAAAAAACTAGTTAGTCAGCATTAAGTGTTTTGCAAAAATTCTATTTTGTTCTCTTTAATTGTTAACAGGTGCTTATTCTAAGAACATGCTTAAAATGTAATGAGATCCCTAGGGTTTACAAATTGATTAAAATAGTAAACAAATGTGAATTAACTGTTTTGTCAATTATATAGATACTTTGAGGATAACTCCGCCTTGCTGGTTGTTAACATCTTCCCGCAATGCTCATAAGCAGCTGTACAATTGAGGGCAGTGCATTGTCAGCTTGTTGCTGGTCACGCCTTCGAACTGGCTAAATTGGAATGCAATTTGTGGCATCATGACTAAAGTATCGCAAATCATTCTGCCCCACTCACCAGTGCAGTGGAAAAACAGTGATCGAGGAACAGCAGCCACAGAACAGCCACCTTTAGTCCATCCAGCGGATAAAATCGCATCTTAAACGCGCGCGATTCTTTTTGTGATTCGACGCGTTTTTTGCACGTGCTGAACTTGTAACAGTTTTTCGTTTTTCGTTTGTCGTTTTTGTTATTGGATTTTGAGTTCGCGGTTCTTTTTTCCACTCGATTACTTTTGCTTACAAACTGAAAACGTTTCACAAAAGTGTCGCATTTTTATGCTGAATTCTCAAATCGACAAATGGGCGGCACGAGGCGACCTAAATCTTAAATTTGCTGTCGATGCCGGAGTTGCCGTCGGAATTCGATGCGATTGTTGTGTTAAAATACTCATACTCCAACCAATTGCAGTCATTAGCTTTAAAAACGGGGCGGTCATTTGAAAGATTGAAACCTCCTTAGCTCCCACAGCAGAGGGACGCCACATGGGGAATTTGAAAAATAATTGTAAAGATGTTTCATCGGTTTGCCACTAATTGTAGAATGCAACAAACTAATCACTTAAAAATATATATAATCACATTCAAATATGTGTTTGTTTTACGATCCCATGTCGATTGTGATTATACTTAGCATAAGTTCATGTTATGACAGGATACTGAACTTAAGACATCTCATCACTTAAACATTATATACGATAACATTTTGAATAAATTCAGTATTAGAGTTATTATTAAATTATTAATAGAGTTGGCATATTCAATATTAAATTACGTTGCATAACTTCACACAGTTCTCAATTCCTATAGTCATTATTTCAACAATTACTGAAGTATTCAAGTCAACTACTTGTGTCAACTTTTTAATAATACTTATTACCTGCATATTAAATTGAGGAGTAGTTCTTTGTCTTTGAAGTTTCAAAAATTATAATTCCGCAGATTTATCATTATCTTGAGAATATAAATATACTTTGTACGTCAGAAATCAGTTATCATGTAATATATTTCGCTTTTTTTGTTTCAATTTTTTTTTATATTATTTCATGTTGAAATTCCATTCAGTTGGGGTTATTATATTAATACTTTCTGCGATAAAAAGTTCTGATAGTACGTATTTTATTTGTCTCACATACAAAAATGAATCAACGAATATTTGGTTTTGTTTTTAACTAAGAGAATGCTTATCGCTTAATTAAGTTCAGCTTTGTAGTATTTTCTGCTAGATAGAAGCAATTACGAAGATTAAATTTACTTACTGTACCAACATTGTCATTTTTAAGATCTTGATAACGCCAAAAAATTCAGATAATGATGGTGAGTAGTGCTTACACATTGTATTATTATAGTTTCATCTGTGACTTTTGTATTAAACTCTGTATCTCTACACTTTATTGATTACTTTATACTCAGATACTTACTCATCTGAACATGAATTTTGAGGTTTCTAGAACCCTAAGTAAGCCTAACCAACAGTGCTTAGAGCGTTTTTTTTTCTGTGAAGCGAAATCACACCGATATTTTAAAACCAAAACATACAAAAAACAGGTAAACTT
The DNA here is from genome assembly GCF_004354385.1 of Drosophila innubila. Lineage (NCBI taxonomy): Eukaryota > Metazoa > Arthropoda > Insecta > Diptera > Drosophilidae > Drosophila > Drosophila innubila. Next base: position 29,409,112 of record NC_047626.1, read on the forward strand.
TGCGAAACCGATATAAGTACAAAGATTTTGCGAATCCGATAACCGACAACCCAAAATACCAAAGACACAATCGAAACGTTAACAGAAAGCGATGTTTGTTTCAGTTTGATACCCTACTAACAAAATAAAAAGTTGCATTCTAATTCTATGCATTAATAGAGATGTGTTTTTTCCAATGTATTTCTACACATATTTGGCACATACCTCTTAAAGTAGTAAAAACTGAATTAGTATTGATATCTTGATATTTTTGCTTCTGATTCTTTGCATTAACAAAGATCAGCTCAAGCTACTTAATTTCCCGATCTTATGCCAATATTGATGATTTTAAGAAGGTCTTCATTCCTTTAAGTAGTAGAAATTATATTTGATAGCATTAATTTTAGTTTAATGGTATTATTAGTTATTAGATAGTTTTCTACATATAGTTTGTCAGTGTTTCAACTACTATTGTAGTACTAACAAAGGTAATATATCGTAGCAAATATTGTACCAGTTAAAGTTGTAGAATCTTAATCGAAGGATAATTAGAGTTATATTACAAATGTTTCCTCTAATGCCTAAAAATTTAACATATAATGATAAATCTTGTATTTTAGATTAAGCAGTAATTTATGTACTACTAAAGTATTAAATGAATCCTTATCTACTTTATGCTCCCTAATAAGTACCTATTGATGTTATTTAAATTCAAAACACATTGATTTTTTTCAAATTTTTTTTTATTTGTTTGCAAAGAAACCTGCGCACCCGCCTTGTGGGCGTCCAAGCCGTGTAAAAAACATAGTAACTAAGACCAGCCAGAGAAGGCCGGTAGCTGTCAGCTAGAAGCTGATACGCTTAGTACGACGGAGCCGAGTAGGCACCAGGTCCGGACTGAGCTGGACCGCCATATTGGTGGCTTTGGCCACCATAGTTGCCCTCACGCTCACCGGCAATGTTGGCCAGAGCAGAGAGACCGTGGTTACCGCCCTGGAGCAGCTGGTAGCCAGCGCTGGCAGCGGCACTATCGGCGCCAGAGGCATAGGCGGGCAGAGCTGGGCCAGAGTGCTGGGGACCAGCGACAATTGGACCGGGACGGCCATGATGACCGTTACCATGTCCGTGACCATGACCGTGACCGGAATGACCGGAATGACCGGCGTGACCATGAGATGCCTGTCCGTAACCCTGCTTGTTCTCGTTGACGAAATATTTCTCTGCTGGGGGCTTCACCACATTGACAAAGACAGGCTCAACCTTAACGCGACGTGGGTGGTGCTTGACGTAGACCTTGCGCAGCACGATTGCTGGAGGCTTGTGGAGCACAACTGGAGCGGGCTTGACAACCAATGGAGGATGGTTCACCAGCACCTTGGTGGGTGGACGTCTGACAATGATGGGAGCTGGACGATGGATCAGAATCTCGCCCTTGTTCTGTGGGTAGGTGATTGAGGAGGTAAGGGTGTTGCCCTTGGTGTTCACCGGTTTGTATGGAATGTTCTGGTCAGAGCCATAAGTGCTCTGTCCGGTCTGGGCCAGACCAGCGGCCTCACCGTTACCGGCCAATGAGCCAGCAGCGGCGCCATCAGCGCTCAAAGCACCGTCGTTGGCAAATTCACCAGCACCACCAGCGGATGCACCGGCAGCAGCACCATCTCCGCTATTGCTGTAGCTCTGCTGTCCGCTCGAGCCGTAGCCCTGACCGCCAGAGCCGTAACTCTGCTGTCCGCCGTAGCCGTTTGCGCTGGCGCATGCCTGAGAGAGTGGAAAAAGAACAGAGAGAGAGAGAGAGAGCGAGAGAAAGAGAGGGAGAAATAGAGAGAGATGCAAATTAAAGAAGGTTTCGTTTTTAATTGAGATAAGTTGCGATACTAGTGACTGGTGATTAGTGACTATTAACAGTGACTAGTGACTGGTGACTATTAACAGTAACTAGAGACTAATGACTAGTGACTGGTGACTAGTGACTAGTAACTGGTCACTAGTGACTATTAACAGTGACTAGTGACTGGTGATTAGTGACTATTAACAGGGACTAGTGACTAATGACTAGTAACTAATGACTAGTAACTAATGACTAGTGACTATTAACAGTGACTAGTGACTTTGGTGCTTGAACTGCATGGATTCATCTTTTGAGTACGTACAATTAAGCAGGCGGCTAGCGCCCATACGAAGCTGTGTCTGTTCATCGTTTTCCAGTCCCAGTTGGCGTCTCGAACTCGAGTGGCTCGCTGTGAGAACGTCTGCTGTCTTCTGCTGCCTTAACCCGGCCAGAGATTTCTTTAAATATGCTGCCACTGACCGCTTGCCACATGCTACGTGACATTTGGCCCGGTTCGCTGACAGTGTTTGCTGCCGGTTTGCCGCTGTTCCGCTCCAGCCACATTGGTCACATTGTTGTTGTTGTTGTTGTGTTTGCTGTTGCTGTTGCTGTTGCAGTTGTACTTGTTGTTCACATTGTTGTTGTGTGGCCCACACCAGCTTACGAACATGGCCAAATGCTGATTGCTTGCACGCATCTCGTCGCGCATATCTCGACGAGTTACGTAGAAAGCATTAACAATAACAATAACAATTAATCCACAGCTGCCATCTCGTTGCATTGCGCCCTGTCACATAAGCCATCAGCCATAAGCCATATCGAGGTTTTTCTGAATAATATTCGTACTCGTCTGCGCAGATTGCGATTGCCAAATGGCTGACAACCAGTTCCGCATTGAGAGCTCTCTGTGATTTGATTTAATTCGAATCGATTTAATGTAAATCCATGTCGATACAATTCCAACTGATTTTCGCTACTTCACTTGCTTTCATCAACCTCAAGAATGTATGTAAATCATTCTACATCCTAATTACTTTTTCGACCTCCCATAAGATTTGAAGATATGTACGACTCTCATAATGTTATCAAAGCTGCAAGTTTTCAATAATTTGGAGAATTTTAATAGAATTCATGAACAAGATTTTGGTATAATTCGGTGATTTTTTATTTATTGTCAAACTATAAACAGTTGACATAACGATATAGGTATAAAAATTGAAATAAAATTATTAAATAACGATAAAAACTTAAATATTTAAATGTAATAATAAACTGTGTCCCATTTATTTTCTCATATTAAAAGCGTTTAAAACTTGAATATATATATGTAAATAATGCTAATTTTTTAAAGACTATAACTGTCATAATCATTATGATTCCTTTGTTATTATTTTTACTTTATTACAATCAAGCTAGATTATAGATTGGAAATTTACCGCAGCAAACCTTTTTTTTTTTAAATCATCGGACTTTGACTCGAGAGGTAGATAATTATAAAGATTAATTTTTGATCCAGTTCGGCTAACTCAAAATGCTTATAATTTTTAGTTTGAGGAACAAGAAAGATATGAAAGAACTCTTTAAATTAAAAATATTTTCTTTTATTTGTAATTTCTGCTTCGTTTTAATATGCTTATCGTTGGATTTTTTAGCTTAATATTGTTACATTTTTTTTTTAAATCTAATTGTAAATGTTTGTAGAATACTAAAGAATCTGAAAACTTAAGCTGCATTAAGAAAAATAGTTTTCAATATTTTAAAGAGCTATTTCTTAGTAATAAATCAGTTATTACAAATATTGTTCATTTCTATCCCTTCATGAAAAAATTACAAATATCTCAGCTAAGTTAAAAATGATAGGTATATAATTTTGTAAGCAATTAAACATCCAATACTTAAATAAGTGTAAATTTCTCATTATTTATATATATGACCATCAAGTATGCATTTTATATTTTATTAAAGCTCTTCCTTTTTCGGCACACTACAATGTTCACGCTCACTTCCAAAAAAAAATGCAAACGCTAGCGGAATTCCTAAAACTCAGTTAAAACTGAACGAGCTTAATATGCCGAAAAGTCGAATTATTGTAACGGTCTTTGACCTTGGCCCAGTTGTTCTCTATGTTTTCAATATGTTCTCTACACTTTCGAAATAAATACATCAAAAGTTATTAATACAAGAAGCTGGTAAATACGAAAATGAATAATGTTGTGCCAATGATAATGAATAAATTGAAATATTGAGATAATTAGTTCTAAATACGAGTAAGGTAATAATTTAAAATCAAACAATTGTCATATATATTTTAGGCATTTTTTATTTGCATTAAAAAAACAAATTTGTAAATTAATCATCCGCCAGGTGGGCAGGACTGCTGCTCCGTCTGCAGTGCTTAATAGCTTGGGGAGCCATAGGGCGCTGGGCTGGCGTACAGAGGAGAATCAGCGCCGGCGGCATAGCTGTCGGAGCTGGAAGCGCCGTTGGCAGCGGACTGATGATGATGATGATGATGATCACCAGAGTTGCCATAGGATTGGGGCTGATTGTAGACGGGGGCAACGACTGGGGCCAAAGGAGCCTCGATCTTCTTGCCTGGCTTGTACACCTTGACGTAGACAGGGTTGAGGCTCAAAGGAGTGGGCACCTTGTTGATCACCTCCTGCTGGTAAATGACCGAAGGCTTGACTTGATAGATGACGGGATTGCCGCGCACCACAGTCGGTGGGCCGCTGTTCACATGGGCTGGTGGTGCGCCTGGCTGGTGCACAATGATTGGTGGCAGGGGCTGTGTGGCAATCACCTGATGGTTGTTGCGGCCAGATGGCACCAACAGGGAACGGAACAGATGCTGATCCACAAACTGGGGAGAGACAACACTGATTTTGCCCTGACGGATGTTGCTAGCCAGATTGTTCTCAGCCAGCGACTCGGCAATATCCTCGGAGTTCTTCAGCTTCTGGTACGTGGGATTGGAGTTGAGTGCATGCAGTTGAGCTTGCACGCGTCCCAGACGACGGGCCTCCTCGGCGGATGGCTGAATCTCGGCCTGAGCCGTCAGTTGGTTCGACGATGGCTGATTGCCGCCAGTGGCTGCATTCACATACTCCTCCAGACCGGCCGATGGACCTCCGGGCAGATACTGAATCTGACCACCGGCACCACCTGATGAACCGTAATTAGCGCTCACCAGCTACAGATCACAGATCGGAAAGAGCAAAAAATATATATCGAATAAGATATTGTTGGGGATTCATTTGAAGATATGTAACGTACCGGTGCGGCGGCGACGGCGAAAAGCCCAAACCAAAGACCAAGTTGCATTTTGTGTGTTGTGTGATGTGTGTTGTGTGTCAGCTCTCAGATGTCTACTGCTCGTTGGATGGCCGATGTGCTAGCTCTTTATAGCGACGTCTGGCACCTACAATGCCCATTTATATCGCACTCACGTTGCCGAGTCCGACACGGCCCCGGGCCCGGCACCGGCTACGTGATCTTTGCGATGCCATTGCAACAACACCGATTTCCATTTCCGATTTCAAATTGTTGTCTCTGCGCATCGCATCGGTTGATGGTCTGTTTTGTCTCTTTGCACTTTGGTCTTCTTGTGTACGAGTAGATTTTCATTGTTCTTGCTCGCTTAATTCTTGAATCTCGAATCGAGATTCTGCTGAGCTGAGTTCTGGTGTCGGAGATGCCATTCTACTTATATTTAACACCAAGACACACTCCGGTTCGATCATCGGATCCATCAGTGGATAACTTCAAAACTTACATAACTCAAAAAACGTTTCGAAAAAAAAAAACGCACTTAAAGTTAACAATTTAGTACCTTGCAGTAAAAACAAGAATTATTTCGACAAAAAAATACACAAGATATGAATATGACATTCTTACACAATATAGAACTGGACATAAGAAGCATCATATAGTCAAAAATCGTGTATTTAAAGCTATGACCGTCTTCAATTAACTGAGCGACACGTAGTGCAGTGTGTTTATAGTGTGCAATGTGATTAACTAACAAGTTTTAAGTAAACTTAAGATTTCATTAACTTTTTCAGCAGATTGACTATAAATCTTATCATGCATAGAAATCTATAAATCTTTCAAAATGATTTGTTATACATAAATACTAGTAACATACATACAGTCTTATACAGCTAGTAAAGAAAGTCTTTTGAAAAATTAATAAATTAACACATTTTTTCATGCAAAAAAATATATTCTTAATGAAAATTTTATTTTTATTATTCTTATTTACGGATAGTTACATGCAGTGCGTCAAGTAATTGTACCAGCAAATTGTAAAATTAACATATTTTGATTTTGTATTCCTCTTTTATTACACATACTATACATATGGAATTGCTTATGGTTCTTAGAGCATGTTAAAAATAATAACTTATAAAATCCTTTGGGTTTAACTACTTTAAATAATATAAAGCAAGTATGTGTATATTTTCTGAGTCAAAAGAAATACTTGACTAACTGTGCTTATGGACAAGTATGTATGCTTAAAGTACAATATATCATATTGTATCTCAGAAGTCGCTGATTTGCTCATAGATACATATGTGTGTACGTATCAGTTTAAATTACTTTAGTATGCTTAAAAGCATATCCATAATCTCATATTTAAATATATATTTGCTTTACAATTTTAAACAGGAAATCAAATTGACAAAAAATCAGAGCTGCAAAATCTTATGAACCAAGGTTGCTACTTAAAGAATAGATATTCTTGCCACATTTCAATTAAAATAACAGCTATGTTAACATAGGCATTCAATGTACCAACGAACTAAAATAATTAACTACTTTTGGTGAGATCTTAAAGTGTGGAGAATGTAGATATGACATGTGATGAGTTTATCTTGAATATTTAAATAGTTAAGCTAAATTGAGATCTAGATTTATAGGCAAGTATTGACATTTAACGAGTCGCAATTTGGAAGTGCTCCAGAATATGGTTAGCTCTGTTAATTTACGTTATTCCTCTTATCAATAGACAGTGATATTTTCGTACCATGCTTGAAAATATGAAAATTTGAAATTTATTCCGCATACGTTTGCAGACACAGCGCCAATCATTTTTGGGGCACATCGTATTAATATATTTAGTAATTAACATGTGTACATATTCAAAATTCGTCAAGCTGGTAACTTTTTGAAAAGCAACTCTAATATAAGGAATGTAAGCAAAACATGGTAAACGTTATAACATGAATTTCATTGGCATTGCCTCGTCATGTTCGTGACAGAATAATGACACAATTGACATACATAATTAACATATGTACAGACACTCTCAGCTTATTTGACCCAATAATTTAACATATTAAAAATTTTAAATTATTTTATCTTTTGACAGAAAGGAGATATAAATAAAATTTAGCGCAAATTTGAAATATCTTAATATTATTTTTCAAATGTGTTAAGCAATAAAAACCGAATATAGTTAAAAATCTACTGTGGCAAATAAGCTGAGAGACAGTGGGCAGGGACCGTAATCATTATAAGTTACATTATATAAATTACATGGTAATGATTATACTTGATGTTTTTACGTTTTTTCTTCAATAATAATCGTTGGTTATGAGTAATTTTAGAAAACTTAGACCATATCATCATTAATCATTACAGGGATATCAAATAATATTGGTGAAATTCTAACAGAGAAGTTGTAATTGAATGATTATGGTCTAAGTTTTATTAAATTACTCAAAACTAGTGACTATTATTGAAGAAAAACGTAAAAAATCGAAAAACAATAATAATGATTGCAGTGTGAATAATTTATTTCTTGGTCCAATATCAATTGGTGTTTTTTTTATTAAGAAAAAAATTGCATTATTTACAGTGTCTGCCCCCTGTTAAATAAAATTTAAACGCAGATTTGTCAATTAATGTATAATAAACGTAAGAAAAGTATTTTTATATGTATTAAACAATAAAAACCAGACATACATATGTATGTTACACAGTCAATAACATAGTGGGTCACATAAGCTGGGAGCCACTGTTTCCATGGAACTTAGAATAAGCTTAGAGTTCAATTGTATATTTCTTATTTTCATTTATTACGATTAAGACCGATTGTAAATATTATGTACTATATTTAAAATCTAGATTGAAGACTTTGTCTTAATTGGGTTGGTCAGAGACCGCGCTTGTAGAGCAGATAGGTGAGATCGCGAGTGGGACGACTGCCGTAGTCATTGAAGGCGGACTTGAAGGGCAGCGGATTATCGATATCGATATCGCGACGCGTTGAACTGGATCTGGAGGGCGTTGCAGCCGATGTGGGCGTGGCCTGCGATTGCGCCGCATGCAATGTATCCTCGCTGGAATTGATGATGCTCGACGATTGTCTAGATCCTGCCGCCTGATTTGGATTTCGATTTCGATTTTGCAGATGTTTGTATCGATTATTGTGCATTGAATGTCGATTGTTGCTGCTGTCTCGTGTGTGTACTTGTTGTTGTTGTTGTTGTTGCTGTTGTCTGTTTAAATGTCCTGGATATGTGTGTGTGTGTGTGTTTGTGTGAGTGTGCGTGTGTGTGTGTCTGTGTGAGTTGTGCATGCCTCGGTATCTATTGTTGTTGTTGTTGTTGTGTGTGTTGTGTGTGTTGTAGCGTGTGTTTTGTTGTGTGTATTCATTGTGTGGTAAAAATCGCTGTTGTTGCTCCTGCTGCCTGAGATAATTATCCTTCAGATTCATCGCTTCACCATCAAAATTGAGATGGCCATAACGACCAGATCCAACTGATTGTTGTTCTTGTTGTTGTTGATGTTGATGTTGTGGTTGTTGCATCTCTGGTGGACGCTCGGCGCCCGGCAAATACTCATGATGCACTTCCTCATGCACACCGTTGTCGCTGGTCTGATTGATGATGCGATTGTAATCATCATTGGTCTCTCCCACCTGCAGATGGATGGCATGCTTAAAGTCATCCCCCAAATGCTTCAGCCAGAAGTCATCGTTCACTTCGCCAGTGGTATAGATGCGTGTGGTCTGTCCAGTACTGTGGGGCTTCCCCATTCCAGCGTTGTTAGCGGCCATCACATCGATAACATCGTACTGATCATCTGTATTCCTTGGCGTGCTCATTGTATCTGTATCTGTATCCTTATCAGAATCGGCACCCCCCTCAGCAACATTTGGTTCCAAGTTTGAATCCAAATCCGAGCTCATCTGCTCCACGCGTGCCGCCTTGTTGAGGTCACCGCTAACGACCAGATCCGAGTCGGTGCTGGTGCTGGGCATGGTGCTGCTGATTGGACTTGGACTTGGACTGTTGTTACCATCGTTGCTGCTCGCGGTGTCATTGCTCTAATAAGGGGGTTGACCAAATGGTAATTTAGTCATCCGACTCTCGAGGGAAATGAGGTGGGACTCACCTGCGGTATTGCCAGCGTTGCCATTGCCATTATTATGACCATTAGCATCGGCAGCGGGAGCCAAACGAAGTTGGCAGGCGCCCCCATTATATAGCTGCTTGTTGTGATCGGATCGGATATAATCTGATCTGCTCGGCCTCTGACTTTGGCTCCGACTCCAACCAACTGAACCCAGCGCCCACAGAGAACTGGACTTAAATAGTCGAGTGCTGGTGCGTGAGGTTTTGCAACGACCCATCACCCAGCGCGATCAAAGACGTGATCAACAGCCAGATAGATCAGATGCATCATCAACATCATCGTGGCGAGCGCTTGACAACCTTGCTTGATCTTGATGCGTCAGTTGGCCCAGGGTCACTAAAATAATTGTAGCTGCTCTGGCTGCTCTCAATGGGTGCCTATGATCACAAACTCCATAACAATGATCTAAATTAAAACAAAAATAACGAAAGATCGCGAGTAAGCTACACATTGATGATTGCTTTTTCACGCTCAAAATGGCGGCCATTTCCGGATGAAATTCATAGTTCTTTGGTGGCAACTGTACGCGGATTAGGCGAGCCAAAGATAGCCGAGCGAAAAGAAAAATGTACAACGCTTTCAGCCTGAAATGATTTATATAAAGAAGCTAATCATATTTTTAAGAAATTTCAACTCTTAACAGTGAAGGAAAAAAATGCAATTTGTGATAATTTAATAATAATTTGTGATTTGTGATAACTATAATGATAACAATGATCGATTCACGTAAATTTACCATTTTACACTGGCAAATCTTTTTGCACAGAGTGCTTGTTAATAACTACGTGAAAGCAAAAGTATAACTACTAGTTTACACTGAGGGAATGTGTAGTATTTCGACTTCCGTTAAACAAAACCAAGAAAAGCAAAGAGCACGATTGTGGAACCACAGCCAAAGATTGACGAGCGGTTATTTAAAGTAATTTTATAATTAGGTATTTCATCAGCGCATCAAAAACATTTATCTATCTCCAAATTCATCACTTAAAAGCTTAGAAAATATCAGGAAATAATATATAGTTTTCGTTGATTAAATTGAATAAAATTTTAAGCCGGTTTTTCAGTGTCTAGTTAAATAGTTTACTAACTATATCAGAGATATTTTGACGTAAAATCTATAGAAATTAATGTAAAATTTATATTCAACTAAATGTTCTTATGACAGCTATATGATATGGTAGACCAAATTTGTTCAGGAAGTATAAGCCATTACCAAAAACATAATCTGCAAGAACTGCTGAGATATCCCAAAAGATAACATAAATATGCCGGTTTTCACACTAAAGGTTGATTTTCAACCGATCGTTCATTTGACAGCTATATGAGATGGTAATCCAGCCTGAAGCGTAAAAACGGACCGCTCCAAGTTTGAAGATCACTTAAGAAACTACTTTGTTAAAAAAAAAAAAAAAACGGAGAGTCTGAAAGGCTTATATCGAGTCTGTTTGTCGTCCTGATCAAGAATATAACTTCTACTTCTCTTACTTCAAGACTGTCATAACTGAAAAATTGTGGTTCTTCAGTTTATGATGCAAAAAAAAAAATATTATTATTTAAATACCCCGGCAGGAGTATACGTATATACCACATCAGTCAGAAAGTCTAAGAAATTTTGACGAAGATTTAAGCTGGAAAACAAAATCGACTCATTAGCTAACCCTGTCCGGGTTTTAGTTAATACAAGGTATGCATTTTTGTTTGGATTGCACAAATGTGAATATAATTAGACATAATAATAATAAGCATATTTTGAGCAATCAGTTTATTGAATCATTTGTTGAGCAGAGCTCTGAATTGAAAGGTGAAACGTAAACAGAAAACGCACCGGAGACAAAAGACTGAAAAGTTGACGGACGGACAGTAAACTGAAAAGTGCATAATATTACAAAAATAAAATAAGATTTACAAACATACATACATACATACACACATAGACAAACGACAGACAGACGGACAGATGGAGAAATATACAGATACAGATAGAATATACAAGTGGGCCAGTGGCCTAATTTAATGCTCGCCAATATTTGTTTGGCTCAGCAGAATTTGGAAGATTGTTTTGGCCCATTGCTGTAGGTAGTTGTTGTTGTTATTGTTGGCGTTGCCGTTGCCGTTGCAGGTGCTGTTGGGTCATCTTCTTTAGTGCCCGTAGCCGTAGCCGTAACCGTCGCTGTTGCCGTAGCTGCAATGAGAAGCGAATTTCAGAGAGTGAAAAAAACGCCACAATGATTTTCCATTTATTTTTTGTAATTTTTCTGTTTGTTTTTTTTATGTCTTTCTTTCTGGGTTTTTCTTTGTATTTTGTATTCTTATGCATTTTAATGTTTATTTAAAACTAGCCAACCGCACTATATTACAATGTTATGGTATACCCAGGACTATACAGGCTATAGTTCCTGGGCAGATACATGAGATGAGTATATGGCCTAGAACCAGGCACGCAGATAATCGCTAATCGGCGGCACATTGTACGTATCCACGCTGTAGCCGTCGTGAGTGTGACTATTGTAGCCATATGTCTTGGACGGCCTCGTCGAGTAATCAGCTCGGACCGCCGATTCGGGCTCGGTGGCTGTATCGAAGCCCCAACCGCCTAGTCGACCATCGATGAGCTTCTTAAGAAAGTCTGTGGTTTGTTTCTTTTGCATCGGCTCTGGATCCACCAAGGAACCGCCATACTGTGAATTTGAATTAACATAATCCGGATGCTGATAAACAATGCCCGATATTATGCTGTCCAGCTGCGTGTCGGCCACATGCTCCACCGGATAGCCACCGCCGATGCCCAGTACGGGCGTTGAATACGAGCGCCGATTAAATGACTCCAAATCGCCGGCAAATTGCAGTGGCGTTGAGTTTTGCTCTAGAGGATCGGGCACCGAGGTGGTCGACAACAGACTGCGTAACTGTGAGTCGTCGACAAACTTGTACTCATTGTAGGATCCGCCGGATAGTGGCGATGGTATCTGCTGTGGATAATAGCTAAGTGCAGCACGCTTTGTCGGTATGGAGTTGACCAGTGATGGTTGCTCCGGTTCCCGCTCCTGTTCCCGTTCCAGTTCCAGTTGTGGTTGTTCTGTTTCGGGTTGCTCTGTGCTGTTGGTATCTTCTGTGACCTCGGGTGGTGCAGTGGCTGTAATGGCACCACATCCCATATGGCACTGTCCACGCTTGAAGTTCGGATTCAGTGTCTCTGGCATATATTGTATGATCTCCGGTGCCGTTAAATCTGTTTTGGCGCGCTCCGTCTCCAGCAGATCATACTCCCCTTTAATGTCGCGCTTGTGACGACCGAAGCGGGACCAACGTTTGACATGCTTAGAGCTGGAGCTCATTGCAGGTGCTTTTTTAGCCTTGCGCTTGGATTTGGACTTGGATTTGGCTGGCAGGGACGTCTCATGCGCTCTCTCAAGCGGCACCAAACCAAAGAGACGCATCTTATGCTGCTGCTGCTGCTGTGCATCCAGATCCTTATGATAAAACTTAACATAACGAGCTGGTCGCTCCTCCAGCTGCTGTTGGCGCATTAAACGCTTGCGCAGCAGTGAACCAGGTGAACTCAGATCACGACGACGACGAATGGCATTCGCGTTAGGATTTGGATTTGGATTTGGGCTGGACTGCTGGGCTACGTACCTTGGCTTGGCCGCAGAGCAGCTACTGCAACTGCAACTGGTCTTGTGATCGGCGCGACAATCTATCAAAGAAGATGTGCATATGTTAGACTTGTGGGAATGCATGGGAATGATTGTCCACACTGTACCCACCTGCTTTGTTAACCGTAACGCGATCCACCTTGGCATACAGCTTGGCTGGCTTGTTTTTGGGTGGCACTGGCGTGCGCGGCTGTTCCACGGTAAAATCAAAGCTATAGCTTATCTTGGCCTTGGTGTGGACGGGCTTCTCCACCCGATAACCGTACTCGCCGCCCTCGTACTTCTTCGGCTTGCTCGGATTGGGCACATTCAGATGATAGCCAAGCTGTGTGGGACAGGCACAACCTTCCTCACCCGTGTACACAACCTGAACGGGCGTGGGAGCCGCCGATGCTAGCATCACTGTCACCAGGGTCACAACTGTGATCGAGTGCATCATTTCGATGGATACGAGTGTGTATCTATATATGTATATATTAATTGGTATCAAACGGCGTCTGCTTTGGTATCTGACAATCTGGCTACTAGCCAAAACTTTAACTGTCGCATTCTTTATATCGTCTTTGACTCCATCTCCAGTGCAATCTCTCACGCAGACCCAACGACCACGTCTGGAGCGTTCGTTGTCTGCTGTGGCAAGCGGCAAGCTGAACTTGAACTTGAACAATGTTTTTTCTTGTGTAGCTCTAACTTATTATTGTTGTTGCTGTTGTAGTTGTTGTTGTTCTTTCGCTTTCACAGCTAGGGCTGTTATTCTTGTTGTTATTGTTGTTGCTGGTCACGCTGACCTTTTCAAACAATTTGCTCTTGCCATGTTTTCTGTCAAAAGTCATGTTCCCAGCGTTCGTTGATTTCAGTGCCGTAGCTGCAGTTGGACTTGGGACTAGTCTAAAGAGGCAGCTAAATTCAAAAGATAATATGTACATTATATATTTGGTTAATATATTTGATCGACAACTGCTTTGCGCACTGCTTGCATTTGCGTACGCCATCTTCCACTGTAAGCCAATCGATTGGTCTATCGATGCATTTACACATGCATAACACATACATTTTGAATTTTTACCGTTACAGTTCGCTAACAAAATACAATAATGGGATTCCTGAAACTTATTTAGGTTTGACTTAAATGATTTCCCCATTGCTGCGCATTTATGTTCACACTTGCATTCAGCGTTTTCAAAACAGCTGGGACATTAGAAAACTTGGAAAATAAATATTTACAAATTAGAGATAATTTCGCTGTTGGAAAACAATTAATTAATGTTGCTGTTGATGTTGAAACCATATAAAATATTAGTTGGAAACTTCAATATTTCAACTATTTCTACAGTTAGTACTATTAGCTGCATTTTTTAAAAGTGCCCTTTTGTCTCACCACTATAGTCTATGAGGTAGTAGTATTTTGATAAAATGCAAATGCAGTTGCAATGAAAACATAGTATCAAAACTAAATCGATTTCAGGAATCCCTTTAATAAATTTGCTTATGTTGCTCAATTAATTTTTTTACTAAATGCGTTGTATACTTTTAGGGCAAAAAAATACAAATATTGCAGATTATAAAATTAGCAGTTAATCGCGTTCATTGCTTATCGCTGACTGAATGCACTTATTGTCTTTTTTTTGTGTGTGTTAGTCTCATCTGAAAGTTATGCATGTTATCGGGCGTGCTTTTCTAGGTAATGAAATACAACCCATCTATGACATAACAGCACCAAAACTGATCCATCAGTTTTGAAAGAGTGACACTTGATCTTCCAACGGTATTTAAGTAATTGATAAACAATTCTATCTTTTATCCCAAATATAATGCAGAAGTATTTTTGGTATTTTAACGGATTGGGCCGTGAATTTTAATTTTTCTATATGAAAAATATTTTACAAAAATGTACATACATATAATCTAAAAAAAATCTCGTATAGTGCATAATATACATACATATTGCAAATAACCCTTTTTGAAAAGGGTCCACAATTTAATTGCAAAACAGTTGTTTTTGTTTATTTTAAACCTTAATTAATTCATACTCGTACACACATACGTACATCCATATTTACATTAGATCATTAGCAGTAAGCTAACTAATAGGTATCGCTCATGAGCTCCTGGCGACGTGCATTTCGGTACGAGGTGACACGTCCGGGCTTGAAGCCACAATCGACGGACACCTTGTCGCCGACCTTGGCGTAGCTGTCGCTGCTGTAGTTCGAGCCATATGATGATTTTCTGGTGACCTTCTTGAATTTGGGATTTTTGTACTGCTCGGTAATGTAGCCCAACTGCTTGTATGTCAATTGCGGCACCTCATCATCATCATCATTGCTGGTTTCCTGCTCATCTTCCTCAACATATTCCTCTTCCTCCTCCTTGGCTGCATAGTTGCGTTTCTTCAGTGTGATGACCTCGCTCTTTAGCTTGAAGAGATTTTCCTCGGGCACATTGGAAAAGAACACTTTTTGCTGTCCATCAACAGGCTTTTGGGCGAACCCATACGCCAACTTCGCCTCGGGCACATTGATAGCCTTGCCAGCCTGAGCCGCCAGACTGACGCTTATGGGATCAGCCGGGGAGCTATCATCCTGTGACTTCTCGGCGGCGTATGCAATGCTAAAGTAAAATTTCAGATTAGTGATGTAAGTTCAAACAGTGCATCAAGTTGTTAAAATTATCATTAAGAGAATCGAGCTATCGATTGATCGAAGATAAATTATAAAAATTTGTTTGAACACGTGAAATTTCAAATTTTCAAGCGTCAGCTTTTTTTCCTGGGACACATCACATTCCACCGGTTCTTTTTTTTTGCATCGGTGCTCAGAGTCCTGATGAAATAAGTATAGGTGGTCTCGTCGGCATTTCGTTTATTCCATAAGCTTCACGATGAAATACATTTTTGTTATGTGAATGGAAAAATTCAACGTCGGTGGCAAGGTTTCGGTGAAAAGTGGTTTTTCGCACCGAACTTATTTCTTGGATATAAAATGCAATTTTTAGGACTCATTAAAGGTTTTGCTCCTCTTTCTTGCTCGTTGCACAAAATGTATATAACTGACATATAATAAAATTGGAACAATAAAATTTTAGTGATTTTGCAAAGAGGTCATGAAAATCAATTTACAGAACTCGATTCTTTGAAAATTGATTCATTAATGTTTTGATGTATTTTTACATCACTAATACAAATATTACAGGGTCGTGGGATCATGGTGGATCATTTACTTTTTTTCGGGTATAAAATTTGTTTCTGCTCAATGAGAGGAATAGAGTAAGATGCATAGTTTTATACTCCCTACTCCTTAACTTTGCGGCATAGTAGGACCGAAAAAAAAGGACGTCTTGAGTAAGTACAACACCTCTTAGAAATTTCATCATGCGTGGGATCGCGAATAGTTACTCACTTATCATAGCTGGAGATGGAGCTAGTGCTGGAGCCGCTGCAGCTGCTATCGCCGTTGTGTTGTTGACAGTCGCAGGTGGGTTTGCATGGCGTCTTCTGTGGAAATGATGGTATCGAATCGAATTGAGTTCAAGTTCTATCAAGGCATAAAGATTGTTGTTGATGCATTACGCGCACGTACGGCATGATAATGACGACAGAGCGATGACAGAGAACGGGAGCGAAAAAAGCAGCTCATTATGATGATGATTATGCTTATGATCATGATGATGTTGAGGTTGATGTTGATGATGATGTTGTGATGCAGTTCTTGATGATGACGCAAGCTCAACGTTGTTGCTGTTGGCCTATTACAGTGTTAACTCATGGCCTCTGATAACGCTTGCATGCGGAAACATAGTTCGATTGTTGTTGTTGTTGTGGATGTTGTTGCTGTTGGTGTTTTCTCCATTCAAAACTATGCAGTGAATTCAGCAACGATATGGATGGTAATTTAATTTTGTAACGAAACTAATGCAGCATCGTTTCGTTCGTTTGGTTACTGTATGTTGTGAATATTGGTGAATTCATTAGTGGTGAATTCAATGGTGATCGGTAATTTGAAGGGTGGTGAGTGGTAACCAGAGAGCTCACCAATCTCTCACCAGGAAGCCGTACTAGAGGGTATTGCTGAGGATTTATGCATGTGTGTGTACGTACATATGCATGTATGCGTGCTTGTTTGATTGTATGGTGCTGTATTTAACTGGGATTACGAATTAATCTTGTTATTATGGTTACTGGGCTTGATCAATGAGTCGAAGATTATGTTTGTATGTTCTGAGTGTTGTTAATCACAGGCCATAGCCATAGCCGTAGCTGGGTGGCAACATGTGTACGCCACGCCTCTTGTGACAGTTCACATGCTCCATGCGCTGCAGCCGCTCGGCCAGACGTTGTGCCGCCAATGTCTTGGCTTCGATGGCGCCCTCGAGCATGCGGCGACTCAACAGATTGTTAAACGCGTGCACATATTGAAAGAGCTCACGTACTTTACCGCAGGTCTTGGGCAGCTGGGCGGGTTCGATGAGCTGCTTGCTGCACCAGCAATTGTCGCCAATTGGCGATAGATTCACCTCGCTGGGCTCGTAATAGCGCGGCTTCGGACGCACTATCGTTGGACCCTGGCAACTCTGGCAGTAATCGGTGCCCTTCTCCGAGCAGACGCAAGCCGCAAGCAGCTGCAAATGGATAACGGATAGCGGATAATGGATAAGGGCTGCAGCAATTAAGCTTTGCGATCAGTTACTTACGCCCTGGCTGCAGTGCATCGCCAGCAGCAAAGTCAACAGCAATTTACAGGCGTGCATCTTATTTATTGTTGTTACTATTGTGATTGTTCTCTGACTGATAATGGGTTTACTGGTTTTTGGTTTACAGTTTTTGGTTTTTGGGCTCTCTCTTATCAGTCGCGTGCTGCTCTGCGCTCGTTAAACGTTTGAATTGACACCGAAGCGACCCACACGTTTTATACCCAAGATGAAAAGCTCATCGTCTCTACTTTTTTTTGCTGTGTACTTGTATTATTCGTATTCTTACTGTCTTATTGTTGCTATTGTCATTGTCTATTCTCGCTGAGTGCGATTCGAGTTAAATGAAATTTGGCATCACACGGGGACACTTTCTCATTTCTCATTTCTCGTCAGGGTCAACACTTCAGGCTGTGGTTCAGTTTAAGTTAGAGATTTAAATTTAAATTCAGTTTCAGGTTCAAATTGATGCTTAGATGCTGCTTTCGCTCGCTGGCTGCACGTGCTCAATGACCCAATGGTCAACAGTCAGCGACAATTGGATGTTGTGGGATGTGTGTTGATAAAGAAAACATCTCAAATGCAGCTAAATTCCATGAAACTCGTATCGCTAACGCTGCGCTTGTCTATCTTAGCCGCAGTCGCTACCGCTGTCACTGTCGACGCTGCTGCTGCTGTTTTCAATAAATTAACAATGAAAGTTTTTCAGAAACAATTCGAGTACGATTCGCGATTACTCGTAATTATTTGTGCTCCCGATTTGTCCGTCGCTGCCAGCGAATTGGGTCAACGTCAGCGTCTGAGATTTGCGATTGTCTCTAGGAATCAAATCAAGCTATTAACCTAATTCATGTTTATGCAGACGAAAACAATAATATGCGATGTGGATTTGTATACTAATTGAAATTCTAGCAGATGGTATTTTTTTTTTACCTAGCAACAGGCAACAGCCAAACGGCCATTTCCACAGAAACTTCCACCGCGACCACAAACAAATTCTTTTTTTGTTTTAAATTCACATAAACTTAAATAAAATAGAGACTGCAACTGTATTTATTGAATAAATTTGTATATTCTGGCCCGTTTTATTACAAATTGACTTTTAATGGAGAGTATATATTCAGGAGTGCCACAGAAAACGAAACCAACCGAAAATCTCCATACATTTTTGGGAGATTTTCGGATGGTTTCGATTTCTGTGTCACCCCTGATTATAACTATTATTTGACAAAATCCCTCTTCCAGCATCAAAAAGTTTATAAAAATGCAAAAAAAAAAAAAAACACTTCAATTCTGATATACAAGTTCTTTAATTACTAAAAAATTAAAAATATATTTATTTTTTATACATCAATTTTCAATAAAACCATAGAGAAATTTATGTAACGTCACGACATGTAACGTAATCATTAGTTTTGCAACAATTTTCGAATTAAAATTATGATAATATTTTGTGCAGTGTTTTTCACAAACTGTTTGACTTAAAATAAATATGTATACAATATATTATTGTAATTTATTAAAGCAATTTAGTGTCATTTAGTATAGGAATCGAACTTGGTTATTTTCAAGCTGAAGTTTTAGTTGTTTTTGATACTCTTGTAGAATGCGGTATTTAATAATTATTATAATTGACAGATCGTTTCTATCTCCATTCAAAGGTGAATTTTTGAACAATCGTTTTCAAGGTTGCTATATGATATAGTGGACCTATTTCAAACAAATTTCGTCAGGATGTTTAAACCACTACCATATACATAATATGTTGCTTAGGTTGTTATATCAAAAGAGTTTTTAACCAAAATTTTGTTAAAGGTTCGGTTCTGCGGTTCGAATCATAAACTAAGACATCTTTTCGGTTCGCGAACTGGCTTATATACCCCCTGAACCCAAGGTTTGGGTTCGAACCTTGGTTCAATTTCACACAAAAAAATATTTTTATTGCTATACATTTTTCTCTACATTTTAAACTAATTACATTTTTTTTTAAGAAATCAATTTTTGATGATTATTTAAATTTATTTGATGATTTGAATATGACTTATTTTAATCCGAAGTCTCAAATAATTGCGTAATAAAAGAAAACCATAAAATTTATGTAATTTATATTTTTTTACGAACCGAACCTTTTATTTTAGAAAGCGGTTCGGTTTAGGTTCGGTTTCGCAAAGTAAATAATTTGAAAGGTTCGGTTCATGATCCTTGAGAACCCGAACCGAACCAGTTCTACGAGGTTCAGTTCAGACCCGGTTTGCAGCCTTGTTTTTAACATAAAAGGTTGATTTTCTAACGATCGTTTCGTGAAAAAGTTTGTACCATATACTCTTTGCAATAGTATAAAATGACGTCAATATGCGATCTTTTCAAATCAATACGTATTCTATACAAAAACGCGTAAGAAATAAATTAATCTGTATATGATGTAATTATCTGCTCTGATTAATCTTGTCAACGTACCAAGTTTTGCTGTTAGCAGCAATTTGTAAACTATATATGCCCTAGAAATCAGAGAGTACCTAGATCGGAATATATGTATGTACCTGAAGTACCTATTCTATAGTATTTGCATGCAGTTTCTTTACTCTTTTATTGGATACCACAAAAAGATAGTAATAATCTTTGGCTTTTTGGTTTCGACCCATTGTGTTTATACTCCATTATCAGCGCCACTTTGTCTAGGCCGGAACACGGCAGTCAAATCTTAATCAATAATATAGAAAGACCAAAAACAATAGGTGATGACCAAGTCAGATGATGATCACCTGCTAAGCGCGTGTCCAGCATTCGTATAATTGTGTCTCCGTTGGGTAATTACAAGTGACCACGGTCACCGTTCGCAATGGATGCGCACGGCAACATATCTGTGGAAGTTTTATTCGTCATCAGAGATTTTTTTTCTTTCAGGGGCGTAGGCAGAGGGGGTAAAGGGGGAAAACATTTCTAGGTTTCGAAAGTAGCAAAAGCAAGATTCAATGAAAGCCAACATTAGCAAACATTTCACCCTTTAAACTTAGTTTGAAAAGTATTGAATGAACTCGAATCATGGTATTTTTCATGTAAGCATGCGTCCCTGGTGAACACAAAATTTTATAAAAAAAAATTAAGCAGTCGCTAGAAGTATTACTTGGAACTTAATACTTAACTGTCACAGTGGAACGTTTTTATTAGAGCCCATTTTTTTTTATTTTTTGTTTAAGGGGTTTGATAACTATGTTATGTTTTTTTTATTTTTTTGCTTAAGGGGTTTGATAACTATGTTATATCAGAGATATTTTGACTTTAAATGCATAGAAATTAATGTAAAATTTGAAAATATCACTTTGATTAAATTTAAATTAAAAAAAAAAAATAAACAAACAAATCCATATAAAAGTAAAGACAATGCTTAGAACTTAATTACACGTAATGAAATTTCGTTTATTGATAAATAAATGCAGCCTATATTTTTATTCGGAATTAGTATGTTAATTGCACACAAAAGGCTGTCTCCGATAAAGGCTGAATCGCATAAGATCGATAAGATTTAAAAAAAAAATCGCCGAATCTAAAATGTCGTAAAGAACAGACTCAAAATATGAATAAAGTAAATACTCCTTAAAAAAACATTTATACTATAGAAATTTCTCTATTAACGAGTCTAGATTAAACAAAGGGGGCTTCGAGTAGAGCTGACTAAGCCCTTGTTGCTCGTCGCCATCCGGGAGTATGGCGTACGGCGTATGGTAAGACGAGCTCAGAGCGGGAAACACGTCAACACTCATTAGGAAACAGCAGATAGTGGTCGCCGTACGAGTACAGTCGAGTTTAAACAGAATCTGTCTGATTCTCAGTCTGAGGCAAAGTTGAAATTTCATTTTGCACTTGTATAGTATACAGCACACGCTGGAAATTGCCGGCTTATCAGTTAGAACCGAGCCGAGCTGTCAGTCTGGATCACAGTTGTGGGATTAGTACAATTGTACAGTCGGAAGTGATCGAAACATTAGCGGCAACAGCAGCGGAAGCTTTAGTCATTTTTAGGCAATTCCTTTTGATCAATAGTTGATATCCTTGATATTTAAACTACAAATTAGTATGGCAGCCAAAAGAATGGACTTAAGGGTGCGAACGTTTTTGGTGTTAAGCGGCAGCTCCAATCCGCTTGGCCAGACGCTTGCCCAGGAGCTGTGTTGCCGCTTGGCAGCTGGATCTGTGGCCCTCATACTGGACGACAAGCAAGAGAATTTGAAATTGTTGGAGCAAATGTTGAACGAACAATTGAAACCAGGTTCAGTGCAAATATTTACTGGAGTTTTGGATGAAAACCATAGCAATGGTAATCAGCTGATGGAACAGATCTTGCGTAAGAGCTCTGGTTATGGCTTCCAGCGCACCATCATCGTGCACAATGAAGGCGATGCTGCCACCCATGTTTTAATGGAGCCACAGACGGCGCAGTCCTGGACCGAGTATGTGCAGCGTCAGTTGTACGCGCCGGTGTCACTTAACCAGCTCTGGTTGAACTCCAAGGCGTTGGCTGGCGTCGAAAAGCTGGTGATCAATGTGACCTCGTCGTTGCAGGTGCGTCCACTGGTGTACAGCACATTGTTGTGCTCGTGCAAGCGAGCTCGCGACATGTACTTTCGTTCAATGGCCTCGGAGGAGAAACGCTCGGATGTTCACGTGCTCAGCTATGCGCCTGGACTTTTGAAGACGCACGAAATCCAGTGCGATGTTAACGGCAATATTGTGGATCCCGAGGAACTGATCGGATTGTCCCAAGGGCAGAAATTGCCACGCGTTCAACCGCTACAGTCAACACTTAAGTTGATCAACATTCTGGAGGAGACTTCCTTTGTGTCCGGTCACGATGTGGACTACTATGACACATTCGTCTTATGAGTAGCAACGCAGTCGTGGCTTGTGCATCCTCCACCTGGCAACTGGATGTGGATCGCACTGACACGGACTGCTGCAGACGCGTACGTCAAAATGGCTGACGATTATGACTTACATTTTAGAACTATGGAAACGGAAATGGAAATTAATAAAATTTGGCTGCTGACTCTCGTGCTCGAAACGGTACAATGCACGTGTAACGGAAACGGAACACACGAAAACGAAACACAAAAAAAAAAACAATTTCTACTATCATTTCATTTTTGTTGGTTGGGTTATACTGAGTGGACAAAGCAGCTTGGGGAATCTCTTAAATGATCTATCTGTCTTTCACTCTCTCTTTTTGTCATTCTTGATTGCTATCTCTCTCTCTCTCGTTTATGACGTTTATGTAAGCGATCGCATCTGCCAATGAACCATTCATGAAATGCTATAAATCTGTAGACAAAGCCAGCGAGATCATTGATAAGACACAATCACGATCGCTCGCACAGCAACAGAGGCACATGACCCGTGATTAAAACAAGTAAAACGCGACAATTATGTAATAGATGCCGTTGCTATTTCTAGCTCAGGAACTGTGGCTATTTACATACATATACAATTGTATATATGAATGCGTGTTGTTTTGACTGAATGATTTTGTAATCATTGATAATGCACAAGTTTATTAACCCTAATTGTTGTTAAGTAGCAAAAGAAATAATATTTTATTTTAAATTAAAATTCAAATCACAACAATCGTTAGTAGTATCGATGTATACCACAGCATCGAAAACTATCGGTATTGTCCTATCGATTGTAACATAAGGGTACTCAGTGCCAGGGAGGAAGGCTCATTTCGGTAACAATATATTTTTCATGTATAAATTTGCTACAATTGCTTACATCCATATGGATAGAGACTGGAATGTTTTGATAGCCATAAATAACTTAAAATCAAGTTAAGCAAATCTGTGGCGAGTGCTGCGAGACCTTGAGTGTTGCAAGAGCATTCCAAGCGTTGCTAGTTGATAAGCGGCATAGAGCAACAATTTAAGCGATTTGAAATGCGACAATTAATAACAATTATCATTAAAATGTGGCGATAACCTTTTTAATGTCGGTGTCAATTCAATCGATGCTTGAAGCTGCATTTAGCCATTTAGCAACAATGTATTAAGTAGCTTCACATATGTATGTACAAATGTATACATTTATAAAAGCGAGAGATCATTTTCATTTTTTCTTTTTTACGAGCAAAAATAAATTAAATGTGTAACAAGAAGGCAGTGTTTGAATTTGTGTAATGACACTTGATAGTTAACCGTAAAAATTAAACTAGCAAGTGTCATAACCCTATAAAATCATGAAAGTCTCGGATACACAAGCAAATACACATACATATGTACATACATCATACATAC
This sequence comes from Drosophila innubila, assembly GCF_004354385.1. NCBI lineage: Eukaryota > Metazoa > Arthropoda > Insecta > Diptera > Drosophilidae > Drosophila > Drosophila innubila. Next base: position 29,432,970 of record NC_047626.1, read on the forward strand.
ATAAGATTTAAAGCTTTTGCCAAAGCTGTTTGAAAGCTGACTTGAAAAGAGTCAGTCACAAATATTCAACCAACTGTTGCAGCCGTGATTAAATTTATTTCTAATATCATTTGCCTTTCGCTATGGATCTGAATCAAAGCACTTATTTACTGGTGACGGGTGCTTCTCGTGGCATTGGCCAGGAGATGGCTCACCAGCTTGCGGGCCAAGTTAAGGAGGCGGGCTCGGTGCTGGTGCTGCTGGGACGCAGTGAGCCGCAGCTGGAGCAGACCAAAGCTGTCATTTTGGCAGATCGTCCCAAGCTGACAGTGCACACATACTCACTGGAACTGGCCACATCCAAGTCCGAAGACTTTGCCCGCATTCTGGATGAAACTCTCTCCGGGATAGACAGTAATGAGTTTGAGCGGGCCATTGTTGTCCACAATGCTGGCACTTTGGGCGACACCTCCAAGCATGCCCATGAATTGGGCGATATCGAGATTCTGGAACAGTATTATCATGTTAATCTGTTCTCGGCGCTGGCACTTAATCGTGAGTTCATGCGTGTGTTTGCCAATCAGAGGAAATTGGTGGTGAATCTCAGCACATTGGCCGCTCTGGAGCCATTCTCATCGATGGCCTACTATTGCACGGTTAAGGCGGCCAGAGAGATGTACTTTCGCGTCCTGGCACTGGAGGAGTCGTCGGAGAAAACGCTTGTGATTAATTATGCACCTGGTGTCATTGACACACAGATGACGCTTCAGGTGCAGAGTGAATCCCATGATCCTGCATTGGCGGCTGCATTCCGGGAACAACGCGAATCGAAGTCTATGCTTACACCACAACAGACGGTGCTTAAGTTCATACAAGTTTTACAGGCTCAAAAATTCAATTCAGGCGATCATGTGGACTACAGAGATTAGGTTAATATGGACATTTCCACAGAAAGGTGTACAATTTTCATCCGCAAACAGTTTTAGGTTACTTACTATAATTAAACAATTAACAGATATATTGGCCAATTAGAATGAGAATATTGAATGCATATTTAAATAAATTGGGTTTTTCTATACTTTTGCCCGTTTTCTTCACAATTGACTTTCAAAATGGAGAGTATGTATTATATCCATTGTCGGACAAAATCTCTCTTCCAGTCACAAATTAATCAAAATGTATAGAAAACACTTCAATTCAGGTATACTTTTGTAATTAGTAAAAAAGTTGATTTAAATTTATGTAACGTAACGTGTCACACTAAGGCTAATTAAAATAAAATGAAAAGAGATTTTTAAATTCAAAAACCTGGAAAATGAAGGCTTGCCTATTTCGAAGTTTTCCGTTTTTCAATTCCAACTCAAAAGCAACTTACATTTTTGTAACGTCATCGCATGTTGTTGCTTATATTTTTTAATTGGAAAGGTCGATTCTTTTCGAATTTTTTTTACTAAATTTAGTCCAACTGAATTGCTACTAAGATATAAGAAATTTTTTTTAAAAAATCGACTTTTTTCATGTTTTTTGTTATATTTTTTCGTACGAATGGAAATACCCCTAAGCTTTTTTAATATGTTTACTTTAATTTATGGTATCTGGTTTTTCTACTTTTCTATTGCAAAATTCAAGTAAAATTAAATAAACAAAAATGTTAGATCTATTTTTAAACTGTTTAAAAGAAGTCTGCTGCGCTTCGTCGTTTTGTGGGAATTTTGAGGAGGTCATCAGTCAGCGTGGATCCCGTATCAATGGGCGTAGCGTTGCAGCTGGTGCTCTTGACTGGAGTCTGTTTGCCATTGATAAGAGGATTCGGGCGCACCATTTTAGGGGTGATCTTGACTTTGCCCACCGGCGAAGGCGTTAACAGTGGTGTGTGGTGACGTAAGCCCAGTTTTCCTGAGGCTAGACGGCGAGCAGCTGGTGACATGCTGGCCAACCGTTCCATATTGGAGCGCACAAAGGGTGAGCCAATGTTGCGACGTGCTGTATTGAGTGCTTGTTGTTTCTGGTTGCGCATCTTTTCGCTAACCTTTTCCGCCAGGGCAATTGCAATGTTCTCCCGGCGTGAGTTCTCATTGATGCGAAATGAGGGACCGGTTGTATTGCGCAGCGGAGTATCACCACCATCCAGGCGAAAGGGTGTACCATCAATTTCGCCCCAGGTCATTATGGGCGAGAAAGCTTCGCCCGGCCGTGGAGACGGTGATCGCAGCAGATCAAAGCCACGTATACGTGGCGTTACTGCAGTAATCTCTGCACCTTCACCCGTTGGATTGACAGCTGCTGAGTTGGCTTGACTTTCGGATTGGGGAATTGTGGACAATCTGGTGGCATTATGTTGAATGCTCTGCTTTCGTTCAGCCAGTTGAACACGTTCCTGCTCGGTCAGTTCCACACCATCTGGCACATACATAACGGAGTTCATATTGGTGTACTTCCATGTCTCAATCTTGCGCAACGGATCGGGCTCCTCAAATTGTTGCTCAATACTGGGCAGTATCAATGCCCGCTGCAGCTGTTCCGCGGACAGCTGTTCATGATTGTACAGTACGGCGTATTTCTGTCGCAGCTTCGCCTCGGCCGTCTCAATAATCTCCTGGAAACTCTGGTTGTCCTCGCTAGTGTAGTGCTGCAGAAAGGAATCCAAGGACATTTTGCGCGCAATGCCATCCTGGCAACCACCTTCAGCGACGCTGCTGCGGCTGCTGTGCTTGCTAATCCCGGAGAGCGGCGTGTCCGTGTGTATCTGTGGAGTAGCACCTGCATTTGCTGTGCTCAGTGGTGTTTCAAATGTGGCTGGTGACATGGCTAAAAAGTGCGCACACAACAACGTTAAGGAGTACCTAACTTGGGGAAGGTGGAGGAATGACTTACCATTGTTGCGTCCGTTGTTGCCATTCCTGCTCCCAGTACTGGAGTAACGCCCAAAACTATAGCGTGCACGTATCTCTGCCATTTGCAGAAAATCTCGCCGCGTCTCGGCGTCCAGGTAATCATTTTGTGCGCGGAGTCGCTCCAGATCCGGAAAGAAGTCGCGTTGTATTATTTTCGACATTTCCTCAATGTAGCGCTCTTCGGTTAGGATTTTGGGTTTCGCTTTGCGACGTTCGCTCGCGTTGGCCAGTGGACGCTTGAATTCTGCTAGCGCCGTATTTTGTGCCTTGACCATTTCGACGGCTCGGCTGCCAGGTGTGCTGGGCGTACTTGGTGTTTCAGCCATAGTACCACAGTTGTAATTAGTTAAATTTATTGTCCAATCGAACAAAACACAGCCGAAAGCACAACAAACGTTTCATGTCAGCTGTGGGGTTGCCACACTTCTGGACAACTATCGTGAAAGTTATCGCACTATCGACTGCGCAAACAGAACATGATCGGATGCGTTCAACCACTAAGCAAATAACCTATAGACACTAAGCAAATAATACGTTTTATGCTAAGGGGTTTAACAGAACACATCGATCACAGAAAATCTATGAAATTTGTGTGATTATTCAGCTGAACGGCAGTGAAGTATATACAATAAAGATTCCAACATTATGTGATTGTGAAGAATAAGTATACATAACAAAAATAGTATGCTAGCATTCTCAGATTTTTATGCTTTGATATCGATAAGACAAATCGAAAGATTTTAATATGGGTATTCCTGAAACAGATTTTAAAAATTAAAATTTTTTTTTGATAAAGATATTTTTACAGATTTTTTCTTGTCAAATGTATACAAATAAATGGGATTGGTTCGTCTCAGATGAAAAATGTTACATTTTGCTATCTTGTATTATATTATGGGTTTTTTTTTTAAACAATAATGGTGAAAGTTGACTTTAATAAAATCAATTTTAATTATTATTAACAGGGGTGCCACAGAAATCAAAACCAACCGGAAATGTCCCAAATCTCCATACATTTTTGGGAGACTTTCGGTTGGTTTTGATTTCTGTGGCACCCCTGTTAATAATAATTAAAATTGATTATATTTTTCTTCGGTCTTTTATAAAAGTTATCGAAGGCTTTCTTGCTACAAAGGCCTTAAAGACTATTTGTACAAATTCACTGTTTATTATACAGAAACAGGCATCCAAATTTAGTAGTCTCCAGCTTTAATAGTTTTTGAAGGACATACGGGCATGGCTTTGTGGACTCGAATCTTGTTCAAGAAGAGGTCTGTCACGCCTCTTTCTGCCACTCTACGCATTGCTATTTATATAGATAAAGAGTTTATACCTGTATTATAAACTAAAACAAAACAACATACATTGTACCTATCTGAGCTGCATAACGAGGTATTAATTTCATTGCTTGCTGCAATGATGAGCAACAAAATATTTAATAAGATGCAGAAGACTTAGTAAAAACTATATAAGTTTATAAATTATTATATTTAATGTTTAAACGAAAGTTGGTGGCGTTTTAAGTCGACTACCGAAAAGGAGAGCGAGAAAAAATAAAGCGGCGATTTCGTGCTGATATTATAATTGCTATTCGACAACTAACTTCATCAAATGTTCAAACGAAAGCTTTATTATGCTCTCGCTTCGCCCTAAACCTAACTAACACTAGACTTTATGTTTTTCAGTAATAACACAGCCACAAAAAAACAATTGTTGTTCTGATCTGGGGGTCTCACTATGGTTTTTTTGTCGCTGCACACTGGGGCCGCAGGCCGTAGCAAAAATCAGATCCCACCTCCGACTGCCACTATCCCACTACTACAAGACGCTTTGGTATTAAATTCTTTAACTAAATTACCCCGGTTTTGGTAAGCACCGTACAAAACCTGATGCAACCTCGCAATAAAATGGTGGAAGAAGAGGAAAAGAACAGTGCAATTGCATACGTTTTCGCTACGAGATTAAAAATTTTTTTTTTTTTTTGTTAAATTACCGCAATACAATTTTTTTAAATACTAAATAATGTGGTTTAAAATATCAAAAGAGATAAAAAATGTAAATTACTGACAAAAAAATTGATTTTTTTTTTAAATTTCACATGAAAAATATGCACAGATAATATTTTTGAGCTTTGACCGACAAGCCTAAGTCCCCCAGTGGGCCAATCACCCTGTGTAAACTGTCATTTTAAAGTTTTGAAATCATCCTGATTGGTTAAAAAGATATTCATTTTGCAAAGCAAAATGAGAAAGGCCCCAGCACGCTGAATCCGAAGTCCATTTTACCCCTAGCACGTCAGGGTTTTGAATTAAAAAACAGTATGGCTGACACTTTTTTGAAAAATTCATTTGAAACTCGTTACTCGGGGGTTTTTGGGGTTGCTGATTACGAATTTAAAGTCAATTTTTTAAAATTCAAAATGAAAAATGTTCTTTTGAAATATTCGGCATATTGGATCCAATTTCAATTTTTAAAGATTGACTTTAAATGGACTTCGGATTAAGCTACCCAAAAATCATATAGTAAGCATACTGACACCCCCAGATCAGAACAACAATTTTTTTTTGTGTGGCTGTGTAATTATGCAATGCTAAAATATTTCAAAAATAATAAAAATTGAAAGCGCTGACGTGCGCCAACACTTAGATTATGTTTTAAGTGACCTCAACTACACATGGAATTAAAGATATAAAATGATAATCGTTGGGTTTTTATTATAATCAAGTATCTAGTAATCTAGAGGCAGCAGTGTATTTTTTTCTTAAAAAGTTACTTGCTATATGTCAGTAGATTTTAGACCTGACTACGGGGCACGTTAAAATCGATCTTATCTGGATAGAGTTTTCTATTTTGGTTTTAATTTTATCAGCTTATGTGTGAACTTATCATTGTTACAATATGATAATTGTTAAAAAGAAATTTAAATACTAAGATTTGAACTTTCACAATTTATTCACATAGTGATACCACGCATTCTCCATGATTTTATCAAGAAATTTAACTGATTTAACTTTTACAATTCATATAATCATAGCAACCAGGTTCAAATTGGGTTTAGCAAGCATAAAATAAGTTGCTTCATTATAAATTTGTTTCGTAACTAGAAACAACTTAGATTTAAAAAAAATGAGATAAAAAGTAAAAGTAGGAAAAAAGAAAACACAGCAAACAAAAAGGATATAAAAAAGGAGTGTCAGTACTTTACCAATCAATATAAAAATAATGGATACATTGCAAAGTTTTGGAATTTCTTGCTTGATGACTATCGTTATAATCCCAGGAATGCTTATCGCCTTTTTGTACGGACTTCGAATAAGGAGATCACTGGGCAACTTTATTTTAGTAATGGCTTATGACCGAATGGAACCGGGATACTTATGTTCAATTTGTTTAGAATGCGTCAACGAAGGTTGCTGTGATCTGTTTATCGTGCATCGTTTAGCTTGCGGGCATTGGTTCCATAAGAAATGCATATATGTCTGGCTAATGAAAAATACCAACTGCCCGAATTGCCGTCGACAGGTAAATTTACCTCATAGATCATATTCATTACCACCAAGCCTAGTTAATGGAGCACAACACCAGCAATACAGCCTCAACTTGTACCTAAACTACATGTTTGAGCCCTATAACCGCTACCGCTGAAGACGTACTTATACTTGCAGTTTTTGTAAGAGCAGTTGTGAAGAATTGCGAAAAAAGGAATTGTTGAAATTATCCACATATTTACCATCTAATCTTATAATTATAAGAAGTGCCTTGCTAGTCTTAATATCTTATAATAAATAGGATAATTTTAATTAAAAACTGCAGCTCTCTCTCGTTTTATTTTTCTGTGTTTTTTTTTATTCTATATTGATTTCTTAAGTAATCAGTGATAATATGATAATTATATCAAGGTCAGTTACATCGCTTAATAGAGACAAAGGTGTGCCCGCGACAATTACTATTTTATATTTATTACTTTTTATTTTTCTTATCCTATTTTATTTTTTATCCAGTTACTGTATTATAACCTGTGCGGGTATATTAAGTTTGTGCACTGTATGTAACAGGCAGAAGGAGGTGTGGCAGACTCTAGCCGAGTAGATATACTCATCGAAAAGTTCTCAGTGATGGTAAGAACTAGGCGCACCAAATTTGGAATATAAACTCCCTATAATTTCAGGCCGATCAAGTTTATTTTAAAATTTTGCAACAATAACTGTGGGGGGCGTAATTCGCAAAAAACCGAAAGTGTATGTCTTATACATCCTGTCCAAATGTAATTCAAATCGGTCAAGTATATTATAGAGCTGCCATAGGAACCCTCGGTCGAAAATTAAGTATTAGGATTAGCAACTTCTTTGTTTCTTGAGATATGAAAAAACATGCAATCAAGTGGGCTGTTACATCTTGACCAAATTTAGTTCAAATCGGTGCACTGTATCATATAGTTTCAATAGAAAGGATTAGTCGATAGTTATCGATTAATTATATTTAAGGATTGGTAAGAAAATTGTTGTTGTTCCTGTTGATAACTTAATCAAACTTGCAGATTATGAATTTGTTCTTCTATGTCCTGAGCGAATTTGGTTCCAATCTTTTCACTAAATCATAAAGCTGTCATTGGATCAATCCGTTTTAAATTTAATACAGCGTTTTGCAAGGGCATCAAATCTTCGGCGACCCGAAAGCCATTTAAAAGCCTAGGCACGGGTATCCTACTGTCGAGTGCGCTCAACTGATCCGCTCGAATTTTAAAAAAGTTCATTTTCTGCTATAATAATACGACTTTCTATCCATTCCATCTGTCATCAGTATCTGTGAAATTGCATAACTCCTGTAATGATTCACTTCTGTTATCCATTTTCAATGCATTGAGCTTTTCTACGGTGCAAATGACAATAATTCCAATGAAAATGACTCAATTTCAGTGGGAACGCCATCGACATCGACATCGACATCAACATGCCATTATCATTATCATACAAATGTTGCCTGGCTGCTGATGTTGCTGTTGCTGTTGGTGTTGCTGCTGATGCTATACTGCCAACAAATCTGTTAACAGTTGGCAATAATTGTGCTGCAGCAGAAACATCGTCATAATTTCAGTGTCTGCTTTGTCCCTTTTCGGTTGCTTTGGTTGCAGGCAACAGCATAATGTTATTTTCCGGCTATTTTGGGATGGGCCTTTTATTGTTGCAGGCAGTGTTGTCATCGATGGCATTAATTTTGGTAAGTGCGGAGCATTGGGCACAAGGGGAAATCCTAAGATGTTGAAGATATGCTTTTCAACACACAGTGGCAAACGATTTTTATGGCACGACATTTCCGAGCAACATTTTCTTGAATTACTCGCTCAATTTCCGTTGAATCAACAAGAGACCGACTCCAACAGCCAACGGTCGATTGTCGACTCCTGATTCTCGATTCTCGATTCCCGGCTACCGACAGCCGACAACCGACGACCGACAACCGACTCCCAACTCTCGTCCGTCCTCTTCGGGAACTTCAAGTATAATTGCGAACGTTAATTGATGGCCTGTTGCAATATTGTGTAATATTAATTAGCCCGTCGCGACAACCATCAAAATATAATTTGTAAATGTGTATGTACACATTTGCACCCTGCTTCTTCTATATTGGCTTCATGATTTTGTCAACTTTTTATTTCATAATTTTCACGGCTCATAAACGCAACTACTTTGTTGTCTGTCAGCTTTGTTCTTTATTCCTTTCTCTATCTCTCTCTATCTTTCTCAGACTTTTTTTTACAGCCGATCGTCGCCAGTTGGAGGCACGTGCGTCTGTCATATATGTGTGTGTATATATGTGTGTGTATGCGCATTAAAAATAACGGGGATAAGGGCAAAGTATCCTCGTCTTGGGCATGCAGCACAGATTTGTTTGTGGGCGTGTCAGCAATATGTCAATATCCACTCGAGAGTCGCGCATGCGTTCTCCCCAAATGCCCGGAAAAGGTCGTTTCGGAGTCGAAGGCATAACCACAAAGGGTTGCACCACTTCAGTGCAGTCCTCATCTCTGAATGTGGCAAGCCACCTCAAAATGTAAACGTTCGACTAAGACATACCGCTCATTATTTTCAATTTTATGCAAATCTTTTTCGAATCTATTTATTAATATCGTTAACGACACTTAATACAATTGTGTAATTCTAGAGAAGATTTAAAAGATACACAATTTTTTGTAATTTCAGAGAATTTAAAAAGTACAGCACAAACAGATAATTTTTCTTAGTTCAAAAGCATATATCTATAAAACTTTGTATACCGCTTGCGACATTCTCGAGCAATGAAGTTATAAATGCAAGCTCACCTCTAAAAGCACAAAGAAATCCAGATTTAAAAAATTAAAAAAAAAATCGTAACTAAGTAAATCGTACATAAAAATCAATAATATTTATTCAAATTTTTTCGGTTCAAGGGTTTCTGAACAGGACCGCGAACCGATATATGAGCAATTCCACAGAAATATCAACTGCAGCAAAAAACTTAAAAATGATCACATCTTGTGAATTTTTCTTCCAGAAACATTTTTAAGTTACTTGCTTAAACATTTCACACATGAATTAGTTCATGAATAAGCTAAGTTTTTCTATATATTTGCCTTTTTTGCCAAAAGCTGACTTTCAAAATTAAGTATTTGTATTATTATGATTTTTAGAACAAACCTTTTTTCAAAAATCAAAAAGTTAATAAAAATGAAAAGAAAAACTTCAATTCTAATAATAAAGTTTCTTATTGACTAAAAAAGTTAAAATAAACAAAAAATATAAAAAATACATGATGGAAAAAAATGTCGCGTGCAAAAGTAATTAAAGTTAATTAAAAAATAAACTGCTTGATATTTTTGAATAAAACAAAAGACAATTTTAAGATGCATCAATTCATAACATTTATAAATTAATCGCATAAAAATATTCCCTCAGGTTTCGCTGTAATAAGTGTTTGAACTGAAAGCCGCGATAACGACTTCTGTTTTGAGTCACATGCGAATGCCTTGGTTTTTTTGTAATTTTTTTTTTTTAAACGAGTCATTGTCTGAAATTAACATTAACAGCAATTATATTTCCAATCAATAGCTATCAGTTTCTCGCTTTGTCAAAATTCAAAAATTATGTTTAAACTAAAAAATGAAGTAAGGTAACCTACAAGATATTAATTTTTTTCTTGGATAATTAATTAAATATAAAACAACAGAAAAAAGTACAAAAAAAAAATATTTTGTTGTATTAAAATGTACAAAATTTGAACCAAAACCTTGAGTTCAAGGGGTAAATAAACCGGTATGCGAACCGAACCTAACACTTTTTCTATGGTTCGAGCCACTGAACCTTTCCCAAAATTTTGGTGGTTTGCAGCCTTGGTATGAATGCATTTATTGTAAAATATGAAATAATAGTTGTCATTTAAAATAATTCCTTGAAATACATACTTGATTAACATGGTAACAAATGTTTACAAAGCCGCAAAGGCAAATTAACTGCTACATGTGTTATATATGTTACAGGGTATTCAAAAAAATAAAACGGAAAAGTTAAAATACCAAACACACGACGCTCAAGTAAACAAAGGTTCAAGTGTCAATGAAAAGCGGAAAAAATAAGTCAAAATATAAACACGGTTTCACTTTCAAAGCGATTAGCTATGGACGCGCCTTGAACTTGTGCGGAAAATGCAGGCAACAATAAAAACAACAATGGCACAACACAGTACTGTGCAAGTTGATAAGAATAACAGTCGCAGTCGTCGTTGGTGCCACTTGAAAACCTTCCAGCCATTTGACACCATTAGGCAAGGCAAGGAGACCAAACGACCGAGCGACCGATGGATCGACCGATCGTACAGGCGACACACCGCACACCTACAACAGTGACATACAAACACACTCACGCACACACACACACACACACACATACCCATATTAATATGAATACGACATTGACATGGACCTACCGCAGTGATGCCTGGCAATAAGTATTTAAATTTTCAATGCTGATATTCATTTTACAGTGGCATCCAGAAATCATTTTTCAAAGGGTCTTAGGTCACGCTTTGGCCTTTTGAAGTGTCTGGCGTCTGTCCAGCCTATAATCATCGTTATTCTCGTATCGACTGGCGCGACTAAGCACAATTGTAATCCAAGCCCAATATTTTCATGGTGCTGTATATAGCTTGGACTATGTTGGGTTTGGCATAATAGAAATATGGCACCGACTACGTCATTTAACGATAAGTCTTATCACCAACAATGATAAAAACATTGAGTCTGATTACCAAATGCCAAATACAAGCTTATGAACTTGAATGATTCGAGTGTTATTTATACTTATATACATACATACTAATGTACATATATAGAGGCCTTAGGTTCGACAGCTAATAAGTAGGTGATACATAAGCTACAGTCATATAAAGTGATATTCAAAGCAGGTACTCAAACCGTAAACGTTTAGTAATTGATTTATATATTACGATTTATTTCAATTCAAACTATTAAAGTAATTAAAAATAAATACGAATTACATGAATTTAGACAATTGAAACATATTTTAAAAACCAAAGCAACTAAAATTTAATTTTAAAAATTTGACTTGTCAAAAGAGTCACTTGACTAACTGTTTCTGTAATCAGTGTGAACTGCAACTTCCGGTTACGTTTCATTTTGTTTAAGTGAATCACAGTTTTTACACTTGCATAATTACTCATCATGTTTAAAGTTTGTTTCAAAAATACATAGTATCAGGTGCCTATAATATAATTCTTTTAATGCCAAATTCTACTATTTCGATTCCAAATAATACATATGTTTGAATTGGATAACGTGTAAATCTAACTAAAAAAAAACTCTTAAATTTTTTTTAAAATTTTCAACAATTAAAAAATTCGTCTTTGAACAAACTGAAATAGTTAAAAATATTAAAAATCTCCTATTTCAATTATTTAGAATATAATTTATTAACAATTACTATATAAAAATATTTTATTTTATCACTTTATTTATATGAAAGTATTTTGGTCCTTCCAGAATTATTTTTAATGAAGTCGTTCTTTATGACGTAGCTATATTGAACTTCGATAACTCTGTTCTTAATACTCTTCCAGGTATTGAGTTAGATTTCATTGAAATTTCTGTCCTAGAAAAGCGCTTATAAATTTTTATAATAATGTTATGATTGCTCGTATTTATGGGTACATTTATTTTAAATCTCTCGAATATGTGTGTAAGTATGTAACACTCCCGAGTCTCATCCATCTGGCCCATTCAACACTTTTGGGATGCCTGTGGCCCTCCATACCGTCGATCGACGACACATCTGTTGTTCAGTCTTTTTGTGTTATTGTTTTTATGAATTTTATGCAAGTGTTGAGAAATTTATGTGCTCCCTGGCCGCGTCTCAACTGGAAGCCAGAATGCATGCCAATTTGCTGTTATTTATGGAACTAAAGCAACAACAACAACGGTTACACCAACAATACTATTAATACTAACAACAACAGCAACTGTAAATGGCGTTATTAAATTTTAGACGCTGCGAAAAACTTGGATAAACGGTGCCCTGTAATACACATACTACTATGACGTATGTGATTGTGCTGTGTGACAGCTCTTAGATAGTCGGATATTTGGAATTGCTCCGGATTCCGGAACATTTATAATGTGACACGGGCAAAGTTCAATAGCGAAATAATCAATCTCCTATCTCAGGTTCGCGTCACCTTTTTCTTTTTGTTCTTTTAGCTATTTTTGATCTTGTTTTATTTTATTCCCATGTTTTTAGATTTCTATGCTTATTGTGACTAATGAATGTCGCGTTTTGACGGCTTGTCAGTTGTTTATTTTTTTTTCCTAGACGCAGTCATGACAATGTGTGAAATCGCATAGTACCCAAAGTACTCCCATACTCTGGGGTACTCACACAGCCAAATGTACATAGAACTCGTACATACAAATATACCTTTGCATATATTTACTACACGTCATAAACGTGCCGTTACTAATGATAAAGGCACCATATGTCACACGCTTCAATGCTCAGGTCTCTGTCCTCTAAAAGTATATAGGAGTATTTGTAGTACACTCATGGGTATTATGTACAAACATAATCGAGTATATAGAATATTGAACCTAATGCATTACGCTTCGGACTTGGACCCGGGAAAACTTGTAAGAGATTGCACCTATTTTTGATAAGGAAGAACTCTCCATAACTGGAATGCCCGATTTCCACATGATACTTTAGAATGTGAGGAACAAGTTATGATCATATTAATCAGAGGTTTCATAAGAAACTTGTTGTTAATTTGGTCATATTTATTGATTAGATTAGCTATAGCTAGTATCAGTATGTCTAGATACGGGCTCACAAAGGTGTGGTCAGCATTGTGATTCATTTAATGATTTGTCAGCTTCTGAAATGAACTATACAATATGAATGAACTAACAAAACACTGTTCCTCAGATTTAATTTAAAAGGAGAAATAGATAATAAAGAAAACAACAGCATTCAAGCTAAAAACGATCTGATGAGTTTTGAATTTTGTTTTTGTTTTGTTTTTTTTTTTTTAACAAATTTTTAAAAAATCAACCAAGCTGTCTTTTAATTTAATTTATTTGCCAATTTTACGATTAATTGCATGAACATTACCAAGTGTAGCCAACAGACCTTGAGATATAATTTAGAAAAGTCTTAAGGAGCTTAAAAATATCAAAATCAATTTGCATTCATATATTTATACCCACTCAAGATCAGTTCAAGTGATATCACTATATAGCCTAGGGGATGTTGGGATGGCTGTTTTTTCTTCATATATAAATTAGTTCGAAAGGAAAAATTAAGCATTTTCCTCATACTTGCAACTTTACTTCCAAAAAGATATGGATGCCACCCAAGTTCTTAAAAAAGTATTTGAAGTATACGGAAACGATGCTGTAAGTAAACGAGAGGGCCAGCTAAATTCCGTTTCAAAAATTTTGATGTTTGGTCGATAACGAAATATACAGCTTCAAAATAAAAAAAATGGGAAAAAATTGTCAAACAATACGGTCTGTACTTACTATGAAAAAAAAAGTTGTTCATACTAAGACTTGGATTTCGCCTGATCGGTCGAATGACAGCTATATGATATAGTAGTTCGATTAGAACTAACTTTGGTCAGGATCAATAAGTCTAACTTATATGCATATTCTATTAGTTTGGTTACGATATCTCGTAGAGCAAAAAAGTTTTATACTAAAACCTAATTTTGACACGATCGGTCCTACGACAGCTATATGACAGCTATTTAAACCAACTTTGGTCAGGATATTTAAAACCAAGTTAAATGCATATTGTATCAGTTTGGTTGAGATATCTCATAAAATGAGATTTTGATTTTCGACCGATAGAAAAATGTGTATGTTCGGTAAAAAAGTAATATCTTTCAAACCTCTCACGTACTACAACATACCCAAATCACTGCGGACGGCAGTCCGCGTTAGTGACGACAGCATCACGAAGGGTGCGAAAGGCGACTAACAATATATACAGCAAAGTTGGAAAATTTGCTAATACTGTCCGATCAGATCGAGTTATATACCGATCGAAAGGCTTAGTCCTAACTTACAAGATGGCATATTAAAACTAAAAATTTATTTAGAAAAATTTATATGATCGCAGCTTATGGAGCCGTTGGGGCTTTTTGGCAAAATTTATTTTTTTAAAAATTCTTATCAAAAATACGCGTTGCTTGATGCCTCGATGACCCAAATCCGACAACTGGTTCAAAGGATAACTAAAATATAGAAAAAATTAATTTATTCCAAGATGCAGTCGGTATGCTCAAACTAATGAACTCATTCATGTGTAAAATGCTTAAACAAGTAACTTGAAAATGTTTCTGCAAGAAAATTTCACAATATACGTAAATAACGGGTATCCTATGGTCTCGTTTATAGCCTTTCCGACTAGTATTTTTATTTAAATTTTTTATATTGAATTAAATTTTGTTCGTCACAAAATTGGATATCAGAAATTTTGGGGCTAGAAATTGCTTTTATCACTAGACTTTTACCTCGTGTAGAGGTTTTTTTGTGGGATTGACATAATCTTTCTTCTACGAATAAAAAGGTAATTAAATTGCAAAGAGAATGCTTCAATTCTAGTAATAAAGCTTCTTAGTGACTAAAAAAGTTAAAATATAATTTATACGAAGTAAACAAACAACATAGCGAAACAAAATGGCGCGTGCGAAAGTAACTAAAGTTAAATGAATAACTACTAAATATTTTTGAACAAAACAAAAGACAATTTTAAGCTGCATCAATGCATAACATTCATAAATTAATCGCGTTAAAATATTCTCTCAGGGTTTTGTGTCGCATGCGAGTGCCTTGGTTTTTTGCAATTTTTTTTTTAAACGAACCATTGACTAAAATCAACATAAACAGCAATTATTGTTCTTATCAATAGCTAAAAGTTTCGTCTTTTGGCAAAATACAAAAATGTTTTGGCATATGTTTTTTTCTTTTTTACTTTGAATGCGTACGAATATCGAGAGACTGAGAGACCAGTTTGCATAGACCATGGACCATAGGAAAATGCTGGCGTTACGGCTAAATTTAGTATTGTGTTGTAGTGTAATCGGAATAATTTTTCTAGATACTTTGATCTTTTAGTTTCTAGATATGACGAGTTATCTGCTTTTATCTGTCAACGGGCGCAGCTTGTAATGCGCTTATCAGAGTGGGGAACTGTAGTGAGGAATGGGGAGCTGGAGAGCACGAAGATAAGCGTGAAAACAACAAACGAAACGAATTGATTCCAATGCGCACACTGATGCTCAGGTGTGTGAGTGTGTGTGTGTTTGTGTGTCTATTTCGCCGATGTGCATGTGTGAACACACTCTTTCGTTGGTGTTTCTCAATTAAATCAATGGCACTTTTTGTTTATACGAGAGGAAGAGATAGTGAGATAAGAAAGAGAGAGACGGAGATAGTGGAGGCTGACGAGCATAAACATAAACAAAGGAAGAGCCAATTGCAGGCTGCTGGCAGCCATTTTATTTGCCTGCTCGTATTTAACCGTAAACTAAGAAAATCACGTTTAGTTTTGTTAATTTATGTTTTTGCTTTTATTGTTGAAACTGTTGCAGTATTTCAATGTACATATGTATGTGAGTTCTTAATTATGTATGCATAATGCATTTATTTACATAAGTAAAACAATTATGGGTTCACTTGACCATTGCAGCGTTGCAGCTCTACACCTTGGTGAACAGCGCTTCCGTTGCAGCTCTGTGAAATAAAATGTTGTATTTTTTACTTATATTTTTTTTTACTTTGGTTTTCTAATTGGCTGCATGTATAAAAATGCCGTTTAAAAGCTTTTAGGATATCCTCTTTAATTTAAAAACAATGGAAGCTATTCTAAAAATTGATAAGCATAATTTAATAGATATTTTGTTTGTTTTTTGGCCCACTAAAACATGATAAATAAACTAAAAATCGATAATTATCGATTTCGCACTTTATCTTTGCAGATGTGCAATACTTTTTGTGTTTAGGCGTTAGGGTCTAGCAGTGTTGCAGTGCTGCAACGGTCAAGTTGACACAGTAAATGAGAGATACAAACGGGATAGAATAAATTTACTAAATCTATATTTTTAATAACGATTAAAAGACAATGCCAGTACATACGACGTTAAAAAAAAATTGGTTACAAAAAAATTAGTTACATACTAATACAATTAAGACACATTTTTGGCACACTTTAGAACTAGACACACATCTGTCCCTTAAGACTAGAAAAAAAAATACATATATTTAAGTTGAGTTGTGTTGTGTTGTGTTGAGTTGAGTATAATATAGACTTGAAAATACTTGTAATACTTGAGTTCAGGCCCCAGGCAGACTTTAATACTTTAGATGGTGATGGACTAATGATTAGCGCGGACCCAAATCGATGTAGCTATTGGGTCGCATCATTTGATGCGCTGCCGCCGCGGATCCATAGAAGCTCTGATAGCTACTCATGCCATATGCAGCCGCCGCCTGTCGCATGTGACCCGTGGTGACCTTGAGCTTGTCGTAGGGGCTGCCATAGGGGCTGCCATGGCTGTGATAATGCGCCGCTGCGTTGTGATGATAGATGGCCCCAAAGTTACTCTGCTCTGCCGCATACGGCTGGGCGATGCTGGAGTAGATGTTGGCCGCCGCCATCACCTGAGTGGCAGCAGCGGCAGCAGCAGCACCCGCTGCTGGCGGTGAAGCGGAGCTGGCCGAGAGCGGTGTCAGCGGCGTTGCCGTGTGCTGGTGCTGATAGGGATGATGATAACTGCCTGATATCTGATAATTGCTGGACATTTGATGTAGGTTTTGTTGCTGTTGTTGTTGTTGCGGATGTTGTTGCTGTTGTTGCTGCTGCTGCTGTTGTTGTTGCTGCGGATGTTGTTGCTGATGCAGTTGCTGTGGCGCCAATTGTTGCTGCTGCAAGTGGTGTTGGTGCAACTGTTGCTGTTGCAACGACGATGCCTCCAACTGATAGCCCAACAGATCCGGCGAGTTGCCCGACGTTGAGCTACTTGAGGGCGTTGCTGGCAGCTGCATGGGCAATTGTGTTGTTGCTGTTGCAGTTGCTGGTATTGTCGTTGTCGCCGTTGCTGCTGTCGCTTGCTCAACAAGTTCTGTGCAGCTCAGACTGAAGCTGTTGGGCGGCGTTCTGTCCTTTGGTTTAAGCTGTTGCTGCTGCATTTGTTGTTGTTGCTGCTGCTGCTGCTGCTGTTGTTGTTGTTGTTGTTGCTGCTGTTGCTTCATGCGTGCTTGACTCTCATGGCTCATGCTAGACATGCCCAGGCTGCTGCTGGTGCTGCAATTAAAATAAAAAATTTAAATTGTAAAATTGAAATTGCTTCCGATAAATATTTAAGTTTGCATTCGCTTCTCTGCTGATTTGTTTACAATCGACCCTCCCAAATTTGAAATACAAAAGCCAAAGCCAAAGACCCAAATTGTTTATGGCAGGCACATCTGTCAGCTGCCCCATCACAGCCAGCCAGAGATGCTTATGCTCCACTCACTCGTTTTGAGTTATTGTTGCATGTGTTTTATTTTTGTAGACGCGACGCGTCGGCAATTCCCGGAATGCCTTTAACAGCCTAAGCGGTCGACGGGCTGTCTAGTGAGCCTCTTGGCTGCCTCTGGGTTCTGATAACATTTCAAATGCGAGCTGCTCCAACTGGGTCAATTTCATAACAAATTATCTAATGAAAAAAAAAAAAAATACTAAAAACAATCACGGTTCTGATGTTTTATTTCAAAATGATTACGCGACAACCATTGGGCATTATATGTATCAATCGACTTTTAAAACCATACCTTGGTTTTCTTTGCCTTTGATTAATACTGCAGTTGATGCCATGTCCAAGTTGCCAGAATGCGTTTCTTTAACAAATTACACTAGGCAACAAATTTGAACTCTTTGGCTATTACAATGAAAAAAGAATGTTTTTCGTCATTTGGGGCCCAATATCCATTAAAAAAAGTGGGTTTGGTTCGTGTATTTTTTTGGCTGTTGCCTAGTGTTAATGGTTGGATCTATTATTTTTTTTTTCAAATTTCATGTCATAATTTTTGAGGCTTACAAAAGATTTGTTGGTAAATTTATTTGTTGTTTAAGCCTCAATATGCTACCGTTAGGTACATTTTGAATGCTCCTCTAAACAAGATAGAGAATAGAGTAAGTGGTCGACTAAAAGATACCACTCGCTCTTCAGTTACATTTTCAAGATCTGCTTCTGTTAAGTGTTTTTTTGAAAGCGATTTAACAAATATATACTTATTTGGCCTACTTACACATCGTTGGTGCCATCATCTCGAAATCCTTTCGCAAAAGGATTGCTAGATATTTTCAGTTGTGTTACCTGTAATACAAATAACATTTATAAATAAAGTGTATTTTTAAATGATTTGGCCTCAATTATATATATATTTTTTTAATAATATTCATTTGTTGGCGCTTTAACTAGATTTTCTATTATTATTTTTAGTTAGAAATGCAACAAATTAGAAAATGTTTACAAAGCATTAAAAAACAACAGAAAACTATGTAGATGTAGACACACACGCTCCAACACTCACACATACACATAGAGAATTAAATTATTTGCAATAAATTGTTGAACGAAAAGTGTTAACACCCACGTTGAGCGCATAAATTATTTAAATACTTTCAAAAAAAATGCCGCTAAAAATAAAATGCCAAAGAATTTTCATTTTGTTGGTCTTCGTGTTGTTGTTGCTCCTGTTGCTTTTGCTGTCTACCACTCGGAAAATTATGAATTCTACTCTAGCGACACGCGGGTATTACAAATTTTCAATGTAGTTCATAGAATGAAAATGTAGAGTTCAGTTATCGCGATCAGACTTTATTTATTCCTATATATCCTAATTTTTTTTTAGAAATGTAAGGTATAAAAGGTAATTAAATAGGACTATGGTTTCAATAAAATAATTATACATATGGGCATTTCCACAGCCCCATTACGTTACATTCGTACTGCAGAATGTGACAAAAAAACATGAAAACGGCAAAAATTTTAAGAAACGTCCATATATCTGAGTAGCGATTCGGTTGGACTATATTTACTAAAAAAGGTGAAAACAATCGACCTTTCCGATTAGAAGATAAAAAGCTAAAATATGCGACGACGTTACGTTACAAAATGGTAACTGGTTTTGAGTTGGGATTGAAAAACGCAAAACTCTGCGAAATCGGCAAGACTTTTTGCATACAACTTTTTTTAATATCATTTTAGATAGTGTAAGTTAATTTTCCATGTTTTTGAGTTTAAAAATCTCTTTCCACTTAATTTTAATTAGCCTTAGTTTGACACGTTTCGTTACATGACGTAACGTAACATCAATTTTTCTTGAATTTTATAGCGAAATGATGTATTAGGTCAGGTTTAAAGTGTTTCCTTTGCATGTTAATTAGTTTACTACATTCTCTCCATTTTGGAAGACAAATTTAAGAAAACGGTCAAAAATAATCAAAACCAAAATTTTAAATATAAATTTTAAATATATATACATCTATATAAATATGTATAAAAATATATAAAATATAAAATAAAATTTAACTAAGAAACTTTATTATGTTTCTAAAAAAATTTTTTGCAAGATTCGAATTTTTTTTTTTTATCAATTTTAAGATATTTTACCTGCATGGAGTTTTCTATGGAAATGCCAAAAAAAAAAATAATAATAATAATACCGTGACGTGACGTTACACGCTTTTGAAATTAAATATAAAATTGATTATCTATTTAATTACCCAATAGCTTATTATATTTACTTTGTCGTACTAAACTCTGTTTACTATAAGTTTGAGATTTCACGCACTTGCGATCATCAGCGAAGATGTAAAGAGATAAACAGCTTTATTCCTTCGAATGACAGATATTAGATTAAGATAGTTTATGAGCTTTGTTCTATTTAAATTAAAGAGTCAAAATAGAAACGATCGATCAAATGTCGCACTACTAAAAGAAACCGATAATAAAGTAATAAAGTCAGATACTGTTCTACTTATACAAACAATTAAAAATGATTACTGAAAAATCAATTTTGGCTGCAAGCTTAAAGATTACAAATATTAGAATTTTATAACAATAATTAAGATATAATTAAAATTTAATATTTTTGATTAATAAAAGTGTTTGTGTATCTATCAATCGATTAACATTATTCCTTTAAAGTTCCTTTGTTCTCAAGAGAGAATTCCATTGCTTACCTCAATTTTGCGATTTTGTATAGTAAAATAATAATAATAATAAAAGTGTAAAAGAAATAGAAAACAAACAATGAGGCCAAATTGGCATAAAATCGCAGGCAAAGTTTTGTAAAAAAATGATATGTATCTATACATAGTATGTATGTGTGTATATACGATATGTGTGCATGCATATGGACACTGTAGGGGGAGGGGGGAGCCAAAGGCAACGTCTTGACGACCAAATGTTTCGGAATGTAAATTTGAAAATTGAAAAGCGTTGGCGCTTGTCGTTTACAAGTGGTTCCGATGACAAGTGGGTCAAGTGTCCCGTCTCCCTCTCCTTCTCCGTATCCGTAACAGTATCTGTATCTGTATCTTTATCCCCGCCCGGGCATGTATACTTACTCGCTGATTCTGGTACGCTGTTACGGCCGTAAAACTGGTCTCCGGGAATATAAACGTGCGAAAGTGACTCGAATGCTCGTTCTCATCCAGAGAGGCGTTCTTTGGCGGCAAGTAGACCAAGTGGAAGCGCGGCTGGTAGCGATGCATGGAGTTCAATATGATCTGTGAATCACAAAAGAATTGAAGTGGGGCAAATAGTACACATGTGCCCATAAGTATGTATGTATGTTGAATCCTATTCGAATAATGCCTGCCGACTTTTGTTTAGCGCTTTTCAAATACAATAAATAAAATACTTTTGACGCGGGCGGTGACCAAATGTTTTGATTTGATACCCGGCATAAACAAAGCAAAAGCATCGAATTTATGGCCCCTTCGACCGGATTGCTCTTACTCACATGGCCGTTCTCATCCAGCTGATTGTTGGTCAGCTTCAGCTTATCGAATGACACAATTTGTTTCATCCAATTGGCGCCGGCTGCTGGCGAATCGGGATGCACATGAATCCGTGGCGGCGATATGGCATCCGCCTTGCCCGCCACTACCCAGCAGGAGCTGCAGAACACAAACAACAATATTGATCATTTGCCTGAATGACACCACTTATCCAGTCAATATATATACGCACTTGTGAAACGCATAGCGATATCGCTTATCATCCATTGGCACAAAGTCCATCATGCATATGTAGGTGGCATGGGGATCGAGACCTCCGATGCGCACCTGAAACGTGGGAAACATTCGACGACCTGTTTTCGTAATTATCATCTCGGTGCCCTGCGCATGAAACTGATCCCATAGTGCTTTTGTCTCCAATACCACAATGGCCTGCGCTAACGATGGATGCACTGACTCCGGTTCCTGATTACCAAAAATTAAAGAGAATTATTAATAAAAGATAAGCTTTTAAATTGAAGCAATTAAGCGAGCGTTGCTAAAAAACCGTCGGTGTCGTGTGAGCACACAACATTTTAAATAGAACCCGTCCTATTACTTCGGTCTTTTGCGTCGGTCAACTCAAGTCACTAAAATGCATACAGAAATGATAGAGTGCTGCCAGATTTGATGTGAAACTAACCGATGGCATCTTTATGTGAAAACCGATGCGAATAATGTGAATGGCAAAGTATAAACGCCCGCTTTATAGTACAGTTGAAAAAAAAGTATTATTATTTTTTTTTTTTTTTGATTACCGAACTATTTATCTATTGTTTTGCTGCCTTAGATTTGACTGAGCACTAAGGGATTTTATTCTAACAAAAAATGAATTAGGGTACTCACATAATTAAGTATTTGTGTAAATTTACAAAGCTCCATAGCTATCTATATGCATTGCAATAGTTAAATTAAGAAAAATTTTTAGGTCCCTAAGCGACAGACATTTTAAGCAAAAGCTGCTAATGCCTAAAAAAACATTAGTATCATAACATAGCCCTAATAATACCAAATATGCCAAAAATCGAATAGAATATCGAATATGTTATGTTATTAACACCTGTTAAATTTTACATTTTGTGTAACTTCACAATACTTTTCCGTAGTCAGGGCTCT
This sequence comes from Drosophila innubila, assembly GCF_004354385.1. Classification (NCBI taxonomy): domain Eukaryota; kingdom Metazoa; phylum Arthropoda; class Insecta; order Diptera; family Drosophilidae; genus Drosophila; species Drosophila innubila. Next base: position 29,455,555 of record NC_047626.1, read on the forward strand.
GGGTCTGTCATTGCTGTTTAAAGATTTTCAGTACAAATTGTTGTTGTTGGGTCAGTATTTTTACACAAATACAACGATACTACGTTTTTGGAATACCCTAAACTATGTATCGCTTAAAATAAAAAAGCTTTTAATTGGATAATCGAAAAAATCGACTAAAACATTCGTTATACATACATTAGGTTTTGAAATATTCGAATTTCGGCAAAGATCGTGTAAGAATAAGATCTACAAAAATTTGATGATTAAAAATTTAAAATAAATGATTTAAATATTTTACTTAAATTTTTTAATTGGATAATTCAACAAATCTACTAAAACTGTCTTTGTATACTTGAAAAACATTTAATTACCGCAATTTCAACTATAATATTCGAATAACAATATAAAGCGATTATGATTATTGTTTAATCACTTTGTTAAGATTCGAAAGAAAGTCGAAAAGATGCACAACATTTATTAACAATAAAAACATTTTACCGTCACACAGTTTTGTACTGCGAGTTTTAAGTTCAACAAACGTTGTAAATTTAAATTTTTTTTTATTAAAGAAAATTAAAAAAAAGAGAAGAGTATAACATATCATCACATTTCGAGTTAATGGATCATTTGAAATCGAAATTTTGCAAAGTTGTCTAATTTACTCGTAATTAAAAGCTCATTTAAGAATAAACTCAACGAAATTGAATTGATTTAAATTTTTCTTTTAATTTTGTTATTTCCCAAAATTGTTTTGACACTTACACCTTTGTTGTTATTGTTATTGCTGCTCTTGTTGCTGTTGTTGTTGCTGTTGCTGCTGCTGTGTGACGTATTGTTTGTTGAGCTGTTGTTGTTGTCTTTTTTGTGGCTGTTTTTATATTTCTTGGCAGTCGTTGTTGTTGCTGCCGCTGCTGCTGATTCATTGCTGTTGTTGCTACTGTTGTTATTGCTACTGGTATTGCTGCTGTTGTTGTTGCTGTTGCTGACAGTATAATCGGGAACAGCAGACGCCTGCTCCTGGCAGTTTCCGGTGCTACTCCCCTGGCTGCTCCTGCTGCTGCCCGTGCTCTGGGCATCGATGTCCGCCAGCTTGGCATCGATCTGTTCCAGTGGCTTATAAGAACTGCGATCCTTGCCCGCCGTTTGAATGCATGCTGTAAAAGAGGCACGATCGGATTTGGGTTCACAGATTTGATAATGATTTAGTACATGCAAACAGGTTAATCCAACAAATAATTAATCTAAAATCAGTGGTATTCACTTCCTATTCTCAAATTAAATTATACGCTTTTCTCTTGACAGATAAAGATAATACGCATAAAGATAATATTTTATGTCTGATTGAATTAAATTATAATATAACAAGTAAGCTGAATCCTGTATTAAATTGTAATTGTAAAAGATTATTACTTTAAGGCCTGTTTCCAGCATACTAAAAATCCTTGTCAGGAGATTGCTATTTATCTCATGAATTTGTGGAAAATAACGTAAACAGTGTGATAAATCAGCTGTGCTTTGTAAACAGCGCCAAATTTAAAATTTCAACTGAAATTACAAAAGAAAAAAAGGAACTCTGACGATAAAGTGATTGTGTTGTTTGCGCCAATAATTTTATTTTATTTGTTTTTTTTCTGCAGGAACACTTTTCCATGCACTTTTCACAGAAATATTATTCAAATGCTTTCGACCTTCCGCAAAATGCATGGTCGTGCCTTCACTGCTTTATTTAAGCAATTTTGTACTCGCGATGGAATTTGGTATCCCTATTTTTAATTTTTTGCGTAAGTTTACGTCTGACGTCATCAGGAATAAATGACAGGCATATAATCCTGGTGCACTCATCATGTGCTCTCACACTCCACACAGACTACGATATGCCAATTATCGATATAAATCTGTGGATTTCGTTCAAGTTGCTGGATACACAAAAAAACGAATACAAAAACGATAAATTCATGGCAAAGTTTTATTTATATGTTGAATATAGCTCGCTTTTCGAAGAAATAAATTAAATTATTGACCCCGTGAACCCTAACCTAAGCCGAACCACATTCTTAAATAAAAGGTTCGGTTCGAAAATAAAATAATTTTTATGTTTTTATACTTTCTATTACACGAATTTGAGAATTTGGTAAAAATAAGTTATATTTAAATCTTCAAATGAATTTATTTAAATATATAAAAATTCGCAAAATACATAATTTAATTGATTTTAAAAATCAAGAAAAATTTAAGCAATCAAAATTTTTTTGTTGCATTAGATTGAACAAAAAACCTTTACCATATTTTTGGTAGTTTGCGGCTTTGATTAAAAATGCATTTTCTATGCTAAAATTAGTTATGTATATTATCAAACAAAAACTAAACGGGAATATTTTAAAAATTTGTGACATCAGCTCTTAGTCTTCTTTAATACAAATAAATTATGATATATGAATGCGTTTCAGACTATTTCAGGTACGGCGTGGTGCAAAAATTTGCCAGCAAATGAGCGGAAAAGCGAGGCACATAAATCAAATGAAGTCTGTCGAGTGTTAGGCAACAGTTTTCATGTTCTGAATGGTATATTTTGATTTATTTGATTTAAAGTGTGACCGAGGAAGACATCAAACACTTGGATGAGTGGAAGGTTGCGCAGGCGTAAGCCAGAGGATGGATAAGCGGATGAGGACGAAGATGGAGAAGGAGACGGAGACGGAGACGCACAACAAATTGGATCAGGCAACTATAATGAGAGGCATATAAAAGTAGCGACAACAACGCCAATCCAATTATAAAAGTCGTCAGTGCAACTGCTGCTGATTGAGTTGCCGGCTAAATTTAGTGTTTCAGGGCAGCCCTTGAGTTGCAAAGGAGAGAGCGAGAAAGAAGATGAGGCAGCAGGCGCCTCGCGTTAAGTACAAATTTTGCAATTAATTGCCGCATGCAGCAAGTGCCATCAGTTTTTGTTGTTGTTGCTGTTGTTGCTGCTGAAGTTGCATTCCAATTGCCTGTAGCTCTGTCGGAGTCACCGCCAATGACCCATGACAGGTCGCCGACTGTTGCTTGCCGCTGTTGCATTTGCTGGTTGCCGGTTGCTGCTGACGATTGCTGTTGCCGATTGCTGTTGCTGCTGCCGATTTCTTCTCCGCCATCAATTGTCGCTTAATGAGACAATTTTTGTTCTGGCCCCGGCTGTGATTTTGTCGGCAGTCGCTTCACGAATGAATTCTAAAATCAATTAGCGTTTGGCACAAATAATCGTTTTTCTGTCACGCCAACCCAACCATCAAAAAAAAAATAAAAACATACTACATATAAAAATAAAAACAAAAATGTCAAACCAAATTTTATCGCATGGGACTCGGGAATCTTCAGAAGTTTGCGCTAATTGCCCTCTTTGTTTATATTCTTGTTTTACGCTACGGTCAAAAGCTTTCTTCGTTATTATTATATCGCTTTTTCTTCAAATCTGTGCCAGATCACAGAATCAAAAGATGGGACTCTAAACAGCAAGTTTAACTCATGGATGGATGGATGATCTATTAAAACTTTCAACAAGTATCAGTCTCTGAGCTGATTCTCAGTCTTAAGACAACAAGTCGTATAGGCTATTTCCACGACCACTCACATTTGCCACATTTGCTCACATTTGAATGTGTCAGATTTTTGGCTTTCCACGACCAAATGAGAAACTGTTAAGACATTTGATATTCACCCAAAGAAAATCAGCTGTTCGGTTTCTGTGCACAAATTATAAAAAGCTGACAACTTTATTTTGTTCGTCACAAAATTGGATATCAGAAACTTTGGGGCTGGAATATGCTTTCGTCAATAGACTTTTACCTCGTGTAGAGGTTTTTTTCGTGTTTAATAGATAACGTTAATTACCATAAAAACTGTATTATCTTAAAAACTGTGGATGTGTTCGCTGTTTTGCGATTTGTAGGGGCGGAGAGGGCGTGTCAAAAATTTAAAACAAACTTGACCTGTTCCAACGCATTTTGAGTCTGTGGGTGAAAGTTAGGTATTTCTATCTCTTATAGTCTCTGAGATCTAGGCGCTTACACAGACGGACGGACATACGGACAAACACACATGGATATATCGACTCGGCTGTTGATGCTGATCAAGAATATATACACTTTATAGTGTCGGAGATGCCTCCTTCTCCCTGTTACATACACTCCAACGAACACAATATACCCTTTTACTTATCTGTTAAGTAACGGGTATAAAAAAACAATTACTTAGTTGCAAATCAAGTTGTTAAAGTATCGGAATTAAAAATTAATATTAATTAAACATCTGTTAGCAGATTAGTTTGGATAAAACTGGGCAACAGCCCAAATATGAAATGAAAAACAGTTTTTTTTTTTAATTTTTTAATATTTGGCCTTTTTTTCTTGTCGTTTTTTTGAGATTCTCCCACTTTTGTCATCGGTTCTCTAGAATGCCAAAAGCGATTTTCAAAAGCTATACTTTTCCTAAAAGCTAATGAGTATATCTGCAATTCATCCATACACAGTCTTAGATTTAATTCAGTAGTTTAAGAGCTATTAATTTTTGAATTAAGAAAATGTTGTTTTTTTAAGCTTTTTTTTTTCAAGGAAAACTCGAAAAATAAACTCATTTAAATCTATGGAGTAACGGCGATATAATAAAATTTTATATCTATGTATGTATTTCTTGATTTTTATGACTTCCTTGTCGAGCGGCATGACCTTTAGTATGAACATTTTTTGTGTGCTTTGAGATATCCTAACCAAGCTTACAGGAAATCAATTTGCTGCTGTCTTACACAATTTGACCACATTTGGTTAAAATCGGATTACTACACGTATATCACATAGCTGTCATAGGAACGATCGGTCGAAAATCAAGTTTTAGTATGAAAAACTTTTTTGTTTTTAAAGATATTTTAACAAATTTGGGAAGGATGTAAAGGGCAATTAAAAATACCAAATTCATGAGTTTGATTGAGATATCTCCAATAATAAAAAAGACTGTGTATGAATGAATTACAGATATATTCATTAGCTTTTAGGAAATGTAAAGAATCGGCTTTGCCATTCTCGAGTAATGATGACAAAAGTGGGCGTACCTCTAAAAAACGGCTCGAAATAAAAGCGAAATTTTAAAAAATTCTAAAAAAAAACTCTGCCATAGAAAAAAAAATGTTTTTTATCGTTTGGAGCCCCATATCTATCCAAAAAAGTGGGTTTGGTTAAATTCAGAAGAAAAACGTCCAAATTTGTTGCCTAGTGTAATCGAAAACCTATGGGAAATATTACCAATTTCTCGATAAATAAAAATTGTTAATTTTTATTTCTTAAAAAATTTTTTATTTTTATGAAAAAGCCATTTAATAAGTTCATACGAACTTATGTTAATATTATATAAACCTATGAAGATATATGAAATATCAGTTTAAAAATATCTATCTTAGGATCTTGACTCACCTTCAATCTGTTTCATGGGACTAAGTCCGCCAGTTGTATAGGGCGATGTCCAATAATCATTTGCATAGCATCCATAATCCGCCAAATTGCTGTTAAGTCCATTGTCCAGGAATGGCATTGTGGCCACCATGGCACCTGCACATTCCGTGGGTCCCATCATGTGTGTCATTCGTGCGGCCTACAAGGTATTGCCCTTTGACGATTGTTGATCAGAGCGAGTGGAATATAGGCGAGTATTTCCGAAATCAGAAACAGAACACGACAATATACAGGTATTTATTTTCAAAAACAAAAACAGAAAAAAAAAATAACAACAACAATGTCGAAAGATTATTGAATCATTTACATGCTTTTGATTTGGTATTCAGTACTTGATTTGTTTTGATTTGAAAAGTTTTTCGCGCAGTTATCAAATTTGATTATTGCAAACACACACACACACACAAGCACAAGCACTGCAAAAAATTGGGATATCAACAAACGGGCGCAGGCGATTCGGATATATGCATAAACAAAATTCAAATGAGGCCCGCGAAAGTGTTGAAAAATCGAAGCTGCCGATCAAGTTGTCAGAGTGTCGATCAGAACAACTAACTAAATAAAAAAAAGGAGACTAAAGATTGCAATCGATTCAACACCTCGACGCAATTTTCAAATATTTTTTACCGATCTTCCGATATTTAGATTTTTTATTTGATATTTTTTTTTCGGTTTTCCGTATAATTTTTAAAAGTGTGGCGTTTTATGGTTCGATCGCGTTGAGTGCCAGTTTCTTATTGACACTCTGCACTAATCCAAATTGATTGAACGAACGATTGATTGAATGATACACTCGTCGGTTGAACGCTTAATTGTTTTTGTTGTTGCTGCTGCTGCTTCTGCTGTTGATGTTGGTGTTTCTGTTGTTGTTGTTGTTGCACTTGCGAATTTAAAGCGTTGAGGTGTCTCACTTGTCACTTTTCGACCAAGTGCGAACTGATTATGTCGATTAGTGATCTGTGATCTGTGATCTGCGATCTGCGATCCGTGATACCGCGATACCGCAATTGATCCGAAATCGAATTAGAATTGAAAATCCACCAGTTGCCGTTGTTGCTGCTACTCCTGCTGTACGTGTACACGCGCTCGCATCCGTATCGTCAAGAGCTTGACTGCGGAATGAGTACGGCGCATCGGTCGCACATCCAATGGATGCTCACTGGTCTGGGATGCTGATGCTGCTGCTGCTGTTGCTGCAGCCACCAATCACCGTGCCACTTGAGACGATCACGACCGGCAGCCGCATCAGTATCCAAATTTAGCCTCTGTTTGTGTGCGTGTGTATATGAGTATGCTCGTTCATATGCATGCGCCAATGTGTAGGTGCACATTGAGTTGGCCAATCGCAGCACAGCTTCCCTTTGCTCATTGTCGAGTATACAGAGTCGGCAGAGTCGGACACTGGATGCCCTGCTCTACATTGATTGTCAGTCAGTCAGATCAGTTACCAGGATATCACTAAATCGCACGAGTTTATTATACGTTTTTACATCATTTAGTTTTTATAATAAACTCTAATAACTAGTTACTTAAATTCCAAATATTCCAAAAAGACTCTCCACAAATATTTTAGGCTCCTTTGTCGAGCTCTAGCTATTTGTCATTCTACACTGAAAAAAAATCCGGGATTTCGGGCTAAAATTAATTCAATGCGGTACACTATGGAGAATTTTTCCTTTTTTTTTTTTTGAGTTAATTAACAACTTGAGAACGAATGAAGTTTTTTTGGTTTAGTTTTTTTGCATTGGGCATATAATATCAATACGCAAATGTCCTATATTATTCTACTAACTTTTTGGTTAAATTTGATCCAAATCGGACAACTTTATCATATAGAAATAATAGAAATTATCGGTTGAAGACCAGTTTTTTGTGAAAACCTTATTATTTTTCAATACTTTCACGCCAAACTCACTAGTTTTAAGTGATTGTATGTTTATGCCATTTTAGTCAATGATAGACTACCATATCAAATAGCTATAGAGTTACAATAGCTCAAAAAAGCATCATCATTCTCGCTTTTTACCTTCGTTATGTTTCATGAAAAAATAAACTCTGCATTTTGAAATTTGAGGTTACATGCTAAAAAGTTAATTTTCATTAAATATCGCAAAATATCGCAAAATGTAATTACATGCACATAACAAGAACTAATTTATCTACAATACGTCATAAATATTATGGTGGACTTAGGTCGACTTTTTTTATATTTCCATTTAAAGTTGAGATTTCATTTCAATTTTCAACGAGTGAGATGGCTTTCTTTTTTATACAATATACATAACAGGATATGCCTTCTTTTTTGATATAAATAGCTTCATGTGTGTACTATTAAAATAAAATAAAGACTTATTGTTAAAATATTATTATAGCAATTTTTTGATCGCATTAAGATTTCACATATGATGTTCTTATTATTTCGCACACGTCTGTACATACTTAAAAAATCCGTGCTAAAATCAAGAATTTTAAACTTAAATTTAAGAATGATTTTTGTATTATCTGAGCGTATGATTTTTTTTTTATTCAAATTATGTATGATTTATTTTAAATCATAATACTTAAATCATATTTCCTAATTTAACTTTTATTCAAAAGTTTGTCGACTGATGTTAGTTGACGTTAAATAAATATTAACGTTAACATAAATATTAACGCATTTCATTGTTCTGTCATCTGATTCCTTACTTCTCATTTGAAAAACGAAAAATTGAAATGTTTATGTGAATTCAATTATTTAAGATTTAGATTTAAAGTAATCATGATAAATATTATCAGGATATAAGATATGCATGTAATGCATGCAAAGTCTTTTAAAGATACTAGTAATTGCAAAACTAACAAGGGGGCTCCGCCCCATGCTCGCTTCGCTCTTGGTAAGGTGCGGCTACAGTCGAGCACGCTAGGATACCCTGAGCCCGGGTAATCTTAAATAAAAGTTTATTTTCGACCAATTGCTCCTAAGTATGGTAGCTATATGATATATGGAACCGATTTGAACCAAATCTGGTCAGAATGTACAAAACCAACATTAATGCATGTTCTATCATTTTGGTTAGGATGTCTCAAAAAACAAAAACTATGTCATACTAAAACTTGATTTTATACCGATCGGTCCTATGACAGCTTTATGATATAGTGGACAGACTTGAACAAACTTTGGCCAGGATGGACAAGACCAAGTTAAATGCATATTCTACCAGTTTGATTAAGATATCTCAAAAAACAAAAAAGTTTTTCATACTAAGACTTAATTTTCGATTGATCGTCTCTATTGTAGCTATATGATAAAGTGGACCGATTTTAACCAAACTTCGTCAGGATGTTTAATACCAGCCCAGATGCAAATTCTATCAGTTTGGTTCTGATATTTTTTATTTCATACTAAAACTTCATTTTCGATGTATCGTTCCTATCGCTATAGGATTGTGGTCCGATCCAAAAATAAAAACAAACTTGATCTGCCTATGGTATCCAGGATACTACATACCAAGTTTGAAGTCTCTAGCTCCTATGGTTTCTGAGATCGACGCGTTTAAACAGACGGACAGACAGACGGACAGACAGACGGACAGACACACGAACATGGCTCAATCGACTCGGCTGTTGATCCTGATCAAAAATATATATACTTTTGGGGGTCTGCCACGAACCCTTCTGCCTGTTACGTTCATGCTGCCAAACACATTATAACTTTTTTTTTTGCCCATTTTCAATAGGCTTAGGGTATAAAAATTCAATGCCTATTTTGACCTATCGCTTTTGTGAAATCTAATGTATTAGCTAGTTTTAAGTTGTAATCTTTTAATTACTTCTGATGGATCAGCTGAATACAGTGATAGCTTTTTATAAGTACAAGTCAGCCCAACACATAATAAGTACCTACGACATGTGTTCACTGTTCGTATCAGATGTCATACTATCAAGGCTGCAAGCCTCCAAAATTTTGTTAAAGGTTCGGTTCGGCGGTTCGAACCATAGAGCAAGACATTGGTTCGGTTCTCGAATTGGTTTGCATACGCCCTGACCCCAAGGTTTGGGTTCGAACCTTGGTTCAATTTTATAAACTAAATATCTTATTGTTATACATTTTTCTCTACATTTTGAACTAATTAAATTTTTTTTTTAAATAAATAAAATTTTTATGATAAATTAAATTTATTTCAAGATTTAAATATGACTTATTTTAATCCGAAGTCTCAAATAATTGCGTAATTTTAGAAAACCATAAAATTTATGTAATTCTTTTTTTTTTTCGAACTGATTTTATGTTTTGAATTTTTGACATTTTTCTACAGAATAAAAAAAGTAGAAATGAAGTGTCATGATAAAAAAATACGTGCTGAACGTACCCATTTTTAACCTTCTAAACGTAGAGATGAGCTAGTACCAACTCGTAGTAATGACAAATCCTGACGGTGACAAATACACTTTACTTATGTAGTTGGAAATAATTAAACTAATATAACAAATTTTTAATTGTACCAATCCCAATTTAGGAGAAACAAACTTAAGCACAATTGATGTTCCCAACTTGTTGCTCGTAGGGTATGTAAGTCAAAATTATTTGAGCAGCAAATTACAGTAATCACTCTTGAATGGCGTAAGTTTAAAAAAACTTATTAAGCAATATCACTGCGGACGACAGTTCGCGCTAGTGACGAAGGGTGCGAAAGGCGACTAGCAAAATATACAGCTAAAATCGAAAATTTGCTACGACTGTCCGATCCGATCGAGTTATATACCGATCGAAAGTAATATTCTTGAATAACAAAATTTCAACTTAGACTTTTTCTTACTCACCTGGTTCATAAGATAAGGGGTGTAAGTGGGAGGGGCAAAATTTAAATGATGGCAGCTCATGGGGCCTTTTGGATACGCGTAATTGATACATCGATCACCTAAATCCAACAACTGGTTTCAAAGAATTAAATTTGAAACTTTAAGTGACCTTTCCAAAATGAAATGAAAAGTTAATTTGTTTGACTGTTTGTATTAAAGCGCTAAAAAAAAAACTTAGATTTGATGATGAGGATTAATTCCTCTTAGAAAATCTAGAAATGTTTGTTTTACAAATTTTTGAAAAAACCGCTAGTTTAGCGGAAAACGCTAAGTCCTGCTAAAAATGAAATCCCCACAGTTTCCAAATTACAAAAGCTACAGATATATCCTATATGGTTGGAAGGTATGTTTGAGAGGTTTTATGCATACCTTTAATTTTTTTTTCTTAATGCTCAGCTAAAATTTTACGGGTGAAATACGGGTTTTAGCTTACATTTTGGCGATGCATAACAAAATGGCTTTAACGATTTTTAATTATTTTGGATATATTGTATTATGTAAGATTTCTCCCGGTTTGGTATACAATACATAGCTTTTAGCTGAAATGTTTGGAAGATATTACCTGACCAAATTTGGTTCAAATCGGTCTACTATATTATATAGCTGCCATAGGAACAATCGGTCAAAATCAAGTTCTAGTAAGAAAACTTTTTTGAGATATGTCAACCAATCTGACAGATAATGCGTTAAAGTCAGTCTTGTATATCCTGACCAAATTTGGTTCAAATCGGTCTACTATATCATATAGCTGCCATAGGAACAATCGGTCGAAAATCAAGTTTTAGTAAGAAAACCTTTTTTGTTTTTTGAGATATGTTAACCAATCTGACAGATAATGCGTTAAAATCAGTCTTATATATCCTGACAAAATTTGGTTCAAATCGGTCTACTATATCATATAGCTGACTTGAAACAATTGGTCGAGTATCAACTTTAAGTACAGAGTGCCTGTAGAGTCGCACTCCGAGCGAAGCGAGCAGGGGATGGAGCCCCTTTGTTTTATTTTCAATTTCGTCTCTACAAAAATAAACGCATCGAAGAAAAGCCTTACGCAGTTATATAAAGAAAGAAATGGACTACGATTTCAAGGACTGATAGGAAAGCGGAGTTCGTTGAACTTAAATTTTAGCTATGGCCGTCAATAGTGGAGCTCACTGTATGCTTCAAACGCGATATGTGTTCTATCTCTCTCTCTCTCTTAGTCATTTCTCCATCGCAATGAGTGCGAGAATGTATGTATCATTGATATTCAAGTGAGACAAAGGCCACGCCTCGGAATCGCATCACTGGTCGAAGCAGTTCGCCTTAATTGATCTGCCTCTCCCTCTTTCTCTCACTCGCACTCTCTCTTGAGATGTGTTTTTGCTTTGAGGGGGCGTGCTGACTCATTGGATGCTTCAGCTCTGTAGAAGCGCAAAACTGTTTGAACTGTTCACATGGCCCTCATTTGGAAAATGCTTTTAATTGGACTGCTACCACATGGTGGTGGTGGTCGGCTATGGCCGGGCCATAAATACAAATTGCTCCATAACCTCGACACTAAATAAACCGTAAAAAGCGACCCTAGATGATCAGTTCCCCTGCTCTTCGATAACTGCAGCGGGGCATTGGCATTTTGTTGTTGCTGTTGTTGTTGTTGTTGATATTGCTGCTGCTGTTGTGGATGCTGGTTTATACACAACAACAACAAAAATGGCGTCTGTTAGCCATTATCATTAGCCTGTACTGGGACTGTGGCTGAGAATGAGAATGAGAATGAGAATAAGACTTGGCCTAGGCCGATCAAAGAGAATGCTTTACTGTGAGATACTTGTATTACGAGTACGTATATTCGTAGATCGTCAATTGGGATACGTTGTGGGATCTTTGATGCCGCTTGTAGTTTTTGTCGGCTTTAGTTCTCGGTGTCTGCTTTTCATCACCCACACTCATTCAATTAACGGTAAATGCAGCCGCCGCCATTGCTGCTGCGATTCCTGCCCCACCTGGGCCTTACCTGTACCACCGACCCATACTATTTGTTTACCTCTGCATTTTTGTTATGTATATAAACGAGTGTATTCTGGCCAATCCATTATAAATCTTAACATCCAGTTATGCCCAGGATTCACATATGTATATACATATATATTTCCCACTTGGGTGCTCTGTTGTTTCTCTGTGAGCTGTTTACAATTATTTTGAGTTAAGTAGTTTGCAGTTTGTTTGGTTTTTATCCTCTAGTAGGTCCCGCCATGGCCCTGCCCTACAATCACATCCATAATCAGAACCGAAACCCAAACCAGAATCCGAACCTATTTGATTGCTTGTTGAATTGATCTCAGCAGCAGAGTACTTGTAAATAATGAGCATTACAATTTATGAATGCTTTTAAATAGACAATATTTATTCAAATTTGTTTTTCGAAAATGCATTATTTAATGAAGTTCAAACTATAAATCAGATAATCCCCAATGAGAAGAGTATTTAAATTGATCCTGAAACTATTATAGTATCAGATCAGAGAGAACCACAAGCACAAAAGCGAAAAGTTGCCGATCTCGAGCGAGCTTACAAAAACAAAACCTATTCAGTGTTGGTGCCACCAATCCACACAAGTAAATCACTGCGGACGGCAGCTCGCGCTAGTGACGAAAGCAGCACGAAGGGTGCGAAAGGCGACTAACAATATATACAGCTAATATGGAAAATTTGCTACGACTGTTCGATCAGATCGACCTATATACCGATCGAAAGATATAGTCTTAACTAACCAAATTCCAGACTTTTGCTAACTCACCTGCCTGCCTTTCTGTCTGTTTGTATCAAGGCGTTAAAGAAACCTTAGATTTGATGAGGGGGATTTCACAAGGTCCCGATGCTCTATATACAAAAGTAGCTGTTATGCGAAGTGCACAACGCCGCACATTTTTGTAAAATTATTTATATACCAAATTTAAAATTATTCGTCACTAAAAGACATGGAAAGACTTTCGTCACTAGACTTTTACCTCGTAAAGGTTTACTTTAATAACAAAAAACAATTTTTTTTTTTTATCTATTTCTCGTCCATTTGGTGGATTTTGTTGTACTGCTCCCGCTTGAAAATTCCGTGCCCACCCCTGGTATATAAATGCATATATATACGAAGAACCAGATTGTCATATGAAAATGTAATGTTCATTTCAGAATATCGCTAAATTTCTTTGGTTGTGCCAACAGTCTTAAAACGTGATAAGTATTTTTCACTTTAAGGTAAGGTTAGGGCTCGACTTTATCTATTCAGATATGTACTATATCTAAGTACATTTCCCCTCAAGATAATGATAAGGTCCTTCTAGTTATCGACTGATGATTGATATTGGTATTGACCCTAGCCTTCAATTTGAATTTGTATATATACATATAACGTACAAATCCCGCTTGGATATTTATGATGGGTATAATTAGAATTTGGAATAAACTGCAATATGATTGACATATCATTTCGTTTTTGTTTTTGTTTTTTTTTTTGAATTGCTGCATTTTGCAAGGCGTACATATTGTAATTTTGTTAACCGAATGGAAATTAAACCAAAATGGGAACTAATAAAGAAATCAAATAATTTTCCAATTCCTGATCCAAAATCTGTAGGCCAGTTGCTTGCAGCCACATTTTAACTATTTACTTCTTGCAATTCTTTATGTTCTTCCTGATATTGGAGATGATACTATGAGACATTCGGCCAGCTGTCAGGCGTATTCCGGTGCGGAATGGTTGATGCTTGCAGCCCAGACAGCGCTGCTCCAGAAGCTCGACCAACAGATCATCATCAGCTTCTTTGAGCTTATTGCAAGAGTGCTCCGAGCAAGAAACCGAACTCTGAAGCTCACAAATAATGTCCAGCTTCTTAGCATCCGCTCTGAGATTGGCATTACTGTCCTGTTTTTTTATATTGGGCTCATAATCCACGGCCTTGCTTCTCTTCTTGCTATCACTTTTGGGGCAGCACCAATATGCGGCCAGGAAATCCAATTCATCTGAAGATGCAGAGCTTTGCTCCTCAGGCTCATGCTCCCTGGGCTGTTGCTGCTGAGGCTCCTTTATGTCATCGGAGCTGGGCGAACGTTTGTCCTTCAATTGATCGCATGTGCGGCGAACAGCACTGGGAGTGCGATCTTGGATGCCCTTCTTGACTGTCTGGTCGTAGCTGTCGACAATGCGTGACACATGGCGCTGCTTCAGATCCTGCTTGTCCAGCTCCAACTCCTTCTCGCGATACTGCTTGGGCGTCAGCACCAGCGGCTGCCAGTGTAACTCCAGCGTGGACATGCGCTTGACCCCTTCATCCTCCAGGATGCTACCGTTAGTCAGCAACCGTCCCTTATATGTCAGCCTGCTGAACGCCATTGGCACGTTCATGGTGCGACCAATTCGTTTCTTTAAGTCAGCCACATTCCGAAAGCGATCCGTCTCATAGATGCTCTTACGACCATCACGTGTGAGCACTTGAATCTGTAGTTTGCGCATCTTGCTAATGGCAACTGCAATCGGTATGTTCCTCTATTGTTAATGAAGTTTGTTGGACAATCTTCACCTTTTCAATGATGTGTGCAATTTGTTTGTTTCAATTGCTATTCTATGTTATTTACAATACAAATTTCTGTGTAGGCCTCTATTCTGTTTTCAGACAAACGAATTTTAACTCATGGCATCGCCTGCCAATAAACTACCAACTTCTAAAATCATACATACTCTGTTCTCGAAATATGAACATTTTAAGACCAAATTACTAAGCTTAAAGTATGAATCTATAAAAATCCCAGTTCTTAATTTAAGAATAAAAATCATAAATTGTTAGGAAATTATGAATTTATTATATTTTCATGCACAGTGAAGTCTTTTCTTATTTAACATTGCAAGTATCTATGCGTTAAAAGAATATTTTAAAAATTTAAGAAGCATTTGCTAGGCACAGGGTGATATGCCCACAGGGTGATTTTTGATAGTGATAGTAAATAACACATTCATTTAGAATTAAGAATTTAGACAATATCAGAAATACTAGACAAGTACTTTTTAAATAAGTACATATTACTTGTAGAATAAAATAAAACTGCAATAAGTTGATTATATATCACTCAAAATTACAATTTTTTTTTTGTTTTATTTGTTAAATATTTCAAATGTTCTTATACTTATGCTTGTGGTCTTGAAATATAAGAATTTTTGATCTTATTAATAAAAACTTGGTCTAAATTGAAATGTTCTTAAGACCAAGTTATGTTTTCTAACTTTACGAATCTTATGTTCTCAACGAATTTTTTTAGACTAAAATTCTTATTTCTGAGACCAAAACATAGATTTTAGAACCTTTTTTTATCTGTGTATGAATCTTATTGATAATTATAATACAAGGTATCTAACCGATTCGAATATCGGATTCAGATTTGGTTTTAATTTTTGGTAATCGGCTACGCAAAATCTTTGTATATTGGTTTCGTAAAAGAGACAGGTTTTTTTTTCGGCTGTTTCGGTTTTGAAATACCGGTATGATTTAGTTTCAAAAATAGGTAAAAATGAGGTGCGCCGAAATTTGTCGTCATTACTCGAGAATTCTTGTTTAAATTTCTAGGAAAAGTCGAAAAAATGTATAACATTTTATTTTCTTTTTCATTAATAACGCGTCATTTAAGCTATGATTTATTCAAATCTATGGAGAGACGGCTAAGTAATTAGCATATAAACAATGAAACAAGTTTTACGCAAAGGTTGATTTTTGACGGATCGGTCCCATAGAAGCTATATGTTATAGTGGTCCAATTCCAACCACATTTTGACTGCTTGTATAAGTTTATACGAGGTTTAAAATTTATAAAATTGGTACAGATAACTTAAAAAGTTTTTTATACTAAAGGTTGCTCATAGACCGTTTGTATCGATCGTTCCTATGGCAGCTATATGATAAAGTGGTCAGTTTTCTAGTAAACATATTTGAACCAACTTCGGTTAGGATGCATAAGACCAACTTATATGCATATTCTATTCAGTTTAGTTAAGATTTCTCAAAGAAAAAAAAAGTTTTTCATACTAAAACTTGATTTTAGACCGATCGGTCCTATGGCAGCTATATAATATAGTGAACAGATTTGAACCAAAATTGGTGAAGATGTAAAGGACAATATAGAATTTGTTTGTGAGTTTGGTTGAAATATCTTAAAAAATAAAAAAGTTTTTCATACTAAATTGGATTTTTGACTGATCGTTTCTATGGCAGCTATATTAAAAAGTCAACCGATTTAAACCAAATTCGGTAGGGATGTATAACACATTACCAGATACACAACCTGCGAGATTGAATGATATATCTTAAAAAGCAGCAGAAGTTTTCATTCTAAATTATATCGCCGTCTCTCCATAGATTTTTAATAATCATATCTTAAACGACGTGTAATAAATGCAGCTATGTAAATAAAATTTCCTAGAACTTAAAAGTAAAAAGAGCTTAAAATATCATAATTTTCTTTATTCAAAAATTTAAGTCTCTTAAACTACTGGCTTAAATCTTAAACTGTATATTAATGAATTATAGATATATTCATTAGCTTTCAGAAAAAGTTTAGCTTTTAAAAATCGGTATTCTCGAGTAATGCTGACAAATTTTGGCGCACTCCTGAAAAAAAGTAATAAAAAACCAGCCAAATTTTAAAATATTCTAAAAAAAAAAACTCTCCATTGAAAAAAAATGTTTTTTGTCATATGGGTTTGGTTTTTGTAATAACCAAAAAGTTCAAATAATACCTTTTATTTGCCCAAAATAACAAATGTTTCATCCAATTAAACGCGAAAGACCCATATGTTATTGTTTGCGGCAAAGCTTACTGAATTTATTTCTGAAGTTGAATTTGAATATTGGATTTTTAATCGCCACGTCAATAAGTTGACAGTAACTCATCAATGAGTTGGCAGCTCTCTTCAAAACAACCATTAATATACTCTGTACCCTATAGTTATTGCACTATGGCGTATTTCAGGAAAGTACGTGGCAAAAATCAATTTTGAGTTGTTCCGATTAGCAAAAATTTGAATATGGTTCGATTGAAATTTTGTTCTAGTAATTTATACAGAAAATTTTATATGTTTGGTAAAATTTTTGTGGCGTGTGGAGAATTTCAAATTTGGGGTAATTTTCGAAAAATTTCAATTTCAATTGCAAACACAAAATTTTTGTTACTTTAATTGTTTTTAACAACTTTATAATTTTTTAAAAATTTGTTATTGCATTTTAAATGTTGACGAACATGAAATTTTGCGTTTGATCGTTAAATTTCTTTAAGTGGAATAGCAATCTCTTTAGATAGATCTTTTTTTGAATGAACGAATATTTTGCTTAAACTTTCATGTATTTGTAACATTTCTAAAACTATTTTTTATTTAGTGAACCGAAGTTTCCGGTATTTCGAAATCGAATCATTCAAAAACCGGAAACCGTTAAGAAACCGATATACCAAGATTTTGCGTAACCGATAACCGAAAAACAAAATGCAAACATAACGGAAAAATTAAAAAAAAACAATTTTGAAGAGAAACTTCATTGTAATTTCTCTGAATATTGGCACACATCGTATTTCCGATATTCTCTACAATCGCAAAATAAACGTGGATCTCAAAATACACGTCCAGGGTCTCTCAAAGTATGGTGTACTCGACTGCAGCCTTTCCATAACTGGATTGATAGAACGGTATATGCGTTAGATTTACGATTATATGTATTAACAAAGTTCGAAATGAGAATGTAGGGCATTACAATTGATAAGAAAAAAATGTCAACTTGTTCAATTAGAAATCTAAATAGCATACTCGTATGTACCTATTTGCATATGTATACTACTATATACATATGTATACATAAACGTATGTATTAGCTTCTTGTATATGTGCGCGTTCTTGTACCTAAGCATATTGACTAAACACATTAATCTCCTTTTCTCACATGTATATATTATGTGTAAGTGTATTTGTATAAATACATGTGTGTGTGTGTGTGTATGTATGTATGTTGTGGATACTTGGCAAACTGTTTCCGCATTTGTCCCATTCAGAGTCAATTGGGAGACTAGCGTTTGTTTTGAGGCGTTGATAAATTTATGCACCCCATTGGCGCAGCTTCCGGTTCCATTTGGCTCAACTTCTATACTAAATTTATAGTTTGTATGCGTATGCGTATGCGTATCTGTGTATGTGTGTATGTGTTGCATCAAATGTCAACCGTTAGACGGGCTGGCTGGCTAGTGGAAGTGGTTAGCTCAATGGCACCTCATAAACTCGGCAACAAAATGTTGTGACTCAGAAAGGAAATCTTTGTTGTTGCAGATCAAAGGCGCGATAATTTCATCAGTTTGGCTTGTTTTTCTTAATTTTTTACATATTATTTTTGTTTTACTAAAAAGAAAACTGGATAATATGCAAATTGTTAAGAAATACAAATGTCGTTATTTTTGCAAATTGTACTATAAATTAGAAAAAAAATTTTACAAATGTATTTGGTTTTTCTTAATTCCTTTTTTTTTTTTTTTTTTACTGCAGATGAGTGTCATATGCAAATTTTAAATACAAATACAAATTAAAAATTTTCTTCTTTTTCTTAATTTTTATTTCGTTTTCTTTTTACTAAAAACACGGATCATATGCAAATTGTATATAAGTAAATAAACAAATTAAAAATTTTGTTGATTTTTAATTTTTTACTTAATTACTTACTTTACATTACTTAAAAAAAGGATCATATGCAAATTGTAAATAACAAACACAAATTAAAAATGTCGTTTTCTTAATTTTTATTTTATTTTCTTTTTACTAAAAAAAAAAAAAGGATCATATGCAAATTGTAAATAAAAATACAAATTAAAAATGTCGTTCGATGCTCAGCAGTCGCCGCTTGAAGCTGGCAATTAACCGCTTCCGACTTCGTTCTCTTTAGAAAGTCAAGCTGGTAATGGCACAACCCATGAGCAATGCTAGCGAGAGGATGACTGAGACGGCGCCATCGCGAGCTAACGGAATGAGCTCGTTGTCCGGCTTCAGGGCGTTGCAGCCACGTCCATCACAGGTGAAACAGTTGCCGTCCTTGATGCACAGCTTGTTGGCCTGAGCGGAGCTGAGGCAACCGCGTTGGAATGAGCCATCGGCCAGACGCTGGCTGTTGCGAATGAAGCACTTGTCACCCAGACGGTAAATGGGACAGACTTTAATGGCGGCATTGTATTCGGTGGCGCAGGTGGAGTTGGTTGAGTTGCCGGAGCACTGCAGGCAATGGGCGCGATGTTGTGGGAAGAGCACACGGTTGCAGCCCTCGGAGAACTTACACACCTGACACTCCAACTCATTGTTGCATGCTCTCAGTGTGCTATTGTCTAGCTCGCTGGCACATCCACGAATCGTGTATCCATCTGAAAAGATCGGAGATAGTATGATTACCAATTTTAAGTTAATCACTTCATTGGCACATACCCTGCACTCGTGCATAGCACAGTCCGTCGTTCGATTTGCAATCCTTGGCCAAAATGGATGTTGGATCGACGGCACACTGCACATTAGTCTTCGAGTGGCATTGTACGCATCCCTCTATAAAATGACAAAAGCAAATGGTTAAACACATATAAGTACGGTAATTTTAAGTAGTAAAAATCTACTGAATATATTGATTTTTTAACTTTGCTATTTATTTTTTAAATCTACAGGGTATCTCAAAGACATCACATTGAATTCTTAATTAACAAATAAACACAGTTGGTCCAGAAAGTGTTTTGGCAAAAAAAAAAGTAAATTAAGAACCAAGAATGATAAAATAAGAAATTAAATAAAAATCTCAAACAATAAGTCAAAACACTTTGTTAACAAACTGTATGTATATTAGCCACAAAGTTTATAAAAAAATGTAACTTCTCATTTATATACATAAATACTTATGCAAACTTATATGTTTGTACATATTTGCACACGCGCATGCACTATAAATACTCGTATTTATTTGCCATAGAAAGATAACACATCAAAGTTTGAACTAAAGATTCAAAAATATTCAAATTTAACATGACTTTTCTAGCAGTAGTAGTTTTATAAATATTTAAGCATTCAAGGAGCGGTTGTATTGATTAAAAGTGAAAAACTTTATGTTAAATAATTCATTCCTTGAGGGCATTAACTGGTTATGATGTTTTCAATTATTTATATAGCATTTTGGTTCAAATTTAGTTATAATTTAATTTAGAAATAAATTTAATATGGACATAAAAATAATCTCGATATCATTAACAATTTGTTATCAATTTAATTTTATTGACACGTAATTGTCATATTGAGCCATAACAATCCAAATGATAAATAAAATAGAACTCCATTTTAGGCTGCCGCAACAATTGTATACAAGTTTGATACATTGGACAGAAACTCCGTTATTTTTGGCAAAAACACCAAAAATACTTTTTAATATTTTTGAAATTTTGTTACCATTTCCATTAAAGTCAGCTAACCGTGGAGGGCTTTTTTCTGCTTGAAAACTTTGTGCATTTTTGAGTATGAGCCATTTTAATAATATTGTACTATATAATACTGTGCTATTAAATGTGCAGAATATTCATATTCAAGACACATTTTTTGTATTGTGTTGTATTTAATGTTTTTGATAGAAATATATTTAAGAACAACCTGATTTAAACATACTCCTGATTCGTTGATAAGATCGAGTAAGATTACGCCGGATAACGAAAATTGCTAATGTGTGTTACTGTACATATAATTATTTTAAATAAAAATTTTTTTTTTGCATATTAGCGCGATTTAAAAATATTGTAATGCATTGTTCATGTGTATTTTTAGCACAATACTTATATCGGGGTTTCTGTTTATGTGGAGTATTACATTTATCTTGTGAAAGATATAAACAAAAACAAATAGGGCCGGTTTTTCAAGGTCTATTTAAGTTTGATAACTATATCACAGATATTTTGACGTAAAATGTATAGAAATTAATGTAAAATTTTAAAATATCTATTTGATAAAATTTAAGGAGACATTGAAAAACCGGCATATATAATCATTAATTATTAATCATTTTGTACGGTTATCATCAAAATATACTTATTTCATTCATGCATTTATGTCACAAAAAAAAAAAAAGAACTGATTCTTCACAGAGTCTGATAGGGTGAAATTAAAATTATGTTTTAGGGCAACTTACGAACTTACAAAGCTTCAAGTCTCTAGATTCTAGAATTAAAATAAGAGTTCCTCTACAAGAATACAAGAAACGGTATTTTCATGAATACACACTGCTCTCGGGAGCGTGCACACTTACGAGAGCTGACTGATAAGTAATCAGTCTTACCAAACAAACACATTTTTAACCACCCATAAGGGCCGAAAAAGCTTTAGGAAGTTCTGTCAATCCTGGTAATTTTGGCGGGAATTTAGCATGATCACTTTTGCATTGTCGACACAATGAGTAAAATCGAAAATCGAGCAGTCATTACACTGATAAAAAAAATGTTCTAAAATCAAGATTTTGGTCTCAGAACTAAGATTTTTGGTCTAAAAATTGCGTCGAGAACATCAAATTCTTGAATTAAGAGAACACATCTTGATTTTAAGAACATTTTAAATAAGACCAAGTTCTTATTTTAAGAATAAATGTTCTTAAAATTAAATTCAAAAAATAAAATAAATGAAAATTATTTTTTATATTAATATTTTTTTTTTTTATTTTTAAATTTTGATTTATTTATATTTTATTCTGTTTTAGTAATTTTATAAATGTTATTTTAATTTGATACGAGAGGGATTCGAACCGCCGCCTATTGCTTCACAACTGAAGCGGCCTCTCTAACCAGAGCGCCACGGTGCCATCATTTGTTTGATACGAAATAGTACGTATTTATACTTTCCTAACAATTTAAGATTTTTATTCTTATATTAAGATTTTTTAGATTAATAATCTTAGTTTTAGTAATTTGGTCTTAAAATAATCTTATTTTAAGAACAAAATATTTAAGATGAATGTTCTTGATTTTAGAACTTGGTCTTTTTTTTCAGTGTAGTCAATAAAATTCCGCCTTTTTTTTACCGATTAAGTGTATATATACATATTACTTAGAGTTCAAAGATGAAAGCAATGAAGTGGCATATCAGCAAACCTATGTAGCATACAGCTTTTGCGCGACAAAAATAACCTGTGTTGCCAGAACATTTTGGGTTGTTTTGCAGAAAAAGCCAGTGTTGAAAGATAGTTTAGTTTTGTTTCTTGAAAATTCGGGCCTAACCTAGTTTAATTGACCTAAACTTGTTGTGTCTTTCTGCAACGCATCTGAAATTTATTTATTCATTTTATACCCTGAGCTCATGAAAATGGGCAAAAATAGGTATAATGTGTTTGGCAGAATGGGGGCGTGGCAGACCCCCAAAGCATATATATTCTTGATCAGGATCAACAGCCGTGTCTGTCCGTCCGTCCGTCTGTTTGAACGCGTCGATTTTAGAGACCATAAGAGCTAGAGACTTCAAACTTGGTATATAGGTTCCTGGTTCAAGTTTTGTTTTTATTTTTGGATCGAACCACTATATCATATAGCTGCCATAGGAACGATGCTTCGAAAATTAAGTTTTAGTATGAAAAAGTTTTTTGTTTGTTGAGATATCGGAACTAAACTGATATAATATGACTCTGGGCTTGTATTATACATCCTGACCAAATTTGGTTAAAATCAGTTTACTATAACATATAGCTGCAACAGAGACGCTCAATCGAAAAGTAAGTCTTAGTTTGAAAAAGTTGTTTGTTTTTTGAGATATCTTAACCAAACTATTCTATCGGCACTGCGCAAGAAGTAATTATTATGTTCGTGGTAGCTCACCCTTTTTGCGCACAGTGCAGAATACCAACTTTCGTGTTTTTTTTTTTTTTAATAATTTATATTATTATTTAATATTTTTAAATTAAACTTTATTTTTTTGTCACCAAATTGAATATCAGAAATTTTGGGCTGGAATATGCTTTCGTCACTAGACTTTTACCTCGTGTAGGGGCTTTTTTGTGGGATACAACATTTACTGGGTGTGCTTGTATGTGTTCTTAAACGGATATATACAGGGGTGCCACAGAAAACGAAACCAACCGAAAATCTCCCAAAAATGTATGGAGTTTTGGGAGATATATATTAATATATTGAGGCGTACCGAAATCGAAAGGAAGATGGAACAGTACCATTATTATTTTAGTATATTCTGCTTATCTGTTATAAAGTGTATTAATATACCATATATACCCATTTAAACACTTATCTTTTGCATTCTTTGAGTTGCTAATGGAATTTTAACACTGATTACTCTCAATTCGTAACAACAACCTCAAATTTAATGATTTCGAGCTTTCGAATAACTGTACATTATCTTGTTTACAAATACTTCTATAATATGATTCACGAAATTTATTTCACATGTAGATATGTACATATGATATGTGTGTACTTCGGAATCTTTAGTATATACTATCATCTTCTTTGACTCATGGCTCGACTGATGACTCATTCTTCCCGTAAGTAGAAGAACAGGCCTGATTTTAATTAAAAGTCCACTTACATTCAAAGCAAAGCACAATTAGAGTATATTTTAAATAAATTTTGATTTGTATACAAGTATATATAAAATAGAATACATACGTAAAAAAAAAAATGTAAAAAAACGAAACATATGTAAGCCAAGTGTTTGCCGGTTATATGTACAACAACAAAACACTCGAGCACAATAAAACCCTCAGTTATCGAACTATAACCAAATACAACGTATGCAGGTATGTGTGTTTAAACAATGATAAGAAACCGAGTCAGATTATAAAAAAAATTGTAAAAGAACTTTGGCAATTCAATATTATATAAGGTATTTTCACTAGTAATTTCCTTAGTTATATAAGTTATATTTAAAGAAAAAAAAACAGCAACACAAAAAAACTTTACCGGAACTAACATATGCCAAAAAGGCAACAGCAACAATCACCAACAAATAGAATTTCATATTGAGTATTTCAACAGTTGTCACAAGGTATATTTTGTATTCTTAATTATGTTCGATTCCCGAGTCTCGAGTTCTTTGTAGCGCACTACGACCGTACGGACTGAAGCTCAGATAGTAACTAAAATACAGTTTTAATAAACGCGAACGGCATTGACGCGCTTTTAGGAGAATTTATTGTTAGCGTTATCGCGATCGCCATATAACTGTTGCCGTGTGTGGCGAAGATAACCCAAATAGGGGATGACTAGTTCGAGGGAGTAGCACACAGCTATCTACATATGTACATATATAAGCAACTTTCAAGTAAATTAAGGTGATATTTTCTTCGCGTACACATATTACTTATGTGTAAATATATAGCCTATATACTCATTCGTAAAAATGTAAACATTTTTCAACAATAAGGGTATATTATCTTCAGGTCTGTCCCATTTCCTAATAAAAATCGAGCAGGTGAATCAATGAAATACTTTTAAAGTGACAAGGTTTTAAATTAACGTGTTTGCAAAAACAATTACAAAGTATGATGTGACAATGGACAGACGGACATGTCCATTTAAAAATATATAAATTTGGGGGGATGCCCCGCCTCTTTTAATGCATTACATATTTCTTCTCAAAATTCTAATACCCACTGCAATCGTCTGAAAAATTTGATATACGAAAAATGTTGAAGTAGGATACGAGCTGAGAATACGGGTATCAAGCGCATGGCTATTGTACACTATCATCCGTCTGTCTAATTGTTGTTTGTGCATACTTTCAAGTTCTGTTTGCTTTAATAATCTATTGCTTCGGTCACGTTCAATATTTTCAAACTTCATTATTCGATCAGCACCCATCGCGAAGACTTCTGTGCTACGAATCTTAAATCTGTTTCTTTTATTTATATTAAAGATATTAAATATTAGAAAAAAAAAATAACACTGAACATTTTTAAAGTTGTTTTTTCTCATCTGGGCTGTCAGAAAACTGGATTTAGTAAAAGTTACAAAAAAAAAAATGGATTTGGTGTTACAACAAAAATAAATTTTGGTATAAAGTGTTAACACGAAATTTGGTTGCTCTAGCTCTTATACCATATTTTCGAGATCATGGGTTTTTACAAATTAATTTGTATCTTTGAAAGCAGAAAGGACGCATATTGTCTGATTGTTTTTTTACGTTTATTAAAAAAAAATTATAACAAAACATGTAATATGAAAATTACATTCAAAAATGTGTAACAATTGTTTAAACATTATATTTTTGCTGTGTGGGCTTTATAATAGGATCCGCAAGCTAATCGGCCTTCTTCACAGTGGGAAAATCCGCCAGATTTGCATATATAAATTGAAATCAATATCATATTAAAATCCGTTTATGGAATGCCCTTATTATATTTTTTTTTTTGCCAATCTCATCCGCAGCTCTTGTTGGAGCAATCGAAGTAGGAAAGTTATCGATATATCGTGTCTTATCATCGCAGGCGTTGCCAGACTGTATAAAGTACTTATAGAATCAGGTGGCACAACAAAGATGCATATATGTAAAGTAGCGTAAAACTTGTAACACGATTATTTCGCTGTGCCTTATGTGCTCAGCTGCCATATTAATTCAAACTGCATCACACAAGGAAATCAGAACATGACACTAATGGTGTGTGTCTGTGACTATTGGCAACACCGCCACTACTACAATCGTAGGTCAATTCAGCAAGCGGCTGGTGACGCCGGCAAGGGTAAGGATAACTTCGTACGTCGACTGCCATTGCAGCTAGATGCCATCACTGCCAACTACTGGCTGCGTGAGCTGCTCCAACAGAAGGTGCTGAGTGAAAGGCTAGAGCGTGAGCATGGCGTTCAGCTGTTATGGTTAGCATTGTGTCCGCCAGAGCGCGACACAATCGACTACAAGTGGTCGGATATGTTGGCCCATACAATATGGGAACACATTGAAGTTGAGCACTTGATGTCCTGGCTTTCCACACTAGGTGGCGGCTTCTCAGCACTGGGCGAACAGTTTGAGAGATGTGTAAGTGAAACAGAACAATAACACCAAGTACACTAATGCCTACACAAACACAGTATTTAACATTTACAGGCCGAGACGGCTGGCAAAATCTCGCTGCAACAGCTGACGATTGGTCTGCGTCTGGGTGATCCGTTCCTGCAAGCGCGTTGCAAGCTATACTACAGCATATCGTTAATCCAGCGCGGCCAACTGCGCCAGGCCAAGCATCTAATCCGCACCCAATACCGATTTGCGCTCCAGCACAAGGAGTTCGACCAGCGCCTAATGCGCATGTGCCTCGGGATTTGGCTGCGTCTGCGATTTGAGTATGAGGAGCGCAGGAGTCGTCGAGAATTGGAGCACCCTTACTGATATATATATAAATATACGTATGTACATTCAATCTGTTTGATGTTGGATTAGGTTTATGCATAAAATGGAATTGTTCTTGGTTAACCGATAGTCTTTAAGCTGCAAAATATACAATTTAGAAATTCAAAATATGCATTCAATATACATTATTTTTATTTAATATTGTATGTGTGTATATGTACGTATCAAATGCATTTTAACATTTCAACTGCACTTGCTGTGCCGGCACCAAAACACGCACAACGTTCTCATCCTCATTTCAGAACATCCAAATTTTGTACTTAAACTACGCAGTTTTGTTTCTATGCAAATAGTTGTATATGTAGATTAATTAATATGCTAACAAAAAAAGAATTGACGTCACGAGTATGTATGTATACATATGGCTACAGACACATCCATAAATTAACATAAATATTAAGTTGTTCAGTTCTTTTCAAATATATGTTCTCAACTGCCTTTAATAATTTCAATTTAATGTAATGAAGCGAAGAGATTCGGCTAAAATAAAACTAGATAATAAAGTTTGAGCAATAATAAATTGCGAAATGTGAAATTGGTTGAAGAAAGTACTTTCATAAGTTTTCATTTGATTTCTGATACAAGCTCGTCTTATAATTAGAAGATAATCAATAAAAGTATTAATCAGAGCAGCTTCTCGACTTTATTTAGTGAAACTACAATCAAACTAAGTGTTGTTTCTCATAATTCAAATTGGTTGAGTGTGAAACAAGTTACCGCAGATGTTATTTCTGAACACCATATACATCCATATTAATATTTTATAAAGTTTAAATTTAGGATGGCTGTTTTACATAAAAAAAAACAACTTTAAACTTAAGTCGTACAGACTCATTTTTTAAAATGTTTGATTTAAACATGAACCGAAAATTCACAGGTGAAATTAATCACATTAGGCTATCAATTTGGATGCCAACTACGTATCCTAGTGGGATCGGGGGTCAATTGTAGATTGACAATGCCAGAAATGTGTTGACTTGGGTAACAAGCGGGAAATCGACGCTGCGTAATCTAGTATATTTGGACTATTACTTTGGAACGAATCTTGACTTATTCGCTATATCAACTCGGAACATAACAGGCACAAAGTGAAAAACAGCGTAACAAAACATTTAGCAATTTCTTAATGTTTTTTGTTTTGTTTCATATAGAGTTATTTCCTGTTTCCAGTAGTTACCTTCTTCGCTTCATTATATGGATAAAAGTCCAGAGACTGATTTTTGTGGCATAAAGAACATTCGTGGATGGATGGATGTGTGTGTGTGTTTACTTTGTTTCATTTGACAGCCATTTTAATGCATATTATTAGCAGACCAAAGATATTTATATATTTATATGTATATGCATATATATATACACAATTATACATATATATGTATATATATAATATACATATAACATATACACATATATTTAAAACAAAAAAAAAGTTGAATATAATAGAAAACTGGCTAAAAATTTGACATAATATTATGGCCAAAATTTAACATATAACTTGAAATTTGCGGATTATTGCTTGTAGTGCTAACTTGTTGTTATTGTTATTGTTGTTATTGTAAAGCTTTTCCATTTGGCTGAAAGCCATTTACTGTGCCAGCGTGCCCATGGGATCCCAGGCAGGCAGTACAATAGGATCCATGTCAAAGACACGCATCACATCCTCGGGCACATACTTCTTATCGACAACCACCTCGAAGCCGAACTCCCTAAACCAATCGGCGCACATGACCAGATAGCCCTTTTCACCACGATCTTCACCCCAGGAGTTCTCTACACGCAGCTTATGCGCAACGCCGTTTTTCTGTCATTGGATAGGAAAGAAAATAATCAAATTACAAAATGGTCATGGCAATAACAAAGTTGCACTTACATCTACAGAGACGGCAGTAAAGACCATGGCATGCGTCATAGCTGATTCACCATAGATAAGACGATCCGCTTTGGAGAATGTTGTTTGTATATCGATGTCGAAGACCAGCTTGAAATCGTGGCTGTACATGAAAATAAAAGAGACAGTGCACCACCCAGAGGTGGAAGTGAGACAAAGAACAAGATTATATACATATGTATGTCAATGTTAAAATAAGATTTAATAATTATAAAAAGAGACAGAGCACCATCCAGAAACGGAAGTGAGACAAATAACAAAATTATACACATACTATATGTCAAAGTTAAAATAAGATTTAATTATTATAAATATAGTAACTTAAATGCTTGACTTTAAAATACTCTTTCATACCCATTTTAAGTATATTATCGGACGTAGCCAGGTAAAGTATTTAAAATTATAAGGATTCTAGAGAATTATGAAACATGTATTTTATTCCAAAAGGGAACATTAAAATAGTGGAAAGGAATCCTTTATTGTGAAAAAGGATCAGGATAGCAGAGTTGCTCTTTGCAAGTGTTCTGTTTTCACCAGTTTTGGAACTATTCGAGGAGTCTAAAGATCATAAATAGCTGGGGTTTGTTATTTTATAAATTTTTCAAAAATAAAAAAACACAATAGTTGTTAAATTTGATCTAAAAGAAATGCGATCACTTAATTAGATAAAAATATTAGATTGTCAAATAACTTTTGTTTAACCTAATCCACTCTACAAAAAATACACAGTATATTAATAACAGCAATTTCTGACACATCATCCCCCTCTTCATATTCATCATGTCTACGTCTTTGAACTCGCACGTGGTATCCCTAACTCGAAACACATTTGATTTATGTATTTATGTTATTCAGAAACATATCGTACTTACGAAATTATGGCTCTCTAGCTTTAACTATCAGATGCACATAGTTATACAGACTGACAGTCGGACAGAACTAAATCGACTCAGCTGTTGATACTGACCAATAATATATCGCTCATTTAAGACAGTCATAACTCAAAAAACGGCGTTTCGCGAAAAACGATTTTAACATTTTTTGTTTAGCACCACCTTGCAGTAAAAAAAACTAGGCTTTCACATGAAAGATATACAAGACATAAATATGAAACTTTACCCAATATAGATTAGAATGTCAAGAATATTTCTGTATTATAAAATTAAAATTCGTATTTTGGAGTTATGACAAAGCTATAGTACACTATTTTGCTTATCTTCAGCAGGCACAGGTAATAATTAAAACTGTACTGATAAACTGATAAATGACAACAAAAGAGCTAATACATACAATAAAGTTGAATATATGATGGACTAGCTGGCCTTTTTTGTTTAATGATAAGCTGGAACATGTTCTTGGTATTCAAATATTACACATTTTCGACCCAAAAGTGCATGTTTGTAAAAATATTATAATTAAATAAAATCTACCTATTTGTCAAGCTAAGATATATTATATAAAGAGACTTGCAGATGTTACTTACACATCAACATCCTCAATGCCTTGCTTGGAGGCGAAACGCTTGCTAACCTCACAGCCAAACCAGACAGCCTCACCCGCTTTCAACGATTTTGTGACCATGGCCAGCAATAGTTCGACGGACTGATTGTTGTATAGGACAGGTCGACCGCCGACTACATTACCTAAACAGTCGACCGTGTAGGCTTGATCGTAGCTGCTAGTAGGACGCGGATCGGTAACGAGGCACACCTTGTCCTCGACATTGAAATGCGGTTTTACATAACGCTCGTAGAACTCTAGAGAACTGATTGGCCCAATTGACTGATAGTTCTTTGATTTGTCATAGTACTCCCAGGTGAAAGTTTCGGCTGGAATGCCCAAGCAAATGCCAACCACTTTGTAAATCTCGGCCATTTGTTCCTGTATCTTGCTGGCAATTTCCTGCTCACTTGGCTGTCGTTCCAACAACACTCGCAAGTGGCGCGCATATTCGCGCAGCTGCAAACAACAAGATGATGGAACATTAGTTGGTCAATTAATTACGTTATTGTTATTTTTGTTTTTCTTTTACCTTGCTCTTCAGTATGGCATTTAGACGTATGCTGGACTCGCAGCTAAAGCTCTCTGGAAAACATTTCTTTGGCATTAGACCGTGTTTGATTATTAGATTGACCAGCATATCCCACTGTCCGCCATCAGAGGTGGGATCGAGCAGCAAAAACGATACCAATCGGCCATCAACCTTCTCGCCGCGTTGTGCCGTTTTCACGATATTGTTGAGAAAATAGTTGCATCGCTCGATTTTGTCCCAGTAAAAGAGGAACGCTTGAGAGAACTCAAATTCATCCAGATTGTAGTTTTTCATGAAGGGCAGGCGTATGCAATTGAGTGCTGCAAACAGCCAGCAGCGTCCCGAGCTGCGTTGATTGGTAATCGGTTTGCCCTCCGTTTCCACCTTGTAGTTGAACACATGATTGGTCGTCTCCAGTGCCTTGCGGGACAGGCACACATCGAAGGGATCTACCCGGGAGCAGACATTCTGCGCCAGCAGATTCTTCGGTTCGCTATAAAAATTCTCACGCCATTTCTTAAGTAGCTCCTCCGTTATGGCGCTACTGCTTGCATCTTTAAAACCGATATGGCTGGCGCCGGTGTTGTTATTGCTGCTGCTGTTGCCGCCTCCTGGGATGATATTGTTGTCAGCTGAAATTACATCGGTAAGGGTATTGCAATTGTCATATACTCCATTTGGAACTGCATTTTTACTTGCAGTTGCAGCTGCTTTCGCCACCTGTTGAAGCTTCATTGAGCGGGTAAACCGATACACCGTAAGTTTTTTAAAAGCTAATACAATTACTTTTTAGATTTATTGGACAAATCACACTAGATAGATAGTAACGAGTACATACGCATAAACATTTTTTCCCCAAATATGATCTCGATTTCAGGGACTCCAATGATCGAAATTGTTGATTTATGTAATTTATTTACGAACGCAAAATGTGCCTATAATTTGATACATATTTATTATTACGATTAAATATGTCATACTTATCTTCAAAAATGCAATATGTAAGATACTGTAGTTTGAATAGTGATCAAGTTCTCACAGCGAATATTATTTTACATACAAGTTTCGGACATTCTAGAAATTTTGTTAGTAGATATAAAACGTATGTTGAGTCCGGATCCTTATACAAAATTATGACATGCGCCATTTCTTTATTGTCTCACATCAGAATTTTTCTCTATTGGATTTTGTTCAGCTTAAGGATCCCCATCTTTAAGATATGATCTGTTCTTCTTTATAACAAATCTCTTCATTCCATACAGTTTTCGGTATTCCTATTTATAAATCTTATAAAAGAAAGTCGATACTCTATTAATATTAGCAAGTCTCGGTGGTGCAATATTTTTCAAAATAATGAAATAATATTTTCTTGCAATGACAGACCTGGATATAATATTGCATTTACGCATAATTCTTGAAAATAAATTTTTAAAAAATCTGTATACCTTCCATACTACAAAATTTACGTAAGTTCATTCTACAAAATCGATGGATGTGATAAGACTTAAATGAATCATTTATTTAAATAAAACGACTGTAAAGATGTAAGTGGCGAGCAAAAAACTGTCGAGTGGCTCAACTGTAGACATTTCACACCTCACCGCGAGCGAAGCAAGCAGGGGGCGTAGACCCCTTGATTTATATACAGTATGTCAACTAATTTTTTTGCAAAATAAAAAAAGACACTCAAATGCAACATTAACTTACAAATTTTGTGGTGTGGGCACTTTTTTTGAAAATATTTTCTTTGCAGATCTGTATATTGATGTATAACTTATAGATAAAACCAAAAAAACTAACAAAAATAAGTCAAATAACAAAAATAACACAAGAAATACAAATGCTTTAATTAAAGCACTTTTGTTACTTGTGCTCCGAGTGGGTACCCTAATCTTTATAAATAATTTTCAAATAAGGTTATTTCGATTTTCGGGCAATTGCCAATTGCCAATTTTCGTTTATTTTTTTTTTATTAATTTATATTTTTGTTTTTATATTAAACTGAATTTTGTTTGTCACAAAATTGGATATCAGAAATTTTGGAGCTATAAATTGCTTCACCACTAGACTTTTACCTCGTGTAGAGGTTTTTTACTTAAAAAAGTTTTAAGGTACGCCTAAAAGCCCTCAAACACACCTTTCCAATGATATATAAAACATATCTGTAGCTTCTATAGTTTGGAAACTGTTGAGGTTTAATTTTTAGCGGGATTTAGCGTTTCTCGCTAAACTAGCGGTTTTTTTCAAAAAGTCTTAGAACAAACATTTCTAGATTTTCGAATAGGAATAAATCCCCATCATTACATCTAAACTTCTTTAGCGCTTTTATGCAAACAGACAAATAAACTGACTTTTCATTTCATTTTGAGAAGTCCACTAAAATTTTCAAATTTATTTAAATTTTGAGCCAGCTATCGGATTTTGGTGAACGAGGTATTAATCGACGCGTATTTTTAATTAGAATTTAAAAAAAAATAAATTTTATCAATAGGCCCCAACGGCGCCATTAGCTGCAATCATAAAAATTTTTCCTTTCCCACTTACACCCCTTATCTCATGAACCAGGTGAGTTGGCAAAATTTTTAGTATGCCATTTTGTTAGTTAGGACTAAACCTATCGATCGGTATATGACTCTAATCGGACAGTCGTGGCAATTTAACATATTAGCTGTATATATTGCTAGTCGCCTTTCGCACCCTTCGTGCTGCTTCCGTCACTAGCGCAAACTGCCGTCCGCAGTGATTTCTTGTGGTATTTTTGTTATAAGACTTATTTTTGTTAATTTTTTGGTTTTATCTATAAGTAATACATTAATATACAGACCTAAAAAAAAAAAAATAAATAAAAAAAGGTCCTATAACACAAAATTTGTAAGATAAAGTTGAATTTGTGGGTGTTTTTTAAATTTGCAAACAATTAGTTGACATACTGTACATCATACATATAGTACATGTATATATTTAAATTAAGTAAGAAAAACCAAACAGTGAGCTACTCTATACAAAATTACATATGTATTTATCTATAAGGAATCTTATCGGCAATACTTTCTTTTGTAAGATGTCTTGGAAACTGAAGGCGTGGTCAAAAAAACCGAAACCGCTGCGCATAAAAGAAAATTGAATTATGCGCGGCGTTAACAGCTGCAGCTTATTAACTTTGCTGTGTGTGCGTCTTGCACTTTGGAGCAATGAGTGTTCACTTTTTGCCATTTGCTTTGTTTTTCACAGTTATACACCGACAGCAGCGCAGCGGAAAATGTGGTTCCCCCTCAACCCCCAACCCAACCACCCACGCAAGACTTTTGTTTTGTTAGATGTCATGAGTGCGCATATGTATGAGTGCGTTGTGTCAGTGTGTCCAAAATAACTCTTTTATTTATTTTAAAAATCGCTTGGCAACACTGCACAACAAAGAAGAGTAAAAATAAGTGCAAGTAGTGATAAGAACCATATACAGCTATGGGTACATATGGATGTCTGACTGTATTTATGTATGTATGATCTTGTAGGGATTGTCAGATAAACTAAATTGGAAAATATTTGCCAGATTGCTTTTTATCTCGATTGTAAAAGAGCTAAGCAATAGCGCAAACCGCAGAGACGAATGAGAAGCGAATGTTGCAGAGTGCAATTAAACCAGTTTAACGGCATATACACACACACATACACATGCGCGCAGACATGAAGACACGTAAAAACACACACACATACGACAAGCAATGAAGGAACGGGGAGAAATGGAAGGAGAGCAATATGCCGTTGTTAAACTTTCGCGAAAGCCGGCGCCCTGAGTGCTGATGCCTCAAATCTAAACAAACTAACACAAAGGGTTACAAAGCAGAAAAAAATATAAATAAGAGGCAGCAACAACAAAAACATGTTTATCCAGCTTTTGTACGAGTAGCACCTCAATTGGTGGGCAAAGGCAAAGGCAAAGGCAAACCAGCAAAAACAAACAAATTTGGGTGAAATTTTACTTTCGTTGTCGTTGTTGTTATATTGGGGAGTCAGCATGTTGCTTCTCGCTCGCTCCCGCACAAAACGAGACGAAACTGTTGAGCGATGCGGATGCCTCCAACACAATCAGAAGCAACTAAATCGACGGCTAAATTTTTCTTTGATTGCTGCGCCTGCAGCTGCTGTTGGCAATTATTTTATAATTCTTGCGGAGCGTTGCAGTTTCTGTTTGTGCACTATTCACTTACACATTCTAGAATCTCGAACGTTGATGATTATTAGTTGGCGATTGGAGATGCTTGCAACTTTTGATGCCCTTTTTTAAAACACTTTTGTAACAATGTTTTAACTTAACTGTTTTTTTTTTTTATAAGTTATTACGTTTGCACGGCAAACAAATTGTTGCGACTGCTAAATTCGCTCTATTTGTTTGCAATTTCTATTTATTAATGAGAAAAATGAAAATGAAAATGTGCTTTAGACCGAAACACGAAACAGAGTCCAAGACAAATGCTAGAGAATATCGATACAGCGATAAATTACAGGGCTGCCAGACTATACTTCCAAATATCGATACATCGATATATAGAAACCAATTAATTGGTATATTTTGCAGCTTCCTGCTGCCTGTTGGTTGTTGCCTTGTCGCGTTGTTGTTGCTGCCTGCGCTGACTGGACTACGACCAGGTCGCGAATTTTGAAATCGCTCATTTCACGCTGTCATTAAACTAGAACTAGATAAAAAGAAGAATTATAAAAACGTTGCATTGAATGCATGCCATATAACGAATCTCGATCACGTTCGTTTTCCTTTTGTATGTGCGCCAGTCAAGATGAGTGGCAGCACCAGTACCAACAACAGCATCAGCAGCAACAACAACAACAACATCAGCAGCAATAACGAAGTTCCAGAGGATTGCTCATTGTTTAAGTTCTACATGGAAAAGTGTTATGTGCTGCCGTCGGAGCTTAAGAATGACATTATCTATTGCCAGCGTGCATTGCGCGATTTCCTCAAAGTGCACGGGGTAAGTAACAGTAGCAGTACAAGTAGAAGTAACAGAAAAAGCAAAATCAACCTGTGACCGTTGGCTAATTTCGATTCCCGTCTCCCATCTCCAGCTGGTGTCCGATGTGTTTAAGGAGCAGGCCGATGCGGTAAGTTGCTAAAATTGTGCATTTTGAAAATTATGTATTATACACATTTTCTTTGTTTGGAGTACAACAAAAAAAATGTGCCCAGCACAACATCAGTGGTAACTGAGGCCGAGGTGGCGGCAGGGTTGTCAACTCAACTCCAACGAGCATAATCCGTACTTCAATTCACTTGGCTCAGTAGCCTAGTCCCCTTCTGACCATAATGGCAACCACACGTCAACAATCTGCAGTTTGTGCGCTTGATTAGCGGTGAGCCCGTGTCAGGAGCTCATATATATATATATATATATATATATATATAAATGATTTCCAGAAATAAGCACAATGGGGGAAATCGACTTATCATCGATTCCTACAGCAGTGGATACACTTTTTGAGTACACAGTTAGGTCCTTATAATTAATATGAAGAAGCTCCCCATGCAATTGTTATATTTTCCATTTTTCTATTTTTCTTAATTTTTTTTTTTTTATTTTTGTTTGGATTAAGTTTATGATGATTGAGTCCGTTTTCTCCATAACAAGGTGCTCTACTTAATTTGTGCACTTCTATATGTATGTGCATTTACGTATGTAAAAACTAGTCGGAAAGGCTATAGTCGAGATTTTGACCTTAGAAAGGATACCCGTTACTTATGTCAATATATATAAAAGTACATTGCAGAAATTAATTGTATTATTTTGAAAACATTAAATCGCCATAACTGCCGAGCTGGACGCGATTCAGTGGGATAATAGACAATACTAATAGATAACGTTAATTATTACAAAAAACGTATTATCTTAAGAACTGTGGATGTGGTGGCTTTTCCCCATTTGCGGGGGCGTGGCTTAAATTTGAAACAAACTTGATCTGCGTGGGGTATATAGAAATCTGTGTGCCAAATTTGGTTACTTGATCTCTTATAGTCTCTGAGATCCTTTTGTTTATACAGACGGACAGACAGACAAACGGACAGACGGACATGGCTATATCGACTCGGCTGTTGATGCTGATCAAGAATGTATATACTTTTTAGAGTCAGATATGCCTCCTTCTCCCCGTTACATACATTACAACGAACATAATATACCCTTCTACTTATTTTTTAAGTAACGGGTATAATAAAAGGTTATTAATAAGTGTACATTATTTGATATATGTATGTATGTATTTTCAAAAGTGAAGTTCTATTATAAATGGGTAAATAGTAATTTTCCCTATCATTTTGTGGTTGTATAAATTAATAGTTTGCTTCAAATTTGAATAATTGGATTAGTCGTTACGAAACGAACTAGAATTTGACTGACATGCTTTTTGAGGAGAGACAAAAAAAGAAACAAACTAAACTCTTTTTTTTATAGCAATATCCAAATATGTAAAGTAGGGTGCATCGATTTTTTTTTTCGTAAACCAATTCGTAATCTATGGTCAATTCTAAGATAATATCACCAAGAAAAGATTGTTCTAAATTCTATAACTCGTCATCGCTTTTTGAGTTAAAAAATTTTGTTTTTAGTCCTTGCATGGACGAAAATCATGTTTAAACTGGTCCTTTGATTCTAAAAAAAATTTGTAAGTCCTGGTCCTTACAAGAGTTTTGATACCAATCTTTCCAGGATCGGACTAAAAACACTAAAGACTTGCGAATAATAACATAACTTAAAAAAAAAATACATTTTGCAACTCAATAAACGGGAATCAGGAATTGATTTTAGAACTATGGTTGCTTGGTGAAAACATCTTAGAATTGACCGTAGATTACGAATTTGGGTTACCATTTTTCCATATTTTTTGGGTCCAAACAAATCATGCATAATGTATATTAACAATTTAAAAAATGTTTAATTTTCATGACATCTGCAGGATCCAGTACAGATGCAGCGCATACTGGATGAACTGGAGGCGGAGGTGTACGAGATCAATGCAGAGCAGCAGTATTTGATGTTGCGCCTAGACGAAGACTTGGACTTATTTTACAAGAAGCTGGAGGAAAACAACATCCAGACCGTACCTGAGTTGGGCAATGAGTACATCTCTAGCCTCATAGTGCCTTTAATTGGCGATGCCAGCTACAAAATCTTTCCGCAATCGGTTCTGATGCGCGATAATGAGGAGATGCTCATCCGTAAGCATTTTCTCATTTCTCAGGATGAAGATGCTGGCATTGAGCCGCTCAAGCTTAGCGAGCTCGACGACAATGTCCCTCTATTGCTAGTCAATCCACAAACTGAGACTGGTGACCGTACTGCTGGTGATCTCAAGCCTCTGACTAGCGATGGAATCGGTGAACTTAAGATTTCGCAACCTTTGGACGTGCAACCTGATGCCGTGCTTAAATCTGACGGCATCTTACCGACACTTTTGTCAATGTCATCACCACCATCAGAGATGCAACAAATGGAAACCTTGGTCAAGAAGGAGCAGCAGCGTTCGTTGCTGATACCGCGCGGAATCCTGCCTGCAACCGAGGGTCAGTGTGCATCGATATCTTCACAGCCACCGCCATTGGCTGTGTCCAAGCAGCGTGCGTCACGTGCAGAAGTCAAGCAGCCAATGAAACGCATATCGACTTCACCGCCGCCCCTGGCGCCAATTACAAAGATCATACCAACAGCGACTGCGACTGCAACACCGACTGTGACGGACTTTGAGGGGGTCGCTCAGAGTCGCATGAATCTGCGACAAGCACTGCGGCGTGCTCGCAAGACTAAACAGCAACCGCGCAAATGTGATGAGGAGGATGCTCTGGAATTGCCCAGTGATAAGGGAACTGAGCAACCGCCGCCACAGCTTAACAGTATGGCCAACAAAAGCAAAGCTGGTAAAGTGATGGAATCAGCTGGTGCTGGAGCAGCTCCAACTGCTGCACCAACAGCAATGATAGCCAAGAAGTCAGCGCAGCAAGCACCAAGTAAACAGTACAAAACGCGTAATGCGTATGGAGCAGGACGAAAGACGACTTCACCGCCACCACTATCAGTGGCACCACAGCAGGCATCGACTTCGGCAACGGCAGCAGCAGCAGCTGCATCATCCGCCACCAGAGGCTCTTCGGGCTCGTCTGGGTCCTCAGATGATTTACATCAGGAGCTAGAGTTGGAGCAGCAACGTCTGTGTGCCTCGGCGGCGCAGTGGCGTGATGAGCCGCGTGAGACGCGGGTGCTGGCAACCGAATATGGACAGGAGCAATTCCTAGGCCTCTTTGGACTCTATACACATGACATGGTCAAAAAATTGTGCCAGCGCCATTCGAAACGCAAGCGTCGAACCGTACAGAATGCAAGCGGCGTGGACTTTCACTATGGTCAACAGCTGGCCGCCATCGATGCAGTGCGTCAAAAGAAGATAAAGGACAAGCCAGAATTTCTCTTATCGCCCAAGGAGAAGCGTCTGCAGGCCAAGAAAGCGCATAAAGCAAACGCCGTTGCTAACGCTGCTGCTGCAGCTGCCAACCGCAAGAGCAAAAGTAAAACGCCTGAAAAACTGGAAGAACATCTGGGCAACGGTCAGACGGAAGTCGGCAAACAGAAGTGCAAGGAGTGCCGAAAACGTGCGGGTAAGTCGACATACTGGTCCCCTGACATATACGGATCTTATCAAGACTCAAAAATAATTGTACGCAAATTTGTTTTTTTTCTATCTGCATTTTTTTTTTCAATATATACCATATATTGAATCAAAATTTACAATTTTATAATATAGTTCTCTAGTTTTATGTTTTGTAAATTTCAATTTATATTATTTTTTTCAATATAACAATTTACACATGAATTAATTAATCGGGTGGACAAAATTCAATTGACGCAGCTGCACTTTTTCCTTATTTTTGCTTAATTTAAAACCAATATAGAATAATAATAATGAATATCTGCATTTGATGATAAATTAATTCATGTGATAATTATTTATATTACTAAAGCCTAGTCAAGAGGTTTAATTACTATATTCGAGATTTTTTAAAGTAAAATGATATAGATATAAATGTCAAGTTTAAAAATATCTCTTTGATAAAAGTTAAGAAGACATTGAAAAACCAGCCCTATGTATGCTAAAGATACCAAATACATGAATACACCCTTGATGTTTCATTTAAAAATCTTTAATTGTCTCATGCTTTGGCTGTTTTCAGATATGTGCATTGCACATTTTGTTATCCGTATCCTTATCCTTTGTACTGGTACTAATGAATTGTTTATAGACTCGAACTAAAGCAATTTTCTTTGCAGACAATTTACTGATGTGCCAGAGCTGTCAGGGTTACTATCATATGGACTGCCACGAGGATGTCAAGGGAAAGACTCAGTCTCCGGTGCAGACGCAGATTCAGACACAGCTGACTAGCCG
The DNA here is from genome assembly GCF_004354385.1 of Drosophila innubila. Lineage (NCBI taxonomy): Eukaryota > Metazoa > Arthropoda > Insecta > Diptera > Drosophilidae > Drosophila > Drosophila innubila. The sequence goes on from NC_047626.1 coordinate 29,495,631, forward strand.
TTGTCCACAGTGCAAGCGCGACTGGACGTCGACGGCCAGGGCTAAATGTTTTTCTTAATAGTTGCTAAGAATTGTTTTACATATGTATATCAAAATTGGCGATGGATTTTTTTTGTGCGCTGTCACGCAGTTTGTTGTACAGTCTATTCTGATCGTTGTATTCTCCATATGTTTGTACATATATTTCTATAATTTTTCTTTTGCTTCAACCTCCAAAATTATCCGGTCGAAATTTCCAATGAAACATTTTTATTTTTTCAACAAAGCACCAAATATTACATAAAAATCCTATGTATTTTATATTTGTGCCCATACTTTCTTTTTTTTAATTTTGAAGTCTTTAGCGCCTGTTTTTTTAATTCCACACAGAATAAGCAAGCGGAACAATCGTTATTTTATGCTCTTGCAGACAGAATTATTTTTTTATAATTTAATATATACATATGTATATTTTTTTTTTGTCTGTCTGTTGTCAATGGGGTCAATGAGAAAATGTTATTCAATAATAATTTAAAAACCTCTTACAGTTTAATCTGCTGGCTGTACCATATAATAGCTGCCATATACGATCTGCAGGAGTACTAAAATTTTCGGTAAACCGAAAATAGATGTTCTTTAATGTTTAATTGAATAAATTGTAATACTACACATGTGCACAAAGTGTAAGAATTTTAATTTATTAAGATTTTTAGTTCCTGTACTTGACAAGTGGAAAGGGTCAACTTTTAAGTTTGTCAGAAGGAGTCAGAAGGAGGCGTGGCGGACCGAAAATCAGGTCAGATCTTAGAGATTCTAAGATCCAGGACTACCAAATATTTGAATGTAAACTTCTTAATAAGGAGATAGATCAATTTTATTTCAAATTATAAAAAATACTAATTACAAAAGTAAATTTTCAGATTCCTGCTCGTTTGTTATTGTATGTACGTTAGCGTGGAGTAGAAATAAATTTTTTTTTCGCAAACGCTGTATCATCAACGGATGTTACGATTTGAAAGCAATATCTGTAAAAAAAAATCTATATTTTTTGTAGGTCATCCTGAGATGGCGCATCGACGATCAATTTTGAGAAATCAGTCAAAAACACAAAAAATCCAATTTGCGATTTAACCCCCAAAGAAAATATTTTAAAAAATAATAATTATTTTTCTTAATTAGCCATTACTTTTAGCTTTTTAAAACTGTTAAGATAGGTTAAAAAACACCAGACTTTTTAAGAGCAACATCATAAATCTATGGTTTTACGCTGAGCTTTTTAGTGATCAATATAGTTTAACGAGCTCCCATTTTATATATATATATATATATATATATATATATATATATATATATATATATACATATATATAATCATATTCCCCAATTTTATGACCGGTACTCGTATCTACTATAGTGCCAAACTATTTTACAACCTTTTCACAACCATATTATACAATTAATCAACCTAAAAAATGTATTCGAATATTTGCTAAAAATAACGCGCCTCATTCATCAATTGCTCACATTTCAGTAGAACATGTCCGGCTAAAATGTAACGGATATTGCCCGATTTTGGTATTCTTAAAAATTTTGTAAATCCCATGTTTTAGAAAGCAAACAGTTAGGGCTAAGTAAGAAAAACAATATTTATTTTTAAATAACAATCTCTTGCGATTAAATCACAGTTATGTCGAATTTTTTGAGCTTTTGACCGATTTCCTAAAATATATCGCCGATGCACCACCTTAGGATGACCTCCAAAAAAATTGATTTTGTTTACAGATATTGCTTTTATATAGTATCATCCATCGAGTCAAATTCACTCCATCCTAATGTACATACAAGTTGCAAGCTATTGAAAGTGTTTTGGCAGCAGCTTTAATCGTGTTTTGGATAAAATATAAAAGAATCTGGAGTGCCAAGAAATATTTTCGGTTGGTTTCTATTTCTGTGGCACCCCTGAATAATAAAAGAGATGGAAGCTTCTTCGAATTGCAGAATTTGTAACATTAAATTTTGTGACAAAAGTTTTTTAATAGTGTCAAGTGAATTTGCATTCTTCGTGAATGCATTGCTAGTCGCCTTTCGCTCTCTTTGAGATAGTGATTTGCTTGTATTTGAAATGACAAGCACATTTGTTGCGCAGGAATCACTTAAGCGACGTAAATTACTCAGGAGTTGATGTACACTACAGTTTCTAGTTCCATTGACAAATTAGAATTCTGCAGGATTTTGTTCAGTCATTTCAAGAGCTTGTCCCAAAATAAAATCATAGCATTTCATCCAATTTAAGTGATAATGTCTAAAATGGACGAATTTGTAAAAAGGTCGACCTCTAAATCAAACAAACTAGATTCATAGAATGCACGTTTTACTGTATTCAAGCCCCTTGTCCACGGGGACTGGGGCAAAGTGCCTTCCCCTCCTGGCCCCCCTAGCTATACCCCTGGTAGTAACCAAATAGTAACAAAGGTAAGAAAAATTGTTTTTTTACTGTTATTTTTATTTGGAGTTTTTCATTCGGAGGTCGTTTTGCTTCCTGTGCAACTATCCCAATAAGGGGTCCATATAAAAATAACAGTAAACAATGTTTTCCCCTTTTTTTATGTGGAGTTTTTCCTTCCGCGGTCGATTCGCTTCCAGTCTAAAAAGCCCGATAAAAAATTTAAGCGATAATTTTGAGTTTCGGCCCTATATCCATTCAAAATGAAACATGTACTAACTAAAATTTCTATAAAGAACATAACGATTTTCGGCCCTATATACATTCAAAATGAAACGTGCACTAACCAAAATTTCTATAAAGAACATAACGATTTATTTGTAAAGAAAAAAACACTAAAAGCGATTTTTTTATCTTTTTGTTTAGCATGCATTTAAGATTAGCCATTTTCAAAATTTTCTTTAATATTTCATCCCTGTTTAAGAATCAATTTCTGGCAACAGCGAAGAATGAGTGAGTGCGCCCGGCCCTGGTAGAAATGTAATATTAATATTTGGTCGGCTGGCAACCCGGGCAATTTAAAGGGCGCCAGCTTTAAAGTTGTGGTTAATGGGATGACTAGAGTCCATTTAATTCTTGGACTCTTGTAATTTAATATTAGAACCGGAATGTGCGTCGGATTCAGTTTGTCAATTTGCATTAATTTTGAAGTCGAAGCAGCATTTGACGGCCAACGGAAATAATATAGGCTCGGTTTTTTGCGAAGAATATATTTACTCTTACGATGGCAGGGACAAGATGCAATCTTAAGACCCCTTCTCGGTCTCGGCCCTGGGACGCCTTCGTACTTACATACATACATACATAAAAGCCACGTTATGATTACCAAAAAAATACAGCTTTACAAGTTTTATTGCCACGTTCCAACAATCAATGCCAAGCATTATGAATTATCATTAAAAATGTACATTCAAAAATACAATTTCTTGAGGACTGTAGACGCTAGAGCAGCCACAGTTAGCAATGGGAGAGGCTGACGGTACTGTTCCCATCGGCCAGTAGCGCCATTACATAGATCACCTTGACAGAAGCACATGAACACCTTTTTATGGTTGTATATGGTATCAGCGCATCGGTCCATGTTGTCATCGGGTCCTCGCTGCACGCACATTCGCTGAATGGCAAGATCGTAGTCTACAATAACAATTTAATAAAGTTGTATACATTAATGTAAGAATTAAACATTTATATAATTATTACCGTCGAGGGCGTAGGTGCCACCGCCTTCGATCACTTTGCCACACCAGCCACTGGCGCAGGGAATTGCGGCAAGACCGGGTTCCCTCTCAACATCAGTTGCATTAAATCCGAAGGGATCCTTGCAGCTACCAAGTTCGCCCCGTGAACGGCACTGATAACATCGACGTAATAGCGCTTTAAGCAAAATGTGAAAAGTGAAATTAAAATTTACAATTGCGTTACGCATCCGCACACACACCACACATACATATGCGCACTTACAGTTACGTGTGCGTGTGTGTGTTAAACAAAAGACTTCAAATAGCAGCGAACCTGATAGGCACACATACCGTCTGTTTGTATTGCATTGCTGGCAATTATAACGAATATCACAGAAATGAACACAGACGCTTGCATTTTATTTGTATTTGTATTTTTTTTTAACTAAATGAGTATTCTGATCTTATTTTTATTTATCAAATACGCTAGATGCAGTGAGAGCAAAGCAGTGATGCTAACTTGTTTCAATAGTCATGTCCAAACAAAAAACGGGCTGGCAGGCTTGGTAAGCGGACTTAAGTTAATTTTCAAATTGTGATCAATTTCCAAAATGTATCAAAATTTAGAAAATGTTTGCAGGGTTTTTTTTAGAATTTTGTCGAATTTTTGTACTGGATAAAATTATATAAAATTAAACAATTTCATCCGCTGAGGCACAACAAACTCGCAGCAATCATAAACAAAATTTATCTTCATTTTATTAAATTTCAAATCATTAAATTGTCAATTTATTTTTTTCAATTTTGTCGCCACAACTTTAAGCCCGGAATAAAAATAATGATATTTTAAACGCCTGGCAGCCTTTCAATTACGGTGTTCTTTTGATTTCATGACGGCCTCCATGGGGCTGCCACTTGGGGGGTATTCCTGAAACCGATTCGGATTGGGTTTCGGTTGAAGCAAACCTGAATTAGTTTTACGAACAACCCTTTTTGCACAGTGATTTGATTTTGGTTTCGTGATTCTAAAAAGCAGACGCGAAAACACAAATTGACATCGGAAAGTGTGAAAACTGAGTAATATAATTAGATTAATATTAATTGTTTATAATGCTTAAGCTGCAACCTTACAAATTATCAGCTCCTTTTCGTAATTTAGTTTCAATTCTCACATCCCTTTCTTAGCTGTCATGTCCATCTGGGACATCTTAAGTATTTATTCTGCATTAAATATTTAGTTATTTAATTATCAAATGTTGAAATGCAGGAAACTTTCGACATTCTCCATACTAAAATCACAACAAAATATAAGCAAACACCAAGTGTGGCCAAATAATGTTATCGAAGTGAAGGGTCTCACATAATATCGAGGTGAAATCAAAACGAAATCAGCCTCAGACCAGACTTTGCGATATCTTTTTGGGCTACTCACTTACCGTATTTTATTTTGTGTGGCAGCCCTACACATTTTGCTAGAAACATCTGTGAACAGCTGATCTGCGAAACCAAATCAGTAATGCTGGGTTCTCACTAGAGATGGACACGGGCCTTTTCGGGCTTCGTGTCCCGCGGGCCTCTTCAAAAAATCCACGGGCTTTGGGCCTGAAAATCGTAAACGGGCTTTTTTTGTTTGGGCCCGGACCGTAGCTAAAAGCCCGAAGCCCAATAGCCGCGATTTTACACTTACTTTATATATGCATTAATAAAACTTTTTCTGTGATAATTCACTGTTAATATCATTCACGCATATATATTATCGATGCGCATCGATATGTTTATCAAGTTTAATTTTTCTACCTATCAAATGCGTAAATAAGAGGAAAAAACATGAATCGCTAAAATAAGCAAATAAAATAAATCAGGTTTTTACATAACAAGTAAATTTCAAATTTTGTTCGGTTTTGGAAAAAAAATTAAGAATATAAGAAAAGTAAATATAAATTTGTCTATGTTATATAATAATTTCGGCCGGCCCGGGCTTTACAAATTGAATTCGGGCCTCAAAAAGAAGGCCTGTGCCCATCTCTAGTTCTCACTGCTTCACAATGTGACATCATATTTTTGACGACTTGCGATGATTTCAATGTGCCAAGAAGTCGTCTGCAAAAGGACGCAGTTGAGCAACAACAGATTGCGAAACACCCATCGTGTGGATTTATAAGTTCAATACGAAAGGTGGAACACGATATCTTTGTTTATAATTTACATTTATTGCTTTTACATTTATTGCAACGGCGTGTGACAATGGTGTTCACATTGGAACGAAACATTTTTGCGACTCCAAATTGTTGTCGCAAAGATTTAGACGTTCACATTGCTTTGTGACGTTGTGATCCTGCTTTGCGAAGCTTTGTGAACCAGTGGGATCGCACCATTATGAAACCAAATCTGAATCTATTTTAGGAATACCCCCATTTATTTTGTTCAAACACAACAATGGTTTGAGTAATGCCAGACTTGCAAATTGTTTTTCGTTGGCAGCACCGTCATCATTTTTCCTATCGTTATCCAGTGTGTACACACTGTGTTTAGTTTCGTTGTGCTATTTCAGCGAAAAATTCATCATCTCAATATCGGGCGTATATTTTTTTGTTGTTATTTTTATTCAACAATAACTCAAAGCAAAGTAACGAGCGTCAGATGCAGCAATTTACAAGCTAAACTTCAAATTTTGTTCAAAAGGATTGAATTAGCAAGCAGAGTGCACAAAAATAATTCGAGTAAAAGCTGCAGTACGTAAAGAAAAAAAAAAAAAAAACAAGCAAACGCCAAGAGATTTTGCAAATTGTTCATAGACAGACAGACAGACAGACAGACAGACAGAGAATCAAACAGCCTAAAGTCAGCAGCAGCAGCATTAGAAGCAGAAGCAGCTGTGCTGCGTAACATGCGCAAAGCAACAAAGCTGCAATAATAAAATATTTAAATAGACATAATCTGCGCGTTTGTCATACCTACAAATTCGCGACGTCAACGTCGACGTCGCTGCCGCTGCCGCCCTGCAACGTAACAAAACGGAGTAGCGGAAGCGTCGCGTCGCTGTTGGCGTAGGCGTTTTTAAATATAGCGAACACCTTGCAAGTCTGCTGGCTCTAAGTTCAATGCAACTTGATTGTTATTGTTATTATTGCTCTGTGTCTCAGTGTGTGTGTGTGTGTGTTTGTGTTGCTCTAACATTTTTCGTGCATCCCGCAGAAGCTGCCCAGCACCCAAGCCACGGAAGAGGTTAATCGGAGCAGTTAGTGAACAACATTACTGCTATGGCAATGGACAGCATCAGCACGCAAACAATGACGGGCAGTAATGCGCTGACATCATCCTTTACCACCAAGAAGAAGGATGCCGCCGCCGACAAGGAGAACCTCTGGTGAGTTTCTTGTGTTTCAATTCTCTTTATTGCATTTGTTTCTCTCTAAATAGTTAACCGACGTTTTGGGCTCACTTGATATTTACCATATGACAGAAACTTTATTTTGTTCGTTTTCGTTTTTGACTGACACAAAACAGCTGCTTTTCATCTACCTTCTTCGATTTTGCCATCTATCGACTTTCTTTAGCTGACGTTTGCAATAATTTTCGGTTACTGCCATCTCTTTTTCTCTTTCTTTGCTTCTCTATGTGTGTGTGTCCGTGTGCGTGCGCCGGCTGCAGGTGCTAATCACCATACCCTCTAACCCACCCAACCACCCACCTGAAAAGCAGCTGATTTCTTGCCGCTATTAAATTTAGTGCATGTTGTCATTTGGACAACGCTCGCCTAACCTCAAACCACGTTTGGCTTAAACACACAAACATACATACATATTGATATGCGCATTTTATATATTTTTGCGAATTTTCTTTTGCGATGATTTAATGAGTTTGTGGCCTAAACAAGAGCTAAACGCTAATACAACAATTACTAAAGGGATTTTAGAGAGAGAGCAAACGAGCGAGAGAGAAAGAGGCCAAACTTGCCGATGATTCATTGAGCAGCAAAATCGAGGGCAATGTCGTTGGCAGCGCAGTTGGCAGCGCACACCTTTTGCTTTATCAATTTTTGTTGTGTCTAATGGGCAAGACACACAAATTTGTACACATATTATGTACAATTATGCATGTATGTGTGTATAAACACACTTGTTAAATTCATAAGTCAAGCTATCGATAGTTCCAATTCATATGGGCCGTTGACAGTCCAATTGGAATTTGCATTGTCCAATGAGCGAACAGTTGATTTTAGCTGAGTCTATGCGTGTGTGTGTTTTCTTTTTGCTGCTTGCGATTGTGTGTGTGTAGTCGATGTTGTCATCGCTTAAATATCTACATATGAACAAATCGATCGTCAGGTGGCGCGCATGTGCAGAACAGCAGGTAAAACGCAGATCCATTTCAAATGAGAATGAAATCGATATTCCAAAATCTGTTTACATTTGTGGGAAACGATCTAAACACAGTTACTATTTGTACAAGTTTCTTGGAAATTTCCGATAATCATGAATTAGAAACATTGAAAAAGATATGGAATTTTTCTAAAGCCGACAGACTTCCCTTTACAAAATCAATATTGCTTTAAACATAATTGTATACTTAATATTAATGATGTAAATCTGAGCAAAACTTAGATATTAAACATCTATTTAAAATTGTAAATGGAAAGAATAGATGACTGAATTATTTGATCTTACAAAATTTACATTTATCGACAAGAGTTAGTATGTTTCGATAATAGCATAATTCGGTATTCCTCAGTCAGCTGAGATATTTCAATATATGTATATGTATATTTATTGTGTATATTTGTATATATATTCGATACGCTTCAGATTTTGAAGTTGAAAATGTTCTACATTTCTTCGATAAATACATCGTCATTGTCGTTGTCATCGTTATCGTTATCGATATACACTGCTTGGCGTTGTTGGTGCTGTTGTTGCCTATCGAAGTTGTTTTGAATGCGCTCCAATAAATCGGTGGCTACCAGAGCAAAATCCTCCCATAATGCATCAGGTGTCGAATCCGGATCCAGTTGCGTATCCGTCTCTAGATCTTTCCCTGGCTCTGAATGCGGCTCCGGCTCCGGCTCTGGATCCTGTTCCGCTTCTGCTTCGTCATCGACGTCGGCGGCAATTAATCGATCTTCATCTAAATAATCGGCTAAGAGTTCGCTAACCTCGTCGAGAATGCTACCATTGAGACACAGGGCTGTCGCACACTGGCCATCAATCAGCAGATTCCACAGTGCCTGACAGACAATATTTGCCAGAAACCAATCCTCCTGCTCGAGTGCACCGCGTAAAAGTAACGTCAATAGCTCAGCTCCACGTAGCTGTAGAAATGGAGCTCGTTGCTCGCCATCCCCGAGCAGATTGACCAGCACTCCAATGGCGCATGTGCGCAACTCGTAATCCTGTCCACTCGCCTGTCGTGTGAGCTGCTGGACCATCAATGGCAATCCATTGGCCTTGCAGAAACATTGGCGTGCCAGCTCATTGCGTGTTAGATTGCCCAGCACACGGGCAATTTCCACCTTGGTGGACACCGATCTCGACTGACAGCGGCCCAAAGCTGTGGCCAATTCCGTCGACAGCTCGTCAATGAGACTTTGGAGTGAACCAGGCGCTGGTGGCGTTGATACTGATGTCACTGTCGTTTGCTTGTCCTGGTAAAAACATAGATTGTGAAGGGCACCCAGCGTGGCATGCAGTAGCTCCAACATCTCCATAGCCGGGTGTCCAGCTTCAGTTGGTCCATCCAACGCAGCGGCTGCGTTCTTCAACAGACGCAACAGCACCTTGCCCAGAGCGTGGACATTGCCGAGACCGGCACCAACCTCCGCATTGACACTCATATTAGCCACGACCCGAATCAGCTTGATCTGGGCATCCAGTAGTGTCTCGTTAGCCGGCGTGCGTTCGCTTAGCTGCTGCAGCACATTCAATAGATACTCCATGGCCACATCGTTGTGATAGTACTGCATGGAATACAGATTGATTCAACTGTTGTTTAATTAATTCAGAATGATTTGTGGCTGCTGCTCACCTGAACGCGTGCCGACTCGTGCTTGGCCAGAATATTGCCAAGCATGTAGCCAAGTCGGCTGAGCACCGCCAGCAGACGCTCGCTGTCCTTAGATCCCTTGGAGCAGGGACCCAGCAGCAGACCAATGCGTGCGGCATAGTTAAGCAACGTCTCGCAACAGTCGACATCCTCGGACAATACACTAGATATATTGGATAATCATTAAGGATAACAGCTGGAAAGGGACTTGAACTTGTCATACCTTAGTGTGCGCACCACATTGGCCTGTACCTCCAGCTCACCCATGGACACCTCGGCGGCACGTATTAGATGTGGACACGCCATTTGCAGCTGTAGTTGCAATCGCTGCTGCTGCTTGGCCACATCCGCTAGAGCTCGCAGAGCTGCCGACAGCTGATAAAGGGTGTGGAGTGGCGGCCCACTCAGTCGGCGTGTGGCGCCCGCCTCGTTGAGCATTTGCAAGTGTAGGATCATTAGATCAACGGCTCCATGGCGTGCCAGGCGGCATACCAGGGTTTGTTGGCCATTCAATTTTCGTATATCGGACGTTGATGTCAAAGCTGTTACTGCTGCAATCGTCGCCGGCGGCAGTGGCTCCTCTAGCCCGGCTGCCCAGTTGCGATTGAGTGCATCATCCCGATCCTGGGCGCTGCTAGCGGTTAGAAAGCGTATACAACCATAGGCATAAATGCAGGCCTCCGGCTCGTCCAATGGCGAGGCGTGACCCAGACCATCGATCAGTAGCTCCAGCACATCATTCTCATGGAATAGACCATCGTGCTGCTCGTGGCGGGCTACCTTAAAGATTAGCTTGCAGGCACCGGTCAAATTGCTGCCCGTTACTCGTAGCTACAAAGATGAAAGAGTATTGCAAATCGAATGAAAATCAATGGAGGAGAATTTTTATTGAATTGATTAATTCATCACTTACCGCAAGGACGACACGTGCTACAGCTAGAAGGACACGCGGTGACGTGCACTCGACGAGACCGTAGAGACCGCCCAATATGAAAGCGCGCTTAAAGTTGCGCTCCTGTTTGCGCACCCGAGTGTACAGCTCCAAAAGGATCTGATATTAAGATAGATGTGTCAAATGGTAGGACCAGAAAATGGTTTAGAATTATGGCAAGATTATGAGAAACTTGGAAAATATGACACTTTCAGCAGCCACTGATGGGTCAAAGTGATCGGAAATAAGTGTATACCCACAATATGTTAAAATTGCAGCAGGCATCGATTTCTCTAATTTTTCTTAGTTTTCAAATACGAAATTTTTGAGTTAACCCAACAAAGTTATTAGAATAATAAAATATGGACATATCGGGAACGAAATACTAATGGGTTTTAAAAGCAAATATAATATTCTGCCAAAATAATAAGAGACTATATTAGAAGGGAACTATATTATAAGGCAAATTATGCTGTTTATTATTTTGCACATGTCTGTGTACGAAAAATTTGAATATTTTTCTTTGTGAATCGATTCTCACCGCATTGATGTGCTGCACAGTTTCAGCGCTGCAATCCTTGAGACCGGCATGCTGCTTGAGCAGCTCGATGAGCGTCTCCGTGCTGCACTGACCCAGCAGAGCTCCATTGCGTGCAGGCGGAGTTGTTGTTGTTGCCACTTGAGCAGCTGCACCTGGCAATGCCGGCAACTGACGTGGCGGCGCCAACTTTGTATCCAGACTGCGACGATTTAGTTTCAGTTCCAGCTCCAGCTCTAGATCCGATTTGGCTTTTGCTGGCGTTGTTGGTGTCAGAGATTTGTGCATTTCGTTCTGCAGATATCGCATACTGTGAAGACAGGAGAGGAGCAGCACAAGTGTGGTTACCTGGTGCATTATAAGGCGTCTATAAACTTACGAGAAAGCACTCGGCGGACGACCTGCTAACGCCACCTTTCCGTAGAGCACACGTCCAGGCTCACGTGGCGTTATGGGTCGCCTTGTGCTGACCAAGCGTGCGCCTCCAGCGGCTGTCATTGCCGCCGTTACTGTTGCCGTTGTCGTGGACAGGTCACCCAAAAATATTTTGGCCTCGCTGATAAGCTCCGCGGATGTCTTGCGTCTGCCCATTCCCGTTCCTATACCTCCTCCCAGACCCAGACGCTGTAGGGATTGTGTGTTGCTGTTTTCGAGACTTTTTTGCTGTCGCTGCTTCTGTTGCTGCTGTCGCTGTTGTGGTTGCTGAGGTGGCACCTCCGATGGAATCTCCTGCTTTGTTTGTGGAGCGGCACGCGTCTCGCTGCGCGAACGTCGCTTCAGCAGCAGACTCATCCTGCCAATTAACTATTAACGACTGAATCCAAATTTCGTTTCGAGTCTGGACTTGGTCCTGCACAAAATGTGATCCACTTTTCACGAGTGTCGTTGTCGAAATGCGCACTGGTAATGCCAGACGTCTCGTCTCCTGTCTACCTTACTGCCAGGCTGACATTACCAACTTGGAAAATATTTTTCGTTTGGGCCCTTCGTGCACCATGCCAACCAGCCTGGAACCCAAATGGGAGGGATAACGCCGAAGGTCGGGAGGGGAGGTAGTATTGCCGGGTTGTTTGCATGTCTCTTAAGTGTAAAGCGACTCACCACCAAGCTACAGTGGCTCGAGCGTTGGTCAAAATCATTTCAATTATTTGAATATGTTTTATGTTGGTGCGTTCTTTGTTTTCCCTTTTAATTGAAGAATATATATTTAAGCATTTAAGATATCTTATTATTATCGTAAATTGAAACAAGAATTAAAATAAGAACTGTTTTAAATATCAAAGCGTTCGACTTTTCGGGAAAAATCAATTTATCGCCTGTATTATAATAGAATAACACCTCACTCAATAAGTCCCTGGCCTAACTAATAAAACAACAACTTTTATATAAAATTTAATTTTATTCATCAATGTTATATTTTTTCAAAGAATATACCCTGATTCCATCGCTTATCTAACAGTGCGATGCCATATTTAAAAATCTCTTTACTATGGAAGTGTACTTGTTTTTGACAGATTTTAAGCAAACGCGGCACCCAATTTGAGAACAGCTTTCTCATGCTCAAATTTTTATGCTAGAACTTGAAAATATATTTATCTGAGACCATTAATTCCTTGTCTCCCTCAACTTCATTTTACGATCTAAAAATAATATTTTATAGATTGTATTTTCTACTTTCCGGAACAACTGCCGAATTTGGACGATTAGAGAGTTCTTCTTCATTTGTGTTTGTACGCCCACGTTTAACCTTATCATACTACCACTAACCGTTGGTTTTAACAAAATAGAGTCTGAATAACATTTATAATGCAATTTTTTGGTTTCAAAAATGTTTATTCCATCAACAAAATTTTTTTTTTCAATGCAAGAAAGTTCAGATTTTTTCATTGTTCAAAAAAATTAAAAAGGACCTTTTTTTAAGTGACGGTTACTTTGCAAACTAATAAGCTCAAATTTGAACACAGTACTTCTAAAGGAATGAAACTTTCGAAAAAAAAGTATGGATTTTTTTATTAGTATAAGTATTTAAAATTCGATCCCATCGATCTATATTTACATCACTAATTCAGTCCATATATCATTAAAAAGAATATCAGGATTGCCAAAGAAATCAAAACTAACCGAAAATGTCCTAAAACTCGGTTTGTAATGAATAAAGTTGGTTTTGATTTGACAATTAAAAAATTGGTAAATATTGGCTATAACCAAATAGATTAGTTTTACTTAATACCCATAGATATAATTAGGTAAAGAATTAAAATAGTCCTTCAACCACTGTGTGGTGCACGACACCTTTGAATAAACAATAGAAGAGAACAGTTAAAAACCAAAAGTCGGAAAGCGGGCAATCGATATTCGCAGCTCGCAGTTTTTGGCACGAATGCGCCATTATATTGAGAAGGAGCTGGCGTCCAGTTCCCCAAATGAGTATCCGCCATTTGCATGTCATTCAGTCAGTTAGTCAGCTATACAGTTAGTCAGTTGATTTGTTAGTCAGCGTCTAAGTGGGTGAATGAGTGAGTGAATGAGTCAGTTGGTCAGCAAAAGTGGACATTTTTCAATCGAAATATTTAATTGGATTTAATTGAATTGCACAAATGTTTTGCTGAAATTGCATGCTTCGTAAAATATTGACTCTGGTGAATGTATTTTCGAAATATACATATATATATATATATATATATATATATATATATATATAGCACATTTATATAGCACATTTATATATATATTTTGTGTAAAGAAGAAAAAAGAAGGCGGTCTGTGGTCTCATAAATAGCACAGGGATGCAATTAGTTTGATTGCGTGGCATGACACAGTGTTAAGGATTGTGGATAGAGGATTGAGGATTGTGGTTCGTAGTGACATGAAATTGGGGCAACGTTAATGTAGATTGCAAAAATGTGATAGCCCACGGAACTGACTCAATTGTGGTTTTATGATTTTGGTTTTGGTGTTTTTAATATTCCCATTTTTCCATTTGTTTTTCTTTGTCGCAGGTCAGCGATATTGAATGAAGTACAAACACAAGGCAGCACAAAATTACCATCTAACAAATCAGTACTAGTATTAGGTGACAATGCCACTGGTAAGACGACACTCATCGCAAAGCTGCAGGGTGTGGAAGATCCGAAGAAAGGCTCCGGCCTGGAGTATGCCTACATTGATGTCAAGGATGAGTACAGAGACGGTGATTGTTTTTTATTTTCATTATATGATTAGATTTAACCAATTTTTTTTTTTTTATTTTTACAGATATGACGCGCCTAAGCGTTTGGGTTCTGGATGGCGATCCAGGGCACACAAATCTGCTGCACTATGCGCTAAACGAAACGAACTATGCACACACCCTCGTCATACTAACAGTCTCGATGACACAGCCATGGGGCTGGCTCGAGCAGCTGAATCAATGGATTAAGGTGCTGGCCCAGCACATTGAAAGCCTGCAGCTGGATCCCAAAGAGAAGGAGGCGGCACGTCAGCGACTGGCAACGACGTGGCAAAGCTACTGTGAGGTGGGCGATGATCTGGATCCTGGTTCGCCAGTTAAACGCACCATGCACAACAATTCAATCGATGAGGATGATCTGTTGCCGCTGACAGAGGACGCACTAATTACAAATCTGGGCCTGGACATTGTTGTTGTCGTCACAAAGGTGCGTACACCAAAATTCTCGAAAATTGTCTGTCACCTATTGAAGTTTTTTGAACTTGTTTTGTAGACGGACTACATGACAACGCTGGAGAAAGAATACGAGTACCGCGATGAGCATTTCGATTTTATACAGCAATGGATACGAAACTTTTGCCTGCGGCACGGCACCTCGCTCTTCTACACGAGTGTGAAAGAGGATAAAAACTGTGATCTCCTTTACAAATATCTAACGCATCGAATTTATGGTCTACCATTCCGTACGCCAGCGCTAGTCGTTGAAAAGGATGCGGTGCTCATGTACGCATAAAATCTATTTTATATCAAATTCATTAGCTCTAGATCCTGTTTGTTATTGTTGTTGTTTTTGCAGTCCGGCGGGTTGGGATAGCCTAAAGAAAATAAGTATTCTGTATGAGAACATGCATGCGGTCAAGGCAGAGAATCATTACACAGACATAATTAAGGCGCCGCCAACACGAAAGGTGTGTATAAGTATGCTAATAATAATCGACGAACAATTTGATAAATTTATCATTTGTTTTTTTTGATGTAGGCGGTTTCCAATCGCGAAACGGAAGTACAAACCGAGGACGAACAGGCCTTTTTGGCACGTCAGCAGGAGATTCTCAAGCAAGGCGGCCAGGTGCGGGGTGAATCACCGCTACGCTCACAGGGCGCCAGCGCTGGCGGCAACAAGACTGGACCACGGACACCCGGCAGTACCGGTCAGAGTTCTCCGAAAAAGGTTCGCACAGTTGCACTTATGTGTTTAAATATTTGCATGTTAAAAATGAAATTTGTTGTTCAATGCAGATTGATCCCAAGCTGACGCCAGCCACGCCCGGCGGCGAAGGTGTGCTCGCCAACTTCTTTAATTCACTGCTACACAAAAAGTCAGGAGGACCTGCCGGTGGACCGGCTGGCGCTGCCAGTCCAGGTGGTGGCATGGGCACTCCACGCACTTCCAATGGCACTGATGCCCTCATGACGGCCGAGAAGCTAGCGGTTCGCTCAGATGCTGCTGCCGAGTTGGATCGATTGGCGCGCAGCGTAAATAAGGATATCGATTTGTCCCAAAGTGAGTGTTGAATGTGTTCAGCTGACTCTACAACAACACCAGCATCAGCAACAACAACAACATCAACATAAACATAATCATAAATATTAACAGCAGTAGCAAAACCAGCACACACAAGATCTAAAACAACTAGATCAACAGTGACAGCAGAACACATTTAATCATAATGTAAAAGGAAAAACTCAATGACACAGACTTGAAATTTGATACAGATCTAAACATTTGGCAAGCTACTGCACATACAATGAGCAATTAGCATAACGACATGTTAAGAGCAAGTCGAGCTTAAATGAAAAACAAAGTTAATTGTATATCGGTATCGGTGTTCTATAAAACAGCCATGCAATGTTGAAATTATCGCAGTTTATAGTTAAAGTAACATTTGCATTTCGCACTGATTGTGTAGCGTTCGTTGAGTTCATAAATTGCTTAAAGATTACAAAAATTTATTGATAACAAAAATAAATAACAAAAATGGAAGACAGAAATCACCACAAACGTAAATCAAGCGCAAATGTAAAAGAACATATATAAATCGGCTATGCTTGAATGGATACATTATTCAATGGAGATTCAGCACAATCTCATCGTGCTCCTCTTCTTCCGCTTGTCCGTCATGCACGTGCTTATTCTAAAATAAAAATATATATATATATTTTTTTTTTCATTTGGTAATAGCATAGTTTGGGGCCAGAGATGTGTATAATAATAAATTATTTATATTATGTAATTTTTAAAGTGTAATTTAGAATGCGTGCAATGCTGTTGTGCGCTGAGAGATTCAAGAAGCCCATGCCCAAAGCGCCCACAGGGCGTGGCATATGCTTAAACACCCACACATTTACACTTAAATGTAGCTTGTATGTATTTTTTAATTATATTAATTAATTACACACACACACTGGCTTAATGTAATATTTGTTAGAAACATTTTTTTGGAGCCCCTAAGAGAGCAAAGAGACAAAGAACAACAAGTGAAAGCGCATCGCGAAATTTATTGAAATATTATTATGAGCTGCAAGCGAATATTAAATTGAAAATGTTGCGTATTTTGTTTTTCTTTGTGAATATCTCAAAAAGTTGATTTTAATATAGTCTGATTATTATTTTTTCTCGCTCAAAGCCACACGCGTTTAATTAATGAAGTATAAAGAGAGAATACCAGAAAAACACCATTATGAACTAATTTTACCAAGCAATTTTAAATGATAAACTACAAAATGAACTTAATTGAAATTCTTTTTATGTTGAAAGTCAAGCGCAACCAAATTGAAGTACTCACGACCAATCGCTATAATACGACTCAAAACCCATACAATTTATGAGAGGCATACTATAGGCACACATATTATAGAAAAAACTACGATAAATTCACCCATTCACTGATAAATACTTACTCAGCAAGATATATTTTGTTTTGATTGAATTATTTGTTTTTCCCACTATCGATTGAAAAAAGAAAAAAAAAAAATATTGCTTAAAATTTATTTATTAATGTGAAACAGATGAGACAGAGCGAGAAAGAGAATGATATTTGTACTTTTGTATATCGGGTCAGAATAAAAGCTTAAACCTCGCTACAATTTTACACAATTGTTTATATATGTATTTATAGTTCAAGAAGTTTTTGCCATATCTTTGGCCCATTTTGCAGGCGAAGCTGCTTCCAAGTTTCGTATTGCCTCTCGCTCTACACTGTGTCTCCTAATCAACTACAACAACAACAACAAGAACAATTTGTAAAACGTGTCCTACAGGATCTATTTTTATGTATAAACAAAATTATTATTGCATATAATAAATATTGTATTACTTATTAACAATTAACTGTGGAAATTATTTTAATGAACATTTATGGTATTTATTCTAAAAGAAGTACATAAGTACAATTACAACAGCAACATTATACAAAATATTTGAAAAATATCGACATAAGTGTTGACCTTCTATGTGAACAAAGAACAAATTTGATGTAAATGCATACAAATAAATATATACTAATATTAAATGCAACAACTACAAAATAGCAAAATAAACAGAAAAAAAGGATGATAATAAAATATATAAAGATTTCCAAATAAAAATACGAAAACAATAAGTAGTTACAAACTGTCCAAAATTTTGACACTATTAATTCATAACTTTTTTATATTACTGGGCGCAAGCACACTTTTTAGACCCCTTACTTTTAAAAAGTACAGATGGCTTCTAAGTTTGTTTCAAAGAAACAGACGCTATTATGTATATATCGAGCCGTATTTGCAAAAATGACGAAGCTAAATTTTTCCGAAATTTTTTTTTTATGCAAATGAGTTCATAAATACCAACAGCATCTGGACCAAATATATTTAATTTTAATTGTATAAATTTACGAAGATATTAGCCTGTCAATTATGAAGTAAGCGACACAGGACATACGACACGATGATTCAACATTTTTTTTTTTTTTAATTTTAGTATCGGAGCATTTACCATGTAGAACCCATAGAAACGATCGGTCGAAAATTAACTTTTTTGTTTCGTAAGACTTTTTAACCAAACTGATAGAATGTGAATTTAAGTTGGTCTTATACATCCTGAACGAAGTTGGTTCAAATCGGTCAACTATATCATATAGCTGCCATAGAGATCAAGTTTTGGTATACAAAAATTTATGATTTGTGAAATTTCTAAACCAAACTGACTGAATATGCATTTAGGTTAGTCTTATACATCCCGACCAAAGTTGGTTCAAATCGATCCACTATATCATAAAGCGAGCGAAGCAAGCAGTGTGCGGAGCCACCTAGTTTATCTTGGATTCAGCCATTCAAATTCAAGAAATTTAGAATTTTTATCAAATCTCAACAATTTCAAAAATTGCTTTGGCGTTGTTTTTGAGCTGAAAGAGATTTTTAAAAGAAATAAATGTATCATAATATCTCATTTTATAGGCTCAGAATGTTCAAACGTGTGGACGATTGTAATACTTCTCGTTGTACATTGAATGTTGACTGGCTAGTTAATCAAGAAGACTTTGATTGAATTGATAAATTAAGCATTTGATTCGCTCCTGCGAGAGATTCATAAGAGATTGGCAAATCAGAACTGGAAATGCAAAAATCTGAAGCTCTAGAGTCTAGAGCTAAGAATAATAAGCACCATAGCAATAATGTAAGCCTAAACGTTAACAGGAATGTCTTTTAATATGGAACATTTTATGAATGATGTTGCAGTCGCTTGAGATGATAATCAGGTTTCAATAAAAGAATACGTTGCTTAGGCGAGCCGTGCTGAACCAGCTCATAACATTTTCACATCATTGATGTTTTCATTTCGATAATGATTTTCACAAAACGCCAATTCCAGCTTGTGTGAGAGTGTATGTAAACAGCCGGATGTGTGTATGCCCAAGGCCTGTGCCTGCCTGGTTTCATTCTAGAAATTGTGAAAAGTTGGCGCCTGGCGTCAAAGGAACAGCTGGCAGCTTCTACACTGCCCCATGCTTGCCTTGATAGTTGCAAGGATAACACTTTACTTGACCTTTGTGTGTAAACGTTTGATAAATGATGACGCCGCCTCCGCTGCGTCCGCTTCCCCTCTACTGCCACTACCACTGCCTTCTCTGCTACTTCTGCTGCTGTTGGCACTTCCATTTTCCGCTGCCTTTTGCTACTTTGTTGATACATATTGCTGTATTGTTTTAGCTCGCATCCTTGCGTTCTGACTATGCTGCCAAGTTTCTGGTCTGTAGCTTAGCTCCTCTGTTCCCTTCGGTGTCATTCTTTTATCCTTCAGTACGCCAGGCGGTTGATACGTGCTCATTTCGCTTATTGCTAGCGGTGCCTCCTTTCTGACTTTGGGTCTTGCCAGCCCCGATTTAGCTCAATATTGACATTGGTTCTGATTTGATGTTCAGCTGCACACATACTATATGTATGTACATTTGTACCAACCATACACAAGCACACATAACAATGTATCTACGTATGTCCAATGAACATCGTCCATATGTTTCCTATTTACAAACATGTATGTTTGTCAAACACGTACCAATAGCACTATTTAATCATTTACACACACTATCGAGCAACTTTACTGAAAATAATGCTTAAACACAACTTTATACAAATTCGGTGAAATTTTGAATGCAGCTGTAACATAATCAGTTTGGAAGACAGTCCACGCTAGTGACGAAGGTTGCAAAAGGCAACCAGCAATACTTGTATACAGAGGAAGATCGGATGGACTTACATATATACAAAACTATTTTGCCAAAGAATTTTTTTTATTCTGGAATAATTCATATATTGTATTAATATTCTTCGTCACAAAATTGGATATTTATTTAATTTAATCCTTCAATGTGATACAAGTAAGAACAGAAGTTGCTTGACTATTAATCTAGAGTCTAGATTCTAGACCCTTTACTGTTTTGTACCATCTTTTGGTCGATTATAAGGCTGCATCGATAGCCCACGGAGATATCGCCTATATGCTGCCATGACTGGTATTCTTGATATTCCTGCAAAGCTAACGAGCAATATGAGCAGCTCTGTTAAGGTAGGAAATGATTATTCTGAAACCTTTAATACCAAGCGAAGTCTTAGATAAGGTGTAGCCGATCTCACATCCCTGTTAAGCAATTAAATATATCTAGTTTAAGTGTTGCCAGATTAAACCAGAATCAATTGATAATTGAGAATTGAAGCGAATGGACGTGTTTTATTTTAATCGGGTACAAAGGTGAATTTCTCTTTTCTATGCTCTTCTGATATCTTCTGATAGAGAGGGCAAAATGGATACGCTGATGTTATTGTCGTCATTAGTCGCACCTAACGTGAAGTAACAGCGGCAAGCAATCAAGAAGGTCAGATTTCTGAACTGGGATCAGCAGTAAATATGGGCAATACAAAGTTTATGGTGTGCTCAAGCAGGGAATTGCGGTGTACTGATTTCAGCTGACTGCAGGAAACTAAAGCTTTAAGTTCGTCAAGGAATTTATTTACCTTCGCACTGCTGTGACTAATTGCAATAATGTCAGCCTGGATATTAAGCGGAGTATAACACTAGCCAACAGGTGAGACTTTTGACTCAGTAGGTAAATCAACAGTGAAGCATTCTCTTGACAGATGAAGAGAGGAAGATCCCAGATATGTTGCCAAGACCAAGTGGCTTAAGCCCTGTGAACCAACTGACGGAGACGCGCAAGAAACGCGTGGAGGTAACTTGTGCATCAGGGTATGCCCCAATACGGGAACAGGCCATGCAATAATACTGTATAGTACTTTTGAAGGCTCTAACTTAAAAATGGCTCTCGAAATGATTTTTTTTTGATTTGCGAGGCGTATTTTTGAAGTGAATTGCTTTTGAAAACAACGGTTCGAAATGTCGTTTGTTTTTTCACTTTTTATTTCCAGTTTCAACACAATTTTTAGGTTTATAAATATTTTTTATATTTATCCAAATCAATAGCTTTTTTATTAAATTTTATAAATAATTCAATTTAACTCAATAAATATTACATTTTGTCAAATCTCTTAACAATTTTTTAGACTCTTGAAAGCAATGCTTGCTTGTTTTCAGGAACACCACCAATTGCTTTTGGGTTGGTTTGGCGGTGTAAAAGATTTGTAGAACACCTCTGGATTAAAAAAAACGCGGCTGGAACTTTACCTCACATAATGGTGCGGAAAATTGTTTAATACAATTTTTAAACAAATTTACGTAATGAACACAAAAAATGGGTGTAAGATGAAGAAGTGCTATAAAAAATAATTCGCGCTTCATCAAGGCCTTTACACACAGAAGTATTGCTATAAAAATTTCACACGTATGAAGTTGCTTGCTTCCCATATAAATACTTGCTAGACAATTAGTTATAAAAATGTTAAAGTTTTTCACTATCGTATTAAAGTGCTTTATATTTTAATGATTTTCGAAAAGCAGAATAACATTAAACATGTGATTTGCACTGAAACTTCAAAGTGAATTTAAAAAGAAACCGCGGATGAGCCCAAAGAAATATTTATATGTTGATTCATGATATTTCGCGGTCCATCGGAACCTATTTTTTTTATTTTTTTTTTATAAATATTTTGTATGGTTGTGCACCGAATACCTAGACAATCATCCAAAATTAAATATCAGGAAATGCTTTTGTTACACGATAACAAAATAGAGTCCTAGCCTAGAGTCCCCATCCGCTGCAATCATTTCGTGATGCTTTCATCACCAGCGTGGACTTGCGCCCACAGTGATTGCTTGGGCGAATGCTTGTGCTTCCCTCTGGCTCCACTTGCCAAAACATAATGGAAGAGCACTGGAAGCAACATGAGCTAAGACGCGTCCACCGCAAATTTAGAGCGTGCTACATATTTATTATTATGTCGATAAGAGAGTAGTTAGGCGGGTAATGAACAGGTTCTTATAGGCAAGTTTGATGTAACATTTTTATTTTGATCAGCGTTAATTCCCCTGTCGAGCAGTGCAAGTAACATAACTTTGTCAAACAATGTGATTTTGTCTTTGCTAAAGGGTGTCTGATTAATGAACACAGAGATAACTATCTTTATGTAGACTTTTATGTCGCTTTCTAATTTTGTTTTTATCTAATTGACTTAAATTCAGATCAATGAAAACTCATTTACTTAAATTAAAACACAAACGATTAAGACCAAATATGGTCACAATGTGAAAGACAACAACAGATTGATATTGTGGGAGATTGGTTAAGGTATCTCAAAAAATACAACAAATTTTCATACTAAAGGTCTTGCTGCTTCCACAAGGAAGTCTAAAAATCGAAAAAAAACATCCATACAGATAAAATAAGTCATATTTAAATCTTCAAATAATTTTTAGTTATCATCAAAATTTGATTTCTTTAAAGAAAAAAATTATTTAGTTCACAATGTAGATAAATATGTATAACAATTAAAATATTTTGTTGTTTGAAATTGAACCAAGGTTCGAACCCAAACCTTGGGTTCAGGGTATATAAACCAATTCGCGAACCGAACCGATGTCTTGCTCTATGGTTCGAACCGCAGAACCGAACCTTTAACAAAATTTATGAGGTTTGCAGCCTTGATACAAAATCTCTAGTGCCTTATGCCATTCGCTGTTAAGATGCAAAACCATCCCAAGTAAGAGAGATGCCGTCTAGTTTTGGAATCAATTCAAAATTATTGGGAGTCTTGAATAGGTAATTTTCATTGTTCTTTCTTGGGGCAATTAGTTCTTTAATTTGATATACTTTTTCCCCAAAACAGTGGACTTTTTATTGAATATTAAATAAATTTTATGCAGCACATATATTTTTCATTATGTGGTAACCTGTACAGTGTTTGTGTGGGAATATTTACAGTAAGAAGAAGAGCGGGGTCTACACAAAGTGAAAAAAGCCGCCAAAATAGTAATAAAAAAAATGCTAAATTGGCCAGCAATTTTGGAAGTGGTATTTTCTTAAAGTTATATTTTAATTTAAGAGCTATAGAAATGCGTACGCTGACAAGAACGTAGAGTTGACACACAATATATGTTTGTATTGAATTTACAAGCCATTAGTCAAAATTTTTTTGTTATTTTCCCAGTTATCAAATACAACGTGAATACTGTGGGAACGGCTTTAAAAACAAAGACAGATTTAAAAAGATACATTGTAGAACATTTTTTTTGTGAACGGAAGCAACTCTTTGTTGCCGTTTTCGTTTTGCGTGTTTACTGCGACTAAATACTCAAAAAATTAAATTTTTTAAAGTTTTGTGTCACCTACGGATTTGGTATCAGAGATTTGCAAATCAGCTCAAATCAAAATCTCTAGAGTTTTCTGTGGCACCCTGAATAATTCTTATTATTCTTCTTAGATTGCTCTTCAAATTCTGCTTTAAAATGAACTTTGTAATTTGCTATTTCGATTTGTTTGGGCGTGTTTGTTAGGGGCGTAGCATCCAAAATTTGAAGTTAGCTTCATCTGCCTGGAAATTCCCGTGTAATAAGTCTACAAACCAAGTTTTGTGTTTGTAACTCTTATCAACTCTGAGATTGTTTCGTTTATACGGACGGAGTGACGGACCATAACGAATTGACTGTTAATGCCGATCAAAAATATACAAATAGTAATGAGAATACATTAATAACAATTGCTTTGTGAGTTCTTTAAAGGAGTGTGTTGATTTTATTGTAATTTACATGACCAGCAGTCTAAGATTAATATATATTAGTACATACATACTGTTAATGCTTTGCCGTCACATTTGTCGAACTCAACAATTTGAGTTTCCGGTACACAAAGCACACATGTAACATACTTACATAAATAAATAGTCTTTGTATTTAACTAACGAGAGCATTAAATGTGGCACTTGTGTTAGCTCAAATGCACTTGCTTTTGGCCACAAATCGACATTCTCGACAAGACTAGTATATAAAGTTATTGCCAACTGTGTCTTATCGCCTTAATGTCTCCATTGCCGAGGTTACACTTTTCCTTTCGACCGCTGCAAATTCATTTCCAGCTGCCTTTTCTGTGTTAAATTTCAATTGTTTTGTTCTCCTTTATTGTTGGCCATCCGTCCGGTCATTTGCAGTTTTGCCTTAAGCACTGCCATTGGCAAAAAAGTCAATTAAAGCCATTAGGGCCATGACAATTATTCCATTCGAATTCCATGCACAGGCACAAACACAAGTGCGATAATAGTTTAAACTGACTTTAATTGCGATGTTCAAAGATCCGTTTGAAATTTAAGGGATATATCCTTAGGTACAATTATACAGCGTGTACCTGTTTTCACTTTCGGCAAGATTTTGCGGAAATGAATTTCCTTTACCTGTTCGGGTTTTCACTTTCGGCAAGATTTAACGAGTTGAATTTACATGACATTGATCTAGTGAGTTCAAATTCGGTAGAGATAAATAGATGATTTTGACATGGTTGGAACAAAATAATTGTGAAAACAAAATTTTATCAAATACTTGAATATATTAGGAGCAATTTTGTATCATCAGACAAATTATAAAATGTTTATTTGATTTTTAATTAATTGAAACTCATCACACCTCGATTGTAACCGAAACATTTGTCGGATTTGCTCAACCTGTTCCAATTTCCGAAAGTATTTGTGAATATAAATGGGTAATTTAGTAGGGCTGCCCTTGTATGTGCTGAAACGAGTAAATATTTCGGTACGAATAACAATTTGAGTGCTTTCACTATATTGTACTACAAATTGAAACAACTCTATACTATTTAAAAGGTTAATTTGGACAACATTGGGTTTAATTAAACAAAACATATTAGCTTTGTAAACAAACATTGTACCGTAGCTGACAACTCTGTAACCAATTCCTCAACCCTAAAATTAGGCAACAAATTGTTTGCCAAACGAAGCTTAAAAATCAATGATAATGCTTCCAAATCATTTTTAAATTTTTCTTATACTGGAGGGAATTGTCTTTAAATTGTAACTAATGTGAATTCTTTCCTTACAATAAGTTAATTTGCTCTGAAAATTTTCCATCACTGTTCTGCCGAAAAATATGCAGCACTAGATCGGTGAAGGGAAGTACGATGGGCAATTCGTAGAAAATTTCAGGGAAATTAATGAGAAATTCGGGTCAAATCTGATCAATCCCGACTTTTTTGGATATATATATGGGGCCCCATATGACGAAAAACATTTTTTTTCTATGCCTGAATTTTAGTTTTTTCATACCCTGAGCCCTTTGAAAATGGGTAAAAAAGGGCAGAAGGGGGCGTGGCAGACCCCTCAAAGTATATATATTCCGTCTGCTTGAACGCGTCGATCTCAGAAACCATAGGAGCTAAAGACTTTAAACTTGATACCATAGGCAGATCAAGCACTATATCATATAGCTGCCATAGAGCGATACAACGAAAATGAAGTTTTAGTATGAAAAAGTCTTATGTTTGCTGAAATACCAAAACCAAACTGATAAAATATGCATCTGGGCTGGTATTATACATCCCGACCAATTTTGGTTAAAATCGGTTAAGTATATCATATAGCTGCCATAGGAACGATACATCGAAAATGAAGTTTTAGTATGAAAAAGTTTTTTGTTTGCTGAGATATCAGAACCAAACTAATAGAATATGCATCTGGGCTGGTATTATACATCGAGCATGCTCGACTGTAGCCGCACCTCACCGCGAGCGAAGCGAGCAGGGGGCGGAACCCCCTTGTTTCTTACTTTTTTTTAGAATGCCAAGAATACCGAGAATACCGATTTTATTTAGCTTTACTATTTCTGAAAGCTAATGAGTATTTCTGTAATTCATTCACAAACAGTCTAAGATTTAAATCAGTAGTTTTAGAGCTATCAATTTTTGAATTAAGAAAATTATGTTTTTTTTAAGCTTTTTATAAACTTTTTTTTAAAGCTTTTTTTACTTTCAAGTTCGAGGAAAACTCGAAAAAAATTCTGAACTGCGGTTGCAAAGCTGCATTAATTGAGCGTCGTTTAAGATATAGTTGATAAAAATCTATGGATAGACGGCTAAATTATTAGACAAATTATTAAACAAACAAACTTTTTCTGAGAGCTAATGAATATATCTGTAATTCATTCATACACAGTCTAAGACTTCAACCAGTAGTTTTGGAGCTATCAATTTTTGAATTAAGAAAATAATGGTTTTTTAAAGTTTTTTTTTTTTTTAGTTTTTTTTACTTTAAAAATCGAGGAAAACTCGAAAAAAAATTCTAAACTGTGGTTTGAACTTCTTGTTGCATAGCTGTTTTAATTGACCTTCGTTTAAGATGTGATTCATTGAAATCTATACAGAAACGGCGATATAATAACATTTTACATCTATGAATGTTTTTGTGGATTTTGATGACTTCCTTGTGGAACGGTATTGTCTTTAGTATAAGATATGACTGTTTTTTTGAGATATCTTAACCAATATCAGAGCATATAAATTTGTTGTTGTCTTTCACATTATGACCAAAGTTCAAATCGGACCACTAGATCATATAGCTGACATAGGAACGATCGGTCGAAAATCCATATTTAGTATGAAAAGTTGTGTTATTTCTTGAGATATATCAACCAATCTCACTGGTTGTGTTTCTGGTAATGTGTTATATATCCCTACCAAATTTGGTTAAAATCGGTTCACTATTAAACATAGCTGCCAGAGGAACCATCGGTAGAAAGTCAGACTTTAGTATGAAAAACTATCTTATTTTGTAATATATTTAAACCAAAGTCACAAGTTATGCGCTGTGCGCATTCGGTGTTTTCACAAAACAGATTTCAATAAGCTAAACAATCTGATTTCGTGTATGGGATGGTCTCAACTATACGCATGCTTTGATTTGGATGATGCCATTAAGCTTTTTTATATTACTCTAAATTCTTTATTTGATATCTGCGTTCCGCTTGTATCTCCTATCAGTTTTGCGAGACCTCCTTGGTTCTCTAGAGAATTATCACATTTAAAAAATGTAAAACGTCGGGAAATCCTTACGATTTCTCTCGATATGTAATTACCAACTCCAATTTTCAGGTACTTAACAGTCAGTGCTACAAGAATTACTTACAACGTTGTAAGGTTGAATTCTCTAGAGATCCTAAACAGTTCTTTAAATTTGTAAGCTAATTCTGGCCAATCCATAGCCGATTTGTTTGCTGAATTTTTCCAAACAACATACTCTACGACTAGTCCCCATGCTGGTTACTCTTACCCTTAGATGCTGAGCATGTAATTACCATGTAATCTCGATATGTAATTACCAACTAAAATTTTCTGGTATTTAACAGTCAGTGCTACATGAATTACTTACAACGTTGTAAGGTTGAATTCTCTAGAGATCCTAAACAGTTCTATAAATTTGTAAGCTAATTCTGGTCAATCCATAGCCGATTGGTTTGCTGACTTTTTCCAAACAACATACTCTACGACTAGTTCCCATGCTGGTTACTCTTACCCTTAGATGCTGAGTAGTATAAACTGTATGTACAGCCCCGCAACCACAGAAAGTTTCTTTGTGAGCTTAAACTAATTAAGCCAGTACATACACCAGGTCCTAATGGTGAGCCTGGTTCCGTATTAAAGTACTGTGCAGAATCTTTGTATAGACCGCTACATAAGTTATTTACTTTGTAAATTGACTCTTCATCTTTTTTAAATCGATGGAAAGACTCTTATATTATCCCTCTTCACAAAAAGGGTATTAAGTGCGACGTTCAGAATTATAGGGGCGTTGCTAAGCTTTCTGCAATTTTCTTTCTTCCTCCAAATGTTCTATCTCACACACGAGCACTCATGTACGCGGATGACGTCAAGCTTTGTTTAACCTATAGTGGACCTCTCCCTGATAGGTTTTTGCAAGCGGACTTAAATGCACTGTTTCTTTGGTGTCAAGCTAATTTGCTAAATTTAAATAGCTGAAAATGTAAATTAATGACTTTCTACAGATCCTTTCGGCATATTTGTCAGTATTCATTAATGGCATTATTTTGAAATGCTTCAATGATTCCGAAAATGATTCCAGAAGCTCAGTAAATGATTTGGGTATTCTAGATCATAAACTGAAGTTCGATTAACATATTGCTGTTGCAGTCAATAAAGCAATGGGAGTTCTTGGGACTTCTTATTATGGGCCAAGGAGTTTGATGATCCTTATATTACTAGGCTTTTATATACATCTCTTGTTTGCCCGATTCTTGAGTATGAGTCATGCATTTGGTCCCCTTAATATGAATCACATCGTGCAAGAATAGAAGCGGTTCGTATTCTGTGTGCTGATTATAACAATCTATACCGTTAGATTAGTTTCGAGTGTTCTTCGCTTACTATTAAAGCCTCTATATTAGTATTTCTAACAAATCTTATTTACTAACTAATCTCTAATTTTATCTTGGTCTGATTGGGTTTTTCTGGGTTTTCCCCAATCCTTTCAACAAATGTTGGACCAATCGTTTTCTTTTTCATTTTAGATACCCCCAGAATATTTATATATATATTAACATTTACATTACACAGATATATCTTAATTTATTTGTTAATTTAAATGTATAGTTAAGTGTCGGCTGCTTATAGCTTGACAATAAATAAATTAAATTAAAATTATAAAAATAATTGTCTTATACATCTTCACCAAAATTGGTTTAAATCAGTCTTCATTATATAGCTGTCATAAACCGGTCGGTCTAAAATCAAGTTTTAGTATGAAAAACTTTTTTGGTTTCTTGAAATATCTTATTTAAACTGGTAGAATATGCAATGAAGTTGTTCTTATGCATGCTGCCGAAGTTGGATCAAATAGGTCCACTATATTATATTGCTGCCATAGGACCGATCAGTAGAAAATCAAGGTTTGGTATGAAAACTTTTGGTGTTTTTTAAGATATCTTAATCAAAATCATAAAACGTTTATCTTAACTTTTTTATATTTTAAGTTAGCTGGACCAAACTTAAAAATGAAGAACTTCGTATCGTCTTATACAACCTGTTCAAATTTGATTGGAATCGGATCCATGGGTCGAAAATCAACCTTTGCGAAAAACTTGTTTCATTGTTTATATGCTTATAAGTTATCCGTCTTACCATAGAATTGAACGGTAAACATACTTAACGATGGGTAATTAATATAGCTATATATATAGAAACAAATGTAATAGTTCAAATGACTATCTCAAATGCATATTCTGCCAGTTTAGTTAAAGTATCTCAAAAAACAAAAAAGTTTTACATACTAAAACTTGATTTTCGACCGATCGTTCCTATGACAACTATATGATATAGTCGACCGATTTGAACCAGCTTTGGTCATAATGTGTAAGACAATAGCAAATTCGAATTCTGTGAGCTTGGTTAGGATATCTTAAAAGATACAAAAAATGTTCATGCTAAAGGTCATGCCGCTCTACAAGGAAGTCATAAAATTCAAGAAAACATGCATAGATATAAAATTTTATTATATCGCCTTTTCTCCATAGATTTTAATGAGTTATATCTTAAACGCCGCTCAATTTAAAAATTTAAGCCGAATATCAGAAATTTTTTCGAGTTTTCCTTGAATTTAAAGTCAAAAAGCTAAAAAAAACAAAATTTTCGTAATTCAAAAATTGATAGCTCCTAAACAACTGGCTTAAATCTTATACTGTGTATGAATGAATTACAGATATATTTATCAGCTTTTAGGAAAAGTAAATCTTTTGAAAATCGGCTTTGCCATTCTCGAGTACTGATGACAAAAGTGGGCGTACCTCTACAAAACGGCTCGAAAAAAAACCAAATTTTTAAATATTCTAAAAAAAACTCTGCCATAGGAGAAAAAAACTAAAATGTTTTTCGTCGTTTCGTCTATCCAAAAAAGTTGGTTTGGTTAAATTCAGAATTAGGCTGTTGCCTAGTGTAATCACCTGGATCTCAGAGACTATAAGAGCTTGAGCTACCGAATTCGGTGACAATACTGCTATGTTGCGCACGCAGATCAAGTTTGCTTTAGAATTTTGCCACGCCCCCCAATTTTCCTGTAATCGACAAAAAACTAAAATATCCAATTACATGGCCAAATTAATAGTTAGAGATTTTAGCACACGTATAGATTACCATCTTTATGATGTATGCTGAAAATTTCATTGCGATTGGATAATAAACAACGAATATATTAGACAAATAAGTTTCGCTTTGCACGCCGTGGTACGTACAGTCTGGAGGGGTGGGGGTAACAGCTGGTACACATGTTATGTTAATGTTATAATAATATAATTTTAGTTATACATTTTACATCAATGTTATATTAACATAGTATAATTTATGTTAGACATGTTATATGTTACGTTAATTAATGTACGTTACGTTAATTTATGTTAATATACATTTATTCTGTTAATTCAATAGTTCATTAATTTATGTTAATCTCCAAATGTTAAATTTGCATTAAAATTTATGTTAAATTTTCTTTTATTTTAACATTAAAAATAAAAAAAAAGCATAAAAAAATAACAATTTTCTTTATTCAAAAATTGATGTCTCTTAAACTACTGGTTTAAATAAACTTTGTATTAATGAATTATAGATATATTCATTAGCTTTCAAAAAAAGGAAAGCTTTTGAAAATCGTTTTTTTCATTCTCAAGTAATGATGACGAAATTGGGCCCATCTCTAAAAAACGGCAAGAAAAAAAAGCTAGTTAAATTTTGTTGCCTAGTGTTACAGCTCCACGAATGTTTGCTTCTATAAAAGTCGTTTGCTGACCGCCGTAGAAGCTCAGATCAACTTGAACAGTTCATCTTACTGGTTATCAAGCAGCATGGATCGTTGGCAAAATCGCGTTGCCGTCGTAACCGGCGCCAGTTCGGGCATTGGATCGGCTATAGTACTGGACCTGGTTAGTGCCGGTCTGGTTGTCGTAGGACTGGCGCGTCGCGTGGAACGTGTAAAGGAACTCCAGAAGTCTTTGCCGGCTGATCGAAAAGATAAACTTGTTCCGCTGTATTGCGATGTTGGCAATGAGGCTTCGGTTAAAGAGGCTTTCGATGTAATTGAGGAGAAGCTGGGTGGCATAGATATCCTGATTAACAATGCAGGTACTCTGCACGACGGCAGACTGGTGGACATGCCTCTCTCGCTCGTGCAGCAAACAGTCCAGACCAATATTATGGGTATTGTTATGTGCACACAGCGCGCATTTGCTTCGATGAAAAAGAGGAATTTCGATGGCCACGTTGTCCTGATCAATAGCATACTTGGCCACAAGCTGTTCGCACCGATTCCGGGTAAGGTACCGGAAATGAACGTCTATCCTCCTACCAAGCATGCGGTCACTGCGTTAACGGAAATGTATCGCCAGGAGTTCCTGGCTCTAGGTACTCGCATCAAGATCACGGTATGACTCTTAAATAACAACAAACCTAATACACTTCAAATTATTTCTTATTGTTTTTTTTCTACTTACAGAGTGTAAGTCCCGGTGTTGTGGATACGGAGATCGTGCCGGACGCATTGCGTGATGTGGCTAACCAAACAATGCTGAAGGCGGAGGACATTTCGCGAGCTGTGTTGTTTACTCTTTCCACGCCTCCTAATATGCAGGTGCATGAGATGATAATCAAGCCAACGGGTGAACTTCTCTAAACAGTATTTTATTTACTTATTTTCTTAAATGAATAAATTACTTAGCGTGTTGTGCTTGAAAATTATAAAAATAAGTATGTACATATACACCATACGTAGAATTATTATGTAAAACACATCAATCAACAGGTTGTTTTTATATAATCAGAAATAATTGACAATGAACAATTTCAGTTGATTGATTGATACACATGAAACTTTTTAAGTCAAAAAGCAATACAAAATTCAATTATTTAACATTTAATTTAATAACTAGTTGTCTCAGACTCTAGAGAAATTAATTAATTTTGACAAGCAAAATTAATGTCGAAAAGATTGTTTTTTATATATGTATTTTCACATATAATAATATATTATGTTATTTATTAATATATTATATATATATTATAATAATATATATATTATAATAATCAAGGCTGCAAGCCTCGAAAATGTTGTTAAAGGTTCGGTTCGGCGGTTCGAGCCATAGAGGAAGACATCGGTCCGGCTCGCGAATTGGTTTATATATCCCCTGAACCAAGGTTTGGGTTCGAACCTTGGTTCAATTTCATAAAAAAAATTTTGTATTGTTATAAATTTTTCTCTACATTTTAAACTAATTAAATTTGTTTTTTTTTAAGAAATTAAAACCATAAAATTTTATGTAATAATTTTTTTTTCGAGCCGAACCTTTTTTTTTGAAAGCGTTTCGGGTTAGGTTCGGGTTCGCAAAGTATATACATTGTAAGGTTCACTTCATAATCCGGTTCAGGCTACTTAAAAACCCGAACCGAACCGGTTCTACGAGGTTCGGTTATAATCAGGTTTGCAGCCTTGATAATAATATATATTGAAGTAGCATAGGCATCTATTGAAACTTATTTGAGTCAACTAAACAAACTTCAGGAAACCAGAGGGCCGTAAAAAAGGGTTAAAAAAGGAGTAAAGTTTTGTGCAAATACGTTTGACAACTGACAAGCATTATTCTTCTTTCATTTTCTTCTTCATAATGCAAGCTAAACAACAACAACTCATATTTTTTTGTATATAAATTTTGTTGTATAAATACTTTTAATAACCTTGTATGTACAATGTACATAATACATATGCTGTATGTTTATACATATGTTTATTAATATGTTTATAATACATATTACATAGTATTTCTTACTAACAAATTATTTCATTGTAGCCGCAAGTCATACTGTTGTGGGCCCGACTGTGTCCATATCTGTTAGGGTGTTCCATATTTTTCGATATATTTTCCGGGCGCTAAGATATAAGGGGCGTCAAAATGACTTTTATTCTATTATAGTTAAAAAACAATTTTTTTTTATTTTCTAGAAATTTTGTAAAATGTATTGAATGCTTCTAGAATATAATCATGACATTTGTATGTTCATTTCAGTATTAACAGGGCTAAGATGGACTATTAATAACTTTTTTCGATATAACATAGAACATAGGAACATGTCTTTTTCGTAAATATTTAGATACCGCCAAAATCTTTGCGCCGGGAGCAACTTTTAAAGCCAAATTAATGAAATGAATAAGACAACAGCAAATTTATAATCTGCGAGATTCATTAAGATTCACTGCTTATCACTGGTTAGACGCATCATATTTTTCTATGTACAATTTTTAATATTCTGTAATCATTTGGTAATTATTAATAACTCATTGTTAACACCTTGCATATACTATATATGTTTTACTATACTATATATGTATAATGACAAATTAATTGCTGCTCATGACAGCTGGGAATATGAATCTTGATTGAGATTGCGAATTTGAACGCAATGTGGAAATAACTTGACCTTCGGCAGAGCTGTGCCTGTCAAAACAACTTTGACAGCTTACTGAATTAATTTGAAGACAAACAAATAAATAAGCACGCAGACCGAACACAATGTAGTGACGTATGCACGTATAACCATACAGATAAAACTTATGTCCGATAAAAGATATCAAAGTTAACACCAACCATTTATAAAATACTTTAATGCGATTTATTAGATATATTTTATAATTAGCTCGGTACCCAAAAAAAAAAAAAGGGTACCAGAGCCTAATAGATTCATGACAATTATGGTACACTACTTTAAACACCTTTAGCTCCGAGACTATAAAAGTTAGAGCAACCAAATTTACATAGGATGGGGGACGAGTCCTGAGGTGTGCTGAAAAGTTCATCGAGATCGGTTAATAAACATAGAAGATATTTTTGGAAATGTGATATATGGAGGACATATAATCACCTGGATCTCAGAGACTATAAGAGCTTGAGCTACCGAATTCGGTGACAATACTGCTATGTTGCGCACGCAGATCAAGTTTGCTTTAGAATTTTGCCACGCCTCCCAATTTTCCTATAATCGACAAAAAACTAAAGTATCCAATTACAAGGCCAAATTAATAGGTAGAGATTTCAGCACACGTATAGATTACCATCTTTATGATGTATTTCATTGCGATTGGATAATAAACAACGAATATATTAGACAAATAAGTTTGTTAATGTTATGTTAATGTTATAATAATATAATTTTAGTTATACATTTTACATCAATGTTATATTAACATAGTATAATTCATGTAAGACATGTTATATTAATGTTTTGTTAATTAATTTTACGTTAATATACATTTCTTCTGTTAATTCAATAGTTCATTAACTTATGTTAATCTATAACTGTTAAATTTGCATAGATTTGTGTATGTTTCATGGTTAGTATGTTAAATTATCTTTTATTTAAAAATTTTTAAAGTTAAAAGTGTCAATTAAATTAAGCCTCTATACGAATATAAGTTTTTAAGTATTATTATTTATTTATTTAATTAATAGTCATTAAATTTAACTGCCGCGAAGATGTGGGTAGCGAGCATATAACTGTCGAGTGGGCTCGACTGTAGTCCTTTCATACATCACCGCGAGCGAAACGATCCGGGGGTAGGCGAGCGTAGCAATGGGACCCCATAGGACAATAAAATTTTTTTATTTTTTTCTATGGTTTTTTTTTAACTAAATTTTTTTGATCTTTTATTTGTTGTTAGAGGTCTATCTACATTTGTCTTCATTACTCGAGAATGCGTAAACCGATGTTGAGATGCAGTTCGGATTTTCATTTTCGGCAGAATTTTACGAATTGAATTCACTTGACATTGAGCTAGTAAGCTCAAACTCGGTAGAGATAAAGCGATGATTTTTACATGATTAGCATAAAATCATTGTGAAAACCAAATATTTACAAAAGACTTAAGTATATTAGTTATACCGAATAAGGACATCACTACGGACGGCAGTTCGCGCTAGTGACGAAAGCAGCAAGAAAAAGGGTGCGAAAGGCGACTAGCAATATATACAGCTAATTTGAAAAATTTGCTATGACTGTCCGATCAGATCGAGTTATATACCGATCAAAAGGCTTAGTCCTAACTTACAAAATGGCATACTAAAACCTTTTCTAACTCACCTGGGTCATAAGATACGGGGGTGTAAGGTGAGGGGATAAATTTAAAGGATTGCAGCTAAAATTGGTAAATTTTTTTATGTTTTAAAAATTCTCATTAAAAATACGCGTCGATTGATACCTTGATTACCCAAATCCGACAACTAGTTTAAAAAAATAATTAAATTTTAAACTTTAAGTGGACTTCTCAATATGAAATGAAAAGTAAGTTTGTTTGTTTGTCTGTTTGTCTGTTTGTCTGTTTGTCTGTTTGTATCAAGCGCTAAAAAAGCTTAGATGTAATAATGGGGACTTATTCCATTTCGAAAATCTAGATATATTTGTTCTACGACTTTTTGAAAAAGCCGCTAGTTTAGCGGGGAAACGCTAAATTCCGCTAAAACTTAAACCTCAACAGTTTTCAAACCAAAGAAGCTACAGATATGTTTGGAAGATATTACCTGTTAGCTGAATAAATAATTTTCAAAAATTATTAAGAGAGCAATATTGTGTTTTACATTATTATTTAAAAATTATCAATTTTGTTAAATACTGAATATGTAATATTGAATAAAGACATATAACTTAAGAACCTGACAATTGCATCAAAAAGTTAATTTCGAAAAAAAGGCACCATACGCTACTTTCGCAAAAAGGGGTCGATGTTTTGTTTTCATTTAATTGTACACAGATTTGTCCTAACAGGCATTAAAAAATTATGAATTGCTTTTTTATTTTACGCGACACTAAAACTGTGGTCTCCAATATGTGCCAAAAAGTATTAACTTTTTAAGTGCAGCCCTACTTAATAACCCATTTCACAAAATACTTTCGAAAATTAGATCAGGTTGAGCAAATCCAAAAAATGTTTCAGGTTAAAATCGCGGTGTAGTGACTTAAAATTAATTTAAAAACCAAAAAAAAAAAAAAAACAAGGGGCTCCGCCCCTGCTCGCTAGGCTCGCCTACCCCCAGATCGCTTCGCTCGTGGTGATGTATAGCAGCTAAGGGTTGGCACCTTCTCAGATTAAATTACCCAAGGATTTTTTGTATCATTTTTTTTAAGTTTATCATTGCAGAACAATAGGTTTTCAATTGTTTTCTTATTTAATTTATTTCTTATTTAATTTAATTTATTTTTTTATATGCATTTTGACCCATACAAAAGAATAATTTTTAATATATTTTTTTTTTGAAAATTTGACAAAATTGTTACATATATAAAAAAGTATATTCAGAGTTGGTACCCAAATTCGATTTCGAATTATTCAGCTTTACAGAAATCTGTAATAGAAGATTTTTTAGCCAAGTCTTAGAGTTTTTTACCTAAACATGATTATTTAAATGATCAACAGTTTTAACAGATGCAGCTAATTTTTTTCAGAGAGATTAAAATTATTCAATGGATTTCTAGGTTTATTAGCGACTTAAAAGCCGACTCTTAATTGTACAAGTTAAATGTATAGATGAATCTGCGAGTATATCCTGTGTCGGTCTTGTCGTCGTCCTTCCAGGGTCGGTTCCGGGTCGCCTCCTTCGGGATTCGGGATACTTCAGTTCTGCTTGTGAAATCTATTTGCTGACGTGAGGGTAGAAATAGGTTGGATCCTGGTAACGCTGGGATAAGGATAGACTGAGTTTTGGCAACGATAGGATTTAGACGGGCTTGAATTAATTGGGTCCTGCCAATGCGAGGATATAGATGGGTGAGATCCTGGCAGCGCTAGGGTATGGACAGGCTATGAATGGATCGGCTCCTGGCAACGCTAATAAATAGATGGGTTGGAGAAATGCGAGAATATAACTGGGCGGGGTCCTGGCAACTCTAGGATAACAAGACAGGGTCCTGTCAACGCTAGGATAACTGGACTGGGTCATGGCAACGCAAGGATAACTGGGCGGGGTCCTGGCAACGCTAGAATATACAGATATCTATTGTGTCCTGGCAACGCTAGGATATAACTCGACTGTGTCCTGGAAACGCTAGAATATATAACTACTGTGTCCTGGCAACGCTAACTCATCAGATCAGATCTCTTGTCCTCTCGTCTGGAAAACAAATATTGTTCTTCACATCACTAAAGACAGGCAAAATATTTAACACAAAATCAAACGTCAGATTTTGTACAAAATTAAAAAAATATTTTCCAATTTTTATTTTAACAACAATGTACCAACCGACTCCAATTCTAATAGGTTTTGAGTAAAATTAAAGTTTATTATATTTATTTTTAATACGTTTCTTTTTAAATCTGACATCATTCCAAAAACTATTTTTTTAACTTTTCCGTAAATTTAAAATAAGTATAACTTATGTTTAAAAGAAATATGGTATTTTTAATTTGAAGTCTTTGGTTTAACTATATTCAAATAAACTTTGACATTTAAGTAGGTTTTAAGTTAAATTAGAGTTTTTTATATTTAATTTCAATACGTTTTCTAGAGAAATCTAACATAATAAAATCAAATACGGATATATTTGTTTTTACTTTGTGTTTTTTCTATTAGTGTTTCTAATTGCCTGGGCTCTGGGTATTCTACAGTCTAGTAAATAAAATATTTTTTTATTTTTGCTAGTCTTAGCGTTTTTCATAACAAGTACGGGGTCCTCGACAGTCAAGTATGCTCGACTGTAGCACTGGGAGCTGGGTGCGGAGACCATTGGGTATAAATAGATGCAGTGACTCAGTAGAAGCTTGTAGCAATACGTAGCGGGTAACATGTGGAAACTTCAGTTAAAAACTATACTGAATCAAACTCACTCAAGTAAAACAAGTTCTAGACAGGTAATCGAACTTCGGCCAATGTGCGAATCTAATACATTTATTCAATATAATAAAAGTAATAAACTTATAAGCGAATGATTTTGACTGACACAAGTAAGGTTCAAGATGCTTATACTATGTAAATAGTATTAAAGTAAGTATATTATACGAATATGTTTGCGTGAATACCCATATGTATATAAGCAACAATCTTTTCGACGTATATTTTCCTTGTCAAAGCTTATCAATTTCTCTAGATTGGTATTATTAAAGTTGACTTGATCACGAGACATAACTAATAAATTAAAAAAATATTTAAGGGGGCTCGCAAATAATTTTGTAAAACATATCATGTGTAGCAATCAAGCTGGATTTTGCATTGTCACTTGTTACTGATTATATAAACACAACCTGTTGAATAATGTGTTTTATATAAGATTTCAACGTATGTTGTACAATGTTCATACTTATATTATAATTTCGAAGCTAAGTAATTTATTCATTTATTCAGAATTAGTGATATAAAATACTGTTTACAGAAGTTCACCCGTTGGCTTGATTATCATTTCATGCACCTGCATATTAGGTGGCGTAGAAAGAGTAAACAAAACCGCCCGGGAAATGTCCTCCGCCTTCAGCATTGTTTGGTCACGGAAGGAGTCCGGCACGATCTCCGTATCCACAACACCGGGACTTACACTCTGTAAGTAGAAAAAAAACAATAAGAAATAATTTGAAGTGTATTAGGTTTGTTGTTATTTAAGAGTCATACCGTGATCTTGATGCGAGTACCTAGAGCCAGGAACTCCTGGCGATACATTTCCGTTAACGCAGTGACCGCATGCTTGGTAGGAGGATAGACGTTCATTTCCGGTACCTTACCCGGAATCGGTGCGAACAGCTTGTGGCCAAGTATGCTATTGATCAGGACAACGTGGCCATCGAAATTCCTCTTTTTCATCGAAGCAAATGCGCGCTGTGTGCACATAACAATACCCATAATATTGGTCTGGACTGTTTGCTGCACGAGCGAGAGAGGCATGTCCACCAGTCTGCCGTCGTGCAGAGTACCTGCATTGTTAATCAGGATATCTATGCCACCCAGCTTCTCCTCAATAACATCGAAAGCCTCTTTAACCGAAGCCTCATTGCCAACATCGCAATACAGCGGAACAAGTTTATCTTTTCGATCAGCCGGCAAAGACTTCTGGAGATCCTTTACACGTTCCACGCGACGCGCCAGTCCTACGACAACCAGACCGGCACTAACTAGGTCCAGTACTATAGCCGATCCAATGCCCGAACTGGCGCCGGTTACGACGGCAACGCGATTTTGCCAACGATCCATGCTGCTTGATAACCAGTAAGATGAACTGTTCAAGTTGATCTGAGCTTCTAGGGCGGTCAGTAAACGACTTTTATAGCAGCAGGCATTCGTGGAGCTGTAACACTAGGCAACAAAAACATGAACAAAACGGCTGCGCGTCATAATGCCCGGTGACACTCATTTTTGTGTCATTAGGCGATATGATACCTCTTAGAAGTTTCATAACGCCCTCAACTTTTAAGAACTTGTAAAGTGCATCAAGAGTGCATCATTTTTGATTGTCTGATAAATAAAAAAGTTACTTTCTTAAGTGGGACATCACATTTGAAGAGTCATGTTCATATCTTGATTCTGAAGAGAGAGATATGGGTAATATTTTGCAATCCAATCAAATGACTGATGTTCTTAAAATGCAATTTTTGCCTTGTAGCCACTTCAAAACTTGCTTTGAGTGCTACAAAAATTTAGAATAACGGTCAACTAATTCTTTATTGCTCTGCCCATATTGAAGACAAATAGTTGAAAATCACTTAAAAGTTTATCAATAAAGTACGAATTCATTTGTATTCAATCTTAAAATTTACTTGTGTAAGGGTGTAGGAAAAAATTTTTTTTCTTAAAAATCGGGCGATTTTTTGGAAAAAGATATTTGTCGACTTAAAAAAAAAAATATATTTTTCCTGAAGCGCTCTTTCTGCTTCTTTTCATGTTATTTAATAATAAAATGTACTTGCGAAAGAGTGCAAGCAAACATTTATTTTCTACAAAATCGCGCGATTTCAAATTTTTTTTCCAGTTTATAAAAATTTTCATTACATATGCTGAATGAAACAGCAAATGTGCCCTTTTGCCTTAAGTTATTAGACCCCGTACCAAAAAAAAAAATACAGGGGTCTATTAAGTTTGTTAAAAAAAAATGTGCGTAACAGGCAGAAAAAGCTGTGGGAGACTCTATAAAGTAAATATATTCTTGATCAGCATCAATATAAGAGCTAGAGACACCA
The DNA here is from genome assembly GCF_004354385.1 of Drosophila innubila. Classification (NCBI taxonomy): domain Eukaryota; kingdom Metazoa; phylum Arthropoda; class Insecta; order Diptera; family Drosophilidae; genus Drosophila; species Drosophila innubila. Next base: position 29,536,152 of record NC_047626.1, read on the forward strand.
AACTTGGTATGTAGGTTCCTGTAAATTGTAGACAGATCAAGTTTCTCTATTTTCTTGGATCGGACCACTATATCATATAGCTCTCATAGGACGGATCGGCTCGGATATTGATGCTGATCAATAAATATACATATATACTTTATAGAGTCTGCCTGTTACGCACATTTTTTTTTAAACAAACTTAATAGACCCCTGTAATTTTTTAAGGGGTCTAAATAATCAACGAACAAATTTCTTACTGTTATTTTTAAAAACAGTTTTCATTCCGCGGTCGTTTTGCTTCAAGTGTTACAAGTCCATAAGCATTTAATATTTATTGGCTTTGGGCGTTAATGCACTTCTTATAGTGTTATTAAGCCCTCAAAAAAGTGACTTAAAGCCCGGCGGGCGAAATGACACTTTAAAAGTGACATTTCGCCCGAGGGCCTTATGAGGCAAAAATTAACAACATAGCGCCCGCGGGCGTTATGACACCGGGCGTTATGACATACACCCGAACAAAACTCACTTATTTGATACATATGGAGCCACAGAAGACAAAAAACAACTTTTAATTTATTTTAAGGTAGGGGTTTATTTTTCTCTTAAGAAATTGATTATATATATTTTTTTTTTTAGCTACATTTGGCAAATATATAATAATCATATGGTCCGGATTGCCCCATATTTGACCAAATTATCGAGATCACGCAAAAACAAAGGGGCTCTCCCACCAGCTCGCTTCGCCGGGGTGCGAAAGGGCTACAGTCGAGCCCACTCGACAGTTATATGCTCGCTACCTACATCTTCGCGGCAGTTCGATTTAATGAACATTATTTAAATAAATAAATACTTAAAAAACTTCAGTTCGTACAGAGGCTTAATTTGATTGACACTTTTAACATTAAAAATGTTAAAATAAAAGAAAATTTAACATACTAACCATCAAACATGCATAAATATATGCAAATTTAACGTTTATAGATTAACATAACTAAATGAAAAATTGAAGTACAACGTACTTAAAAAAAAGTACAGGGGTCTATTAAGTTTATTTTAAAGAATATGTACGTAACAAGCAGAAGGAGGCGTGGCAGACCTCATAGTGTATATAAATTCTTGATCAGCATCAATAGCCGGACGATATAGCATTGTCAGTTTGTCCGTATGATCACCTAGATCTCAAAAACTATAAGAGCTAGAAACATCAAACTTGGTATGTAGGCTCCTTCAAATTGCAAGCAGATCAAGTCCACTACATCATATACCCGTAGGAACAATCGGTCGATAATCAAGTTTTAGTATGAAAAACTTTTGGTTATATGAGATATTGTAACCAAACTGATAGAATATGCATATAACTTGGTTTTATATATCCTGACCGAAGTTGGTTCAAATCGGACCACTATATCATATAGCTGTCATACGATCGATCGGGCGAAAATCAAGTTTTAGTGTAAAAAACTTTTTGGTCTTTTGAGATATCTCAACCAAACTAATACAGTATGCATTTTACTTGGTTTTATATATCCTGATCGAAGTTGGTTCATATCGGATCGGTCATAGGACCGATCGGGCAAAAATCGTAGCCAAACTAACAGAGTATGCTTTTAAGCTGGTCTTAGACATCCTTACCAGTTCAAGTCTAAGCAAGTAATCAAAAATTTAATCAAGCGCTCTGTAAGGGCATGGAGTAAGCTAAATATTTTTGAATTTAAGCAGTCTTTGCTTTTTTCATATTAAGTACGGGGTCTCCGGCAGTCGAGTTTGCTCGACTGTAGCACCGCGAGCGAAGCGAGCAGAGGGCGGAGCCCCCTAGTTTTTTATTGTGTTTGTTGAAGAAAAATATAACTTTTGTCTACAATAAAAAACTAACGATCTCGGCTATTAATGATTAACAAGAACTTATATACTTTTCTCTCCCTCTGCCTGTTACGCACATTTTTTTTGAAGCGAAATTAATAGACCGCTGTAATTTTTGTTAAGTATGGGGTCTAAAATCTCATTTCAAGTTCGCTTTTCGCAAGTCTGAAAATCCTAAAAAGAAATTTTCTGGCATACTTTAAGTACGTTTTGGGCTTAATTCAAGTTTGTTAAGGATCGGAACATACTAGTCTTGATACACAAATATCTTGAACTAATCCCGATGTGTACTTGTTTTTAGTACAATACAATACCATATTTAATTTCATTTATTCTTAAAACATACACTATTACCAAAAATTAATTGAACTAATCCCGATGTGTACTTGTTTCTAGTCATATTTAATTTCATTTGTTTTTAAAACCTACTCTATTACTAAAAATAAACATGTTTCAAGTACATTAAATTATTAAGTTCTTTTCAATCTTGAAATAATCTCTTCTAAGTAAAATAATCATGAACAAGCTTAGTAAAAATAGTTCTATTGTTTCTGAAGCTATCTAAACGAGACTTACAGACTTTATACTGGGTGGCCATCTAGCGGTTGCTTTTTGAACTATCGAAAAATCATCTTTTTAGATGAAGCTCATATCCACCTCAGTAGTTACGTCAATAAGCAGAATTACCGCATTTGCGGCTTCAAAAACCCACACGTCGTCTTGGAGAGGCCAATGCATCCACAACGAGTGACTGTTTGGTGCGGTATGTGGTCAGGCGGCATCATTGGCCCGTTCTTCGTTGAAAACGAATCAGTCAAGGGTGACCGCTACCGCGGCATGTTGAAAGACTTTTTCTTCCTCCGAATAGAAGATGAAGACATCCACGACACATGTTTCCAGCAGGATGGCGCTACATGCCACACAGCCAACGCACTATGGCGTATTTCAGGAAAGTACGTGGCAAAAATCAATTTTGAGTTGTTCCGTTTAACAAAAATTTGATTGTGGTTCGATTGAGAATTGGTTCTAGTAATTTATACAGAAAATTTATATTTTTAGTAAAATTTTTGTGGCGTGTGAGGAATTGCAAAGTTGGGGTAATTTTCGAAAAATTTCTGAACGAGAGAAAATATGCGTTTTAACTTTTTGCAACTTTTGATCAGTATATCTTTTAATCGAGGTGAGGTTTGGTATCAAACTTATTTTTTTTCGCTAAGCGGACTTATATTTAAAAGTTAGTTGATAAAAAAAAAAAATTATTTAAAGTAAATTATTTAAGAAACTTTTTTTTTTTTTGCTTATGCACTTATGATTTTGGGGACTTTTTCAACTATGGGTTGATTTTCAAAACTGATTCCAGTCAAGTCCACCAAATTTGACTTTTGATTTTGATTCTGTGAATATTCAAGAAGAGGTAAAAAATAAACCATTGCCACAATTGTGCCCACTGAAGATTTTTGTGTTTTAGTAACATAACCTACGGTATTTTTCCATGTTACGCCAAAGAGATAGCCTATGCTCAGGAGCAAACATTCAGAGGCTTAACTATGACAGGATTGGCTGAAGTTGATGGGAAAAAGCTCTAGCTATTGAACTGGGTGAGATATCGGTCTGAAATTTGAAGTATATATTTAGAACTCTTCAGAGGTAATTTCAACCACAAAATAAAAGTAGGTGTGTCATGACAAAAATAGGTGTGTCATTGATGTGTTACGAATATCCCACAAAAAAATCCTACACGAGGTAAAGGTCTAGTGAAGAAAGCAATTTCTAGCCCCAACATTTCTGATATCAAATTGTGTGACGAACAAAATTCAGTTTAACATAAAAATTTTGAATAAAATTATAAATTAATAAAAGAAAAAAAAAAGAAAATTGGCATTGTGCACTGTGCGCAAAAAGGGTGAGCTTCTTTGCACATAAAAATTACTTTTTGAGCAGTGCCGAATGCCAATTTTCGTCTTTTTCGCCAATCGCTAAAATGTAAGCTAAACAACTTTATTTCACCTGTAAAATGTTACCTGAGTACTTAAGAAAAAAGTACGCCTAAAAGCCCTCAAACACACCTTTCCAATGATATATAACATATCTTTAGCTTTTATGGTTTGGAAACTGTTGAGGTTTCAATTTTACCGGGATTTAGCGTTTTCCCGCTAAACTAGCGGTTTTTTTCAAAAAGTCGTAGAACAACCATTCTAGATTTTCGAAATGGAATAGATCCCCATCATTACATCTTCGCTTTTTTAGCGCTTTGATACAAACAGACCAACAAACAAACTGACTTTTCATTTCATTTTGAGAAGTCCACGAAAAATTTAAAATTTATTTATCTTTTGAACCAGTTATCGGATTCGGGTGATCGGTATCAATCGACGCGTATTTTTCATTAGAAATTTTTAAAAATAAAAAATTTTACCAAAAGGCCCCAACAGCCCCATTAGCTGCAATCATTCAAATTTTTCACCTCCCACTTACACCCCCGTATCTCATGACCCAGGTGAGTTAGAAAAAGTTTTAGTATGCCATTTTGTAAGTAAAGACTAAACCTTTTGATCGGTATATAACTCGATCTGATCGGACAGTCATAGCAAATTTTTCAAATTAGCTGTATATATTGCTAGTCGCTAGTCACTAGTGCGAACTGCCGTCCGCAGTGATACATTTCAAATTGTAGACCGATATCTCACCGGGTTCAAAAGTTACAGATTTTTGACACCTAATTCTAAGCCCTTAGTCGAAAGGCGATGTTAATAATGATGATAATAATTATAATATTTACATATTTTATGTATGTAAGTAATGACTATACCTTTCGATTGGTATATATAGTAATTCGATCTGATCAAACAGTCGTATCAATTTTTTTATTCTTCCTGTGTATAGTATATTGCTCGTCGTGTTTCGCAACCTTCAGGCTGCTTTCGAGATTAGCGCGGACTGCCGTCTGAAGTGATTAATATTATAGAAGTAATAAACTGATATGCTAATGATTTTGACTGACACAAGTAAGGCTCAAGATGCCTATACTATGTATATACCCAGCAGAACTGGACCTCAAAGAAATATTGAGGAACATTCCCTGGTCATTGAGGAAACATCGATCCGTTTGTATGAAAATGATTAAGGAATTTAACATTGGAAGTTCCTAGGAACGAGGAAGCTTACCTATAAATTTCTCAACGTTTCCCTAACAAGAAACGTTGGTGACTCCTCGGGCTCTAAAACTAAAAAAATAATTATTTCGAATGTATTGTTTTTCATTTTGAGTTTATTTTAGGTTTTTTTTTAGCTGTTTTTTATTATTATTTTTAAATTTTTGTTTTATTTATGGCTGCTCTAGTGGTGTTCGAGCCGGGGCCCCGAACTGCAAAGTTCTGCTTGTTTGCCACTCTCGGCGACTCTAACCATTGGGCCACGGAAGTTGAAATTTTTTTCTTAACAATAATGTACCAATTGATCCCAATTATGTTTTTAAAAAGCAGCGGCCATTTGACGCTGTCAGAATTATTACAACACTTACAATGAAACGTCAAAAAAATGACAACAAAATCAAGTAAACGTTAGGGAAAATCAAGAACAGAAAATTTCAGAATTATAGTAAATATTACATATTATACAAATATGCATGTGTAAAAACACATATAGTATGTATATAAACAACAATCTTTTCGACGTTTATTTTGCTTGTCAAAGCTAATAAATTTTTCTAGATTGGTATTATTTAAGTTGACTTGATCACGAGAAATAGCTAATTAAATTAATAAATATTGAAGGGGGCTCGCAAATAATTGAATTTTGTAATGCTTTTTGACTTGAAACGTTTTATGTGTATCAATCAAGCTGATATTGTGCATTGTCACTTGTTACTGATAATATAAAGACAACCGGTTGATTGATGTGTTTTGCATTATAATTTTACATATGTACACACATATTATTCATAAATGAAATAATGAGGCTCCGCCCCCGGTTCGCTTCGCTCGAGGTGAGGTGAGGCAACAGTCGAGCGCACTCGACAGTTGGCTACCCTGTGCCCATCAGTGCTGCCAGTTTAGCAATTTAGTTGCTAGATCTGGCAACTTTTAAAAAAATTTGCAACTTTTTTTTTAAAAATGCTATTAGCCACAAATCTAGCAACTTTTAATTTTTCATTTACAATTTTAGCAGCTTTATTACAAATCTAGCTATTTTTAAATTTTCTTTAACATTTTTGCCTACTTCTGTACATTTTTCAATTGATTGCACATATTACGATAAATAATGGTCACAAAGATATCGAAGCATGAATTAAACTCAGTTGCTCGATTTCATAAACTCGTTCGCTCACTCACTCTCTTATTGACTTTTGAATTTTGGTGACTTTTGAATATGGGTGTTTAAATGCCAAAAATGTATAAGCAAAATTTTCGCGATGCCTGGCTGCAGTATGATAAATTTAAGCACTGGATTCGCAAGGATATTATGATATTACGGAATATTATGATAAGAAATCATTTATTTTAAACTATAAGAAATCATGTTCTTTATTAATTTAATTTTTTGTGATAAGAAATCATGTTCATTTTATTACAAATATTGTTAGTTTGTGTTTTTTCTTATTTAAATACTAATTTTTTGTAAACTGAAATTTTAGTGATTTAGCAATTTTTTTTTTGGCAATTTTTACAAAGTTTTAAGCAATTTTTGTTTTCAAATCTAGCAAATTTTTCTTCAGAGATTCTGGCAGCACTGGTGCCCATGCTTTTGGATGCCGTTCGGCACGCCGAAGATTGGTATCCAACCCTAATGCTTAATTTGTCAGATTGGCTTAGAATAGTTTAGGCGAACAAATTGAACAAAATTTGGTCTGGATCAGAGAGCTGCAACTGGTATGTTCAAGTATGACCGAACACCAGTGCGAAAAATTCAATCAAATCAACTCAGCGGCTCAGCCGCAACGTGTTCGATCGAGCTTCGAGCCTCTCTGTTTACGATCGGGTAACGAGCGCGATTGTTTTTTTACGAACTACTCGGCTCGATTGAGGCTCGTTTATGACGAGTCTCGGTTTTGGGTATGACCTTATTTTAAACGATTAACTTACTAAGTTATTTTTGTATTTTTCAGATACGTAGTTACTAAAATTTCGGCTCGGTTAACTATTCAGGCCTATAAGAGGCAATAAAGCCATAAATACATTACCTGTAAACTCGTTTCAATCTTGGGAATTTTTTCAAAATACTTGGGAAGAACTTTTACTCTTACATGTATTAAGAACAAAATGTTGACTTTAATTTAAGGGCGGTGCACCCCCGACCCCCCCCCCCCACATTTGTGAATATAAAAAATTTTTTTTTTTAAATAGACTAAACGTCAACAATTTAAAATTAATTACAAGTTACAAAAATAATAACAAAAAATTTCAGTGTCAATACATAAAAAGTTAAGGTTACAAAAACTTAAACTAAAACGTACTTTTCTCTATTTTAAGGAAGCAAAATTTTCTCCATGTTTAAAGTTTCTGTAATGGTATTCTGAAACTGAGATTGCCAAAAGTGCTTAAATACGAGAACTTTTTAATTATTTAACCCACATCTATTTTTGGTCAAACAAAAATCCCAGCGGTTTTTGTTCTGATGGAATTTGGTGACAATCGCAACAATAGAACCGATAGAAATAGGACGTGTTCTATAATATTTCCATCGGGGAGAACCGACGAATTTGAAAAATCTAATTTGATCTCAAAACACCGACGGTTTTTTTATCAAAAATTTTCAGTGAAAAATCGCTCGTGTGTAAGTCTCTCCTCTCTCATTGAAGACCTCAAGTGGTTGAATTTCAACTTCAAGTATACTAAAAGCACGTTCTACTGATGCTGATGTTGCAGGAAAAGTTAAAAACATCCTGTAAGCGATTTCCATATTTTTGTAATTTGATGTCAAAGAATTTAAAAAATTTGTCAAAATTTTCGCTCATTGGGGAAAGTGTTCGCACTGAGCACTTCACTTGAGTGTCACTCTTAACTTAAATCTGCTGAATATTGCTTAATTGACCTCTAAAAAATGTATTTAAATTTTTTATTACAAAATTACATGTTCGTAAGTGCTATGTTATATCGAAAAAAGTTATTGACAGTCCATCTTAGCCCTGTTAATACTCAAATGAACATACCAATGTCATGATAATATTCTAGAAGCATTCAATAGAATTTACAAATTCACTAGAAAATACAACAAAACTGTTTTTTTTTTTACTATAATAGTAAGAATAAAAGCAATTTCGGCGACCCTTATATCTTAGCGCCCGGGGCGGTTGCCCCCCTTGCCACGATGCTTAAAGTTTGGTCGACATGTAACGATGGTCAAAAAAAACGATCTTTTCGAAAGCTGCCAAAATGACGTGGCTGCTGGCTCCCAGAAATAAACTCTCCCTTCATAGTAAGGTAACTATATACAATGAAATAAACTCTCCCTTCATAGTAATGTAACCATATACAAGGCCATATTGAGTCCGATCTGGAAGTATGGGCTCCAAATCTATGGGATTGCTGCCAAAACCTGTTTAAATAAGATTCAAGTCACACAGAGCAAGATACTCAGGAGAATCTGCAATGCTCCCTAGTACATGCGCACTGGGGACATAAAAAGGGATCTCGGAGTTCCCAAGCTTGGCGATGTTATGCAAATTCACGCAGAAAAATATAGAGCCAGGCTGGGCTCGCATCGAAATGTACTCGCACGACGGATATTGCTATACAGAGAAAAAAGAAGACTCAAAAGACACCACCCACAGGATTTGCCTTCCAGAATCCTGTCTTAAAAAGTTTATGTCCAAATGTAAATATATCGTGCTCCTATTGTAAATCTCACTCTACTATGACATGATATGTCATCCATTATGTTTGATTGTTTTTAAAAATGAATATTTCACTATTTTGTTAGTTAATCGTATTTTTGTTCTGGATTTAAAATTAGTTTAAGCTGTCATGTGGTAGCAGTACGCTAGTTAGCCTTAATATAAACAAATTTAAATTAATAAATGAATAAACAATATAATGAAAACATAAGTTTTGCACGCTCACGACTGCTTGACTATCGATAGGAAAAATATTTGAGCACTGGAATTAATATTGACGGGGTGTTAGTTTGCAAGAAAATAATTAATATCAACAAAATTAAAATTTTTAATTATGTATGCCAGATAAGCAGAATCGAGGGGAAAAATTTTAATGATTGCAGGTAATGGAACCGTTGGGGCCTTTTGGTAACATTTTTTATTTTTTCAAATTTTTGTATCAACAAATCCTCAAATCCGACAACCAGTTCAAAAGATAATTAAATTGGAAATTTTAAGTGGACTTCTTAAAATGAAATGAAAAGTCCGTTTGTCTGTTTGTTTGTTTGTCTGTATCAAAGCGCCAAAAAACCTTAGATGTAATGATAGGGATTTATTCCTTTTCGAAAATCTAGAAATGTTTGTTTTACGACTTTTTGAAAAAACCGCTAGTTTAACGGGAAAAAGCTAAATCCCGCTAAAATTGAAACCTCAACAGTTTACAAACCATAGAAGCTACAGATATGTTCTATACCTTAAAACGTACCTTTAAATTTTTTTTCTAAAATACTCAGTTAACATTTTACAGATGAAAAAATGTTTTTTGGCATACATTTTGGTTATTTTCGACAAAACGGCTCTAACGATTATTATTAAATTTAAGTATGTTGTAGTACGTACGGCATTCGGCACTGCGCAAAAAGTAATCTTTATGTACAAAGAATCTCACCCTTTTTGCGAACAGTGCATAATGCAAATTTTCGTTTTTTTTTTATTAATTTATATTTTTATTTAAAATTTTAATATTAAACTGAATTTTGTTCGTCACAAAACTGGATATCAGAAATTTGGGGCTAGAAATTGCTTTCGTCACTAGACTTTTACCTCGTGTAGAGTCATCGATATTACTCGGACTTAATTATGTGACCCCTGGAAATCTAACATTTTTTTTTGGTTTTGTAAAAAAGTTGAAAAAAGCATGCATGCAGTCAAAGTTAAAAGCTCAAAATAATGCACGTTGTTTAAATACTTTTGACCACCTCTGTATGTGTACATTTTAAATCTGTCCACTGTATAATTATCTGTTAATTGTTATAATATAGTATACCAATAAAACATCGTTTGTTTGAGGAAAAAAAAAAACATTTGGCCTTCTACGTTTGTGTAATATGTGCAAATCTACTTTAATGTGAACTTTTTGATAGGCATCATTTATAAAAGCTAAAGCGTTTAATCATTGCCATTTATTGTCTTATTATTATTTAAATCTTTTTGTTGTTTTTTGAATTTGTTTCTATATTTGCATGAACATATATTTTTTTTATTGTTGCTTAGGGTCTGATTTACTAGCAAAAACAACGACGACTCTGCCGAGGACAGGCAATTTAACTTGAACAGCCGCTGATGCATCGCCAAGGACATAAACATGAACGTGGACATGGACGTGGACGTGGATATAGACAGGGACACAGTCTGACAGCCATCCATCTCTAGATTCAGACTCTGTGCCCTATTAGGGGTGTGCAAAGCTTTTGTCTTTGCTGTCATTATCAACACCGCCGTTTTGGGTTTTCATCTTCTTCGCGTTTATATTCTTGTTCTACTTATGTACACATGTATGTATGCGAGAGTGTAAATATGTGTGTGTGTGAGTGTATATATTCTCTTCTGACTTGCTTTGTTTTGCGATTTGTTGCTTATTTTACCTTCGCCTTCGTTTCCACTCATTTAAAGTGTTTTGCATTTTATGCTTTGCACAAGATAAAAATCAACATTCATTATTGTCGTTGTTGTTGTTGCCACGTCTTCTTCACTATCATCTATGCTGCATCATGACAGTTGGCGTCCTTTTAAAAAATTAACACTGTAGCAAGTCAACAATTCAACAGACAAGAATACGGACAGCCCTAGACAAGACAACATAAAGAAACAAGAACAACGCAGAAATCCAGCAGTCAACAGAAATTGACTGGGAGATTCTCTGTACCCAAATCTAAGTCTTTGTAAGCAGGTAAGAAATTAAACAATTAGAACTTAACTAAAGGCTTTTTTAAACAATCGAGTTTTATTGGTCAATGCATAGAATAAAGAGAAGAGCTCAACATATTATGTATGGAATGCACTATACTAAAAAAACTCAATTGTTCATTTCGTTTTTAAAACGACGGACATTTGTATGTATACTGGCGAAAATTTGTCGTTACACCATTTAACACCTTGCTTACCTATTCTCTGACAGCTATCGAAGGTAATTGTCTACCCGGCTATCAACCTTGTTTTGATTGGATTAAATTCTAGTATGGTTTCGGAGATATCGACTTTTTTTGACGAAAGTATCCTATGAATCGTATGATGGTCATACGTAAATAAAAACCGCAAATTTACCGGAAAAAGTATTTTTCGCTAATCACTATTATTTTATTAATTAAAAAGATGACTCTTTTACCTTTTTAATGATGTGTGCATTGCATATACATAGTTCAGTCGTAAAATGCGTTAAGAAATATAAATAAACTTGCGACGATTTGCCAAATCCCTTTTTTTTGCACGGCAGAAAATAGTTAGCAATTTAAGGCAAATTTATCGATCAGCTAATTTTAGGAGAATGTTTCAATCAACTTGTGATCGGTTAAAGACAACAAATTACTTTTGAAAAAATATATGCAAGTGCATCTAATGTTAATAAGTTGTCTTTTAAGAGGTTGGTTTTTCGAGTAGAGATAAAGCCGACCTCTTTTTGACCCCGTACTTAAAAAAAGTACAGGGGTCTATTGGGTTTGTTTTAACGAATATGTACGTAACAGGCAGAAGGAGGCGTGGCAGACCCTATAAAGTATATATATTCTTGATCAGCATCAACAGCCGAGTCGATATAGCAATGTCCGTCTGTCCGTCTGTCTGTCGGTCTGTATGACGTGTCAAAGGGCTTCTAAATGTCTGAGAACGTGGTATACTGCTTTGATGTAATGGTGAATTGATTTTTAAATTTGGAGTAAGCTTATTAAAAACCTTCTTTCAAAGTATCAATGTTGAAAGCATATGAATTTCAAAAGTTACTGATATATCTAAAAAAAACCTCTTTACGAGGCAAAAGTCTAGTGACGAAATCATAATCGGTTAATAAACAGAGAAGATATTTAAAGAGAAATGAGACAATAATAAGATATAATCACCTGGATCTCAGAGACTATAAGAGCTAGAGCTACCAAGTTACATGACAATACTGCTATGTTGTGCACGCAGATCAAGTTTGCTTTAGAATTTCGTCCGACCCCCCAATTTTCCTGTAATCGACAAAAGACTAAAATATCCAATTACAAGGCCAATTTAATAGGTAGAGATTTCAAATTTAGCACACGTATAGATTTCCATCTGTATTATGTATGCTGAAAATCATTGCGATCGGATAGTAAACAAGGAATACATTAGACAAATAAGTTTGCACGCCGTGGTACGCACAGTCTGGAGAGGTGGGGGTAACAGCAGGTACACATGTTATGTTTATGTTATAATAGCATAATATAATTTTGATAATACATGTTACATCAATGTTATATTAACATAGTATAATTTATGTTAGACATGTTATATGAATGTTATGTTAATTAATTTTACGTTAATATACACTTCTTCTGTTAATTCAATAGTTCATTAATTGATGTTAATATATAAATGTTAAATTTGCATAGATTTATGTATGTTCGATGGTTAGTATGTTAAATTTTCTTTAATTTTAACATTATTAATGTTAAAAGTGTCAATTAAATTAAGCCTCTATACAAATAGAAGTTTTTAAGTATTTATTTATGTAATCAATAGTGATTAAATTTAACTGCCGCGGAGATGTGGGTAGCGAGCATATAACTGTCGAGTGGGCTCGACTGTAGTCCTTTTATACATCACCGCGAGCGAAATGATCCGGGGGTAGGCGAGCGTAGCGAACTAATATGTTTATACCCTGAGCCCATTAAAAATGGGCAAAAATGGATATATTGTGTTTGGCAGAATATATGTAACAGGCAGAAGGGGACGTGGCAGACCCCCAGAAGTATATATATTCTTGACCAGGATCAACAGCCGAGTCGATTGAGCCTTGTCCGTCTGTTTGAACGCGTCGATATCAGAAACCATAAAAGCTAGAGACTTCAAACTTTGTATGTAGGTTCCTGGATACCATAGGCAGATCAATTGTTTTTGTTTTTGAATCGGACCACTACATCATATAGCTGCCATAGGAACGATACATCGAAAATGAAGTTTTAGTATGAAAAAGTTTTTTGTTTGTTGAGATATCAAAACCAAACTGATAGAATATGCATCTGGGCTGGTATTATATATCCTGACCAAATTTGGTTAAAGTCGGTCCACTATATCATATAGCTGCAGAAGAGACGCTCAATCGAAAATGAAGTCTTAGTATGCAAAAGTTGTTTGTTTTTTGAGATATCTTAATCAAACTGATAGAATATGCATTTATCTTGGTTTTGTCCATCCTGGCTGAAGTTCGTTCAAAACGGTCGACTATATCATATAGCTGTCATTGGACCGATTGGTAGAAAAAGAAAAAATTTTTTTTTTGAAGACATGGTTCAAATCGGTTCCATATATCATATAGCTGCCATAGGAACAATTGGTCGAAAATCAACTTTTATAATAAAGTACCTGGGCTCAGGGTATCCTACTGTCGAGCGTGCTCGACTGTAGCCGCACCTCACCGCAAGCGAAGCGAGCCGGGGGTAGGCGAGCGAAATGAGCAGGGGGCGGAGCCCCCTTGTTTTATGTTGATTTAATATAAAAAAACGCAATAAAAATAAGATATTCAAGATTTCGAATAATTTTAAATTGATGTTATTGTTAACTTGCTCGCTCGGGACAGTTTTACAGTTTACAAGTGAATGACATATTGCACTAGAGATTTTATAGACATTTTGAAAATTTAAAACCTTTGTAATATTGAAATGTGTTTATACAGATAATTATGAAATTAAATGACCTTTCCAAAACAGTAACACTTTTTCTGCATAACAAGCTTTATACATATTAGTGAACTTGTTATCACAAGACTTAGAAGTAAGTCAAGTGCGACTACTTTAATGATTTGGACTGGGGAACTGAGTAAGCTAGTTAAAAGTTTTATTTACCCGTTACTTAAAAAATAAGTAAAAGGGCATATTTTGTTCGTTGGAATGTATGTAAATGGGAAAAGGAGGCATCTCCGACCCTATAAAGTGTATATATTTTTGATCAGCGTCAACAGCCGAGACGAAATTGGCATGTCCGACTGTCCGTCCGTCCGTCTGTGTGAGCGCCTAGATCTCAGAGTCTATAAGAGATAGAGCAACCAAGATTGGCACGCAGATCCCAATGACGTTGAGGCAGGTAAAGTTTGCTTTAAATATTTACACGCCCCCTTCCGCTCCCGCAAATCGCGAAAAATCACCACACCCACAGTTTTTAAGATAATAAGTTATTTATGGTAATTAACGTTGTCTATTAATATTATAATTAATAATTATTAAATAATTACACTAGGCAACAAATTTGAGCTTTTTGACTATAAAGCGAACGAAACCCACTTATTTGGATAAAAAATGATGATTTTTTGTTTAGCTTTTTTTTTTTTTTACTTAAAAATTCAAGGAAATGTTGAAAAAAATGTATTAAATTTTCTTTTCTATTTTATTTACATTGCTGCATTAATAACGCCTCGTTAAGATTATGATTTAATATTTATTTTTGGCATTCTCGAGCAATGATGACAAATGTGGGCGCACCTCTAAAAAAAAAAGTAATAAAAAAGTTAGATTTTATAAAAAATCTAAATAAAACTATGCTATAGAAAAAAAAGGTTTTAGGTCGTATCTCCAAAAAAGTGGGTTTCGTCCGTTTTATTCGTTTTTGGGCTGTTGCCTAGTGTTATAATTAATACAATACAAGCACTCAAAAGTATGCAGTAGTTCTTAAATATATATAGAAGTACTTTATTAAAATTACTATCTACATATATTTAACTAACGGGTCTTTTAATGTCGGGATCTCGACTATAGCCTTTCCGACTAGTTTAAAGCTATAAATATCAAGGCTGCAAACCGGTTCTGAACCGAACCTCGCTGAACCGGTTCGGTTCAGGTTTTTAAGCAATCTGAACCGGATCATGAACCGAACTTTTGATATTATAAGCTCCGTGAACCCGAACCTGAACCGATCCAATTTTTTTAAGTTCATTTGCAGAACTAAACGATCTACAATTGAAACTTTTCTTGGAATTTAGTGCTTATCGTGAAAAGAAGTGAACTCAATCGCGCGGAAACCAAACAAGTTTACTTAAACATAATAATAATAAATAAATAAGTCATCTTAAAACAAATTTAGACTTTTATAAGATTAGAATTTTATTTAAATTTACTTTGCTATTAAAGTCAAGAAAAATTATATACAATAAAAATATTTTTTTTTTGAATAAAATTGAACCAAGGATCGAACCCAAATCTGGGTTTAGGAAGTATATAAATCGGTTTGTGAACCGAACCTTAATCTTGCTCTATGGGTCGAACCATCGAACCGAACCTTTGCAAAAATTTAGGTGGTTTGCAGCCTTGATAAATATGAAAAACCTCACTTTGACACGCAATAAAAAAAAGAAATCAAGTACTAGGAGCCTAAGCCCAGTTAAGCAACGGACTGGATGAAAAAAGTGACAGTGAAAGAGAATAGTACTTCGAGTATTAGCAGAGGTATATCTACGAGTATGCCGCGTTGCCACAGCAGCTGCTGCAGCGACGCCACTTGAATGCGCAAACACAAAGAATCGCATATGAGGACCGGGTCCGGGCCTAGCAAGATGATGTGGACGGCAACACACACACAGGCGCACACACACATAAACTTGAACATAATATGTCTGCGTTGTCCTTGATGGAATCCTCTTTAACTCTAAGCTGCCGACTAGCTAGTCTGTCAGCCAGACTTGCAGTGAGTGTGTGAGCCAACTACTCAGTGAGATGGCCAGCTGTTTATCCTACATAAAGCATATTTACATACATATATGTAAATAGGCATAGACATAGTTGTATATATGTGTGTACAATGTACATAGTGAACTACTGTATGTATAAACGTTTATCCACATAACTTGTCATGCACCTACACACAGAAAGCTGCAGTCAAAGCGAATATTAAAAAGGTACATTACGACTTTACGTTTTGTTTTTATTCGTCTCAAACTCGAATACAAGTTGGAGTCTGGGTCAGCCTCTTATTACATATCCTGGGCAGAATATAAAAAAATATGAGTAATAAATATAAGAAATCCCGGCGCCATTTAAGAAGTATAGCTTGCTGCTTAAATTCAGTCATGTGACAAATTTGAAAACGTCCAGTGAAATGAAACGAAATGCGAAATAAAAGTAAAACGAAAATGATTGCAAACAGTCAAGCAGCCAAATAACATACCCTACGTATTTCTTAATAAGTTGTAGACCCAAAAAAAATTATATATTGGCATTTCCACAGACAGGTCCACCGCGGCCAAAAGCTTAAAATTGTTCAAAAACTCACATCTTGTCAGATTTTAATCCTGAAGAAATGTTAAGTTACTTATTTAAACAATTAACACATTTGTTAGCCAATTAGAATGATTATACCGAATGCATACTTAAATAAATTGAGTTTTTGTTTGTTTTTGTATATTTTTTAAAAAATATACCGAGCCCTATTTTCACAAACACGGTAAGCGCCAAAAAACAAATTTTATAGGAGAGAGTTTTTTTTGAGTTATCGTGTGCCGCGTTGTGCCGCGTATGCCGTCTGTCGCTTACGTTATAATTGACAGGCCAATATCTCCGTAAATTTATAAAATTAAAACTTAATATTTTTGGTGCAGATGCGGTTGGTAATTATGAACACATTTGCATCAAAAAACAAATTTCGGAAAAATTGCGCTTACATTATTTATGCAAATAGGGCTTGATACTTCTAAAAGGGAGAGTATGATACATACATCGATTATTTAAAAAAAAATCTCTTCCAGCAACAAAAAGAAAGAAAACATGCCAATTCAGATCTATTTATAATACTTAAAGTTTTTTTTTTGTTTTTCTAAATAAAATTTGATTAAAAATTCTTGTCACAAACTAGTGGGTATTTTGTCACGTGATAGAAACATATAAAAAAATAATTCCTAAAATGGAAATCTACGTTATTTTATTATGGCTTAAAAATATTTTCTTTCAAATTACTCGCCAAATTTCGCAGACTTTCGCATTTTTCAATATGAAGTCAAAGTCTCGTCGCGTTATCGCGTTGTTCTCTATAATTAATTCGAAAACGACTTCAAGTCCTTAAAACTTGTCTTATATAATAAAAATAGTGTTGACAAAGTGCATTAACAACGTAAGAAAACATTTTTGAAAATGTAAATTTTTTTCATTTAAATTTAAATATTCGAGCTAGAGAGTAAGTCTAGACTCTAGACTAATTAAAAAATCGGTCCACTATATCATATAGCTGCCAAAGTACCGATCGGTAGAAAATCAAGGTTTGGTATGAAAACTTTTGCTGGTATTTAAGATATCTCAATCAAAATCATAAAATGTGTATCTTAAATTGCCCTTTACATCCTAACCAAAAATGTTTTTGGTCACATGGATCCCCATATCTATCCTAAAAAGTCGGTTTGGTTCAGCTTAGATTTGGACTGTTGCCTATAGGCAAATTTACTATAATGTTTTTGATCTCATTAAGTTCTCTGGCGTTTTCCCAATCATTGCAACAAATGTTGGATAATTGAAATTTTTTAAATACCCTCGGATCTTACAACTTGTTAATTTTATTTTTATATCTTTCAGTTTTTATTTAAAACATAATTATAGTTGTTTATTTAAATTTAAATTTTTAATATTATTTTAAACTTTTTTCAATTTTTTTTCCAAGTTGATGTTAAATAAATAAAATATAAAAATTTCAAAAACGGCATAATTACTTATGTAACAAAAAATTTTAATGTGTAAAGGTATTCTGAGACTGCTGTAAAGTTAACCCTTTACGTTGTGTTGCCATGCGAAAAAAAAATTATGTCAGGCAAAGGGATGAGGTAATACGCTTGATAGGGCAGCTGAATCTGAATCAGAATAAGAATCAAAAACAAAACTTTAGGCGGAAGCTCACGTACGGCATATTAAATGAATTGACATGACCTTCTCTTGCGGTAGGTGAGTCAAACTTAGCCAAAAGCTAATGATGGTGCGGTCAGCAAGGTCTAATGCAGCTACTTCTTACAAAAAGTTGATCCGTTATCCTACAGTTGATTACAACTTACAGTTTATTATAAACTGAACGACAAATTCCGAATTTAATTGGATAAAAGTTGTGGTAATGGATAACAACTAGTAAATTGTAATTGACCTGTGCATATTAACCTGACCAACTTGTAAAGAGCACAGCTTTAAGGCCTCTCGATAGGGCCTAAGTGATAACAATTGACACAAAGTGCCCAAAGTCAACTGCCAACTAAAACGACAATAGCCGTACATACAAATACACATACAGAAGTGCACACATACAGGCAAGTGCATAGACCGGTGGACAGGAGAACGTTGTGGTCAAATCGGTTTAGACCAACTGCAATAACAGGCCAAAATGGCAAGTCACGAAAAAAATAAAACGATTCCAATTTTCTTGCCAATCCAATCCAACACCGACACAATTGAATTTATGTAAGTTGAGCACCACGACTCCCCAAAACGCACATTCCAGACAATAACTAGATGATATACTTCGAGATACTTAACTTTACTATACTATACAATACTATACTATACTATACACTCAGAAAAAAGTCTCGTTTTTAACCCTGAATTTCAGAAATTCGCCTTTGAATTGTTCCCAAGGGCGATATGCCTTTCATAATAGAAATTTAATTTCTTAAATATGTGGCTAATCTTTTCTGAAATTTTTTTGATAAATAGGGACTCGGACCCGTAAAAATCGAAACATAATTTCTAAAATCCAGAATTTTTTTGCAATACACGGGGTAACTAATTCTAAATCTTTGAAATTTTATTTCTATGTTTCTCAACTATTCTTTCCAAAATTGGAAATAAATTTCTAAAATCAATAAATACCAAAATTAGAAAATAATTTCTTATATTCAATGTAACTTGCTATAAATGAAAAAAAAAACTTTTCTATAAAATAAAAAATGTTTTCTATAAAGCAGAAATTTATTTCTAAGCACAGGACCAATATTTCTTAATCTAAAAAAAAATTTATTTCTAATTTTTACTGAAATAATTTCTGAAAATAAAACATAATTTCTAAAATCAAGAAATACCGCCATATATTATATGGCAATTATTTATTTAAATTAAAAATAAGTTTATAGTTTTCAATGTTACTTGCTATAAATAAGAAAAAACTTTTCTATTAGACAAATATACGTGTATATTTATTGTTATTCAACAAATTTATTTAGGTAATATAAATATGTTATGGGCATTTTTTCATCCACCTGAACACTAATGTGTGTTGTTAGCTCGCCGATTGTCGATTCCCACATGAGAAATTTATTTCTTGGGTCCTTAATTGTGAATTTTTGGCATTGGGAGCACGCTTGTCACGTGCGGTTGTCACCAAAATAGAGTGTAGAACCAAAATATTGTGCCTATCAGGTGTGTTCCAATAATCTCTAGAGTTTTTTAAGAGAATTGCTTTTGAAAACAACCTTTCGAAATGTCGGTGTTACTCAAATGTCAGAGATTTAGTTTTTTCGAACATATTTTCGAAGTAAAAAATCGGCAACCTGCCAGTTTCGACAACATTTTTAGGTTGAGAAAAATTTTATATAATTTACAAAACTTTAAAAAGTGTATTTTTTTTTATTAAATTTAAAAATAAATTAAGTTTAATTCAATAAATATTTAATTTTTAAAAAGCTCTCAACAATTTTTTAGACATTTGAAAGCAATGCTAGGTTGTTTTCTGGAACCTCAACAATTGTTTTGGAGCTGTTAAAGATTTGGAGAGCACCTCTGTATATATAGATAATTTATTAGATATGTTAATAATATTAATACCTTCCGGTTGATCCTTATAAGATTGTAAGGTATTGTTACGAAATTTGTAATTTTATTCGTATCGCTGGATTGAGAATTTGCCGGAACAACTATTTTTCAATTTGGAGATGTTTATTTAAGCAGCTCGAGGCGTAGACTGCTTGTCGATACTGTTTTATTCGACTAGCTTCAAACCAATATGTATTAACAACTAGGTGTCTTGTTTAACACTGTTGCCCTCTTTTGAGTAAGCTATTTTGACAGTTGGGAAGCAAACTTCATGTTTGCTATCTCGTTCTTGCGCCTCTATCTCTGAGAGTCGAAAGAGCACGACAAAATTTTTATATTACCAGCTGTCAACGAACAAGGCACCGTGTTTAATTCATCTTGTTTCAGACTTCAATCACCTTGGTTTACTAGGTTGTATAAATCCCACAAAAAAAAACCTCTACACGAGGTAAAAGTCTAGTGACGAAAGCAATTTCTAGCCCCAAAATTTTTGATATCCAATTTTGTGACGAACAAAATGCAGTTTAATGTAAAAATTTTAAGTAAAATTATTAATTAATAAAAAAAAGCGAATATTGGCATTGTGCACTGTGAGCAAAAAGAGTAAGCTTCTTTCTACATAAAAATTACTTTTTGCGCAGTGCCGGATTGGACTTGGATTTCGCCCGATCGGTCCTATGACAGCTATATGATATAGTGGTTCGATAAGAACCAACTTTGGTCAGAGTATATAAATCTGGCTTAAATGCATATTCTATTAGTTTGGTTAAAATATTTCATTAAACAAAACAGATTTTCATACTAAGACTTAATATTGGGCCGATCGGTCCTATGACAGCTATATGATTAACTGGACCGATTTGAACCAAATTTGGTCAGGATATATAAAACCAAGTTAAATGCATATTGTATTAGTTTGGTTAAGATTTTTCATAAAACAAAAAAGTTTTTCACAGTAGAACTTTATTTTCGCCCGATTGGTCCTATGAAAGCTATATAATACTGTCGTCCGATAAGAACTAACTTCGGTCAGGATTTTTAAAACTGACTTAAATGCAAATGCTATCAATTTGGTTAAAATATCTCACTAAACTAACAAATTTTTCATACTAAAACCTAATTTTGACCCGATCGGTCCTATGACAGCTATATGATATAGAAGTCCGATTTGAACCAACTTTGGTCATAAAACCAAGTTAAATGCATATTGTATCAGTTTGGTTGAGATATCTCATAAAACCAAAAAGTTTTTCGTACTAAAACGTGATTTTCGACCGATAGAAAAATGTATTTATTCACTTAACAGGTAATATCTTCCAAGCCCATCAACTAAAATTTATGTTTCATATACCAAAAAACGCGAAATTGTACGTATTACAAAATATTAAAATTTAACAGAAATCGAGAGCCGTTTTGTCAGAAATCGCCAAAATGTAAGCTAATAAACTTTATTTCACCTGTAAAATGTTACCTGAGTACTTTAGAAAAAAAGTTTAAAGGTACGCCTAAAAGCCCTCAAACACCTTTTTAATGATATATAGAACATATCTGTAGCTTCTATGGTTTGGAAACTGTTGAGGTTTCAATTTTAGCGGAACTTAGCGTTTTCCTGCTAAACTAGCGGTTTTTTCAAAAAGTCTTAGAACAAACATTTCTAGATTTTCGAAAAGGAATAAGTCCCCATCATTACATTTAAGCTTCTTTAGCGCTTTGATGCAAACAGACAAACAAACTTTACATTTCATTTTGAGAAGTCCACTAAAATTTTCAAATTTATTTATCTTTTGAACCAGTTATCGGATTTGGGTGATTGAGGTATCAATCGACGCGTAAAAAGAATCTTTAAAAAATACAAAATTTTACCAACAGGCCCCAACAGCCCCATAAACTGCAATCATTTAAATTTTTCCCTTCCTACTTACACCCCCGTATCTCATGACCCAGGTTGGTTAGAAAAAGTTTTAGTATTTATAAAATACTTAAGCTTTTTTAGTCATGGAAGAGAATTTGGAAGACTTAAATTGCTTAGAATTGCTTGAATGCTTTAAATGTAGTTACAATTAATTTAGATAAGCATATTGGGAAAGTTTTTTGTAACTTATGAATTTATCGAGCCCTTTTGCATAAATAACGTAGGCGCCATTTTTCCGACATTTGTTTTTCATGCAAATGTGTTCCTAATTTAGTAATGTAAAAATATATCGTAAACTCGATTTTCGCGGAAGCGATTATCGAGTACTTTAACTCGATGATTTTTTGGACGATCTATTGAGTTGATTAAATCGATTTCCATTATAAATCGACAACTCACTAGAGCTTGTTCATCGTAGTCAATTTTCAGAACTAAGTTTAGTCGTCCAATTTTTGATAAACTACAAAATTGCCTTTGTTGGTGGCCGCGATATTAACGTAACCGACAAAAAATCCTGCATGTAGGTGAAGTGCATCGAAAAGAAATTTGTAAAGAAATAAAGAAGACCAAAAAAGTGGCGTTGATATTATCAGTGAGTTGAATCTTGGCAAATTATTGAATTAGTGCAGTTTCAGATTTTCAAGTGAATGGTGCTACTAAGTACTGTACATCACTGCGGACGGCAGTTCGCGCTAGTGACGAAAGCAGCACGAAGGGTGTGAAAGGCGACTAGCAATATATACAGCTAATTTGTTATATTTGCTATGAGTATCCGATCAGATCGAGTTATATACCGATCGAAAGGTTTTACTAACTTACAAAATGGCATACTAAAACTTTTTCTAACTCACCCGGTTCATGAGATAAGGGGGTGTAAGTGGGAGGGGAAAAATTTTTATGATTGCAGCTAATGGGGCCGTTGGGGCCTTTTGGTAATATTTTATATATTTTTAAAATTCTAAAAAATTCTATCAAAAATACGCGTTGATTGATACCTCAATTACCCAAATCCGACAACTAGCTCAAAAGATAAATAAATTTGAAATTTTAAGTGGAGTTCTCAAAATGAGATGAAAAAATTGTTTGTCAGTTTGTTTGTCTGTTTGCATTAAAGCGATAAAAAAACCTTAGATGTAATGATGGGGATTTATTCCTTTTCAAAAATCCTTTAAAAAACCGCTAGTTTAGCGGGAAAACGCTAAATTGGAAAGGTGTTTGAGGGCTTTTAGGCGTACATTTAAACTTTTTTTCTAAAGTACTCAGGTAACATTTTACAGGTGAAATAAAGTTTTTTAGCTTACCGATTTTGCCGATTTTTGACAAAACGGCTCTAACGATTTCTGTTAAGTTTTAATATGTTGTAATACGCTTTTTTTTATTAATTTAAATTTTTATTTAAAATTTGTAGATTAAACTGAATTTTGTTCGTCACAAAATTGGATATCAGAAATTTTGGGGCTAGAAATTGCTTTCTTCACTAGACTTTTACCTCGTGTAGAGGTTTTTTTGTGGGATTTTTAGTACACAGCCATCTTAAAATTTTAAGAACGAAACGGTATAACTTCAAGTACGGTCGTACCTAATTTTAGGATGGCATATTTTTCTGAGTGTAGAATATGCATTTAAGCTGGACTTATAGATCCTGAGCCAAGTTGGTTCTTATCGAACTTATATATCATATAGCTGTCTTAGTATGAAAAACTTTTTTGTTTTACGCGATATCGTAACCAAACTAATAGAATATTCATTTAAGTTGGACTTATAGATCCTGACCCAAGTTGGTTCTTATCGAACATATATAGCATATATTTGTCATAGGACCGATCGGGCGAAGTCCAAGTCGTAGTATACAAATTTTTTTGTCCTAGTAAGTACAGGGTCTCCCACAGTAGAATATGCTCGACTGTAGCAACGGAGCGAAGCGAGCATTGGGCGGAGCACCATAGTTTTCTTTATAATTAAAGAAAAAAATTTTTTTAAATATGAAAGAAATTCAACAAATAAATATATATATTTTACTATCTGCCTGCATTAATAATAAGGTTACAATGTCGAAAGCAGAAGCCAATGTAAATAGTTCTGATATCCCACAAAAAAAACCTCTTCACGAGGTAAGAGTCTAGTGACGAAAGCAATTTCTAGCCACAAAATTTCTAATATCCAATTTTGTGACGAACAAAATTCAGTTTAATACAAAAGTTTTAAATAAAAATCTAAATTAATGATAGAAAAAAAAAAAGAAAATTGGCATTCGGCACTGCACAAAAAGGAATTTTTATGTACTAAGAAGCTCACTCTTTTTGCTCACAGTGCACAATGTCAATTTTCGTGATTTTTTATTTTTATTATTAATTTATATTTTTATTTAAAATTTTTATATTAAACTGAATATTTTTCGTCCCAAAATTGGATATCAGAAATTTTGGAGCTAGAACTTGCTTTCGTCACTAGACTTTTACCTAGTGTAGGGGTTTTTTTTGTGGGATATCAGAACTTTTTACATTGGCTTTTGCTTCTGCCATTGTAACTTTACAAACTTACAAACAATTCGGTTTATTTAGCTTTTATAATATAATTTTGACAAAACAGTTATTAATTTAAGTAAAATTAATTTTTAGTGTAAATCAGCTTCTTTACAAAACCTTTAAGAGCTGCTAAGCAAATTTAATATGCTGCAGCCCTGGGTTTAGTTTTCATTGGGCTTAACAAAAACATAAGCAACAAAAATACAGAATGTAGCAACACATTATTTTTAATAAAAAAAAATTAAAAAGAAAAAAATATTTTATTTAAGTCATTCTATTAACACATCCTGTTGACAGCAGCTTTGGCATCTATTCAACAAATTGTATGTTGCAGCCCTTTTAGGTTTTGTGCGAGATTAGCACAAAAGAATAACAATGACAAAGCAGCTTAACAAACAAAAACAAAAATGCAAAATGTTGCAATATTTTCTTTTAGATTTGAGTTTGAACCCACGTTACCGAGTTCTCAACTCGCTGGCTGACCAAACACTGCTATTATTAAATCAAAATAAACGCGAGCATTGAAGTTAACGCACTTGCAACCCGAATTTTGAAAAACGCCGTCTTATCCCACGATGAAATTACCTTAAGTTTATTTTCCCAAAATTTCAAGTTTGTATCTTGAGCAGTTTGGCCTGCACATTGATACATGAGTGAGTGTACTGGACGAACAGATTTATATATATAGATAACCCCTCCCCATTACGAACAATAGCTCTAGGGTATGAGCGCAGTAAATGTGAACTATGGGAGCAAGCAAAGTTCGTCGGCGCTAGGAACAGGAATCCGACTTTGGTGTTTTCGGTAATTATTTTGCCACTTCTTCAAGTGCTTTCGGCACATCTGGCCAAGTATCGTAGTCCATGCTGTCTCTACGGGACTCGAGACTAGGCAACGTGGCTGGCCAAGTTTATTTGGCCATTGCTACTAATGGCGGGGGCAACCAGCTGAACAAAGACAGCTGAAACACCCAGGCCAACGTAATGCGATAACTCTCATTGTTCATGTTGACCCTGTCCTTCATCAACAAATGCAACTGCTAACATATTTCAGACCCCCCAAAATTTCGCCATAAACATTCTCCTCGCCATCACCCTATCGGTCTATCGCCAAGCTACGCCTTGGGTATGGTATGCGTTTGTTTGCCAACTTGATGAACTATGTGCAGGATGCTCCTGCTGATTTCGCTTTTCTGCTGGCTTTGGCATAGTTCAACTGGCAACCACTCAGCAATGGGTACAAACATTTTATGCACTCACACATACATATACATATTCGCCCATATATGTAACTATATTGTAAGTGCAGTGCACAAGTGGCTCAGGGTCAGATCATAAAAAATGAACACATTTGATCACACAGCTCTTACTTGTAATAACTCTTGGCCCGCTCCTTTAGGACTCATTCCAGACGATACAACTTCAGCTATAAAATATTCACAAAAAAGATAAGAATAGTAGCAATAGAATCGAATTTATGCAGTCACTTAATACTTGTATTAATCTACAGTTTACTCGACATTAGATATTTTATAATGGACAACAAGGAAACTGTTTTTAATGGATTGCCAAATTTCGAAACCTTTCAAACACTTATTAACCTTCTCAACCAAACGTATTTATAGAACGCATGCACTAAAACCATATTATATTCTTGTTATCTTCACTTGCCAATTATGATTAAAGTAATGGGTCAACAATGGTCTATTAATGTCTATCAATAGAATAAGACCAAAAGACAACTTAATTTTTTTTACCTTTTTTTTTTTATTTATAAGGCGTCGTGTACATTTCTATTTATTTGTTGAATCTTTTGCTACTGCTGCTCTGAGTGCTCTATCCATTTTGTTTTTTGGTAAGAGGTGCCAAAGAGACGACCAAGCACTTAAGCGACATGTGCCGATCTCAAACGTGTTTACAATAGCAAAAAAACATAGTATGTATCAGGCAGAAGGAGGCGTGGTAGACTCCCTTAAGTATATATTTTCTTGATCAGTATCAACAGTAGAGTCGATTTAGCCATGTCCGTCTGTTAAATCGCGACGATCTCAGAGACCATAAAAGCTAGAGACTTCAAACTTGATATGTACCATAGGTTTCTGGATACCGGGCACAAATCACGTTTGTTTTTATTTTTGGATCGGACCACTATCGCTGCGGATGGCAGTCCGCGCTAGTGACGAAAGCAGAACGAAGGGCGCGTAAGACGACTAGCAATATATACTCTAATAAGGAAAATATTACGAATGTCCG
Organism: Drosophila innubila; assembly: GCF_004354385.1. Classification (NCBI taxonomy): domain Eukaryota; kingdom Metazoa; phylum Arthropoda; class Insecta; order Diptera; family Drosophilidae; genus Drosophila; species Drosophila innubila. The sequence continues at coordinate 29,562,773 of NC_047626.1, forward strand.
ATCAGATCGAGCTATATACCGGCCGAAAGGCTTAGTCCTAACTAACAAAATGGCAAAAACAAAAAAAAAACTTAAACTTTAGCTTACTCACCTTACTAAAAAATACGCTTCGATTGATACCCAAATACGACAACTAGGTCAAAAGATAATTAAATTTTAAATTTTTAGTGGACTTTTGAAAATGAAATGAAATGTCAGCTTGTTTGTTTGTTTGTATGTTTGCATTAAAGCGCTTAATAAGATAAGATTTGATGATGGGGATTTATTCCTCTTTTGAAATCTAAAAATATTTGTTCAAAGACTTTTTGAAAAACCCGCCAGCTTAGCGGGAAAACGCTAAATCCCGCTTAAATTGAAACCCAAACAGTTTCCAAGCCATAAAAGCTACAGAAAGCTTTCAGCTATACAGATAGCTATATATTATTGAAAAGGTGTGTTTGAGGGCTTTCTTTTCTTCCAAACTACTCAGGTAACATATAACAGGTGAAATAATGTTTTTTAGCTTACATTTGGCGGTTTTTATTCGTCTATATCAAATTTTTAATATGTTATAGTTAATTAAAAATTGTTTTTTGGTATATCACACATATCTGTAAAAATTCGTTTTGACAAGATATAACCAATTAAGTGTATATATACATATTGCTAAATCGGTCGAAAATCAACTTTTAGTAGAAAAACTTTTCTTTTCTAAGAAATCTCAACCCATCTCACAGAATATGCGTTTAAGATGGTCCCAGTCAGCCTGACCAAATTTGTTTCAAATTGGTCGTCTATATTATATAGCTGCCATAGGAACAATCGGTCGAAAATCAACTTTAAGTACAGAGTGCCTAAGCAGAGGATATCCTACTGTTAAGCGTGCCTGACTGTAGCCACACCTTGACCCGAATATTCCCAGCATTACCATATGGAAACAAGCAATAGGCATTTACTTAAACTTCAAAAAAAAATTCGGAAAAAACATACTTTTTTTCGGTAAGTTTACTACTTTTATGTTCGTTATCAGCCCTGAAAGTCTCATGAAGAAACTCGAAAAAAAGTTGCTCAGGATGATGCGGGTTAAAGTGACCAAAGCGGGCCAGGGGTAGGCGAGCGAAGCGATCAGCCAACTATTTATAAAAATAATGGGTTTTCTACCTGATCATTTTTGAACTGGTATTATTTATAAACATATTTATACCCGTTATCTAAGAAATAAGTAAAAGGGTATATTGTTTTCGTTGGAATGTATGTAACAGGGAAATGGAGGCATCTCCGACCCTATAAAGTATATATATTCTTGATCAGCACCAACAGCCGAGACGATATAGCCATGTGTGTCTGTCCGTCTGTCCGTCCGTGTGAGCGCCTAGATCTCAGAGACTATAAGAGATAGAGATACCAAACTTTCTCCCACAGACTCCAAATGCGTTGGAGCAGGTCAAGTTTGTTTTAAATTTTTGACACGTCCCCTTCCGCGCCAGTAAACCGCGAAAAACCACCACACCCACAGTTTTTAAGATAATACGTGTTTTGTGGCAATTATCGTTATCTATTATTATTATCTATTATCCCACGGAATCGCATCAAGATCTGACAAGTCGAACGGCAGTTATGACGAATTAAAATTTTCAGAGCAAAACAAGTAATTTCATTAGAGTACTTTTACGTATATTAAAGTAAGTAACGGGTATCCTATGGTTGGGACCTCGACTATAGCCTTTCCGACTAGTTTTATATAAAATATGTGTTAAATCTAACAACTAACAAAGAATTATGGTTTTATAGTAATTTAATTGTAGGACGAGTTGTATGGCATGCGGCAGAAAAAACTTAGCGACTGACAGTTTTGGATGTTCAGGTCCGCCTTTTTGCTGCAGGCAGCTTATTAGTCGAAGTCGGTCGAAACTAACCTTTAGTCTGAACAATACAATAACCTATCAAAGAAGGCAACGAAATGATTGCTTTGAACAACTGAGAGCTGTACAGAATTGTTTTATTTATATCAGTGTGAAAAATACATCGAATCGATAACATCGCTCCACAATAAAAGAAAAATAAAATTTTCAAAAGCTTTAAACTTAATCCTTAAGATGACAGGACGCGGAAAGGGAGGAAAAGGATCGGGAAAAGGAGGCGCCAAACGACACCGTAAGGTCCTGCGAGATAACATCCATGGTATTACTAAGCCGGCCATTCGCCGTCTGGCCCGTCGTGGTGGCGTCAAACGTATATCTGGGTTGATCTATGAAAAAATCCGTGGCGTACCTTCAGTATTCTTGGAAAACGTCATCCGTGATGCTGTTACTTACACTGAGCATGCGAAGCGTAAGACCGCCACTGCAACGGACATGGTATACGCCTTGAAGCGCCAGGGACGCACCCTGTATGGTTTTGGCGGTTAAAATCGTAAATTTTCAAAGTATGACTGTCGTACGATTGGACTTAATCGGAATACTTATAACGAACCCATTTAATACACGACCTACCTAATCTTAAATACATGAGCAAATCTATGCAGTACCAAATACGATATGTATTGACAGCAAAATATTTCACTATTATAAACTTAAATGCATTACGTATGACACTTGCAACTTTCTTGTATATAGAATGTAATTACACATTGCACTAAAAGATCTATAGACCCCAAACATCAAAATGCTAATAAATCATGTATGAAAGGCGCAAAATAATAAAAAAAATAAAACTTAAATTAATTACAGGGATAAAAAATCTTTGGTGTGCCGAAATCTTGATTGATTTTGATTTTGCATACACTACTACGAATTATATCCTACGACCATTAAAAATAGGTAAAATGGAATTTTGCAGCGAATCTGCCTGCTGGATCACATTGTACGTAGGATAAAAGACATTGCAGCCCGTAAGGTCTTATTCGGTAGTACACTCAGAAAAAAGCTGTTCAATTCGTTCTATAAAAAAGATGTTTTAAATTAATCCAGTTTCGGTCCAGAAATTCTTTAGAACGATTCAGTCTCTAATTCGTAAAGCATAAATAGCCGTTAAAGATTAAAAAATTAGAGCAAAGTTTTTATTTTAAGAATTATGTATACTAACTAGAGACTTTTTCGTTCTAAAATAAAAACGTGCTTAATTCTGATCTAAAAATACTTTGGTAAGTACGATTGCCCAATAGTTTAAGTACAAATCGTGCTTAACTTATACAAATAAGAACAACAATATTTAACATAATGCTGAAAGCAAGAGCATTTTATACTTAAAATTTGAATGATTGTATACTGTTTGTATGCAGGGCTGGAAATACTGATTAAAATTTTTTCGATTAAAATTTTTTACTTAGTTATTAATAATAATTATTTTTTAAATTTATTTGAGTATACCAGTCTACAGTAAATTACTGTGTAAATTGCTTCATATCTGTCTCAACTACTCTTTGGATCAATTGTACTTTTAGTTAAAATATTCCAGTTGACATTTAAAATGCTTGAAAATTCAAGCTTACAGTAAATTATTACTGACTTTTTTCATTACCAGCATATTTTTACTTGAGTTTTTGTACTTCAGCAAATATCATACTGCTTTTGGTGACGACTTCTTAAATGACTTAATAGAAGGTCGGATGTCACTTTTCGTATGGTTTGGGTTGTCACGAACTTTCTTCGTCATTATTGTCCCTAAGACAAAGTAATGATCAATGGAGATTTTTACCATATTAACATACAGCACTAATTAAAAATAGGCTGGAGTACAAAAACTCAAGTAAAAATATGCTGGAAATGAAAAATGTCAAGTAAAAATATGTTGGAGATAAAAAATCCCAATTAAATATTTGCTAGAGAATCAAATCTCAAGTAAAAATATGCTGAAGTATAATATCCCAAAAAATTAAATAGTAGATATAAAGTTCTTAGTTAAAAATGTGCTGATAAGAAAAATCCCAAGTAAATTTTTAATGCTTTGAAAAAATGTCAAGTAAAATTGTACTGGTAGGGAAATAAATATTTGCTGGCCGTTATTTATTTGAAAACAAAACAAAGAGATCTTGTGGTTTTCAACCAGGACAAAATTTCAAGAATATTAGCTAAAACTGAAACAATCTGTCAGCCCAAATTATATAAATTATTAATTTTTATTAAATACGCACATAAGCTTTATGTGTCTTTGCATATTCGTCCTACTTCAATTAGATATCTAAATATCCAAAATTTTTGTAATTTTCCATACCCCATGCCTCCTCAATGTAATCTATTCAGTTGAGCGTTTTTAAAAAGGCAAACAAAGCACAACTGACGCAACAGAGTTACCATCATAATTTTGGATATTTTTGTGCATTACATTGACAACACTGCTTTCGCTCGCCGACAGCTAAATATTGAGCACTTCTCCTTCGCTTGTGTCAAATCTTATGTCCATACCCAGCTATATATATATATATATATATATATATATTTTTTTTTTTTACATTCGATATAAATATTTATATAACATAAGTGAATTTAATTATATAAAATTAAAAAAGAACGAACTTTGAGTTCCAATACTTTGATTTCACGGACTTTAAAAATTCGCTTTGCGTTATGTGGAGATCTGCCATTCGGCTACGAGAGTCACAGATGATACATTTTATAGCGGACGCCAGCCGCTCCAAAAGGCACTGAGCTACCATGACTGATGAGGTATCTTAAGGCGATTTTATAAAGTCCCGGCATGGACGCCTTATGCGAATTCCAGAATTGCAAGGGATCACTTTTCCATGAAGCATCCAGCAAGCTGAGATATAACTTCAGCTCACTATTTTCGGGGTTGTTTTCGCTCGCTACCCAGACTACAGAGTGACCAACACAAAAATATCATAAAATATCCCAAAAAAAAAAAACACATATTCGATATTTGGACAAACAAATTTTACGATATATATATATATATATATATATATATATATATATATATATATATATATATATATATATATATAAAATTTCGATATATTGATATTTTGATATATTGTCAACAACCCTACTAGTTGAGGGCTCTATATAACAGAATAATTTCTGTAGTCAGTCCTCATTTTTGATGGTGATTTATAATATGATCATTTAATCATTTTATTTTGTTGCAAAATGCTCATAATATTTATTTTGTATTTAGACCCCGTACTTAAAAAAAGTACAGGGGTCTATTGGGTTTGTTTTAACGAATATATGCGTAACATGCAGAATGAGGCGTGGCAGTCCCTATAAAGTATAAATATTCTTGATCAGCATCAATAGCCAAGTCGATATAGCAATGTCCGTCTGTCTGTCTGTCCGTCCGTCTGTATGAGCGCCTAGATCTCAGAGACTATAAGAGATAGAGACACCAAACTTGGTATGTGGGTTCCTCTGTATTGCAAGCAGATCAAGTTTATTTCAAAATTCGGTCACGCCCCCTTAACTGCCTACAAATCGAAATAGAAAATTTCATATCCAAATTATAAGAAAAATTTAAAAGCGAGAAAGAGAAAGGTGTTCTAGATTTTTGCTGATAATTTTATTCCGATCGGACAATATTCAAATAATAAATTTTGCTGTTTGATTCGATGATGGCGCGTTGGCAGTAATTAAAACTTGAATAGCTTGATATAATAAGAAAATGTATTAACAAATTGGCATCCAATCAGTCGTGGGCTTCCGTAGCGCAGTGTACTGAGTCGAGGAGTCGAAAAGTGCTCGTGGGTTCGAGTCCTGCCGTGGGCCAAAGACATTTAATTTATTAATTTTCGAATTCATTTTCAATTTATATAAAAATTCAGTGCCTATTTATAAATGTTATGTTAACATTATATGTTAAAATATAATTTATTTATTATACCCTGAGCCCATTGAAAATGGGCAAAAAAGGGTATAATGTGTTTGGCAGAATGTATGTAACAGGCAGAAGGAGGGGTGGCAGACCCCATAAAGTATATATATTCTTGATCAGGATCAACAGCCGAGTCGATCTAGCCCTGTCCGTCTGTCTGTCCGTCTGTCTGTCCGTCTGTTTGAACGCGTCGATCTCAGAGACTGTAAGTGCTAGAGACTTCAAATTTGGAATGCAGGTTTGTGAATACCATACGCAGGTCAAGTTTGTTTCCAATTTTTGATGCCACGCCCCCTTCGCCCACAAATTGAAAAAAAAAACGATTTACAGGCGCAATTTTTGACATAGCACTCCCTAACTGAACAATCAGTTGAGAAGTATGCGTATTAAACGACCCTGAAAATTTCAAAGCGATTGACCCATAAATAAAGAAGTTATTTCGGAATTTAGATTTAGTTGAATAATAACATTTGCATGGCAAATCAAACGTGTGAGCGAGACAGCATGTTTACGTTTGTATGCAAGGCGCGCACAAAGACAAAACGAATTAGTACCAATTTTTTTTTGGTACCAAATAAGAATTAAGCGATAAGCAAAAATATTATCGATATCATGTAATGAAAATGTTAATGTATAATTTATGTATATACAAATATACAATTTGATTGAAATATAATTGTGTTAATATATAAATATGTATTTTTGCATGGCAAAAATCAGCAGAAGCTGATAGCTATGTATGTATGAAATTGCATGAGAGAAATAGCGATCATTTTGCAGCACTACTCTTGCATCTTTGCCGAGCACTGAAAGCTGCAAAATAATAATTTTAATTATTAATATTTTCGATTCCTTACACATATATAATAAGTATCTGCTTATTATCGTTGTAAAAAAAACTTAGCATTTTCCGCTTTAAGAATCTCATAAAATTAGACATTGCCTTTTATTTCAAATTTCGCGCGCACTGCAGCAGCCTTTGGCAGGCTTGAATTTGTTGCGTAAGTGGGAGAGAGTGAGAGAGGAAAATGGGTGCTGCCAGATTGCAGGCTGAGCAAAGTTGTAGTTTGTGGCTACTCTTGACACACGCTACATCGATTGCAAGCGATTACGATTACGACTTGCGATTTACCAATTTATCAATTTCTAATTAATTTTAAACAAGTTTATTATATTAAAGTTTATTATATTAAACTTATTTAAAATTAATTAGAAATTGATAAATTGGTAAATCGCAAGTCGTAATCGTAATCGATGATATAAGTTCAGTGAGGCATTAATAACGTAGTCTGCAGTGATAAGCACAGTGACTTTAGAAAACCGAAAGTTGTTCATAGTTTCGCGTGTGTAATTTTGATACCTGAGCCCATTGAAAATGGGCAACAATCAACTTTATAAAAGAGTACATGGGCTCAGGGTATCCTACTGTCGAGCGTGCTCGACTGTAGCCGCACCTCACCGCGAGCGAAGCGGGCCGGGGGTAGGCGAGCGAAGCGAGCAGGGGGCGGAGCCCCCTTGTTTTACTTTGTAATTGAGTACTTAAACAAGCAATATGGCCATTTGGGAGGTGGAACGCATAAGTACAAGAGTGGCTCAACACGTTGAGCCTCTATCATTTTTATTTTTTTTGCAATTTTGTTGCGGGTTTAATTACCGGCAAATTCTATATAAATTTATTTTTTTTTTTAAATTTACTGTTTAAATTTATGTTTTTCGTAAAATTATCTTTTTACTTCTTTTTATTCAACTATATTATTTAATTAAATTGTAGGCTTCAAATATGTTACTATATGAATTAAATGTTCGCTAATATATTTATTTTAACATATTGCATTAAATCTCTGTTAAGGTTTTACATATGCTTAACATACCCAAATATGCATGTTCACATGTTTAGCAATTTTTTGATCGCATTAAGTTTTCGCATATGATGTTCTTATTATTTCGCACACGTCTGTATGTGTGACTGCTTTTGGATAGTAAGTACGGGGTCTCCGATAGTCGAGTATGCTCAACTGTAGCACCGGCCGACTAGTTTTACTTTAAGATATTTTTGCACTCAGTTATAGAATTTAAAGGACTGGAATTAAATATTAAATATACTTAGGTCTAGTACGTTTTGAAGTTATTAGTCTATAATATTCTTAAATCAATCCTGAAACGTACTTGACTTTTCCGAGCGCTCTTGATATCAAGAATTTATAGAAATTCGCAAATTTTTCTCTCAGTGTAGCCGGACAACGAAAGACAGAAAGACCCCGGGTACGTTGGAAGGACCAAGGACGGGAGGCAACTTGTGCATCAGGTCATGCCCCAACTTGGGATGCAGGCATCGCGTTGAGCTTAGTTTATTACCAATTAAAAAAAAAAAATGTCGCAACAGCATTTGCCAAAGAAGAACAAGAAAAAGCAACGATATGATGAAATGTTTAAGTTTTTATACCCGTTACTTAAAAAATATGTAAAAGGGTATATTGTGTTCGTTGGAATGTATGTACCAGGGAGAAGGAGGCATCTCCGACCCCATAAAGTATATATATTCTTGATCAGCATCAGCCGAGTGGATATAGCCATGTGTGTCTTTCCGTCCGTGTGAGCGCCTAGATCTCAGAGACTATAAGAGATAGGGATACCAAACTTTCTCCCACAGACTCCAAATGCGTTGGAGCAGGTCAAGTTTGTTTTAAATTTTTGACACGTCCCCTTCCGCGCCAGTAAACCGCGAAAAACCACCACATCCACAGTTTTTAAGATAATACGTGTTTTGTGGCAATTATCGTTATCTATTATTATTATCTAATATCTCACTGAATCGCAGCCAGATCGGACAAGTAGAGCGGCAGTTATGGCGATTTAATTTTTTCAAGGTTATACAAGTAATTTCTTTAAAGTACTTTTATATATATTGAAATAAGTAACGGGTATCCTATGGTCGGGATCTCGACTATAGCCTTTCCCACTTGTTTTTAACTCGAATGTTTCGTTTTTTTCTTTGTGCATTGACCTTCACAAGTGTACTGACTTTTATAATTTTGTATAAATTCGAAAGGTTCAATAACGCAGCAAGACAGAATTTATTGTCACTACGTGTTCAAAACGCACATTACTGGACATCGACCCATACAAACCCACTGACACAGACACACGCATTCAGAGCGGAATATTGATGATAGAGCTTCATGTAGCATAAACATATTTTTGCAATGCTTAAATGTCAGATAAACCACAGAGGGAGCGATACATATATGGAGGGGAATATTTGTAGTCCAGACTAACTTGCTTCAGTCATGTGTGTTGTCGCTGTTGTTATTATTATTATTGTTGCGTGCAATTTTGAGCTTAGAGCTATCTGCTGACTAACTTAACTGAAATAAACGAACCAAAGAAATTTTGGGCAAAAGTCTAAAAGGCTGAACGATGAGCCACTGATGCTAGAAATGAACCGCTTGACTATGCATGAGCCTGAGAACCGCAACCACGCGGCGGTTGCCATTCTGTGGATCAGACCATCGCCATTGCCATCGTCGTCAACGTCAACGTCGACATCGTCGTTGTTTTCGTCGTCGAATGCCAAATGAATTTCGCCAGCCAGTGGAGGCTGAAATTGGCTTCTGCCTTTCGGCAAACGTATTTTGAATTTTAATGTGGCATAGCCTTCGAAGCAAAGCAACAGTGGTAACCCTTTTTCTCTCAAACTCTTCATGTGCTTTGTTTGTCATTTCTAAAAAATATACTCACAAACACACAAGCACAATCAAAAACACACGCACGCATCGAATGCGCATAATATTGTAGTCGTCTATTTCATTAGCAAAGCAGCAAAGCAAAGAGCATAAGAGTCTGCGAAAAGCCTGTCGGACTCCCTCTGGCTCATATTCGACTATGAAGACAAAAACAAAATCGAAAAATCAACACATGCTTTCAACTGACAGCATTGCCATATACGCACTATAAAAAGACCGCAATGCGATTGGATTAACATTTGTTGAATATCTATAGCATACTTATACGGGCATGTTGGATCCCAGTTTGTCAGTCAGAATGTCCCCAGGCTGTCATTTAGTCATTCAGTCAGTCGGTGAGAACTTCAGCGTGAGTGCGTCTTAGTTTGCGGTTGAACACTTGGGTGAATGATTGCCAAGCAGCATATTTGAATATTTGATTGTTCTTGACTCTCTCTCTCACATATACACACAATTTTCCCTTCTCAGCTTTTACACATTTCACAGTTCTTGTATACATCTATGTGTCCTGTGTATCTGTTTGTGAGGTATTCGCATGTGTGTATTTAATTTAGTTTTTGCTCATACTTACACAGAGGGAAATTAACAAAGAATTTCGTACTTAAAACACCACTTTTCGAACTTGATTTCTCACTAAGAATGAAAATACTGAAGTCGAGGATTTCGATCTCAATTTAATACAATATTTAAAGAACGAAATTTAAGTATTTTAGTATTTTTAAGGTTTGTTGATACTATATCAAAATATCAATATATCGATGTTTTTTTCTAAAACTGATATATTAATATAGTAATATTTTTTTTTGGTCAAATATCGGATATGCGTTTTTTTTTTTTGGGATATTTTATGATATTTTTGTGTTGGTCACTCTGTAGTGTGGGTAGCGAGCGAAAACGACCCCGAAAAGTTGTGAGCTGGATGCTTCATGGGAAAGTGATCCCTTGCAATTGTGGAATTCGCATAAGGCGTCCATGCCGGGACTTTATAAAATCACCTTAAGATACCTCATCAGCTCTGGTAGCTCAGTGCCTTCGGAGCGGCTGGCATCCGCTATAAAATGTGTCATCTGTGACTCTCGTAGCCGAATAACAGATCTCCACATAACGCAAAGCGAATTTTTAAAGTCCGTAAAATCAAAGTATTGAAACTAAAAGTTCGTTCTTTTTTAATATTATAGAAATAAATTTGCTTAGTATAACATATTTATATCGAATGTTAAAAAAATGTAGTATCTCATTACATAATATCAAAGTAATAAGCAATGGGCGCATTCAGCAGGTAATTCAATCAGTAATCGTTTTTTTTTTTTTTGTCATCAATCAGTAATCAGTGTTTGTTGAATGACATGATGCTTTATTATAAAAGCGTGGCAACTTCACGCAGTAATAAAAATGCATTTATCTAATTTTAGTTATTTAAAAATACTGCATCAAGCACATTTTGACTCATTTGGCAAATATATATTTATTTAAGCCAAGAATCGTAAAAAACACTAAATAGCAACACAAAAACTGTTGTTTGTCGTTAAGTATCAGTAATCAGTATCATGTATCACACTATTAGTTCGATACATTTTTTTGTAATACCGATCCCAAAAAAAGGTATTTTTGATTGTCGGAAATTTCCTGCAGAATACAAAAAGTAGTGATCAGGTATCATGATTGATGATGAGAATTACCTGCTGAATGCTCCTAATGTATCTTATTATATACTATGTTTATACAGTGCATTAAGTTGCTTTAATTGAAAACGAGTTACCTTAAACCGCCTTAGTAAAAACTTTTTTAATGCGATTTAACGGTAACAGGGATTCAGTGAAGCTCGCTTTTTAAACCAGTCGCTAATTTTTTACGCCGCTTTAAATATACGTATAAGCACTTATCGCTTTAAAAATGTACTACAAGACCGTATGGTTGTATTATATATACAACTACTAAGTGCCAATGAAAATGCAACGATATGCTAAATATTTAATTAATACACAATAATAACATAATAAAGTCGCACGTATAAATGTGTTGTGTTGTAAGAACTTACGGTTTAAGTTAAAACCAGGTTTAGCTGCTCTATAGACATGGTAATATACTAAAATTAAAGTTATAAGCAATGTATCTTATTACATACTAAAATAAAGGAAATAAACAATTTTATGTATGCTTAATATATATAATCTTTAAATCGTATCATTTCTTCTTGTTGGACAGAGTATCACTTTTTGTAAGAAAAAGGAAATAATAAAAATGTCAATTATATCAAATATATCGATATATTAAATCGATATATTAAATACCATTTTGATATTTTTTCAAAACAAAATATATTATCGATACGATATTTAAAAAATATTCGACAGCCCTATCCAAATCATAAGCGTGGGTGCTATAAGCTTTTACATGGTGTGAAAGCAAGTGAGGACTAATAACAGAAAATATTCTGTCATAGTCTTAAGTTCTGAGTGTCCAAAAAACTACTTCTCATTGCTGGCAAGCTAGAACCAGTTGAGAATTCTAAGCAAGCGAACAAAAAAAATATGTAAGAATTAATGAACTCAATTCAAGATTTGACGATTTTGATCTGTGTGTCGAGCCGGAGTCCCAATCTTATATTAAGAATTTTCATACTCATTTCTAGTAGTTTAAGAGTTTTATTTGATTCAAGATTATTTGTTCTTATATGAGGAAGGTTTTTACGTGGTTAAAGAATTTTTAAACTTATTTTCAGTATTTCGTACATATATCAAGTATAAACTTTAAGTGTTGAAAATACTTAATTCGAGTTCATTCGATTTAATTTTAGTACGTCATTTTTTCTCTGTGAATGTATTTAACTACCCAAACCATGAAAGTACTAAACATGAAACATGGTGGGTTAGCAGCACGTTGCAGCTAACATATAAATATTATTTTGCTATGTTATAGCAATGTTATGTTAATGTTATATTAACATAATATAACTGGAGTTAGACATGTTATATCAATGCTATACAAATGATAAATAAACATTATATAATTTAATGTTGACAAACAAAATATTAATTTAATAATGCTAAAATTGCATATATATGTAAATATGTATTAACTTCTCTTTTATATCAACACTTTGAAAGTTAACAGTGTCAATTTAAATTAGCAACATTACAAATTGAAGATCTTAAAGTTTTTAGATTACGCAGCCACACAGAAAAAGTGTTATCCTGATCTGGGGTTCTCACAATGCTTACTATATGGTTTTCTGTTCGCTGATTTCGAATCCGAAGTCCATTTTGCCCCAGCACGTCAGATAAATTTTTCAAAAGAACATATTTGATGGATCTGCCATTTTGAATTTTTAAAAATTGACTTCAAATTTGTAAACAGCGACCCTTAAAACCCCCGAGTAATTAGTTTCATACGAATCCGATAGAGTTTTCAAAAACGTGTGAGACCCCCAGATCAGAACAACACTTTTTTTTGTGTGGCTGTGTTATTTATGGTCATTAAATCAAAGGTGCGAAGGTGAGTGTACATTTACATCATTATTAATATTTATGTACTTATATGAAATCAATATTTTTAGACCCCGTACTTAAGTTTGTTTGACAAAAAAATGTGCGGCATCGAACCACTATATCACATAGCTGCCTTAGGAACGATCGGTCTAAAATCAAGTTTTAGTATAAAAATGTTATTGTTTTTAAGGTATCTTAACCAAACTGTCAGAATATGCATTAGGTTCAAATGGGTTTACTATCTTATATAGCTGATCGGTCAAAAATCAACTTTTAGTATGAAAAACTTTCTTCAATGTCCCATAGTTTGTTATGAACAAATAGAAGTTTCCTTTAAAATCCGTATTAATATCATGTTTTGACAACAGTGTGCCTCAAACCAACTAAATTAAAAAGAGCGTTCAATAACGGACGTTTTAAAATCAAGATCATTAAAATACATTCACGTGAATGGTCGCAGCTCTGTTCCGTTTGACACAGAATTTTTTATATCCATTATGGAGTTTGCCACGCCTTCCTTGCTATGTTACACATTTTTTTTTTTTACAATTTTGTTGTGTTGAGTTATTTATGTACTTGATTTAACTGCACATTTAGGATACCTACCAAACCTTTCGTGTTAAACAGGGTGAGGGAGCTAAACACATTATTTTGTATTAATGTAAAAAAAGCTGCCTGTCGTCACTAATATTACGGCTTTCTCTATTGTATTTATTTTAAGCATTGCAAGGCTTTGTATTCGATTAGTCTCGCTAGTTTATTTAAATTCAGTTTGGTTAGCACATTTTCTCCCAGCTTTATAAGTTCGACTTGAATATATGAATATATTTTAGCTTTAGTTGCCGTAACTATTCTTTTTTGTGCGTCATTTAAGCTCAACTTTTCAGTGAGTAGCCTCCGCTGCCGTAGTGCTTGGTCATGATTTTACTTTTGGCCATGTGTGCGTAAGGTCATGACACACATTTGACAAAAAGGAAAAATGTGAGTCCCAACATGACTATAAGTCCAGGGTGGTTCTTCCTGTGACTGTCATTGCCCTTTGTGGCTTGACTTGCGCCTAGTTGCTTTAGTGGACCTTTCTCTTGATTAGACTTTAGTTAGAGCAACGCGATGCAACGTGGGTAATGGAATGATATAATGTCCAGTAAGGGTTAGGTTGACATTACTTGCGCCATCCACATATGACTCAGGAATAAAGAGACCAATGCAAAGCAATAAAAGTGAACTCCAAAATGAAACAATTACACTTAAATGTGGAATCAAGGGCGTACGCAGGTATGGGCAGGAGGAGGCAGCTGTCCCTTAGATCCTTCAAAATAATGAAATTATAGAGAAACTTTTTATGTATTGTATTCCAAAAGGGGAAAATTTAAATAACGTAATTTAAAAGATGCTAACACAGCTCAAAATAATCAAAATCATTGCAATAATACAATCAGTTGAAAAAAATATTAAGGACTGAATTTTAAAACATAATGGATGGAAAAAGTGAAAATAGTTTGCTTGTGCTTGCGTAGACTCAAATGTTCCTGTAGCCCAAGTTGTCACCACCATTTAACAAATTTTTCTATAATCAAACTTTTTTTTAATTTTTAAAATATATCATTTTTAAAAGGCTTATCTCTAGAGGGGAGCGTGCTTTATTCAACATTACTTCAAAATCACTCAGCCGATCTTAAAGAGCATTATACTTTCACAAACTAATATAAATTTTTAAAATAAGATTTGGATTAAATAAGCTATTACACATTAGATAAGCTATTAGACGATAAGATATTAGACATTAAAATCTATGGTGGAGAATCGGCTGGGCATATTTGCAAACCTGACAACGTGAAGGGGGCTTGTTTGGAATAATTATTATAAGGCTTATTTTAAAATTAAAAAATATTTCGAGGACGGCAAACTGCATCTTGCTATAAGGCATAATAAAACCACTGCAATTTGAGATATGTTTTGCGAATTTTATTTTAAGTGCCTTTACTTTGAGTTAAAAATTAAATTTTGCCAGTTAAATAATACTGTTATAAAATTCAAGTATGGGAAGTTTTTTTTATCCAGAAGTAACTCCGCCCCCTGCTCGATTCGATCACGGTTATTTAGTTGAGCCCAGGTGAACAAAGAATATTTTTTTTACGAATGACAACTTTATGATATAGTGGGCCAATTTGAATCAAATCTGATGAAGAATACAAAATTTGAAATATGTTGGACAGAGAGATCAATATTATGAAAATTAACCAAACATGAAAGATTTGAAGAGTCCATCAATATTTCCAGTATGAGGTAAGTAGAATGGTTACGTTCATCCTGATCAAGTATAGCAAAATTGTTACTTCCTAGTAAACGGTTTGATACATTTTTCTGAGAGCGTCGGATTTATTTTTAAATAGGGTATATAGTGGACAGTGACAGCAAGGCAGTGGGCACATGTGCCAAAAACAATTTTTATACAGAAAAAAAAATGTTCTTAAATCAAGATTTTGGTTTCAGAACTAAGATTTTTTGTCTAAAAAATATATATATATATTTAAATAATCTTGTTGTCTAGTGTTTTTATACATAAGTTTCTTATAGTTAAATTAAATTAAAATTTAAGTTAAATATCGTATTATCCATTATCGATACAGGAGCTTCGAAGAAATAGTGTTTTTAGCTCCACTCTTCTATACATAACTTAATCTCAATTATCTCCTCAGCTTATTAGCTGATTGAGATTAAATGTTCAGCAATCGTCCGCTAAATTACAGATATTAAAGACTGTAACTTTGAGCAGCGGTAAAGGAAAGTGGGCATGGCAAAGTTTAGGTAGATATGTACCTGATAAAAAAAAAATAAAAAAATAAAAATATTGAGCTGTAGCCATATTGTTTAATGTGTTTGATATGAATTTTTAGCATGAATGGTAGGAATGTTAAGTATACTTTATATACTCATAATGTTAACCAGTCTGTGTGTACATTTGTATATTGGACGCTCTTCAGCTTGAAGTTGTGCGACGCGACGTCGGCGTAAGCCAAATATTGAAATATATACGATTCTAGTGGAGGCAAAAGCACCATAAAAATGGGCTGCTAGACAACAAGGATCTCTGCACCTTGTTGACTAAAAAAAAGAAAAAGCTATATGCCAGTTACAACAATAATAACAACAACATGAGCAATTAAAACAGCGGCGGCAACAAATAAGAATGTGATAAAAATAAAACAAAAGTGAGAAGCAGCCATCGCCAACGAGGTGTCCGCCACCTCATTCTCTTTCGCCTTGCCACCCACACAACTGGAACAGTAGCCACCCTCGGCCCCAGCTGCGTTCTGGTTCCCATTCCGCATGCCAAAATGAAAATAAATGGCGACGAGCAGTTTTAATGACGCAGCTGTAAACACTTTGAAGGTGTTGGCCCACTTGGTAATGGATGAGGAGCATTGCGAGGCAAGGCTGGCAATGGAGTGGGTCATCTGAGCCATGTTTGCCTGTGTCCTGTGCGTTTCACTTGGAATGGATTAATAATTGCTTAATGTCTAATTAGCCATGCAATCTACATACATACTTCCACTCACACATACGCACATACGCGTATGTACATGTGTGCCAGTGTGTGATTGTATTTAGCTTTAAAGGCGAAATCCTAAACCCAGTTGTATGCGTTTTCCTTTGTGCCGTCAAACAATTTTCGAAACTAATATTTTACCGGCGCCAAAAAATGCGTAAAAGCATCGAAACGAGGCTGTCGCTGTTTTGAGTTAGAAAGACTTTTCCATAATCTCTCTCACTCATTCTCCCTGCTTGCTTTCCATATTTGCTTTTCTTTCTCTCTCTTTATCGCTATCTCTCTTATGCTCGAGCTGCTCAATAAGGAAAACAAATTGCGCCGGGTACTTTTTTCTTCGAGTGGAAGAGCAAATTTCCCATGTTGTGATTTTTTAATCGCATGCGATAAAATTTGTTGGCTTCATTCATTTAAATTTTCAAGCCTTAAAACTTCATATGGTCAATAATATGTGGCAAACGAAATTAATAAAGATTTGAATTATTCTAAAATAAGAAAAATCAATAGTTTCCCTTTTTGTACTGAAAAATATTATTCGCCAAAATTATTATTTTTTTTTGTTTTTAGAAACGTTACCAAAGTCTGTCACAGGCAAATGATGGCGTGTCAGACCCCATAAAGTATTTATCACTTTGGTATAGTTTTATCAAACTTTTTTTTGCACAGTGCTTTAAGAATAAGTCATGTACAAAATGTAATATCGTTCGTCACAGTGTGTTTTTTATAATAAAAAAGCATAAATTTATTTTTAGCCTATAATGTCAAAAAGAAGTTAAAACTAGTCGAATAGGCTATAGTCGAGATCCCGACCATAGGATATATACTCCATCTCTTTTAGTCTCTAAAATCCCCTTGGTTTTTACAGACGTACCAACTGTTTTTTGCGATTTGCGGGGGCGGAAGGGGGTGTGACAAAAATTGAAAACAAGCTTGACCTTCTCTCCTGTTCACTCTGTTTTTTATGACACCCCCGGTATACTTACTTAGTGAGCTAAGACGAAAAACTGTAATATATTTTGTTCTCTTTTTTAAAATTGAAAATAAAGTATGAAAAAGTTTATTTTTGATACATTTTTTCTACACATTATATTTTGTTTTAATTTTATGAGCACGCCACATGCTAATTAAAGCATTTTCAGCCATTAATAAGTGAAAAACATTGGATCAATGATGTTTTAGTTGTTGATTTTAATTGTACAACTGCGTAATTCGAAGCTGTGTGCTAAATTTCATGGCATTAAAAAAGGATTAAAATGAAATAAAATATTCATGCCAAATTTAACTGGAAAATAAGAAGAGCAACAATAACGACAACAAACTGACGCATTCCTGTTAAATGACAAATAAAATGTGACAGGGAAAACAACATGGCGAGTCAAGCATTTCTCATATTCCTCTAGAGAAGAGGAAGTTGTGCAATGCAAAGATAAATAATCCAATTAAAATATAAATATGAGAACCTAAGGACGAGAAAAGCGCATTAACTTTAAAATGAAAAGACGAAGCCATCAAATGTTCATTCAATCAAATATTTGTTGTTGTTAACGTTTTTATGCTGCTTACCTTACATAGATTGTAGTTTGATCATCAATATAGTATAAAGGCAAAATATGAGGTAGATATATGGATAAACATCATTCTTAGTACTTTCTCTTCTGTCTTCTTCATGAGAAAATTTAACAAATCAGCTTCTAAGCGGATGAGTTTAATTGGTACTCAGCTAGGAGAAAGGGCGTACGCAGGTATGGGCAGATCCTAAATCCTTCAAAATAAAGAAAGAGCATTTTTATGTATTGTATTCCAAAAGAGAAAAATTAATATAATGTACTTTACTCAAAATTATCAAAATCATTGCAATGATACAATCAGTTGAAAAGAAATATTAAGGAACGAATTTTAAAACATTTTTTTTTAAATTTAAATGATTGCAGCTAATGGGGCCGTTGGAGCCTTTTGTTAACATTTTTTATTTTTTTAAAAAATTCTAATTAAAATACGCGTCGATTGATACCTCGATCACCCGAATCCGACAACTAGTTTAAAAGATAATTAAATTGGAAATTTTTAGCGGACTTCTCAAAATGAGATGAAAAAATTGTTTGTCTGTTTGCATCAAAGCACTTAAAAACCGTAGATGTGATGATGGGGATTTATTCCTTTTCGAAAATCTAGATATGTTTGTTCTACGACTTTTTGGAAAAAACGCTAAATCCCGCTAAAATTGAAACCTCAACAGTTTCCAAACCATAGAGGCTACAGATATGCTCTATATGTTTTTCTTTCTTTCTTGTCTTCTTAAGTACTCAGGTTACATTTTACAGGTCAAATAATTTTTTTTAGCTTACATTTTGACGATTTCTGACCAAACGGCTCTAACGATTTGATTTCAATTTGAGTGTGTTGTAGTACGTACAATTTTTTTGGTATACGAAACATGAATTTCGGCTGAAGGGTTTGGAAAATTTTCCCCCCAAATTTTCATCCTGCGTACGCGCTTGACTAGGAAATATTCTGTAAGCGAGAGTAAAGTACACACAGGCAAAATTGAGAGAGTTGATGTTCATAATTTGACGGTATGTTCTCTGCAAAATGGCAGTAATAGTGAAAATTTAAGATTTTAACTCTTCTGCTACCCATTGCGTGCATACGGTACAGGGTATACTATAACTCAAATTGTGAAATCAATTGGCTACGACTGTTTCAGCCAAGTTTTTTTTTTATTTTTATTGTCATTTATTTGGGCGTGTTTCAATACGTTGTCCCTGGGATGTAATCTGATTTTAATTTTGAACGTCGAAACGCGCTAGGCTGTAAAGTGCATAATAAAAATGTAGAAATTTAATTATGCGCAATTAATGCGCATTAAATGCAGCAACAGGATGTTCGGCAGGGCAATCGAGGCTGATTGAGAGGCTGAGGCTGAAAAGCTGGATGGTCTTGCCCATAAATAGCACTGATAGTAGCCATTGATGTCAGCTAATTGGCAGTAAGCAAAGTGGCAAAAAAAGATAGATAATTAATGTTACTATCGGTCATTTTGGTCATTTATTATATTTTTTTAATTCTCTTGTAGTGGTTATTATAATCTTGTCATGAAATTTGTAACGCATGAAAGGAGGCTAGGTATGTTTTTTCTCGATCAGGACGACGATCTAAGTCATCGATATATTGGCCGTCTGCTTCTAGTCTCTCAGTAATGAAGTTAACTTCACGAAACTTGATTCAAGCTTGTCACTATCAAAACCTTTTTTTTGCAGGGCTCTGCAAAGGGTATTAAACCTTCCGTTTAGTCTAAGTTTCCATTTTCCTCATTATGAATCCTAATTTAACTTTTATTGTTTATTGTAATCAAAATTAATGATAGCACAAGACAACTTCACTTTCACTTCTTTTTATACCCGTTACTTAAAAGATAAGTAAAAGGGTATATTGTGTTCGTTGAAATGTATGTAACAGGGAGAAGGAGGCATTTCCGACCCCATAAAGTATGTATATTCTTGACCAACATCAACAGCCGAGTCGATATAGCCATGTGTGTCTGTCCGTCTGTGTGAGCGCCTAAATCTCAGAGACTATAAGAGATAGAGATACCACAGAACCACTCACAGACTCCAAAGACGTTGGAGCAGGTCAAGTTTGTTTTAACTTCCCCCTTCCTTCCCCCCCTTCCGCGCCAGTAAATCGCGAAAAACCGGTCGTCCGTCTGTATAAACACAAGGATCTCAGAGACTATAGGAGGTAGCGTAACCAAATTTGGCACACAGATTTCTATATACCCCACTCAGATCAAGTTTGTTTAAAATTTAAGCCACGCCCACCACCGCCCCCGCAAATCGCAAAAAACCACCACATAACCATAATACATTGCTTGTGGTAATTGACGTTATATATTAGTATTATTTATCATCGCACTGAATCGCATCAAGATCGGACAAGTAGACCGGCAGTTATTTATATTTAATGTTTTTAAAGAAATACAAGTAATTTCTTTAAAGTACTTTTATATATACTGAAATAAGTAGCTGGTATCCTATGGTCGGGATCTCGACTATAGCCTTTCCGACTATTTTTTCTCTCTTTTACCAAGCCCAATATTTCAGATCACTAAGGACGGCAGTCATTTCACTAACGAAGGCAGCACGAAGGCACTATGGGAAAAAAGTCCGATTTTTTGCCTTCAATTCAAATTTTTTGTCGTGAAGTATCTTTAATGTTTTTAGATATTCTAAATCTGAATGCTCAGGATAGAACAAAATAATTTTTCTTAGGTTTTTCGAGACTACCCTTAATGTGTGAGGTTTGATCAAAGTCATTTGATTTACAGTTGAAACTTGCACTGAAAAAGCGAGGCAAATTTCCTTTCAACTTGCGGCGCGAATTGTGTTTGTTTTGTTGACATAGTGTGAATATGATAATCAAGGTATCTTTTATAAGTTGTAAGAAGAAATTTTTAGCATTTGAGTTTAATTGTGCAATTCTGCACTTGTATTTTTGGCTCAAAACTAATAAATTTGTTTATTAGTATTACTTTTGTACATTACAATTCATCACAAGAGTTTTATCGAAAGGTTGTTAACTAAGCCATCTCGAATCAGATGTCATTTATAACATTTGCCCGTTTTTGCCCCTTTTCGTGAAATCACATGTTCCAGATGTACATTTATGATAAAAAATCAGATTTTTCTTAAAGTCAGTATGGGAGGGGTTGAAGACAAGGTCAAATAATAAAACAAAAAGTAGTATAAATTCTACTTTAGTTTAACTAACAAATACCCTAAATTTTAAGTCTTTAATTTTACGTGTAGATTTTTATATCCGTTTTTTTTTTTGTAATTGAAATTTTGTATTGGTAGAAGAGGGAGCGGGTGAAGATAAGACCCAAGTGAAAAAAAAAAAAATTAACGTCCACTTTAAAGCTTGTGCTTAATACCAAGCTTCTAGCCTTATATTTAAATTTATTTAAAATATATATTGCACTATTCTTCATAGTCGGATTAGGAGGGGGTGGGGTAAAGGCGTTTTCCAATTAAAATAAAATTGAAATTCTATATTAGTCAAACTTAGGTCCATGCTAAATTTTAAGTCTCTATGTCTAGGGCTTGGGTCTATGCCAAAATAGCAGGCTTTTTACCCATAGTGGCAAGCAATATATACAGCTAAAATGGAAAATTAGCTACGACTGTCCGATCAGATCGAGATATACACGTATACCGATCGAAAGATATGTCCTATCCCACAAAAAAAACCTCTACACGAGGTAAAAGTCTAGTGACGAAAGCAATTTCTAGCCCCAAATTTTCTGATATCCAATTTTGTGACGAACAAAATTCAGTTTAATCTAAAAATTTTAAATAAAAATATAAATGAATAAAAATAAAGCGAAAATAGGCATTGTGCACTGTGAGCAAAAAGGGTGAGCTTCTTTGTACATAAAAATTACGTTTTGCGCAGTGCCGAAATTTCGACCAAAATTTATGTTTCATATACCAAAAAACGCGAAATTGTACGTCTTACAACATAATAAAATTTAACAGAAATCGTTAGAGCCGTTTTGTCAAAAATCGCCAAAATGTAAGCTTAAAAACATTATATCACCTGTAAAATGTTACCTGAATACTTTAGAAAAAAAGTTAATTAAATTAAGGTACGCATAAAAGCCCTCAAACATACCTTTCGAATGATATATAGAACATATCTGTAGCTTCTATGGTTTGGTAACTGTTGGAGCTTCAATTTTAGCGGGATTTAGCGTTTTCCCGCTAAACTAGCGGGAAATTGAAAAAGTCGTAAAACAAACATTTCTCGATTTTCAAAGAGGAATAAATCCCCATCATTACATATTAGCTTTTCTAGCGCTTTGATACAAACAGACAAACAGACAAACAAAGAAACTAACTTTTCACTTTATTTTGAAAAGTCCACTAAAAATTTCAAATTAATTTATCTTTTGAACCAGTTAACGGATTTGGGTCATCGAGGTATCAATCGACGCGTATTTTTGATAAGAATTTTAAAAAAATAAATAATTTTACCAAAAAGCCCCAACGGCTCCACAAGCTGCGATCATACAAATTTTTCCCCTTCCACTTACACCCCCGTATCTCATTACCCAGGTGAATTAGAAAAAGTTTTAGTATGCCATTTTGTTAGTTAGGACTAAACCTTTCGATCAGTATATAACTTGATCTGATCGGACAGTCGGCGCAAATTTTCCAACTAAGCTGTATATATAGTTAGTCGCCTTTCGCACCCTTCGTGCTGCTTTCGTCACTAACGCGAACTGCCGTCCGCAGTGATATATCGCTGGAAATATATGTTTGAGGGCTTTTAGGCGTACCTTCAAACTTTTTTTCTAAACACTCAGGTAAGTCTGTAGCTTCTATGGGTTAGCAAAAGTCAAGTATGAAATGTTAATTATACAAATGGGAGACCAATCTCGCTATTTGGGTTGCTCTTAATCCTACACAGATCAAGATCATTACATGGACAATTAATTACAAAAATTTTAATAATAAATATTTTAAGTGATAAATATTTTTTAATTTTCACTAGTGTTGGTTTGCTCCCATAATGAGTACAGGATATGCCACAGTCGAGTAGCCTTTCCCAATAGTTATACAACTGTTTGTGTGTGTGAAATCTGAATATGTTTAGCTTTGCAATTCGCTCTCAGAAGCTACTGTTGTTGCATTTCGGTCCATTGCTCAAGCGGCTTAGCTTACGGGTTTCTCGCTCTATTTGGCGCGCCCTTTCTGTTAATTGCTTACGTTTTACCCCTGTTGGAAAACTTTCACTTCCAAGCGTGCTGATGCTTCTATGCAACCATAGTTTTTGTAGCTTGTCTGCATCATGATTTGACCTGAAAGCTCAAGAATGTTATAAAGTCACTACCATCACCAAAAAATATAACTTTGGCAGCTTAAAATAATCTAGCCTAGTATGGATCGACAATAAAATTTGTAAAATTCAATTTTATAACTTAATGAGATGCCTAAGCTTCTGTCGAGTGATTTTGATTCTAACTTAGTTTTAAATTGCTAAGCCATTTTAAATTTAATTCATCACCCAATTTTCGATCACTGCGGACGGCAGTACGCGCTAGTGACGAAAGCAGCACGAATACTGCGAAAGGCGACTAGCAATACATACAGCTAATATTGAAAATTTGCTACGACTATCCGATCAGATTACGTTATAAGCCGTTCGAAAGGTTAAGCCCTAACAAACAAAATGGCATACTAAAATTTTTGCTAGCTCACCAGGGTCATTAGAAAAGGGGGTGTAAGTGTGAGCGGCCAAATTTAAATGATTGCAGCTAATGGGGTTGGGGCCTTTTTTTTTTATATTTTTTTGTAAATTATTGTCAAAAATACGCGTCGATTGATACCTCGATTGCCGAAATCCGTCAACTATTTCAAAAGATAATTACGTTTGAAATTTTTTGTGGACTTCTCAAAATGAAAAAAAAAGTCAGTTTGTTTGTAAGTTGGTATCAAAGCGCTAAAATACCTTAAATGTAATGATGGGGATTTATTCCTTTTCGAAAATCTAGAAATGTTTGTTCCACGACTTTTTGAAAGAACAGCTAGTTTAAACCCCAACCAAACAATAGAAGCTACAGATATGTCCTATATATCGCAGGAAAGGTAATTTAATGGACTTTTAGGCGTACCTTTAAACCTCTTTTTTTTAAGTACTCATTTACATTTTACATTTTGGCGATTTCTGACAAAACGGCTCTAACGATATATATATTTTATATATGTGTTAATATATCCCGTTTTTTGGTATATGATATTTACATTTTGGCTCAGAAGTTTTTAAAGATATTACCTGTTAACTGAATATATACATTTTTCGATCGGTCGAAAATCACGTTTAGTACGAAAACCTTTTTTTTTTTTTTAGATATCTAAACCAATCTGACATATAATGCACTTAAGTCAGACTTATACGTCCTGGAAAAAAGTTGGTTCAAATCGGAACGATTGGTCAAAAATCACGTTTTAGTACGAAAAACTTTTTGATTCTTGAGATATTTTAACAAATCTCACAGATAATGCATTTAAGTCAGTCCTTTACATCCTGACCAAAATTGGTTCAAATCAGTTCACTAAACTGATAAAAAAAATGTTCTAAAATCAAGACTTTGGTCTCAGAACTAGGACTTTTGGTCTAAAAAATGCGGTGAGAACATAAAATTCTTAAATTAAGAGAACACATCTTGATTTTAAGAACATTTTAAATATAACCAAGTTCTTATTTTAAGAATAAATGTTCTTAAAATTAAAATAAAACAAATAAAAATTATTTTTTATACATATAATTTTTTTTTTTTTTTAATTTTGATTTTGATTTTTTTACATTTTATTCTGTTTCAGTAATTTTGTAAATGTTATTTCAATCTGTTTCGAGTGGGATTCGAACCGCCGCCTACTGCTTCACAACTGAAGCGGTTTCTCTAACCAGAACGCCACGGTGCCACCATTTGTTTGATACGAAATAGTACCTATTTATACTTTCCTAAAAACTTAATATTTGTATACTTATATTAAGATTTTAATATTTTTTAGATTATTAATCTTAGTTTTATTAATTTAGTCTTAAAATAATCTTATTTTTAGAACAAAATATTCAAGATGAATGTTCTTGATTTTAGACGTAAGTCTTTAGCATTCCGACCAAACTTTATTCAAATCGGCTGACTATATTCTACAGCTTGAAACAATCAGTCAATCAGTTAAACGCCTCAAATCTTCAAAGTATGTACAATTTCTGATATCTACCAAAAAATCGCCTATGAGGTAAAAGTCTAGTGACGAACGCCTTTTCATGCCCCAAAATTTCTGATATCCAATTTTGTGACGAATAACGTACGTGACTTTTGGCGAAAACTTTTGCTTCAAAAGTTTTTTTGAGTTTGTAATCACTAAAATAACTTTTAATATGAAATTTTCTTAAATTCAAGTGACTATTATAAAATATATCAATTTGTAAGCAATTTTAAATGAACAATTGCTTGAGTTGGCCGTTATTATGTAATATTTGTATAACGAAAAAAATTCCTGTCAAAGTTTTTATACCCTGTGCCCATTGAAAATGGGCAAAAAAGGGTATAATGTGTTTAGCAGAATGTATGTAACAGGCAGAGTGGCAGACCCCATAAAGTACATATATTCTTGATGAGGATCAACAGCCGAGTCGATCTAGACAGACGGACTGTCTGTCCGTCCGTCCGTCTGTTTGAACGCGTCTATTTCAGAGACCATAGGAGCTAGAGACTTCAAACTCTGTATGTAGGTATGTAGGTTCCTGGATACCATAGGCAGATCAAGTTTATTACGCATCTGGAATTATACATCCTGACCAAATTTGGTTAAAATCGGTTAAAATATCATATAGCTGTCATGCGAAGATCGGTAGAAAATCAAGATATAGTATGAAGAGTTTTTTGTTTTTTTAAGACATCCTAACCAAGCTGATAGAATATGCTTTAATGTTGGTATTGTACATTCTGACCAGATTTTGTTCAAATCGTTTCCATATATCATATAGCTGCCATAGGAACAATTGGTCGAAAATAAACTTTTATAAAAGAGTACCTGGGCTCGGGGTATCGAGCGTGATCGACTGTAGCCGCACCTCACCGCGAGCGAAGCTCCCTTGTTTTTATATGAAGTTTGACAGGAATTTTTATTTCCGGGCCTCATTATCATTATATGATTATATAATTAAAACTAAAAATTATAATAATGATTACAGTCCCTTAAATGAAACTATCAATTTTATTTTAATTGCATTCATGTTTGTCTATCCTTTATAGATTTTTTGAGTAAAAGTAGTAAACTAAAACCATAGTTGCCAATAAACAGTATAAATAAAGAATCCAGTCGCCGGGTGACTGATGTTTATTATCAGAAATCTCCATAAGACTTTGAAATATATTTCGGCATTGTAAGTCCAAGTTATTAGTTGTAGCGGTATTACATTCGTTAAGGCAGTTCTGCATAGGTTCTTCCAAATAACAGTCACATTTTTGACCGTTTTCCTCTAGATAATTGGAATATCCATCCATAACTAAATCTTCTTCAGTTTTGTTCAGTAAGTTTTCGTTGGGAATATTGTTCATTTTTTCACCGGGAGCTCCTGCGCTTGTAGAAAAGTTGAAAAAAAAATATTTTTTTTTATTAAATCAAAATGATTTTAATATTATTTACCAGTTTTATAATATTGTGACAATGTAATATTTACAATTCGTATGACAGGGATCTCTCAGACAAGTCGTCAAGTTGTTGTAAGAGTTGAAAACATCAATACTATTATGTAAAACCTTGGATTGATTGTGTATTGTAAATAGAAATATAAAGCACGGCTATGTTAGTTGTGGCATTTGGAGGAAAATACCTCTCTAACCGATTGAACGGGTAACAAAAGTGAATTAATTAATTAAAAAAAGTACAGTGGTCTATTGGGTTTGTTTTTACGAATATGTGAGTAACAGGCAGAAGGAAGCGTGGCAGACCCTATAAAGTATATATATATTCTTGATCAGCATCAATAGCCGAGTCGATATAGCAATGTCCGTCTGTCTGTCCGTCTGTATGAGCGCCTAGATCTCAGAGACTATAAGAGATAGAGACACCAAACTTGGTATGTAGGTTCCTCTATATTGCAAGCAGATCAAGTTCGTTTCAAAATTCGGCCACGCCCCCTTTATCGCCCACAAATCGAAAAAAAAATTTCATATCCAAATTATAAGAACAATTTAAAAGCTAGAGGCACCAAATTTGGTATGTAGATTCCTCTATCTTGCAGGCAGGTCATGTTTGTTTCTTGTTTTCATCCTCATAGTATTATTATGGTGTACTCAAGATCCTAGCAAAGCTTTCCTCAGATCCAAAAAAAACTCAACATGTTTTCTTCTGATGATCACACATTTTCCCAAATTTTAATATGCGTCGGATGTCTGTTGACAAAATTTACTCGAATTTTAATTGATATATTGCATGATATATATTTGTACAATCCAACTAGAGGGACCCTTCTTATAAAAATAAATTTTTACATTTTTGAAGAAGGAAAAGAATATTTTTTTAATCTTGACAAAAAAAGCTTAGTTGAACTTCTCCAAGGTTAAACATTCGGTGCAGCATTTTTCTTGTTTTGCTTTATAATAAAGTGCAGAAATCACTTGGTTTAGTTGAATAAGTTATTTGATCAATATTAAACATATTTTTTTACTTTGGCACATATAATATGTATCCTAATCCCGATTTGCCCTTAAAGTTCATCACCATCGGATAGTAAGCTAGAAGTTAACCAAGATTCAATTTTTGGTCCGATGACCAAATAAAGAAGAAGAGATTACAGAATCTACGTATATATATTTGTATGTTTGTGTGCTTAAATAAATAAAAGGGTACTCCTCACGACTTGAGCGTTTACACTGTTTATATGCACTTGTTTTTGGTTTCGCTTTTGGTTGCTAGTGTTGGATTTTGGCCTTGTGGCTGTTAGAGCTTACAACTTGAGGACCTCGCAGCTCGACGCTCGGCGATGGTTCATCTGTTTATACCCGTTACTAGTAGAGTAAAATAATATATTGTACTTCTATATGATTCCAAGTTACAGGAAAAAGGAGGCGTGGTAGACCCCGTATTGACCTAGACCCGTCTGTCTATCAATCCGTATGACACCAAACTTGTCACACAAACTGCAATAAATCCCAAATCAATTTTGTTTAAAACAAGCACATTTCTTAAATAAAATATTCGGTTCGAAAATGGTGGCTATTGTGTAAAATATTGAGAATCTGCAGAATAGCGTGGTAAAAGTGAGTTTCCCATCCCCCAACATTAAAAACAAACAACATTTAAAAAAATAAAAAAAATTATCATGTTATTCTGGTTTTTTATTTTATATTTTTTATCTTTGTCGAAAAAATTGGTACAGAATATGAATTTTTTATTTTAAACATTTTGGCCATATTTGGCTAAAATCGGATTACAATATCATATAGCTATCAAAGAAGGGATCGGTTGAGCATCAGCCTTTAGTATTAAAATGCTGTTTTTCCTGGAAATATATCAACCAATATTACAGGTTGGGTATCTGGTAATGTTATGTTTTGTTATGTTTCCTTTTGTTGCCTTGTGTAATTAAGGCACATATCTTAGTTATTGTCTGTATTGAAAAAAGCGAATTACTATGCTGCAAATAAATAAAGTTTTTTTTTTTAAACAAATAACAAGTAACAAACAAAAATGTTGTATGTTAGTTATGACTTTTTTTTTAAATATTTTAACAACGCGAATTTAAAAATTTATAGATACTCGTTCAATTACAATACAATATGTTTTTAATTGAGTAACGGGTATATCATAGTCGGAGACTCAACTATAGCGTTCGTGTTTTATTTATGTATTTAATTTATTTATTTGAAACGTCTGCTTTCCATTTAGTTGGCGTCGCATTTGAATTTTCCATGTCTGCGCCTCTATCCGTGTTCCGTGTTTTCCGGGTTTGTTTGCTTTCGTTGCGACGTTTTTCTTCATTAAAAGCGTTGAATTAATTTATAATTTGCTGACGCTTATGTATTTATGCCGCCTTTCCTTAAGCTTTGTCGTCATTGTTGTTGTTTCAGTTCGGCTTGTTCATGTAGTTGTTGTTTTGCCAGCCATTTTCACGCCTCGCGCCTAACCGTAATTAATTGTCATCGAATTTTCATCGAGTCAGCCAGTTTTGGTTTCGTGCCATCGTCTTCATCTACCGTCCACGCACTCTTACGTAATTGTAATGGCCTCTACTTTATCTTCTTGTTCTTCTTGCCATTGCTAAACGATTCTTAGGCATGATATATGAGTTGAAAAATCGGTTTTCTAGCTGAACAGAAACTGTTCTGAGATTCACAAATTCTTATATTTATACAGTAAATCACACTCTTTACAAAAAAGTGATACAACTCAGAATGTTCAATTTTACAAATCAAAATGTTGCATTTTCGAGTTTTCTCGCTCAATATGTTTATCAGATGCAAATCCATCAAAAAAAGTTCTTACCAGTGTAAAGTGTATAAGTATATATACATTTGAGAATTTACGAACACACATTTTTGGAACTTATTAAGATGCAATTAATTATGAGTAATAGGGATATGTAGCTGAGTTTATGTTTATGTTTGTATTTGTCAATACCAAGTGCTTGTTCAAGATATGTACACGTATGAGTGCTGGTTATAGCATGACTGACCAATGTGAAACTGCGGCACTTAATGCACTAAACAATTTCACGATTGATTGAAGGCAAATAAATGACTTTAAGTTTGCGTTCAAATCATGCGAACCAAACACATCAGAGCTGAGTTTCAGAATTGCGGTTATTGTTGTTGGCTAAATTAGTGGGCAGCCAAGCGCGATGTACGCATTCGAGCCGATAGTCAGTACAGATTTCAGCGTTAAATCAGTAGCACAAATTCGGACCACTGAACACGGCATTAAACCAGGTCTAAAAATTGGGAAACCAATCCAACTGGGAAAGCATTTAAAAACGTTATGAAACATAATTTAGATAAGTTCTTTCAAAGCAACTTCAATTGGTCTGCTGCATGGCCAAAAATGTTTCTTGCAAGCTAAATATTAATGTAATATTTTTTTAAATATTTTTATAAGTTTGTAAAAAATCCAAGCCAATTTTACCAAACATTTTTAAAATTTTTTTTTTAAATAAAAAAATATTTTTAAAAAAACTTAATAGATTTAATTTTTTTTTAAGTACTTAAGAATTGAATATTAAATTATTTACAGTAAAACTGCTCGCTTGCTCGCTTCTTCGCTCGGTGAGGTGTGGCTACAGTCGAGCACGCTCGACAGTAGGATACCCTGAGCCCATGTACCTTTTATAAAGTTGATTGTTGCCCATTTTCAATGGGCTCAGGGTATCAAAATTACACACGCGAAACTATGAACAACTTTCGGTTTTCTGAAGTCACTGTGCTTATCACTGCAGACTACGTTATTAATGCCTCACTGAACTAATATATCACTCGATTATGATGCGATTTACCATTTATCAATTTCTAATTAATTTTAAATAAGTTTAATATAATAAACTTTAATATAATAAACTTGTTTAAAATTAATTAGAAATTGATAAATTGGTAAATCGCAAGTCGTAATCGTAATCGCTTGCAATCGATGTAGCGTGTGTCAAGAGTAGCCACAAACTACAACTTTGCTCAGCCTGCAATCTGGCAGCACCCATTTTCCTCTCCTCTCTCCCACTTACGCAACAAATTCAAGCCTGCCAAAGGCTGCAGTGCGCGCGAAATTTGAAATAAAGGCAATGTCTAATTTTATGAGATTCTTAAAGCGGAAAATGCTAAGTTTTTTTTTACAACGGTTATAAGCAGATACTTATTATATATATGTGTAAGGAATCGAAAATATTAATAATTAAAATTATTATTTTGCAGCTTTCAGTGCTCGGCAAAGATGCAAGAGTAGTGCTGCAAAATTATCGCTATTTCTCTCATGCAATTTCATACATACATAGCTATCAGCTTCTGCTGATTTTTGCCATGCAAAAATACATATTTATATATTAACACAATTATATTTTAATCAAATTGTATATTTGTATATACATAAATTATACATTAACATTTTCATTACATGATATCGATATCATTTTTGCTTATCGCTTAATTCTTATTTGGTACCAAAAAAAAAATGGGTACTTATTCGTTCTGTCTTTGTGCGCGCCTTGCATACAAACGTGAACATGCTGTCTCGCTCGCACGTTTGATTTGCCATCCAAATGTAATTATTCAACTAAATCTAAATTCCGAAATAACTTCTTTATTTATGGGTCAATCGCTTTGAAATTTTCAGGGTCGTTTAATACGCATACTTCTCAACTGATTGTTCAGTTAGGAGTGCTATGTCAAAAATTGCGCCTGTAAATCGTTATTTTTCAATTTGTGGGCGAAGGGGGCGTGGCATCAAAAATTGGAAACAAACTTGACCTGCGTATGGTATTCACAAACCTGCATTCCAAATTTGAAGTCTCTAGCACTTACAGTCTCTGAGATCGACGCGTTCAAACAGACGGACAGACAGACGGACAGACGGACAGACGGACAGGGCTAGATCGACTCGGCTGTTGATCCTGATCAAGAATATATATACTTTATGGGGTCTGCCACCCCTCCTTCTGCCTGTTACATACATTCTGCCAAACACATTATACCCTTTTTTGCCCATTTTCAATGGGCTCAGGGTATAAAAATATATGAAGAAGAATAAAAGGTATTCAACAAAATTTTTTCGGCGATATTTTCTCTATCAGTTTCTTAACCTTTTAATTTAATTAATGTAAAAAGCGTGCTTTTTAAATCGGAAAAGAATAAAGATTGGCAGAAAGTAGAAAAAAATCTTGACACTGGACGATGCACAAGGGACCATAATTAAAAACACATAAGGAGTTAAGCCGAATACAGCCGAATATCACAAGTTCTATTCCGCGAAAGTCTCGGGTATGTACACTGATAAAAAAAATGTTCTAAAATCAAGATTTTGGTCTAAGATTTTTGGTCTAAAAAACGCGTCGAGAACATAAAATTCTTAAATTAAGAGAACACATCTTGATTTTAAGAACATTTTAAATAAGACCAAGTTCTTATTTTAAGAATAAATGTTCTTAAAATTAAAATTAAAAAATAAAATTAATAAAAACTGATATTATATAAATAAATTTTTTTTTTTTTAATTTTGATTTTCTTAAATGCTATTTTAGTTTGTTGCGAGGGGGATTAGAACCGCCGCCTACTGCTTCACAACTGAGCGGCCTCTCTAACCAGAGCGCCACGGCGCCACCACTTTTTTGACACGAAATAGTATTTATTTATACTTTCCTAACAATTTAAGATTTGTATTCTTATATTAAGATTCTAAAATTTTTTAGATTAATAATCTTAGTTTTATTAATTTAGTCTTAAAATAATCTTATTTCAAAACAAAATATTTCAGATGAATGTTCTTGATTTTAGAAGTTAGTCTTTTTTTTCAGTGTAAGTCACAATACTCTAAATGAAATGTTAAGTTCTACATAAATTTACCGGTAATACATACATGTACAATACACACGTTCAAGTTTTACAATTATTTCAACAAAATTATGTTTTCGTATAGAATGGGATACCAACTAATAGGCTCTTAGTCGAAAGGCGACTTGAGCTCTCATCAGATCACCTGCCTACTGTTGCTATTCTTCATCACACACCCGAAGTCCAGTTTTGTAAGCAACGTATTCTTCCACCTGGTTGTTCTCTTAAAATGTTAGAGCTGAGCGGAATAGAAGGATTAACCTTGGCATGAGAATTAGCAGCCCAGATGATATTGAAGAAGCGGTCTCAATATTTATGCACAATTTAAAGTTGGCTGCTTCTTGCTTTATCGTTGACTGTGCCACATTCTAGTCTTACCCGTGCCGAAATTTTCCACTCGTTCCGCCATCTTCCCTTTGATGTTCCTGTCCCATACGATTCCAATCGGTTTCAAGCCGATAGTTACCAAAAGCAACACTAAAAATCTGACATTCGCTACGAATATATAAACAATTTTAACTTAAACTAACGGCAAAAACAAGAAGAATATGAAATTCGAAATGGCCGCGTCATGTAAGTAAAAAAATGATATACAGGGGTGCCACAGAAATTCCTAGGGATTTTGACTCGAGCTGATTTGCAAATCTCTCAAACCATTTTTCGGAATATTTAGTTCGAGCAAACTCTATAACGCTTAGCAAAAAAAATGTACTTAAATGTATTGTTATTTTTGTCTTTGTATTCAAAGTGGATCCCAAAGTGTTAATATAATATTTGATAAGTGGGAAAATAACAATATTTTTGTGACTTATCGCTTGTTAATTAAATACAAAAAAATTCAATTATTTTGACCGACAAAAAATGTAAGCCTGCGATCAAGTCAGCTGCTTAGTCTCTTATTCAATTGCAAATTGGTTTGTTTACATTTGTTAAGTGCTTAAGTGAAGAAAGAAAATTTAAAAGATGTCTTTTTCAAGATTGCTGGCCATTGATTTCTTGCGGAGGGAACAGTTGGCCAAGGAAAGGATCGATCGCAGGGATCCACTGGCGACTGCTGACAGCACGTATGCCTTTTTTTATGTTGCTTATGTACCAGAGAACTGCAACGAGTATGTTCGAGTATGATCGAACACGAGAGCGACAAGCTCGATCAAATCAACTTAGCGACTCGGTCGCAACGGGTTCGATCGGGTCACGGGTCTATTTGCTTACGATCGAGTGGCGGGTATGATTTTATTGCTCTCGAACAATTCGGGTCGAGAAGCGTTCGAGTCATACGCTTGGATTGGATCGTGATCGTTTGTGAGCGTTCGTTCCGATCCGATCACGTTTGAGTAGCAATGATCTTCATGGATCGTGATCGTTTGTGAACGTTCGTTTCGATCCAATCACTTTCGAGTAGCAATGATCGAAATGATTTTTGAACGTTTGTGAGCGTTCGTTTCGATCGAGTCACGAGTCATGATCGAAATTGCTGACTGATTTGATTTTATGCATACCCGTTTTGTTTTAACGGAGAGTGGAGATTGCTCGTGAGTGTGCCGAAAGGCATAATGAGCGGGCAGAAGTGCAGAGGGTGCGTCTGGAAATTCAGAAAAGAGAAGCGGAGGTTCGCGAACGCCAACGAGAGCAGCAACTTTTGAAGCATCACAAAAAATGTTGGAACAAAATAAACAGTTCCAAGACAAGCTGCTGGACTGCATAAAGTCGCAAAAATAAATAATAAAAACTATATTTTGTAATCATTCATTTATTCATGTTTATTGCAAAGAAATTCTGCAATTGCAGACCTAATTTCTTCGGCCGATTTGTGAAAGTCAGCAAAAGTGTTGCTTTGGTGCGGTTGCTCCTTTTCTTTCTCACCCGGTGTGGCTCCCCACGTCTTATTAATGGCGCTGTTATGCACACTTAAAGTGTTGTGCAACACACAGCAGGCCATGATCATAACGGCGCGGCGTTATTTTTGGGACGGCTCTCAAGTCGGTTTACAACGCGTCGAAATCTGACCTTTAAATGGCCGAACGCATTCTCGACAACACGCCTTGCTTTGGACAAGTTGTAGTTGGACGTCCTCTTTTCCAATGTTGCTTCTGTGGAGAATGGGTACGGCTTAATTAGCTTCGGAGAAAACCTAAATGCAGAGTCTCCAATACGACAAAAGAGAACGTTAACTCCACATATACCCATTGACTTCGAGTCCAGAATGGACACGAGTTTATTATCTGGCAAAGCGTGGATCTTTGAAAAATGAACGAGTCGTTGCAACGACCTGGAGAACCGACATCCACAAACATGAATCTGTAACTAACAAATTCAAAGGAAAAATAAACAATTTAAATTATATTTAGGGTATTCTATTTACTAACTTACCGGTAAACAGCTATAGCAAAAAGCACAACCGAGTTCCAGCCTTTGTAGCTATGATGGTCAACTGCCTCTGCTGCTGGTGGCTCTACTTCAATGTCACATCCATATAATGAAAGCAGTTAAATTATTAAACATAATCTTTTTATTCTTATGTATTATACTTTCCAATCGCACCAAGGCACTGAGGAAAACAGATGGCTTCAAACACCTGCACACACTCGTCGATTTTTGACTCGGTCAGAAAGTTCGGCGTCATATACTCATCAGTAAATTCCAAGACAATAGCCCTGCAAAATTCGTGGAGAATATTGCAGACACTGTTGGATAAAACAATCTGCCAACTGTTCGGTACTCAGCCGTCGAACCCAGAGTGTACAGGGCTATCGCTATCCTTTTATTCAGTGGAATAGCGTTCCAAAAGTTTGTGTCCTTCTTCTTCAAGACCTCTAGTCGGCTGACCAGCATGTCAAATGTCGACCTCTCCATTCGCAAGTTCTCTTTGAAGAATTGGTCATAATTTTCCGGCACGTCCTTCTCCCAAAGGGAGCCAAATCGCTTTTAAAATATACATATGAATAATGCCTGTAAAATGAGTTCATTTTTTCATATAACATGTGTTTTTTACTGCCATCCAGTATCTCAGGGGAATCTTAATATTGAAGGTCATCAGCAACTCTTCGACATCGACGCGGACGACGTTGACGGCGTCATCCTATCATATTCGTCGTCCTCATCGTTGTCCAAATCCATAATTAAATTGCTAATCATTTTGTTGTTATGCTCCGTAATATCGAGCTATTACATATTACATATTGTATTTTACCAGTTCATTTTTTTTAGCATGCAGACCCTATTAGAAATATCACCAAATTCTTATCAATTTTTCTTAAATTCGGGAAATAGTTCGACACTCCGAATGTTCAAAAACAGTTTACAATTGATTTTACAAAAATGTCCTTCATTCAAGCCTTAGATTTATCGTGTTTGGCGGTTTATCTTTGCCTTTGAGGCTGGGTCGAGTGGCTGCGCGTGGCAAGTGGCAGTCAATTGACATGCCTTCGTAATTGTTACAATTGAACGGCTTGCCACTTTGTGGCAAGTTTATTTTCCAGCTTATGAGGCTTTGTCAGCATGTCAAGTGGTCCGTTTTGTAATGGAGTGTCTCAAAACTTGGTTTGTGGATTGAATAACTAAAAATAATGCTATAGTAATCTAATAGACAGCCTTAAATTGTGTCAATTGCGGTATGTGTATCTGAAAATGTGAATGCGAAAAACGATACCGAGACACATGCAAGCTAGTCCTGGGGCCATTGCTCTACTACACAGCACTCAAAGTGAAACAGAATCATACAGTAATGTCGAATCAGCACAGTGACACGTAGTTGCATTGAAACGGCGAGAGCCAACTATGAGCTTATGTTGTAAGTCCTTGCATGGACGAAAGTGTTTGAAGGACAATTCTATGAAATTTTGAAAGTCCTGTTCAAAACAAGAGTTTTGATATCAATCTTGTCAGCATCTGACTAATAACACTAAAGATATGCTAATAACACAAGGGAACAAAATTCAACTTTTTTTTTTGTTGCATAAAATATTATTCCTGATTGACTTTTAGCCGTTAAATCGAAGGTTCCATAAGAGTCATGTGGATAGAAAAGACAATGATGCGGCTTCATCTTTCAACATTCGCCGCATCTTCTGAAAGTGTGACAGCATTTTACCTAGTATTTTATCGAAATGTTGCATTTTTTATCGGTAGCAAACAGCTGATTTTGTCATCGATAATCGTAAACAATTCAAATTATATTTTCTTTGTCATAATTACACAGAAACCGTAAACTACTATTAAGTTTTATTTTGAGCGAAAAAATAAAAATCATTTTTGATCATCATTTTTGATTTTTATTTTTTTTTATCAATAATAATGATTATTTTTAATTTTCTTTCCTTAATCAAAAATAGTGATTATTTTTGATTTATATTTTTTTTAATCAAAAATAATGATAATGGTGTAAGTTTTATTAAATGACTCAAAACTAATTATCTTTGATGAAAAACATAAAAATTTAAATATAATCATTACCAAGTAATTTTTATTATATAACTTATAATGATTACGGTCCCTGGTTGTTATCTTTATTTAAATAATTCAATATTTTAATATTTTGTTCATGAATATATTCATGCAGGTCTCTTATACATACATACATGCAAAACCTGCTAAAGTAGCTCTGGTATTTGTAGTCGTGGCCTTTCGATTCGAGTGATTTTCCTTAAAATTATTTAATATTTCTTGTAATTTATTGTTAGCCACTGTGCCTATGATTGACAGATGCTTTAACTGTCGACATTGTCTGTCAAGGCAACACTATATCCCCTGCATCTGTAATCTGTATTTCAATTCATTAAGTGTTTTCCATCTCTGTCTCTCTGTATTCATCTATCGCCCTATTGCTTGCCCTATCGAAGCAGTTGAGTGCACTAATTGTTAAAGTACAGCTGTGCTGTCAATTTTACTATGGTATATCTATTATGGTCCTGTTAGTTTTCAGTGTGGTGAAAAATACTTTGTAGTAGCTGTAGATATGTACAACTAGGTGATTTCAAAATGCCATTGCCTTCACAATAAGCACAAATATCAACATTATTCCAAACGTGACATTGCTGCAGTTCTGCTGCAGACAGGTCAACACTGCCGAAAGGACTGTTGACGTTGCCAACATGCAGCTGTTCAATTTCTAGGTGTCCATTGGACAAAAATTCATTTTCTAACCCCACATGGAATATTTATTTGCAAACTATAGGCATGTACATGTTTTTGATGATCAAAATCATATACATATATACATATACCCAAGTGCATGTGAGTGGTATTCATGGTATGTATGTGATATGTATGAATATTGCTCGTTTTGAAGTTATTTGAAAGAAGGGGGCTCTGCCCCCTGCTCGCTACGTCCGCCTACCCGCGGATCTTCGTGGCAGTTAGATTTAATGACCATCAGTTAATTAAATAAATATCTAAAAAGCTTCAATTCGCACAGAGGCTTAATTTAATTGACACTTTTACCTTTAAAAATGTTAAAATTAAAGAAAATTTAACATACTTACCATCAAACACACATA
Organism: Drosophila innubila; assembly: GCF_004354385.1. Taxonomy (NCBI): domain Eukaryota; kingdom Metazoa; phylum Arthropoda; class Insecta; order Diptera; family Drosophilidae; genus Drosophila; species Drosophila innubila. The sequence goes on from NC_047626.1 coordinate 29,600,959, forward strand.
AATATATGCAAATTTAACATTTAGAGACTAACATAATTTAATGAACAATTGAATTAATAGAAGAAATGTATATTAACATAAAACTTATTAACATAACATTCATATAACATGTCTAACATAAATTTTACTATAATAATATAACATTGATGTAACATGTATAACTAAAATTGTATGATATTATTATAGCATTAACATAACATGTTTACCTGCTGTTACCCCCACCCCTCCAGACTGTGCGAGCCACGGCGTGCAAAAACTTATTTGCTTAATATAATGGTTGTTTATCATCCGATTTCAGTATTCATCCAAAAGATGGTTATCTACACATGTCTTGAGTTTGAAATTTCTACCTATTAAATTAGCCTTGAATTTGGATATATTATATTATATATATATATATTAAGCAGTATTGTCACCGAATTCGGTAACTCTAGCTCTTATAGCCTCTGAGATCAAAGTGTTTATATGTTCTCCATATATCATAATTCCTCAAATATCTTTTCTGTTTACTAACCGATTTCGATTAAATTTTCAGCACACCTCAAGACTCGTCCCCATATCCTATGGCTCAAGGCTACAGCTTTAAAATTGCTATTGCTATTATATTTTGTATCATTTACAGGCGGAAGTGGGCGTGGCCAAATTTTAAAATAAACTTGATATAAGTCCACATCCTCGGAGTATTGTCGCCAAATTTGGTTGCTCTTACTTTTATAGTCTCGGAGATAAAGGTGTTCAAAATAGTGTACCATAAATATCATTAATCTAATAGGCTCTACACGTAGTACACACTTTTTTTGCGTACCGAGCTAAAAATTCTTGTTTCTATTTTGCTGCCTCTCAGTTAAAGTTACTTCTGATGTACCTTGGGAACTGTTTTTAGACCCTGTACTTAAAAAAAGTACAGGTGTCCATTAAGTTCGTTTCAAGGAATATGTACGTAACAGGCAGAAGGAGGCGTGCCAGACTATAAAGTATATATATTCTTGATCAGCATCAATAGCCGTGTCGATATGGCCGTCTGTCTGTCCGTCCGTCTGTCTGAGCGCCTAGATCTCAGAGACTATAAGAGATAGAGACACCAAACTTGTTATGTAGGTTCCTCTATATTGCAAGCAGATCAAGTTTGTTACAAAATTCGGCCACGCCCCCTTTATCGCCCACAAATCGAAAAAAAAGTTTCATATCCAAATTATTAGAGCAATTTAAAAGCTAGTGACACCAAATTTGGTGTGTGGATTCCTCAATATTGCAGGCAGGTCAAGTTTGTTTCTCTTTTGAATCGGACCACTATATCATATAGCGCCCATAGGAACAGACGGTCGAAAATCAAGTTTTAGTATAAAAACTTTTTTGTTAAAACTCTTGAGTTTTATGAGATATCGGAACCAAACCTATAGAATATGCATTTAAGTTAGTCTTTTACATCCTTACCGAAGTTGGTTCATATCGGACCACTATATCATATAGCTGCCATAGGACCGATCGGCGAAAATCAACTCTTAGTATGAAAATCTTTTATGTTTCATGAGACATTGTAACCAATATGATAGAATATGCATTTAAGTTAACTAAATATTTTTTAATTATTTTCTATTATTAGTTTTTGCCATAGTAAGTACGGGGTCTCCGACAGTCGATTATGGTCGACTGTAGCACCGGCCCACTAGTTGACATGAATTACACTGATAAAAAAAATGTTCTAAAATCAAGATTTTGGTCTCAGAACTAAGATTTTTGGTCTACAAAATGCGTCGAGAACATCAAATTCTTGAATTAAGAGAACACATCTTGATTTTAAGAACATTTTAAATAAGACCAAGTTCTTATTTTAAGAATAAATGTTCTTAAAATTAAAATCAAAAAATAAAATAAATGAAAATTATTTTTTATATTTATATTTTTTTTATTTTTAAGATTTGATTTATTTATATTTTATTATGTTTTAGTGATTTTATAAATGTTATTTTAATTTGTTACGAGGGGGATTTGAACCGCCGCCTACTGCTTCACAACTGAAGCGGCCTCTCTAACCAGAGCGCCACGGTGCCATCATTTCTTTGATACGAAATATTACCTATTTATACTTTCCTAACAATTTAAGATTTTTATTCTTATATTAAGATTTTAAGGTTTTTTAGATTAATAATCTTAGTTTTAGTAATTTGGTCTTAAAATAATCTTATTTTAAGAACAAAATATTTAAGATGAATGTTCTTGATTTTAGAACTTGGTCTTTTTTTTCAGTGTACCTAGAAGTCTTATTTGATTGCAAATTAAAATTCAATTTGCACATTTCCACAATAATTAATAATCACTGAATCCTTTATGTTTTCCTGGTTCATCTTATTATATAATACTGCTACGATACTACTAACCGAGATAAAATTGAGATAGTTCAACAATGATTTAAGCTGCTTTCTTTTGTTTACTTTTTATCGAACATTAATTACACTCAAAACCCTGGCGTGCTGGGGTTAAATGGAGAAGAAGAATTGGAGGACGATTTGACTGTTGATGTTTGCAAGGCAGCGTTTCCTGTCAATGAGGAAGATCAAGAAGCGATTGAAAGAGCGGTAAATATGTGGGATACTATGTTGGCTTCATAGATTTGTGTAACTTCAAGCGTTAGTCCTACTGCGTTGGCGAAATTGTTGTCACCCTCAACTTCGATTGCATCGACTTACCTAAAGCACAGAAACGCAAATGCAAAGCGCCTGCTGAGCATGATATTGCTCATGCTGAAGAAAGCACAATAGTCGAATTTGTAGGATCAGATCCAAAATCACCGCTTTTCAAAAATATGTTGTGGCGCCAAAAGAACTTAGGCATGGATTCTTTTTTTTATGTCAGTTTTTCGCTACCCAAATGTTCGTTCATATTGGGGTGAGTACGCGTGTGGTACAGTTCAGAACATAATGTCAAAAAATCGCTTTGAAAAATTAGGAAGGAATTTGCATTTCAACCATCTGCCGATCCTTTATACAAACAACGGCCTTTCGTAAATCACTTCAATGAGAAGTTCCAATCAGTTCCGATGAGCCATGTGTGACCGCCGGCGAAAAAACATTTTTTATTTTGCACTTTTTACAAAATAATTATTGCGTCCGAACTGCACAAATTTTCAACTTCAAACGACTGCAGCAGCTGACGCAAGCTCTGGCATGTATAGCAAATGCAACGAACCTAATTTTTGGACTTCATCGAATTTGAATAACGCAAAACGAAGACAAAAAGGATAGAGGAAATCGAATAACGGTGTTTTTAACTTTGCCCGTCTGGAGGAGTTTTGGGGCACTAGAGGCTTAATGGGCTCAGGGTTGAAGTTTCTCAAACTGTATATATAAAACTCTGTGTCCTGCCTCACTGACTGTCTGACTGATCCTTATGAAGGCCGCCATTTGGAAATTCGACCTGCAACTAGGTAAAATTTGATGTCAAAGTTTGAGCCAAGGTGTATTTATATAAGGTGACGTCTTCGTTGACAGCTGTGGTAGTTAAACTTTAAAAAGTGCTTTTTCGCTCTCAGAGTCATTCAACAGTAACTTATTTTTGTGTTCAATCAGTTTGTTCTAGAAAAATATTAGAGTGCTTTTTTTTCACAATTCAGGTTCGGAGCCCACTAGTTATTGAAACTATTGAAAAGAGGCTGTTAACCAATTGAGAGATTAATTGGGTTGGCCAATAATAATAAAAGTGTAATTATTTGACACATGAGTGGACGCATATACCAGCACGAGTTCCTATATGCCTGGAGCTGGACATTTATGATGGCAATATGCAATTCATGCAACCAAATTGCTAGGAGCGGATGCAGTTAATGTCGGAAAAAACTTTGATTGATGCTCGATAGTGTGTATTGCTTGTCAATTAGGGAAGCTGAGAGGCTATTAGAGTTTGCGCAGTTTGCACTTGAATGCTCAAAGGATATGTAAACGTTGAGGCATAAAGGAATAAAGGGGTTCGAGTAAAAAAAAATAAAAACTCGCACTGTTCGTTGCTCGAAGCTTCCGTTTTTGATATCGTGTCAAAAATGTATTTTTTGGAAACGGCTAGAAAAGTGTCATGCCAAGAATAACTGACAGCAAGCGACAACACACAAACAACAACTAATAACCATTAAAAAGTTGTAGCCAGCAGCATTGCTGAACATTTAAGCTCGCTAAATGAAATTTTCGCAGCATAAAACAATTGGCTAACACCCTAGATAGATTTACCAACATAACTCTGTCCGTTAGGATACATTTCCTTTTCAAAGTTATAGATACATTTCGCGTTCTAATAATCATTTTTATTTTTAATGTCCGTTCGTGCTTTATACTACATTTATATTGCATTTTCTCATTGCTTTGTAGAAAAATTTTGTTATTACAAAAATGTGAAATTCCTGCAATTACATATTTATATTTAATTATTATTTTGCACTTTTTTTTTATAAAAATCAAGAATAAGACTATAGTAGCACGAAGTGTGCGAAAGGCGACTAGCAATATATACAGCTAACAATGAAAATTTGCTACGAGAGTTCGATCAGCTCGACTTAAAAACCGATCGAAAGGTTTAGTCCTAACTTACAAAATGGCATATTACAACTTTTTCTAACTCACCTGGTTCATGAGATAAGGGGGTGTAAGTGGGAGGGGAAAAATTGTACTGATTGCAGCCATTGGGGCCGTCGGGGCCTTTTGGCGTCGATTGATACCTCGATCTCCCAAATCCGACAGCTAGTTCAAAAGATAAATAAATTTGAAATTTTTAGTGGACTTCTCAAAATGAAATGTTTGTTTTTCTGTTGGTATCAAAGCGCTAAAAATCTTAGATGTAATGATGCGGATTTATTCCTTTTCGAAAATCTAGAAATGTTTGTTTTACGACTTTTTGAAAAAACAGGTAGTTTAGCGGGAAAACGCTAAGTCCCGCTAAAATTGAAATCTCAACAGTTTCCAAACCATAGAAGCTACTATTTACTACTACAATTTTTATATCAAACTGAATTTTGTTCGTCACAAAATTGGATATCAGTAATTTTGGGGCTAAAATTTGCTTCCGTCACTAGACTTTTACCTCGTGTAGAGGTTTTTTTTTGTGGGAATTTTTACACACTGCGAGTTACATATCTATTGATACTGATTTAAAGGTCAAACACTTTAATTTTAAATACGATTTAAAAGCTATTCTGAAAATCTCTTCGTCTGATAATGAACACAACTAATCCATGAATTTTTGTTTTAAAACGGTTTTTCTTATCATATATGAAGCTGACTTAGGAATGACTGGTCGAACATTAAGGTTTGGTATGCAAAACTTATTTGTTTCTTGAGATATCTTTACTAAACTGGCAGCAAATGCATCTGGGTTGGTCTTATAGATCCTGAACACTTAGCCCCTAGTTGTTCAGCCGGTGGGCTTTACCATAATACTGATGTGCTCTGTGCTCACCTTTAAATAAATTGAGTTGCATATAATAGAAAAGAATCAAATGTGCTAAATTTACTCGTACTTAATAGACATCCCAAATATGAAGCTTCTCTTGCCATAACACTCAGTTATATTAAACCATATCCACTAAACCCGTAGTGTAGCTCTTTTCGAATTCATTTTTTTTTTTGTCTCTAAAATGTTAAAACGCAGCACTTTAGTCAAATGCCACCAGGGAGATCAGTCGCTGCATGTTGTTTTGGTTGCGGTTTTTGTGATTTTGGCCACATGTTCGTTGCTGATGCTGCGTTTGCGGGCTGCCAGTGTTAGCAGTGTGGCATACACCTGTCGAGTCTCTCCGCATGTGCACGTTCTGTACATGCATATCTAGATATAAGGGAGGTTAAGTCAGTGACTGTTGAATTAAATATATATGCTCAACAAATATGAAATAAAATGATGGACGGAACAAACAGATTACACGAGCATACTCAAAAACTAGTCGGAAAGGCTAAAGTCGAGATCCCGACCAAAGGATACCCGTTACTTATTTCAATATATATAAAAGTACATTAAAGAAATTACTTGCTTTGATTTGAAAACACTTACGTATATTCGCCATAACTGCAGTTCTACTTGTCGGATCTTGATGCGATTCATTTGAATAATGGATAATAATAATAGACAACGGTTATTACACCAAATTGGTTTTTCTTAAAAACTGTGGCTGTGGTAGCAACGATGAAATTGAGCAAAAAGGAGATATATATATATATATACGCCATGTCGGTATACTTACGTCCGTCTGTTCGTATGAGTTAAAAGATATTAGAGATGGTAAGAGTTAGGTGTACATTTAGAATGAAGACTCCATATAATTTCAGGCAGATCAAGTAAATATTTAAAATACGCCCCCGCAGTGGGCGTAGTTCGCAAAAAACCGAGACTATTAATAAGACTTGATGGTGATATGTGAATAATGACAAGTGTCTGCCTATGTCTTATACATCCTTAACAAATTTTATTAAAATCGGCCCACTCAAGGGCGTAGGCCGGGGGTGTGCAGGGGGGTGTAGTCAAACCTCTTAACTAGACAATGAAAAACCGGCCATCAGAGGTGTTTAGCCTCACATCAGATAACAAAAAAATTTCAAACTTAGTGCCTGAAAGGTTTTGAGTATATAATTCAGATGTGGTTCTATTCATAAAAGATACAGAAAATATTAACAACATTTTTAATCAGTGAAGTATTTGGTAAAAAAAAATTTTAAATTTGCTATACAGGTGTGTTCCAGAAATCTCTAGGGATTTTGAAGAGAAATGTTTTTGATAACAACCGTATGAAATGTTGGTGTTCCTAAAATGTCGCAGATTTAATATTTTCGAACATATTTTGTTTTGTATTCTTATTCAATTTAAAGATATTTTAGTTCAATTTAATAAATATTTAATTTTGTCAAATCTCTCAAATTTTTTTTAGACTCTCAATTGTCTAAATGGCAATGGTTTCTTTTTTTCAGGAACACCAACAATTGCTTTTTGGTTGCTTTATCGCTCTTATAAATTTGTAGAACACACCTGATAGGCATTTTTATTTTATTTGAAAATCAATTTTATTTTATTCAAAATTTTTTGGGCATTGAATATTGCTTTTTCTATGCTTTTTTATAGAAAGTTTGTAGAACATGCCTGAATGCTCTTTTAAGATTATGTATGGTGAGTGCGCACATAAAACTACTCTTCGAAAAAGTCTTAACTTATATAGTTTTGAAATCTTCAATAATTTTATGGCAGTCGACTTCTCTGACTTCGGAAATACATATTGTATATCAAAAATATGAAATCACTGACATTTTGTGGACAAATCGGGCGAAAATCAAGTCTTAGTATGAAAAAACTTTTGGTTATATGAGATATCGTAACTAAGCTGATAGAATATGTATATAACTTGTTTTATATATCCCGACCGAAGTCGGTTTAAATCGGACCACTATATCTTATAGCTGTCATAGGACCGATCGGGCGAAATCAAGTTTTAGTGTAAAAAACTTTTTGGTTTTATGAGATATCTCAACCAAACTAATACAGTATGCATTTTACTTAGTTTTATATATCCCGACCGAAATTGGTTCATATCGGATCGGTCATAGCACTGATCGGGCAAAAATCTTAACCAAACTGACAGAATATGATTTTAAGCATCCTTACCAGTTCAAATGTGAGCAAGTAGTCGTAAATTTAATACAGCGCTCTGCAAGGGCGTCGAGGGAGCCAAATATTTTTGAATTTTTAGCAGTCTTTGCTTTTTTCATAGTAAGTATGCCTTCCATGCTTGGTAAACTTAAAAAAAAACTGCGAAAATGAAAAGTTTTTACAACTTGATAAATTGTTTTCTTTGCTTACTCACCAAATCTAATCCCATTGCAACCAGTTCAATTTCCATACCATTTTAACTATTTTATAGATATTTTTAAAATGACAATTGATAAGAGTTCTGGCTTGGGATGTCTGTTACCTCACACAAATCTAGTCCTTTGTAACTAGTCAAATTCTCATCTCATTTAAACAACTAGTAGCACAGTTTAAGAGGAACAGATGATTAAATTTACGGTGTTTGTATTTTTCAACTCACCCAAATCGAATCCCATTGCAACCAGTCAAATTTTTATCCCATTTAAACTACTTTTAAGACAGTTTAAGAGGGACAGTTGATAAATTTTCTGATTTGGAATGTTTTTTAACTTACACAAATCTAGTCCTTTGTAACTAGTCAAATTCTCATCTGATTTCTGTTAATTTTAGCTGGATTAACACATCCAAATCTAATCCGGTTGATAACAGTCTAATAACAGTTGCCTTTATACTTTTTATTATACTCTTTTTTCTTGTACTACAACAAGTACCTTTATACTAGATCTAGATCTATTCGTATTTGACAATATTTAATTTTTTTTCTGCAGGGCTCGTTAGCATTATGCACCTATAAATTAATTGGATTACCATATTCAAGGATGGATATGGATCACCATATACAAGGCTATTTATTGTACAACTTTCATTTAGGGCCTATAATAACATCAACGCCAAAGAATCAGGCATTCCACTTGAGCCGCTCCTGACCAGAAACAAAGACTAGTAACAAAGAGATGACTCTGCCCTTGCCCCTGTCCCAACCCTTGCTCCTGAGCTTGTCCTTGCCTGGACTTCACGGCTGTGGCTTCGCATCTCGGTGTCGACAACCGGCGGCATGTTCATATTAAGGGACTGCTGCCAGGAGACTTTGCTTAACGTTTGCCACTTGCAGGACCAAGGCTATTCTGAATTCAAAGCGGACACATTTTTATGATGTAACAAGGTGGTTACATAAGACCGGAAACGGTGGAGAAACGGTGCACTATGGGACTTTTGACTTGCTTTTTTTTGCGTAAATTAATTTTTTACAAGTATTATATGTAAATACATCAGATTATTATGTAACATACCAAAAATGGTTATCATAAAAGGTTAATGTCCAATGTTAATTTTCAAGCCAGCTGTTGCAACCGAAGCCAGAGGCTTAGACATTTTCAGCACATATTAAGAAAGTGACAACATCCATGTTGTAGAGTCATTAGGTTTATATCCATAATATTTACTCTCAATGTGCACTTTTTTCACTTTTTGAGAAATTTATTTTTGTAGAACACAACCTCACATTTTCATTGGAAGTGGGGAATTTGAGCAGTTTCTTTGACATTAGTTAACAGCTCGTAAATGTGTTAAAAAATCTGCATTAAAATATCTTGCCTAACTTACAAGTTATTAATGAATGCCACAAAAACTAGTCAAGCGTTCCATAGTGTGATGGTCTGGTATTTTTGTGGGCCCGGCTTCTCCTGTCCCGACGTAAACATAAATGTAAATAAAACTGTTGCAATGTGTCTTTCGGTGTACTTCCGTCCCTCGGTTTGTTGGTCGATGGCCATAAGCCCGTAAGAGTTAAATGAGTTTGTCTCCGACTGCGTCAGCGTTAACAAAGAAAATGTCACGGAAATAACTGAGGATTAGATTGATGAGTTTTCTGTTAAGACAGGCGTCTGGCCTGTCTTCACCGGTATGGTTCCGTTCGTTTCAAAATGGCTTGGGTCAACCCGACTTTGAAAACAACTGCAGTCTGCCCATGTTATAAGCTATTCACTATCATAGCAACAGTCGCAGTGGTACAATTTAAGCCCTTTGACACAGCTCCTGAAGTTGGGCCTACAATTGCAATAAGCCCAGGAACTGGGATTGGGCCTGGATTTGGGAGTTGGTGTGAGCAGCGGCATCTTTACTTTTTTGATTATATGCCAACATAAGTTTATTGCGCCACCAATGGACTTTTTATATGTGTTATATTCTACTCCGACAACTGTAATTAATTAATTAATAAAAAACCCTTTTTCTAGGTAAATTTAAGCTTTTCCTTTTCTTGTTACCACATGGTAACGCTAGTACCGACAGGGTACAGGTATTTTTCATACATTTTATTCGCATATCGGTATTGTTTTGTTCATAAAATATGATTGTTCCTATGGCAGCTATATGATATTGTGAACCGATTTGAACCAAATTTTGTCAGGATGTATAAAACCAATTTAAATCCATATTATATAAGTTTGGTTAAGATATCTCAGTTTTCCATACAAAAGGTAAATTTGACCTGATTGTTCCTATGACAGCTATATGATATAGTGCGCCGATTTGAGCCCAATTTGGTCATATATATCAAGGAGGAGCCCCCTGTTGGATAAAGCTGTGTTTGTGAGACTTTTTCTTAAATATTTGTATTTTGTGGTATCACAAACCTGTACTCTGTTGGTACCAGCGATAAAAAAAAATTGCTAGTCGCCTTTCAAACCCTTCGTGCTGCTTTCGTTACTAGCGCGGACTGCCGTCCGCAGTGAAGAGAACAAAACAAAATTTAATACAGACAAAGATAGCTGGTAAGGAAACGATATTAAATGGCATCTGTTAACCTATAATAAACTTTAGTTTATCCTAGATTGGCACAGTGGTCAAAATTGTGTCATTTGTTTCAACGAAGATTTTTATGTTTTAGATAGATGTATACGACCAACTTTGCGTCACTGCGTCTCTTTAAATCCAATAAAAAACAAAAATTGAATGATAAACGGGAGCTAAAAAGGGTTTTCGTTACCATACAGGCATATACTTCTATTTTTTATGTACGTAAATAGGAACGTATTCGTCAATGTAGCATAATGTCGAACATTATCATTGACATTTATTAGCTACAAACTAAGAGATTGTGTGCTTTTGCTGCCTTACAATAATATTGTTATTTTGCTGTTGTTCGGGTTTTCTACGTGTGCTGGATGTGGACTCTTCAGTAGGAGTATCTGAAAAAAAAATTATCACGTATGTGCATGAATAATCGTATGTGTGTGTGAACGAGACGTTTTTGTAGGTGTGTTTGGCTATGTCACGATTAGTCGTCCCACTTTTTGTTTTTTGCCTCTTAGGGCCTATGGGGTTAGGTTTTGTGGTGTTCAGACTTTACGAGCATTATTATTGAATCATTTTATTATTATTCACACAAACACATACACACGCGAACAAGGCGCCGCAAGCTTTGTATTTTTCCCTTCAGCTTCCCTTGGACGTTCATACATACACTGAGAAAATTTTTTTGGGTGGATTGAGACGTTGAAAAATACTAAAACCATTTTGATCTGCTGAGAATGGACAGAAATCTAACTATAAAATTTGGTGGCTCTAGCTCTTTTAAACTCTAAGTTTTATGTGTTAATACGGCAGTAGATCAAGTTTGCTTAAAATTTTGAAATGAAAGCATATGTAGCAAATCCGAAGTACTCCAGTTCCTTGTTTGTTAACAAGCAGTTATTCTTTGTCCAGTCGTTAGGCTCATTTATAACACTGCCCAGTCTGTGCTCTGACAAAAGCCATGTGGCACGCCCATTAAGTCGTTTTAATGTATTTTGATTGCATACTTTTGTAAGTCATGACTTGTGAGCTATGTTCAACCAGGGGCGCAGATAGAGGGGATAAAATGAGCAGTTTGCCCCCGCTCCCACGTTCAAGGCGCCTACCATAGACTTTCTTGAATGTGGTAAAAATGGCACACAAAAAAATTACTGGCGTACAATATTTCAAAATAATATCACATTCGTTTGCGTTCGATAAAATTGTCTCAGCTATCAAAACTTAAAATATACTAGAAGTCGATTTTTAGGTCACGAAATTAAATGATTGAAGCCAGAAATAGAAACATCACTAAAGCTGCTACCCGCTCATTTAAGACAGGATTTAATTGAAAAAGATTAGTGCTAGGAAATTGTTTTATAAAAAAAATATAACAACTGATGAAATGGAAGACTTTGAATGCCTTAAAACTTCTTAAGCTCTCACATTGTGGCTACAAGAATGTTTTGACACAAATTTGTATTTCGTTAAGACTTTTGTAAGTTCTAAGCTCTGAGAAAAAATCTCAATAAAACTAGATCCACGATGACCACAGACAACCTACTATAAACAAATTGCTAATAAGCTTTAGAGAAGACGACAAAACAAGCAGTAGTGAAAGCAAGAAGATTTATTTTTGAGAAGATCTATACGAATTCCTATAACAGAATTAAGAAAACAGGGCCCAATCCGCAAAATATTTTTACTGCGCCCCTGTGTTTATCATATGCGCATAAATTTCAACGATATACCAGTCGACAGACCGAGACGATACAGAAAGAGAAAGTTAGTATAAAAAAGACAGCATATGCTGGAAACACAACTGTTTATTGTTGTTGTACAAGCTATATGGATAGTCATATGTCAACTTGTTGTATGGATAATATGTCATAATTATACATTCACTTGTACCAATTATTATTATTTTTTTAAATGACCTCAATAAACAATTGCTAAAGTTCCTTTCAGTATTATGATCTTGAATGAAAACATCAATGTAATATTAAGAGCTTTGGCTATAATAATGCCTGTTAAAACCATTTAAAACCATTTTGTCTTTAAGGACCTCCAAAAATACAGCTCTATCTTTTTACCCTCACATAGCGAAACACAAGAAAATCCTACTTAAATGATGGTTGCAAACTAGCTCTTAGCCGAACTTTTCAAAACCGGTTCGTGTCTTTTGAGTTACCTAAACGGGAGCAGAAGCTAAATTTTTCAAATAGTGTTATCCCAAGTCAAACTAGAAATGTAACTCAAAACTAAACATCGAGTTTGAAATTGGACTTAGAGCATTGCAGATTTATCGGAAGATCGTTTTAATTTTGAGATAGATTTTTCATAAAAATTTTCAAATATTTATCACAAGTAGAACGGGATTTTTAATTCTTGGTTTTTTTTGTGGATATCACTGCGGACGGCAGTTCGCGCTAGTGACGAAAGCAGCACGAAGGTTGCGAAGGGCGAATAGCAATATTTACAGCTAATACACTGAAAAATTAGACCAGCCTTTAAAATCAAGAACATTCATCTTAAATATTTTGTTCTTAAAATAAGATTATTTAAAGACCAAAATACTAAAACTAAGATTATTAATCTAAAAAATCTTAAACTCTAAATATAGGAATAAAATCTTAAATTTTTAGGAAAGTATAAATAGGTACTATTTCGTATAAAGCAAACGGTGGCACCGTGGCGCTCTGGTTAGAGAGGCCTCTTCAGTTGTGAAGCAGTAGGCGGCGGTTCGAATCCCACTCGTAACAAATTAAAATAACATTTATAAATCAAAATTTAAAAATAAAAAAAATTATAAATATGATTTTAATTTTAAGAACATTTATTCTTAAAATAAGAACTTGGTCTCATTTAAAATGTTCTTAAAATCAAGATGTTCTCTTAATTTAAGAATTTTATGTTCTCGACGCATTTTTTAGACCAAAAATCTTAGTTTTGAGACCAAAATCTTGATTTCAGATCATTTTTTTTTTATCAATGTATGGAAAATTTACTACGACTGCCTGATCAGATCGAGTTATATACCGATCGCAAGGTCTAGTCCTAACTAACAAAATGGCATACCAAAACTTATAGTTACTCACCTGGGTCATGAGATACGGGGGCGTAATTGGAAGGGACAAAATTTAAATGATTGCAGCTAATGGGGCCGTTGGGGCCTTTTGGTAAAATTTTTTATTTTTTTTTTTAAATTCTTATCAAAAATACGCCTCGATCACCCAAATCCAATAACTGGTTCAAAAGATAAATAAATTTAAATTTGTAGTGGACTACTCAAAGTGAAATGAAAAGTCAGTTTGTTTGTTTGTTTGTATCAAAGCGCTAAAAAAGCTTAGATGTAATGATGCGGATTTATTCCTTTTCGAAAATCTAGAAATGTTTGTTCTACGACTTTTTGAAAAACCCGCTAGCTTAGCGGGAAAACGATAATTCCCGCTAAAATTGAAACCCAAACAGTTTCCACCCATAGAAGCTACATATATGTCCTGTATATCGTTGGAAAGGAAATTTTAAGGACTTTTAGGCGTACCTTTAAGCTTGTTATCTTAAGTACTCAGGAAACAGTTTACAGGTGAAATAAGGTTTTTTGGCTTACACTTTGGCGATTTATGACAAAATGGCTCTAACGATTTTTGTTAAATTGCAACATATTGTAAAACGTAAAATTTCGTATGGAACATAGCTCTTGGCTAAGGGGTTCAGAAGATATAGCCCATTTACTGAATATATATAAATTTTAGTAAGTATTAAGAAAGGACAGCAGCAACAAGCAGGCGTAGCAACCCGAGCTTGAGAGTGTAGCTGAAAGCTTTGCGTTGCACAAATACCAGTGTTGCCAGACAGTGTTGTTTTGTTTTGCGTTGCTGAAATATCCAGTGTTACCAGACCGTTTAGTTTTGTTTTTTGACGATTTTTTTTTTTAATATGAAAGAAATTCAACAAATAAACTTACATATTTTTCTATCTGCCTGCATGAATGATAAAGTTACTATGTCTAAAGTAAAAGCGACTTCAAAAAATATCTTATATCACACAAAGAAACCTCTTCACGAGGTTGAAGTCTAGTGACGAAAGCCTATTCTAGCCCCAAAATTTCTGAAATCTAAAGCAAAATAAAGTTTAATATAAAAAACTTTTAAATAAAAATATAAATTAAAAAAATAAAACGAAAATTGGCATTCGACACTGCGCAAAAAGTATATATTATGTTCGTGATAGCCCACCCTTTTTGCGCACAGTGCTGAATGCCCAATATCGTTTTTTTTTTAAATTTATATTTAAAAGTTTTATATTAAACTTTATTTTGTTCGTGTTTTTGTGTGATTATTTATACACAATATTTAGGACTCATGAAAGTTTTTGCTTCGTTTGAGTTGCTCGCAAACTATTCAATTGTTAAAAAAAAATATTAAAAATTTTTGTCACAATGTGACACCATTTATTTATTTTTTTTTTTGCCGCCATAACATAATTCTAGAGAAGAAAATGTCATTATGTACTTTCCGATGCCTACCGATTTATTTTTTGAGACTCTCGTGCAATGCTTATCGCATGATTGATGGTCATAAAAAACGGGACTCCGTAAGCCGACTGACAATAATTATTTTAGACGGTCTAAATCTTGAATGCGTTGAAAACTTAAAAAAAAAGGCTTTCGCAGAATTTCACTTATATACAAAAATATATTAATACGTTAAGAAAATTATATATAATGCAAATTATGACACTGGATCAGTTTGTGGGCTCCTTGGGCATATTACTCAGACTGTCAGCAAGCGATCGAAATTTCTCCTCATATGAGATTAAATCAGTGGGACGACAGCTTTGGAGAGTATTACAGGATTCAATAATCAGCTCCAGTATTTCAAAGTCAGTCGGGGAAATCACCAAGTGTGAGCGAAATCCAATCAGTTGTGATCTCAAGAAATTATAAAAATATATATATTCACTTATATACAAAAATATTTAATACGTTAAGAAAATTAATTGTAAAGCAAAGTATGACACTGGATCAGTTCGTAGGCTCCTTGGGCATATTACTCAGACTCTCAGCAAGCGATCGAAATTCCTCCTCATATGAGATTAAATCACTGGGACGACAGCCTTGGAGAGTATTACAAGATTTGATAATCACCTCAAGTATATCACGGTCATTCGGGGAAATCCCCAAGTGTGAGCGAAATCCAATCAGTTGTGAAACAAATTTGTGACGTAGAAACTGATTGTCAAAGCATTTGTGGCATTCCGTATTCAGGAGTATTATCTGCTGACAAACTGCCGGATGAATTTTGGGGTCAATGATGTAGTTTGGAAGATTTTCAATCAGTTGAATGATGAGCTGACGATGTTGCTGTAATAGCTTTGGTATGAGAGGTTTCAAGAAGAATAGTGATGCCTCAATATCCATCCAATGGCTCTGATTTCCAAACGCTGTATAAATCAGTTGATCTGTAAGGCTTTTCAGGGTTATGATTTCCTCCAAGTCGCCGATATGCGGGAGCAGATCTTGTACATGGTTTCGTAGTTCCGTCATTGTATCACAGGCTTGAGAGCCTAGTATTAGCCGTTCGTTAGGTAGACGACATTGCTTGAAGAAAACATCTAAAGCACGCGCCACAATTGAGTAATAAAGCGTACAACGTTTCTGCTCAAAGCGGAAAGGAATCTGAGCAAAGAGCTTATGCCACATTGGCATTGAACTAATGATAGTATCCGGGTCGCAGTGGTTGGCAACGTGCAACAGAAGCTCAAAGCAAAAGGGACCCTGTTCCAGCAGTGCACCCGGTGGAAGCACTGTATGCAGACAAGCATAGGTTTCGGCCATTTGAATGTGTAATTGGGCCGTGGCTTTCATCAGATTCGATTCACTTTCCGAGATTGGAAATTGAATGGAGCAGCAAAACTTGAAGATTCGGCTTTCGAGATTCAAATCGATGGATTGATATTTCTTCTCATGCAAAACATGTTCAAGCAGTGCCACAAGGCATTCGCTGGCCTCCATGCACAGTTCGCCTTCAAATAGAGTCGGATTGATCATGAGAAGGAACGCATTCTCGATAACTTTATGGCTCATCAGCTGCTCAAGGCTCAGCAAATGTGCCCGAGACCAAGAAGCGCATATTAGGAAACAAAAACGATTCAAGCAAGTTACATCCAAATCTGTTCGATTTTGTAGCCAGATGAGACATTGCATTAACTCCTTGGACTCATCCTCCAACTGCTGCTTCTCTCCAAGATGCATTGCCTCGAGCGGCAGCACCTTCAGCAGTTGACAGAGAGCTGTGGGCGCTTCTTCGAAGAGACTTGTCATAATAACTTCCATCAACATACCATTCAATTTCAAGCGCAAAAGCAGATCCGCAATTACCACACTCAGCTGTATAAACAATTGCTTCATGCCGTTTGATGCTGCACACTTAATGTAGATGATTAACCTTTGATAAAATTCCGACTGTTCCGCAGCAGACACTTCATTAAGATGTCTTCGAATCTTATGACGTAACGTTACTACGGCCAAGACAAGCACATCCTCCCGCTCCTCCATATCCCAGAGCAACCCCTCCGAAATGATCCAAGTAATGGTCGACTCCTGGTATTTTCTCAAAAACTGAGTTGCCCCATTGTTGTGACCTGTCGAATCTCCACATCGATCGCAATAGGCATTCATTGCACTAAGCACACTCTCTCTGGTATATGGGAACTCCATTTCGGAGTTTTATTTTCAATTGAAAAAGATTTAATTGTTGAAAGTTGTTGCTCGAATTATATTTTCAGTATGTTTTAACCTGGCTACTAAGAAACTTTATAGAACAAATTTTGTTGACGTCTGAGCCATTGCAGTTAAACTGATTTAATTTGTGGCAAATTGCTTAACAGAAAAGAAGGATAGATAAAAACTCTACCGTCTTGACCTGAAAAACCTAGTCTTCACATTAAATTTTAAATATTATAACATAACAATACCAAACTTTTTAATCATATATTTTTGCTTAACCCTCTAACAGGCAAAATCAAAATAGACATTCAATCACGTTGATATTTACTTTATAAGTAGATAAAGGTTCAAAAAGATTAAGATTTAAATTTCATAATTTATGAATACATAAATACTGAAGTCCGTCTGTAGACGGTCTTGTTGGTTTGAGCAGAAAAAAATATGACCGCTCGCTTGCATCACAAGGGAATATCGCACGCGACTTTTGGCGATCACTTTTGCTATTTTTTGCTTATAAAGTGTGTTTTTGAGTTGGTAATCACTTATATAACTATAATAATATGCAACTAACTTAAATTTAAGTGACTATTATAAAATATATCAATTTATAAGCAATTTTAAATTAACAATTGCTTCAGCTTACCTTTACTATGTAATATGTGAAAAATCCTTATTTACAGGTATTTTTTTAAGTTATATGTCTTTAAATATATTTATTTTTGTAATGGTTGTCCCAAAAAGAATTTTGGAAGACTGATTTGTATAAATTGACTATATGCATCTGTATCAATTTTATCCAACCAAATTGAAAAATTATTTTCATTTTCATATCCCTATCTGATGTAAGGTGAACAGCTCGTTTTCAGTGATTGCTAAGTCATTTCATGCCATTTCCTTGAAGGAAACAAGTCCTTTTGCTATTTTTGTAAGGAACTCAGCTTGCTTCAGCTGCTCTGCGATCGTAAAGCTTGAGTCGGAAATTTTCTATGCAAGAACCCACTTGTAATAATAATATGTTTGCATAAGTGGCATTCACTCATCATATAGTAGAATAGCTTTCTTAATGTTTCTGCTCTTCGTCCTTGGATTGTAACTGCCCATAAGGCCGTCCATCAAAGGAACTCCTTCCAATGTGATTATTGTATTCTTCATTTATTTGGAGGCAACTGATTTCTATATATAGGTTCTGCATCCTACCATAATTCAGTGCTTTAGCCTTTTCCTCATTGGGATTGGCTCTGAGCAGTGGTGATATCCTAACATATATAAATAGATGCCAGCCTACCGCACTGGATATCTTTCCACAATACAGAATTTATGATAACTCCATGAATCTAAGAGCAGAACTCGGCGGGAAGTAGACTGGATTTGAGGACTAGTTGCTTCAAGTATGGGCAGTGAAGATCGAATGCTTTCGAAAGGCTTGAAACATGCAGTTGTTGATGAGGATAGTTCTTCTATATCGATGGGTATAGGACCAACACTTTAGTTGAAACTGTTGCCTGAGTGTTTTGGGAAGCATTGAAAATCTTGAAGAAATGCATCGGAATTATAATTTTCAATAATTTTCCAATGTTCTAATGGTTTCTGAATGGGTTTCTAGATTGAATGTTGTCGACAACATAGTCGGTGTCCCATCACTATTATAACTGCTAAGCTTATCATCGCTTCTACAGAATCTATCAACTCAAGCATTTATTCATTTAAAACTGTTAATGAATAAATATATTTTATAAATAATAGATACTTAAATTTAAGTAAATTGCATATTTATAGTTATATTAGTGATTACCAACTCAAAAAGTACTTTAGAAGCAAGAAATTACTATACTTATTGTCAAAAGTCGCGAACGTTCCCTTGTGATGCAAGCGAACGGCCATATTTTTTTCCGCTCAAGCCGACAAGACCGTCAACAGACGGTCTTCAGTTTTCAGCTTTTTAAGAATACTTCTAGTTGTATTTTTGTATTTATTTTTAACAAAACAGAAAAGAATAATATTACCTACTAGCAGTCTAAATCACAAATCGATAGACTTAGTCAATATATTTTTTTTTGGTAATTGAAATTGCAATTTATTTGTTCATAATTAAATTTGGTATTTTTCACAACGTCAGAAAATCTATTATAAAAACATAATAAATTAACTCGAAAAGAAAAATGTATTAGTTTTCCATTTATAATCTAAAAGAGGTAAGAGGGTTAAGGCCATGCCCCAAAAGGGTCTTCAGTTTTAAGCTTTTTAAGAATACTTCTAGTTGTATTTTTGTATTTATTTTTAACAAAACATAAGAGAATAATATTACCTACTAGCAGTCTAAATCACAAATCGATAGACTTAGTCAATATATTTTTTTTTTGTAATTGAAATTGCAATTTATTTGGTCATAATTAAATTTGGTATTTTTCACAACGTCAGAAAATCTATTATAAAAACATAATAAATTAACTCGAAAAGAAAAATGTATTAGTTTTCCATTTATAATCTAAAAGAGGTAAGAGGGTTAAGGCCATGTCCCAAAAGGGGATACAGGCCGTAGAATTATTTTGTTTAAAAGTAATTGCATTTGTAATTTTGCTACAGTTCAAACAAATTCTTTTGGGTCCTCACGTCATAAAATAGATGTTGCCAAGACTTTCCCACTAAATAAAAGCCACATATACTAAGTTTCTATTGAAATTATCGGCTTTGTATCGTGTTTCTAATCATCTATGTTACAATAGGCGATCTTGCCTGACTTTTCATAGTCAAGGATCTTGGTCTTGCAGCCTAGCAGATATACTTTAGTACTAGTTGATGTTGTCAGGATTGGCACAGGTGCCATCTGCCATGCTGCCACGGTCAAGTGAAGTTAAGTTAAATATTATGCGTCTTAGAAGTGGTTACCAGAGGTTATGGGGCATGGAAATTCTTTCTTCACTTGACCTTTACCTTAACTTTTATTTTTCAATTATTATTACATGTATTCACCAATTGTAAATTTCTTCCATGTCTCTCCTACATTCACATTATTTCAATTGGTCCGCTCGGGAGCTATTAATGACAGACTGATATGGATGTCTGCCCACTGTTAACTGTTGCTTTGGGTATCGAGATCAATCATTTTATAACAATTGTCTACTCTAAGGCTACTGCACATTTCTCCTCGTCGGTCTTGATGTGCTTGGTGTTGATTATGTCAGTGAGCTTTTATCAGATAGTCTGGCCTCGGGATTACGGCAACGGATTCGTATCCGTTGACTGCTCGTCGAGCTTCACTTCCGTTTCATTGTGTCGGGAGACCATAGTTGTAACTATTATGGCGCTGTATGCTTTCCGTACCGGTGTTGCTGGCAGGGCCTATGAAAGGAACAACTGTGTGGGTGTGGGAAGATGATTACTGTGTCTGTGGGTTGGTGAGTCGTTAGGCATCACTAACCTTCAAAAAGCCCAAAGTCAACAGCGTTAGCGACACTCTGCTTCGACGCTAGACAGATAGAGACAACAATGCAATTGGGATTGTTACTGCAATCGACTTCCATCGCACCGTATTTATTGTTCTCTGTCAAAGATTTTCAATCGCTTGACCATCTCCCATTTTCCGGAATGTCACGTCCCAGTCATTATCATTATCTGCACAACGTATTGTTATGAAGCATTATAATAACACAGGTACAATTTGGAACAATGCTACTATTTCAATGTATAGCTGCAGTTGCACTTGAACTTACTTCTCAATAGAGCTAAGCTTCCGGCTTCCCAATTGGCCGCAATTTAAGTTTTACAGTGTTGCAAATATCCACATAAGCCAGTTTTTCATTGCCTTAATCACTGCGTGTTGCAGTTCGCGCTAGTGACATAAGCAGCACGAAGAGTGCGAAAGGCGAGTAATATGGAAAACTTGCTACGACTGTCCGATCAGATCATTTTATATACCGACCGAAAGGTTAAGTCCTAACTACCAAAATGGCATAAAGCCTTGGTAACTCACCCGGTTCATGAAATAAGGGGGTGTAAGTGGGAGGGGCAAAATTTAAATGATGGCAGCTAATGTGGCCGTTGGGTCCTTTTGGTAAATTTTTAGTTTTTTAAATTCTACTCAAAAATACCAATCACCCAAATCCGATAACTGGTTCAAAAGACAATTAAATTTGAAATTTTTTAGTTGCCTTTTTAAAATGAAATGAAAAGTCAGTTTGTTTGTGTGTCTGTATAAATCGCTAAAAAAAAAGCTCAAATTTGAGGATGAGGATTTATTCCTCTTCGATATCTAAACATGTTTGTTGTACGAGTTTTTTATAATAGATGACAGCAGCAGTAACGTGGCATAGCAGCAAACCTATAGCAGACAGCTATTGCGCGGCAGAAAAATTCAGTGTTGCCTGAAAGTTTGATTTTGTTCTGTAGCAATGCGGACATTTATTAGTGAAATAACAATAAAACAACATATAAAACATACAAAAATGTGAAGGGGTTTTTTTTTTTTATAAATTCGAATACAACAACAGTGCAATAGTAGATTACAAAAAAAATCAAAGCAATACTTCTGGGATGGGACATAGCGTATGTTGTAGGTTGAGGTAAATAAAATTTTTTTGCATACTAGAATTTTTTGGATCACATCAAAATTTAAAATTAAGGCAAAAAAAAAACCGTTTTTCATACTTGCGCTCACTAATACGCCCATAGCTTCGTCAAATGTCCACTGATTTTGTATTTATTAAAGGCTTTGGAAAGAAGAAACTTAGGTATTTAAATGTGTTATACTTGACTTAACAGGTTTTAATTCCTTATTAGAGTATTTGCTATTACTTTAATGATGTTTTTAACACTATTTTGTTAAAAAAGAACACATTTTTACGAGTAAAATAAGTGTCCATTTTATAAAATCGGTCAATCGTTAGCAAAGTTAAAATAGATTTTCGGAAACTATATGTTGCGCAATATGTTGATGAGCGCGCCATTATAACACTGTCGATTGTTGTAATATTGTTGAGCACTTTATAGTAAGTTCTTAAATAATTTTAGAGTGAAAGTTCTCTAAGAACTGTAAAGTTAAAAAAATATATCAAGCTACTTATGTTCAGTTTGGACTTGAAATTTTCACTTTTCATAAGCTTTCGGATCTATGGTCCTATAAATATACGTAAACGTAGCGAAAAAGAACTAAACTTGATCAAGTACTGTCAGCCATTTGATGGCTTTTGTTCATAAAAAGTGGAATAACTCAGATAAATATTATTCGATTTTAAATTACCAAGTTGCAGAAGACGCAAAAGCTGCATACCAAAAGTTAGTAGTTTTATAGCAATTTGACATAGTAATTTTCATTCAAATTACGGTGAAGATGCAAAAATCTGGAAAATCCATATATTTGTACACGTAGCTCCCTAAATATCCGAGCTCTTAGTGTAATACACTGTTGGAAAAGTGTTAGTTTTCTCCTTTCAACGACGTATTTTTTGAATTTTTTTGAAAAATGGAACAAGCTGAATTTCGTGTTTTGATTAAACAATAGGGGTGTTCACATCACAGTGGCAGCGGGCACATGTGCATTACTGAAATCGTGAGCACCCCTTTACATTTCAGTCCTGCGCAGGAATTTGTATTTCAGTTTAATAACTTGGTTTGAACAGGTTTGAGCTACCTGGTAGTCTAGATGCTAAAGTTGATAATCTACGTGCAAAAGTTGCCGGTTCAAATCTGGAACCTCTCTTTCAACGTTTTTTATTTATTTCTGTTGGATGCGCCCATTATAAACAATTTATATATTTTTAAAATATGAAAATACCTTTAATTTTTTGTTTTTTCGACTTCCAAAAAATGTTGTGGGTTGCATTTAAAGATTTTCCTACAATCAAACAAATGCTTTTGTGTCGTGACGTCACTAAACAAGTGTTGTCAAAACTTTCACCCTAAAATATGCCAAAAATACTAACTTTTGGTTGAAATTATCGACTTTTAATCGTGTTTATTATCATCTTTATATGGGCATATCTGCCTGACTTTTCGCAGTCGAGGGTCTGGGTCTAGCACCCTGGCAGGAAATTTTTCAGTCCAAGTAGTTGTTGTGACGTCTGGCACGTGCTCACTGCCATGTTGCCACTGTCAAGTGAAAACCCTCACAGTTTTTTGACAGGAAAAAATACCGTGGAAGCAAAGATAAGCATTAAGGGGTCTCTGCTCCAGGTAAATTAACCATTTGCGAACGGTATTCCAACTTCAATCGATGTCGTACGAGCACCGAAGACTCGAAACGTTCGGGAAGACCTAAAGAGCTGATTATCCCAGAGATCATCAGACAAGTCCGTTGAATCGTTTTGACTGATCGAAGAGTCAAAGTGCGTGAAATTGCTGAGACTGTGGGCATATCAACTGGGTCGGCGGTTTCGATTTTGCATGATCATTTGCATATGAAAAAGCTTAATGTAAAATGGGTGCCGCATTTTCTAAATATTGAACAAAAGGAAAAACGAGTTGCCGATTTAAAGTCCCGTTTGAACATGTATAACCGCAATCCAAGCGAATTTTTGAGTCGATATATCACCATGGATGAGATTTGGATCCATCACTACATTCCGGAGTCCAAGTGAGTGGCGAGACCGGTGAAAGCCGTTCAAAGCGTGTGAAGGCATGTCGATGGGCTGGTATGGTTTTTGCCAGTGTATTTTAGTATAATGAGCATCGACTATCTAAAAAAGTTGGAAAAATTCAACAAAAAATATTATTCAGCATTGCTTGATCGTGTGAATGACTAAATCAAGAAGAAACGGCCGCATATGGCAAAGAAAAAAATCCTTTTTCATCAAGACGATGCACCAACTCAGAAAGCCGCTTTAACGATGGAAAATAAAAGAATTGAGCTGGAAATTGCTTCCTCATTCTCCATATTCCCCAAAACTTGACCTGCTCCAACGCTATTGGAATCTGCGTGTGAAAATTTGGTCTCTGAGATCTAGGCGCTCACACAGACATTCGGACGGACAGACACACATTGTTATATCGACTCGGTTTTTGATTCTGATCAAGAATATATTTACTTTATAGGGTCGGAGATGGCTCCTTCTCCCTGTACATTCATTCCAATACATACACTGAAAAAAAAGACCAAGTTCTAAAATCAAAAACATTCATCTTAAATATTTTGTTCTTAAAATAAGATTATTTTAAGACCAAATTACTAAAACTAAGATTATTAATCTAAAAAATCTTAAAATCTTAGTATAAGAATAAAAATCTTAAATTGTTAGGAAAGTATAAATAGGTACTATTTCGTATCAAACAAATGATGGCACCGTGGCGCTCTGGTTAGAGAGGCCGCTTCAGTTGTGAAGCAGTAGGCGGCGGTTCGAATCCCCTTCGTAACAAATTAAAATAACTTTATAAAATTACTAAAACAGAATAAAATATAAATAAATCAAAATTTAAAAATAAAAAAAAATAAATATAAAAAATAATTTTCATTTATTTTATTTTTTGATTTTAATTTTAAGAACATTTATTCTTAAAATAAGAACTTGGTCTTATTTAAAATGTTCTTAAAATCAAGATGTGTTCTCTTAATTCAAGAATTTTATGTTCTCGACGCTTTTTTTAGACCAAAAATATTAGTTCTGAGACCAAAATCTTGATTTTAGAACATTTTTTTTATCAGTGTACATACTTACATTCCAACGAACACAATATACCCTTTTACTTATTTTTAAGGTAACGGGTATACAAATTTGAGTGTCCGAATTATCGGGTTGTCCGAATTAACAAGTGCCCGAAATTTTAAAATTGTACTGTAATTTTTGTGTTGAAGAAGTTTTTTCAAAAAAATATAAGAAGTGCTATCCTTCTAACCCTTCAATTTCGCGAGCAAGGCGAGCAGGGGGTGGAGCCCCCTAGTGTAACTATAAATCTTACAAAAAAAAACCTTTACATGGTTAAAGTCCAGTGACAAAAGTCTGTCCATGCCTCAAAATTTATGCACAGAAAATACATATATGACTGACATGCAAAAGAGCAAAAAACCAATTTTAAATATGAAATTTTAAAATTTTAAAAAAATGTAAAAATCGAAATATAATAATAATTTTTTATTTATAATTTTAATTTATTTAAAATAAAAAGTAATTTGAAAATTAAAAATTTATTTTAGAAGCATATCATGATTTTTCGAATTAGCCGTACAAAAATATACTATGTGTATTTTCCCCACGCTTTTTTGGAGGCTTTTTGGGCTTCAATTTTTTCAAAAGTAATAATTTTTATTTGCGGTCCCTGTTTAGAATATATAACAGAAATGAAAGAAGCTGATAAGCTAGATAAAATGGGAGCAAATAGGACCTTTGTAGATCTCCTACCTATTTTTTGTGTTGGGAGGCAAACACTACGTAAGTACCTTACAATTGAGGAAATTTGCGTTAATTGAGCTGGTCAAGCTGATCAGAGGCCTATAGCCCCTGGTCGCTAAGAACAATATTATATTGGGGCTAAAGCGTTCATATGCTGTAACTGCAAAATTTTTTTTGGTTATAGCGTACAGATTAACGCAGAAGTTATAGGTAGCCTATAATATTTAAATATCAGTCAGAATAGCTTATGTTTAGTTCTACTTAAAGGGATAAATGAAACTTTTTTGAACAATAAACTATGTGCAACTTATAAAACTACTTAGTTTACATTACAAAAACTTTGATGGTGGCTGCAGCGACAGCTGCTGTTGTTTTTATCGAGTTGCTTGTTTTTATCAGACATCAGCTTAAATTCAGCCAGCTGTTAACGACAATTTCGTTAATTGAAAGCATACCTTCATTCATTAATAGCACCCACAGTACTAAAACAATCACAGGAAAGAGCAACACTGAAAAATGGCAAATCAAATGCGCCTCGTCAGAATGCCAGATAAGCCATATAAGGACGAACAACAAGCTATCGATTCAGCGAACCTGCGAGCCAATGAACCAACAACCATTCGACTCATATTTCAGCAATCTCAATCTCAACTTTTTGCAGCCAATTTCAAATTGAATGCCAGCTTATGTAGGCAGTTAGCATAAATTTAGGCGTAGCCTGCGATGAGCGGACGCAGACAGTGGCCACCAAGTGCCAATAAGACTTCACTACCTTCTGACTGGATTTGATTAATAGCTGGACGTAAATATGTGGCACCAGGTAAGTAACTTGCATAAGTTAGACGCCACCACTCCACTACAAGGAAAATTTAAATTTTCTTTACATTGAATTCTGTGGATTTTTAAAGTTGTCTAAACTTAAAGTTTTTGATGGAAGTACATACAATACATACTCCAAAACATTGACATTGGCGCACAATGCTAGACTTATAGCTCTTAAAGCTCATAGTTGTGTCAAAAGGTAATCAAGAGAAATATCAGACTTACGTTTGTTGATATCTTACACATTGGATTGGCCTTGAATACTTAATTAGTAGATAAAAATTAGGAAAATTCTCCACACTGAACTGACCAAAAATTCGGATACTTGTTATGGCCACCATGTAATGAGCGACCACTAAGTATGAGTACTTGGCAGATGGAAAGTAGTAAGTGAAAGCGGGTAAAACGCAGGCCTGTCCATGTCAAGACAGTTACGCTATTGCGACTGTCACTTTTTAGCCTCATAATATGTTAGGCGCCGGTCACAACGTAGCATAGTCTCGGCCCAATACTAGGACTTTTTACCCGTATAAAAAATTATCCAATAACCACAAAAAACCATTCGCTCGATAAAAGTCAATTAAGCATAATTAAGAAAGCTACTGTCGATGGTGCTCGATTTCAAGATACCCGGTACCTATTTCCTTACACAAACAAATATGTCGCAAGCAGGGTACATAAAAGCGTTAGTGTAGTAATGTAAATTTGGGTCGAAACTTCGATGTCGATGTTCATCGATGTTTACAACATGAAAATTCGATGGTGTATAAAACATCGGTCAAAAACTTCGATGCATCGATGGTGTCCGATGTTCCGTATTCTTAACAAAGTTCCATTAAAAAAAAAATTAATAAAAAATTAAGCGTTGATATCGTTCTATATATATTATTCGAATTTAATAATATCATAAAAATTTTAATAATAATAACAATAACAATTTTTATTGACAATGTTTAAAATAAATATTATCACAATAGATTTTCGTTGATCCATATTTTTGATTAACAATTTTCCGTAGCAGTCATATTTGTTGTATGTTATGCTTTTATGTCAGACTTAATCGTTACGACCCATGTTTTTGTCAAACTTTGATGCATCGATGAACATCGGTATCTGCAAAAACATCGTAAAACATCGCGAAACGTTGTTAAATAAAATTCGATGTGCGATGCATCGATGTTTTTTTTTACATCTCTACGTCAGTGTTCCAATCTTTCTTCTTTGGTCGGACGCTACGTATAATGAATAATTCAGATTTTTGTTTCAAATTTTTTTTGACATTTTCTGGGCACATCAGGACACACATCATCATGTATAGTATGCTGTAGCTTTAAAATTTATATGAGTACTGTCAAAAAATTTGATAGCCCTTCCCCTGCTCGCTACGCTCGCCCATGATGAAATTCTAACAAGGTGATTCCATCGCTCTCTTTCGGCAGCGTCGAGTGAAGCAATCACCTTGTTATATTGCTTAGCTCGAGGTGATGTATGAAAGGACTACAGTCGAGCCCACTCGACAGTTATATGCTCGCTACCCACATCTTCGAGGCAGTTAAATTTAATGACCATTAACTTAATAAATAAATACTTAAAAAGCTTCAATTCGTACAGAGGCTTAATTT
Organism: Drosophila innubila; assembly: GCF_004354385.1. NCBI lineage: Eukaryota > Metazoa > Arthropoda > Insecta > Diptera > Drosophilidae > Drosophila > Drosophila innubila. The sequence goes on from NC_047626.1 coordinate 29,628,834, forward strand.
AATTTACACTTTTAACATTAAAAATGTTAAAATAAAAGAAAGTTTAACATACTTACCATCAAATATACATAAATTTAACATTTATAGATTAACATAATTTAATAAGAAAATTAAATTAACAGAAGAAATGTTTATTAACATAAAATTAATTAACATAACATTCATATAACATGTCTAATATTATTTATACTATGTTATATATTAATATAAATAGATGCACAAATCTTCTATTTACTATATACATGTTAAACCAAAAGCCCGTCACAAACATAACTTTAACTCCCATATTTTTATTTATATAAATAAAAAATATTTGTATTAATTTAAAAAAATATTTTTTTATTAATTTAAAATAATATTTTTTTAATTTAATTTCTAATTTCAAAAACAATTTAATAATATAGCAGATATGCACAGTAGCGTGAAGTGAAAATGTCTTTTTATTATTTTCAAAAACGCTATATCATAAATGGATGATACAATAAGCAATATCTGTAAAAAAATCTATTTGGAGAAATCGGTCAAAACTTAAAAAAAAATTCGAGATAACTGATATTAAAGCCCAAAAGATAATATGTAAAAAAAATTATTTTTCTTAGTTACACCTTACTTTTGCTTTTTAAAACCGGCTTAAAAACATTGGACTTAAAGCATCTTTAAGAATACAAAAACACTAGGCAACAGCCAAAAAATTACAAGAACCAAACCTACTTTTTTGGATAGATTTCTGGCCCCAAACGACGAAAAAAATTTTTTGTTTTTTTTTTATGGTGGGATTTTTTTTCGAATTTTTCAAAAGTCTGGCTTTTTTTATTACTTTTTTTCAGAGGTGCACCCACATTTGTCACCATTACTCAAAAATGCCGATTTATCAAAGCTTTACTTTTCCTGAAAGCTAATGAATATATCTATATTTCATTTGTACACAGTCTTAGATTTGAACCAGTAGTTTAAGAGATATCAATTTTTGAATTAAGAAATAATGATATAAAATTCAAGGAAAAGTCGAAAAAAATTTATTACATTTTATATGCATAGCTGCATTAATTACGCGTCGCGACGCGTCGTTTAAAATATCATTTATTAAAATCTATGGAGAGACGGCGATATAATATTAGTTTGTGTCTAGGCATGTTTCGGTTGACTTTGATGACTACCTTGTGGGGCGTCATGACATTTAGTATGAAATTATTTTGTGTTTTTTGAGATATTCTAACCAAACTCACACAATATCAATTTGTTGTTATTTTACACATTATAACCAAAGTTGGTTTGAATCGGTTAACTATATCATATAACTGCCATGGGTACGATCGGTCGAAAATCAAGATTTAGTATGAACAACTTTTTTGTTTTTTGAGATATCCTAACCAATCTATTACCACCAATTTATATCTATGGAGAAACAGCTTAGTTATTAGCATAAGAGCGAGCCTACCTCTTTTTGCTTTTTCAAATTCGCTCCTAAACTTTTGGGGTTGATTGCAGTTGGACAGGTTGTAATAGCCCATTTCATACCGTTTTTATGAATGGCAGGTTAGGTACCGGTATCTTATTTAGATATTACTATTTACCGGTTTTGGTACTAACTTCCGCACCTGGTAAACAGGTGGACTAAACAGGACTAGTACCTGTGATGGATCAAGTGTTCAAATAAAAGCATTACCTGTTATAACTTTCAATACGGGAGAATTGAATAAAGATCCCAGATCCCAAGGTAAGACGCCTCGGTCCAACTTTGTCAATCGGTATATAGCCGACTTTCATAACTGCCGCTGCACAGTCTAGTTCTGACATTCACCAAAGTAAGAGCCAAAGAGAAGCGCATAAAATGAATATCCTAGTACGTGAATTTTCTTGCACCTACAATCCCGATTCGTTCTGCTTCATATGTGGAGTTCATATTGCACATATTAAGTTACGGATGACATTTACCGAACTCTGCCAAAGGATGTATATTAATTGCTTTAATCTTGATCCCAAAGATTTCAATGAAGATTGGGCCCCAACGTTTCTGAAATCGGTGAGAAGTATGACCCAAGGGATTGGAGGCTATTTGTTGACAGCAATAAGGAAAGTCTAAAGGCTGTATTACTGCACAAAGGAAATGAGAAACCCTTCCTCCCTATCGCCAATGCCGTAAACGTTAAGGAATCCTATGCAACAATGGAGTGGCTGCTGAATTTCCTCAAATACACAGAGCATAGATGGAAGATTTGCTGCGATTTGAAATTTGTAGCTATGCTTACTGGATTGCAAAGTGGGTGAACAACGAATTGCTGCTTTCTCTGCCTCTGGGAAAGCCTTTTCAAGGACCAGAATTTAAGGAAAGACTGGCCGAAACGAGTCGATTTTACTGTTGGCCTAAATAATGTTAAATATGTGCCGCTAGTTAATCCGGAGGACATAATATTACCACCATTGCACATTAAGCTTGGACTTGTCAAAAACTTTGTGAAAAGGCTCGTTAAAACGAATTCAGAGGCACTAGAGTTTCTTAAAGGTGTTTTATATCCCCTTTCGACGGCAAAAATTTCGGAAGGCGTATTCGATGGTCCACAGATAAGAAAACTCTTAAAAAATGAGGAATTCTACTCCATTCTGGATCCACTGGAAAAGGCAGCCTGGACATCATTCCAACAAGCTACTGACCACTTTTTGTGGATTAAGAAAAGTCCGAATTTCATTAGAATCGTCAAAGGACTGCTTCAAAATTATAAAAAAGAGTGGGAGTAAACATGTCTCTGAAAATCCACTTATTGAATTCACACTTGGACAATTTCGCGGCCAACTTAGGCGATGTAAGCGATGAACACCGGGAACGATTTCACCAACAGCTAAAAGCTATGGAGCGACGTTATCAGGGCTCGTGGAATCAGAACATGATGGGCGATTACGTGTGGACTCTTATACGAGAATCTAATTCCAATATCGAAAGCAGAAGCGTACGTTACTCAAACCATTTTTAAAGAACTGTTGATGCTACATCAATGTGTTTAAACTTAAATCGGATGTAATACCCTCAAAAAAAAATTGTAATTCATTAATCTACAAACATTTAAACAAAAAGCAAATTAATTCGAGGCACTCTATACACTTAGTTATAGTCCCATTTCCTTAGACCACTTCCCAAAGTTGATTTCGATCGATCTTTCCTATGGCAGCTATATAACATAGTAGACCGATAACATCCAAATTTAGTCAAGATATATAATACCAACTTATATTTATATTATGTTAGATTGGTTGAGATATCTAAAAAAACAAAAAAGTTTTTCATACTCCAACTTGATTTTTGACCGATCGTTCCTATGGCAGCTATATGATATGGTTAACCAATTTGAACCAATTTTAGTTATAATGTGTAAAAAACAACTGATTTTGTGTGAGTTTGATTTGGATATCTCATAAAACACAAACACATTTCATACTAAAGATCATGCCGCTCCACAAGGAAGTAAAAAAAATCGAAAAAAACATGCCTGAACACAAAATAATATTATATCGCCGTCTCTCCATAGATTTTAATAAATGAAATCTTTAACGACGCAAAATTAATGCAGATATGCAAATAAAATAGTAAGTAAATTGTAATAAATTTCTTATGACTTTTCCTCGAATTTTAAAGTGAAAAAAGCTAAAAAAAAAAGCTATGAAAAAATCATAATTTTCTTAATTAAAGATTTGAAATCTCTTAAAATACTGGTTTAAATCTTAAGCTTTGTATTATTGAATTGTAGATATATTCAATAGCTTTCAAGATAAGTAAAGCTTTGAAAAGTCGGTTTTGGCCTTCTTGAGTAATGATAACAAATGTGGGCGCACCTCTGAAAAAAAGTTTAAAAAAAAGCCTAATTTTAAAAAATTCAAAAAAATCTTATAATTAACAAAAAAAAAAATGTTTTTCGTCGTTTGCGGCCCCATATGGGTTTGGTTCTTGTAATAGCCAAAGTTCAAATTTGTTGCCTAGTGATCAGTAAATATCCGTTACATTTCAGTCGGATACGTTCTATTGGAATGAGTGCAATGCATGAAAAAGGCACGTTATTTTTAACAAATGTTCGAAATAATTTTTTAGGTTGATTAATTTTATAATATCGTTCTGAATAATTCATAAATCTATGGTTTCGTGCTGAGCTTTTTAATGATCAATATAGCTCAACGGGCTCCCCTAAATTTTTTTAAAAGGTGCTCATATTCCTCAATTTTATGAATGGTACTTGTACCTTCTATAGTGCCAAGCTATTTTACAACCTTTTCACAAGTATATTATAAAATTAATCAACCTAAAATATTAATTAGAGCATTTGCTGTAAGTCCGATGTTCTTAACCGATCTTAACAGTTGATGTCGTTTTATAGGGTAAACAGTTAGGACTTACTAAGAAATATAATATTTATATATATTTATTTAAAAAACCATCTTTTGGAATTAAATCACAGTTATGTTGGATTTTTTTTACCGATTTTCCAAAACAGATTGCCGTTGCGCCACCTCAGGATGACCTCCAAAAAATAGATTTTTTTTACAGATATTGCTTTTATTATGTATCATCCATTGATGATACAGCGTTTTCGAAAATAAAAAAGTCAAATTCCCTCCACCTTAATGCACAGGACACAAAACCATTTTTGTGCGAAAACTTAAAATAAGTTTCGAAAAATGAAATTAAACAATTTTTCACAACAATGTAAAAAACGCGAGACATGAGTTTTGTCACAGAAGCGTTAACATATGTTGACTTGAAAAGCTCAAATCACAATTGAATTTCACACTTTGAAGAAATAGCAGTTGTCAGAGAAGAAAAATGCAGAGAATATCCAAATTGAAAGTGTCTCACGACAAGGGCGTCCGCAGGTATGTATTTTATTCCAAGGGGAAAAATTAAAATAATCTGATTAAAAATATGCTATTATAGCTCAAAAATATCAAAATCTGTGCAATAATACAATTAGTTGAAAAAAAAATTGTCAAGGCAAGAGTTTTGAATCATAATGGATGCAAAAAAAAACGGTAAGTTTGACTACGCTTGAGTAGACCAAAATGATCCTGTGATCCTAGTTGGCACCACCATTTAAAAAACTTTCTGCAAAGAACTTTTTTTAATTTCTCAAATCTGATATTTCTTAATTGTTTATTTCCAGAGGTGAGACCAGCCCAAATGTATATTCTATTAGATTGGTTGGGATACATAAAAAAATAAGAAAGATTGATTTTTGACTGAGCGTCACTATGGCAGCTATATGATATAGTGGGCCGATTTAAACAAAATTTGTTCAGGATGTGTAAGAGTATTGCAAGTATGAAAAACTCACCACCAAGTTTTAATATATATTAATTAAGGCATACATTAATTTGCTATAAAATGCTAAAGAAACGTAACGTCATGTAACGTAACGTTTCTTACTAAGGCTTATTAAAATGAAGTCGAAAAGATTTTTATATTCAAAATCTTGCAAAATTTAACTAACATTATTTAAAATGATTTTAAGAAAAGTTTTATGCAAAAAGTCATCATTTCGCAGAGTTTCAACCCCAACTCAAAACCAACTTCCATTGCTGTAACGTAACGTCATCACACATTTTTGTCCTATATCTTTTAATTGAAAAGGCCGATTGTTTTCATCTTTCTTATGAAATATAGTCCAACTGAATCGCTACTCAGATATATAGACACTTTTTGTTTAAAATGATCTAGTTAGTGTTTTTTTTTTGTCACATTATGCAATATGAAAGTAAATGTAACGTAACGCCTGTTACACACTTTTTACAACCTTAATATACCCACGCGTCTATATAAACTTAAAATATCCGCACAGGGTATAAAAATACAATCTAAAAATTTTGTTTTTACGAACCCAATAATAAAATTAATAAATACATACTATTAAAAAAATTGTGATTCTGAGATTCTTCATATAAATTTATAGGACGTTGTTGGCACGTAAAGGACTTAACTCAGAGACTTTAAATGTTTTTGCAGATTTTTATTAATATCATATGTAAACTTTTTGGGGGGTGAGGCCCAGGAAATTATAAAAAAAACCAACGAACGCCCTAATATAAACTGTTCACTGAAAGACTACCTGGATACCGTTGGACAGTCATTAATAGAAAACATCAGATCGAATATGGTTAAGCTGTCGATTATTATTGTACATTGTGGTTTTGTGGTGAATTTCTTGGCATTAAAGCAGCATTAAAATTTAATTATATATTCAGAGCGCATTTAGATGGAAACCACAAGAGAAACAACAATAACTGATGCATTCCTGTTAAATGACAAATAAAAAGTGACAGGGAAAACAAAATGGCGAGTGGATGACGGCGGACCACTTCACCCATCTTTCATGTTGGAAGTGGGTACCCCCAGGGAAGTCGAGCTTGTGCAAAGCAAAGATAAATAATCCAATTAAAATTTAAACATGAGAGCTTTAAGACGAGAAAAGCGAATTAACTTTAAAAGGAAATGACGAAGCATCAAATGTCCATTCAATCAAATTTTTGTTGTTGTTGACATTTTTTCCTAATTCCCTGGATTGTAGTTTGATCATCAATTTGCACTTTGCTGCTTTACCAGGTATAGGTTCATAAACGGAATTCAGCTTCCATGCAAGTGAAAATATAAAGTATTTGACTAGATACTCTCCAAACAAGCATTATGTACCCACACCATCACTAGCACAAAAAAGAGTATTGGGGACTTCTGAATGCGTGTCCTTTAGGAGATAAAGGGATGGGTTGCATAAATCTTATAAATACGTTTTACCGAGGTTAAAGTCTAGGGATAAAAGCCTTCTATGCCCCAAAATTCCAGATATCCATTTAAGAGAGGAACGATATTTAATTTATAAATAAATTATTCTTAAACAAACTTAATAGACCTACTGCATTTTTAAGGATATCGAAATCGGAAAATATCTGTTAATAAGGCACGTTATTTTTAGCAAACGTCCGAATGCATTTTTTAGGTTGATTAATTTTATAATATGCTTCTGAAAAGGTTGTGAAATGGAAATGTATGAAAACCTTTTTTGATTTCTACGATATCAAAACCAAACACAGATTCTCTGTAGCTTTCCAAAACTGGAACTTTCCCGCCAAGTCTAGCAATTTCCTCGCGAAATCTAGCTTTTTTTTCCGCCAAATCTGACTTTTCCCAACGTCCAATTCCAGAGAAACATTTAAAACTTAATTTAATGTAGCTGAATTTGAGCAAATCACTAGCTTAAATGTTTAAGATTTTACAATTGTTTCGAACACTGGTCTGGGTCACCCAAAACCTCCTAAAGTTGTTTTTTAGTTGATTATCGGGTAGTTTGAATTCTTGTGGCACTCTTGATAATAATTTTGCGGGAACACACAAAAACAAATAAAATATTAAAAAGACAACGGAATATCATTCGAAATAAAAATAAAAATTAACTAGTTTAACCGGAGCATTGCTGATCAAATGCAATGAAAAGCAATTATATGAAAGCCCGACTTTAATTTGACTTTCGAAAAACATGTGAATAAAGCAATTAACCCAAAGGAGTTTTGTTGTATATCACTCGAAATTAAAATAAAAAATAAAAATTAACTAGTTTTACCGGAGCATGGCTGATCAAATAAAATGAAAAGCAATTATCTGAAAGCCCGACTTTAATTTGACTTTCAAAAAACATGTGAACGGCAAAATAGAAAACAAAGCTTTAATTTTAGCTTTGTGCTGCTGTTGATAGCTTTTATAAGAGTTGCCGCAGGTTAATAAAAACCACAACAATTGATCTAGTCGACTACGAAATACGCTTTACAGAATGATTAAGAAAAAAAACTCTTGTTTATCGTGCTAGAATTGGTATGGTATACATTAATGCACATATGTAGTATATACATAATTAATTTATGTGGATAAACATACATATACATACGTGTATATGCTTAGTAAAAAGTTATATATGTATGCGCATCTAGCTGCACAACCCTAGCCAACCTTGTTATGATATGATACATGTAGGAGACCTGAATATATTTTAATTGACTTACATATAGTACACACGCACTCTCGCACTCTCGCACACACTACAGACACACTGACAAATTTAATAATCATAAAAGCAGAAGAAAAGAAAACAGAAGCAGAGTAAATGCAGTGTGAACCAAGCGTGGCACGCAACCAAGTGAAAGGCAATGGGAAAATACAAGTAAATATAAGGATAACGCATAAACAGGGCATGGCCAAAGGCCACATGGTGGGTGGGGCTTGTGCGGGCGTTGCCAAATTATGCTAGACAAAGCTTAAATGCAATTTAAAAGTTTTGCAAAAGCAGCATCTATGTGTTATGGGTAGGGGGTAGGACAAAGGACATGGTGCAGGGTGCAGGGTGCAGGGAATACTGGGCAAGGGATGAAAGTTTCGAGGAAGCATAAGAATTGTCATAAATGTTGGCTCTGTGCTTCGGGCGCATGTTTGAAAAGTGGCTTAATTCATATGGACAACTTTATTGAGGGCAACCAGTTGGGGCTGCAGTATGTCAAATTAAATGAAACTGCAGCGACGCCTTTGAAAACCAACGCCAACAGATTACCCTCAATCCTGCGGCCAACATCACACTGGAATCTGAACTAGTGGTAGTGGGTACATACATACTTAGGCTAGTTCAAAAAGTTTTGCAATCGAACAAGTTAAACAAAAGTCTTTACAAATTTTCAGAATCGCACAACATCACAAGGAATTTCTGTGTTTTCTAACCAATATAAAACTTATCTGCTAAGTATTCACTTTGTTCAGACGTAAAGGTCGCCATCTTCAAGGCAATTAAGAGTCAATATAGCGAAAGTATTTCAGAAAAGTGTTGGCAAAAATCTGTATCTTTTGAGCTAGGTGAGATATCGGTACGAAATTTATTAGATTGTAATTAGTATTATTTATTAATTATTTGTATCGCACAGTATATAATTAATAATGTTTCGATTGAATAAGAGTTAGCTTTAGAATGTATCATTGTATTGGTAAATGTCACTTTTGCAAGCGACGCCGTCCAAGATGGACACAAGTGAATAAATTATCCAAAGATCCGCAAATCTACGAGTGTTTAATAACAAAAAGTAACCCAGACTATACCATGTCCGTCTGTCCGTCTGTCCGTCTGTTTGAACTCGTCGATATCAGAGACTCTCAGGGGTGCCACAGAAATCTCTGGAGATTTTGACTCGAGCTGATTTGCAAATCTCTCAAACCAAACAGTAGGTGACACAGAATTTTGAGAGATTTCATTTTTCGGAATATTTAGTCCGAGTAAACCCGCAAAACGAGAACGGCAACAAAGTGTTGCTACCGATCGCTCGATCCCAAAGTGTTAATATAATATTTGATAAGTGGGAAAATAACAATATTTTTGTGACTTATCGCTTGTAAATTAAATACAAAAATGTAATTATTTTGACCCCCAAAAAATGTAAGCCTACGATCAAGTCAGCTGCTTAGACTCTTATTCGATTGCAAATTGGTTTGTTTACATTTGTGAAGTGCTTAAGTGAAGAAAGAAAATTTAAAAGATGCCTCTTTCAAGATTGCTGGCCATTGATTTCTTGCGGAGGGAACAGTTGGCCAAGGAAAGGATCGAGCGCAGGTTTCTTCAGCGCACCGGTTCCACTGGTGACTGCTGACAGCACGTATGCGTTTTTTTTGTTGATTATGTACAAACACAGAAAAATTATAGCTATACTTATTTTTAACAGATTTCGATCTAACTACCGTGTTGTCAAGGACACATTTATGATGATTATTAATTTATCGAAGAAGACATGCCATCTCTTTCTCACTTTGCGTAAACAACCCAGCTCTTCTTCTTACTGTAGACATTCACACATACCACAAACACTACAAAAGTTGCCACTTAATGAAAAATAGAAGTGCTTCATTATCTTATTTTAATTTACACTAAACTCTTTACTGCTTAGAGCTGCAATTTTCTACACTTAAACTAATATTTGTTTATGCTCATTTAATATAAAAAAAATCTATCAAAATAACATATTCAAGACTCCGAATAATTTTAAATTGATTCGAAACATTGGTGTTATCTCGCTTGCTATGGACAGTATTACAGTTTACAAGTGAATGACATATTGAACTAGAGATTTTATAGACATTTTGTAGAATTAAAAATCATGAATTAAAACCTTTGTAATATTGAAATGTGTTAATACAGAAGGTTATGAAATTGAAATACCTTTCCAAAACAGTAACACTTTTTATGCATAACAAGCTTTATATTAGTGGACTTGATCAAATCTCCGGCCCAAGTGATGGAGATTTAAAAATAGTCTTGGTCTGTGTCACCTAAAATCTCTTAAAGTTGATTTTTGGTTGGTTTTCGGTTGGTTTCGATTTCTATGGAACTCCTGATAGTCATGGTTCGATACAAAATTTTTATTAATGGTTTTTTGCTGAATTAGCCACTTAAGAAAATAGGACATTTTTCTTCGGTCTCTAACTTCCAAGGCGTTTTGGGGCTGTTTGAGGTTCATATGTCCAGAAAATCTTATTTTCACCGCTCTTTTTTACGCTCTTTTTGACCTTGGTGTAATGCTGTTTGGCATTGAGGTTGTATTTGTTTAATTTGTTTTATTGCAAACTATAATCGGATGCACTTTAATTAGATTCAGAAGGTAATCGATGTGCTTGATACCTTATGGCATGCGTAAATGTTCTTGGAATGACATGCACGTGACCCTCTCACACACACATCATCTACACCCACGTACAGATACGTGATGGTATGCACTCTTGTGGGTTAGCAATTAGCCACGTTTCCCTCAAAAAGGAGGTACTTGTGCTGTCAATAACTTCATTTCATCTACAACATGATTTAATTAACGATAAAAGTAATCAGGAGCAAGACGCGTGCTTTTCGACCGGCCATATTAGGACGAAGAACGTTGCCGTTAATTTTCCTTCCTTAGGACGAAACAATTACATAAGTTTTCTTGTCACTTTGGGTTACCCGGCAATATCCCTGCAGGAATAATGTTGACTTGTGTCACAACGAATAGTTCTAGATCTAGTATAAAGGCAACTAGTACAAGGAAAAGTAGTTTAGTAAATAGTATTAAGGCAACTGAAATTAGACTGGTTACAACCGGATAAGATTTGGGTGTGTTAATTTAGAGAAAATTAACAAAAATGCGATGAGAATTTGACTGGTTACAGAGGACTAAAGTTGTGTGAGTTAAAAACAGTCCCAAACCGAACTCTTATCAACAGTCCCTCTAAAACTGTCTTAAAAATAGTTCAAGTGAGATGAGAATTTTAACTGGTTGCAATGGGATTCGATTTGTGTGAGTTAAAAAATTCAAAAACCATAAATCCTATAAACTGTCTCTTTAAAACTGTGCTATGAGTAGTTAAAATGAGATGAGATATTAACTGGTTCCAAAGGACTAGATTTGTGTGGGTTAACAAACATCCCAAAGCGGAACTCTTGTCAAATGACGTTCTAAAACTGTCTTTAAAGTAGTTGAAATGATATGACAACTTAACTGGTTGCAATGCAACCAGTAGCGGGTGAATTAGAAAAGCCAGTATGGCAACTAGTAATAAATTAAAAAAAGCAAATATTTCTGTAGCCAACTAGTTTAAAAACAACTCGTTCCGATCTATAATATTTTGAATTAGAAAATACAGAAAAAATATCAAGCACATTTGGTTATGATTCGTAAGCGAATTGTTCTTCTTTTTGGTTGACAAAACAACTACATTTGTTTTCAAACTGTGACCCCATTGTCTCGATACATGAAATTCGATTCATGAAGCATAATAGGCGTTAGATATTTAACAACATTACATTGACATGCAAAACATTTGATGCTAGAATGGCTCTCTGGGTAGAGTCACCGTTTAAGTTTCGTAGAACACGGGTCCGTTTCCCACTGTGGTCAAGGACAGTTTTTAAGTTTAATAATGAAAATATGTAAGAACATTGCAATACAAACAATTTAATTATTTATAATTCTTATATTAATCGCTATTATTTCATTTAAGACGCTACCTCTGATTAATCCTAATTATTTCAAAACCACCAGAGCAGAAGCTTGCGTAAGGGGCTCGGACGGCCGACCGTTCAACTGCTGGAACTTGCTTGCAAGCTTTCGATTTAAAAAACTTTAATTTTTTTTTTAAGTTATTTCGTACTTAGAACGACCCCAAATTGTTCAAAGTCTAATGCCACTTCGTTATGAAATTTTACTCAATATGTTTCTGAATTATTTCCATTCGTTCGTAAAAAATAGGCCCATAGGCTTAAAACATTTCATGAACAATCGCTGTCACGCTGTTTTTGACTACGTTTGGGAACAATTTTCGACCGATTCGACCAGATTTTTTTCTGAGTGTTCCGATCTATAGTATATTCAAATAGTTCCGATCTATAATATATTCAACTAGTACAAATTTATCCTTTTGGCAACTAGTTATTAATTTAGGGGTACATTAAAGTACATTATTTTAATTTTTCCTTTTTGGAATACAATACATAAAAGTTTGGGCAGCTGACCTAAAAACCTGCCGACTAACCCCGATCTTTTTTTCGGAGAAATATAAACTGCAATAGAAATAACGACCCAATTCAAAAGAATTTAAAATACTTCAGGAGTATACAATTTGTCGTTGAGTTGCTTTTCCTCCCACATATTTTTTGCAACTTTTATTCTTTTAATGTGACCGTATTTCAAAAGCAACAAATTTGTGTGGTGGTGAGATTGTTTTGTAATTTAATTTTTGTGTTAAAATAGTTTATTCTAGAAAAATGTAAGATATGTTTCTCTTTTCCCACTTCAATTCCGCGAGCGAAGCGAGCTGGGGGCGGAGTCCCCAAGTAATAAATATATATATATATATATATATATATATGTACGTAACACCTGTCGCACCTCCTTCTAATAACTTCTACAAGGCAATATTTATAAAATTAATTTTGAATGGGATCAAATGGATAACTCATCCACATTGCTGCCCTTTCACACTTTTGAAATTAGCTGAACTCCTCGCCCCGAAATACTTTCAGTTGATTTGCCGCACTCTTGCTGCAAATGGCTAATTTACATGCTGCAAAACTTTGGCACCAACTTTGCAGCTCAACGAGCCATGTTAAACTGCACAATGCGGCGTAAACAGGTAAATATCATTTGGGGTCGTTCAAAACCCAGCTTCACTGCCCGCTGCGCACATACTATACATACTACAGTATGTAGTCCTCAATATAATAGATGCATTTATGCGCAATAGCTCGAAAATATCGTAGATGGCCAAGCGTTAGGAAATGCATTCCTTTAAATATAAATATTTTATTTGAAATTCGACGATTGAATTAAAAACGCACTTTTATTTCATAGTTTTATTTCTCATTTATATTTTCATACATTCTTTTTATATGCATATTTTAAATTTACAAAAAAAAAAGTTGTTTCTCCATTGTGTTATTATTTAGTTTTAATTCATGGTTTGTTTACATTCCTTAATTTATATTTTTGCATTTTTTAGTTATGCCTTTGTATTTTAAGAATTTGGTTTATACTTTTTAAACTGTATTTTTTCTTGTTTAATTTCACTGAAAGTTATTCGTTTAAAATGTACACCAAAAAATCAGCAATGTATTACACCTATAATAATAATAATAATTTTTCAGTATTTTCTTTTATTTATAACATTTTCTTTTATTTTGTTATTGAGATTTTGGATTACTCTATTTGTTTTAGTTTTAGTTTCCGAGTTTAGGGCCGAGTTCAAGTTCAACCTAGTACTACAACACTCTTCGCATTGTCGCAGTTTTATCAAGGATGCGTGTGAACATTTACATTGATATATGTTCATAATACTTGAATACTTCGTTTGATATAAGACTACATCATTTTGTGTTTCTTTTCTTAATTTCTTATTTGTGGGATGTTTTGCTTTCCGATTCATTAAGTTCCTTTAGATAACAATGTGTTTTTTGGTATTTTGTGTCTTATATTCTTTTCGAGAGCACACCAATTCATACTATAGTAAAACTAATTAGTTTATTTTTCTTTTTTCCATTTGCTCTCGCCAGTCCGTCGTTTTTGAGTGTTCTGTCCCAACATAATTATTATTTAAGTCACACTGAAATTTTAAGACGTTTATTTTACTTAGTCTAATGCTATGACATGTATTTTCTCTCAACTATTCTTAGTTATTCATTATTCAGTAATTCATAAAACAAAAAAATATACATTTATTATTTTACTTATTTTAACAGTAAATTTGGTACCATGTTTGTCTCAAGTTTTATCTCGCAACGTTAAATATATAAAAAAAAACATTTAAAAAACAATAAGGTTACACTAATAGAAAACTCTCTAAAACGAGATTTTTGTTCACATTTAGTTCATTTATTGGCTTGTTAAGTACTTGTATTAACTACTAACCAAGAGGTTTTATTTTTAGTTTTTTCTTTTTTTTTTTTGTATTTCTTGTTTCATTGGTACAATTTGATTTTAACAGTTCTATAAAATTTAGATAAAAATCAACATAACAACTATTTACAGTTTTGTGTAACATCCTTTCGTTTTATTGATTTTCATAAGGATTAGACCTGGAAAATTAACGACTAGTATGCACGTCTGCTTGTGCTCAAAATTCTATTTATATTTTGCTTTCCGCATACAATGCCATTCAGTAAAATTTCGACATTTTTTAAATACAGGATTTCTTGTAAGAACTACAATTGGCCGGCCAAATCTTAAAAAATTTTTAACATTTCTTCCCATCAAATTATGAAATTGTATTGATATATTTGGTATTCATCTGTCAGCGATTTTTTAAAATGTGATTGCTAATTTACAATCCTACAGTGATTTAGTAAAGGTAAGTAGGAGTGTATAAAAATTTAGCGAAAGACTTTTATTATTTCATTTATTATCAATCGTGGTGAGCTGTATATGTGTTTATTGAATACCCTGATATAAGCCATAGCATAAACAAAGTTTTCTAAGTGTATTCGGTTGTTTGATTATTTTTTAGGCTTGCTTGAGATTGCAGTTTTGCTTGGGTGGGACAGAGTTCAAAGTGGGTGAATATCGTTTTGATTTTCTTGGCATTGAGTGAGTGTCTTTCAACAGTTGTCATTTTGTGTTGCTTTGTTTCGGATATGGGTACTAGGCTGTGTATTTTTAATACACATTTTATGTATAATATTATATTTGTTTAAGATAATTAACAAGAAACCAATATAATTCAAAGGAGAAAAGTTAGTTACTTAGCTAGTTATAGGTTTATAAGTAGTCATCTAAGATTGAATGAGAAGTTAAATTTTTGATTTATTTAGCTTTAGTTATAGTTTGAAGTGTGAAAAAGTTGGAGAGGCTAAGTGTTAATATAATGTAGTTAGGAATTTGTAAGTATGTGCGATTTTGTATCGCATCTTGTTAGGGTATAAATTCTCATAATTATTCGTACTGTGTCAACATTTATCTAAAAATAATGAAATATTTTGTAACTATCGTTATCTTTTTAATTATTATTTTAAATATTATATATCATTTTTTTCTTTAATTTAATTATGTTGAAAGTAGTGAGGTAAAAAAATCGATCTAAAAACTCAATACTGACTTTTCAACCTATCTATATACGTATATATATAAATACATATATAGTTTTTCAAATGTCGAAATATCGATGTATAGAGTTGTTTTACATCACTAGTATTTGTTTGGAAACTTTTTTCTATCGTGACAAATAGTGAAATGCCTTAATGAAGCATTTCTTTGTTTATTAAATGTGGGTTTCTGTATTTACTACCGCACTTGGTGCAGTTGTTGTGTATGTGTTTTCAGTTGCTTGTAAAATTGAAAGCTATTTTAGGTGTTTCAGATAAGGTACCAATTTGCTACAGGTTGTCTAAGTGAATAAGTTTTTGTTATTTTGCACTTGCTCTTGTTTCTTTTTCTCGTTTTCAGGACAAGGCGTATTGGAGATCTGTTAAGATTTGATTTAATTGTTATTGGAAGACTACAGCTATGATACAGATATATATTATATTTGAGGATATACATACATTTGTGGGGTAGATAGAACGTATAAGTTAAACTTATATGATGGACACATGAATTCAGCTCCAATTCCTTTTAATCGAACACGAAAATTTACTCACCTTTTTTACCATTTACTCACACAATTTACACGCTTGTAATAATGTGAGATAAAACATAAATGACAAAATATTTACATACATATTTGCCGTCTTTCTGCTATTGTTTATTTAGTTTTGTTTTTGCAATCAATATAAACCCTTACAGTTGTGTCTACTGTGTCTCTTATATCTACTTTAAACAATACAATACATCAATATTATTGATAAATATCGTATTTGAATCGTATTTATATATATAAATTTCTTTTTTCTATTTTTCAGTGAATATTCTTATTTATTCATGAATATTACTACAATTATACATTTCAGTTGCTTGTCCTTTGTAGTTTTTATTCTGTTAAGATTTCCTGGTCCAATTTCAGATTTATGTAAATATTGATTTTATTCGATTTGTTTTAATTGTTGTTTTCATTAGTTATGTCTTATTCATTTACACAAACAATTACATTAGTTTAAGTATGAACATTGAACAGTGTACACTGTACACAGTACATACTAAATATAAGTAAGAGTATGTATATATACATATGTATGTACTTATGTTTGTGGATTATCGATATAGGCTCACAAATTCTTGTCTATGTGTTTTTAACTTTAATTAAATTGGTAATTAATTTTCGTAACAACAGTGTAAATCAACAACAAAATAGACATGATGTCCTTCAAATATGTACAAAGATGTACATTGGGTTATTATTTTGATAGAATACACTCATTAAAGCCATTTGACCTCAATTTCATAAAGGTTCGTCTATTCCGCAAAATCTAAGATCTCTTCGGCCCTTTATATCAATGTCTTGTTTAAGTCTCAGCTAACTTACTGAAAGACATTTTGTCACATTCAAAAATATCTTTCATTTAGAAAATAACTGGACGATGAACAAACTTGGGAGATTCTAATAAATTGAAGACTTTTAAAGCACAATCAACCCAAAATTGGGACACGGCAACAGTATTAACTATTATTAAATTTTAATTTAATATTCTTTTTTTTTATTCTTTGACTCTTTCTTTTCTTAAATTGGACAAGTGTTATCCTTTAGTAGGTTCACAAACAAAGAGGAATCGGTAAACTTTTAAAAATTTTATTTCTTTTATGTTTACCATAAAATCCAAAAAAAAAAAAACAGGTTTCCCCATTTACTTATTAAAATGTTAAATTGTTTTATAGTTTTTAAACTTCAACATACCAATGTAAACCCTCGACAATTGGTAAAATACTTGAGTTTCGCATAAATATAGCATTCTCTTAATAAGATAGTTTTTCAAATCTTTTTAAATAATTTATTTTTTGGTAATTTTTAAAATTTCTTTATTCATTTAAGTTTTTTGTTTTTATGTTTTTGGTTAGTCGGTAGTTGTTTTTGTTGGTATAAAGCTTTCGTTACGCATGCAGTCATTGGGAAAATGCTGTTGCATACTTATGTGGGCACGGCCCATCGAGATACATATAAATTTAAATTTAATTCACACACACTACATTCTATGCTTACATATGTATGTGCATAAGTATACATACGTGTACGTACTCCAATCCGAAATGGTAATGCATATTTTGGCCTTTGGCACAATTGACGATAATTGCAAATCGAGAAATTTGTGCTGGTTGTTTTCAGTGTAGCCAATAAATGCAACAGTTTTCTGCGAACTATGCAGCCAAGGCCTTTGCATTGCTCTGGCTTTTGAATGCGTATGTGTGTGTGTGGATTGTGCAAATGAAAAACATTAACACATCCACACACTTGTCTATAATTGTATATTTATGTCAATTTCGTAGCTTTATTGACGACTCGCATTCGGTTTCATTTTAGTTTTCGCCTTTTGCTTCGTTCATATTTTCAATTTGTTGTTATGCAAATTTCTGTTGATTGCGTGTGTGTGTGTGTGTGTGTGTTTGTGTTAGTGTGAGTAAAGTATAACAGCAATTGAAGCAGACAGCGGGCAGCATTGGGCAGCAAATGGTAAAAAAGGAAAGAAACAGAGAGATAGAAAGAGAAAAAAGAAAGATAAAAAGCACATATTTTAATTTGCATATAAGAATTATAATTCCATGCGTTGTTTTTTTTTGTCTTTCTGTGTGTAATTCCGTGTGTGTAAATATTACAAAAGAAAACAATAACCAATCATATTAAAACAACGATGACTGCGTTATACCTGCGCCCTCAGATACCCTATCAAATATTTACACCAGAGACCGTAAACAATGATTATTATTTTTTTTAAATAAAAAAAAACATTAACTTAAATTTGTTTCAGAAGAAAATTAATCACGCCCCAGACTTTATTATTTCACAATCTCTGATTTTTAGTTTTTTAATAAAACTTAGACCATAATCATTACATTTAATCAAAGTGATCATAATTTTTAATCAAAAAATTAAATATACAAAATAATGTCTACCTAATAATGGCGTGTTATCCTAAAGTGGAACTTTTGCGCACTTTTATGAAATTTAACTTTTGGGTAGTAACCTCAATTTCAAAATGTAGAGTTTATTTTTCACATGGAACTTTTCAAAGGTAAAAGATTAAGGTTTTCTTAAGGTTCAACATATAAGAATTAAATAAAGAACATTATCATTGTTCATTACACTAAAAAATTGCCGATTTCTCCATTTGATAAGATAGTCCAACGTTGACTAAAATGGACGAAACTTACAATAACTTAAACCCGGTAAATATGACCTGAAAAAATTTATAAATAACAAGGTTTTCACAACAACGTGGATTATAACCGATATTTTCTATTATATACAACAAATTCAAACAAAAAGTTAGTAGTATAATAACACACCAAACTTGAAAGTTTGGGGACGATAGCTTGAAAAACAAAGAAATTGCATATCGCTGAATCCAAATAAAGGCAACACTCCGCCCACTTTTCCAGGCCATTTGCGTATTGATATAATATGCCCAATGCATAAAAACTAAACCAACAAAATAATTCGTTCTCGATTTATTATTTAATTAAAAAAAAAAATATCATTCTATAGAAATAAGTAAATCAATATTCTTTTTTACATGTTTAAACATGTATCGGTTAAGATAAGCTCAAAAAAAATCTATTAGGGTATTTGTGTTAATTTACTAAAGAAAATAATGATCAGCCCTCTTTAAGGTGTAAAGCTATAGATTCGTTGCAATAGTTGTTTTGATTTTTAAAATTAAATATTTTCCGGTCGCTTAGCGACAGACATTTCAACAAAAACTGCTGTAGCAAATATGCCAAATATCGAATAAATTATCGTATGTGTCTTGTTATTAACATCTGATAAATTTTCACATTGTGTAACTTTACAATACTTTTCCGTAGTCAGGGCTGAGTCTAGAGTTTTTATACAAATACAACGATACTCCGTTTTTGAAATACCCAATATGTAAAGCGACTTTCTGTAAAAATATCTTGAAACTGAAATTTGGATCAATCTTCTTTCGAAACAATATTTTCTTAATCAGAATTTAAATAATAGATAACATTAATAAAAAAAAACTTTACGAGCCCCCGCAAAATCATATATTCGTCTTAAGTTGTATTGAGCAAATTATGTGTTAGCCGTTGTTATTTAATTTCATAGTGTAATGTTGTTTTCATGAAGAGTAACTTTAATTTTGTTTTTTTTTTTGGAACTATCAAGGCTGCAAACCTCCAAAATTGTGTTAAAGTTTAGGTTCGGCGGTTCGAGCCATAGAGCAAGACATCGGTTTGGTTCGCGAATTGGTTTATATACCCCCTAAACCCAAGGTTTGGGTTTGAAACTTGGTTCAATTTCATACAACAAAATATTTGTATTGTTGTACATTTTTCTATACATTCTGAACTAATTAAATTTTTTTTTTAAAGAAATCAAATTTTGATGATAATTTAAATTTATTTGAAGATTTAAATATGACTTATTGCAGTCCGAAGTCTCAAATAATTGCGTAGTATTAGAAAACCATAAAGTTTATGTAATCAACCTTTTATTTTAGAAAGCGGTTCGGTTTAGGTTCGGGATCGCAAAGTAAATTATTTCAAGAGTTCGGTTCATGATCCGGTTCAGGCTGCTTAAAACCGAACCGAGCCGGTTCTACGAGGTTCGGTTCAGAACAGGTTTGCAGCCTTGGTAACTATGACAACAAATAAAATTTGCATTTAGATTTCGCCAATAAGAAATTTAATTAAATCAAAAGGAAAAAAATTAAACACAAAATTCAGTTAAATTTAACCTGTATTTTTTTTATTTCATTTTTTTTGGTTCTCCTGTTTTCTTTTGTTAAGATTAAATATTGAATTATTATGTTATACATTTATGTTTCTAATCACATTTTAACACTATAACACATTTTACATTTCAACATACTTTTAATATACACATAGAATTGGGCTTGTCATATCTTAAGCTGGCCTATATATAATTCACATTATTCATTTTTTGGTTTGATTTTATAAAGAGAGAGGAAAAAAAAAACAATACAACATGTATACATTGTGTTATGACAAACACATTTAAAAAAAAAAAAAAACAGGAATGCATTGCATTCAATGCAAATCTTAGAAATTAAAACATTTTTATTTTTCTTTAATATTCAACTCTTTCTTAAATATCATTTTCCTCAAAAATATAATTTTTTTTTTGGCTTTGGGGGTTTGTTCATCAGAGTGATTCGAGTACTTTGTATTTTGTTTTTGTTGTTGTCGTCATGCAATTGCGAAAGCCAAAGATATTTTCAAATATATCTACTTAGGCTGATATCAAAAATACTCACTGGACAGCTGTGAAGTTTTCTATTAGTAAAGTACTAGTACACGTAAATGCCTACTAAGTGATAGCTGGCATTAGCAGGAGACGCCCTGCTTGGCCACCGTATACCATGTGCTGACCGTCACCAGGGACGGTGAGTCTGGTGTGCTAGGCAGCTCCGTTGGCCCCTGATCGGTAGCTCCAATTTCCAAGGTCACCAAGGCAACAGGTAACGGTGGATGTGGATGTGGTGGATGTGGAGGCGGTGCCTGTGGCTGTGGCAACGGCGAAGCAGCTGCAGTTGCTATTGAAGAAAGAGCTGTTGCTCCACTTGTGGCTGGACATTGAAATTGTTTATTGTGTCGATGCTTTTGCTTGTTTTTGCTCTTGGCCGGCTTTGGCGTCACCTGCGACTGGGCTTGGATTTGAGCCTGAACTTGGGCCTGACCGGCATGGCACAGCTGCTGTGGATGATGGAAGTGCATCGGCTGTGGAGTGTGCAGATCACGTCCCACCTGGGGACCCACCTGCGGGCACCGAAACCGAATGGCCTGCTCATTGGCCACGTTAAGCTCCGGCCACCGAGGCAGAGCACGGGGTCCCACATAATTATGACATAGATGGTGATGGTGGCGTTGCTTACTTTTGCTGCGCTTTCGTTGTCGCGACTTGGAGTGAGACTTGCGCAAGCGTACACCTGTCACTTGGCGTGACTGCAGCTCCGATTGGGGACGCAGACAGTGTCGGCAAATGGATCGACTACGTTGTGATCTGCCCATCATAAAGTGCCCGTCATTTTCAAAATCATCCAAGTCCGCATCATCAGCACTCTCGTCTTCGTCCCCGTCCTCGTCCCCATCCCCATCCTCCTCCTCCTCCTCATCTTCGTCATACTCCTCCTTCCATTTCTGCCGCTGTTGCCCATCTCCGTTGGAGCTATCGATGATGCGTCCGTTTAGCTTTTTGGGTCTATGATAGTTTTTATAGTTGTTGTTGTTGTTGTTGCTTGTGCTGTTGTTTATTGATGCAGTTGTTGTTGTTGTTGTTGTAGTGCTAGCGTCATCCATGTCAATGACAACACAGCACTTAGCTGCCGGTTGGTGTCGTGTGCTATGTCTTTGTTGCATTTGCTGTTTCGTCTTGAAGTTTGACTTACGTTTTTCCGGTTCCGTTTGTTGATGATGCCTGTTCGGTTGTTGTTGCTGTTGTTGCTGTTTCTGGCTGCGGCTGCGTTGTCTTCTTCGAGCCGTATACTCATCCCCCTTGTCAGTCGGATATGGTCAGAATGCTGTGTCAAAAACAGACATCGACCTGGATATGGCCTCATCATTTCGGCAGGCCTCCAAGAACTCCTCCAGAGTAACAACGCCATCGCGATTAATGTCCATTTTCTGTGGAGCACAATTTGAATAAAGAAATAAGTGGAAAGTGAAGATGCAAAACGAAAACTCTAAGCAAAAAAAAAATTTTATAATTTGTCGTTTGAAATTTGATTAACACTTCAAAAAGGCTTTAAACCTTTTTTGTCGAGCACGCTCGACGGTAGGATACCCTGTGCCCAGGTACTCTGTACTTAAAGTTGATTTCCCACCGATTGAATGTATGATATAGAAAACTGTTCTAAATCACAATTGGCCAGGATGTATAACACCAACAAAAATGCATATTTTATCAGTTTGATTAAGATATCTCAAAAAACAAAAATCTTTTTCATACCTAATCTTGATTTTCGACTGATCGTGTCTTTGGCAACTATATGATATATTGATCCAGATTGAACCAAATTTGGTCAGGATGTATAACACGAACTTAATCTATCAGTTTGGTTCAGGTATACCAAAAAACAAAATACTTTTTCATACTAAAACATGATTTTCGACTGAGCGTCTCTATAAGCTATATGATATAGTGGTCCAAATTTGTTTAGAATGTATAACATCAGCCCTGACGTATATTGTGTCACATTGCTTAAGATATCTCAAAAAAACCAAGAAGTTTTTCATAGTAAAACTTCATTTTCGACCAATCGTCCCTATGGCAGTTTTGGGATATATGGGTCCGATCCAAAAATCAAAACAAACTTGATCTGCGTGCGGTATCCAGGAACCTACTTACCAAGTTTGTAGAGACTAGCCCTTTTAGTCTCTGAGATCGACGCGTTCAAATAGACGGACAGACAGACGGACAGACAGACAGACAGACAGACGGGCATGGCTAAATCGTCTCGGCAGTTGATACTGATCCATTATATATATAATTTGGGGGGTCTGCCGCGCGTCCTTCTGCCTGTTACATACATTCTGCCAAACACATAAAACCCTTTATTGACCATTTTAATAGGCCGCGACAAAAAATAAAATAAAAGTTCCTTTAACCCGAATCGTCCTGAGCAACGTTTTTTCGAGTTTCTTCATACTCGAAAATTTATCTTCTTACGGACAGCCAGGCATACATACATACATGCACAATACATAGCAAAATTTTATTTAAAAAAAGGAATCACGACCTATTGTTCCTGTGGCATAATGGACCAATTTAAATAAAATATGGTCAGTATGTATAAAACCAGCCAAGATGAAAATCTTTTCAGATTGGTTGAGAAATATCAAAAAACAAGAAGCTACAAAATCCTACAAAATCTTCATTATAATATTAAAAAATCCTGATATGCGTAGGGTATCAAGAAACGAACATAACAAGCTCGAAGTCTCTAGCTATTATCGACTCTAAGACCGAAGCGTTTAAGCAGAAGGACAGACAGACGGACACATATACACACTCACACACACAAATACGTAAAAAAAATTCAAATAGAACAGGGGTTACTCGCTCGCAGTGAGGTTGGGATACAGTAGATCACGGTGTATTAAGGTATTATTTGATATAGGAAAACTATTTGAACTAACTTTGATCTGGAGGTATAGGAACTACCATAATGCATATTCTGTAAATTTCGTTCACATAAATACAAAAAAAAAAATTTGTACACAAAAACTTGAATTATTAGCGATTGTTAGTATTGCAACTATATAATATAGTGGTACGATTTAAACAAAATCTGCTCAGGATGTAATACCAGCCAAATGTATATTGTGTCAGATTGGTTGAGAAGTAATATATACCAAGAAGTTTGTCGTACAATTTCTTAGTTTTCGGTCTATCAATACAAATAAAAACAGTTTTGATAGGCGTACGGTATCCAGAAAAGTCCAAGTACCATATGGTAGCACAAAAATAAAAGCGTAAATTTACCGAAAAAAAGTGTTTTTTATTCCGAATTTCTTACATAATAAAAAAAACCCCTTTTAATATTCTTATGATGTTTGCATTACAGTACTAAAATTAGTTAACCAATCTATATTTACTTGCGACGAATTGCCAAATGCCGTTTTTTTGCACTGCAGAATGTTGTGAGCAACTTATTTTTGGATCAGCTAACTTCAAGAGATTGTCTCTATCAAATTTTGATCGGTTAGAGACTACAAAGTACTCTTAGTATATTATATAAAAGTTAATCTAAAGTTACCATTTGGTAACGCTAGGACTATTCGGGTTAAATAATAATGTTAATTAAATTAAACTGAATTCATACAAATAACATACATAATTAATTAAACGCCTTTCTTTAATTTAAATTAGTTTTTGTCATTTTGTATTGTTTTTGAACAGCTGATTTTGTTAAACAGACCACAATAACTTTGTGTTCCGTATGATCAGCAGATTTGGTTCAACAGGCCACAAAAGCTGCGCAGAGTGACTTAAATTTATATCGAATACAAAATTGCCAAATTCTGTACACAACATAACAGCTGAATTTCAGCGAGGAAAATTTGCAAACGTAATGATTTCAGCTAGCTTCCAGTGTAAATAATGCTTAAAAGTCAACAGATTAATCATGGTAAAGTTCACGAACCAGCAACGTTTGTAAATTTTTCAAAATTACTACAGAAACTTTGAGTTGATGGTCACAACTTTAAGAGCGCTTACTCCAATTTTCGGCCGTGGTATGTAGGAAAATTATTTGTGGCCAGAACTGAATGAACTTGACATCAACGATATGAGGTTTCAATAAGACGGTGCCACTATTTACACGAGCTCAGAGACAACATCCAACGCGAAATTGCCAATGTTCCGATTGAAATTTGTGCCAGAGTAATGCTTTGCAATAAACCCCACTGTGCGCAAAAAGTAATTTATATGTACAAAGAAGCTCACCCTTTTTGCGCACAGTGCAATATATATATATTTTTATTCAAAATTTTTATATCAAACTTAATTTGGTTCGTCACAAAATTGGATATTAAAAATTGTGGAGCTAGAATATTTTTTATATAAATATATATATAAAAAGTTTAGTATGATTTAATAGATTCTTGCGTTATAAGTTGCAGGAACGGTTATCTTTCTTATCTACTTCATTAGCTGTTTCCTCAACTGCTTTATTTATAAATCACATTAGACTTACCATATGAGTCGGATGAACTAACCTATCGTGTTTAAAAATCACATTGGCTGCGTTTACCAGAACACATCAATCAACAATCATCTATCACCTATCAAAAAAATTGTGCTGGACTTCTGGGAAAATTATTGAAATTGCTAAAATTAGCAACGAAAAAAATTTTTTTTACAGAAAAAGAAGTATATTACAAATTTCTTAAATTTTGGAAAAAATAAAGGAATTTCTAAAATCATTAAAAAATTAATATATATATTTTTTTTTGCCCCGGGCCCCGAAATGGCTAGCTGCGCCCCTGGGTTTCAGTATGCATTTCGTTTCTTTTAATTTCAGATCTTGTGGTATTTTGCCTACGATTTGTCCCTAAATGTGTCTAAAACTAACAGGTATTTTTCAGACCACCTTACAGGGAAACTCATTGGTACGAGCTCTTTTTATTAACTTTACTTGTTATCATACCTTAAAGTCAGCTTTCCTGATAAACTAAGCACTGTGGTGAAATCAGAAAATTTAAAGTAAGGCAAATTTAAGAATGAAAGTAAAGAGGGAAGATCAACAAATGACAAAATGTAGGTTGCCCCACGAGTTGGCTTCTCTGCGTGGCTCACAATGTTCAAGACGAGGCCTTCAACTGGACGACAACCGCTAATGACAATGCGTGACTGGCAAGCAAAATGGGACCTAGTCCGGGCATCAATGCAGCAATCTGACTAGATAGAATGACCACATGATGGCATGGCCACAGTTCAGTCATAGTTACAGTTTCATTTTCACTTCGACTCCCTCGCACTCTGTGTACTCCGTGTTGGGTCGAATGGCCAACAAATGAAATACATACGTGTATTACAAGAACGTAGACAGGGGGAGCATTGCCATTACAGCCCGACACCTTCCTAGATTCATAGCTTTTTATTATTAAGATTCAGAAATCCTCACAATAAATGGATAAAACAAGTTTCGAACCTCTTATTGCTTGAAAGACACTGCGAATTAACTCGAATTGTAGTATTCCGGAAACAATTTGGAAAATGCATATGTTTTATCCAAAAATCAAGCTGTCTCTAATTGCATACATTTATTTATTTATTTCTAAACTTATCATAAGGTTTAAACCTTACCTGTTATGTCCTAATCAAAGTCAGATTATTTTAATTTGGTCTAGTCGGGTTATATTTTTATTGTGATGCTCTATTTAAGTAGTCATTTATACCATTCGTTGCAGCTTGTGATGAGTAGCAAGTTGGATCTGTTTATATAATTATTATTTATTTATTTGCAGTTCGAATCGTCCTACAAAAAGATTTCTTAAGTTAATCCTGCTTCGGTCTAGAAATTTATTAAAACGATTCATTCTCTAATTTACTAATCTCTAATTTCTCTTACTTTACGAGCAAATCATTCTTAAAGCATGAATAGCCGTTAAATATTAAAAAATTAGAACAAAATTCTTAAATTAAGAATTATATGTACTAAATAAAGACTGCTTCGTTCTAAAATATAAACTTGCCTAATCCTGATTCAAAAATACTGCGGTAAGTACGATTGTAAGTACGACAATATTTTAGCATAATGCCGAAAACAAGAACATTTCATCCAAAAAATGTATATGTTTGTATACTGTTTGTATGTATGTACGTTAAGAAAAATAGAGATTGACAAGAATTATATTAAGTACGATATAAGTTGAATTAAGAACTTTAATTCTTATATACTTTTGCGTTTTGTTGCTTAGAATTCTCAAGTGTTGCTGGCTTGTCTGCAATAAGGAGCTCTTATAAATTAAGACTGTAGTTGAGGACTCTATATAACAAGATAATATCTGTAGTCAGTCCTCACTTACTTTTGATGATGATTCACGATCGGATTATTTTATCATTTTATCTTGTTGCAAAATGCTCATAAAACTTCTTTCGTATTTTTATTTTAAGATGTTTTTGCACTCAAATTTAAAATTTAAGGGACTTGAATTAAGTATGAAATATACTTAAGTCTAGTACGTTTGGAGTTATAAGTCAGAAAAGCGCTCATGAGATACGGGGGTGTAAGTCGGAGGGGCAAAATTTAAATGATTGCAGCTAATGAGGCCATTGGGGGCTTTTGGTAAAATATTTGTTTTTTTTTTTAATTTTTTCAAAAATACGCGTCGATTGATACCTCGATCACCCAAATCCGATAACTGGTTCAAAAGATAAATAAATTTGAAATTTTCAGTGGACTTCTCAAAATGAAATGAAAAGTCAGTTTGTTTGTTTGTCTGTTTGGATGTTTGTATCAAAGCGGTAAAACAGCTTAGATGTAATGATGGGGATTTATTTCTTTTCGAAAATCTAGAAATGTTGGTTCTACGACTTTTTGAAAAAACCGCTAGTTTAAAACGGAAAACGCTATTTCCTGCTAAAATGGAACTCAAACAGTTTTCAAACCATAGAAGCTACAGATATGTCCTATATATCGTTGGAAAGGTAGTTTTGACTATTAGGCGTATTTTTAAACTTTTTATCTAAAGTACTCAGGTAATATTTAACAGGTGAAATAAGATTATTTAGCTAACATTTTGGCGATTTATGACAAAATGGCTCTAACGATTGTTAAATGGCGATATATTGTAAAACGTAAAATTTCGCGTTTTTTGGTATATGGAACATAACTTTTGGCTAAGAGGTTCAGAATATATAGCCATTTACTGAATATATATATTTTAATAAGTATTAAGAGAGGACAGCTGCCTGAGAGTGTAGCTGATAGCTTTGCGTTGCACAAATAACCATTGTTGCCAGACAGTTTGGATGACGATTATTTTGGAATAACGTCATTATTTAAAGTTGTTTAAATTAACGAATTTTTGATGGCGATGTATTCAAAATACATCCAACTCAAATGTTGCATAGTCAAAACTTTACCATTGTTCAACACTGCTTAGCAAACAAGATTTTCTATAAAATTTTATCCTTGAAAAGAGATAACTAATTTTGTCAGCACTTGTCAGCAATGTGACTATATGCATTTTGAAGATTGATTAATTCTGAAATAGTACAGTTAAGCTTAAGCTACGCATTTCTGTGCATTTTCCAGAATTTCACTTTATAGCAGCTAAGCTCACTTTGAAAAAGGCGAAGCTCTTCAAAGTGTGGCGACAAGATATAAATAAAAAGATCGAAAAATATTAGCTTTTTGATTATTTTATTACGTGAATTCGTGAATATTTAAATTATTTACAATTGGCAAATAATAAAAATGTTAGTTAGCCACCGATGTTGACTGTGTGATCAATAAAATATTGTATATTATAGTACTCCGATCATGATATCTGTTAACCAGAATGTCAGGAGCACAATATCGCATATATAAGTTGAGTTTGTCCAGAAATATTGTAAAAAAAATATGGTTTTTCTACAAAAAGTGACTTTTCGACCGATAATTCCTAATTTTTCTATATGATATAGTTGTCTGATTTGGATCAAATCCAATTACCAACACGTTAGGAGCATAGTAAGACGTCTAACCTGCAAGTTTGGTGCGGATAGCTATAAAAACAAAAAATTTACATATCGCAGAATCCAAAATAAAGGCGACACCACGCCCACTTACTAGGCCATTTGCGTATTGATATTAGAAGCCCAATGCAAAAAACTAGACCAAAAAATCTTTATTCGTTCTCGAGTTATTAATTTATTCCAAAAAAATCGTCATCCGGTCCATAGTGCAGTCTCGTAAAAAAGTGGTCATGATCATAACACTTAATTCGGAAAAACTTTGAGGCAAACCTTCTCGTTTTAAAATCTGGTATATGTAACGTTCGATATTTCCGAATATATACTATCAACAACAAGTTGGACTTACCGTCCCCCTTTGTACAAAGTTGCCCACGTCTGTGGCATAATATGATTTGCATAATTCTGAGTAAATAAGCCGTCGTTTCAGGCGAGCGTAAATTGAAATTGTATAATTAACATAAGTAATGCGTATTGTTTCTGCGGATGACAGGACAACTAAGCATCTGGGCACAGCTGAGCCGCTTTGGACGCGGATAAGTGGTTGAATAGGAGATTTGGTGTCGAATGAGTTTGCCACCCACCTGAAAGATGTGCTCCACCTTGCCCTTGATCTTCTCCTCCTCGGGGCACTCGTCGGGCAGGCGGCCCATCAGCTCGTAGATGGCAGTTACAATGTCAGTCATTTCTTCCCTCGTAATGAAGCCGTCGCCATTGATGTCATACAGCGAAAAGGTCCAGCGCAATTTCTCCTCCACGGAGCCACGAGACAGTATTGAAAGTCCTTGAACAAAATCCTGTGGCAAATGAAAAATAAGACAACGTAAATACACATTGCAACAACATTTACAAATGAATTTGCAGATACAGATACAGCGATGCTAGGAGATAATTAGAGGTACTCGCAAAACTAACGCTAGAACAAAACAAAAGCGGCAACAAAATATGTTTTAAGTCATTACTCGTACACCGCTCATGGGCAAGTACACGTCCATTGCTACTTTTTCTCTAACTACCTTAACTTCACGGCTGTCGACTGCTCAGCTCCGAATAGGAGCGTCGCACAGTGGGGCCATTTCTCACTTTGCGTTGCAAAAATTATATATTTTGAAATAGTGCAGATATTTTCAAAATTTAAAAAATATTTCATAGAAAACTTTATAGGCTTTGAAATGACGCATTATACAGGGTGATGGGTCTAATGGATGATTCAGGATTGTCGGTCAAAAAAATCCATTTTGGTTAGTCTGAAATATACATTTCAATCCTTTTCACCCTTTAAACATTTTGTTTAATATTTAAAAAAGTTTTATTACGCAAATTAAAAAAAATAATTTATTTTTTTAATCTCGTATGATGACTGGCATAGCGAAAACGTATGCAACTGCACTGCGCTCTTCTTCTTCTATCACCATTTTTATACGTGGTTGAGTTAGTTTTTGCACTTAAAAAAAAAAAGCGCGAGTCGGCGCAAACAAAACTGAAATATATAGTTAGAGAATTGATTACCAAAGGGTCCTAAAGTAGTGGAATGGTGTCCAATTTTTGTTATCTTCCATCAAAGTTGAAAAATAGCCTAATTTTAGTGTTTTTTTTTTAAACATTGCTGGGATAAAAAGTAAACAAGTGAAGCGACTAATTTTTCCGGCATTTTATTACAAATTAACATACTTTTCATACAAAATCCAAAAACTTAAAGATCGGTTGCACAACTTGTCTACAATTCAGTTTTGAAGTTCAGTTTTTTTTTTTGTAAAATTTGCACATTTGTGCGTGTACGGAAAAATGTTGACCCATTTTTTTAGAGGCTGTCACGCCCACAATCCTAATTCAATAATTTTTTGGATTCGTAATCTTTGAAAACTCCAGTGTGCGTCGACAGTGTCGTATGCTGTTGAAGTGGATATATAGGTATTTTAGTTCATGGCATGACAAATGTGTCCAGTTAAGAACAGGAAGTCTCAAAAAAGTTTCAGCTTGTACAATGAAGGTGTCAAGACCTGTGTCTGTGGAGGTACTTAGATATGGGAAACTTAAAGCTTGAAACGAAGCTGGCAAACAAGTTTTCTTGCTTTACATATTCGATGTTTTTTGAATATTTTTATTTTGTTGATTTATTTTAGCCAGTTAAACAATTGCGGACTGCACTTGGCTAATATATCACTGTGAGTTGCACGTGACAGGTCCGAGCTAAGCAAGCTTTGTATTCTTGAGAGCGTTGTAGCTCGGACGTTGCCAAATGCGAATAATCAAAGACATGAGCGGGCTAAGATGGATTATCTTAAAGCGTTGATAAGTGAGCACTGAGTTCTACGCAATTATCTGTAAGTATATAGATATTTTTGTGGTCATTTGTGGTCAGTGAATTGTCGCCTAACGTTAATCTACTGAAGTTAAGAGCTCTCCAATGATATAGTGATCTGATTTCAAGCGAAATTGGTCAGGACGTATAATACAATATAAAATCTACAAATTGTTGGTTTGGTTGAGATATATATATATATATATATATATATATATATATATATAAAGAAATAAGAAAGTTTTTCATACTAAAGGTTGATTTTAAACGATCGTTCCCATGGCAGCTATGGCAGTGAAGATATATAAGATTTATTTTTATTAATACGTGGGTGGTCCGATAAGTAATGAGCCTTACAATGTTAATGTTAATGTTAACATTTTTCATTCATTTTAATTTTTAACCTAGTCTTTCTAAGAGACGCTCCCACAATTTTAAACCCCTTGAAAAATAATTCGGCGTCCGGCTCCTTAATATAACCACTGCAGTTTGAGTGATGCTTTGTGAATTTTATTTTTAGTGATGTAATAACACATCTTGAAAAACAAAATTAAATTTTGCCAGGTTAATAATACTATTATAGAATGCAAATATGCGAAGGTTTTTATCCACTAGGGAACTCGGCCGTCGGCTCGATTTGATCGCGCTGATGTAGTTGAGACCAGGTATAAATAAAATTTGAATAAAATTTGCTTAGGATGAATAAGACATAGGCAGACACTTGCCAGTATTCACATATCACCACCAATTATTATTAATAGTCTCGGTTTTTTGCGAAGTACGCCCCCCACAGTGGGTGTGGATACATTTTAATATTTACTGGATCTGCCTGAAATTATAGGGAGGCTACATTCCAAATGTACGCCTAGCTCTTACCATCTCTAAGATCTTTTAGTTCATACGAACACACGGACATAAGTATATCGACTCGGGCTGAGTTGATTGCTCTTCCGAATTCCGCAAATCGACAAGAATTGTCATTTTCAAAACATGTGCTGTTGAGCGAGCGGAATCAAAAGTAAATGATACATAAAGAATTTAAATAATTCCCTTAAACAATAAACTGAAAGTTCAAATAACCTTGAACATTTTTAGAATCGTTTTAACTGTTCAAAGTTGAAGTATATTTTAATAGAATTAAGTCAATTGGTACATTATTGTTAGCCGAGAAATTTTAGGCCGAGTGGCGTTATCAGCGCCGTTGCGACGAAAAGTTGCTCCCGGGGCAAAGATTTTGTCGGCGCCCCCTCCACCCCCTACAATTTTTTTTCAGCAACACATTTTTTAAGCAAATAAACAAAACAAAGATAATTCCTTCAAAAACATATTGAATTGACAACTCCAGTGTCCATAATTTTTACTAAAATTAATTAAATGTTACTACAATAAAAATTTATAACAAGATAATTAGCTAGTTAGCAGTTTGAACACTTTTATCTTCGAGACTATTCGAGTTAGAGGAACCAAATTGGGTGACAATACTCTTAGGATGTTGACCTATCGGAAGTTAATTTTAAAATTTGGCCACGACCACGTCAGCCCTTGTTTTTTTAGTTAAATCAAATATTTGAGACTTCTTTGACTTTTAAAGTGCTGAGTCGTTGCCATTTTATCCGCATATTGTCTGAATTTAACAATAACATCCTGAATACATACTTTAAAAATACATAATAAAATTAAGAAACTTAAACTTTAATTTTATAATGGTTTGTTATTTCTAAAATTGTAAAATTGATTTAAGGTCCCCCAAATTGAGGTATTAATTGTTAGCTTTTATGAAAGCAAAATCATAAATTACTTTACCCATATTTGGAGATATTCGATTGATAGCAAACGGAGACTGCTAAGTTATCTTGTCCAATTGATGGTCGTAAGTGGTTCAAATTTATTTATTGCTAAATAAACGATGTGCTAATGATGTGATGTGAAGAATGTGATGTGAATGCTTTTCCAGTTCACTGTCCAATTTGGATTTAGTGTTAAAGTCCTGTTTATTTATTTAAATCATCAGAAACAATAAAAAGTGCCTCAAATCTCAATTTTAGTTGCTAAATGATGGGGTCGATTGATTCTAAAAAGGGAAATCGAAATGTAGCAGTTTATGGTATGTTTTTGCTATCATGTGCAGCCACATATTAAAATTGTTTTCGCACTTTTCGCTGTCTGATTTATTTAATTTCAGGCTCAACCCCTCAAATTTAATATCGGCGCCCCTAAAATCTAAATGAATAACATTATTAATACTTTATATTTTTTTAAACGTCAGCAAATCAATTCTTCTCATTAAACTTAATTTTGTTCGTCACAAAATTGGGGCTAGATATTGCTTTCGTCACTAGACTTGTACCTCGTGTAGAGGTTTTTTTTGTGGGATATTACTCTTTTTGAATTTTTTTAAAATCTTCAAACACGTTCGCTTTCATGTGTTGTCAAAACCAAATTAAGAGTCCTTATCGGCTGAAGTTTTGACAGTGCCCGTCAAAAAAAATTTTAAAAAACCTTTTTACGAGGTAAAAGTCTAGTGACGAAAGTCTTTCCATACCCCAAAATTTCTGATATAAAATTTTGTGACGAACAATATTTAATTTAATTTATAAATTTAAAACAAAAATAAATAAATTTATCTTCCTTATGATTTTTATTTAAGTTAAAGCCATTAATTCTTATCAAAGCTCGCAAATAACAGTTAACACTTTCAGCGTGTCCGCAAAAAACACTTCCCAAACGGACACAACGAAAAAGAGATCGAAGAGACACTCTCAGTTCTGTTTTTACTCAACTGTCAAGCGCGCGTGTGTGCTTCGTTTTTTTCTGTTTTCTAGCGAGAAGAAAAAAGTGTTAACTGTTATTTGCGAGCTTTGATTCTTATAATAAGAGCTTGGTCTTATTTGAAATGTTCTCAAAACCAGGTTGTGTTTTCTAACTTTAAGAATTCTATGTTCTCAACGAATTTTTTGGACCAAAACTGGTAGTTTTGGGACCAAAATCTTGATATTAGAACATTTTCTTTTTATTAGTGTAGGTGAGTTTTCAATCGACCACTGATTACAAGCTATACATTTAAAATACTTAATTTTTTTAAATTAAAAATCTGTCTTTTTTTTCTTAACTTATTTTAGAGGTGCTCCCACTTTTGTCATCATTACTTTTGAATGTCAAAACCGATATTCAAAAGCTTTACTTTTTCAAAAAGCTAATGAATATATCTATATATCATTTATACACAATCTTAGATTTAAACCTTTAGTTTTTGAGCAGTGCCCTGTGGTTCTGAATGTCCCTTTGCTTGATTGTCCCTAACATTGTCCATGTACTTCTAAGTTCTAAAATAAAAAATGAGAAAAAAAGTTAAAAAAAAAAGCAAAAAGTTAAAAATATTTTTTCTTCAATTTAATGCTTAGGGATCTCACGGCAGAGTTCCACGAGGAGTCTTTAATGTTTTTCGTGAGGATAACCTTAGGGAATACCTAGGTAGGTTTCCTTTGTCCTCGTTCCTAGGAACTCACAATGTTAAAGTCCTCAACGTTTTTCATACCATGTCCCTAGGTTTTCTCTATCAATTAGGGACAGGTCCACATGGATTCCACAACTTGTCCTTGAGGTCTGGAACTACTGGGTGGTGTCCAAGCTCATATATTGAAATAATGCGCTTTTATGCGAAGCAGAGAATCACGAAGCCAACGTGACGAGTCGAACTGCGCGTTTGACTTTCGAGCTTCCACCGAACACAAGCGTCGTGAGAGCAAAAGCAGCCGTAGAGAACAAGCTGCCGGGCGCGCTATTTATAGGATACACATATTCACTCTCTCTATACGTGTGTCGGCTGTGACGCCGGCAGAATTGTGATATTCAAGCACATGTGCTTGCCGAGAAAATGTTGGACACCACTGTTTTAGGGCTATCAATTTTTAAATAAGGAAAATTGTGATTTTTTGCTTAGCGTTTTTTCAGCTTTTTTTACTTTACTCGTTTCTATTCTATTTACATATCTGCATTTATTACGCGTTGTTTGAGATATGATTTATAAAAATCTATGACAAAACGGCGATATAAATTTTTTTTTATCTTTATCGATGTTTTTTTCGATTTATACGACTTCCTTGTGGAGCAGCGTGACAATTTTATGTGTTCTTTGAGATACTTTAACCAAGCTCACAGAATATCAATTTGTTGTTGTCTTACACATTTTGGGCATATTTGGTTTAAATCGGACTACTATATAATATAGCTGCCATAGGAGGGATCGGTTTAATATCAGCCTTTGGTATGAAAACTTTTACTGTTTCTTAAGACATATCATTCAATCACGCAGGTTGTGTATTTGGTAACGTGTTATACATCCATACCTAATTTGGTTCAAATCGGTTCATATAGCTGCCATAAGAACGATCGATACGAACGGTCGATAAGCAACCTTTGAAAAACTTTTTTATTTTTTAAGTTACCTCTACCAAACTTACAAAAAATAAACCTCGTATCATCTTATACAACCTGACCACTATATCATATAGCTGTCGTAGGACCGATCGGGTTAAAATTAGGTTTTAGTATGAAAAACTTTTTTGTTTAGTGAGATATTTTAACCAAATTGAAAGCATATGCAATTATGTTAGTTTTAAAAATCCTGACCGAAGTTAGTTCTTATCGGACCACTATATCATATAGCTGTCATAGGACAAATCAGCGAAAATCAAGTTCTAATGTGAACAACTTTTTTGTTTTATGAGAAATCTTAACCAAACTAATACAATATGCATTTAACTTGGTTTTATATATCCTGACCAAAGTTGGTTCAAATCGGACCACTATATCATACAGCTGTCATAGGACCGATCGGGCGAAATTCAAGTCTAAGTATGAAAAACTTTTTTTCCATAGTAAGTACGGGGTCTCCGGCACTAGAGTATGCTCGGCTATAGCAACGCGAAGCCACCTACTTTTTCTTTATAATTAAAGAAAAAAAATTTTTTTTATATTTTTTGAATGCATTAATGATAAAGTTACAATGTCAAAAGCAAAAGCAATTGCAAAACTTTCTGATATCCCACAAAAAAAACCTCTACACGAGGTAAAAGTCTAGTGACGAAAGCAATTTCTAGCCCCAAAATTTCTGATATCCAATTTTGTGACGAACAAAATTCAGTTTAATCTAAAAATTTTAAATTACAATATAAATTAATAAAAAAAAAAAGCGAAAATTGGCATTCGGCACTCCGCAAAAAGTAATTTTTATGTACAAAGAAGCTTACCCTTTTTGCTCACAGTGCACAATGCCAATTTTCGCTATGTTTTTATTAATTTATATTTTTATTTAAAATTTTTAGATTAAACTGAATTTTGTTCGTCAAATAATAAATAAACTCGAAAATAAAAATTTTTTATCTTTCCATTTATAATCTAAAAACAAAAGAGCGTCTACAGATGGTCTTTCCAGTTAGAGGGTTAGGCCACAGTTGGGCCCGTTGTGGTACCGCGGATCTAGGGTTCCCTACTACCTTTGTGGTGACATGATAATCAATATGGTGTTCAGTTTGATAGCTGGATAAATTTAGCGATTTTTCGCGGTGTAATGGAGGCAAGTTCACCTAGAGTGGAGAGAAAGGGTTTTCCCTGGGTACGGAGTCTTCTATTACTCAGTGCGGGACAGGATCAGAAGAAATGTTCCGATGATTCCATTTCATCCTCGTCCCTACAGCTCCTGCAGAAGTCGTTGTATGGGGCGTTCAGCAAAGCATTTAAATATTAACAAAAAACTGTCAAGCTAAAGACGACAAAATTTGTTAAGTGTCATTTACGTTCTATATAGTATAATTAAAAAGTATTTTGTAGGTTTTTTTTTAATTCATCTTTTATAATAAATTATAATTATTATACAAATTTATTTTAACAATCAAATTTAGTGACATTTTCTACATTGTCGATACTTTGAATTTAATGTTGGAAATTTATCAAAATAAACTGCCGTGCAAATCGTGCATAAACACCTCGAAACAATATGTGAGCTTAATTGAAAAGCGGAAGTCTACTTAGTCAGCTGTCTCTAGTCACACACACTCGCAAGCCTCACTGGAAGGAAGGGAGAGAGCGTGTAGTATAGTATGTAGTACATGCACGCTTTATATCGAGAACGTGCCTTGTAGTCATTACAATTTTAGGTCATTATTCACAATACGTAAATGGCGACCAGGCAAAAAGGCAAAGGCGGAGCCCGCGATAGGTCTCATTTCATTGTCAGATAAGCGACTGTCTCTCAATGTGTCTGTGTGTGTGTGTGTGGGTGTGGGTGTGTGTATAACTGCAGTAGTTGACTGCCTTTTGTTTGGTCTGTATTTGCTTCAAATCGCACTAGTGTCTTGGCTAGGCTGCCCCCGACGAGTTAGCGTTAAAATCGTCATAATTCATCGTTTCAATGGCGTCGCAGCTAACACGTGCTGCCATTGTGCTTAGGCGAAGCTGCCCCTTCTACCACCACTTTTCACTTCCTTTACACTAAGGGCTATGGCTTATTTTGCATATCCAATAGGCGTGGCCCTTGGGGCCGGAAGTGAAGTTCATGTTCCGACGTTAGCACCCGGGTCAGGCAGGCAGTCAGGCAGGCAGAGAACAAAACTGTAAAATTATTTGCAATTTGCATGCGAAGTCTTCCCTGACACGCCCCCAGCCGCCGCCATTTGCCACGATTTGCATGCGCATATTTATTTGATTTCCACTCTTTCTCCTCCTTTTAGTCATTTTCTTCTCGCTTTGTTCATCTGCATTTTTTGTGTGCAATAGAATATTGACAATGACAGCTACAGCAACAACAACCACTGCGACAGCGACATGAACAACGCACGCGAGTGTTCTATGTATGTATTTTGAGATAGTCCTTTCTCCTCTCCCGTCCGGTATGTCACACACTTGCGTTGCATTTTATTTCAATTTTGAGACATTTCACTTGATTTGTTGACTTTTGTTTCGATTGCCTCCTAGTTCGTCCGCAGTACTGTGGAGTTTTTGAACATTTCGTATACTCTTGCAAAGGGTATTATTATTTTATCACGAAATGTGTAACGCATAATGGAGGGATAGCAAACCCAAGTAAATGCATTTATAAATATGATCAAGATGATTAAATAGCCAAACAATGCATTGCTTTAACTTGTAGGTGCCCTTGCCATTACATAAAAATCGATAAGCGTTTTGAGTAATTGACTCCAAAAAGCTTATCATGTACATATTTTAAATCAATTAAAAATTTTCAAATCAATTTCAACCAGCAAAATACCAAAACTAAATACCATTATGGTGTATTGTTGGTAAGCGACCTTTCGGAATAGGTGCTGATTTTACCAGCGATCCAAGCTTAACGTCATCTTTTAAACTTCTTTTAATCTTGAAAAAAACTATTTTAAATACAAAAAATCTAAAATTAGTTGCGTACAAATAACTACGTTGTTTCTGGAGGTATCTTAACGAGAGTCACGTATTATACATTTGCCATGGTCTTATACACATACTAGTACTAGTATATTCTGACTAAGTTTGGTTAAAATCGGACTACTATTTCGGACAGCTGCCATAGGAATGGACAGTCGGAATTCTAAATTTAAAATCGATTCATACTTAATTCAAGATTTTAAGTACACAGCAATCTTAAAATTGAAAGAACGAAACGGTATAAACTCAAGTACGGTCGTACCTAATTTTAGGATGGCATATTTTTCTGAGTGTATGCTCATTGAAGTGGGTTATCCTTTGTGTTTTGTTTAATCTTAGTGACGTAAGTCCAAACTTTGGATCGAGTTTTATATGGAAATGTTGTTTTTTTTTCGAATTTTTTTTTATAGTTAATAAGAGCACCCTTTTACCTTTCTAATGATGTGTGCGTTGCATATAGTTCAGTACTAAAATTAGTAAAGCGATTTAAATTTACTAGCGACGAATTGCCAAATGCCTTTTTTTTGCACTGAAGAATATAGTGTGCAACTTAAAGCACATTTTTCGATCAGCTAAGTTCGAGAGATTGTTTCAATCAACTTTTTATCGGTTAGAGACAACAAATTACTCTTAAAATATCATATTAAAGTTAATCTAATGTTAATATGTTGTCTAAAAATTAAGTTTTAGTAAACGCCTATTGCTTGTTACCATATGGTTACTCTGGGAATATTCGGGTTAATGGTGCTAAAGCTGTTGCTATCAACTATCATCCATATTTTATGCTTAAAATGTCTAAAATAATTGTATTGTACTTAAGCGCATTTTGTTTGTTGGCTTTGTAACTGTTGTTGTCGCTGCCCGACTCACTTGGCTGACCACTGAGCCCACCCACCAAGCACTAAGCAAGTAACAACATTTTCTTCGTCTCATTGTTTTGCCCATGTCCCGGCATGGAGAATGCGAGAGTACACAACTAAGTATATTAAATCGAATTATTTGCCAAGTACTTAGACACATTAAAATGTAAGACAGTGGAATTTGCCAACACTGGCCTTAAAGATAATAGCTCTTTAAACTCAAACTCAGCTCCTTAATACTCGATAGCATCTGTCTTCCATTCTCATGCAAAGCTGAACGCTTAGTTAAGTACACATTACAGACAGTGATGTGCGGTGTAGATGACGCGTCGTGATGCTTAATGTATACCCGTCGATAATGCTCAATGTTAATAAGTGAAATATGTGACTTCATTCAAATTAAGAACAATAATACGATAAGTCGACTTTGCTCGAGAGTGAGATACTCGGTACACAAATTTGAAAACAAACAAACAAACTCAACATGAAACCTTAGCTTTATGCGATGCGTAAAATTGTGTCTTGAATATTTATTTATTAATATATAAAGATCTGGCTTTATGCTGCGTTTCTTGAATAAATTCCAAATCGGTTCTCTAAACGAGATGACATTTTTAGGCCCAATCCAGACTTTTTCATCTTACAAACAGCTAACAAATTGTAATTGGTTTTTTTTTTTTTCAAGATTTCGGTCCAAAAAAAGTGTGGCCAATTTTTTATTCAAACTAAACTTTCACCTTTTGGGTAATGGGTTAAAAATTATAATATTTGGAAATATTTATTTCTTGCTCAAAATGTGCTTGTTTTTTGCACTAAAATTCTCATATTTAATTGAATTTTATTTTTGAGGCATACACAAGTACGAATACTAAAATTACACAAAATAACCAAATGAAATACCAATACTGTTTCAAAAAATGCCTCTGTACTGTACGAGTAACGGAAATAAAGAAGCTATAAGAAGCTTCGTGGTACAACTCTGTTTACAGACCGTGCCTTGACTTTTTAGTGTTATGCGAATCTTTCTGTCCATTTCATTCCCTGCATTTTTATTTGCTTCCACCTTTTTACAGACTATTGATGTCATACGCGATGTGATGCTTGTTTTACCATTTCGTGAATATTAAAGTTAAGTTAAAAGTGCATGTGGAAACCATACAATTTAGGTCAACATCATAGAAGATTTACTAAAGGTCAAGGGCGTACGCAGGATGAAAGTTGGGGGGGGACAGAAAAATTTTTTTAGTATGTATTTTAATACCCTGTGGAAGGAGGCGTTCCAGACCCAAAAAGTATATATATTTCTCATTAGCACTAACAGCCGAGTCGATATACTTATGGTAGAGATGGTAAGAACTAGGCGTACATTCGGAATGTAGACTCCCTATAATTTCAGGCAGATCAAGTAAATATTAAAATTTTTATTTAGCTGGCAAAGTTTAATTTCGTTTTTCAAGTTAAGGCATGTTTTAAAATCACTTAAAATAAAATTCACAAAACATCACTCAAACTGCAGTGGTTGTATTATGGCTTGAAGCAAGATGGATTTTGCCGTCCTCGAAATATTTTTGAATTTTAAATGGAGCCTCATTATAATAATTCCAAACAAACTCCTCAATTCACGTTAGGCAGGCTTGCAAATATGCCCAGCCGATTCTCCACCATAGATTTACATGTCTAATATCTTATTGGAAGCGTAATTGATCCAATTATGTAAACACAGGAAGGAGAAAAAACATTATTAATTTTCTTATTTAAAAAGTTTACATAAGTTTGTGAAATTATAATGCTCTTTAAGATCGGCTGAGAGATTTTCAAGAAATTTTGAATAACGCACGCTCACTTCTAGGGATAAGCTTTTAAAAAATAATAGATTTTACAAATTAAAAGAAGTTTGATTGATAAGCAAACTCTTTTCATTTTTTGCATCCATTATGTTTAAAAATTCGTTCCTTAATGTTTTTTTTCAACTGATTGTATTATTGCAATGATTTTAAAAATTTTGAGCTGTGTTAGCGTCTCTCAAAGTACATTATTTAAATTTTTTCCTTTTGGAATACAATACATTAAAATTGTCTATATAATTTCTTTATTTTGAAGGATCTTAGTGGGGGCAGCTGCTCGAAAAAAATTAATTAAATTTTCATTTCTATTTTATGACATAGCTGCATTAATTAAGCGTTATTTAAGATATGATTCATAAAAATCTATGGCGAAACGGCGATAAAATTTTTTTTTTATCTTTATCGGTGACTTTTAGTATGCAATTTTTTTGTAATTTTCGAGATACCTTAACCAATCTCACAGAATATCAATTTGTTGTTGTCTCACACATGATGACCGTATTTGTTTTGAATCGAATTACTATATTACATAGCTGCCACAGGAGGGATCGATTCAAAATCAGCCTTTGGTATGATGAACTTTTCTGCTTTTTGAGATATGTTAACTAAACTGATCGACAAAAACATTCCTTGATATAAGATGTTATAATATCGCCGTTTCTCCATAGATTTTAAAGAATCATATTTTAAACGACGCTCAATTAATGCAGTTTTGCAAAAAGAGGTTAAAACCTAAGCAAAAATTTTTTTTCGAGTTTTTCTTGAATTTTAAAATAAAAAAAGCTTAAAATAACAAAATTTTCCTTATTCAAAAATTAAAACCATTAAAACTACTGGTTAAAATCTTGGACTGTGTATGGATGAATTACAGATATATTCATTAGCTTTCAAGAAAAATAAAGTTTTATATCTTGAATATAGCTTGAATGTCGGTTTTAGCATTCTCAAGTAATGATGACAAAAGTGGGCGCACCCCTAAAAAAAAACGGCAAGAAAAAAAAAGCACAAATTTTAAAAAATTCAAAAAAAAAACTCTGCCTTAGAAAAAAAAAAAGGTTTTCGTCGTTTAAATTTAAAAAATGTGGGTTTGGTTCAACTCAGAAAAAAAAGGCAAAATTTGTTGCCTAGTGTAATCATTAGTTTTGAGTAATTAATTAAACATACAACATAATCTTTATTTTTGACAAAAAAAAAAAAATAAATAATCAAAAATGATTTTTATTTTTTTCGCGCAAAATAAAACTCAACAGTAATTTACGGAATCTGTGGTCGGCTTTTCACCAATATTATTCATATCCTTATAAAGGAATCACAAAGCTATTTTTTTACTAATACTAATTTGTTTGCCTAATAATTACTTTTAAAAATTAATTAATTTATCACTGCGGACGGCAGTTCGCGCTAGTGACGAGAGCACCTTTTTGTGAAATTGTTTATTTTTAAAAAATTCCTTTCAAAAATACGCGTCGATTGATGCCTCGATCACCCAAACCGACAACTAGTTTAAAAGATAGTTAAATTTGAAATATTATTTGGACTTCTCAAATTAAAATGAAAAGTCTGTTTGTTTGTCTGTTTGCATCAAAGCTCTAAAATAACTTAGATGTAATGATGGAGATTTATTTCTTGTTGAAAATCTAAAAATTTTTGTTCTACGACTTTTTGAAAAAATCGCCAGTTAAGGGGGAAAACGCTATTTTTCGCTAAAATTGAAACCTTAACAGTTTCCAAACCATATGAGCTACAGATATTAATCGCTGGAAAGGTAATTTTAAGGATTTTTAGGAGTATCTTTAAACTTTTTTTTACTCAGGTAACATTTTACAGTTGAAATGAGGTTTTTTAGATTACATTTTGGCGATTTGTGACAAAACGGCTCTACAGATAACGCACTCAAAGTTGTATTATCAAAAAGTTTTGATAGTTCTGCCTTGGCATCGAATTAAATCCAAAGACAAAGAAAATAAAGATGCAAAAGCGCAAATACGTAAACGACATACTAAGGAAGTTTGATATGGAAAACGCCAACACAGTAACTACTCCGATTGCAACCAATGAAGAGCTCACAAAAGAATAAGAGAGTCCTGAAGATTTATCGATGACCGATAGTATACCGTATCAGAGTCTTCTTGGTTCCCTAATGTATCTGGCAGTATGTATTAGGCCAGATTTGTCACATGTTTTAAGTTTATTGTCAATTTAACACTTGTTATAATCAACAGTAATGGAAAGCAGCCCAGAGGATCCTCATCTATCTAAAAGCAACTGAAGACAGAGGACTAGTGTTTAAGAAGACTGGCGAGAATCTTTTCGGCTACACTGTAGATATGTATTAATGAAATCTAAAAACATAAAATTTGAGGGGAAGTGCTGGAATAACCAAATACTATGTATCGATACCATTTATCG
This sequence comes from Drosophila innubila, assembly GCF_004354385.1. Classification (NCBI taxonomy): domain Eukaryota; kingdom Metazoa; phylum Arthropoda; class Insecta; order Diptera; family Drosophilidae; genus Drosophila; species Drosophila innubila. The sequence continues at coordinate 29,672,493 of NC_047626.1, forward strand.
TAAAGTTTAGTTGCTAACTCACCGCCAATGCGATCGCTTGTATTCTCTAAGTAGATTTATGGAATAAAAGCTCTGTTAAAACGTTTAATTATTATAGGTCGAAACATGGTCAAGGCAGTGGATCTTATAAATTGTTGAGATGTGGAAGATGACGACGAAGAGCTGAGGATTTGGATGATGAAGAGCTGGTCAAGAACATAAAAATTCATTTGATTAAGTCGATCAAATGTGCCGCACACACCCTTAAACTTGCTGTAAAAGATTTTTTAAAAGCCATTGAATCGGTTGATTTTATTGACAAAGCACGACAAATTGTGAAGGTTTTATGAACGCCGGCGTACATGTAATTTGAACTGTAATAGTAATAGTAATTCCATACTTAATGTATAAATACTAAATAATTTTTTAAATATATTATGCAGGTATTTGATAATGGAGGAGTCATTGCCACAACCAGTTCTAGGTAATGCGACTTGTTGAGCAAGCTGCAACAATTTGAGGACTTTTGCGAAAGGCGCCTGAAAAGTTTAATAAAACTAACTGCAGCTAAGTGGGGAGCAGTGGTGTCATTTCCGCTTATTCCCCGTCAGATTTGCCTTTTTTTGAAGTGTGATTGAGGGTAAATTTAAGCAGCTTTTTTTATTTCACTTTTACTCCATTTTGAGAGTTGTTTTAAATTAAAACTTTTAATTGAGTTTGACGGTTAAAATGTTAAAAATGTATTTCTATCGGCAAAGTATCGATATATACTTTAATCGAATAATTTCCCTCAAAAGTTCGCCCCTAAATTGGCGCGACTTCCATTGCTAGCATTGTGTTCCATCGTTTTGTGAAATTCGTTTGCGAAAAAAAACCCAAATAAATTGACGATACGATGCCAAAAGAAGTTTATAAACAAAAAGTCCGAGATGTCTGGATACAGAGCAAGGAGTTTAAGGAGTGGGTTAGGAAAGATCCCTCAGATTTTACACGGGTGTTTTGCAGTTATTGTAAGTGCGACATAACTTCAAAATTGAGTGATTTGCGTGCACATAGTGCTTCAAAAAATCACACCATTTCAATGAAAGTTTGATGATAGCAACACCACGTCGAAATTTAAGCTCCACCGCACAAAATGCACATATATGATTTAAAATGCATTTGCTCCCCACTTTAACGAAGAGCTAAATAGGAACATTGGACAAACAAACAATACATTATTTCATAAAAATCAGCTTTTTTCTTAACTTTTTATCCCTGGGATTCCACTATTTTTAGCTTTTTTCGTTGATTAAGCTTTTTTCTCAGACAAAAATGACACCACTGGTGGGCAGATGTAAAAAGCCTTGTTAATACCCTGGAACCGGCGTACAGAAAAGCTGCAAAGCACTCAACTGGTTATGGTGAAGCTAAAGCTCACGGTAGCTGCAGCAAATAACACTGAAAGACAATCTTTGAGGGAAAAGAGCCTATTAGGGTGCGATGCAATTATTTGCAGCATTTACTTGGACCCGCGAATAATACGAGTGTTTGTGCAATACCCAATAAGCCTACTGCTCGCTAGAGCAAAACTAAAGCAGATTTTTTTACAGCTATTTAATTTGAAAGAACGCGTTAGTATTTGTGTCATTCATATATAACATGAACCATCCCAGCAGTTCCAGACCTCAAGGAAATGTTGTGGAATCCATGTGGATTTGTCCCTAATCGATAAGGAAACCTTGTGGACAATTTATGAAAAACGTTGTGGACTTTAACATTGTGAGTTCCTAGGAACGAGGACAAAGGAAACCAACCTAGGTATTCCCTAAGGTTATCCTCACATACAAAATTAAGGACTCCTCGTAGAACTCTGCCGTGAAATCCCTATGCATTAGAGTAAAAAAAAATATTTTTAACTTTTTGCGTTTTTTTAAAATTTTTTTTTTTCGCTTTTTTTATTTTTTATTTTAGAATTTAAAACTACATGTTTGATACTTTGACGACGGGCGTATATTTATCTAAATTTATTTATGATAACTGTTCAGAGCGGGATTCGAACCCGGGAACCCAAACTGAATAGGTGTGCTTGTGGCGAGTCGGCGACTCTAACCATTACGCCACTCGGCTGCGGACGAGCAGCGGCCAGTTGACGCTGGCAGAATTATTACAAAATTAACAACAAACGTAAAGAAATGACAACAACATCATGGACAACGTTAGGGACAATCAAGCAAAGGGACATTCAGAACCACAGGGATTTTAATAAGTATATGCATTTCAGACTAGTCCAATAGCGCAGCATGGCTCAAATAATTGGAACGCATCAACATCGTTCGAGGCAGGGAATGCATTGCTTTCGCAAAGCTCAAACACCTGCTCGCTGTTAAACGAATTCTTGAAAACCATAAAAGTCGCTTTAGAAGATGAAACTAAGAAGAAGCGATACGCTGAAATTGACGAATATAGTCCAAAGCCAATTTGCTGAAACGATTTGTATACCCAAATTTATACCAGCACCAAAGTAGTTCGCTCGGTTTTTGAAAATTATGCTTACAGATTAGAGATGTAATCTGCCAGACGAGTCATTGGAGAAATTACTTTTTGTAAAACTAAATAATTAATATGCGTTACATAAAAACTGATATCAGGTCTGGAAATAAAATAAAAAGATTTTATTTATTACAAATAAAATCGTGTTTATGAATTAATTAATTTTTAAAAGTAATTATTAAGAAAAAAATTAGTATTGGTGAAACGTCGAACACAGAATCCGAAAATTACTGTTGAGTTTTATTTTGAGCGAAAAAATAAAAATCATTTTTGATCATAATTTTTTATATTTATTATACCCTTAGCCCATTGAAAATGGCCAAAAAAGGGTATATTGTGTTCGGCAGAATGCATGTAACAGGCAGAAAGAGGCGTAACAGAACCCCCAAAGTATATACATATATTCTTGATCAAGATCAACAGCCGAGTCGATTGAGTCATGTTCGTCTGTCCATCCGTCTATTTGAACGCGTCGATCTTAGAGACCAAAAGAGCTAACGACTTCAAACTTGGTAAGTAGGTTCCAGGATACCGCACGCAGATCAAGTTTTGTTTTTTTTGGATCGGACCTCTATATCATATAATTGCCATAGAAACGATAGATCGAAAATGAAGTTTTAGTATAAAAAACTTCTTGGTTTTTTGAGATATCTCGACCAATATGACACAATATACAGCTGGGCTGGTATTATACATCCTGTCCAAATTTGATTTAAATCGGACCTCTATATCATATAGCTGTCATAGGAACGGTAAGTCGAAAATTAAGTTTTAGTATGAAAAGGTTTTTTGTTTTTTGGGATATCTTAACCAAACTGATAGAATATGCATATAGTTTGGTGTTATACATCCTGTGCGAATTTGGCTCAGATCGGTTTCCTATATCATATTGCTGCCATAGGAACAATCGGTCGAAAATCAACTTTTAGAACAGAGTACCTGGGCACAGGGTATTCTACTGTCGAGCGTGCCCGACCGCAGCCGTCCACTTGTTTTTTTTTGTGTTTCATGTATATTTTCAACATTTGTCAACAATTGCATCAACTTCGGCTGATTTCCGTGCCCAGATACTCTGTACAAAAACTGTATTTTTGACTGAGCGTCTCAAGCGAACCGATTTGAACCAAATTTGGTCAGGATGCATATTATATCAGTTTGGTTAAGATATCTCAACAAACAGAAAACTTTTTCATACTAAAACTTAATTTGAAACTTACCATTCTTATGGCAGCTATATGATATAGAGATCCGATTTTAACCAAATTTGGGCAGGATGTATAATACCAGCCCAGATTTATATTGTGTTTGATTGGTCGAGATATTTCAAAAAACCAAGAAGTTTTTCATACTAAAACTTAATTTTCGATCTATCGTTCCTATGGACACAGGGTATAAAAAAAAACACTTAAAGAAGTAAAACTCTAGTTTCGAATGCATTTGCATGTCCTAAAATTTCCGATATCCATTTAACTGTTGTAAAATTAATGCTGAACGCTGAAAGTAATAATAGGGTGTCCAGATGGACTTAAACTTACCTCAAAGCTGACAATGCCACTGTGATCCTGATCCAGCGTATTGAATACATAATGGGCATATAATGTTGGATTTGCTGTTATAGTTGTTGTTGTTGTTGTAAATAAAAACGAGAAAATAAATGCGTTAAATGGGAGTGTACAAATTTAAGAAGAATGGACAGAAAAGTCTACAGCTTCGGTTTTTAACAACTACAAATTTAAATTCGTAACTTGAAATATACATACGCACACACACAATTTTAGCACACACATTTAAACATACTATGTACAGGCGATTACATTTACAAGTGCTTCGATAAACTATGCGACAAGAAAATAAACTGCGATTGAACATAACAAGTAGGAATGAGATGGAAGTGATTTTGATGACGAATACGCAGAGTGATATGAATGAGTTTGTGAGAGTAAAGCTGAAGTTAAAAAGAAAGTGAAAATTAAATTTTGTGCTGTGTTTGTCGGAAGTTTAATGTAAAGATGAGAGCTCTACCTCTGCTGTGTCATTGTTGGCTCGCAACTTTTATGGGGGCCTCGACCCTGTTGTCTTTCCTTGCGGCAGACTTGCCAGGCTTGACGATGCTACCGCAATGCTGCCCTTCTTCCAGCATACTTAAACTGTTGCAACTAACTTCCGTTTGTCAACCACAAAGTTTTTGCTTATCGCTACAAGTCAACATGGTCCGAAAGAGAACTTTCGACTTGAGAATCAACCCCAGGCCCGACTCAAACTCCTCGATTTTAGTGTGTCTCGAGTTTCTGGAAGTTGCTTAAGCTGCCGTCATACGACCGGTATTTTACCATTCACATAATTCGCATCGAATTTCAAGTCATACCAAAAGCCCATCACTTTTTGTTCTGAACAATTTCCAACAAAACTGTATGTTTTTTTAACAGAAAGATTCGGTTAAATTTCGGTCGTGTGTAAGCAACTTCGGCGAGGGCTTCGAAAATGTCCTGTTAATTATGTGAGCACGTGTGGTTGCCATCATAAAAGCGTGTGGGTGTGAGAAGTTGCCAAATGCTCAACAAATTCTGCTGCGTGTTTGCCAGATATCATACACCCTTTATTAAATATTGCGTTAGGGTATGCCAAACATAGGAGAACCTACATATATATGCAACATCTTATATGGACTATGTCTGCTTGGGTGTGTCTATTAAGATGCTTAGACGAATTCCATCGCTTGCCACTTCCGCATTATTTAAGCCTGCTTCTGTTAATGAGAGATAAGGTTTCCCTACCTGTGGGCACTGCTCAGCTTTGTAAAAGTAAAGCTTCTTTTAAGCCACCTTTACTGCAACATTTCATAACCCTTAACTCGACACGCCCTCTGGCGGGCACTTGGAGCGAATGCTCTTATCTGGTCATCACATCACATTTAGATTATTGCCAAACAATCGCTCATTTTTACCGTTTATGGTTACGACTCGATGCTCAGCCCCTCCTCACCAGTTACACGTACCTAGAGGTGCAGCTGCACATCTCCCACAATAATCTCTCTGCCGATCGATTCTGTTTCTCTGCTCCCTTAATGGCCACACAATGTTTACACCTCTTTCAGGGTAAAACACAAAAATGCAGTTCATAAAATGAGCGCAAAGAGCGATTTTATGTAATGTGGTTTGCCATTTTTGGGTTGACGACTCCGGCAGCGGCAATTCGATGCTTTGGCGAAAGTCTAACTGATTGTTGAGAGGAGGTTTTGATGGGGTCACATATAGGCACTGTATGGGGTATCGGGTATCGTATTGTTTTGCGCCGCGGCTTCGCGACGCATCGCGCAATGCCGAAAATGTTTTTGTCAAAGTTTATTGTCGTCGTTTGATACTTAATGTGTTTTTATGACGCATGACACGATGGTATAGCCCTCGATACGCCCAAAAACCACAGGCAAGGTCAAAGCTCAAAGGCACCGATCTGGCATCGGTTCTTGTTTCTCTGCCATATATGTTATTACTTTGCTCAAATCAGAATGACTGTAAATGTGCCATGTGAAAGTTGTTATAAAATTTGTGCCGCAAATTCGCAATACGCCACTGAAAAACGTATGAAAAACAAAGAAATCTGAGGCAATACCACCATATAGGAGTATATGTTATGCCCGCTAATGTACTACATATGTGGAAGAGGCACGACTCGTAGCAGAATGAGCCGAGGCTGGAAGCTGAGCAAGTGGAATGCCAAAGCGTCGGAATTGTGACTGGAACAAAAGTAATAAATCACCAGCTTTGATGATGATTTTTTTTTGGTTGTACCGGTATTAGGTTACGCTGCACATTCCCTCCACCCGCCTTCCATCTTCTCGACACGCCTTTACTCCTCATCAGGGTCGGAGTGGCAAAGCGGCTTATCAAAATAAAAAATGATTTCATTATTTTTTTTTTTATCAGATAACTGAGGCGCAGCATGTCTCGTGTTTACTTCGCTTTTTTACAAGCGTTTCCGCCTGTCGAAGTCGATGCTTGTTTGTCAGCTTTACCGCCAAAGCTCCACGTCCATATTCCATCTTCCATTTGCCACCTCCAGCGTCAACTCCGTTTCCACTTTCATCCAGACTGTCATGTTACATGTTTACACGTCTTTTCCTCACAAAGAATTGCTCACATTTTGCAAGACAGGCAGGCCGAATAAGTTTATTATAATAATTTAGTGTCAAACATGTGTACAAAATTTATGTTCTTTATACCATGGGCCGAGGGTATAATAATGTTTGTACACTGCATGCAGACAAACTCTGATCTCAAAGATTGTATGAGCTCGAAGCACAAAATTTGACACATAGACTCCTTATATATTTAGGTAGATCAAGTTTATTTAAAACTTTAAGCATCTCTTTTCTCCTATGCTATTTAATCAATTTGCGTTGCGTTATCATGGTCTAATAATAAGCTTGGAAGTTATCCAAGAACAAACTGCAAATATATTCGGAAAAAACATATTTACAAGAAAGGTATCTCGTAGTCGTGTGCCTTTTTTTTTGTTTTACTTGTTTTCTTGTGCTCGAGGGGATTAGTACATGACAGTAAAATAAGTATAGCACAGCCTACAGCAAAAATAATCATAATCATAAGTTTTAAGTAAAATCTATTGCGGACAACGAGACGGGCCTGTCGATAGTTCCTGCCCTATATACTAGTTAATTTTTTCGCAGTAAGCTGTAAATTTTGATGTCAGCTTGGTCAACTACCTTCAAAAATGTGTTGACTTGAAAATCAGCACAGCATAGCCTACTTTTTTGAAAATTGACGCTGTGTCAACTAGTGTAATAGGCTATTTCCACGACCACTCACATTTGCCACATTTGCTCACATTTGAATGTGCCTCATATTTGGCTTTCCACAACCAAATGTGAAACTGTTAAGACAAATTATAAAAAGCAGACAATAACAACATTTTATTATTTATTATGATATTATAATTGGCGAAAATGTAATGCCTACCGATTTTATTGATGAAAACAGCTGGTTAAGGTGATAATTGCTTTTTTTTAAGAGTTTATCGATAAACATTGCGTGTTCGATAAAAAAATATTAAAATTCACAGGGTCGAATGACAAAAAAATCGGCTCATTCATTATGAATGAGCCAAAATGATCATTCGGATTTTGTACTGAAATGAAGTCCACATTTGGGCCAAATGATGAAAATGGCGTCGAATGAGCCAAATGTGCTGTCGTGGAAATAGGCTATAAATCGAGCTTTACACTCCTATTCGGTCAACTTATGAATTGAGGACCGCTCCGAAAAAATTCCACACAGATCCACAAAATCTCCACCTTATATGTCACATACACATATAGACGTACATACTCGTATAAGAATAAATAGACACATTTACAAACAAATAAGCTTGCAAAATTTTTGGGGCGATTTGCCCCTAGCACAAAATTGTATTTTAACTCTCAAGGGGGATGCTTGTTATTCAGGCATTCAATGGATATTCTAAAAATTTTATTTTCAGAGCAAAACTAACGTTTCTTTGTTCAAAATTCGGTTGGTCTTTTCCCCAGATGCTGTTAAAGGTTGGCTTTCATTTTGGTGCATTAAGTCGATTTGTCAGTCAGTCAGCCAGTTAGCCTTCCAATCTGTCGGTCAGTCAGTCAGTCAGCCAGTTAGTTAGTTAGTCGGTCAGTAACTCATTATCCACGCCTTAGCTTGGCTTGCTTTGTGGCTCGGCTTTTATTTATGGCAGCAGTCGCGTGGTAAAAAGTAAATGAGCAAATTTACTTGTTATTCAAACGAGGTCAAGTGGGTGGGAAGGGTGACCTTTCGTTCATGATGGCTGCCTTGCTTGGTCCTGCCGTGCATCCTTACAGTCCGCCGCAACAGTCTCTTCTCTACGCCCAACCCAGCCCAGTCGCGACTTGTGAAACATGATTTTGCTTTTTATACTTTGCTAATTTGCTCTCTCAACATTTCAGTTTTACAAGTCAAGGGTCCAAGTTGAAATTCTATGGTGCTGTCAAGGGGAAAGTCGCCTATTTGAAAGTGGCAGTGGCACAATTCTTTGAGACCTTCCCTGTACTCATGTGCATCTTTTTTATCAATTTCTATCCCCCATTTTGACCAACATTCAAAGCCTTAGTCAATAGCTGACGCTGTTCTTTGTTTTGACCACTGACAAAGGAGGCAATAATAACGATAATACATACATATATACGACAACATGCTAGAAAGGAAATGCTTTTGGAAATAGTCAAGAGCCAGTATTCAATGGATTGACCAATATCAAAGGCTTCTGCGATTGAGCCATTTCCTCCCTCCATTTGAATGCGGGATGTCCAGACGATGCTAAGTGGATTGATAACAGATAACAATAAAAACAAAATGACCCTGGATTTTGGGTCACTTACCCAACACTACCCAACTTGACAAAGAATGTGAATTGATTCGCTTTGAGTTTAAAACTGTTTAAGCTACTGGCTTGGATTGAATTTTGGCATAATTAGAAGTCAGCTCAATTATAAAGAATTGCTTATGAATACCAATGTGGATAGAGTAGGCCTAGAAAAAAATGCTCTGAAATGTACATATTTGCACTTTGATTTAAAAATTTTACTAAATGATATATTGTTAAATAAGAAATTCCAAAAAATCGACCCCATTTTGCAAAGGTATCGTAAGTCACAAAAACTAAAACTGATCATTTTATCATCCTCGTCCGTTTCAAGACATCTTTATTATCCCACTTAGTCGCAGCAAGATCGGACAAGTAGAACGGCAGTAATCGTTAATTAATGTTATTAAAAATTTAGGCAACATATAATAGGTCTCTGATTGTAGTTTCTGTAAAGTACTTTTATATATACTGATATAAGTAACGGGTATTCTATGGTCGGGATAACGACTATAGCTTGACTTATATTGCTTTGAAACATTTTTTCGCCATTATTGCCTTTCTACTTGTCCGATCTGACTGGATTCAGTGGAATAATAGATAATAATAATAGTTAACGTTTATTACCACAAAAAACGTATTATCCTAAAAACTGTGGGTGTGGTGGTTTTTCGCGATTTGCGGGGGTGGAAGGGGGCGCGGCGGAAATTTGAATCAAACTTGACCTGCAATTGAATGAACTTGAATGCAATTGAAGTCTGTATGCCATTTATTAAAACTCGTCATTTATCTTATTAACCAGGTAAGTTAGCAAAAGTCTTAGTATGCAAGTTTGTAAGTGATGACTATATCACTCGATCGGTTTATAACTCGATCTGATCGGACAGTCGTAGCAAATCTTCCATTTTACCTGTATATATTGCTAGTTGCCTTTTACACCCTTCGTGGTGCTTTCGTCACTAGCGTGGACTGCCGTCCGCAGTGATTTGTATTAGCAATACTTTCTTGAATGATAGTGAAATTAAATTCTAATAGATCTATTTTTCCAAGGCATAATAAAAAAGATTCAGCTTAATTTTTTGAATTTAGGTATGTTAAGGATTGTGTTTTGTTTATGCAAATTGCAATTTACGATGATATCTAATGCACGATCTGAGCTACAAGCAATGGGTTGATATGAACAGAAATGTATATTAATATTGATTATTTGTTATCGCTATTCTGACTGTGTACGAGCGTAGTCGATAATGCAACTAAACGAGAAACGATTAATACAGGCAAGCTTTAGTTAATTTACTAGTTCAAGTCACAAATGTTAACGAAACAAATTATACTGTACCGCACGAACCTCCCTGTGGAAAGAACTGTGAGTAGATCACTTTGAAGGTATCCTCCTTGACAACACCCGTAGGGCATTCAGCCTTAAAACCCCGATAAATTCGTTTGATTTCATCCTCTGTGAAGCGGGTGGCACGACTCAGGGCACTCAATGAGTCTGGTCTGTAGCGCGCAGGCGTCTCAAATTCTTCTAGCTCGGAATCTGTCAAAAGATTTGCAGACCAAAGCGTAATGCGTAAAGAATCGGAAAAATGGGAAGAGAAAGAGTAAGCAATGAATGAGTGGATATGTTGTATCAAGCAATATATATGGGGAAATGTTATACAGGGGTGCCACAGAATACGAAACCAACCGAAAATCTTACAAAAAATGTTTCGAGTTTTGGGAGATTTTCGGTTGAATTTGCTTTCTGTGCCATCCATTATATTGATCACAAAGAAAATGTTTTATTTATTTTATTTTATACGCAGTCGAACTTTATTTTAAAGTGGAGAAAAATATCTTATTACATGATATATTTTTCTTAATTTTATAAAAATTTTCAAAAGTAAGGGAAAAGGTTTTTTTTTGCATAATGTTTTACTTGTAATGAATCAGCAATCACTTCCCGCTGAATGACATAAATCTTATGCCATAAAATATTTTTACGAGGTACGATACAATTTTTGTGATACCGCTACTAAAATAATAAATTTTTGACTGTTGAAAATATTCTGCAGAATGCTAAAAGTAGTTATCAGGGATCATTATTGGTGATCAGTGTTTTGCTTGAACAATGTCAGGAAAAACGGAAAACTAAGTTAAATGTGAAAACTCGATAAGTTAATTCAATGGGGTCGAAAGAGGTGCCAGAGGAGGTTATTTGATTAATTCCCTAAACTCAAAGCTAGCAAATTTGTAACTTCCTTAATCCACTCAGAATTATCACATCAAATAGCAAAACAAAAATTTATATTTCATCTCTCATTGCTTAAAAGGTGTTAAGCTATAATTACAACTGCATCGAAGTATATAAAATATACTTAAATGTCAGAAATATTTGCGGACACACAAAAGTCGGTTTCCATAATAGATAATATTTTTTTATTACGGATTATATGGGCGGGCACCGTAGGCGTGGTCGGATCGGTCTTAAGCTATTTTCAAAACATAAAAATATATATATATACAAATCATGTGTACCAAGTTTCAAGTCTATCTAAATTTGTTGGATTTCTGCCAAGCTTTCTAGTCATTTAACGTCAACATGTCTTTCAGTTAGTTAACTGAGAACTTACTTGTAAGTAGACATGGGAAAAGTGGATCATAACTAAACTATAGACAATAGACTCATTTAATAAACATTCGTAAATCTATTAGATATTTCAAGAAAGATTTTTTACTAGACTTAAGTATTTTTTATTGGTTTCCAGGCGATTTGAATGAGCCTCTCCATCTGAGTCTTGCGGAACAAGGAAGCTGTCACTTCATATGAAATTCCATTTTTAGGTACATTTTCTTGGCCTTGTTGATCCGTGGTTCATTTTGTCTTTTGATAGTTCTCAGTTTATTCCTTTGGCATTTCATTTGCTGCTACAGTCGGAAGCATTTTAAAGCTAAGTTTTATGACTGTGCATTTGTTATCCAGTTCGCACAGTTCGCCAGTTGAGCTGCCTAATTCAGTTGCCAGTTACCAAAAGGCATGTGACATTTGACATTGTGGAATTTGTTGACGCTTTATTGTTGATGCTTTAATTCGAATATATATTCATGTGCTGTTTGTTTGCCTCTAAGTTAGAATAGCTTTGCATTCAGATTTGTGGCATCCCCAAATGACATTTGCGACATTTGTATGCGTATGTGTTTTAATATCATCAGTTGGTAAACAATAAGCAGTCGAAAAATATATTCAGTATTTCAAAAAATTTTTTGACTTATTTGCAAGTATAACAAAGATTAGAGTTGGGATTGGGTTGGGAATTGTGAAATTGGCAGAAGGCCATGTTTTTGGGTTGTGACTATTCCGTTGAGGTCAAGGTGTGAACAACTTGAATAGCAATGCCAATACAAGCATGCAACTCATTTGCGATTGCGGCTGTGGGGAGTGTTTGAGGCTTAAGCGATGGGGCGTGGTTAGTGCACAGTGGCGTCGATGGCAATTGGCAACAATAACAATAAATAAGGCGTGAGAGGAGGTTATCTCTGTTGTCATTGTAATTTCAGATAAAGCACAAATACACACAGGCACATATACACACACACACACACACACCTACACATAGAGCAGAATGCATATTTTCCCCCCACAAAACATACACACCTATTGACATACAGTTGCAGCTGTACCACCTGCATCACTTGCAACTTGCAGCATTGCATGAGCTCGCATAATAAGTTCCTGTTTATCTCGACTCGGTTTGTTTGTCTGTTTGTTTGTTGGTGCAGCGCTGCACACTGACCATTTTCAGTTTATTTCATATTTCCAAAAATCATATTTTTTAGCAAACAAAAAAAAAAGAAAATATAATTAAAAAATTATAGTTAACACATTTAGCAAGTTGGAAAGGCTATAGTCGAGATCACGACCATAGGATACCCGTTACTTATTTTAATATATATAAAAGTACTTAAATAAAGTACTACCTAATAAAAACTACTGCGTACTTTTAGGTGATTGTATTGAAAATTGAAATAAGTTAGTTAAGTGAGATAAGCGATAATATTAATAGATAACGTTAGTTACCATAAAAACTGTACTATCTAAAAAACTGCGGGCTTTGTTTTTTTTTTTTGCGATTTGTGGGGGCGGCAAGGGGCGTGGCATAAATTTTAAACAAACTGCGTGATCTGATCTGTGTGGGGTCTATAGAAATCAGTTTGCCAAATTTGGTAACTCTACCTCTTTTAGATTCTGAGATCCATTTGTTGATACGGACGAACGGACAGACACACATGGCTATATCGACTCGGCTGTTGATCAAGAAAATATACATTTTATAGGGTCGCAGATGCCTCCATCTCCCTGTAACATACATTCCAACAAACACAATATACCCTTTTACTTATTTTTTAAGTAACGGGTATAAATATGAGCAGGATGAGCTTCAGCTTGTTTACATGTGCTTTTAATTTTTTTACAGCTTTAACAGCTAAAGTAAATTTTTGGAAAAATGAAGTAAGAATAAGTTTTAATTATATTAAGTAAATATTCACACATTTTCCGAAACTAATTCTGTAATTTTTCTTTCCATCAAAAAATGATTTTCGCCACGTCTTTACGCCCTCATGACCCAGTGTGCGCTGTGTGGGGAGTGCGGGTGAGAGTCTGCTAGCGCAGGTGTCATGTTTCCGTTTCCGCTGCAGCACCAATGCAGCAATACTTCAACAGAAGCCGCCGTCAGCACAGTGCAAATATTTTTGCATGCTACTGCTGCCAACCTGATAAGCATCGGTATCAGAGTACCTATAAGTGTGTGTGTTTGGTGTGGTGTGTATGTAAAGATAGCGGGTAGTGTTTTTGTTAGGTATGCCTGAAATTGCACTGTAAGTGCAATAATATTTACTTTCGTTCAATTACAATTATCGATAAGTGCAATTGTACGCATTTTGTTTGTTTTAAAAACTAAAACTCTAGCACAGAAATTTTTTTAAAGATTATCGTCAACTTGGTCTGGTATCAAAAAAGTTAAATTTAGTTGCCTGGTGTTATAAAAACTGTGTGTTTCATATAAGGTTAATATTTTTAAATTGTAATTCGAGTAGAGATAAAGCTGCATTTTTTTTTTAAATCTGGCAACTCTAATGTCATTTATATTCAGTTTGGTTTTCCATTTTATCATGAACAGGTTGCCAAAAGAACAACGCTTGCAAATTGTGCAAATTTATTTCGAAAATATTGGTTTAGCTCGCGAAGTTTACCGCAAGCTCCGATTTTTTTATAGTCGACATAATCGTCCATCAGTGCAATTAATTCGGTTAACTACTCTATGTGACAATACGCATCCGCAGAGACGTCGAACAGTGCGCACCAAAGAAACAATTGCCGCTGTAGAGCAAAGTGTTGAAGAGGACCCGAAAGAATCGATTCGATGAGATATGGTTCCAAAAAAACGGCGCTACATGCCACACAACGCACGTCACAATCGATTTATTGAAGGAAACATTCGATGAGCGCATAATTTCGCGGAATGGACTTCTCAATTGGCCACCAAGATCGTGTGATTTGACACCATTGGAAACCACAAACGTTAGGGGACTTGGAAGCCAACATTGGTCGCGCTATTGCCGACATACGGCCCCAAATGCTCGAAAAAGTGCTTGAAAATTGGAACACATGCCGGAAATCATATTTAAACATTACCAGAATAGCCCCAGCGTTACCATATGGTAAGACGCAATATACATTTACTAAAACTTAATTTTTAGAAAATATATTAACATTAGACTAACGTTAATATAATATTCTAAGAGAGCATTGTTGTCTTCAACTGATAAAAAGTTGATTGAAACAATCTCTTGAAGCTAGCTAATCGAAAAATGCGCATTAAGTTGTTCACTATATTCTGCAGTGCAAAAAAACCGCATTTGGCAATTCGTCGCAAGTAAATTTAAATCGTTTAACTAATTTTAGTAGTGAACTATATGCAATGCATACATCATAAGAAAGGTAAGAGAGTGTTCTGTTTAATTATGAAAAAAATTCGGAATAAGAAACATTTTTTCTTGGTAAATTTACGCTTTTTTTTTTCTTGTTACCATATGGTAACGCTAGTACCGATAGGGACAGGTTTTTTTTCCATACATTTTGTTCGCATTTGGGTATTGTTTTGTTCACAAAATATGATTGTTCCTATGGGAGCTATATGTTATAGTGAATCGATTGGCACCAAATTTGGTCAGGATGTATAAAACCAATTTAAATCCATATTCTATGAGTTTGGTTAAGATATCTCAGAAAACAAAGTTTTCCATACAAAAGGTAAATTTGACCCCGATTATTCCTATGACAGCTATGTTATATATACGACATAATACGCCGATTTGAACCAAATTTGGTCAGATATACCAAGGGAGAGCCCCCCTTTTGGATAAAGCTTTGTTCATTAGACTTTTTCTTAAATATTTGTATTTTGTAGTATTAAGCAAACCTGTGCCCTGTTGGTACTAGCGGAACCATATGGTAACAGCGGAAAAAATGGTCCTGTCTATTATCCTGACAAGGACGAACAAAAATAATGTTTTTTTCGAATTCAGTGACCTCAAATTTATCAGTCCTGAAAGTTTCATAAGAAACTCGAAAAAAATTTGCTCAGGGCTTTTTGGGTTAGTGGCATAAAATTATCTTTCCAATAAACAATTTATTCAAGTTTAAAACTTTGTATGAATAAGTACTTAGAATATAATTTAGCTTTAAGAAAGTGTACAGATTTCTTAAATCAACTGCGACAGTCTAAAAAATGGAAAACTCTTTTAAAAATTAAAAATAGAGTTTTATCAAAGAAGCATTTTTAAAGTGTTTTCTTATCATCTGGGAAAGGAATACAGTGCCTCAGCAGGGCACAAGTGAAAGTGTTAGTAGGATAAAAAGGCCAAGGAGGCCACTACTTGCAACCCAGAAGAAAGAGGAAAAGTAAATCAAATGAAATAAGCAGGAAGCACACAACCCTTTTTTATTTGACTCGCCGGAAGGGGAATCCGCAGGTGGCAGCGTAACAAAGGGTTAGTGTGCAATTTCTGTAGTTATTAAAATATATGTCTGCTCAGCCTGTGTTGGTCGTAGATGTGCTTCCCCTTTCCTACGCCGCTACTTTTCTGTTTGACGGTAGCAGAGCGACTCTCATTTTGAATGGCAGGGGTGCAGGAAGGGGAGGGCGGCCATGTGGTCAAGGGCCCCGCAGTCAAGGGTCCTCCGGCAGAAGTTTTCTTAAATGCGATAAAAACGGCAACAACAAAATTATTGTGGTAGCGGAGATCCTTATATATTTTGATGCTCACAATCCGAATCGGAATTCCATTTTGATTCTGCAAGTGTACGTTACTATATCAATTAATTCGCAGGATTTTTAAGCTTAGGAATGAGGAGTTTTTTTATATACCAAAAAAATTCTTTCGTCACTAGACTTTTACCTTATGTTGAGGTTTTTTTTGTGGGATATCAGAAATTTTTGCAATTGCTTTTGCTTTTGACATTGTAACTTTATCATGAATGCAGGCAGATAGAAAAGTATATAAATTTATGAACTGAATTTCTTTCATATTTTAAAATAAAAATCGTCTAAAAACAAAACTAAACGGTCTGGCAACACTGGATATTTCAGCAACGCAAAACAAAACAAAACTGCCTGGCAGCACTGGTTATTTGTGCAACGCAAAGCTGTCAGATATACACTCTCAAGCTCTGGCTGCTATGCCTGCCTTGATGCTGCTGTCCTCTCTTAATTCTTTTTAAAATGTATATATTCAGTTAACAGGTAATATCTTCCAAGCCCCTCAACCAAAATTTATGTTTCATATACGCAAAATTTTACGTTCTACAACATACTAATAAAAATCTTTAGAGCCGTTTTGTCAGAAATCGCCTAAATGTAATCTAAAAAGCCTCATTTCACCTGTAAAATGTTACCTGAGTACTTAAGATAAAAAGTTTAAAGGTACCCATTTTTATGCAACGAGCTAATTATCATGTTATAAGTTTTGATTGTAGTTAAATTTTATTAATTTTAGTAAACATTTTTGACACTGGAGTTGTCAATTTAATATGTTTTTAAAGGAACTATCTTTGTTTTGTTTATTTGCTTAAAAATGTGTTACTTAAAATAAATTGTAGGGGGTGGAGGGGGCGCCGACAAAATCTTTGCCCCGGGAGCAACTTTTCGTCGCAACGGCGCTGCCTGAGCTATTTTATGTCTTAAGCTGATGGATAAGGAAATAATTAAGTACGTAGCTAAGAGGGCATAAGTTTCCTTGTATAAAGCTTAAAGAATGTATAACTTATAAATCTCTGAGGACAAGCAGTAAATTCTCAATGAAATAAATGCAACTGCAACAATGTACAGAATGGTATTTAACAATAATAGATTTTATAATGAAGCAAGCAAGGAGGCAGCTGCAGCTGCAACTGCAACAAATGTGCTCACCAAACAATTCGCAATAGTTTTTCCAGGCCCGCGGGCAATGAGACGTTAAACCACCAGGCACTAAGACAATGACTACACTTATCTCGTTGAAATTCACGTAATTTACGGGCGTGTATATTTCACAGTAAAACAGCGGGATTACAATGGGGCCGCAGGCCGAAAAACATGGGAGAAGAATTGATTGAAATGAAATTGGTGTATTCACTTAACACTGGCAGCCTTGCAGATGGCACATGTACCTTTTTATAAATTCTGTGACCAAATCTAATTGTGATTGCAAAGTAAACCGTCATTCACGTTTGTGTTACAGTCATTTCAAAGCTTTAGAAGTTTTCTATGTTTTTAAAATTTTAAAAATATCGTTATTGGTACAAAAGATATTATTCTTCCAAAAAAAATTAAACATGGTCCCACTGTGCGGCGTATGTGGAACATGGTTGAACGAAAGCTGAGGACAAAGTTTGTGGCGCGTTTCATATCGTCGTCACAATGTTGCCGTTTGCTACTTGCAATAATGAAACAATGCTTATTTTTTTTGGGGGTCTGCCGTTATTTTTGTTGTTGTTGTTCTTGTTGCCAGATGCTGTGTTTTATTGCCCATTTTGCGGTGGAGACCGTTCCTGAACGTGGCTACCATTGCCTCTTTAGTTGACCAGACAATTACCAACTAATTTCAGCCATGGCTCAATGAGAAAGCGAGACAGAGAGAGAGAGTAACAAAATTCTGCACTTGTTTCAGCTGCTGCACTTACTCAGATAAACACCCACAGACACTTATACAGAGATGCATAGCTGGGGCGACACCAAAACTGAATGCAAAAACTTTTCTATACACAAACATACGCAAAAAAAAATACAAAAACTAGTCGGAAAGGCTATAGTCGAGACCCCGACTTCAGGTACACCCTTCACATAATTTTAGACACTTGTGTTGCTTTAAAAATTAAAACAGGCATTACTGCTGTTCTGTTTAACGGATTTTGATGCGATTTAGTACGATAATAGATAATGTTAAATACCAAAAATATAGTTGAATTTTAAAACCGATGGGTAAGATTGTTTTCGTGATTTTCGGGAGCGGAGTGGCAAAAATTTAAAACAAACTCGATCTTCTTGGGGCTTATAAATATCTATGTGCCAAGACAAACGGACGGAAGGACTATGGACCTTTCTATAATATAAAGGGTCGGAGATATTTCCTTCTATCTGTTACATACATATCAACGACTACAATATACCCTTTTTTTTATTTTTTAAGAAACGGTCATAAAAAAAAGAAGAAACAAAGCTGAATTTCGCCACACCAATGATTTGATACCCTTTTATACCCCAATTTACGACTGATTATTCCTATGATATTTATGGAACGTCAAAAGAAAAAGTGCTGCCGAAAACTTGGGCAGATTTAGATAATTATTTTTTATTGTTTTCGTTATTGATAGCCATTTTGAAATCCGTTTCTGAAATTTAAAAATTGCGACCCAAGAACAGGAAAACTGAGGGGCTCAAACTGAAAAGATTGTAAAAAAAAAAAAAAAAAAAAAAATTCAAGTCAGATACAACTAGTTTTGTGCAATAAATGTCCCTATAAAGTAAGAATGATAGACTAGTAAAATGTAACATGGGGTATCAAGATAGCATTTAATTTTATCCAAATTTGTTCAGCTTTTCTGTATGTTATGTATAATCGGCTAGTTACGATGGAAAAACTTAAGAATCAACAAAAGATATCATATTAACTTCAGACCGATCGTTTCTACGGCATTTACATATGCTATAAAGTGAACCGATTTAAAGCAAATTTGGTTAGGTTGAGTAATACATGACCAAATACATAGATTGTGAGGTAATGAAGCAAAACAGTTTTTCATAAAATAGTTTGACGGATACGGGTATATCGACACAGCACGTCGTCTGAATTATATTCTTAAATACTTTACAAAATGTTTGACAAAGTAGTAAGAGTACAATAAAATGATGGAAAAGTGAAAAAATGCTATGAAAACCGAAATGCACTTAACTCATTTGCAAGCTGGGCAAAATGCGCTTAAAAAAATTAAAATGTGGCAGCCCTGACACTTAAATACACACGTAAGCAAAGAAAAAAGAAGAGGAATATAATAAGAGAAATGGATAAACAAACATGACAGACAAAGGACAAAGTGTCCTGGCATCTTTGCGCTTTCGACTGTATGCCCGTGAAAGGCAGTGAAAGCGCACCTAGAAAGCGACTGAGACAATTGAAGCGACGTCAAGATTGTCCGACTACAGACTACAGTTCTCGCTGAGATCTCAATGGAGCCAGATGCAGGTGTTGCTGCCGTCGCGACGCTGTACTCAAAAAGGTGAAATCACAGCTCAGCCTCAAGCTCATCGTGAGCTGCACAAACACTTAAAATGTGGCAGTTGCGATTAAAAATAATGTATACTATCAAGCAACAACCACCGAATAATGAAATGATCATTAAAGCCTGGGCCAGAGCAGGGACCAAAGGACCTTCACTGTTGGCCATCAAGTGTACAAATTGAAGCGACCACAAAATGCAGACGCAGAATTCAATTATAGTGAGTGTGGGATGAGAGTTTGGGTGTGAGTGTGTATGTGGTTGTAATGAAGAAATTATTAAATGCAGTAAAGAGCAGAATAATCAGACAAGGGTAAACAAAAAGTCAAGATAAACTACCAGCAGGACAAAAAGGGCAGAAAAGCAGATGGGAAGGCAAAAAAAGGCACGTAGCAACCAAAAGAGCAAATGGAGCAGAGACAAAGTCGGAGATGAAAATTGAGATGGGGTTGATGGGAAGAAAGAAACAATAAAATTCAGCCATCGGCAAACTTTGTGTTCACAGAAGGAGCATGACACAAGGATTGAAAAAGAAGCCAGGTAACAAATTGTCAAAGCCAAAACAAGTGTGGCAGAAAAGCCAAGAAATGTGCGATTCAAAGTAAGTAATACTATTCTAGGGGGATATGCGCCCTGCTCGCTTGGCTCGCGGTGATACAGTCGAGCATACTCGACTGTAGGATACCCAGAGCCCAGGCACTTAGATGCTCGGCATCTAATTGTTACAATGACAGCTACTACATATGATATAGTAAGCGAATTCAACTCAACTTTGGTGGAGATATATAAAAACAACCCAGATGTATACGCTGTTGGATTGGTTCAAATATCTCAAAAAATAAAAAATATGTTCATGCTAAAACTTGATTTTCGACCAATTGTGAGTGCATGGTCTAATCAAAAAAATTGAAATTATACTTGAGTCTAAGTGACATACAAACAAAATTCCAAGTCTCTAGCTTTAGAATTACAGTTTATGTCAACAAAAACGGCATAGTGAAACAAGGATATAAGTATCCTCTCTAGATATAATCTCTGTAGATATGGAAAATGTTGTGATCTTTGCAAATGGAATTTTAATGAATAAAATATTAAAAGTGTATTGTCATATTGCATTGTAAGTAAAAATTGGTAGAATGACGAGTGGCATTCTAGCTGAAATGCCAACTTGTCAGTCATCAAACTTTTTCAATAAAACTTTTGCTCTGCTCATTGCTATCCTAACCGAACGAAGCTGCAAATTCGGCTCTCATTTGTGTGGACGCAGCCAAAAGCCGATCACAATGCTAAAGTGAATTGAAAATTGTCTACAGTCTGCAGTCTGGAATGAAGCTGTGGATATTCTCAGAATGATTGTCAGAGGGGAAGGTCGTTTAAAGTTTTGACTGTCAGACCCGCTGAATTCCATTCTAGTGTTTCGATTTGCTTTCGAGGTCTGCTTTCAAACTGTCATTGTCAAGGTGCTCCGGGTTGCTTCATGAGTCACCTTAATGTCCCAACTCCACGCACTTCCCACTCATGTCCTTAGCCTTCAGTCTGAAGTAGAAAGCAAATACGTATATTATACTGTGCTTGTTACCCGTTACCCGTTGCTTAAAAAATAAGTAAAAGGGTATATTGTGTTCCGGAAAAGTATATAACAGGGAGAAGGAGGCATCTCCGACCCTATAAATTATATATATACTTTTTCTTATATATATTTTAATATAAAGTATATTATTTGAGTCGATATAGTCATGTTTGTCGTTCCGTCTGACCGTCTGTGTGAGCGCCTAGATCTCAGAGACAACAAGAGATAGAGATACCAAATTTGGCACACAGATCCCAATGGCGTTGGAGCAGGTCAAGTTTGTTTTAATTTTTTGACCCGCGCCCGCAAATCGCGAAAAAATACCACACCCACAGTTTTTAAGATATTTCAGTTTTTATGGTCATTATGTTTGTCTATTAATATTATCTCTAATCTTACTTAACCGCAGCAAGCTTGGACAAGTAGAACGGGAGTAATAGCTAACACAAGTTATTAGTAAAGTTATTATTTCAATACAATAACCTAAAAGTATGAAGTAGTTTTTATTAGGTAGTAATTTCTTTAAAGTACTTTTATATATATTGAAATAGGTAACGGGTATTCTATGGTCGGGATCTCGACCATAGCCTTTCCGACTAGTTTATTTATCAATTTATTTTTTTGATTTAAGCTGCCTCAAGCAAGCCTTCAATCAATTCGAGGACGAACCGTGCAACTTTTTAGTTAAGCTTACCATTTTGCCAGCTGCTTGAGTTGCCAAGGATAAAGTAATAACAAAGGAGTTGGAATAGACATTAGTAGACTTGTTTCTCAAGCTCAATGAAGTCTCAAAAAAACGTGGGGCCCTCACAAAAGAAAATCAAAGTAAGCGACACAAAAAAATATAGACTTCAAAGTACACGATTGGCAGAAACCCTATTTTGAATGAGATAATTTAAGCAATGTTCACCTATTTGTCTGTTTGTAGACAGGACCGCACAGTGGACGATTTGGCCAATGTAGCGTAACGAAATTAAATTGTTGATCATTGAAATCTACCTAAATTTGATTTCCCGCCGATAGCAAAATGTTCAATTAGCATAAAAATGTTATCCTTTAATATTTAATCGATATTTTTGATCAAAGTCAACATATGTAAACACAGCTGTGACAAAAATTATTTCCCGCCTTTTTTATAGCTGCACACATTGTCGTACAAAATTGTTAAAGTGGCTTGTTACCAACTTGTTTTTTGTTTTTATTAAAGTTAACGGTTTGTAATTAAAGAAAAAAAAATTGTTTTGTGACCTGTGCATATGTGTTATATTATTAATTTGTGTTTTAAATTAGAAACCTTTGTAACATTCTCTTTATGAGTAAGTTTTAACTTTGGTGGAGGAAAACTTGGTGAGTCCGTCGTAGACCGCAAAAAATTTAGACTAATCTAAAAATAAGGATCGTCTTCTGTGTAAATTAACAAAAATTAGCTGCAGCAATCCACATCTGTTAACTCTCTAACAGGCAAAACCGAAATAGACATTCAATCAAGTTGATATTTTTTTTTTTTTTTAAATAGATATAAGCTAAGAAAGCTTAAGTTTTAAATTTCATAATTTTCCGTTAATTGGAACGACCGTCAGGTGCAAAATACTGAAGACCATCTGAAGACGGTCTTGTCGGTTTGAGCGGAAAAATATATGGCAGTTCGTTTGCATCACAAGGGAATATCGCACGCGACTTTTGGCGATAAATTTTGCTACTTTTTGCTTCTAAATTGTTTTTATGAGTTGGTTATCACTTATATAATAATAATAATATACAATTTAAAAAACAGTATTGAACTAAGTATTTTGGGATTATATCGAGACCATAATATGTTTAACACAATCCTGAAACATGCTGGATTTATCCAAACGCTCGTCATATCAAAATATTCAAGAAGTGCTTATATTTAGAATTTCCTTCTTGAAAAGAAAATTTTCAGGCTTTGCTGACTTTGGACACCGGAAATTAATGATTTAAGTACGAAAGTACTTGATTTTTTCGTATTCAATTTCCAAGTCAATTTTTATAATCTGAGCCAATTAAAAATGGACAAAAAGGCTGTGTAAGAGTGTATAGTATATAAAAGGCTGAGCCAGTTCCCATAATGTTTATGTGGCCCGGTCCAGCGCGATAACGTAACTGAATTTAAAAACTAGGTCTGAAATTATTGTAAGCCAAAATATAACTCTTCATATTCCAAACAAGCCCGCAGTTTCGCTTGCGGTACGGTAGAGCAAATGTTTTAAAGTTGTTAAATCTCTGTCAAAAACTTAAAATTTATCAAAGCTCACATTTTGTGAAATTTTCTTTTAGAAACATATTTAAGTTACTGATTTAAAAGAATACACATGTAAAATCGTGACTTTTCCTGCTAGTCACCTGTATGCTGAGGCCCAGGCCGTTAGCGGCATTGAGCCGCGAAGCCCGTAGATGTGCACGTAAGTAGATACGTATATACGTAAGCTTCACTCCCTGTTTATCTCTACTTCTGGCTTTAAATTTATGTGACGAAATCAATCAATACATACTTAGTGTTTTCACTTGACAGTGGCAGCATGGCAGTGACCACATGTGCCAGACGTCACAACAACAACTTGTACTGAACAATTTCCTGCCAGTGTGCTAGACCCAGACCCTTGACTACGAAAAGTCAGGCACATATGCCTATGTAAAGATGATAAAAAACACAATTAAAAGTCGATAATTTCAATCGAAAGTTAGTATTTTTGGCATATTTTAGTGTGAAAGTTTTGACAACACTTGTTTAGTAACGTCACGACACAAAAGCATTTGTTTGGTTGGTTGTAGGAAAATTTTACAATGCAACCCACAAATTATTTTGCAAGTCGAAAAAACAAAAAATTAACGGTGTTTTCATATTTTATAAATATATAAATTGTTAATAATGGGCGCATCTAATAGAAATAAATAAAAAACATTGAAAGAGATTCCTGATTTGTACTGGCAACTTTTGTACGTAGATCGTCAACTCTAGCATCTAGACTACCAGGAAGCTTAAACATTTTTTAACCAAATTATAAAACTGAAATACAAATTCCTGGGCAGGGCTTAAATGTGAATTTAATGCTCACGATTTCAGTAATGTACATGTGCCCGCTGCCATGCTGCCACTGTGAAGTGAACACCCAAACTGATTCATCGTGCAGATCATGCAGAATCATGAGTACGGGAAATAAGAGCAATAACAGAAGGGCGGTAACCTGAAAGCCACGTTAGTAACATTATTAAGACTAATTCAATGCGAAAGTGGCAATCGAGCAGTGGACGTAGCGTTGCGGTTAGTAGAGGAGATTGGGGGAAACCCGCTTACGCTTGGAGATACAGCCCCAGACTATAAGAAGTGCAGAGAAAGCTACACAACGAACATAAGAGAAAGAAAAAGAGAGATGAGAAATAGAAATATCCACTTAATATTCAAAAGATAACTACACCAAGCTAGAGGGTGTAGGGGTGTGGGGGGTATACTTAAAGGGATACGTCAACCGGCAACATTGCTTACCATTCTGTGCTGCGCTACCCTGGAACAGACTACGCAGATAGCTGATGAGCCTTCGATGCAGTGGCCTGTGGCGATGTCGCGATGATTTGCGGATCGATGATGATGATTCCTGACCGCCACCTTCGCCCTGTTCTACATCATCAATGTCCACGACGTCCTTGCCGCACTGTGACGCATCCACAATGATCTCAATGCTCCGCTGCGTGTTCGATTTTTTCAGAGCGACGCCGGTGGAACTGCCGGCAATACCACTACTGTTCAGCGCTGTCAATGCACTGCTGTTCCCGGCTCCAGCGCTGGTGGCAATGGTGCCAATGAGCGTATCCGTGGCACAGCTTCCCGTACCCGCTATGCTGCTCACAATGTTGTCCCGCGAACTGTGCGCCGGCTGCTGTTGAATGATACGATTGCTGGTTGTCGCTGGCATTTGACGTCCTTGACCGACTCCGGGTAGTTCATTGACGGTGCCATTGTTGTGGCTGCCGCGATAGATCAGCTCCGTCTCATTGGACACCTGGCGCAGAGCATGCAGTCCCAGGCCCGTATGTGAAGCGCTGCTGGCCATGCCCCCACCAACGCCTCCACCTCCACCTCCAGCTGCACCACTTGAGCCGCCGCTGCCATTCAGTCCCGTGTAGTAAGCGCTATTAGGTCGCTGCGTGTGCTGTACCTGTGGCCCGGCCATTGCCACTCTTCACTTCGCACTTCGCACTTGGAATTGGCGGGGGAGGTGTCGCTTCCGCTGCTGGAGCGGTTAAGCGGTTAAGCGTTTGAACGGTTGGGCGGTTGAACGGTTGGGCGGTTGAACGTCTGGTCTAGTTGTATTTTAGGCGCCTGTCTGTTCGGGTTAGTAGTTTTAGGTGCATTGTAATCATTGCTGTCTCTCTTACATGTTGACTAAAGCGCGATCGTCTGAGGTTAGGCTCTGGCTAAGATTAGGCGTTAGTATTGTTCGTTTGCTTTTATTGTGATATTTGATTCAAGAGCTCTGCGCCTGGCAGTCGGTAGTCGATTCAACTTTAATTTTAACCTGAACTCCAATTTCAAATTCTCAACATCTGCGCGGAGAGAGAGAGAAAGATTGGGAGAGAGAACAAGACAAAATATCAGAAGCGTGTTTGTTAGTTTTAATTAATATTCGGTTATTTTTAATAAGCTTAAAATGAACAGCCAGAAGCGGTACAGTTGTATGTGTGCGTGTGAGAGTGTGTGCATTTAAATATGTATATTAATGCTTAAAACTTAGTTTTACGGAAGCCATGAACCGAATTCCATGCACCGCATACGACAACTGACTAATATTTCAAAGACATATAACCCAATAAATGAATTAACACCATTTTCCAATTTATTTACATATTTTTTCAAGAAGCACTTAAAAGTATTGCAAATATCCGTTTACAAGTTTAATACTCAGCCCTACCTGAAATTGCATTTCTGTTTTTAGCATTTTGGGCGGAACACTACACTTAGCCCCATACTAGCTAGTGGTGGGAGAACAGTGTCATTTTGAAAATTTACCAATTATAAAAAGTCCCAAAAAAAAAACAATTGGGCAATTCTCTCATCGAGAAAAAAAAATATGTCAAAACATTTTTGAATGTTGATAAAAGGCGAAATGTACATCTATTGATTAGCACTACAACTGGTGTTATTTTTGATTTTGATCAATGGTCCGTTTTCAAGAAAATAACAAAAAACCAAGGCATTCGCATGCGACTCAAAACAGAAGTCGTTCTTGCGGAGAAAAGTTCAATATTGAGGGAATATTAAGTGCGACTAGTTTTAAAATGTTGTGCATTGATGCATCTTAATATTGTCTTTTATTTGATTTAAAAATATCAAGTAGTTTATTTTTTATTTAACTCCAATCGCTTTTGCACGCGACATTTTGTTCCTTCATGTTTTTTATGCTTTTTGTTTACTTCGTATGAATTATACTTTGACTTTTTAAGTCCCTTAGAAGCTTTATTACTAGAATTGAAGTTTTCTTTGCATTTTCATTAAGTTTTTGTTCCTAAAAGAAAGATATCGTCAAAAAATCATTATAATACAAACACTCCATTTTAGAAGACAACTTTTGGCAAAACAGGCAAAAATATGGAACTACTTAATTTATTCAAAGATGCAGTCGGTATGCTCAAAATGAAGAACTAGTTATTGTGTAAAAAATTTAAGCAAGTAACTTGAAAATGTTTCTGGAACAAAATTTTACAAGACGTGAGTTTTTGATCAATTTTAAGATTTTGGCTGCGGCTTACATTTCTGGAGAATTTACCAATTATAATTCCAGTGTTGTTTTTATAATATTTATTTAAAAACTGGGATGTATTTATAATGTCATCTACATCTGATTCTTCTTCCTTTTTTTTGTTACGCTCCACTTTAAATTAAATCTAAATAGCTGAAAACAATTCATACGTATTGCAACGTTTATTAGATCCGATACTTTTTGTGCATTTATATTATGTGCAATTTATAGGACAGGTTGGGACTAAGATAGTTATTATGCGTGCCAAAACGTAGGGCTCATATTGCATTGCAATCAACGCTATTCGCGTTTTCGGATAAAATAGGCTAAGTTTGTTTAACCGTACGATAGATTTACGGGTAACAACATTTTGTAAAATTTACAGACCCTATCATTAAATATATATGCCAGATCTAGCCTACAAAATGCTTAACTTGCAACGTTTCACTTTGGCTAACTTGGCAAAAGTACGTGGGAAAAAATATATATTTTCGGGTTGTTGTTTTTGGCAAACACTTTTCATTTTTTTAAACAAATTTTGGAAGTCACTAAAATCTGCTGCCATAAAATAGCTTCCACTATCAGCAAAATTATAATATTAACTTGAAGTAATAATAATAAAAATGTTTAATATAATTAAAAAAAATTATTTAAAATACATTTTTTTCAGTACTTTAACATTAAACAATACTTTAATTTAATTCAATAAATTTTATTAAATCTCTCTGCAATTTTCTTGATATTTGACAGCATTGGTTGCTTTTACATATTTATAGAACACACGTAAATATTTGTATTAGTACTATAACTTCGTATTTAAAATAGTATTAGTGGATATTTTGCAATTTTATATTAGTTACAAATATGTCGGAGTCTATTAAGACATTTAATACGTTTTAAATTTTTTTTCTGTACCAAATAATATTGTTAATATTTTAAATGAATATATATGGCAACCGATATCTTGTGTATCCGCAAATTAAAGGTCGAACATTTCTGTATCTTATATATCCTACCATGGAGTACAGAATTCATGTAATCAAGAAAGAGTTTTTTTTTTTTTTGATGTGATATCTTATACCACTTATAAGTGGATTTATTTCGCAGACTAAAGGATCTTCAGCCATTTGCAAAGTTTTTGGTTAAAAAAAGCTATGACTCTATTTTTGATTATTTTTTTTAGATTTAAATTGGTTTAAAATATTGATAACATACCAAAAAAAAATATATATAAAAATGTATTTCATAAGTTAAACATTTTGCTAGTAACCTGCGTTAATTAATTTGGATATCTTTTTAAGTTTAGTTGTTATAGCTGTTAGATGCCGGAGAGTCACTGTATATAAATTGTATTAAAAGAGAATAATCAAGTATGAATTATATAGTCGAATGGGCACGACTGCGACTTACCCTGCGTCAGACCCCAAGATATCCCAACACTTATTTGCACATAAATGCATAAAAATTACATTATCTATCACAAAATATAATTTCGATTTAAATATTTCTTGATATATTTAAAATGTCGTGAGACATTTTTAATGATCCAAGTAGCCCAGCTGTCGACATTGTTTTGACTATCGATTCCAACAGTCTAAAATTTCAGTAGGGTTTTTATATTATTTCGGTTCATTTCGTCAAAATTTTAAATTTTGTACAATTTTTTTTTGTTTGAGCTTTTATTGTTGGTAAAGTTCTCAGACCATAGGAAGATGGATGATGATAAGCCTTTCAATCCTTTTTATATTGGACCCCATCCGAGCATGGCATGTGCTGTGACAGAGACCCCGCCACGTCAATGTTCCCCTGATTGTCCTGAGAAGGATGGTGAGGGCGGAAAAGCAGAATCCCTGGAGAACGCCTCTTCAAGCGGTGCCCAGGGAACTAAAGATGCTACTAATTCAAACAATACAGGCGAAAAGGCTAATGATGAACCACCTTGCTGCACGTATCCTTGTAGAGAAGGACGCAATTAGCATTGATGGCGTACGGGACAAACCTAACATGCACTATTAAAGTTTCAAATGAATTAAAATCGTCCATAAACACATAAAAAATCATGTTCGAACGTTGTAGGGGGTCCGTTAGATACCCTAGATTTCCACAAATCACATAAGCCGAATACACTTACGAACAAATCATCGCATGTCTTAAGGCTCGCACACACTACAGCTAAAAGTTTTCATCTTGCACAAGTTTGTTATTTTTATCATAGAAACGATCGGTCGAGAATGAAGCTTCAGTAAAGAAAGAGCATAATAGTAACGTAAAAATACATAGTAATATCAGCATTTCGATTTTAGCAAAAGCGATTTTCAAGTACTTTGTGGTGTAGTTTATTCACTGTAGTTTATTTGAAGAATTTAGTTTCGTCGCTCAATGATGACTGACAGTAATAAATGACCTAAACAAATGACAAAGCTTGAAACTGGCATGATTTCAATTGTGTTTTCAATTTAAAAAAATATTTTTTGAGAAAACGCGTTTACAAATCATTATTATTATTTACCGATATAACAGCTCAATTTTTTTTCCGTCAATCTTAACTTATGATTCAAATTTTGGATTAACATCACTATGGGGTGACAGATACAGATACGATAATAACACTAGACTTCAGCCCAATTTTGAATAAAAAAAAAAAAAAAATTCAATTTTATTATATCGCCGTTTCTTCAAAGATTTTAATAAATCATATCTTCAACGACGCTCAACAAATGCAACTTTGCAAAAAAAAATTAAAACCGAAGTTCAGAATTTTTTTAGTTTTCCTTGAATTTTAAAGTACAAAAAGTTAAAAAAAAGCTTCAAAGAAAACAACATTTCCTTAATTCAAAAATTAATAGCTCTTAAGCTACTGGCTTAAATCTTAGACTGTGTATAAATGAATTATAGATATATTCATTAGCTTTTAGCTTTTGAAAATCAGTTTTGCCATTCTCGAGTAATGATGACAAAAATGGGAGACCTCTAAAAACGGCTCGAAAAAAAAAAACCAAATTCTAAAAAACTCTGCCATAGAAAAAAAAATGTTTTTCGTCGTTTGGGGTCCCATATCTATCCAAAAAAGTCGGTTTTGGCTAAATTCAGAAGATAAAGTCCAAATTTGTTGCCTAGTGTAATCATTCGGTAAGATATCAAGTGTTTTTCAAGTACATAACCAACTTGCAGCATGTTAATTTTTTTTTGCTTGACAGTTTAATGCATTAATGTTTGTTCTAATCACCAGATTTCTTTCCAACTTGGCAGATTTTTGGTGATTGCCTGTTTCTGCTATTATACGTTTGCATATTTCATTCGTTGCAAGCAGCACTAATGGATCAGCAGGATTCAGCAGTATAAGTATCAGCAGCAGTATCAGTATTGGTATTGTCATTGCCATTTCCGTTTCCATTGGCATTGCAACATGGCGTCTAGCTGCGTCTTTAGCGTTTGTTTTTTGCAAATTGAATGAAGCTCAAATTTATTATTTATTGATAGACTAATGCAAGTGCACAACAACAACAATAGTTTCTAGGGGAACAGTAGATAGAGATTGCTGCGATTATAGGTAACATATTTGTGTGTGTATGTGTGCACTCGGCAAAATTGCTGACTTCTTTGTCACAACCTGTTAACCAGTACCAGTTTGCCAAACCCTCCTTTTTTCCGTTGCCTTTAAAAATGGATCTATGCATTTTGATTTGTTACCAACGTTTTTCGCATCAAGGTCGGTGTTTTGAAATGGAATTTTCTTGTAAAATGGAGAAGAACATGCAAGTCGAAAGCATTTTCTAAGAAAACGCTTTTCAATCGCTTTTCAGCTGACTCATGACAGTTTAATTTTCACTCAGCACTTAATTGATGTTTGTATACTCCTTGAAGCTCTTTGTTAGACCTTTACTTATAAAGTACTAAGGGTCTATTAAGTTTAAGCGTTATGTGCCTTTTCGATCCCATAGGGTATATGTATTTTTGAGCAGCATCAAAAGCACAGTCGGTATAGCCGTGTCTGTCTGTCTGTTAGTATGCATTTTTCTGGCCCGGCACGACCCGAGCCCGAAATTTCTTCTTAAAAAAAGCACGAACCACCACACGACACTTTTTTTATAGCCCGAGCATGGCACGGCCCGCCACGAATTACTCAAAACGTTTAATGTTTTATTTATAATTGTTCAATGTTTTTTTGGGTAGAACGAAAATATTTTGTACATCGCTAATTTTAGATGTGTTTCGACACCCGGGCCGATCCGATATGAGATTTTTGGGCCCGACTGGACTATTTTGTATAAAGGCCCATGGACCACAAGACATTTAGACCCTTCGTGCTGCTTTCGTCACTAGCGCGGACTGTCCCAAGCGATTACAAATATTGTTACTTAACAACTAACTGTTGAAATAATGTTGGTGACTTATAATAATACATTAAGTGAATTAATAAATAAATAAATAAAATAAATATTATAAATAAATAAAAGATAGACCAAGCTTGTTTAAAAAACTCTCACTGTTTTTCAAATAAAAATCTCTTCTTGGTGATTAACGTTTCTGATAGAATAAATATAACTGTCTTAAATTTTTTTAGCAACTCAGGCAGCTAAGAGTAAGCAGCAATTTGAGCCCAAAACTTTGCTCGAATTGACCCTACGTCAACTACTGTAAATGCACTAAAAGTATATTTTTAAATCCGACTACATTCAGTCGTTGTTTGGGATTCGGATATGCTGATGAGAATGTGAACCAATAAGTACGAGAATTTGCTCAATTTTTAACTGTCAACAAATCAAATGTAGAAATTTTATTTATTGAGATGTCGGAAATGTTATCATTAAAATGCCGAAGCGAGCAAATGAAAAACAAAGCATAAATATCTATTAAAGCTGAATTAAAATAAGTTATAGTTGACACAGCAGCAGCGAAGGGAAAATGACAAAGAGAAAGAGAGGCGGGATATATTGGCGACAGACTACATATAGGCCATGAAGGTCAGGATGTGCTCAAGCTAAGCTGGGCAAGCACTGGAGTGCAGGGCAAACACTTCGATGGGAAAACAAAATCAAGGACATGAAAGGAGGAAATTAAGTGTATGGTAACGAGAACGAGATGATGACAACAACACCAACAACTACAACAGCAACCACTCCAAGTACAACGTTGAGAGACGTTGCAAGCATGTTGAGAATGCCGAGGATAACAAAAGGACTCGCATATTTAGCCGCACTTGAACATAAGAAAAGGAAGCAAAAACCTTAGGAAATCAAGCAAAAATTTATTATAACAATACAAAGTAATCGAATGCATCTGCAGTTTCTCCAGCTCCATCACTGGATTTGACTTTGGCCTCGACTACCGCTCCAACGGCTTGATCAAGTGTACCGGAAGTTGGGAAACGGAAAACGGAAATGCTGTTAAAAAAAGGTAAACTTGTAAAAAAAAAAAAAAAAAACCAGCTAACGAGCGCATCGACTGCAGCCGCGGCAGACAAATTATGATGGAAAATAAAGCTTTCAAGAATCAACACTACTACGTCGGAAAAGCAAGACCTAAGGCAAAGATACTAATTGTTTGTGTGCTCTACCGAAGCGGAAGTGAGGCAGGTGGCCATTGCCACAAATTCGCTTTCCTTGTTTAGGGAGCAAATTACAAGTACACTTTATTTGAACGGTGCACACTCCACACTCCAGACTCCAGAAAGAGCAAAGCAGAGCTCAAGAGTCATCGCAACCTCAACGGTTCACTGAGAGATGGTAAGCGGAGTCGCATGCCTGGAAATATGCGCAATATTCAACGGGAAGGTAGAAGGAAATTGGATTTTTGTTGACATTATTTTGCAAATATCCGGGAGTATGAATAGCGACAACAATGCCTCTCAATTTTTTGGTGAGCTTGGTGTTGTTTTTGTGGACAGCTCTAGCTAGTTACACACACACCCACACAACCACACTCACGATGTCGTACAGTCTTCAAATTTATGCAACGAGTTATTTGCGAGATTCGTCGGAACACATCCTAGCCAAATTCAATGGAAATATCACTCAGTCTATGTGCGTGAGCATGTGTGCTATGGCGGTTAACATATTTTGATTTTACATAATAAATTGATGCTTGTTCAACCATAAGTTAGGATCGAGACGAAGATGAAGACGAATTTCGAAGCGGGAGCACAAACTGCTTCTGTGGCTGCTTGAGTCACTGATGCATTTATTCTTTCTTCCCCTGCTTGTTGCTGTTGTTTCCCTTACCATTTTTCCATATTGCGTTTCTCCCGTATAGTTTATGTTTGAGAAATTGCACACGAGTAAAGAGTGTCTTATACTAGTTTATTTATGATTGTGCATATGGCCTTCTGCGAACTCTGCGAAAGCCAATCATATTTTCATGTTTTATTTATTTACAAAATACAAAATGCTTTAGATGTTACAGCGTCAGTTCTGCTTTATTCCTACACTGCACTATGGTCGATTTAGGCGGCATGAACTATAAATATAAAGCTAGAGACTTGAAATTTTTGTATTTAAGTTAGTTAGACTAAAGTGGAATTTATAAATAATTTTTTTTGGAAATTGTACCACCCGCTCTCCATTCTGTTCTGGGAAACAAATTCAATACATTGGCAAGAAGTCTAAAAGTAAATCTAAGCACTTAAACTTTGGCTTAAATATTACCTATAATAAAAAAGAAAAAATATTTTGTCAATTGGGCCAAAGTCAATTACATTATAGACTTTAACAAAGTTGCTTGCACCAGCGTGCACCACAAAAGTAATAGTCCACGAAACTCAACTTCTTTGGTTAGATTTTAGATAAAAAAAAATAGCCCAACAATGACTGTGGATGGCAGTTCGCGCTGGTGACGAAAGCAGCACGAAGGGTGTAAAAGGCGACTTGCAATAAATACAGCTAATGTGAAAAATTTGCTACGACTGCCCGATCAGATTGAGTTATATACTTTTGCTAACTCAACTGGTTCATGAGATAAGGGGGTGTAAGTGGGAGGGAAAAAAATTTGAATGATTGCAGCTAATGCGGCCGTTGGGGTCGTTTGGTAAAAATTTTTACTTTTAAAATTCTTATCAAAAATACGCGTCGATTGATATCTCGATCACCCAAATCCGACATTAACCGCTAGTTTAGCGGGAAAACGCTATTTCCCGCTAAAATTGAAACCACAACAGTTTCCAAGCCATAGAAGCTACAGATATGTACTATACATCATTGGACAGGTGAGTTTGAAGGCTTTTAGGCGTACCTTAAAGTACTCAGGTAACATTTAACAATAAGATTCCGCGTTTCTTGGTATATCACACATATCTGTAAAAAATCGTTTCCGTAAGATATTACCAATTAAGTGTATATATACATATTACTTGGAGTTCAAAGATGACAGCAGCAATAAAGTAGCATATCAGTAAACCTATGTAGCAGACAGCTTTTGCGCGACAAAAATAGCCAGTGTTGGCAGAAAATTTTATTTTGTTTTTTTGACAATTCAGGCTTAAACTAGTTAAATTTACCTAAACTTGTTGTGTCATTCTGAAACGCACATGAAATTTATTTATTCTTTTATTATCACTGCGGATGGCAGTTCGCGCTAGTGACGAAAGCAGCACGAAGAGTGCGAAGGCGACTAGTAATATAAACAGCTAATTTAGAAAATTTGCGATGACTGTCCTTTATTATTAAAGAAAACAAGTTTTTTTTAAATATGAAAGAAATTCAACAAATAAATTAACAGATTTTATTATCTGCCTGCATTAATGTTAATTATAATACAATGTCAAAAAAAAGCAATTGCAAAAATTTCTGATATCCCACAAAAAAAAAACACCTACACGAGGTAAAAATATATAAATTAAATAAAGTTATATTCGGCACTGCGTAAAAATAAAGTATTAGGTAACAAGAAGCTCAACCTTTTTGCGCATGGTGCCGGATGGAATTTTTTTTTAGTTATATAATTTTATATTTACAAAATTTAATATTAAAATAAATATTGTTCGCCATAAAATTGGATATCAGAAATATTGGTGCTGAAATATGCTTTCGTCACTAGACTTTTACCTCTTGTGGAGGTTTTTTTTTGTGGGTAACAGTGGACAACAACAACACAACACATATATATGGCAGCAGATATATATTTTAAATGCCGCAAGAATTATTATCCATATTAAATTAATTTAATTTTTTACAGTTTCGCTTATTTATAAGAGCTGCCATTAATCTAACTGAAGTATCTACCTTAAATAAATTAAGCCATTATTTGATTATGCCACCATCAAATCTAGGGCCTAGTCGCCTAAATCGAAAAATCGCCATGCTAGAAATAAAAAAAAAAAAAAAAACATTTTTCAACTCAAAAAACGGGGACTAAGTATTGATTTTAGAGCTATGGTTGCTTGTTTAAAACTTAAAACATCTTAGAATGGTCCATAGATTTTGATTTTTTTATCGGTGCATCCTAATGTACATACTGATATAATACAATTCAATACATCGGTATATCAACTTTTGTAAAATCTATATAACGTACACATTGTTTATTATTTTTTGCGTGACATATAGTAAATGTAACAAAATTGTTACAACTCTTAGTTAAAGATTTCCTGCATAAATTATTTTGCAGATCCATCAACCATCATAAACGAGATGAGTTAATTATCTGATGAACAATGCGGGCCAATATTTGTTATTGCTCTCATTATTGTACTGGATCCATAACAGATTCTTTGTATTTCTTGAAAATTTTACAATTTTTAGTTATAAAACTTTTGTTGTATGTGTGCGATATACTCATAAGGATTCACACACACACATACACACACACAAATATATATCTACTCACACTCATGCAAGTTATGCGGTCACTGGCTGCAAAAACAACAAGAGCAGAGGCATAAAAACGGAATGTAAAACAAATGGCCGCAGGCTGTGGATGCTGCTGATGAGATGCAAAGGGGTAAAAGGGCAAAGAACCACAAGCATTCACACACTCTCACTAACACATAGTCTTACACACGCACACACACACGACTTTACAAAGTGGCACATTGTGGCAAAGAGTTGTGTGTACTAACGTGGTTAGCAACAATTATTCGGGTTGTTCCAGTTTTTATCAACCTTACACTCGTATTACCACACTAAGTAAATCTCAAGCCATTTTAGCTGACTTTTTTACCGATTTGCTTTTTTTCTTTTTGCTTGTAAGGTTGTTAAGAAAATCAGGGAAGCCAGTTACTCACGGAATAAAAATTAGTTAAAAAGTATATTACACTAGGGAACAGTCATTTTGCGGCATGCAAGCTTAAAATCAATTCTGTGTAAGACTAGTGTACTGAATGCCTGAAAATGATTAGATTTGTCAAATTGGCACTCGTTTTTTTATATAAACACCATTAGCCATTGCGGTTAAAAAACCTTAATATTTAATTATACATTTATTTGGAGAGTTGACTTCTGCTTACAAAAATCGAGTCAACACTTTAAAGCCACGGCTGCAAAGGATTTCGGCTTAAACACCTTAATAAATATATCATTATCCTATGAAAAATATTTAAAAATAAAAATAAAACATTGTAAGAACGATATGGAAAACAAAATATATATATGATGTTTATCAAATAATAAAAAAGACAAACAACTTTTTCTGTAAGCTTTTCTGTTGTTACCCTTGGATGCCGCTCAACACGCCGAAGATTTGATGCCCTTGCACTGCATTACATTTTCGACTGATTATTTCTATTACAGCAATTTTATATAGTGATGCAGAAAATAATTATGGTTGACCTCGAAAATAAAAGACAAAAAAAAAAAGTGATTTGTGCTTTTATGGTCTCATACGTAGTTATGTAAAGGGTGTTTTTTTTAGAGGTTGGTTTTTCGAAGATAAAGCTGACATTTTTTTGTTAAGTCTGGAAACTATAATTTCATTTATGTTCAGTTTGGTTTGCCATTTTATCATGAACAGGTTGAGAAAAAAACAACGATTGCAAATTGTGCAAATTTATTTTGAAAATAATGGTTCAGTTCGCGAAGTTTACCGCAAGCTCCGTCCATTTTATGGTCGACAAAATCGTCCTTCAGAGCAATTAATTATGTTAAGCATGGATCGTTTTCGCGCTAAATTTACTCTATGTGATAATACGCATCCGCACCGAAGAAACAATTGCCGCTGATTGATCTCGATGCTGATTTTCATCGCAAAATTTTGTTCAGTGATGAGACTCATTTTTGGTTGAATGGATACGTCAACAAGCAAAATTGCCGTTGAGTCATTGGGCCATACTTCTTGAGAAATTATGCTGGAGAGTCAGTTACCGTTAATGGAAGCCGGTAAGGAGCCATGATAACCGACTATTTTGTTCCCGAATTGAAGTAGCTTGTCTACGCCAACAAACCATACACGTTAGGGGACTTGGAAGCCAACATTCGTCGCGTTATTGCCGACATACGGCCTCAAATGCTCGAAAAAGTGCTTGAAAATTGGACCTCTAGACTTGGCTATATCCGAGCCAGCCACGGCGTCCGGAAATCATATTTAAACATTAATGGCATAAAATTATCCTTACAATAAAGCCAAATCGATAGGCATTAAGACGATTTTCTTGTGTTTTATTTTAATTCGAAGTTCTATACCTCTAATAAAATTACCTTTTACTACCGGCCTCACTGGTAGTACATCAAGTCTACAACGTCCATATGCCGACTATTTTTGTTTTATTATCGGGGGGTGCCACAGAAATCGAAAACAACCGAAAACCAACCAAAAATCAACTTGAGGAGATTTTGGGTGACACAGACCCCTGTTCGAGATGATTTTAAAATCTCTATCATTTTGACCAAAGATTTGATCAATTTCACTAATATAAAGCTCATTATGCATAATATATGTTACGGTTTTAGTAAGGTCATTAAATTTCATAGCTATCTTTATGCACATATTTCAACATTACAATGGTTTTAATTCATGACTTTTAATTATACAAAATGTCTAGAAAATCTCTTGTGCATTATATCATTCACTTTTAACTCACAAAACTGTCCCGAGAAAGCGAGGTGCCACCTTTATACCTGGAGCTTTTGTTAACCCCACCTAAAAGCAGAGTTTGAGATAAGGGGATTTATCGCAATAAAAAAAGTCAGTAATAAGTAATAAGCAACACAAACGTTTTAGAGTATGTAACAGGAATTTCATTGTCGGGGTTTTAACTATACCCTTTTCAGCTTGCTTAAATTATAATTTTATTTTAATTTAATAACAATTTTAATCAAGTTAAATTTAATGTCTATGATAAAAACTAAAAATAAATAGAACACCTAGGGTTTTCCCATGCATCCTGACCAGTATTTTCAGGTTTGATTTTATGAAACCCATAACTCTTACTTCGACAAAGGGAAAATATAGTAAGAGGCTCAAACGTGTACGACATGCACGCCTTTTGCAAATTCCACACACGCACTTAGGAGACATTTGTTAGATGCACGTGAGTTGATGCAATCTGTACAACAGACACGTGAAAGAAAGGAAGAGGAGCGTAGGGAGCACATGTTTGCCTGTCAACCGCTTATAGAGCGTTTTTGTGCTCTGCGTTTAAAGTGAACATGCGTGGATAGTGCCGCACACTGGGCCCCGAGTCGAAAAGCAAGGTAAAAATAATGTTATTTTTTCAATAAAGTTCGGTTAATGGTATGCATCTGAGACTGAATGCTTCAAAGATTATGAATCCCAAGGGATTTTGATACCTGGTAAACATTATGGGTGATAGAGCCTCTAAACGTTGACCCAATTTTAAATGCTTGTGAAAGTGTGAAAATTTTTAACCAAATTTATTCAGACTATGTAAATAGTATTAATGCTCTTAATTTGAGGATTTTAAAGGGAGTACTAAATATAAGAGTTCGATTTTAAACTAACCGCTCCTAAGACAGCTATGTGATGCGTTGCGACATCTGAAGAAATTTTAAAAATCTGAACGATAGCGAAATAAGTACTTTCTAAAAAAAGGACAGACTGCCATAGTTAGATAGGCTCAGCTATCGGCCTGAACGAAAATCTATATGTATAACTTTTCGAATTTGCGACCCCTCAATTAACACGTGCCTAAAACTTAATACCTTCAGTAGTGAAGTGAAAGGCCCCACTGTATGTCACAGCTGAATAATTCCATTCCGGCAATTTGCAACAGTCCTCAATTCTTACCTCCCTTCCTCCATTCGTCCCCAGCATTTGTGTGTTTGCACATATTTCCACCTCAACTGTCGCCAGAGTTGCCATTAAGAAACTTGAGTAGCTTTTCGAAAATATAGAAAAAATTGGAAAACTGGCGAGAGGCCTTCATTTTCAAGTGTGCGACTGTTTGTTTGCTACTACGAGCAGAGTTAAAAATGCTTCAGTCGAAGTTGCAAAAGTAATCAAATTAGGACTTTCCACTACTTTAACTTCAACAAGGGACAAATCACTATCACTGCGGACAGCAGTTCACGCTAGTGACGAAACCAGCACGAAGGGTGCTAAAGGCGAGTAGCAATATGAACGACTAATATGGAAAATTTGCTACGACTTTCCGATCAGATCGAGCTGTACCTATCGAAAGGTTAAGTTCTAACTAACAAATTGGCATACTAAAACATTTGCTAACTCACCTGGGTCATGAGATCAAATGGTGTAAGTGGGAGGCGCAAAATAAGGATGATTCCTGCTAATAAGGCCGTTGGGGCGTTTTTTAAAATTTTTGTTTTTTTTTTTAATTTCGATCAAAAATACTCGTCGATTGATCACCTAAATCCGACAACTGGATCAAAAGATATATAAATTTTAAATTTTTAGTGACCTTCTCAAAATGAGATGAAAAGAGAGATGTCTGTTTGTTTGTATCAAAGCGCTAAATAACCTTAGATTTGATGATGGGGATTTATTCGTCTTTAAAAAATTAGAAATGTTTGTTCTACAAGACTTTGAAAAAATCACTAGTTTTTTATTCGGACCTTTACAAAAAAATTCTGATATTTTCAAAAAAATCACGAGGTTACCGTTTAGGTTCGAAAGTTTATAGTAGATGCCCCAAAATTTCTGATATCCAATTTAATATGTATATAAATTACATAAAAATTATAACCATAAATAAAAATAGATTTGAGTAAAAAGAATTTCGACATTAAATAAAAATCAAGTGGGAAAGGCTATAGTGGAGATCCCGACCATAGGATACCCGTTACTTATTTCAATATATATTAAAGTACTTTTAAGAAATTACTACATAATAAAAGCTACTGCATACTTTTAGGTGATTGTATTGAAAAAATGTCTTTATTAATAACTTTGGTTAGCTATTACTCCCGTTCTACTTGTCCGATCTTGCTGCGGTTAAGTGAGATTATAGATAATATTATGAGATAACGTTATATACCATAAAAACTGTACTATCCTAAAAACTGTGGGTGTGGTGGTTTTTCGCGATTTGTATAAAAAATTTAAAACAAATTTGACCTGCTCCAACGCATTTGGAGCCTGTGGGTGAAAGTTTGGTATTTCTATCTCTTATAGTCTCTGAGATGTAGGCGCTCACACAGACGGACAGACGGACGGACGGACAGACACACATGGCTAAATCGACTCGGCTATTGATGCTGATCAAGAATATATATACTTTATGGGGTCGGAGATGCCCCCTTTTCCCTGTTACATACATTCCAACGAACACAATATACCCTTTTACTTATTTTTTAAGTAACGAGTATAATAAAAATAGGTCTCACTTCCACACAGATTCAAATAATTATAAATATACTATATCATTTGAGTATTCTTTTTTGTCTTTTTAACTGTTGCTTCATGCACTCTCTTTTATTTTACAAATTTATAGTAGTTTTTAAGGGTGTTGACCAAGTGGCTAGTGTTATTTCCGCTGTTAGTTAATCCGACGAGCGTTGTATCCGGAATTCACAGTTACTGATTTGCCGTAGATTTCAACCCCAATAGGTATGATTTGCAGATTTAATACCTGTAGATTAGTGTTTTCTGCATTTAATTAATTAAAAATAATCAGGGCAATGACGAAAATTTTACAGATCACTCTATCAAAAGCAGATATTTTGTGCGCTGATTCAGGATTGAGGCAATTGATTACACGTACAATCAAATTATCCAGAGAGTAAATGGGAAACTCTTAAAGCAATCGAGTTGAAATTCAAGTACACTAAGGTGGGACTAGGGACCATGGGGACACGCATTGTATAATTCATATGCAGTCTTTTTACAGAAAGTAAGCCACCCATAAGAAAGTAGCACATAGTTGGGCACTAGAAGTTGGTACGAGTGTCTGTATCTTTTACTAGTTTTATGTGTTCGTATATGTATATTTCGCTTAATTTCATCACAGGAGGGTGGTGAATCAAGGGAAATACATTGAAACTAACCGGATAATGTGGGCATAGTCACACAATGACACTGCCATAAGCTAAATTGCCAGCCACTACTTTCCACAATGCCTGGCATTCTTCGTCAGGCATCAGATGCAAAACATTTTCTATTTCCACAACTTTTAGTATAATTAATTCAAATGTTTTCATAAACCAAAGTACAGGCAACATGCCCAGGCAATGGACGCATCTGCAAAAATCGTTTACGTCTTTAGCAATGCAACCTCATTTTGTCGGCCTGTTTGGGATTGTCTTTTCATGGTGAAAACACAGCCGTAGGCTCCTTAACCAAGACACAGCTCCAGTAACCTGAGTTTAACACAAAATTAATGGCTTGTTGGACAGGTTTGGCTTTAGTCGAAGAGTATCCTTTGTTTGCAACTTTTTCCTTTTGAGGCTTTCTGATTTACGGCCAGTTCTGATTACACATTTTAACGGCCAAGCAAATAGCAACAACAATACCTACAATTAAAAGGCAACTTGAAATGGTCAATGTAGGCAAACAAAGCATATATTTGTAGCTGTTGATAAGCCATTGATCTTCGAGCTACTCTCAGTGCTCTCTATGCTCATTCCAATATCTACATATAGTATACCTATTTCAGTTCCGTATCCTATTGCGTATAGGTAATCTCAATCGAGTTTCTTATTAGTATGCAACGATAGTTGTTCTGGCCTGTGGGTATATCGACGGGCTAAAGTAATTGAAAGGGACATAGGCATAATATAAATTAATTTACGACCTTCGCACGCGCATCGACTAAAACGATAGAGCTTTGAGGAAATGCCTGGAACACGACAAGGGAGCAGCGGAAATATAAATTGCTAAAGCGGTAACTTCTAGATTAAGATTCTTTGCCGTCTTCTTGAATACTTATTTTAGTCTTAGGAAAGAGTAATATTATGAATGTTCCTAATTCTCATCAGATTGTATCTGGAATTGGTGTAGCACAGTACTTGCAAGGCTCATTTCTTTGTAAGCTTTGGGAATTACTTTGAAAGTAT
The DNA here is from genome assembly GCF_004354385.1 of Drosophila innubila. NCBI lineage: Eukaryota > Metazoa > Arthropoda > Insecta > Diptera > Drosophilidae > Drosophila > Drosophila innubila. The sequence continues at coordinate 29,714,895 of NC_047626.1, forward strand.
ACTTGACAGCGACCATGCCATACCTGTTATTAGAATTTATATAAATAACATAAAGAAACTAGGGTGCTCCACCCCCTATAGGAATACTTTCTATGAAATAGGCTAAGACTGCAAAAAAATTTAAGAAATATTTTGTCTACCCAATTGTCGGCGCAGTACACAACCTGTGAGATTGGTTTATATATCTCAAGTAACAACAACATTTTTCATACACTCAGAAAAAAAATCAAGATTTCCGCACTTAAACAGGCGATTTTCAAGTACAAACAATCTCAAAGGCGGTCTCACTTCGATTACTAAAACTGAGAACAAAAATCTTGTTTCATGTTCGGTTTTCGCAAGTCCGGAAATCTTAAAATGAAATTTGTCCGCTATACTTTAAGTACGTTTTGGGATTAATTCAAGTATGTAAGAGTAAGATACATACTTGTGTAAGTACACAAAAATTTTGAACTAATCCCAAAATGTACTTGTTTCTAGTACAAAACATTGTCCTATTTAATTTCATTTAATCTTAAAGCGTAAATTATTATGTACACCAACATTAAGCAAAATAACATAATGAGATGACATTTAATAATGGTATATTTTGTTGGTTAGCGACCTTTCAAAAGGGTATTTTTTTTATGAAGTTTGTTTTTCGAGTAGAGATAGAGCTGACATTTTCATTCAAATTTTTAGCAGAATGACAATCTTCGTAATTTATTTTTATATTAATTTATATTTTTATTTAAAATTTTTATATTAAACTTAATTTTGTTCGTTACAAAATTGGATATCAGAAATTTTGGGTCTAGAAATTGCTTTCGTCACTAGACTTTTACCTCTTGTAGAGGTCGATTTTGTGGGATATCAGAAATTTTTGCAATTGCTTTTGACATTGTAACTTTAATATTAATGAAGGCAGATAGTAAAATATATTTATTGAGTTGTTGAAAGTCTTTCATATTTAAAACAAATTTTTCTTTAACTATAAAGAAAACTATGGAGCTTCGCGCCCTGCTCCCTTTGCTCGCGTTGCTACAGTCGAGCATACTCGACTGTCGGAGACCCCGTACTTACTATGGAAAAAAAGTTTTTCATGCTAAGACTTGGATTTTTGCCCGATTGGTCCTATGACAGCTATATGATAAAGTGGTCCGATTTGAATCAACTTTGGACAGGATATATAAATCCAAGTTATATGCTTATTGTATCAGTTTGATTACGATATTTCATAAAACAAAAAAGTTTTTTATACTAAAACGTGATTTTCGACCGATAGAAAAGTGTCTAAATTCAGTTTACAGTTAAAATTTATGAGTCATATAGCAAAAAACGCAAAATTGTACGTACTAAATCATGTAAATTTTCACTAAAAATCGTTTGAGCCGTTTTGTCAGATATCACCAAAATATTAGCTAAAAACCCGTATTTCACCTGTAAAATGTTACCTGAGTACTTTAGAAAAAAAGTTTAAAGTTACGCCTAACAGCCCTCAAAAACAGATTTCAATACCGTTTTTCCGCTAAACTAGGGGTTTATTCAAAAAGTCGTAGAACAAACATTTCTAGATTTTGGAAAAGAAATAAATCGCCATCATTACATCTAAGGTTGTTTAGCGCTTTTGATAGCAACTTTTAAAAAATAAAAAATTGTACCAAAAGGCTCCAACGGCCCCATAAGCTGCAATCATTTAAATTTTCCCCCTCCCACTTAAACCCCCTTATCACATGAACCAGGACGGTCGTAGCAAATTTTCCATATAAGTTGTATATATTGCTAGTCGCCTTTTGCACCTTTCGTACTGCTTGCGTCACTAGCGCGGACTGCCGTCCGCAGTGATAACAGATATAAAAATTAAAGAATAATAATTAAAAATAAAAATAGTTCGGCATGTGGCACATTGCGCAAAAAGCCCACATTTCTTTTACCTAAAAAAAACTTTTTTGGGCAGTGCCGATTGCCGAACTATTTTTACTTTTAATTATGAATATAATATTTATATAATTTTCATATTTTATTTTTTATTGTTCGTCACATAATTGGATATCAGAAATTTTGGGGCATCTAGCCTTTCGTCACTAGACTTTTACCTCGTGAAGAGGTTTTTTTTTTTGGATCAATCATTTAACTGAATTTTGATTAAACTATAAAATTTATATTTATTAAACGAAAACCATAAATTAATTATTATTTAATCCTAAAAAATTATAATTTTAATATATATTATCTACAGTGTGTCTCTAGCGAGATGAAATGGGATTCGAATCATTCGTTCACTAGGGATTAGTTCAATAGGTCTTAGTCCGAACGATTCGTTACAACTTTACACGGAAATAAAAAAAATCATAATTTTGTATTATTTTTATTAAGTTATAATTGATAATTAGTTTTTTTTTTAGTAGTTATCACTTCTCGCACGGATAGCCTTACTAGAGACTAATTTGTAGTTCTCATGACAGGTACGCTAATTTCCTTAGGCCTTATTATACAATACTAAGAATGGAATCTGTGACAATTGGCTGATTCCGACATATGTACTGAGTGCAACAAATAGACCTGTTCCAAATATACTTCTATCGTGATGAAAAGCGATACATACGGAGAGACGGACATGGCAATATTGATTCTACTCGACATTTTATTTATAAATTACAAATCAAGAATATATATGTACTTTAAAGTATCTGCCGCGCCTTTTTCAACGTGTTATATATTTCGTAACAAAATTATTACACAATTTGCAAAGGGCATGAAAAAGGTTTGCTGTCTCTAATGAGATGAACAGGTCGTTGAGCAAAATCAAAAAAAAACAAAATGAAAATGAAATTGAAGTTGACCGAGTGTTATAAAATCATCAACAACAATAACGACAACTATGGCATAAGGTTACAACAACAGCTTCAAAACTAGAGCACCAGACAGCTAAGGGCATCCCCAGTCCCAGTGCCAATTCCAACCCCAGTCCCAGTCCGAGTCCCAAGCCCAGACACAGTTCCTACCCCAAATCCAATCGCAGTTCCACACAACGTGATGCTGACAATGTACGAGGTCCATGGGCGCTGACAGCTCTGACAGCACTAACTCTGACTGCCCATGACGTCGAAGATGATGACGATAGTGAATGTGATGACGATGTTGATTATGATGCTCTTGTTACTGTGGCTGTACAAGAAGCTGTGGACGAGTGTTAGCACCATGCTCAGTATTCGACTCCGACAATTTGAATGATGCAAAACTCTCGTCGTTGTTGTTGTTGTTGTTGTCGCCGATGAGTTTTATTGCCGCTGGCTCGCAAATTTTGTCGGCAATGGCTCCTCAAAACGAAAACATGAAACCAAATTAAGTTGAACAAGCGACGTAATCGGAAACACAGACGATGCACAGTGGTCATCTTCGTCTTTTAGCTGGGACTATTTTTTTTGAAATTTTTTGTCTTATCGATAGCTGAATGATGAATAGTTTTTGGCTTAATATTGACAGCTATTAAAGTATTTACAAGTGAATTTTCTTGCTTTTGTTATTTTTTTTTTTTAGTATAATAAAATAAACTTTATGAATAAAGGCCGCATGTATTTTGAAAAAACCATTAATTAATCCAAGCAAAAATGACCAAAAGGAACCACTGTGCGACGATGGCATCAAGACTAAAGATAGAGACGGAACGCATACAGACCCGGAGGCTAATGGCGGTGGACTTTAATTCTTGGTAATTATCGCCCCCAACATACATACTCTTTTATGCCCATATGGCCTGGGTCCAAGTTCCAAGTCGAACTGCACCTCTGACGAGTTCAACTTAAACGCGTTTTACTACATGCCGACAATGTTTAATGTCTACCCATCAACCCTATTCGTGTGGAGGAGGTGATCAACGTGATCAAATTTGTCACACCACTCTGAGGGCTCTGTTGTTGACCTAATGGATCAAGTGACCGTCTTTTCCGAGCATCAGTTTGGTGTTAGAAGAGGGCATGCCACAGTGGAGCAAGTTCACAGGGTGGTGAGCCACATTCTAAAGGCATTTCATGATAAGGACTACTGCTATGGTGTCTTCTTTGATCGGGTGTGGCTTAAAGGGCTGTTGTTTAAAATCAAGAAGTGCCTCCTGTTTCCCTACTTTAACTTGCTACGCACTTATCTTTTGGAGTGAAAGTTTAATGAAAAAGTAAGAGCAGCATTCTCATCTCCCCGCATTATGAAGGCTGGCGTCCACCAAGTTAGTGTACTGGCCCCCTTTTTTTACAATTTGTACGCAGCGGACATACCTATACCCGATGACCTCGCTGATATTGCCGTTCCCAGAAAATTTGTATAGCCACTTTCGCAGATGACCTGGCGGTTTTACACTAGTCTAATTGTGAGTATGAGGCTGCGGACGGGGCACAAGAATATATTCACCTGCTCAGAAAAAAATGCCATCCTAAAATTAGATTCGACCGTACTTGAATTTATACCGTTTCGTTCTTAAAATTTTAAGATTTGCTGTGTACTAAAAATCTTGAAATAAGTATGAATCGATCTTAATTTTAGAATTCTGACTTCACATTTCTATGGCAGCTATCCGAAATAATAGTCCGATTTTATCCAAACTTAGTCAGAATATATAAGACCATAGAAAATATATAATCCGTGAGTCTCGAAAAGATACCTTTAGAAACAACTGAGTTATTGTACTAAACTAGTTTAAGATTTTTTTGTACTTAAAAAAGGTTTTTTCAAAATTGAAAGGAAGTTAAAAATTAGATCGTTTCGTACTAAAAACAAGTACGTTTTGGGATATTTCTTCTTCATTGTCGCACCTTAGAATTCTCAAGTGGTTCTAGCGACGCAAATATGACGTTAAGCTTGGATCGCTGGTAAATTCAGCACCTATTTCGAAAGGTCGCTAACCAAAAATATACACCATTATTAAATGGTATTTAATTTAAGTATTTTTAATAATTTTAGTACACACACTAGTGTATGTTCATTTTGGGCTTAGCTCAAGATTTTTGTGTACTTAAAGTAGTATGTTTTAAATTTTTTTTAGACTTGAATTAAACCCAAAACGTATTTAAAGTATCCCACAAAAATCGAATTTTAAGATTTCCGTACTTGCAAAAACCGAACTTGAAATACGATTTTTGTGCTCAACTTTAGAAATTCCGAATTTAGACAGCTTTTGAGATCGTTTGTACTTAAAAATGGCCTGTTTAAGTACGGAAATCTTGATTTTTTTTCTGAGTGTATATACCTTTTATTTGAAAAAATGTTATTCTATATTATAATTTTAGTAAAAACAAATTTAATTGAATTAGATTTAGCTAATTCTAAATGAAGGTAATATTTAAAATACATATTTATATTAAAAAAATAGAATCACAATAACTAATTGTTGAAATATTTTCGGAATTCTCGATTCGTAGTCGATGCGCTATAGAACAACACTGGATGTCATTGCGTTGGTTGATGTATTTTAATAATTTTTGCATAGTGGGACCAAATAAGCTTACGTATTAAGTATTTAAGTTTAAAACATAATAGCTAAAGGAGAAAGACTTTTAAAGCCAATGCTTGAGTCAAGTAGACAAGCTTTAAATTCTAAACGAGATTTGAGATTTCCGTGCAGACACAGAATGAATGAATTGATTTCGTACTTGAAACTCCGCGCCGCACGGGAACAACCGCCCCCGGCGATAAGATATTAGGGGCGCCGAAAATATGAAATTTGGAAATATTTCAAAAAGAGTTTGAACTTGAGCTTGAAGTTAAATTAATCAGACAACGAAAAGTGCGAAAACAATTTTAATATGTGGATGCAGATGATAGCAAAAACATACCAGAAATTGGTACATTTCGAATTTCATTTTTAGAATCAATCGACCCCATCATTTAGCAACTAAAATTGAGATTGGAGGCCATTCTTAATGGTTCTGAGGATTTGAATTATTAAACAGGCTTTAACACTAAATCCAAATTGGACAGTGAACTTGAAAAGCATACAATGAATTTGACAACGATTTTTTCACGATTCTTAGCAGATCGTTCATTTAGAAAACTTCAAATAAATTTGAGCCACTTACGATCATCAATTGGACAAGAGAGACTAAGCAGTCTCCGTTTGCCATCAATCGAATATCTCCAAATATGGTTAAATTTTTTTATGATTTTGCTTTCATAAAAGCTAACAAAATAAGTTTTAATTTGGGGGACCTTAAATCAATTTTACATTTTTAGAAAGAACAAACCATTATAAAGCAAAGTTAAAAATTCTTAATCTTAGCATGTATTTGTAGGGTATGTATTCAGGATGTTATTGTTAAATTCAGACAATATGCGGTGCTACAGTCGAGCATACTCGACTGTCGGACACCCTACTGAATTGCATCAAGATAGGACCAGTAAAACGGTAGTTATGACGATTTAATGTTTTCAAAGTAATACAAGTAATTTCTTTAAAGTACTTTTATATATATTGAAGTAAGTAACGGGATCTCGACTAGTTTTTTTTTGTGTGTGGGCATGTTGTATTCCGTTATTAACATTATTTGATTACTACCAAAGTTTGGTTCTTAAGCAATTCCAACTACTTATGGTAGTTTGAATTTAAAATTTAAAATTAAGGTTTTACAAACACTTTTTTAAGAAAACTGAACCACGGCTTTGAGAGCAGGTTTCTGTTGAACCGACATTTATTCAAGTCATGCAGATTTGCTCCCTCGCCGCCAGGTGGCGTGGCAGTGGGAATGTGTGTCATGACCTTCCTGACAGCCGCCACCAGCTGCAAATTGTAATTTCTAATTTTAGAGACGTTGTCGTCGCTGTCGACGTTGCTGCCACTGTTGGCATTGTTGCTGAGGCAGCCGCAAAACGGGGCAAGGCATTTATTAAAATCGCATTTCAGTCTTAGGGCTTGCAGATATTCACGGGCTGTCGAATGTCGACTGCTGCTTTTTCTTGGTTTGCTCGATGTGCATTTTAAAATTGCAATTCATTTCCTTAATGTTGGCAATTTGGGTCAAAACTAATTAGATGTTAGAAGGGACTTTAATCACCAACAGCTGCTAATCGATGGTCATTTACGGGTTAACTCTGCTCATAAATTTGGCACAGAAAAAAAAAAACACTTCACGCAAACATGAAGCATTTTTTACGGCAATTTGCAGTTGTCACGTTTTTGCACCTTGCGCACTTAATTACTTAATTGGCTATTAGCTAATTGGTGACAGACGCGCCACAAGTCGTGCCCCTTACAAGCTGTTGCTCAGCCAAACAGTCGAAGCCTTAAGCTGCAGCCAAGGAGATGTAAAGAGGCAGTTGCAAAAGACGTTTACCACGGCTTAATTAACAGGCTAAACGCAGCTTTGTGGCCAAATGGCAATATTTTCATATCCTTTGAATATGTTTCGACTGCAACATGCAGGTTGCATGTTACCTTTTTTTTCAATACACAATGTTGATCTTTTGTTACGTATACGACACCTTGTCGCTTACTTTATTATGCCAATCATTAATATAACCTTTAAACATATATGTATTTGACTTGCATATAATTTCAGGTATATAAGCATTAAATTAAAGTACAATACGAGTTTAAGACAATCTTTCCCAAGTAGTCTGCAGCTTTTTAATTCCAATGCAGTTTCAAAAATTAAATAAATTATATAAGAGGAATTATAAGACTTAATTCGAGCTGCATATTATTCATCATGTTTAATATTGATTAACTAATTCACAAAATGAGAATTCTGATTGAAACTAAGAAATTTGAGCTGCAGTCATTGAATGAAGCCGAAATAATTTAATTAAAAACTTGTTATTAATTGCAATCCAGTTGAGATATGAAGGTCCTTCAATATCTTTGCATTCCTTAACATAATAATAATAATGATAATAAATAATTACAGTGTTAAATTTCTCAATTTGTCGGAGAACAATTCTTGAAAACTCACTTAATGAATATGAAAAAAAAAATGGAACTTTTATGAAGAATTATGTCAGCTAGTTATATAATTAAATTACATTTCGATATTTACTTATGGGCGTTTAAAATCATTTACTCATGTACTGACTGCACATGTTGGCATTGCGTAGCATTGTAATGAGATACATTCCTCTTGTCAGTTAATGTGGCGCCTAACCACAATTAATTTATCGCTTGTGTCGCAACTTGTAACATACCATGCTGTGGCATTAACTGGAACAAGGATAGGAATAGTACATATTGGCAAGAAAGGAATTGTCAAAGTGACTCTGAGTTGTTATCGTGATGTTTTTGTCAGACCAATCGCCATTGCCTTTTAAATCAACCTGTCTTCTGCCGCTCGACTCTTTACTCTAGGCAGTGTTGGGTGGCTTTTGAAGTGCTTTCGACGAACTCATTTGCATAAAAATGTCGACGAAAAATGAAACAGAGGTTTGTTTGTTAAAAATAATAGGTGGAAAATTCGATGAGAATGAATAACTATAGGAACTATCGTTCTTATTTTTCAAAGTTGTCCACGCATTACAAAACGTTTTCTTCTCGTCCCATTCAATTATTTCTGAGTTTTAACCAATAAAACATATTAAGCAATGAAGAACGCATTAGTCCAGTTCACGACTTTTTTAAACCAGTTAATTAATTTTAGGATATATTACAATTCTTAGAGTAAATTAAATTTTGCATAAGTACCTAAATCAGTGAACTCAAGTGCAGAGTGACGGATTATTGAAGTAACGAGAGAGGAGCTTTAACTTAAGGGCCTCGCTGAATCGTTCTATACTTTATAATGGATCGCTTTCAATTAACAGGCGTCTATCAGCAAGAAGCAAGAAAAGCAGGAAGTAGAAAGAAGGAAGCAGGAAGCTGCAACCAGAGATAGACGCATAAATCAATGCAGCATCGTTTGCTGCCACCAATCCAACCCGATATGAGTTTTTTTTCCTCTTTTCACTGTCGTTGAGTTAATTAAGTTCACAGATAGTCGCACCTTCAACTTAATTAAACGCCAATTAGCTGACATCTAAAACTAACAGCAAATCCACAATACTCCTCCCAACGTTCCCTCCCCCAGCATCAACAACGAATACCATAAACAATAATCCGAGCAACAAAGTGTGTGTGGACAGCAGGATTGGTGATAGCTAATTAGCTCGCCAAGCTTCACTATCATCAAACAGTTGCTCAATAGTGTGTCCTGGCCATATATTGAATATTTGCTTGTATTGGTGACTCTTTGTCAAATAAAATTCTTTCTTCCTTTGAACGCGCTTTTGTCATATGTGTGCTCCATGTGACATGTGTATGTTTATGTATGTGTATCTGTATCTGTATCTGTAGGTCTGTTACTATTCGCACATACAAATTTCCGGACCATTGATTGCGACAATTCCCTGAACAAAAGCCAGCAAAGTGTCAACTTTTGGAATTGATAGTTACAGATACCAAAACACATTTAGATACAGAAACTTTGTAAAAGACAACTTTGATTTCATCATAATACACAACATCCAAGCAAAGTATTTAAAGAAAGCTTAAAAGTGATGAAACTTTCAGGCTTGCTCTGAATTTCACTTTGGCAACAATTTCACAGCAATAAGAAAAATCGTTTAACGAATACAATATATTTCCTTCTATCCAAAAGGGATTCCGTATTTCTCTTAATTCGATGGTATTGATGATTTTAGCAAACGAGGAATCAGAAATATCGTTATTTATTTATTAATTAGTTTTATTATTATTATTTTATTATTAAGTTAAAATTTGAAAATGAATACTAATAAATTTAGTTAATTATTTTGTAGGTGTGTAGAAAGGGTTCTGCCCCGAATTGTACTCAAACACGCCTTACTTCATTTCCTGTGATATTGATTGCATTCATTTCAATAGTATATCTATAGCTAGTAAAGAATTGCGAAAATTCGACCTGGTAATTGTTTTACTTGAGTAAGTATATATTTTAATCGATTACTTCACCTTTTGCCATTAATAAAAAAAAAATTACGCGAAGATTTGAGAAAAAATTTGACTTTCGCAATTCTGGATTACATATATGTAAATCAGTGGTGTCCAAAGAAGGCTAAAAAGTACTTTATCCTATCACATGTGCTACAAAAAAGTATTTTATAGCCTACTTTGGACACCACTGATGTAAATACATAAAAATAAAAAAAGCACTAAAATTATTTGTTTATTTTTTAACTTTGATGGAATATAACTAACAATGGACTTATTTGGACTTCATCCCACTACTCTGGAGTCTTTAGTAATCTATTCTCTAATTAAATTACCCCGGTCCTCCATGCGTCCATCTGCGTCTACGGAAGTTAAACGGCAAAAAGTGATGAAACCTCGCATTAAAAAGGTGATAAAAGAGGAAGAGCGCAGTGCGAGATTTTTCCCAAAAAAATTATTGTTTTGTAAGTAGTGTAATAAATCTTTTTTAAATACTAAGCAATGTTGTATTAAATATAAAAAAGGTTAAAATGTATATTTCGAACAAGAAAAAATAGATTTTTTTTAAATCTTACATGTAAAATATGCACAGAAAGTATTTTTCTTCTTTGACCGACAAGCCTGAGTCACCCAGTAGGCCAATCACCGTGTGTAAGCTGTCATTTTAAAGCCTAAGAAGTTTATGATCAAATCAAATTTTTAAAATATCTTCACTGGTTCAAAAGAAATGTTTTTGCAACGCAAAGTGAGAAATGGTCCCACTGTGCGTCAGTCACAGATAGGAATAGGATACTTCCTATTTTCCTTCCCCCAATTTCTTGCGTCGGTCAACTCAAGCCATTGAAATGCATGCATAAAATAATAAATTGTGCCCAGAATTGAGCGTCGCTGAAAAAAGTTTAGGAAAATAAATACACACTCAGCCAAAGGAGCAAAGCATTCGCATGATGCCGAGAACTTTTAAGGTGACCTCCGCTAGGAGAATGCGACAAATTTTCTACCTAGCTCTCGCTCTTCTTTAAGCTTTCTTGGCTAATATAATTAAATTCATGATGGATATTTCACAAAGCCGAATTATATTATTAATGGAGCCAAACTGTTATAAGAATGTACGCAATTGGGTTAAGGGTTTACCTTCAACATGGTTCTGATTGTGCTTCCTCAAATGCTTTTTGTTTAGTCCCATGGCTTACATTTATTTAATAACTATCATTACCTTATTCTAGCTATTGTTATCAGCTTGCTAAAACGGGCTGCCTAACACAGGGAAAGATATGAGTTGGGAAAAATATTTGACTTATTCTGCATCAGCTGGTTAAAGCTCGCAGTATAGCATAAATCGCCTTGGTTCAACGCCTTCCACTTGCTGACCTAGACAACTATTTGGGTTGGCTTTAAATTGCGGATTCTCGGGATGGGGCTTTAGCTTTAGCTTGAGTTTTACTTTCTGTTTCAGTTTGAGTTTGAGTTTGGGTTTGAATTAAGTCAAGCCGAGTTGAGTTGACTTCACTTTCGAGTTGGGTCGCATTTATCAAACGCTGAAATGTCCAACACAACAATATTTGGGACTTTAAGGTCGACGTCATTGACAACGGAGCGTAAAATCGCATTTTGGCCAGTCGCTTCCTGTTGATCAAAAACGATGGAGGGACTTTGGAGCCGGGGAACAGCGCACACTGGGGCAGGCGGCCGATATGCGTGGCAAAAATCATTTTTTTGACGAAAGCGTTTGTAAAAAGTAATAAAAGCATCCGATAGAGAAATCTCCAGAGATTACAAATCCAAAAGATTTTTGAAATCAGTTAAAAATTGTGGGCGTGACAGCCTCTCAAAGTTGACCCTTATTTCAGTGCGCGCACAAATGTGGATTTTTCCTAAAATGCAAACTTTAAAACTGATTTGATGACAAGTTATATGACAGATCTTTATGTTTTGGTTTCATCTGAAAAGTACATTCATTTTAATTAAATGCCGTAGAATTTTGTTTCTTCACTTGTTGACCTTTCATTCCAGCGATGTTTAAAAAAAGCACTAAAATTAGGCTATTTTTTGACTTTGATGGAATAGAAAAAATTGGACTCGAAGGACTCGATCCCACTACCACAGGAGTCTTCGTTAATCAATTCTCTAACGAAATAACCCGGTCTTTCATGCGTCCAGCTGCGTCTGGGAGAGTTATAGGACGAAAACTGATGCAACCTCACAATAAAATGGTGTTAGAAGAGGAAGAGCGCAGTACAATTTCATACGTTTTCGTTATGCGAGGCATCATACAAGATTTATCAAAAAAACAAAATTTTTTTTTTTTTTAAATAAACGTAATTAAACTTTTTTTTATATTAAACGATGCTGTTTAAAGAATAAAAAAGATTGAAATTTATATTTCGAACAAAAAATAAATAATTTTTTTTTTTAAATTTACATGTAAAATATGCACTGAAAATATTTTTCAACTTTGACCGAAAGCCCTGAATCAACCATTAGGCCTATTACGCAGTGAAAACACTCATTTTAAAGCTTATAAAGTTTTCTATCAAATGCTTTTTAAATTTTGAAAATATCTTCACCGGTTCAAAAGATATGATTTTTGCAACGCAAAATGAGGATCTGCCCCACTGTGCAGCGTTTGTTGAACGTTTGCATATTACACAAACTTGGCCTAAATGCCAGCTCATTTTAAATTAATTACAGACAGTGCTCCAGTAACTTTAATGAATTATTTGAATATATTGATTTTCCTTGCTTACACAACCCCCTTTGCCCTTTCAACCCCCGCAGCTTGACGTATACACGTATACACACAAGGTAAACAGGCTAACCGCTTATATCATGATACATTGTTCGTATCTCCGTAAGTTTGTGTTGAAGTGTGTGTGTATTTGTGCGATTGTTTTTTTGTGAATGTGTGTGCTTACATTGTTTGTCTTAGTCTCAGTTTTTGGGCTAATCTCTAGTCGCATACCTACTAATATCCATTGGTATTCGAAACTAATGACAGATATAACAGAGCTTTGGAGGCTTGGCGACCGCAAAGCGAGTCAACAACACAGAAGACCATGAAAGCAAAGAGAGAAAAAGATAAAGAGAAGGTGAGATGAAGATAGAGAGAAACAAAGGGAGGAAGAGAGAGAAAGAGAGTGGGAGAGATAGAGAACAAGAACAAATGTAGCCTTACAGTTTGCGCCATGACCATAATACTGATAACGGATTTAGACTTTTGAGACGGCTTAGCATTCCAAAGGCAATTAACTTCGAATTATGAATAAGGTGATTTAACGATATACTACACCAGTGGTCGGCACCAACACACTCATATGTTTCATTGCGTTAGTGTGCGAATTAACAGAATACTTACAGACGTCAAGCATGTGACGTTTGCTGCGGATTCATTTTCCGTTCGCTAAGCCAAACTCCTTATAAAAAAAACAGAAGCGGAACGCAAAATAAATTATCTCGCTTCAGTTCCGCTGGTTCGGTACTCACAAAAGGCATGAAAAAAGAGTTGCCAGATAATGTGTGGCGGTTTTTAACACTATAGGCAACAGCTGATATTTCTCTGTTGAGTCACCTATTATATGTCGTGTTCAAAATTTGGACAGCCATTAGAGAAATGTCAGCTGTTTGTTGTGAAAACAAGAGATAGTACATTGGCTTAATTTAAAGCCTCCGTTCATCTTTCTCTTTTTTTGCCAACAATCCCGTTTTCATATCTTAAAAACTTTTCTTATTATTTATTTTTCAATTGTAGCGCTTCTTAAAATGTAAGCAAACCACAGCTGACGCCCCAATGTGACCACTCAACATTTGGTTACTTTTTGGTGTTGCAACGGTCATACTAGTTTGCGACGCTAGGCGTCCAAATTTTTAACACTGTTTTTTCGCTCCTCACAAACTTTAGTGAGTACCTCCCTTTAACAGCAAAATGTCGTAGCAGCGACAGAGAAAATCCCTATGTACGGTGAACCGGCCGTGCCGACCACTGTACTACACTTCAATCCTGTGGCCATCTACATCAGAATGTGACGCTGACAGGTTTGCAAATGTATTCACATTTGTTATTTCGCATTCGCAATTGCCTGTGTATCCATTTTCATCTTTTTTTCCATCTCAATCTTAATCTGCATCTTTAAGAGTATATACGGTCTATACAGAATCTCTCGTTTATATAGGTGCTTTGTCCACTGCGCATTGCACAGCTCTATTGAGACAGGGCCCCATGTAAATTATTTAAACTGCAAAGTTGTGAGGCACACGGAGAGGATTCTGGTGAATGATAAGCCGCTGCAGGTTTAGGTTCAAGTTCAGGACCCGGCACGTGCCTAGTGGCCCAGCCAGGTGCGAGTATACCGAATGATTAAACGTGTTTATGAGCGCGAAGTGTGGCGCGTGGCCAAGTCAAACAGCTTTCAATCCTATTCCTTCTTGATAGCTAATAGTGGGCCAAGGGGAGACAAGGGCAAGTTTTGCCATGGCGCATTAATATGCATAAAGCACTAGGTGGTATCACATGAATTAGTTATGGGGTTTATAACCGGCGTATTGCCAAACTCTACCAAGTTGGGCAACAGCAGCGACCAACGTCATAAAAACCTTAATCTAATTAAACTAAGGCTGACAAACAAAACCAAAATATTAAACAAATCAAAGAACGGATTAAAGCAGCTCAAAAAACAGCCACACCTTGTCAACTCTCTAATTAAAAACTAGGGGTCCGCCCCCTTCTCGCTTCGCTCGCGGTGCTACAGCTACACGTAGTTAAAATTAAAGAATTCCTAGTATACTTGACTTTAGGATACCCTGAGTCCAGACACTTAGATGCTATTCGGCACACCGAAAACCTAAGGTCCTTGCGAACACCCGAAGCTTCATTTCTTCATTCGCTGAATTTCGCAGAATACAACGCGTCGCGTTGTGTGACAATCGCAGAAGACAAGAAAACGCATATGAAGAATGCAAATAACTTTTGTAATTGTAGCGAAACCGTACCGTTAAAAATATTTTGGTTTTCTGTACTTTATAAAAAATGCCGTTTGGATCCGGAGCCGGTACTAGATTTGAATGGATTTATTTCGGTAAAAGATTCCGATTCCGATATTATTCCCTGGTCGAAACCCGCTACCCGCTTCGGGCACTTAAAAACTGAAAACATTGATTACTACCGTTATTTTTATTTTCCCGTCTTCTTGTGATTAAAGGCCCATTTAGATCCGTAGCGAAACAACCACGGAATAAAAAGCTCCATATAAAAAACAGCGGAAAGATTTTTACAATTTGTCGTTTCAAATTTGGTTTCAGCTTCTCCCTACGTTTCGCAACGTTTTGGCATTACGTTCTGTTATCAATAAATGTCCATGTTATTATTGGAAACAGTATTAAATCCTATTTTCAATTGTCACCAATGAAAAAAAGAAGCAGCAGTTAATAAAAAATGAGTCCGTCAATTAAGAGTACAACAAAAATACGTTGTCTTGATGATTTTGGAAAAGTGGAAAAGCTAATAAGCTAATAACCGTTGATAAAATGATGAGTTATGGATTGACCCATTAAAATTCGGTAGTCAGCAGTGCAAAATTTAGATGCAACAATAAAAATTTCTTTCAATGATAATATCAAGCCCTATTTTTAAAGGAGAGAGTAATTTTAAGTAATCGTGTGTCGTGTTTCGTATGTCGCTTGTCGCTTACGTTATAATTGACAGGTCAATATCTTCGTAAATATATACAATACAAATTAAATATTTTTTGTGCAGATGCGGTTAGTAATATATATTTATATTGTTCTCAGTGGAAACTTGGTGGAAATGCAAACTGATGGGACTTTCCAACTTAATTCCATGTGGTGTATTCTTTATGGACGTGACGCGGTTTAGTTTACAGGATATGGTACGAGTTAGTTTGTGATAAGAGTACACCTAGATATAAGTCCACATACATACTATACTATATATGAGTACGTACTCGCATTTATGTTTATATATGTTTATTTATGCACAACATGGGTTGGCTGTTTGATCTGTGTCCCCTGTATGTGTTATTCTTGTGAGTGTGGGTGTGTGTGTGTTTGTAAAATGCAAAATATCATAAATATAACAGAAAATGCTGAAAACTGAAACAGACTGTCAGACTGCCAGACCGTCTGACCGTCTGGCAGAGAGTCAGGCTAACGCGTTGGGTCTGTCTGTTTCTGAATAGCAAATTGCAGTATTTCGCACTCAGATGTGTACACATTCACACACACAAGCTTGCACAATCACACACACGCACAGAAGTGGTTATATAAATAGAGTTTTTCAAATCAATAAATTACCATGATATTTTCTACATATGGTTATGTAAATTATATATGTTTTACTCACGAGTCCTCGTACATTTGCCTGTCAACTTTCTTTTTATTATTATAGGGTTAGATTGGATATGTTTCGGGATTGTTTGTTTACTTGCAAAATTGCAATTATCTCAGTTTTCCCAAAGAGTATGTATTTACATTGTACAAATTTGATTATGTAAAATCAACAATCAATTAGATTAATTCAAGCTTAAATTAAAATTGCTGTAATGAAATATTCAACGAGAATCTTACGTTTTTGCATGTTGTTATTACATAGTTATCTTAAAAAATATCTTTTTACAAAGCCCAAGTCTAGTAACAAAAGCATTTCCAAGCCCCCAAATTTGGCATTTAAGGTTTTGTAACAAACAATATTAAACTAAATTAAATTATTCTTAGCCGAATAAAATTGAAAACCGAAATTGAACCAAAGAGCCGAAATATTTTAACCGAAATACCCAATTATAACTATTGTTACTATTGTTTTTAGATTTATTTTAAATTTAAATTCGAGTATCGATCTTATAAGTTAAAACTCTTTTGAAATCAACGCGTTTTCGTGTATGAAAGCAAAGCTGACAAATCAAGGCACCAGCCTTGTCAACTCATTATTGACAGTCAAGCTCTCCGCGGTAAGTTTAATTTTGCTAAATTTCTGTGTGCCTAAAAGCCCGCCAAGCGTAGAACCCTCCTCCCGAGCTGGGGCGCTGCGCACATTTTCTTTTAATTAAATGCTTAAAAGTTTTTGTTAGAGCCGTCAAATTTCACGCAATAGGCGAGCAACGCTTTTTCCGTCAGACGTACTTAAATAGAAAAAAGGACGTCCTGTCTATCACTTAAAATGTGTATATGTGTTTCTGGGCTTATAGGTATGTGTGCATGTGCGTGTGAGTAATTAAACGGGCACGTTGCCGTCGAATCGGTTTCATTAGCTTAGTACTCAGAATAGATGTGACTGAGGCGAGCACAAAATGCTTAACAGTTCGCTGGTACCAAGGGAAAGTCAGTGTTGTCAATGCAACACAAAAAAAAAAATAAATAAATAAAGAAAAGGTTAAATAGTAACTCTGTTGCATCAGTTGGGATTTGCTGACATTTTGAAAACTATTATTACAATAAGAAGGCATAGGGAATGGAAAAGGTCGAAAATGCGGGATATTCTGTTTGGAGGTATTACTATGCGAAGACAATTAAAAGTTTATGTGGATTTTTCTTTTTAATTAATAAAAAATAAAAACCGTGTATAATTTGCTTTAGCAATTTTGTCTTCGTCGAAAAACCACATACGTCTTTATTTTTGGTTTGTTTGTAAATTGCGTCAATTTTACTATATTTTGTTGGGTGTAAGAAGATGAAAATTTTCAATGTTTTTGCATGCAGCCGATCAATAATAACGACATCCCTCTGATCTGCCAACTCTGTGTTATCGGTCCTGATGATAGGCTTGCTGGTAAATGTTTCTCCAACTGATTTCGACGCCGTTTATTTCTATATTGAGTTGACACCCAGCAAAAGGCATTTTTTTGTTTTGAGTACTCAGCTTTAACGCAGCCCTAATTTATTCCCCGTCAAATGGGTCATAAATTTTGAAGAGAGCGACAATGGGTAGAGGACAGATAAAAGCACGAACAAAAGGGTGCGTTTTGTGTCCAACGTTAGGGTTGGTCTTTTTTGGAGCCCAACTAAGACAAATGGCTAAGTGTTGAACCACATTAAAAACTCACAAGCTATCATAAGGAAAATTCAAATATTGAAATTAAAATGCAATAAAAAAAAAAAATTAATGCGACTGTATGATAACATCAAGGACCGAACTCATATGAATTCCGTTAACGTCTACATAAACAAGTCTGTGTTACCACAAAGGCAATTCGGTGATTGACTATCAGTTATTCAGTCAGGACAAAAAGCTTTATATCACTGCGGACGGCAGTTTGCGCTGGTGACGAAATCAGCACGAAGGGTGCGAAAGACGACTAGCGATATACACCTAACAATGAAAATATGTTATGACTGTCCGATCAGATCATGTTATATACCGACCGAAAGGTTTAGTCCTAACTAATAAAATGGCATACTAAAACTTTTAGTAACTCACCTAAGTCAAAATTTAAACGACTGCAGCTAATAGGGCTGTTGGGGCGTTTTGGTAAAATTTTTTATATTTTAAAAATTCTAATTAAAAATACGCGTCGATTAATACCTCGATCACACAAATCCAATAACTGGTTCAAAAGATAAATAAATTTGAAATTTTTAGTGGACTTCTCAAAATGAAATGAAAAGTCAGTTTGCTTGTTTGTGTGTTTGTCTGCTTGTTTGTTTGTCTGTTTGCATCAAAGCGCTAAGCAAGCTTAGATGTAATGATGGGGATTTATCTATTTTCCAAAATCTAGAAATGTTTGTTCTACGACTTTTTGAAATAACAGCTTTTTTAGCGGGAAAATGCTAAATCCCGATAAAATTGAACCTTAACAGTATCCAAACCGTAGAAGCTACAGATATGTTCTATATATCATTGGAAAGGTGTGCTTAAGGGCTTTTAGGCGTACCTTTTTTTTCTAAAGTACTCAGGTAACATTTTACATGTGAAATAAGGTTTTTTAGCTTACATTAAGGCAATTTCTGACAAAGCAGCTCTAGCAATTTTTGCGTTTTTTGGTATATGAAACATAATTTTTGGCTGAGGGGTGTGGAAGATATTACCTGTTAAATATATATATTCACATTTTTCTATCGGTCGATAATCACGTTTTAGTATGAAAAACCTTTTGGTTTTATAAGATATCTCAATCAAACTGAAACAATATGCCATTAACTTGGTTTTATATATCCTGAGCAAAGTTGGTTCAAATCAGACCACTAAATAGTAAAGCTTTCATATGACCGATCGGTCCAATATAAAGTCTTAGTATGAACAACTTTTTTGTTGTAAGAGATATCGTAACCCAACTAATATATAGTGCATTTAAGTTAGACTTATAGATCCTGACCAAAGTTGGTTATAATCTAACCACTATATCATATAGATGTCATAGGACCGATCGGGCGAAATCCAAGTCTTAGTATGAAACTTTTTTTTCATAGGAAGTCTCCGACAGTAGAGTATGCTCGACTGTAGCAACGCGAGAGGGTGGAGCCCCCTAGATTTCTTTGTAATTAAAGAAAAACTTTTTTTAAATATAAAAGAAATTCAACAACTAAATTTTTATATTTTACTATCTGCCTGCATTAATGATAAAGTTTCAATGTCAAAAGCAAAAGCAATTGCAAAAACTTCTGATATCCCAGAAAAAAAACCTCTACACGAGGTAAAAGTCTAGCGACGATTTACATATGTTGTTATTGTGAAAATGTGTTTATTGTTTCTAGTGTCTTAAATATAAGTTAAACTTGTAGCGCTAGGATGGTAATAATAATAATAATAATAAATATTAATTTATACTTTATGGGCAGTTACAAATTTAAATTTTAAAGATTCTTAATAGTTAGGGCAATTTTAAATCTAATTTTCACACTTTTGAATTCAAAATTAACATTTTTATGTTTCTACCATTTTTTTTTTCTTATAGAATATGTACAGAGTCACTAAGAGTCTAAGACCAACCTACAAAAGGCTCTAGAGTTCCGTCTACTGCCTTCTCCGTGCTCTTTGCTCCTTACTCTCACAACTGAATCAACTGCCGCCGCATATGTGTCAACGACTTGGTCAACATTAAAGGCTTTGCGCCTCGTTTTGCGTGAACTCCTGCTGGAAGTAGTTGTATGTATGTATATCGAAATATGTATACTCGTATGTATGTGGGTGAGTGTCTTCGTGGGTGTGTGTTTGAGTGTACAAGCGGCTGCAAGGTTTTTGCGTCGTGGTGTGGCGTAAACTTTGTAAACTCGGCATGTTCATTTAATCCTTGCCGTAAGTAGCTCCATAGTATTTGAAATCCTTATGGAATTAAATGAGCTTACCCTGCTTAGTTTTGCGCGCGGGGCCTGAAATCCATTTAATGCCTAAAACAGGCTCATTTAGTCCAAAAAAAAAACAATATTAAATGAGTATTAGCTCAGGTGCTATTACCACCTAAGTAGAAGGACATAAGTATTAAACAAAAACTATTGCTTACCAAATAACAAAAACCAACAAAGCAAACATAAACCATGTAAGCTAGTCAGAATGTTGCAGCCTACAGTGCCACCCACTAAACTAATGTACTCTAGTTTATTCAGAGCTATTAAGGCACGCTACAGTCACACACTTTTAAAGGAGGTATTGCTCTCTCAGAATTGGTAGAATTTGCAGCGCATGAGTGGCGATTACCAAATGAACTTTACCGGTACAGGGTATAACACGGTTAACAGTAAAGGCTTAATTTTGTACATTTATTAACACTTCACATTATCGCTATATATGTGAGCCCACATCTATTTTAAAAACACTTACGATCACTACACTTTTCATGTTCCTTAAAATTTAGGGCTTCAGCTTTAAAATTACTCTTATAGTTTGTGTTTTACGTGCATATGATACATTCGTTGCATATATAGTAATATTGAGAAAAAGGCATCTCTGATCCTATAAAGTAACCTAATGGCAAACCAAACTGAACATAAATGACATAAGAGTTGCCAGACTTAAAAAAAAATGTCAGCTTTATCTCTACTCGAAAAACCAACCTCTAAAAAGACACCCTGTATATGGGAATTTCCACAAAAAGGTGAAGCATGCAATTGTTAATGAGGATAGTTCTTCTATATCGATGGGTATAGGACCAACACTTTAGGTGAAACTGTTGCCTGAGTGTCTTGGAAAGCATTGAATGAGAGGCATAAATCTTGAAGAAATGCATCGGAATTATCATTTGCAATAATTTTCCAATTTTTTAATGGTTTTAAAATAGTATGGGTTTCTAGATCAAATGTGGTCGACAACACAATCGGAGTCCTATCACTATTATAACTGCTAAACTTATTATCGCTTCTACAGAATCTATCAACTCAAAAAATTTTTCATTTAAAATTTGCTTATCAATAAATATATTTTATAAAAAATAGACATTTAAGTTTTGGAAAATTGCATATTAATAGTCATATTAGTGATTATCAACTCAAAGAAACATTAGAAGCAAAAAAAAAAAAACAAAAGATATCGCCAAAAGTTGTGTTGCAAGCGAATGGCCATATTTTTTTCGCTTTTTAAGAATACTTCAAGATGCATTTTTGTATTTATTTTTCTACAAATCATAAGAGAATAATATTACCTACTAGCAGTCAAATTCACAAATCGGTAGACATAGTCAATATGTTTTTTTTTTGCGATAGAAATCGCATTTTATTTGGTCATAATTCAATTTGGTATTTTTCACAATTTCAATGTTTAGCAAAATTCTGTTCATCGGAAAATAATCATAGTTCTAAGCACATAATAAATAAACTCGAAAAGAACAATTAGGTTTAAATTTCTATATAAACGGAAGACCGTCCACAGACGGTCTTACCCGTTAGAGGGTTAAGTATTGACATCCAAAGTAGAGAGTATGTATTATATCAATTATTCAAAAATATTAAAAATGTTATCGTCCACGTTTCTCGACACATATCTCAGACTTTTGCATTTTCA
This sequence comes from Drosophila innubila, assembly GCF_004354385.1. Classification (NCBI taxonomy): domain Eukaryota; kingdom Metazoa; phylum Arthropoda; class Insecta; order Diptera; family Drosophilidae; genus Drosophila; species Drosophila innubila. Next base: position 29,736,734 of record NC_047626.1, read on the forward strand.
AAATTAAGTCAAAAAACGGAAGGTCTTCAAAGCTTGTCTTTTAAAATAAAAAAGTGTTGATAAAATGCATTTAACCCTTAAGAAAACATTTTTGAAAATGTCATTTTTTGACATTTTTTTTCATTTAAAGACGTACAAATGTCGCATTCTCGATTTTGGAAATACCAATATTTAGTTTTTATTTGCATCAACAGTCAATTCGATATATTTAGCTATGTGTTTTTTCAAATAGGTATCTCATAGTCGGGGTCTCGACTATAGCGCTCTTACTTATTCGCTTCTAGTTTCTGAGATGTATGTGTTTGTATAGACGGAGGGACGGAATTCGTAGCAAATCTTGATTTGTGGAGCAGTGTCAAATGGGAGAAGCAGCTTTATTTTAATGGATATGAACCATTCACTCCTTGTATATTTGTTTGTATTGCACTTGCATCTCTGAATACGCTCAGAAACTCGTACATAAATAAATCGACAAGTTCTGGTCACATTTTGGTGCAGTTGTCAATTGGCTTGCAAATCCCGAAGCGAATCATACGAAGAGTTAAGAAAGCCTTAACCCGGTTTCATCTTTGCCAGCCTCCACGTAGCGGGTAAGGCAGTTCCTGACTCAAAGGACTGAAAACAATTACTTATTTAATTTCTGTGTGTTTTGCTGCTTTGCAGCTTGTCTGTCGTGCAGATATCTCGGCAGTCAGTGCTTGACGCAGTCCCCCTGCGTTATAATCAAGCCCAGAGTGAACCACAACTCGCAGCTTTGGATTCATTTCTTTGGCCCTTGGTCCTTGGTCCTTTGTGAACGCTTTGCTGGTAAATGTGGCCAATGTAGCGCGCCCTGCCTTGACTCGTAAGTGGAAACAAAAGGGGATTGAGGCAAAGAGGAATCGAGAAAAAGAAGAGGAAAAGTGCTACATGGCAATTGTTTGGCCCCTTGTACAAAAAGTTTTCTTATTTTTCGCGCCTGCTGCTACATAGCCTGTTGTTGTTGTTGTTTTTGTTATTGTCGCCGTTGTTGTCGTTGCTCTTGTTGTAGTTGGTGCCCCTCGGTTGGTTTATTACAATTTAACTGTTCTTTTATTGCAACATTTTTAGACCCTGTACTTATTTAAGAAGTTAAAGAGTTAATACGTTCAAAAGACTTTCATTAAGATTTTTTCAAAGTGAATTTCTTTAACCTGCTCCAATTTTATATCGGCAAATATGCTGCGGATTGAATTTACTTGGAACTTTCGATAAAGTTAAAAACAATTATTGCAAACCACAAAAAGGTTGAGAAAGGTTCAGTTGGGTGGCTTGAACCAAATAGCTTATATAACCTCTGAACCAAAGGGTTTGGTTCGAGTCTTGGCTCAATTTAACCCTCTACTGCCCATAGTGACTTATATGGCTTTTCATTTTTAACGAAATTTATTTTAGTTTAAATGGAAGTCGAAGTCGATTACTCTCGGTCATTATATTTGCACTATTTTCTAATAGAAAAAAATGTAAAAATAATTCTAATGTTGCTTTATTTCGTGTTTTTATGAACTTTGTTAAAGTGTCTCTCGTGATCGTAAGTGAATTTCGATAAACTTGATGAACAATGAATTTTCTAATGAAATTTTCACTACAAAAAACTATTTTAATTGTTGAAGAATTATTTTTTACAAAAGAAAATAAAGTTTTCTTTCATAAAATCGTATATTCTGACTGTGAGTAAGCCTCATATGTATTATTTTTTGGAAAAACTGACGAAACCAAATTAATTTTTTTTTCCTAAGCTATTTACCCAAACCAAAATTTCTTCAAATACATCTTAATTTAATCCAAATAAATCCATATCTGCATAGAAAAAATGATTTTCGTTCATGGTTCTATGCTCATGCAGTAGAGGGCTAATACAAAAAAGCAAAAAGACAAAAGGCAAAAAGAATAAAGCATTAATTTTTTAAATCAATTAAATTTTTTTGAACAAAATATGCAAAGTTTATAAATATTTTAATTAATTTAATTTTATAATTTAAAATCGAATTTTTATTTTATGATTTTTATCGAAGTCTAAAATAGTTGTGCGTTGTAAGGATAACTTTATGTACCTGCAGTTTAGGAGAACGGTTCGGTTCGGGCTTGATTTGGTTCTTGATTCGGTTTGTGTAAGCAACAAAAACCCGATGTGAGCCGGTTGAGAGTCGGTTTGCAGCCTTGATTATTTTTAAGTCCTTTGCCTAAATGCAACGTCCAAAAATACCAGGAAACCGGAACCGGCTTTTGTGTTTGCCTGTGGGTAACCAAGTAACCAACACAACCCCAGACTCCGTAATAGGCTTCCACGATTGTACTTCACTGAGGAGTCTGACAGTCTCCAACTTTGGATCTGATTATATCCCATGTGCCTTATGCCGTGTGTGTGTATCTGCGTGTGTGTGTGTTTGTGTGTATAAGTTCAGCCAAAGCTCATTTTTATGCTGCTTTCAGTTTCATTTATCGCTTAAGATTTCCGAATACAGCCCCTACTCCGGCCCCGTCCCCGTCCCCGACCACGACCCCGACTCCAGTCGCTGCTAATGTACCAGCTCCTCCGACTGTCCGAGGTGACTCGACGTGCCACATCGCTATCGCCATCGTCATAGCCATATGCATGGTAGGTATGTGTGTTATGGCTTTTCTTTTATTTTATACGTATTTTACTTCATTTCACTGCTGATTGCTGCTCCTAGCTGCCACGCAGCCTCAATTCCTTTCCCGACTTTCCCCGACTTGTCCCCGCGTGTTTTCTTTCTTTCGGTGAATGTATTTCCACTTCTTGCCTCATGCATATTTGAATGTCCCTTAAAGGCACTTCAGTTCTTTGCTGCTTCTGCTTATATTTCAGTTGTTGTTGTTTTTGTTGTTGTCGTTGTTGTTGTTGTTGTTGTTGCGGATGCGCCTTGTGCGAGCAACGCCGGCGGCTGTTTAGTGTACCACACACTAAACCCCCCCTCCACCCCACTCTATCCACTCCCAGGCACCACTCTTCGACATTTTTTGTCTTCCATTTTCAGGACCCTGCAGCAACAACATCATCACAGTTGACGGCCGCAATCGCCGACCTTAATGGTCAAATGTGTGTGAGTGTGTGTGTGTGAGCGCGTAGGTGTGTTTATATAAAAGTGTATGTGTATGCTTTGTGTGTGCCTGAAAATGATTTCTTAAACTGCAATTCATGCTCTGCTCTGCAATTGCGATGATGGCGCGCTTTTATTGCTCTCCCCCCGAAAATTTAATCGAGTTTATCACATTATTTGCTGGGTCCCCTTCGAGTCCTGCTTTGTGCAAAGAAGCACTTAGGACGTGCTTATTAGGTTCTATTAGTAATAATTGCACTACTGAGTCAATTTAGGCATCTTTTGCAGATTTTTACCATTATTATCAGTATCCACATCCTTATCATTAGCTTTATCCATGTAGCAGCCTCAGGACTCAGCCAAGGCAGTTGACTTCGCTCTTAGCTTGGCCATCAAATTAAGCTGGTCTTAGTTGGACATTAAGCTAAAAGTGACCCGTATGTATGCATGTGTGTGTATAGCAAAGCCACAAATGTGATATGAAAGCCAACGAATCAAGTGAAAATGCTCAATTGAAACGCTAAAGCAATTCACAGAGAAATTGCTAACTGATAACGTAAGAATGTACGAATATTCGGAGTTATTGGCTTGTTTCACTAAGCTCACATATGTACTATGAACAAGCTTTTTTTAAGGCCAGTTGAGTTTTGCATATACTTTTCATAAGCAGGTTATATTTAGCAGCCATCTTACATTTTGTTGTGATTTAAATATGTAGAATTTTGTAAGTTTTCCACCTTCTAAGTTTTAATAGTTTAAAAATATTTATTTAATGCAGATAATATTCAGTGTGCAAAAAGGGTCGCTTTACTGATTTAGATAACAAAATCATAAACTAATCTTAATCTATTTTAAAAATATCCTTAATACTATATTAATTGATTTTTAATCAGCAGTTTTTCCTGATACCCGGAGTGATATACAAAATACAGTTTTATGTTTCTCATAATTTTAGTTTTTAGAGCTAAATATATTCGGATAATATGGTCAGTCTAGGTCACATACTATTTAAATGCCACATTCTTTCCCATACACAAAAACGTTACAACTTCTTTATAGTAAAAATATTCTGTCAACTTATAAACATACATAAACAACATAAACAGCAAGACTCTTAGAGATTGTTTGACTTGAAATAACAGGGCAAAATATTATCAGCTCTTGACCTGTGACAATTAGATACAATGTATATCATACATACATATATACATACATAAATGTGTACACTTGTACATGGACATATGAAAATTGCTTTTTGTTAAATGAATAATGTGAGTATTCAGAGAATTCTTTTACTTATATTTGTGTATCATATGTATACAATATGGCTGATGACAGAAATTTGACTCGTCTGACCTTTAGTCCCGGGGCAACTCAATTTCAGCTGAGAACTCTAAGAACCGACGCACTATGGAGTATTTCAGGAAAGTACGTGGCAAAAATCAATTTTGCGTTGTTTCGTTCAGCAAAAATGTGAACGTGGTTCGATTGAGAATTGGTTCTAGTAATTTTTTTATATCTTTAGTAAAATTTTTGTGGCGTGTGGAGTATTTCAAAGTTGGGGTAATTTTCGAAAAAGTTCTGAACGAGAGAAAATATGCGCTTAAAGTGCAACTTTTGATCAGTATATCTTTAAATCGAGGTGAGGCTTGGTATTAAACTTATTTTTTTCTAATATTTAAAAGTAAGTTCATAAAAACGTTATTTAAAATAAATAATTTTTTTAAAAATTTTTTTAAAAATTATTTATTTTCTTATGAACCTATAATTTTGGGGACTTTTTCAACTATAGGTTGATTTTCAAAGCCGATTCCAATCGAGTCCACCAAATTTGTTTTTTTTTTTTTTGCTTCTGTGAATATTCAAGAAGAGCTTAAAAAAAACCATTGCCTTAATTGGAGATTTTTGACTTTTAGTAACATAACCCTAGGTATTTTTACATGTTACGCCATAGAGATAGCCTATGCTCAGAAGCAAATAACTTGAAACATTCAAAGGCTTAACTATGGCAGGTTTGGCTGATGTTGGTGGAAAAAATCTCTATCTATTGAACAGGGTGAGATATCGGACTGAAATTTTAAATATATATTTAGACTCTAAGTTTTAGAGCACTTCAGAAAAAACTCCGACCACAAAATACAAGTAGACGTGTCATGAGAAACGGCGCAAACTAACGGTAAAAGGGACTTATTGACCTAAGAAATTGCAAAATAAATTAATTTTTTTTTACATAAATTTTGTTTAACAACTTTATAATTTTGTAACAACAAAAAAAAAATAATGTAAAAAAAACTTTTATTTTTTTAAATTTGTTATCACATTTTAAATGTTGAAAAACATGACAGTTAGCGTTTGAGCGTTAATTTACGCCCTTTTCCCATGCCACACCTTCTTTTATTTTTTGGTAAAAATATTCTTTAAAGTGTTAAGAATGTATATTTAAAATTTTGGACCGATATCTCACCGGGTTCAAAAGGTACAGATTTTTGCCACCTAATTTCCTGAAATACGCCCTAGTGCGACGACGATTTGACGTGGAAATAAAAAGGCCAGGTCTGCAAATATTTACGCAAACAAATTGACGGACGAATATAAAGATATAATAGTCATATCGTTATATAGTATACAGTCAGCACGCAGACACAGATGCAGAGACAGAGACAGACTCGTGGATATAACAGCAATAATAAACAAATTATTGCTTAAATAACAAGCGCAGACGAGCTTCAACTCAAACCAAAACTCTCGGACATCGTTTTGGATGCGCATTTTTCTTTTTCTCTCTCTCTTCCTGTATGCGTCAAGGACATGGTCTGAGGCTTCTAATCTCTTTGGTAGGGAGCCATCGGACAGTCGAGATCAAAAGCTTCTGATAAACTCTAACAAAGCGCCAAAGTATGCGCAAAATGCCACTCAAGCAGCTGAACCAGAGCAACGGTGGGGGAGACAAAAACAAAAATGAATACAATATTTAAACATTTTATGATGTGTCCCCTCACAAAGTCGCTGCCGTCTTCATTTGGCGCAGCTCATTTTGCGTTTTCATTCTTTGGACGGCGCACAGCCGTCGGCCATTTCATTGTTTGCCTTTTTTGTATCTGGCGCTTTTATCTTGCCACTTTGGCATTGTTTTATGGGCATCCATCGTACCGCACGCAGCGGACTCGCACCACATCGGCTCCCTCTAGTGGCGCCCCCGCCACCCCTACTCCAAATTGCATTAAGCGACTTATTAGATGGCACAGCAATTTGCACATGACTTGTGTCAATTGTGAAGAAAATTACTCATCTTTCCTACCTCCGCGGAGGTTTTACACATATATATTATTAGAAAAAAGTAATTTTTATGACAAAAAAGCTCAACATTTTGCGCACAGTGCAGAATGCAGAAATTATTATATTTCCAAACAAGTCTTTTTTTCTGATATGGCAATATAGTTTTTAAATATAGTTTTCATAAAAGGGAGAAGAAAACTAGTTGGAATGGCTATAGTCGAGATCCCGACCATAGGATACCCGTTGCTTATTTTAATATATGTACAAAATTTATGAAGAAATTACTTGTATTACTCTGAAAATATTAATTAGCATTAATCCGATCTTAATTACCACAAAAAATTTATTCGGGCCTGTTCCGAGTTCCGAAAACGAGTGAAATTGACGCAAATCGGGTTGATTGCTGTTCCGAATTCCGCAAATCGACAAAATTGTCGTTTTCATAACGTGTGCTGTTGAGCCAGCGGAATTAAAAGTAAGTGCAACATAAAGCATTAAAATAATTCCCTAAAAAAAAACTGAAATTTCAAAAAATCTTGAACATTTTTAGAATCGTTTAACATCACTACTTCAACTGTTTAAAGTTGAAGTACATTTTAAAGAATTTTCTTTATAAACATCTTTGAAATACTGAATTCCAGTTAAATTTTTGTTATTGATATTAACTCTCGCAATCGAAAGCTGCTATAGTTACTTCAATTGATAAATAAAATTCGAACAACGAAATTTTACTATAATTAAGCTTCTATACGGTCGATGTAGTACTGCTATCGAAACGTTTTCGAAACCGAGTTCGAAAAGTAAAAGCAAGTCCATTTCGGTGGGAATTGAGAAAAATGTAAATTAATTAGGAATTTTTATATTTTTTCAGAATGTCAATTAAATATGAAATATAGTATGTCCTTAATGTATCACGTTCACTCGGCTGTTATTTGAGAACCTTATTTGTGCTTCAATTTGTACCCGTAATTATTTTTGTTATTGTTGTGGATATAATGTTTTTGCAAGTTATTAAATAAGTATTGTTGTTGTTAATGTATTATTGTGAGGCTTAAAATGTGCACATTATAATTTATTGCGTTGCGCTGTGAACTTTATCTACGGTGATCCATTTGCGGAAATTAAAATTATTATACATTCACTATATGTCAGGTTGTTCGTCAGTCTCCGAATGTCGTTACATATGTGGAATTGCTGATTTATTTGTTTGGCCATTGCGGCTTGCCCAAACAGGTGGGATATGCGAGTAAATGTGTTTAATGAGGGGACGGACAAACAAAATTGTTGACATGCTAAAAGTAAACAATCATTTTGACCAGAACCGACATAAAAAACCAATATCAATAAAAAAAAAAACCAGGTATGAACGCTCTAGTCGAGAGGTCACTACTACAGACCCTAAGATACCCTTACATGTATTTACACTCATATAACATGCATACATAAATAAGCACATAAGCACACACAAACAAATCATTATGAAATTTTCAGGACAAATTCTAACTTTTCTCCCTATGTATTATACATATGTGCCAAAACCCAAGACTCAAGGATATACTAGATTTAAAATTACTCTTGTATTTTGTAGTTTAATCAAGGTTTCAACCACAAATATCTTAAAAAATATTGTGGCTGATACCTTATTTAAATTTGACACAAAAAAATAACAATAAAAAATTGTATTTTTCTTTGATTTTGTAAAACGGTCAATTTGTTTAAAAAACATTGTGGATTCGACGATGTCTTTTAGATGCTTTTACACAGATGTGAAAAAATAACACTATACCCGATTTTACACACTTTTAAAGGGCCCAGTGTTTAAAAATGCAATCAGCGACCAAGCTTTTCCAGGCCAATCACCAAACCTCACAGTCCAAAACCAATTGCAATAGCAACTCATTCCAGCGTCACATCGCTTTGTTCTGTTTCATTGGGTCTGGTGGCCACAAAGCGGCCAAGCGACGGGTCGCGCAATTAAATTTATTAAATCCCAATCAATAATTCAGTCCTTGTCGTAACCACAGTGGACTGCAAGCATTTTGCAGAAAGTGGAGCGGGTATAACAGAAGACATAGCGGGAAACTAAAACTGCATGAAATGAAACCTCCGATTTACTCGAGCTTGATTGAAATACTCAGCGTGCAAGTATGTAAGAATAGTACTTATTATATATAAGAACTGCTCTGAAATTTAAACGACTGCATATGACGAGTTTCCACTGGGTACTCAAGCAATTGCTCAATAAAAAGCGATAATTTTAAGGTGAGTCACAGTAATCTTACAATTAATTGGCATGATTATCATATTAGAGCTATAGCATCATACATACAAATTATAAAATTTAAAATGCTTAAGAGCCGGTTGTTCAATGTCCAGTTATTTATTCACTTATTTTATTTATAACAAGGGGGCTCAGACACCTGCTCGCTTCGCTCGCCTACCCCCGGTACGATTTACTCGCGGTGAGTTGCGGCTACAGTCAAGTACGCTCGACAGTAGGATACCCTGTGCCCAGGTACTCTGTACCAAAAGTTGATCTTCGACCGATTGTTCCTATGGCAGCTATATGCTATAGGAAACTGATCTGAACCAAATTTGGCCAGGATGTATAACACCAACTTAAATTCATGTTCTATAAGTTTGGTTAAGATATATCTAAAAACAAAAAACTTTTTCATACATACTACAACTTGATTTTCGAATGAACGTCTCTATGGCAGCTATATAATATGGTGGTCCGATTTAAACCAAATTTGGTCAGGATGCGTAATACCAGCCAAGATGTATATGTTGAGATTGTCAGATTGATTGAGATATCTCCAAAAACCATTTTCGACATATCGCTCCTATGGCAGCTGTATGTTATAGGGGTCTGATCCAAAAATAAAAACAAATTTGATCTGCGTACGGTATCCAGGAACCTACTTACCAAGTTTGAAGTCTCTAGCTCTTATGGTCTCTGAGATCGACGCGTTCAAACAGACGGACAAACTGACGTGCATGGCGAAATCGACTGTTGATGCTCATCAAGAATATATTTATTTTAGGGGGTCTGTCACGCCTCCTTCTGCCTGTTACATACATTCTGTCAAACACAATATACCCCTTTTGCCCATTTTTAATGGACAGAGGTTATGAAAATGGGTGGGATCTAGATCTACGTGGAGCTATGTATAAATTTGCCAAAAAAAATTTAAAAGTCAAGATCAGATCAAAAACTCTAAAGATATCGAAGTAAGCAATAAGAGTTTTGTTATTGTCTTCTCTTTGAAAGCATCAAATGTTGATGAACACGGATTGAAATCATTGAAAGTCTTCTGAAGTCCTTTATTTAGAGGTTTGAATATGGTCGAATATAATTTTAGAATAAATAAATTTGCTGAAATGGGTAATTTTTGATGTTCCTTCGAATTTCAAATAAATTGCTTCCAGATTGTTGCCATACGTTGCCCAGTTATTGGACTCATGCGAGTAAGTTGATGCTACCAACAATGAAGTGGCACAGTGACCATTAATTGCTGTCGCCTCAAAGGGCCGTCAAATGTCGAACGTCAGTGATGGCCAGATGTGGGCAGTACTGGCCCACAATCTGAGAGGCGGCTTTGAACTGATGCTTTTGAGCGGTTGAAGGTGGTAGGGTAGTCTGTTTGTCGTTATTCTCCAATTGAGTTGACCAAGCTGATGGTGCAACAATATTTATAGAGCACTCGCTACGTAAATAACAAAGTTGATCTTTTCCATTTTTTTCTGATGTTTGTTGCTATTGTTGCTGTTTCCATTGTTGTTGTTGCTGCCAGTTGGCTGCACTCTCCTCGGGCTTGAGGTCGAATTCTGCAGGCCTAGCTTGAAAGCATGACGCTGGCCGTAGTCGGACTGCCTGTAGTTTGCTAACAAATTGCAGCGCTGCGGTTTTGTGGTGGGCGGCTCTGTGCATAAAATATGAGCAAGGTCAGTAAACAGGGAGGTCATGTTGGCTGGTCAATTTCAATAGAGTCATAAAAAGAGTTAGGCTGTTTTGAAATACGAGCACTGAGCGCAGTCAATAGCAGACAAACCATTTGGCAATTTGTTAAACGGCATTTAAGGAAAAGTCAATTAGAAAAAGTGGCCGAAAATATTTTTACAGAAAGTGCCAGCCACACTTGCACCCACACCCTTACCCATACCCATGCTCGTTACCCATTTAATCTTAATTGATTTACAATAAAAGCAAAAAAAAAAAAGGAAAAACGCTCTTGTCGAAAGCTCGCAACTGCGAGATACCCTGCACCCTTCCGAGTTTGTTATTCGATCGTGTTGAAATTTTCAGAGCACATCAGGAATGTGGAAGAAAATCAGAGGTCATATGCTTTTGCAAAGTACAAAAATTAATGCCCAGTTCAGACGGGCACTTTTTAACCGACACTTTTCCACCGTCAGTAAATTGTGCCATTCACACAATTCACATCGGATGTAAAACAAAAATCCCAACGGTTTTTGTTTTCACAGAGTCTGGTCACACTTTAAACATTTTCAGACAAAAAATGCTTTAACATAGTAGGCACTTGACCGACACTGAAAAACCGATGAAATAGGACGGGTTCTATTTTCATCGGTGACCATCGGTTTTTTTAATGATGATAAATGATGGAGTCGGAAAAAATTTAAGTTAATTGTGAGTTTGTATTCAAACTTCGTCAGACAATCGTGACAACATTTGTGCAACATTTTAGTCAGTTTGCCACAAATATTTTGTGTGTCTAACCCAAGGCTGCAAGCCGGCTCTGAACCGAACCTCGTAGGACCGGTTCGGTTCGGGTTTTTAAGCAGCCTGAACCGGATCATGAACCGAACCCTTGAAATTATTTACTTTGCGAACCCGAACATTAACATAACCGCTTTCTAAAATAAAAGGTTCGGCTCGAAAAAAAAATAATTACATAAATTTTATGGCTTTCTAATATTACGCAATTATTTAAGACTTCGGATTACAATAAGTCATATTTAAATCTTCAAATAAATTTTAATTATCATTAAAGGTTGATTTCTTTAAAAAAAAGAAATTAAATTTGTTTAAAATGTAGAGAAAAATGTATAACAATACAAATTTTTTTTTGTATGAAATTGAACTAAGGTTCGAACCCAAACCTTGGGTTCAGGGGGTATATAAACCAATTCGGGAACCGAACCGATGTCTTGCTCTATGGTTCGAGCCACCGAACCGAACCCTTAACAAAATTTTTTGAGGCTTGCAGCCTTGGTCTAACCTTACTCTTAGAGAAATGGGATCTAATTGAAAATAAACTTGATTTGCATATGATATGCAGGAATTTATAGACAGAACCTATTATAGACAGACAGATAAGCAGACGGACCGACAGGTGTCAATAGACTCGGTTTTTTACACTGATCAAGAATTTATTTATGTATATGTATATACATTATTGGGTCAAAGATGTCTTCCCATGTCTATTGTATACATTTGCACAAAACCAATATACCCTTATTGACTATTTTCAATGGAATCAGGGTATAAAAACGAAAATGGAAAATTACAACAAACACAAAATGATTTCACTTGGCTGGTTTCCGGTTGATACCTTCTCATTGAGCAGTATATTTTTGTTGGCCTCATTCTGCAGCAGCTGCACTCGCTTTTTATTCTTCGCACCCTTTGGCTATGCTATTCTCACCTTCTCTCTACTCAGCATGTGGAGAAAGGCAAGAGAATATACTCGTGATGTGCTGTGAGTGCATTTTCATTTCGTTTGTTTTCCAATTGTTCGATTTTATTTCATGAATTACGAGTTTTACTCTGTCACGACCATTGTGCTGTACTCTTGAACCAATTAAGGTAAAATAAATGTTATGAATTATATTTTTAATAATTTATTAATATAATAACAAAAGCCTCCTGCAACGCATAGATATCCAACTGATTGCTTGAAATATTGCAAAGTATTTACAGGGTATTAAATGACGAGGAGTCGGCTGTTACTTTCAGTGCTTTAACTATATATTCTGCATATAATTGACCCGGCCAATTTATAAATGCTCACTTTGCCCAGGCCCTGCCCTTTGTTCTTTGTACGCCGTTAAGTATGTTGCACTTTATTTGCAAACGACCAAAGTTCTCGAGAACCAGATTAAGAGGCAGCACAAAGGAAGAAAGTGACGAAAGAGAGAGAAATGCTAGGGCAGAGAAAGCGATTTTCACATTTCGCTTTTAGCATGCCACTGGCCCAAGTGAAATATCTTTATTACAACATAATTAAAAGTAAATTTTTTCCCTGCTCATTAAGTTAATGTGCAAAAGGGAAAAGAAATGAAGCAAGTAAGTAAACGTTAGAGACAACTCAGCTGGAGAGTGTTTCCCTAAGCCCCCAACAGTTCATATGCATTTTGCATTGATGTTAAGTGCAACTAAAGGTTATACTCGAGCAGTTTGTTGCACTTATGCCAGTCAAAGTACGTATGTGTTATATAAAGGGTTGGCCGGAGGGTTATGCAACGCTGGCGAACAAAGTTTCAGTGCACAAATAAAACAATTCAAATACCAATAAATTAATTCAATTATTTTAGACATGGTTAAATCGTTCTGTAAACGGCTGCAGCTCTTTTTAGACCACTGTAGGACATACAGTGCACTGTGGCTCATTTGGCAAAATTTGCTGGCAAAAATCGTTTTGGTGGAATGGTTGGAATTTGAATGGATGCAAGCGGATTATTTTTGGGTGTGTTAACCTAACAAAGTTGAAACTTATTTAGAATGCAAGTGGTTGCAAATTGATTTGATTTGAGTTGTGAGGTAACGAACACTATTAAACTGCAGGGAAAGTAAAACAATACAAAAGGATAGTTAATATTATTTTCTTGGTTGCACAGAGAAAAAAAATTAAATACAATTTAAATAAGATTACAAAATAATAATTTAAAAATGTTATTAGACAATTTTTATTCGTAACTTAAAAAATAAAAACTTCAAGATTAACTTTAAGCTGAGGGTAAACCCAGAAAAACCCAATCAAATCAATGAAATATAAGTTGCTACGGGCGAAAAAGTTCGGAATAAATTTTTGATTCTGGCTCTGAGTTGAAAACTCGACGGAGATTGTTGTAATTAGAGTACTCGAAAAGGTTCGTGAGAAGATTAGTTAGTTGAACATGCATTTAAATTAAGTGGAATAAAGTTATGTGTAGGATAGGTAGGTCAATAATTTTGCTTATCACCTATCTTTTAGAGAACCCGTGCAATTGGAATGCAATATAAAAACTAGTTATTAGAAGACAAGAACGAGCTAATATTTCAGAGCCATAATAAATGCAACTAGTAAGAGCATGGTTACAGAATGGTTAAGTGGGGGCAAGTGAGAACATCCTATTGACAAATTGACAAGTTGATGCATCTGCAGGTTTGGTTTAAAAAGGAAACCAGTTGCTCACTCTGAGCCAACTATTTGGTTACTAGTACGGAACTGGTAAGTTTGCCTGAAGTGTCACCTATCTCAAAAGATACTGTTTTTTGCGACCATCTAAGCGCAATTGTACCATAGTGCAGCCTCTCAAAGTCCGCTTTGTAATTAGAGATCTGCCTTTGCTCGTTGAGGTTGCTGCCGTTTGGGTCAGTAATGAGAGTTTCAAGTGCAAAAGCATAAATGAAAGCGAGCTCAGATTCTGATTTAGATACATACTATATACAGATACAGGCAAATAGAACACTGCCCTGCGGTTCGGCTGGTGTTGAGGCATTCCCCAGTGCTAACCCCGTAGTGCATCTCTAGTAGCTAACTAAGTCGTTAGGTTCAAGTAATTCAGAGGTGCTACGCAAATTCTATCCTTGTGATGCATCATATCGTAGTTAACTAAGTCGATAGGTTCAAGTAATGCAGAGGGCGCTATGCAAAGAAACGAAAAACAGTGCAAGCAAGAGATACGCAAAGACAATGAACAAAAACGAAGAGAAATTTCTGTTTGGTTTTTTCTCTGCTTTGTCCGCTTGTTTTTGCACGTTTTAATTATCTCAGTTTTATCAAGTCATATTCCAATGATGGTCCATAGCGCATTGGTTAGAGTCGCCGCTTCAGAACCAAAAAATATTAGTTCGAGTTCCACACGGGACAGATTTTTAAATTTAATTTAAAAATAAAAAAAAATAATTTGAAAACAACTTATAATAAATATAACAAGCCAAAAACAAATTTATGAATATTAAAGTATAACAGCAACAAAAATATTATGAATTAAAAATCAGCTTATTTTTTTTTAATTCGCAATAGTACTAGCGAAGTTGTTAGATAGGGGTGAAGTAGCGCCGTACCGCTCGGTACATATGGCGGACATGTAGTGGAAAAATTCTTCAGAAAATTTATATGAAATTGTTTCACGTGTTACCTAGGTCCCACCGCCAATTCCCTAGTTAATTCTCTAGGTTTTCTCCGGTCACCCGAATCGCAGGGTGTGTTGCTGGCAAAAGGGGTTTAAATTCTAAACTTTAGATACAAGTAGCATTAAGTGTCTGCATGCATGTTGGTCAGTATGTTGTTATTCCATTTGCGGATGTTCACTAAAGCTTACACTCTCCTTTTTGTACTTGGCGTACGACCTTACTCTCAAATATGTATCTATGAGTATCTACTGAACTTAACAGCATCTGTAGGTTGAAGCACTTCGATGTACTCCAATATGTATGTGTGCGCTGCTGTCTGTAGCTAATTGCCTGTGGCAATTGCCAATTAAAATGCAGTTAGTTGCCCTTCTTCACTTTGGCCCTGACTTAATACATTATTGCAGCCATATTTATTGTAATTAAATTACGCACACAACGTAGCCACTGCAACGAACTACAAACTCACTTAGGGTTTTCACTTGACAGTGGCAGCATGGCAGGTGGCACTTCTGCCAGACGTCACAACCACAACTTGTACTGAATACTTTTCTTTCAGGCACTTGATTACGAAAAGTCTGTCCAAATTACCTTTGTAATGATGATAAAAAACACGATAAAAAGCCGATAATATCAATCGAATATTAGTATTTATGGTTTATTTTAGTGTGAAAGTTTTACACAAAAGCATTTGCTTGAATTGTAGGAAAATTTTCCAATGCAGCCGACAAATTATTTTGCAAATCGGAACAACAATAAAATAAGTTGTATTTTCATATTTTATAAATGTAAAAATCGTAAAATAAATAAATAGTTTTCAGACTTGTGTCTCTCTAGCGTCTAAACTAATAGGAAGCACAAAGAAATGCAAGCAAAATTTTAAAAATATTAAACAGATTCCTTGGCAGAGCTGTAACATTAAGGGTATTTCACGTTTCCAGTAATGCACATGAGCCATCTGTTTTTGTGTTTTCAAATAGTTGTGCCTTAAAGTATGCAATGATTTGTATGCCCTTTAAGTTTAAGAATGATAGATAATACTAATGTATAACCAAGGGCCGTTTTCTCATCTTGCTGTCAACCCATCAGTCTAGACAAATTGGCCGATAAAGGCAGTTGGATTTTCTTGTAAAAAATTTTATTGAAACCAGTCTATAAGGTACAGGGCAGATCATCCACCCTGAATGGGCTTAGGTGTTGTTTAAAATATACAAAGCGGAATTAAATATTTATTTATGTTGATCTGATATTAATGAGATTAAGGGCCGATTTCTCATCTCGCTATCCCCGTACAGTCTAGAAAAATTAGCTTTCAAGGGAACTTAAATTTTCTTGTCAAAAATTTAGTTGCAGGCTAAAGTGACAGGGCAGGTCATCAAAATTTTAATGTATTAACAGTCGCCTACTACGATTATTTCGGTGTTGCTAAGGGCAACGCACTATGGTCCGGATGACGATTTTTTTTTGGAGTAAAGTCATTATTTAAAGTTGTTCAAATTAACGATTTTTTGATGGCGATGCATTCAAAATACTTCTAACTCAAATGTTGCATAGCCAAAGTTATCACATTTTCCAACATTCTTTAGCAAACAGCTGTGAAACAGAGTTGCTTTCAACTGAGAGCACATGAAACTATTATTTCAATTTTTAAGGTTACATTTAATTACTTTACAGCCCTAATTCAGAAACTTTTTAACAAAATTTATGGTGGATTATTGTGGCTTGTACTTTGTGTTTATATATCTGTGTTGTTGAAAATCAACGTGCAATGTATTGTTTTTTGTAATTTAAAAACTTGCCTCGTTAAAAAATTGTTTGATTAAATTTTATCTTTGGAAAGAGGTAAATAATATAGTTAGCATATGCTAACAATGCGACTCTATGCATTTTGTAGAGTAATCACTTCTGAATTTGTACTATTAAGCTGAACACTTGTGTTTTCGTATTGAATATATGTTAAATCTTTACAATGAACAAAAAATATAAATTTATAGTTTCATACAAAAAGTCAGTTCACGACCGATTTTTATAATTTAAATAATATGATACTATAAATGATAGTATTCCGATCTTGATATATGTTAGCCCGAATGTGAGGAGCATAATATCACATATATACATTCAGTTTGGTCAGAAATATTATGGAAAAAGCATGTTTTTTTGTACAAAAAGTGAATTTTCAACCGATAATTTCAATTATTTCTATATGATATAGTTGTCCGATTGGATCAAATTTTACCAACACGTTAGGGACATAGTATCACGCCTAACCTGCAAATTTGGTGCTGATAGCTTGAAAAAAACAAAAAGTTTGCATATTGCAGAATTCAAAATAAAGGCGGCACCACGCCCACTTTTCTAAGCCATTTGCGTATTGCTATTGTTAGCACAATGCAAAAAACTAGACCAAAAAATCTTCTCTCGTTCTCGAGTTATTAATTTATTCCGAAAAAATCGTCATCCGGACCATAGTGCAACGTCATACAGTGTATCAATTATTGCATACCTTTAGGAGCCTGAATTGTTTATCATCATTTATCCTAATTTATTACCCCAATGTTTATCTGGTATTAATGAGAATAAGCTGAATAATAGCTTAAAATAACACGAAACGTTATTTAATAACAAAAGAGTTCTGTATTCGCAATTGTGGGTGTAATATGTCGTTTTTGCGATTTGCATTGGACAACGGTGGCGTGGAAAAAATTTGAAAGGCTCTTGAATTACTCCACCATTATTGTAGTCTGTCTACCAAATTTGGTTGCTCTAGCTCTCAAAGCGGTTGAGATATAGGCACAATTCACACAAAAATTTCAGGATTTTAAATTTTGTGCCAAATTTTCCGGCAAGTGTTGCTTATTTGTAAAAAGTGTGACCCTGTTTTGTGGAACCGAGCTGCCAACTTAGTCACAATTCTAAATGTTATATAGCCTGCAGCTTAATTTTTGACAAGAAAATCAAAGTTCCCTTGTAAGCGAATTTGTCTAGACGGTAAGGTTGATAGCAAGATCAGAAAACGGCCCTTAAAGTAAAAAACCTGCATTTAAGGTAAAGCTTCTTGTGACTATAGGCTTTGGAAGCAAGATGAGAAAACGGCACAAAATAGTGTAACTGGTATCTTATAGTCAGGGTTTAGACTATAGCGATCTACTTCTTTTTTTTTTTAATTCTGTAATGGCTTTCCTAATGGCAACAGCATAATTTAATGTTTTTAATAATTTCAATTTTATTTTGTACTAAAAACTAATTTATATTAAGAAAAAAAACAAACGCAACATTTGTTTGCGCTTGTAATTTGAAATTAATGTAAATTTGTGAGTGTTTGTTGTTGTATTTATATAGGGACATATGTGCCTGAGTATGTGTGTTTATTTGTGTGCGTGTGTGTGGCATTGCTTTAGCAATGAAACTTTTGAAATTTTTATGACGCAAGTTTATTTTAAAACTTTGCTACCAGCCGCCTCGACTGTCTACGAGCAACAAAAACAAAAAACGAGAAAACGAAAAAAAGTTGGCAGCTGATTCCCGTGGGCTACCCAAGTCACCATCTAGCGAGAGATGGAGCAGGAAAGGAGAAAGAGAGAGAGAGGGAGAAAGACAGAGACAGAGCTGGCAATGGAACAGAGGAGAAATAACGGCGAAAATTCACAAAACTTGTCGTATTTTCATTGTTTTGCAGTTGGTTTCTTGACGCACTCACTGCTTATTATGTGACATTAAAAGACAAGAACACAGGGGGGAGACAGAAGGAGTGAAAGACGGAAATAAAGAGATCGGGAGCAGGAGAGAAGAAGAGAAGAAGGGAAGGAGGCAGGAGAATGAGACTGAAGGCGCGTCAAGTTGTCGCCGAACCAGGCAAGAAAATCTAAACTTTTTTAATTAAGGTAAAGAATTTGCTGAGGCCCCCAATTCAGACTCAACTGGATTCTGGACTATCCATTCTTGTTGTTCCCCTGACTCTCGCCCTGGTCCTCAAGGTGTAATGCATACTTTATACTAAAGTTTGACTTAAAACTTAAAAACTTTACATACGCTTTGTATATACAAGAAATTATATATTATATTTTCGACATCAACAATGGGAGTATACGGAATCACATAAAAACCTCGCGGCGATATTCAACTCAAAAACTAAACTCATTTTTTCGAAATATATAAGACTAATTAAAAATGCGTGGAGTCATAGGAAGACGAAGAGAACAATGATTTGTGAATGATGAAATCCATCAACCGTGTAAAATTTGTCATCATGACAAGTGTCCCATTCTCATTCCGAATCTCAGCACGCATCTTTGGCCATTTTCTGACAGCTTGTGACATTACTTAAGCACGACATATAATCGCTTTATGCGGCAGGATGATGTGAGCATTGGCTTCATGCGGCGAATGCGCAATGTAAAACGCCAACCATTTCGGATACGGTGAGACAGACCAAATCCAACCTACATAGACGTCGTAATTAGGCATAATCTTTGCGGGCACTGCAGCTGACAGATACAAACTGCACTGCTACATGTATGTGTATATGTATGAGTATGTATTTGTATGTGTATGTGTATGTGAATTTGTACAAGGGCGTAGCCAGGTACATTTATGCAGTTGGTAGGGGGAGGGGAAAGCTGCATCTCCGCACCCTTTAGCTTGAATAACGCAGTCAAATTTTGTGTTCAATTATTACTATGTGTTTTTTTTTTTTAGAAGTTCGTGACGTTATTCACACAAATTACAGACTATGAGACATCCGATACATGCTGCACTTCCATTGCTTAAAAACTTAAAGCCACTATAATAGCGTTATGTCTGCCCGATCTTTCTGGTATGAAATATAATAAAAATAGATAATGTATAATAAATTATCAAATATAGTGTTATATCTTTAAGATGGAGAAGGCATGGCATACGAAGAACAAAACTTGATCTGCGTGGTACTTATAGAAGTGTGTGTTCCAAATTAGGTTGCTCTAGTTTTTTAGCCTCTGAGATTTAGGTGCTCACACAGACGGACAGACGGACAGACAGACAGACAGACATGGCTATATCGACCCATGGCTATATTGTTAAGCAACGGGTATAAATATGAACTTTTTGCTCTCCCTACTCCTCATGCTGGCTACGCCCATGTACGAGTAAGTATCACGCACATGTATGCAGACGACGCCATTAGAAAACATGTGGCAGAGTGCGACTGAAGGCAGCATTGCCAAATGAAATGACATTTAGCCGTGCAGTTTTGACAGCATTTTAATATGCAGGCAACGAGTGCCACACACAACTCATAGTGACGCGAGTCAGTGAATATATGTGTATAAATATATATATATATATGAATACATATGTGTAAGTGTATGTGTATGTGTGAATGAAAGTGTGTGTCTAAAGCTGACGCTGAGCGCTTCAAATTGAAATTACTTGGCTGTTAGCTGTTAGCTCCGCCCGACTGAGTTGTGGCTTTACCCGGCAGCTTTTGGCTTTGAGCTTTGGTCTTTCGGCCAGCACAGTCTAGCAAACATTTGGCAATGAGTTGAGGCGCAGTTAATTAAGAACCAAGTCGAGCTGAAATATGCACACAAAAAAAAAAAAAACAAAAAAACAGCAATGTCAGTAGGTCAAGTCAGAGTTAAAAGAAGAGAGTAAAATGATAGCTTAAGGCTTGCAGGCAAACAATTGTGGTGAAAACACCTTCCACTTTTATAGGGGGACAACAATGGCAACCAACGCACTCAACATAGGCAAATAAAACTGGGCAGTTAAATTAAAAATGCAAAAGGTACGAGTAAGTCTGAATGTGGGTGGGTGTTGTCGTGGATGTCGCTGCCATTGTTGTCACCAGCCCAAACATGGCCAATTCTAAAAATGCTCGCACTTGCTCCCATGTAAATTACCAGGCCAGGCCAGCACTAAAATGCGGCTGTAAATGAGAAAGAGCTGTGGCACCTCAAAACCCCTTAGGTCGACAGGGCAAGACGTCAAAGTGCCGTCAAGTTAATGCCGTGGCAGTTGCACACTCAGACACGGACTACACGTATAATGAAGAAGAATACAAAGAGCCATGTTCAGTCCAATTGCCGTTTTACCAACACTCAAACTACGCAATATGGTACGAGGATTGCTATTTACATATGTACATATGCGAGTATATATCTGCTCTTCACAATTCCTTTTACTGACAGCATACATTTCTTTTCCTTAGCATAAATGTATTTAGATCGTTTTGAAATTTTTACTTACATATGTACACGTATGAACATTATTATTCAACTCGACAAAATAATGAAATTAAACAGTAAAGTAAATATGATAATTCATGCGATCATTTTTCATAATTTTTCGTAGTTGTTTATTGCCTGAGAGCTCATCGATCACATCCCTTAGCACCGAAAAGGATCTTCAAGGAGCAGCAATAAACATCCGATTACTCGTTGTTTCATTACAAGGCCAGATACATAAATAGCAACCCTCGTATGTGCTTATGTTACGTATGTATTTTGTATCTCATAGATACTCGTGGCACAGTCATAAATCCGTGACGAGTAGCATGTCAGTGCTCAAGGACTATGTAGTCATTATTAAACCGTCGTGTCTCATCTCATCTCCAGGCCAAGTTGCCAATAACTGTCAAGTATTTCACGACTTCTGACAGCAACCACAATCACTTGCAGTTTATGAGAACCTAAACTGTAAAAATTCGACAAAATTGCAAAAAAAAAACCAGATCAAAAATCACTTTCTTTGATAATATCCTGTAAAAGACAAAAAATCTTAAAATGTAACATTATAATATATATATATTATTATTAAATACTCTTGCAACTTCATATTTGATGTCTTCAACATCAACATTATGTTGAAACTCTAAGTCAAAGCATCAATATTAGCATCAAAAGAAAAGGAGAGAAAAGGAGCAAGACCAAATCACAGTAAATAAACTTTTTAGCTCCTTAGAAGGCCATAAAACCAAGAATAAAATTTACGTATAATCACAGTATTGACTTTTCTCTTATTTGCGAACCTCATCGCCAGTCCGACTTCTCGAAGGAATCGCATTAAAACTGATTTATTGCTAAAGATAAGTTTGGATTTATGTTGAAAGTCATAGCCAAAGCATTTTTGCGTTTGCCCCTCCCCCAAAGAGGAAGAGGTGGTGGTGATGGTGGAGGAGAAGAAGAAGGAGACACGCAAACAACTAACAGGCGACTTCTGGGAACCTCAGAATTAAAGAACATTTAATTAAGATTTAACCTTTAATTACGATTTAAAAGATTACAGTGTCAAATTCACAGTGCAATCCATTCAACCAACCATTTATCTACGTATCTATCTATCCTTCCATCGTTCAACGAGTGCTTCACATTTACTTTCCCCATTGTCAGCACTAAACAACAATAGGGTTTGAAAAGGAAATGATTAAGGCCACAACGACAAGGCCATCAACGATGACAATGCCGATGTCGATTTCAATGTCAAACTCAATAACCGATATTTGTGATCAGCATCAAGAATCGAGTTGATATAGACATGTGGGTCCGTATAAACATCTAAAAGCTACACAGAGCTTCCAAATTTTGTAAGAATACACACGGTTGATTTGGATGCGAGTTAAGTTAAATTAACATTAACATTAACATTAAGTTAAAAATGCATTTTTGGTATTAAACAAATTTAATTGATTTTGATAATCAAGATTTAATTAAAGCAATAAAATTAATTTTTTATTAAATTGAATCATGGTTTGAGCCAAAACCTTGGGTTCATAAATCGATTTGCGAACTGAACCTAAGTCCGGCTCTATAGTTTAAGCCAACGAAACTGAACTTTTACTAAAATATTGGTGGTTTGCCTTGCCAAGTATAATTAAAAGATTGAAATTGGTAACCGTAACTGAAACCCTAACCGAAACAAAACTTTTTAATTGTAACGAAACCGATAAACTGATATTATTCATACCGAAATAACCGACTAGTAATCAGTTCATGTATAATGGTTAGTTTCGGTTTTATAAAGCATTAAATTCAATAATGTTTTTAAGGTGTAATCATCGTTTATTAAACTATAATTGATTTTAAATTGGAAAATTGATCTTATTAAATACATATTATACGATATTTTTTGAAATCAAAGAATTATGATAAATGTTTGTCCTAATATTAAAATTTTTTTTTTCACACCTAATTTACTTTGCTTTCTAAACCTAAGCCATACCAATACTTTGAAACCGAAGTATTCAAAAAACCGATGGTCGGTACGAAACCAATATACCGATAGACAAAAGTTTTGCGTAATCGATAACCGAAAACTAAATATAAACATAACAGAACCTTAACCAAAACCGATACTCATTTCGGTTTGTAACCCTGATTTATAGCCTATTTCCACGACATTTGGCACATTTGACGCCATTCATCATTCGGCCCGAATCTAAATTTCATTTCAGAACAAATTCTGAATGATTATTTTGGGGTCATTCATAATGAATGTTAAGATTTTTTGCCATTCGCCTCGGCGAATTTCAGTATTTTTTTATCGAACGCCCGATTTTTATCGAAAGCCTCAAGAAAAAACAGCAATTATCACCTTAACCAGCTGTTTTCTTCAATGAAAACGGTAGGCATTAAATTTGCGCCAGTTATAATATGCAAATAAATATTTAAATTAAATTTGTGCACAGAAACCGAACAGCTGATTTGCTTTGGGTGAATATCGAATGTTTTAACAGTTTCATATTTGGTAGTGGAAAGCCAAAAATGAGACACATTCAAATGTGAGCAAATGTGGTCGTGAAAATAGCCTATTAAAGTCTTAATCAAGGCTGCAAGCCGGTTCTGAACCGAACCTCACTGAGCCGGTTCGGTTCGGGCTTTTGAGCAATCCAAACCCCATCATGAACCGAACATGTGATATTATATACTCCGTGAGCCCGAACCTGAACCGAGACAATTTCTTAAATAAAAGGTTCGGTTCGAAATAAAAATATGCATCGTAATATCGACAGCATTACTTTCGCGAAAGCGATTATCGAGTACTTCAACTCGTAATCTATCGAGTTGATTATATCGATTTCCATGAAAACATCTACAACACACTGCAGTTTGTGTTCATCGTAGTTCATTTGCAGAACTAAATGATCTACAAGCGAAACTTTTCTTGGAATTTAGTGCTCAATCGCGCACAAAACAAGGTTCGAGCCCAAACCTTGGGTTTAGGAGGTATATAAACTGGTTTGTGAACCAAACCAAAATCTTGCTCTATGGTTCGAACCATTAAACCGAACCTATACAAAATTTTGGTGGTTTGCAGCCTTGGTCTTAATACATGTATGTTAATTTCCTGAATTTTTAGACGCGGTGATCGATTGAATACATTTCAGTTGCTTAGTTTGAAATGGATGTAAGTGTAAGTATGCATATATGTATGTATGTACATCTTTGTATGTGTGTTTGTGTGTGTGTAAACGTTAAGCGTTCTTAGTCAAAGGAATGTCATAGAAGGAACTGTTATCGTCATCATAGTCGCACCATCCTTCCCAGTTTCCGGCTGATTTCATTGTCCTGGTATTTGGCTGTAACTGTGTATGTGTATGTGACGGCTTTGTATGCGAATGCCTTTGTACATTCGCCTACTTGTAAAAGTTGTTGGCTTTTCTATTTTATTTTATTTTATTTTATTTATCTCAACTATTCACTCTGCCCGACCGCCTGTAAGTTGCTTTCATAAGTTTATTATTTATAAGTCTCACTCGAGTGCGACACTTTGGACGAGTGTGTTCACAGTTTACTTACACCCTATGTCTATGCTTAAGGCATGCACACACAAACTCATACTCATACAGAGCAACACACACACACACATTCGCAACTAAATTCGTGCGCAAGCTTTTATGGACGCCTGACAATCCGTTTATATTTTGTATGGTTTATTAACAATTTGTGCCCCAAAAGCGGGCAGCAACATATTTAAGTTTTATTGCACCGCGATAAGAAAACGAGTAAGAAGGCTACAGTCGAGTTCTCGACTATGAGATATCCTTTACTTAATTTTAAAAAATATTTTAATTGTATCTATAAGCTTTAAAATTTAACTGCATAAAAACAACTACATACATTTAGGCGCTCGAATTGCTTAAAAAACATAAAACATAACTAACGTTATACTTAAACTATATTTATGCAATTTTGTGAAATTGTGTTTCATAACTGGTATTCGTCATATAGCTCAAACAAACAATAGTGGTTGCTTTAACTCCCATATCCCTATAATCCGTTCGATCTTTTTTTTTTTGAGTAAATTAATTACTCAAGAACGAAAAAAGATATTTTGGTTAAGTTATTTGCGTTCGACTTAAGTAAATGGCCCAGAAAATTAGGCGTGGTACCGCCTTCATTCCTAATACTGCGATCTTCTAACAAACATGTTTTTGTTTTGCAAGACATCCGACAAAACTGAACATACGAGTATATGTGATATTCTTGTGACATTCAGGCCAACGGATATCAAGATTGGAATACTATCATATGCTAAATCATGCAGATCTCATAGTAAACATCGGTCCAGCACTGAATATAAACCATTAATAAATTTTTCAATTTAGATTTTGGATGAGTGTTGTAAACCACTTGAATTTAACCTAAATAGCTGAAATATTAGTAGCATGTGCTGCCCGTTCACGGCATCTCTATTTCAAAACTGTTAGCATAACAGTGTGAGCCAATGCTAAAATTCTGAATTCGTAACATTTTAGTAGGATGTATCTCCAATATATCGCCATTAAAAGTATGTTGATTTGAATTACATTAAATGATGACTTTATTCACAAAAAAAATTGTCAAACGGACCATAGTGAATAGTCTCTAAGATCCAGAAATTCCTACGATGTTTATAGGGAACCTACATTACAACGAATTTAATATACCCTTGTAATCTACCAGTTACTGGTATTAACATAAGGATTTTTATGCTCGCGTCATCCATGGTATATTTCTGCATGGGCGAGTGTGTCTGTGTGTAAAGTGTGCATTGCACTTGGTCAGAATATTGTCGCGTCAGTAAAAGGAAAAATGTTTTTAGTTTATTTTATTGTTAAAGTCGTTTATCTTTTTATGGCTCGTATAAAACACTGCCAAATGCTGGTCCATCGACCACTCTCTGATGCTGTTGTTAATACTTAGGTGCAGGGCGGGGACAGGAGGCGTATGGGCCTTGTCACTCCCATTTGCACAGCAGGCGGCGTGCATGAAATTGAAAATTACATTTGGCGAACACCATAGAAATGCTTTCATAAAATAAAAGGAAATGCTAACTCAATGAACAAACGAGCATAATGAAAGGCAGCACACACACAAGCAAACACAGACCCACAAACGCACACACACACACAAACATATATATGCATGTATAAATACACTCATGTTGAAGGGAAACTCTTTTGAAAATCAAGTAGAACCCAACAAATTGTTAAGCTGCGTTTCACATTGAAAATGACTTGCAGCTGAAACTAGTTAAAGAAACAGTTACAACAAAATGTGTGTGAGTGTGTGGTGCGCATGTTAACGTATTCTGTCAAGAACTTGCCCAAATATACATATAATGCCAATAAGCTGCTTAAAGTTTTCCCTACACTTTGGCGATTGCATAAATGCCAGTATTGCCAGAGATCTAATATTTATCACAACGATTATCGATAATCGCATTAAATTGTTTCCAAAGGCTAAGAGTGCCGGTAAATTTATTGGATTACCCAAATGTTTTACATGGCAGTCCACTTTTTATCATAATTAAACATTCGATTTTACCATCTATAGACTTGATTAAATCGATTTTCATCTAAAATCGACAACTCACTGGAGTTTGCTTATCGTAGTTTACTTGCAAAATTAGCTTGAGTCGTTTAATAACACTAGGAAACAAGTAAAAAACACATGTTCTTCTATGGAAAATTTTTTTTTAACTTTTTAAAATTATTACTAATTATTTCTTTGTACAGCTTTTTTCAGAGGTGAGCTCGCATCTTTCTTTATTTCCCCAGAATGTTAAAACTGATTTTTCAAAGCTTATTGTTTACATAAAGCTAATAAATATATATGTTACTCGTTCAAACACAGTTTCAAATTTAATGCAATATATTTACAGCAATTTATTTTTGAAATAACAAAATGATGTATTTTCAGTATTTTTATATATTTGGACTTATAAAAGTCCGAAAAACTCAAATAAGACTTATCACATTGTAGTTTCTCCTTTATTTATATAACTACATATTTTATTCATCGTTTGACACATTATTCATTAAAATTTCAAGAGAGATGGCTGAGTTATTACCATATGAGCAAACACACCTAGCAAGCATTATTACAAATACAGATTAATTTTCAACTGATCGTCCCCATGGCAGCTATATGTCATAGTGGTCCGGATCCAAATTATTTGGTCAGGTTGTAAAACACAAATTCACGCAAGAGAGCGTGGAATAAATAAAAAACAAACTTGATCTGCGCACGATATCATTCCGTATGAATTAAAGGATCTCAGAGACTATAAGAGAAAGAGCAACTGAAAAAACGAAGTAAAATATATATTAAGTACACAGCTCGAGTTTTGTTTTTAAAACTTAATTACTCTAAACTACTCCCTTCTATTACAATGAGTTCCCTGAGTACATGTGGTTATATGTTTAGGGTTTCAGTACTTATGAAGCTGCATATCGCGTCGTCCTTTTATCATATACAGAACTCCATAGAGTAAATATGTTTACTTAGGTAAAAATTGAAACAAAAACAGACTTCTTTCACTGCAAGCTAGTCGACAAGGCAACAACAAATAAAATACGGATTAGCGGCTCGTCTAACAACAAAGCCTATGAAAATGTTGTTGCTGAGCTCGACGGCATAGACAGCGAATAAAGAAAATGAGAGAAAATGCACACAATTGTTTTTGTACTTCATTTTTCAAATGATGACAGCAACCAAGAGCGTAGGCCCAAAATATTTATCTTAGAGATTTTAAAAGATTTAATTTTGAAACAACCAATTGAATATTTCCAAGTCATTTTAGGTATGTTTTATATAATTGATAAATTAATTCAAAATACATTTCATTCTGTTTTAAAAAATACTTTTAATTACATCAATAAATTTAACATTTTATTTAATATCTTCATAATATTTTAGTTATTTGAAAGCATTGCTTGCATAGATCCAGAAACACCAACTAATGGTTTGCTTTTAGAGATTTGTAGAGCATACATTGCTATGAGCAATATAACATCTTCGTAAAATTGGTGTTTGTAGTCATTTCAAACTTTAAATAAGTTATAATTATTTCGGAGACTAGCCATTCTTGCGCACTCAGCATACAAGATCCTTAAAAAAAGATAATACAGTAGAGTGGGTCAATTTTTTGCGACAAAACGGTTGTCAAAATCGTAAACTACGACGAATTCTAATAAGGTTTGCCCAATAAACCATCCGCTCAAAATCAAAATAGAACTTTTGAAATAAAATTAATTTTTTTTACTCCTTGCAAAGTGTTGACATTTTCATACTGTCAAGAAAAAACCTGTTTCATTAGGACAGATCCCAATAAGGTTGAGAGAAAACACACTCAATTGTGTTTTCAATCAATAAGGGAAATGCTCAAGCAATGATCACTCGATTTATTTCGGTCGGGTTTTTTAAAGACCGATTTTTTTTTATCAAAATAGGGTCTTTTGTGTATATAAGGAAATTTATTGAAGTTTTGGTCGAACCGCCATAAATTAAATAAAAAAACGCTGAAAGACTTGCACAAAAACTATCCCAATTCATGTTAATAGATTGATTCCCGTGAGCTGAAGGGATATTTTCAGAATGCCAGTGAGCTATGAATGGAGCCAAATATACCGTAGATAGTGCTAACAGATCCCAACATCACAAATTTATTTTTAGTTTTATTAAATTGACAGACCCTATTGTACAGGATTGTTTTACAAATTTTTTAAAACACTAAAGCACAAAAAAACCGTTGTCGAGGCCCTAGAAATGAACAATGGTTGCTGGTAAATATAAAAATTATAAAATTAAATTAAATAGTTTTTTTTTAATTTACCAAAAGGGAAAAAAATATATTTTAAATTAATTTTTTGTACCAAATAAAACCAACAATGAAGATAGCTTATCCTTGTGTACCCGTAAATAATTCTAAAAAATTAGAGCTCGGACACTTCTGTATCTTTTATATAATTCATGAATATTACCACTGATGGAATTTATACTTGACATCTTTTAATCAATGAAAAATCCAGAGTTTCAATTTTATTTTGTTATTTTATGTATTGTGTTACCAATCTGAATTGATTTTGGAAGTTAAAATTTTGTTAGACAGACCTACGACCTTGACAGCAATACATGTATACAGCGACTGTTCTTCCTTTACCAAGGAAGAATTACAATAGCAAGGAAGCCATTAGGACAATGGCTTGGGCACTTCTGGGTTAAACAGAACGGAACAAGCTCCTTAAAGTATGTAACGGGTATTCTTGTAGTCGGGATCTCGACAAAAGCTCTTCCGATTAATTTTTTATTATTTTATTGCGTTGATAGACCACATTTAATTTTCGACTTTCATAAAATCGAGTCTAATTATATTTCCAAAAAATGTAATTTTCTAAATTTTATGGGATTTACCTTTATCACCTGCAACAAGTGAACGATACGTCAGTCCATTACCGGTTAAAAGTTAGATTTAAGGCTCTTCAGAGTGACTTGAATTAATTTGTTTCTTGCTCAACTGTGACGTTTTAACTGTTATTGATTCAATTGTTGATACTTCGATGTGTTTCCATTGATCACAATGGCTGTCACATATCGATTTTCGATTTGCCTGCGACACATGCGTCCATTGTGTGACACGAATTCAAAACGTTACAAATACACGCCGTTATTCTCAGTCAGATGAGGGAATATAGGGTGGATGGAGGTGGAGAAGTAAATGTCAAAGGATACACATTGTTGACGCCTACACTGAGAGAAATATCAAGAAATTTCGTACTTGGATCCAGAATTTCCGGTGTCAAAAGTCAGCCAAGCTCAAATATTCTTGATTCAAGAACGAAATTCTAAATTCTTGAAATCAAGAGCGTTCTATATAATACCAAAATATTATAAGTTTGAGAACATTTTGTACTTACTTCAAGCGCTTTTCTGACAATAACTTCAACACGTACTAGACTTAAGTATATTTCATACTTAATTCAAGTCCTTTAAATTTTATAACTGAGTGCAAAAACATCTTAAAAAAAAATACGAAAGAAGTATTATAAGCATTTTGCAACAAAATAGAATGATCAAATTCATAAATCATCATCAAAAGTAAGTGAGGACTAACTACAGAAATTATCCTGTTAAACAGATTCCTCAACTACAGTCTTACAGTCTACAGTCTACAGCAGCTCCTCATAGCAGACAAGCCAGAACCATTTGAGAATTCTAAGCTACCGAACGCAAAAATATATAAGAATTAAAGATCTTGATGCAAGTCACATTGTAATAAAAATAAGGCCAGTCAATCTCTATTTTTCTGAAAGTACATACATATAAACAGTATACAATCATACACATTTTTAGTATGAAATCCTCTTGTTTTCAGCATTATGTTAAATATTGTCGTTCTTATTTGTATAAGTTAAGCACGATTTTTACTCAAACTAATAAGCAATTGTACTTACCGAAGTATTTGTAGATCATGATTAAGCATGTTTATATTTTAGAACGAAACAATTCCTTTTTCAGAATACAGAATAAAGGTGGTAGCCCGCCCACTTTTCATTTACGTGTTGATATCATATACCTAATGCAAAAAAACTAAAACAAAAAACACTTTTTTTTTTGTTCTCGAGCTTTTAATTAATTCCAAAAAGTATTGCAATGGATGCAAGATATATGGTCCGGATGACGTTTTTGTTTTTTAATAAAGTCATTATTTAAAGTTGTTCAAATAAACGATTTTTTGATAGCGATGCATTCAAAATACAACCAACTTAAATGTTGCACAGTCAAAATTCTAACATTGTCCAACACTGCTTAGCAAACAGCTGCTAAACAGAGTTGCTTTAAACAAAAAGAGCACATGAAACTGTTATTCCCATTTTTTAGGTTGAATTTAATTGTCTTACTACACTTATTCAGAAGCTTTTTTAACAAAATTTATTTTGAACAATATTTCTTGTGGCTTGTACTTTGTGTTATCTGAGTTCTTAAAAATCAACGTGCTATATGTTGTTTTTTGTAATTTAAAAACTTGCCTCAAAAAAAATATTTTATACAATTTTATCTTTGAAAAGAGAAAACTAATTTTGTCAGCACTTGTCAGCATAATGACTATGTGCATTTTGAAGATTGATCAATTCTAAAATTGTATTGTTTAGCTCAAGCTGCGCAATTCTCAAATTTCACTTAATTGCAGCTAACTTTCCGTTGAAAAATGTGTAGTTGTTTAAGGTGTAGCGACAACACATGAAACAAAATGACGAATATTATAATTTTTTGTTTTATTTTATTGTTTGCATTGGCGAAAATTACAAAAACTTGTGTTTACGTATTGAATAAACGTTAAATTTTTTCAATTGACAAAAAATATAAACTTCTTGTTTCATACAAAAAGTCAGTTAACGACCGATTTTTATAACGTGAACATTATGATATTATAAAGTGTAGTATTCTAATGTTGATATCTGATAGCCAGAATGTGAGGAGCATCATATAATCATATATCATATAAATACGTTCAGTTTGGTCAGATATTTCGGAAAAAGCATGGTTTTTGTACAAAAAGTGACTTTTCAACCTATTATTCTTATTATTTCTATATTATATAGTTGTTCGATTTGAATCAAATTTAACCAACACGTTAAGGGCATAGTAACACACCTATCCTGCAAATTTTTGCTGTTAGCTTGAAAAACAAAATATTTGCATATCGCAGAGTCCAAAATAAAGGCTGCACCACGCCCATTTTTCTAGGCTATTTGCGTATTGCTATTATAAGCCCAATGCTGAAAACTAGACCAAAAAAACTTACTTCGTTCTCGAGTTATTAATTTATTCCTAAAAAATCGACATCCTGACCATAGTGCATAGCACTATGGTCCGGACGACGATTATTTTGGAAAAAAGTCGTTTCTTAAAGTTGTTCAAATTAACGTTTTTTTAATGGCGATGCATTCAAAATACTTCCACCTCAAATGCTGCATAACCAAAATTTTCACATTTTCCAACACTGTTTAGCAATCAGCTGTGAAACAGAGTTGATTTAAGCGAAGTGCACATGAAGCTCTTATTGCAATTTTGTAGGTAAAATTTAATTACTTGGTGGCACTAGCTAAGAAGCTTTTTTAAAAAAATTTATCATGGATTATATTTATTATGGCTTGTACTTTGTGTTTATTTATCTCCATTGTTAAAAATCAAAGTGCAATGTATAGTTTCTTGTAATTTAAAAAATTGACTTGTTAAAAATTTTGTTCGATGAAATTTTAACTTTGAAAAGCCGTAACCAATTTTGCTAGCATATGCTAGCAATGCGACTATATGCATTTTGTAGAGAAATCAATTCTGAATTTGTACTATTAAGCTCAAGTTGCGCAATTTTGCGCATTTTTCACAATTTCACTTTATTTCAGCTAACCTCACGTTATAAAATGCGTATTCGTTTAAAATGTGGCGACAACACATGAGTCAAAATGACCAAAATTATGATTTTTTGGCTTGTTTTATTGTGCGCATTGTCGAAAATTACAAAAACTCGTGTTTACGTATTGAATAAATGATAAATCTTTACAATCGACAAAAAATTAGAAATTCTAGTTTCATACAAAAAGTTAGTTCACGATCGATTTTAATTATTTGAACAATATGATATTATAAATGATAGTATTCCGATCTTGATATATGTTGGTCAGAATGTCAGTAGCATAATATCACTTATATACGATCAGTTTGGTCAGATATTTTGGAAAAAACAGCGTTTTTATAAAAAAAGTGACTTTTCGACTGATAATTCCTATTATTTCTATATGGTATAGTTGTCCGATTTGAATGAAATTTTGTCAACACGTTAGGGGCATAGTAACACGCCTAACCTGTAAGTTTGGTCCTGATAGCTTGAAAAACAGAATCGAAAATAAAAGCGGCACCACGCCCACTTTTCTAGGCCATTTGCGTATTGATAACATAAGCCCAATGCAAAAAATTAGACCAAAATATCTTCATTCGTTTTCGAGTTATTAATTTATTCCTAAAAAATCGTCATCCGGACCATAGTGCATAGTGTAAATGAGCTGCTTCGAGTCGAGAATGTGAGAGAAAAGTTGCCTACTTTTTTGGGCACATACAAGAGGACGTCTATGGGGCAATGAAATTTACTTGACTATTTTTCAGAAAGGCACTATGGTTATTCTGGTAAAAAAAATGCAAAGAATCTGGCAACTAACTGGTATGTCATATAGGTATGTATGTAGCTCCCAATAGAATAATAGGTTAAAATGCAATAAGTATTAACAACTTTTTACTTTTCGAAGATATCCAGAACAAATTCACCAAATATGAAAAAAAATATTAAGTTGCTAACGTATTGGCCAAAATTTCGAAAAATTGGCCAAAGTTGATTAATGTGAACCACTTTAAATATTGACTTTATTCTAAAACAATGATATAACTAAAATAGGGCAAATGGACCATAGTGCATAGAAAACAACTAACATAATTGACCTTTAAAGACTGCGATAGGCTTTTAATATGTATACGAATATATGGAATATACATATGGGTATATGGGTGTGGCAATTATGTTAAATGACTTTGTTACCGAGCATATTTATGATGTGTGTACGATGGGTTGCCTTGGAGTGCGAATCTGAGCGTAAGTGCGAGTGCGAGTTTTTCGTGATTACCTACAACATAAATGACAACAGAAATGATAACGTCAAAAACGAGAGACGCTTACACGCGCTGAGCTTTAAGCGAAAGGTTTTTATGGAAGAACAAACGACGGGGCAAGCGACGGGGGAGACACAGATGGGGATGCCTGAAAGCCTCTAAGCCCTTATATTTGCTGTGTTGCCAGCGACAGCAAAAAAAAAAGGAACTGGATAGAGCAGAGAGAAAGCAAAGGGAGGGACGGTTGTTCAACAAAGCAATAGCAACAACAACAAAATGAAATATAAAAAAAAAATGTCGAAAAGGAATATTGTGTGAGATACTACAACAACAACAGCAACAAAAGGAAAAGCAACATGATAAAGGCACGAAAATCAATTTTTGTGTCCAATTTTTTTCCGACTACTTCTCGTGCTTCGAGTAAAAGCAACTTAAAAAAAAAAACATGTAATAATACTCTAAAACACGACTTTGAAATACTCTGCAAATAGATATCAACTACAAAAATTATTTGCACTTCTGAAAAAACAAGTAGAATGCATTGGTCATAGAGTCTTTTTCTTTTTGTTTTGGTCCAATACTATCTGAAATGGCTTTTTGAATAAATTCCTGATGATGTTTTCTGGACTTGCGCTATTTTATAAAAATAAAAACGTCGGCTTAGGAATTGCTCCGGTATTTATCCAAAATTAAAATAAAATTACATATCGAATTTGGGGGCTTTAGCTCTTGTAATTGCTGAGATCGACGGACATACGAATATGGTAGGTCTTAATGGACTTGGCAGCTGATACCGATGAAGAATATAAGTACACACTTATCATTCTATGTCCGTTATATATATTTGCACAAATCCATAGTACCCACTTGTCTAATTTAAAAAATATGCAGGGTATAAAAAAAGAAACAACAACAACAAGGGGAAGAGAATAATAAAAAATGCGTGCGGTCAAAGCCAAGTGGTCCACGCGTGGCCAAATCTTTGGGTCTAAAGTCAGAGTCTGAGTGTGTGCCAGTGCCAGTGCCAGTGCGTGGTCCTGATCCTTGGTCTGGCTATGGTTTTGGGTTCACATTTTTGCGTGTTCTTGCGATTTGGTGGCTGAAAGCCCCACAAAATGGGGCTCATATTTCAGAGTCGCTGTCTGGAATGCGGTCTGATGTGGTCTCGCCGTCTGTGTCAATGACTGGAAGACCAGGATAGAACAGGGCTTAACGGTTGTCAGGATTTAGTGAGCAGGCAAAGCGCACACAATTAAAATAAATCTTGACACAATGAACTCGCCCCTCTGCTGACAATGAGATATTTAAAAATTTTAAATGCATTTTTCGACAGTTAATCTAATTATCTAAAGCCCGAGTATCTTTACATTTTTCTTATTTTAATTCTAACGTATCTAACCAGTGTATTTCGTTTCTTAAGTTAAGCATACGCCCCATATGCAGTTAATTTTTAAGCCACATTCGTTGATATTCTTATTTTATTTGGCTATACTTTAACTGTTATGTAGTTGGATTGTTTATTGAGCCAGCCCATTCGATGTTTTACGTATAGTTGGGACTTGATTGTTAATATTGCGCACACAACAATTTTGTGTACTTTTTACCGAGCTTCTCTCTATCTCTGTATTTATAGTTATGTCGCTCAATTCATTTGATGCGAATGTTTTAATTTTTTACAGCATTGCACGAATTTGCTTTGATTTTACTTTTATTTTTTTGTTTGGCATTTTATATTGAAAACAGGCTCGGATCCGTAGCGCGCCTCTACCCCAGCCAAGTAGCCGCCCAGGCAGACAAATTTATGCCGACATCGCCTATATTTATAGACGCTTCACCTGTCTTGCCAAAAATCACTTACGAAATTAAATTTGTTGCCGCCTGTCGCTCTCCACTTGTTCTTGTTGTTTGCTGCTATACCTAACTCTCTTCCTCTCTGTGTTTCTCTCTGAATCGTTTCCTGTGTGGTTTTCCCATTAGCTGCCATTGCAAGCATACATTCATATAACTTGCCAATCAGCACGAGAAGCTCGCGCCTGAAGCGCATTTCAAAATTGAAATTGTCATCATCATCTGTATACATAATTTAAAAGAAAACAATAGCAAATAGCAAATTGTTAAACAGTTTTGGGTTGACTGGCGCCAATTGTTATCTTATGCATAAGCGAATATAGTAAGTTGCTAATTAACTATGAGTTTAAATTACTTAATCCAACTACTAAGTACACATGTGAATAATGAATTTTTTTTCTATTTTATTTAAGGTTGTACAACATTAAGAACTGTCACTTTAACAATACCCATTAATAAAGTGTCCACGAAATCTTATCAATTTGATTCGGTTAATGACAAATACTCTGCTTTGTTGAAATTTAAATTGAAGTCTAATATTTTATTTAACCTAAAATAAATAAATAATATTAAAAAAAAGTGTATTATTGGATGTTGAAGTTGTAGTAAATTAATTAGATTGATTGTTGTGGTTTTCTTATTCTAAAATGAAAAATAATTTTTTCACTTAGTACGGTAGTCCGTTTTGGTTTATGACATATATCTAGCAGCTAACGGGTTTGGAAGTTATTATGTTATCTGTTAACTGAGTATATACATTTTATTTAGATTTATCAAAAGAAAATAATAGTGTCGATCTCATAAACTTTCAATGTTATAGAATTTAAAATGAGTACACTGAAAAAAAGAGCTTCTTCTAAAATCGAGAACATTTATCTTAAATAATTTGTTCTTAAAAAAGGACCATTTTAAAACCATATAACCAATACATAATAAGAATATTCAGGCCTGCTTCGGTTTTCGTTTTGGCAAGGTTTGTCGGAAGTTAAAATCTTAAAATCTTATCAATCTGGAAACATTTTGCGTGTTGAATTCACTTTTAGTTGGTGAATTTAAGTCCAATAAAGTGATCAAATATAATTTTAACCCGAATCGTCCTGAGCAACTTTTTTACGAGTTTCTTCATAAAACTTTCAGGACTGATATATTTGAGGTTGCTGAATCCGAAAAAGACATTCTTTTTGTTCGTCCTTTTCAGGATAAACGACAGGACCATTTTTTTAGCGGTTACCATATGAAAACGCTAGTACTAATAGGGTACAGGTTTTTTTAATACTACAAAAGACGAAAATTTGCAAAAAAGTCTAATAAATACAGCTTTATCCAACAGGGGGCTCCTCCTTGATATATTTAAGTTGGTTTTATACATCCTGAACAAATTTTGTTTAAATCGGCTTACTATATCATTAAGCTGCAATATGAACAATCATATTTTATGCTATACCATATGGTAACACGAAAATAAAAAGCGTAAATTTACCGAAAAAAAAGTGTTTTTTTTTTCCAAATTCTTTATTTTTAATTACAAAGAGCACTTTATCTTTCTAATGATAGTTAAACGATTTAAATTTACTTGCGACGTATTGCCGAATACTGCATAATATAGTGAGCAACTTAAAGCGCATGTTTCGATAAGCTAACGTCAAGAGATTGTTTCAATCAACTTATTATCGGTAAGAAACAACAAATTACTCTTAGAATATCATATTAAAGTTAATCTAATGTTAATATGTTGTCTTAAAATGAAGTTTTAGTAAATGCCTATTGCTTTTTAACGCTGGGAATAATCGGGTTAAAATGCTTACCCTAAATGCACAGTGAAAAATTACATGTTTTGAAACCCGATAAAATTGGAAGTGAAAACCGGAACAGGCCTGAATAATCTAAAAAATCAAAGTTCTTAATATTAGGAAAGTATAAATATCTACTATTTCATATAAAACAAAAGGTGGCCCCGTGGCGCTCTGGTTAGAGAAACCGTTTCAGTTGTGTAGCAGTAGGCGCCGGTTCGAATCCCACTCGTAAGAAATTAAAATAGCATTTATAAAATGCCCAAAACAGGATAAAATGTATAAAAGTCAAAATTAAAAAAATAAACTATGGATTTAAAATATCATTTTTAATTTTTTGATTTTAATTTTAAGAACATTTATTCATAAAATAAGAACTTGGTCTTATGTAAAATGTTATCAAAACTAAGATGTGTTTTTTTATTGTAAGAATTTTATGTTCTTGACGCATTTTCATAGACCAAAATTCTTAATTTAGAGACCAAAATCTTGATTTTAGAACTATTTTTTAACTTACTTTATGTTCTCGACGAATTTTTTGACCAAAACTCTTAGTTTTGAGTCCAAAATCTTGATTTTAGAACATTTTTGTAGGTTCCCGAATACCGAACGCAGATCAACTTTGTTGTTACTTAAACTTTATTACGTAAAACTTTTTTGTTTCTAAAAGTAGCTTAATCAATCTTGCAAATAATGTTTTTATACATTCTGACCAAATTTAATTGAAATCTATAATATCATATAGCTGCCACCGGAACGATCGGTCGAATACCATGTTTTAGTACGAACAACTTTTGTTTTTTGAGAAATCGCAACCAATCTGTCAACCAATCTATGCAAGGTAAAAGTCAGTGACGGAAACCTTTCCTCGCCCCAAAATTGTTGATATCCATTTTATATGAAATACAAAAGGTTTCTCGCTAAAAACTGAAAGCTCGATTTTAATTTGCAAAACTTCTTCGAATGGGCTTGCCGATAAAAATCTTTCATTCTTGTCTAATTTTCCACGTCGAGCCACAATTTGGCTTGCAGTATGTATTTTCGTATTCCACAAAAAGCTGCAATAATTCACAGTAAGCAACAACAGCGACAATAACAAAATATAAAACAAACAAAAATATAATCACATAATTTATTTAATTGCCTTTTGTTTTTCTTGTATTTTTTAAGTTACAATATTTGATGCACTTGTATTATTAATAGAGATGTTGTAGTCATTTGCTTATTTTTTATGGCTTCATTTTCTCAAGTGTAGTGTTGTGTTTTTTTTTTTTTTTGATGCGGCAAGCAATGTATATGAAAATTCTGTTGGTTTTTGGTTAGGTGTGTTTTTGTATCTGTATTCATTTAGTTTGTTGTTGTACAATTGTTTAAACGCACACATACGACTTATTAATTATTTAGTTCTTACTCACCGACAGTTGCTCGAATGCTCAATTCTTGTTGTAAATTTTGTTGTTGTTGTTGCTGATGTATAGGCCACCAATCAATCAAATGTTGTGCCTTACTCTGAATTGTTGAAGGTAGTTTTTTTTGTTTTGATTTTTTTTTTTTGGTATTAATTCGATCTGCTTTTATTTTGTTATTGATTTGTTGCACTATTGAAGATATCTGTCAAGGTTTTTTGCTCTCTCTTATCTGTCGCTAAGTTGTCATGATACAGATGAGAACATGTGTGAGTATTGTGGTGTTTATTTAATTAAATGAGATTTGCTTAAATTATTTCTTTCTGTAGTTATTTAATGCACTTATAAAAAGAACAGCATTAGCCTGCTTAAATGTCCATTCGCTTTGTGCCAATCGTTGCCTTGCCTGTTGGGTCTGCTTCTACGAATACTCTTAATTGTGCATCTAAATCACGCAATATAGCCCGCAAAAGTAACCCAAAGAGTACAAATATTTATACACATAAATTTCAAAAATTCGCCATTCGCGGCCACCTTGTGAACCAGGCAAATTACACAAATTGCACTCATTTAATTTCATTTTTGCTTTCGGCTTTTTGGCTTGCCTTTTGTTTACCCCACGAAATGGCGGCAAATGCAACGTCAAATATTCCTATGAATGTGTGTGTGTGTGTGTGTGTGTATGTGTGTGTGGTAGTGTGTGTGTTGATGGTTGCTTTTGAATGCGTATGTGGGTGTAGCTAAAGATTCAAACACAGTCAAAATCGGCAAGTAATGTTTATTGATTACATGAGCTGCGACGTTGCAGCTGCAATTTTCCATTTAGCTGGAAGCAGTACAAATTTTTATAGACTTGAAACGACTGTGTGTAAACCCCAACAACAACACCACCAACAATGTCAGCATTCTCAAGTATGGCAGCTACTTTCAAGCCCTTTTGTTAGCGCTCCGTGCAGTCATCAATTTTAAATCTACATTCTTCGTAATGTCAAACACGAGGTAAAGCTTTAACACTTTTGCCTACACGCATATTGACTGATTGACGGACTAAATGATAACAGTCAAAACAGTTTTAAAACTACACAAGCTCAACTTGAAAGTCATCAGGTGGACAGACTTTTCTGTAAATGGAAGCACCTGATGAAAATAAAATTGATGAGAAAAAAGACATAGATAATAAAGTGTAAAAATAATATTAGGAGACAGCGTTGATCATGATTCGAAATTTATTGCAAACTATTTCTGTGCAATCTATTGCAAATTTTCAAATGAAAATACTTAGAAATTTTACGAGTCTGTACTTTAAGACCTAAAATAGGTCTATTAAGTTTCGCAAAATAAATAAAACAAAATTTGCATAGCTGGTTGAAGAAGACATGGCAGACTCTATAAGGTATATATATTCCGCCCCGCAACTTTTATTCAAAATACCAAAAATCGATTTACAATAAAAGAGAAATTAAGATAGATTTTTAAGTTTTTGCACATGTGATATGCTAAAGTCCAGTTTCATCCCAAAAATATTCACAAGGTCACATAATACGCTTATAAGTTGTTCAAGAAACAATTTTACACTCTGTTCCGTCAAAGAAAAAACTTAAGTAAATATGTTGGCCTACTCATTACGTTCTTCATAATTTCAAGTCTATTATTATTTTCATACATTTATTTTATAGAGTACAAAGCAATTATTTGTGTTGATGAACCCTATTCATCCGAAGATCTAAAGCTCTAAAGCTCTTTAACTTTTTTTGAATTTAAATATTTCATCAATTTCATGGAACGAATGAAATTTAAAGTGTTGGATAGTCAGTAGTCAGCAATTTCTATGAAAAATATAAATACTTGTATGTGCCAGAATATCTATACACATATCAGTTCTTGACTTACGCCCCATGCGGCGTATGTGTAATATTTCCAGTAAAATGCAATGCAAAGCTCAAATCTCAGATGCTTTAAACGTTTTCTACGCGACCAACACACACACACACACACTCACAGATGACATCCCACGAAGCCGCAATTGCACATGGAAGCAGAGGCAACGTGGCGTATGAGCAATTTTTTATAATTATTGCGACGGCAGCTGCAAGTTAAACAGCGCAATGGAATTAAGTGCTTCAAAATTGTTTTTGTTGCTCTTCCTGGGGCGTTTGGCATGGGCGTGACTGTTAGTGGACTTTTTTTGCTCTTGTCATTTTAATTACTTTTATTTTTTTTGTTTTTTTTGGTTAAGGTTTTAGGTTGCTTTTGATTTTGAATAAAAAAATAATGATATTTAATTATTTAACAAGCCCATAAATGAAGACACCCAAAAACAACAGAAACTTTTTGTTGATGCTTCTCTTTTGCTGTGGTTCTTGTTGTTGTTGTGGAACTGACATGTAATTAAATATGCAGAGCTATTTACTTTTGTTTTTGGGCTACCCCTGTTTGCTTTTTTTAGACAACACGTGGGCAAAGTGAAAGTCATACTCAAGTTAACATACTCACTCCACAGGCATCTTAGGGCACAATCTTAAAGAATACACAGCCATATTTGATATCTTATATATCATGCTTAAACCAAGAAATAAACATAACAATTAAAAAGGAGCAATTAAACACGAACAACAAATTGTTGCATAGTTTTTGGGGAAATCTTGCAAAATGCTTCAGCCACTTCACTATGATGCCATTGCTCATGTGTAAATAGATATGCATTCTTGAAAATCGGCGTTCAATATGTTCTCTGGTGTCGGGCTAAAACTTGCTTCAAAAATAAATTTTACAAAGAAATGTTATCATTTATGAAATAATATTGCAGATAAATTGGAAAGCATACCATGATAATAAAAATAAATGAAATAAAAACTGTCAACTTTAAAATAAATGTATAGCAAATAAAAATTGTTAGCAAATTTGTTGTCAAAAACGATTGCAAAAAAAAAATCCGAGAGCTATAAATTGAATACAAATAAACAGTAGCTACAAAATGAGATTTATTTCAATGTTGACAAGCTATGTGCAAGTTTCCTTAAATAGATTCATCTATTTGAAAATTCTGATTGATCGCTTCTAATATTTATTGCGAGCCCCAAAATTAAGTTGAATAGTTTGATCGAATAACGTGGCGTGCATATACATATACTGCTTCAAAACACTAAGTCAAACCGAAACAAATATACGTTTAGTATCGGTTTTGGTTTTTCGGAACCTTTAACGTTAAATTTATTTATAACGGATTGGTATCTTATTCCGGCTTTTTATCGTTATCGTTTATCGTTTTGAATAAATATTTGTACTACATATATTCTGTTTGATATATAATATTTATTTCAATATTAGCCTACACACGCTTCAAGGTCATAAAAATAAATAAATAAATAATATTATCATAGCCATTAATTTTAATGAATTTAAAAAAGACATTCCTCAGCCATCACTACAGTGCGAGCAATTTTTGATAACAAGTTTTTAGCCGAACAACGAATTAATTATAAAATTTTTAATATTCAGAAGAGCCTATCTAGACTAGGTTAATAAAATCTAATTATAATAACAATTTAGCACTCAAATACGTATTGAAATTTATAAAATGCTTTGTTCTTTAATCCTTTTTGGCCTTTTAATCCTTTTAAGCTTTCGAGCACTTGAGAGTTATACTCGATTAAAAATATTTATACGAAAAATACGACTAAAGTCAATATAATAGTTATTTTTTGTTTTAATTGATTTTTGTAAACTAGTTGTTGTGTTTTTAAGGATTTTTAATTTGCGTATAATTTGGTTATTAATTAAATAAGTATTCGAATAATACATTTAATTACTTGCTAAACTTTGTAACTGGTATTTAATTAGTTTTAGTTGGTTTTTTAATACTGACACTACCACAAATTATTTATTAAATTTTTGGGATATTTACACTTAAAAATACAAAAAATAAAACAATTATCAAATTAATATTATTTTTGTTGCGTTACTTTTTTATTTTGATTTTTTAAAATTTTTTTTGTTATGTTTTGTTTTGTTTTGTTTTGTTTTGTCGCCGACTGTCGTTGATGCAGACAAAGGCAATGCAAAACAAATTGTACTTCAGCTTCAGCTGCTTTGGCTTCCGCGCTCACACAGACAAGAACAAACACGTCGTGCC
The DNA here is from genome assembly GCF_004354385.1 of Drosophila innubila. Lineage (NCBI taxonomy): Eukaryota > Metazoa > Arthropoda > Insecta > Diptera > Drosophilidae > Drosophila > Drosophila innubila. Next base: position 29,779,530 of record NC_047626.1, read on the forward strand.
GTCGACAAAGCTGAACGAGAACTAGAAACTGAAATCACTTTGCGCCAGAGACACAGTCAACACAGCCAACACAGCCAACACAGCCAGCAGAGCTGTGCAACGACGCTGTCGACGATTGTAGAGCGTTTGGCTTTTCCCATTTTGCCATCGCACGGCAACGGGAACGGCCGCGTCACCTCGGGAGCAGCACCTTCGTCGTTATCGCTGCGAGTTTACCGACTATGTGTCGTGGTATTTATCGCATGCGAGAAAAGCAATGCGAGCATGCAGTGGTCTGAAGTGAATACGCTGTAGGGAAATTTTCAAGCACAACTTAAACGCGAGAGAACAAACAAATAGGGAAAAAGCACACAAGCAAGAAAGCGTGAGAGAGAGTGAGGGAGTGAGAGAGAGCGAGGGAGAGAGAGAGAGAGAGCGAGCGAGCGAGCGAGCGTACGCATATGATTAAATTTCCCTGTACTTGTCGCAGAGACGACGAAAATAACGATGGGCACGAAGTCTTCAAGCCACAACGACGAGTCTTAAACAGCTGCATGCTGTACGCGTATGTATATGTATACACAAATGTATATATGTACATATATATATATATGTGTGTGTGTGGCTATGATAGTGAGTTTGTGAGGCCGCTGTGCAGACCAGGCTAAATGTGGGCCTACCTGTTGCTTAGCAGCTCGACAATGCGCCTAGACGAGCGCTTCATTATCATTGTCAGCATGCCAATTGGATAATATGTATGGATTGAAGGGAAGGGAATGGAATGGGGAGTAACTTAGTGGGGGAGTAGATGCTGTGACAGATGTTGCCGCTCCCAAAAACGTCTACTGCAACAGCTGTTCGAGTCCAAAAGTCGTGCTGGACAAACTACTTGCAAAAATTCCCAAAATTGAAGCCCGGGAATTTTTACATTTTACTACTCGCTAGCATGCGACCGCCTAAAAGTAGGCAGCTTTTGTTGTTGCCCTTTGAAGAGGGTAAATTAATTTCGTTCAGTATATATTAAAAAGAAATAGTCACGACGCACACAGACGCAGAGTGACCGAAAGAGAGAGATGGAGTGAGAGCAGGAGCGGGAGCGGAAGCGAGTGAGAGAGAACGACTTAAGATAATGTCTCAACAAACTAAAGGCGGAGGCGACGATGATAAAAGCAAAAACAAATGTAAGCCTGATGTGCCTGTTTCTTTATGTGAATATGGTGTATGTGTTTATGTGTCCTATGTGCATATGTGTGTGCGTGTACAAGTGTGTATTTGAAAATGGAACATATTGTGCTGGGATTATCAATCGATTGTATTATAGCCTCTTTGCATTAATAATGTACAATTGAATGGAATTTGGAACAAAACAAATGTACATTTCTTAATAGTAAAGAAATTTAAAAAAAATAAAGATGTTCACAAGTACACTTTTATTTAAGTGAAAATACGCTATTATGCTATGCTGGTGACACACACAACAAAGCTACAAAGACAGCAAATGGCATTTGAAAATTGACTGTGTATCGCACTCCTAATATCGTAAGTAAGATGATCGTAAGAAAAAAGAGTTGTTTTTTTAGAAATGTAGAAATGTGATGTTCTGTAAAAATTATTCTTACAACAGCGATTTAAATAATAGGTCAACACTGATAGCTAAAAGGAAATTTTGAGAAAACATAAGTCACAAATTTTGGTTTAATATTTACTTAATTTCATATCCAGTTGTATTGATAATTTTCAAAATATATGTTTTTGTACATAAACTTTGGGTAAAGAAGACTTAACAAGTTTATTTTAATCGAACCACGCATCTTTTAAGGTAATGAAAACCACATTTTGAGACCCCGTACTTGAAAAATGTGTAATACCGAAATATTTATATACCTCCCAAACCCAAGGTTTGGGTTCGAACCTTGGTTCAATTGTATGCAAAAAAAAAATATTTTAATAGCATTTAATTTTTCTTGACTTTAATAACGAAGTATATTTAAATAAAAATCTAATTTTATAAAAGTCCAAATTTGTTTTAAGGTGGTGACTTATTATTTTATTATTATTATGTTAAAGTGATTTATGTAACTGAACTTGTTTTGTTTTCTCGCGATTGAGTTCACTTTACTTCTCGATAAGCATAAATTCCAAAAAAAGTTTCAATTGTAGATCATTTATTTCTGCAAATGAGCTACGATGAACAAACTCCAAAGAGTGCTTGATGTTTTCATGAAAATTGATTTAATCAACTCGATAGAACGTCAAGTTCAAGTATTTTTACATCAATAACAAAAAGTATGTAGCTATTTTTATTTCAAACCGAACTTTTTATTTAAGAAATTGGATTACACGGATTACTTATTACTTATCGTATTTAAACATAATCCTCTGAGTGTACTTAAGCTGCTGATTCTAAGAGTAGAAATCTACTTATTCAATTCCCGTTTCCCGTATTTTTCCCCGTTGACAATATTTAGGAAAGGTCTCTGCAAGTTAAAATATCTCTTTAAAGAATTGGCTCTGTACAGTGAGTTAGTATCGTTAAACCAACCGAGCTGACAGATTTGTGATGAGCAGTTCCTTGAAAAGAATTCTACTTGTTACTTTTTGATATATTATGGTTGTTCAAAATAGTCGTCTACATTGTGATCAGTGCTCCTTTAGTCTCAACCATGATACAATAATAAATGAAGCGACATCACAGAGAGCGATTTCGATTTTTATGTCTTTAATAATTTAGTATGTAAACAGACTCAATCTCACACACACATGCACACAGCTTGTGTGTAGTTTAAATCTAGCATAATTCAGTTAGTTTTGGTAAATAAAGTGTGAAAAAAGTTGATAATTGTAAAATGAACAAATGAACACCATTATTTAATGGTTTTTAAATTTCTTATTTTGTTATTTTGTTTATAATTGTTACTTGAATGGCTATTCTTGGTGACATTAAGTATACGCCATGGATAATTATGATTAGATTACGGATATATAAACGAAAAACGCATTGATTTGTCGTCGAAACATGTAAGTTGTACAATAGGCAACATGAATCCATTACAATCCATTAGAATATTTGCATCTTTTGATTCTTTTGTGCTCCTTTCGCGCTTTCAATATTTTCATCTTCTCTTTGTTGCTTTCGTTTTCATTCTCTCTCGTTCTCTTTTTTGTCTGCGTCCTTTATGCGTGGCTGGCACTTCAAACCAAGCGGCAAGTGGCTGAGAAAACCAGCAGAAAATCAATAAGGCCCCAAAGATACTGGCAGCTGTAGCCGTTAGATGACGGTGGGTGTGAGTGTGAGTGTGAAAGTGTGTATGTGGTTGATTCAGTTAGATTGGAGAGAATGGGAGCGACGGCATTGGGCATAAATAGTATTTATGTTGGTATCTAAATATCTACAGTCATCTGTCAAATATCACGTTTCTTGTTTACACTTTTCTACTTCTACTTCGTCTGCGTTCACAATATGCCCGGGACTGTGGCCCGGACCCTGACTTCTGCTCTTGTCTCGGCTGCTGCTCCGGCTCCAGCTCCAGCTCCATTTTCGTCATCGCTCCCCCGCCCGGTTTTGTGCCCATCTTTGATGCTTGTGTTTTTCGTGTTTGTATTTGACATGTTGAGTGTTGAGTGGCACAGTGGCATTTGCCGTGTTGTGTGCTGCTGCCAAATGCAAACAAGAGCCGCAAAAAATAACAACAACAACAATAGCATGGGCTATCCGCAATGACTATAACAAACAGCATACACGTGCCAACGACCGCACGAATGAGTAAAGCTTATCCGTGCATACCCAATAAGCGATACTTTCCAAAGTATTCCTATAAAACAATTTCCAAGCTCTCCCAAAAAATTGATAAACCAAATTTAAATAAAACAAGTGGTAAAGGCAATAGTCGAGATTACGACCAAAAGATACCCGTTACTTATTTTAATATCACTGCGGACGGCAGTCCGCGCTAGTGACGAAGGGTGCGAAAGTCGACTAGCAATATATACAGCTAATTTGGAAAATTTGCTACGACTGTCCGATCAGATCGAGTTGTATACCGATTGAAAGGTTTAGTCCTAACTTACAAAATGACATACTAAAACTAACTCACCTGGGTCATGAGATAAGCGGGTGTAAGTGGGAGCGGCAAAATTCAAATGATTGCAGCAAAAGAAGCCGTTGGGGACTTTTGGTAAAAATTTTAAATTTTTAAAAATTCTTATCAAGAATACGCGTCGATTGGTACCTCGATCGATCCGACAACTAGTTCAAACGATAATTAAATTTGAAACATTTAGTGGACTTCTCAAAATGAAAAGTCAGTTTTTTTGTCTGTTTGTATCAAAGCGCTAAAAAAGCTAGGATCTAATGATGGGGATTTATTTCTCATCAAAAATCTAGAAATGTTTAAAACGGCTCTAACGATTTTGATTGAATTTGAGTATGTTGTTGTACGTAACATTTTGCGTTTTTTGGTATAAGACACATAAATTTTGGCTGAGGGGTTTGGAAGATATTACCTGTTAACTGAATTTATGAGATATCTCAACCAAACTGATACAATATGCATTTAACTTAGTTTTATATATCCTCATCAAAGTTGGATCAAATCGGACCACTATATCATATAGCTGTCAAAATAGGGTTTTAGTATGAAAAACATTTTTGCTTAGTGAGATATTTGTACCAAATTGATAGCATATGCATTTAGGTTAGTTCCAAAAATCCTGAGCGAAGCTAGTTCTTATCGGACCACTATATCATATAGCTGTCATAGGACCAATCGGGCGAAAATCAAGTTCTACTGTGAAAACCTTTTTTGTTTTATGAGAAATCTTAACCAAACTAATACAATATACATTTAACTTGGTTTTATAGATCCTGACCAAAGTTAGTTCTAATCGAACTTCTATATCATATAGCTGTTATAGGACCGATCTGGCGAAATCCAAGTCTTAGTATGAAAATCTTTTTTTTTCATAGTAAGTACGGGGCCGCGACAGTAGCAACGCGTACAAAGCAAGCATGAGGCGGAGCCCTCTAGTTTTCTTTATAATTAAAGAAAAAAATTTTTTTAAATATGAAAGAAATTCAAGTAATCAATTTATATATTTTACCATCTGCCTGCATAAATTTTAAAGTTAAAATGTCAAAAGTAAAAGCAATTGCAAAAATTTCTGATATCCCACAAAAAAAAACCTCTACACGAGGTAAAAGTCTAGTGACGAAAGCAATTTCTAGCCCTAAAATTTCTGATATCCAATGTGTGTTTTTTTTTTAGAAGTATAGAACTTCGAATTGAAATAAAACACAAGAAAATCGTTTTAATGTCCATCAATTTAGCTTTATTAGAAGGATAATTTTATGCCGTTAAGTTTAAATATGATTTCCGGCATGTGGGCGCCGCGGCTGGTTCGAATATAGCCAAGTCTAGAGGTCCAATTTTTAAGCACTTTTTCGAGCATGTGGCGTCATATCGGCAATAACCCGACGAATGTTGGCTTCCAAGTCCCCTAACGTTTGTGGTTTGTTGGCGTAGACGAGCGACTTCACATATCCCCAAAGAAAATAATCCAATGGTGTCAAATCCCACGATCTTGGTGGCCGGTTGACTCATCGAATGTTTCCTTCAATAAATCGATTGTGACGTGCGTTGTGTGGCATATAGCGCCGTCTTTTTAGAACCATATCTCATCCACATTTATGCCATCCAATTCGGGAACAAAATAGTCGGTTATCACGGCTCTATACCGGTTTTCATTAACGGTAACTGACTCTCCAGCATAATTTCGGAAGAAGTATGGCCCAATGACTCCATGGCAATGTTGCTTGTTGACGTATCCATTCAACCAAAAATGAGCCTCATCACTGAACAAAATTTTGCGATGAAAATCAGCATCGAGATCAATCAGCGGCAATTGATTCTTCGGTGCGGATGCGTATTATCACATAGAGTAAATTTAGTGCGAAAACGATCCATGCTTAACATAATTAATTGCTCTGATGGACGATTAAGTCTTCTTCGCGAACTGAACCATTATTTTTGAAATAAATTTGCAAAATTTGCAAGCGTTGTTCTTTTGTCAACCTGTTCTTGATAAAATGGCAAACCAAACTGAACATAAATGACATTAGAGTTGCCAGATTTAACAAAAAAATGCCAGTTTTATCTCTGCTCGAAAAACCAACATCTAAAAAGAACACCCTATATCAAATTGAATTTTGTTCGTCCGAAATTGGATATCGGAAATTGGGGCTAGAAATGGCTTTCGTCACTGGACTTTTACCTTGTGTAGAGGTTTTTTTGTGGGATTAATAAAACTGCTTCAAAGAAATTACTGCCTTATAAAAACTACTGCATACTTTTAGGTGATTATATTGAAATAATCAGGCCTATTCCGGTTTTCACTTTCGGCAAGATTTGTCGAATTGAGAATCTTAAACCTGTTCTTATATCAATCTGGAAATATTTTGCGTATTGAATTTACTTTGAGTTGGTGAATTCAAGTCCAATAAAGTGATAAAATATAATTTTAAAATGTTGAGCTCAAATATTATATTTATATTTATCTTTAAAGCAACGGGTATAAAAAAGTTTTTCGTACAAAAACGGGATTCTCGTTCCTATGACAGCTATGTGATACGGTCGACCGATTTGAACGAACTTCAGCCAGGATGGACAAATCTATCAGTTTGATTAAGATATCTCAAAAAACTATATGCAGCTATGATATAGTGAACCGACTTTAACCAAATTGGATCAGGATGCATAATACCAGCCCAGATGCATATTTTATCAGTTTGGTTCTGATATCTCAACAAACAAAAAACTTTTTAATACTAAAACTTCATTTTCGATGAATCGTTCCTATGGCAGCTATATGATATAGTGGTCCGATCCAAAAATCAATGGGCTCAGGTATGAAAAAAGTTTTTCATACTAAAACGTGATTTTCGACCGATCGAAAAATGTATATATTCAGTAAACAGGTAATATCTTCCAAACCCCTTAGTTAAAATTTATGTATTATATACCATATTAAAAATAAATTGTTAGATCCGTTTTGTCAGAAATCGCCAAAATGTAAGCTAAACAACTTTTTTTCACCCAAGTAGTTTAGAAAAAAGTTTAAGTGTACGTCTAAAAGTCCTTAAAATTACCTTTCCAGCGACATATAGGAAATATCTGTAGCTTCTATGAACTCTTTAAGATCGATAACACAGCCACAAAAAAACTAGTGTTTTTCCAGCTTGTTATGTTTCGTGCGCATTCTGCGCCATTTGGCACGTTGCCTTGCATATTTTTTTGTGAGTTTAAAAAGAAACAAGGGGGCTCCGCCCCCTGCTCGCTTCGCTCGCCTACCCCCGGCTCGCTTCGCTCGCGGTGAGGTGCGGCTACAGTCGAGCACGCTCGACAGTAGGATACCCTGAGCCCATGTACTCTTTATAAAGTTGATTGTTGCCCATTTTCAATGGGCTCAGGGTATCAAAAATTACTCACGCGAAACTATGAACAACTTTCGGTTTTCTGAAATCACTGTGCTTATCACTGCAGACTACGTTATTAATGCCTCACTGAACTAATACATCACTCGATTACGATTACGACTTGCGATTTACCAATTTATCAATTTCTAATTAATTTTAAATAAGTTTAATATAATAAACTTTAATATAATAAACTTGTTTAAAATTAATTAGAAATTGATAAATTGGTAAATCGCAAGTCGTAATCGTAATCGCAATCGATGTAGCGTGTGTCAAGAGTAGCCACAAACTACAACTTTGCTCAGCCTGCAATCTGGCAGCACCCATTTTCGTCTCTCACTCTCCCACTTACGCAACAAATTCAAGCCTGCCAAAGGCTGCTGCAGTGCGCGAAATTTGAAATAAAAGGCAATGTCTAATTTTATGAGATTCTTAAAGCGGAAAATGCTAAGTTTTTTTTACAACGATAATAAGCAGATACTTATTATATATATGTGTAATAAATCGAAAATATTAATAATTAAAATTATTATTTTGCAGCTTTCAGTGCTCGGCAAAGATGCAAGAGTAGTGCTGCAAAATGATCGCTATTTCTCTCATGCAATTTCATACATACATAGCTATCAGCTTCTGCTGATTTTTGCCATGCAAAAATACATATATTAACACAATTATATTTCAATCAAATTGTATATTTGTACATACATAAATTATACATTAACATTTTCATTACATGATATCGATAATATTTTTGCTTATCGCTTAATTCTTATTTGGTACCAAAAAAAAATTGGTACTAATTCGTTCTGTCTTTGTGCGCCTTGCATACAAACGTGAACATGCTGTCTCGCTCGCACGTTTGATTTGCCATCCAAATGTAATTATTCAACTAAATCTAAATTCCGAAATAACTTCTTTATTTATGGGTCAATCGCTTTGAAATTTTCAGGGTCGTTTAATACGCATACTTCTCAACTGATTGTTCAGTTAGGGAGTGCTATGTCAAAAATTGCGCCTGTAAATCGTTTTTTTTCAATTTGTGGGCGAAGGGGGCGTGGCATCAAAAATTGGAAACAAACTTGACCTGCGTATGGTATTCACAAACCTGCATTCCAAATTTGAAGTCTCTAGCACTTACAGTCTCTGAGATCGACGCGTTCAAACAGACGGACAGACAGACGGACAGACGGACAGACGGACAGACAGACGGACAGGGCTAGATCGACTCGGCTGTTGATCCTGATCAAGAATATATATACTTTATGGGGTCTGCCACCCCTCCTTCTGCCTGTTACATACATTCTGCCAAACACATTATACCCTTTTTTGCCCATTTTCAATGGGCTCAGGGTATAAAAATGTTCTGAGTTTCTGAGGGATCGAACTACACTTTCCGTATATATTTTGATGCGCTGATTACGAATCTAAAGTCCATTTTGATTATTTGATAATTTTCCTAGACTTGAAAAATATACATTTCAAAAGACATCAGTCACGTTTTTTGAGATTAGAAAGAAACTTGCACGTGCAGGAACAAAATGGATTCCTGATTTGGATTCCGCGCATCCAAATACATATTTGTGTAATTTGATGTCAAAAACATTGAATAAGTGTAATAGAACTTTCGTTGCGTTTGCTATCTTTAAAAACATAGTTTAACTCCATTTTAAACAAAAAATCTTGATATTTAAATATTTAAATGAATAAAAAATAGATTGCGTCTTACTTATTTTGCCGACGTTCTGGAGGGCCAAACGTGGCTTATTCTTAATAGACTGGTCAAAGTATTTGTATCTGTACTTACAATCATAATAGTCGAATCGATCCGCTTCGCTGGGATTATTGCTGCCCATGATTTTGGCAAAAACTGAAAAAGTCAACAAGAATGAAGAGTAGAATTTAAAATGCAAACAAAAGCAAATTATTCAAGTCAATTAACATTGCTGAGTATAAACAAAAGATATGCAGTTATGTCAAGAACTGTCAACGGCGGAATCAAAATCTGGATTCTGGACAGTGAACTGTGTACTATGAATCGGGGATTGGGATTGAAAATGCTAAAGGGAAAATATGAAAATATGAATAAATTCAGCGGTTCACTTCACTCACATTTGGTAAAACTTCTGCGAAATCGCACGAAACACGAAACGGAGCGCGAGAGTTGTGTTAGGTCCTCTGGATGTGCGCCGGTCTGAATGCAAATGATGGGCGCCAGCGGCGTGATGTGGCAGCGATTGTGGCTGCGGCTGCGACGCCGACGCTCCAGCAATGGTATTGCCACAAAACTGTGATCCACTGATGCTCCTGTTAAAGCTCCTGCTCCTGCACCTGCTCCTTCTCCGTCTCTTCCTGATGGCGATAGCGTTGATTCGCTAAGAATAATGCTGCAGCTATCGCTATTGTTGTTGTTGCTATTACAAACGTTATTATTGATATTATTTCTATTGTTGTTGGTGTTGTTGTTGTTGTTGTTATTACTGCTGCTTAGTATGGTAATTACGTTGATGGTGCCCTGCAATGGACTTGTGTTCGACGTGGCTGCAAGAATAAACAAAATCTCATCAAATGGCTGCAGATTTGTGATTTATCAAAAATAAATAAATCAAAAGAACGGGTATAAAAAATGGAACAAAGGAAATCCATTTCGGATGCGCGCCGCATGTGTGACAAATTTTTGCTCTCTCGTGCAATGTATTTGCTTGCGAATGTCGTAAATCATTCAAATTTGCATTCAATGTATTCGTTATTTTTGCCTTTTTTCTTTTTTAAACTCACAAAAAAATATGCAAGGCAACGTGCCAAATGGCGCAGAATGCTCACGAAACATAACAAGCTGGAAAAACACTAGTCGAGGATTCAGGAGCTATACAATCACAGCGTGGAAAAACAGAATTGAAATGAGATTTTTTGACTAGGAAATTCCCGCCATTACATATGTCAAAATGATCAAATATTAAAAATAGATACAAAACTCTTATACGATAATCCACTTTACACTTTTGTGTCGTCATCACTTAATTAGAACTCTAGCACGAATCGCGTAACAAGAGCACACCCGATAGAGCAGACCTTTTAAAGGGGGCTTTTTTTTTTTAGAGATATAGAACTTCGAATTGAAATAAAACACAAGAAAATTGTTTTAATGTCCGTCAATTTGGCTTTATTAGAAGGATAATTTTATGCCGTTCATGTTTATATATGATTTTCGGCATGTGGCCCCGCGGCTGGTTCGAATATAGCCAAGTCTAGAGGTCCAATTTTCAAGCACCTTTTCGAGCATGTGGCAATAACCCGACGAATGTTGGCTTTCAAGTCCCCTAACGTTTATGGTTTGTTGGCGTAGACGAGCTACTTCACATATCCCCAAAGAAAATAATCCAATGGTGTCAAATCACACGATCTTGGTGGCCAATTGACAGGTCCATTCCGCGAAATTATGCGCTCATCGAAAATAGTCGGTTATCATGGCTCTATACCGGTTTCCATTAACGGTAACTGACTCTCCAGCATAATTTCGGAAGAAATATGGCCCAATGACTCTACCAGCTTATAGAGCACACCAAACAGTCTGTTTTTGTGGATGTAATGGCGTTTCAAGTGGTTTATCTCATGTGGACTATCTTCACTCAAAATGCGGCAATTTTGCTTGTTGACGTAGCCATTTATCCAAAAATGAGCCTCATCACTATTCATATTCTTAATAATTATCAACAACCAAGTGAATTCCTCCGTCTATCTGTCGGTATAAACGCGTAAGTTTCAGAGACTATAAGAGCTAAAAGCACAAATACTAGCATGTAGTCTTCTTATTGATCAAGATTTTTAAAAATTTTAGATATCTTCCCCAACAATCTATAATTTCTGAAGTTTGTTCTTTGCAGGTATTCAAGGAATAAAAACTGGGAATACTCCTTTCGACTGTAAAAAATGTGCGTTTTTAACAGATTTATGTGTTTTTGAGTTACCACTTCATGACGACGCTAAAAGCACAAAATTTAGCATGTAGGCTTCTTATTGATCAAGCTTTTTAAAAATTTTAGATATGCCCCCCAAAATAAATCATTTCTAAAGTTTGTTCTTTACAGGTATTTAAGGAATAAAAACTGGGAATACTCCTTTCGACTCTAAAAAATGTGGGTTTTTAAGTGTACAGATTTATGTGTTTTTAAGATAGCACTTCTCTCATTATTTTTTGCAAAAATTATATCTTTTGAACCAGTAAAGGTTTTTAAAAATTTAAAAAGTATTTGATAGAATAAAATAGATAGAATAGAATAGATAAAAAGTATTTTTAAAATGATTGCTCACACAGTGTGAAAGGCCCACTGGGTAATTCAGGTTTTCTGTGCACATTTTCCATGTAAAATTGAAAAACAACCAATTTATTTTGGTCCAAAATATACATTTTAATCTTTTTTCCGTCTTTTAAACAGCATTGTTTAATATTTAAAAAAGTCTTATTTTGCTAATTAAAAAAAAATAAAAATTTTTTTTTTATCACGTATGATGCTTGGCATAGCAAAAACGTATAAAATTGCACTGCGCTCTTTCTCTTCTGTCACCATATTATTGCGAGGTTGCATCAGATTCTGCACTATAACTTTCGTAAATCCAGATGGACGCATGGAAGACCGGGATAATTAAATTAGAGAATTGATTACCAAAGCTTCCAAAGCTGGCAGTGGGATAGTAGCGAAATGTTATTTCTCTTCCATCAAAGTTAAAAAATACCCTAATTTTAGTGCTTTTTTAAACATTGCTGGGATAAATAGTTAACAAGTGAAGAAATTTCTCCGCCATTTACATAGAAATTAAAATGCTTTTTATATGACATTAGAACCTAGAAGATTAGAAGAAGAAAATTGTCTACAATTCAGTTTTAAATTTTGTATATATTGTAAAATTTGCACTTTGTGCACTCACTACAATTTGAGTCAACTTTGAGAGGCTGGCACGCCCACAATTTTTACCTGAGTTCAAAAACGTTTTGGATTTGTTATCCTTAAGGATTTTTCTTTTGAATGCATATATTTTTATTACAATCGCTTTCATCGAAAAAATGATTTTTGCAACGCTCTTACGCCTTAATGTCCCACAGTGCGACGTTGCACAGTGTGCGATTTGGCCGATCTAGCGTAACGAAATACAATTTTTAGATCATTGAAATCTACCTAAATTTGATTTCCCTTCGATAGCAAAATGCTCAATTAGCATACAAATGATATTTTTAAATTTTTAATCGATATTTTTGATCATCTGTGAGCTTTCAAAGTGAACATATGTAAACATAGTTGTGACAAAAAGCATTTCCAGCCTGTTTTATAGCTGTCGTGAAAAATTGTCAAATTGGATTGTTACCAACTTGTATTTTGTTTTTATTAAAGTTAATGGAATGTAATTAAAGAAAACAAATTGTTTTGTTACCTGTGCATATGTGTTATATTATTAATTTGTGTTTAAAATAGCAAACTTTGTAATACTTTTTTTGTGAGTAAGTCTTAACTTTGGTGGAGTACAACTTAATTGATAATTTTAGTAATCATTTTTACGTGAAAAACACTGAAACTTAGGTAAAAAATCTTCTATTAGAGTTTTCTGATAAGCCGAATAATTCGGAATCAAATTTGAGTACCGACTATGAATAATTTTTTTATATAACAAATTTGTAGAATTTAAAATAAAAATTTTTTTATTTAAAAAAAAAAATTTTAATTATTGTATTTTATGATCTTTTGGTACAAAATGCATATAAAAAAAATTCGGAAATTTTTTCTTGGCTTTTGAGTTTCTAGTTTCATTACGCTAAGTCGGCCAAATCGCCCAATGTGCATAGTATGCAATCTGAAATCACACAATAGCACCTAATCAACACCTATGTGTCTAATATCGTAACTTATTTCATTTATTTGGCAACAGTTGTCGCCACATTTATTTGCCTCATGCAACACTTTAAAAATATAGTATGTCGACCTTTTGGCAAACATTTTGTTTATGCTTCTCTGCTTGCTTTTGTGCTTATGATGTGCTTGAGGTCCTCCCCCTTAGTTTTTTTTTTTTTTTTTGTATATTTTGGTTGACAAACTCTTATCCTAACCGCAGCTGGCTAATTTCTGGCACGTTGCCAAACTGCAATTTGGAATGCTTGTGTTGTCTTCATTCGTATCTGTGGTCCTTTTTTTTGCCATGTTTATTTGTTGCATATTTTATCATGCTCAAAGTGTCAACAAATCGAACACGACAGTTGCAATTTAACAGTCCCAATTCTATCACATGGAGGCCAAAAGACAAGTTGTTTGTTAGTTTAAAAACTCCCTTTTCTTAGTGCGATTTCTATTGCTGTAATCATGACTAAAGGTAGTTCGTCACCGAATGAAAAAGATGCAGTTTTAAAGCACTTATGATTCATCATTTGACAGATTATTTTTATTCTTGAGTCATTGCATTGACATATCAAATTCTGTCGTTTTTGGGGGAATTTTCATTTATTTCGTATAGCACAAGCAGCAACAACGGGGCTTAAAATATATAATTCTATGTGGCATATATAATAAAATGTGTAATATGTATGTCTAGTGAGTCAATAATGTGGGTGAAACCAAAGAATTTACACAACGTACATTTTTTTTTACTATTCAACTTTAAAAGCCTTTTGTTGTTGCAAATGCAAAATTAACGGTTATTATAGCAATATCAGATCTAAGCAGAAGCAACACAAATTAGAATTGGTAGTAATATCTGATCATGGAATAAAAATATAAGCATGTGTGCGTCTTTAAGAACATTTCGCACCCATTACACAAGAGTTATTTTTCAGAAAACATGCTCCTCCTTCTTTTGAGTTGTCTTTTATAAATCCTGACCGAAGTTGGTTCAAATCGGTCCACTATATAGTAAAGCTGTCATAAGAACGATTAGTCGGATATCAATAAAAAATTGTTAATGTTATGAAAACAAAATTTTTATTATTTTATTTAATTCGAATAATAGATATACGATATCAACGCTTAATTTTTAATAATTTGTTTTTTTAATTTATTTTGTTAAGAAAACGGAACATCGGACACCATCGATGCATCGAAGTTTTTGACCGATGTTTTATACACCATCGAATTTTTATTTTGTATACATCGATGAACATCGACATCGAAGCTAAGACCCAAATTTACATCACTATATCCATTCTTGACTATCTTTGATCTTTACACGCAGTTTCAATGCATTACCTATTTTCTATTCTTTCGCACAAGCACACCTACAGAGCGCAGCTTAACTTTGTATGTGTGCGTGAAAGCTTTGGCCACACTCATTGTCTAGGTCAGTACTTTCCCATTCACATCCATCCGTAACTTGTTAACTTCGTAATTTTGGCAACTCTTGTACTCTGCAACTCTTACAAGAATGTACACTCAGTCACATTTTTGTTATCAAGGCAACTGGACTGCATCGCGATCTTCTAAATTAAATTGAATGTTTGGTGAAGACAAATAAATATAAAATTTAACAGTGACACTTCTGGCGTTTTATTTATAAACAGTAATTAAAAGGAAATCTGACTATCTGTGGTATATTGTGCAGATATCCCATGTGTTTTTCATCTGTATTTTTAGCTCAAAACAAAATACTGTGTTCGTAAAGTATTTATTTTATATAGTAAAAAGTATAGGTAAAGTTCAGTTGTAAGGTTATTAAATAACCATCTAAAAGCAGATGGTACTAAAACTTTCTATCGGGATTTTTTTTTTCATTGTGCATTTTAAAGCTCAACAAATGTCCTTAGAGAAAATATTTATATTATACATTTTATACTCTTTTGTGTATTTTAGGAAACGAGGGTTAAAATACTTTCAATTTCGTGCCATATATTTGTTTTGCATTTGGGTATGAAATTTTATTTTCCAAAGAAAATATATGAAATTTGAGCAGCTGCAAATGTGCCACTTTTCTGCATTGTATTTTTCCAATGTGTGGTTTGATTTTTGTTAACCGAATTCATAAAAATGCTCTTGGTTGACCACTGCGGACGGCAGTTCGCGCTGGTGACGAAAGCAGCACGAAGGGTGCGAAAGGCGACTAGCAATATATACAGCTAACAATGAAAATTTGATACGAATGTCCAATGACATCGACCAACAAAATGGCGTTCTAACTTTGCTAGCCCACCTGGTTCATGAGATAAGGGGGTGTAAGTGGGAGTGGAAAAATTTAAATGATTCCAGCTAATGGGGTCATTAAAGCATTTTGGTAAATTTTTTTGTTAATTTTAATCATAAATACGCGTCGATGGATACCTCGATCCCTTAAATCCGTCAACTAGTTCAAAAGGTAATTAAACTTGAAGTTTTAAGTGGACTTCTCAAAGTGAGATGAAAAGTCAATTTGTTTGTCTGTTTGCATCAAAGCGCTAAAATACCTTAGGTGTAATGATGGAGATTTATTTTAATTCGAAAATCTAGAAATGTTTGTTCTATGACTTTTTGAAAAAAACCGATAGTTAAGCGGGAAAACGCTATTTCAACACAACAGTTTTCAAACCATAGAAGCTACAGATATGTTCTATATATCATTGGAAAGGTGAGTATAAGGGCTTTTAGGCGTATTTTTTTAAGTTCTCAGGTAACATTTTACAGGTGAAATAGGAGTTTTTAGCTTACATTTTAGCGATTTTTGAAAATTTGACACATGACATCTTTATCTAATTTCAATAGGTTATAGTCAATAAAATTCCGCGTTTTTGGTATATCACACATATCTGTAAAAATTCGTTTCTGCAAGATATTACCAATTAAGTGTATGTATAAATATTACTTAGAGTTCAAAGATGACAACAGCAATAAAGTGGCATATCGGAAAACCTATGTAGCGGACAGCTTTTGCGCGACAGAAATAAACTGTGTTGCCAGAAAATTTTGTTTTGCGTTGCAGTAAAAACCAGTGCTGCTAGCCAATTCAGTTTTTTCTTTTGACAATTCGGGCTTAAACTAGCTTAATTTACCTAAACTTGTGTCTTTCTGCAACGCATATGAAATTTATCTGTTTTTTTCTCTTTGTCATTAAAGAAAACAAGCATTTTTAACTAACGGAATTCAACAAATAAATTTACATATATTAATATATGTCTGCATTAATGATATTTCAGCCCGAAAATTTCTGATATCCAATTTTGTGACGAGCAATATTTAAATTAACCCCTTATCACCTAAGACGGTCATGTTTTTGAGCTATAACCGTTAAATATGATTTTCGACAATTTCGTCAATAATTGATTGATGCAAGTTTGAATGCGCTCAGTTAAGTATTTTGAGAGCCACAGCGATTTGCGTCTCAATTTTTGTTAAAACAGGTGCAAAAATTACTTTGAGTTTTTGTGTATGTTTACCATAAAAAAGTACTTTACAGCAGTTTAATTAAGTCGGGAATTTTTTTGGTAAGATGTTTATAGTTGTTTTGTAATAATTAATTATAACCGTCTGTGGACGGTCTCAGTGGTTAAGGTGAAAAAAATTTCCCCCATTTGCAATATTTATTCAAATATATACATGTTGACGTGGGTGTTTTGATGTTTTTATTATTATTTGACAATGCACTATGGTCCGGATGACGATTTTTTGGAATAAATTAATAACTCGAGAACGGGTGAATATTTTTTGGTCTAGTTTTTTGCATTGGGCTTATAATATCAATACGCAAATAGACTAAAAAAGTGGGCGTGGTACCGCCTTTATTTTGAATTCTGCGATATGCAAATTTTTTGTTTTTTCAAGCTATCAGCACCAAATTATTAGGTTAGGCGTGATACTAACGTGTTGGTAAAATTTTTATCCAAATCGAACAATTATATCATATAGAAATAAAATTATCGGTTGAAAATTCACTTTTTGTACAAAAACCATGCTTTTTTCAAAATATCTGACCAAACTGAACGTATATGTGATATTATGCTCCTCATATTCGGGCTAACATATATCAAGATCGGAATACTATCATTTATAATACCATATTGTTCAAAATAGAAAAATTTGTCGTGAACTGATTTTTTTTTGTATGAAACTAGAAATTTATATTTTTTGTCGATTGTAAATATTTAACATTTATTCAATACGTAAACACAAGTTTTTGTAATTTTCGCCAATGCGCAATGTCTTATGTGTTGCCGCTACACCTTAAATAACTACGCATTTTTCAACGTAAGGTTAGCTGCAATAAAGTTAAATTTAGAGAAATGCGCTAAAATGCGCAACTTCAGCTTAAAAGTACAAATTCAGAAGTGATTTCTCTACAATATGCATATAGTCCCATTGCTAGCATATGCTAGCAAAATTAGTTACCTCTTCCAAAAGATAAAATTTAATCAAAAAATTTTTTAACGAGGCAATTACAAAATTAATTACAAAAAACAATACATTGCACGTTGATTTTCAACAACACAGATATATAAACACAAAGTACAAGCCACAACGAATATAATCCACGATAAATGTTGTTAAAAAGTTTCTGAATTAGGGCTGTAAAGTAATTAAATGTAACCTTAAAAATTTAAATAATAGTTTCATGTGCTCTCTGTTGAAAGCAACTCTGTTTCACAGTTGTTTGCTAAAGAGTGTTGGAAAATGTGAAAACTTTGGTTATGCAACATTTGAGTTGGACGTATTTTGAATGCATCGCCATCAAAAAATCGTTAATTTGAACAACTTTAAATTATGACTTTATTCCAAAAAAATCGTCACCCGGACCATAGTGCAATGGCACGATAAATAGGAGAAAGTAGAGTCTGCGATAAGGGTAAAATGCTCAAACTTTCTTTGAAAGTGGTATGGAATCCGACGAATTTGATAAGAAAAGCGAAGATCCACCCTCGCCGCACTGCTTTGCCGTTAGTAAGAAATCAGTTGAGCCAGTAGAAAGTGTGAGATTCGATGAAATTAACTAACTTTTTGAATGGTGATCAAAAAACTGTAAAAAGTCCGACCCAAATAAGAAGTTTTTTCGCAAAACTGTGAAAAAGTCTTCGTATTTCGATCCCAGTGGATAAAGGGTTAATAAATAAATTTAAAACAAAAATATATAAATTTAAAAAAAAAAATTTCATTCATTTCATACAAAATTATTGGTATAATAACCTTTTTGCGCATGGTGCAGAATGTAATTTCTTTTAAATTAATATATTTTTGTTTTAAATTTTTTTATTAAATTAAATATTGTTCGTCACCAAATTGGATATCAGAAATTTTGGGGTAAAATATGCTTTCGTCACTAGACTTTTACCTCGTGTAAAGGTTTTTTTGTGGGATTTTTAATTCCATAAATTAATAATCAAATGCTTTGTTTGTGAATTCTTGACATCAATTCAGCATCAATGAGTAAGTATTTCATTTTAACAAATGAGCCCCACCATTATTTTTGATTGCCTGTTCATTATGTGTTTCTGAAAGCGATAAGTACTGGGGCCTTAATGATCCATTAAATATAGACACAATTACAGGAAGTCTATCTTACACAATTACGAATGACAATATACATCAATATGTACATACATACACGTATGTACTATATACAAGAGATGAGCAAGCATCGAATTTTTTTCGGCACGACACGCTCGCAACCGGCATTTTCTGATGATATGTTTTGCACAAAGCCTTGGCTTCTATATTATATACATTGTATAGTATATGGAACGTTAATTTTTAAACGAAACAGAGATGCGACAAGATTCACGGGAATTGATTCTCATGATCGTTATTGATCAATCATTTGAAATCCGAAATCCAACCCGCACAAAATATATATTTACTTTATTAGAGCTTTAAGTTATATAGTAACACTGTACAAATTAAACATATTTTATCTTTGAAAATACGGGAGCATGTTGATAAATCCTATCAGGAATTAAACACGTTTTTTAACGGAAGTAAATTTACTTTTAACCCGAATATTCCCAGCGTTACCATATGGTAACAAGCAATAGGCATTTACTAAAACTTTATTTTTAGACAACATATTAGCATTAGATTAACTTCAATTTGATATTCTAAGAGTAATTTGTTGTTTCTTACCGATAAAAAGTTGATTGAAACAATCTTACGAAGTTAGCTGATCGAAAAATGCGCTTTAAGTTGCTCACTATATTCTGCAGTGCAAATAAACGGCATTTGGAAATTTGTCGCAAGTAAATTTAAATCGTTGAACTAATTTTAACAGTGTTGCCAGACCGTTTAGTTTTGTTTTTTGATGATCTTTTTTTTAAATATGAAAGAAATTCAACAAATAAATTTACATATTTTTCTATCTGCCTGCATTAATGATAAAGTGAAAGTGTATGAAAGGACTACAGGACTACTACTACATAAAATAAATCTACATAACATTCATATAACATGTCTAACATAAATTATACTATGTTAATATAACATTGTAACATGTATTCCACAAAAAAAACCTCTACAAGAGGTAAAAGTCTAGTGACGAAAGCATATTCCAGCCCTAAAACTTCTGATATCCAATTTTGTGACGAACAAAATTCAGTTTAATATAAACATTTTAAATAAAAATATAAATTATTTAAAAAAAAAAACGAAACATTAACATTTGTAACACACATATATGTGTTTTACATGAATGTATGAACTTAACAAATCTTGAATATGCACATTTCGCTTGGAAAAATCAAGTCTATAAGATTTGTATCTTAACCAAACTAACAGCATATGAATCTGGGTTATTATGGAGCTTTTCTTTTTGCGGTCGTTTAGCTTCCACTAACTAGCCCTTTTAAAAGAAACATTCTTTTTATCAGTGTACAAGTAACGGGCATAAAAACAGGTCATTTTATAACCAAACAAAAATTTTACAAAACTCATAAAGTCGCATACAAAAAGCCAGAGCCGAAAATATTTACATTAATGATATGCATAAATACTTCTATAAGTCGAGCACCATCGACTGGACCCACCCCACAGTCTCTTTAGTATTCTTTCGCACTTTTGAGCACTATGTCTATAAAAGCTGGCGGTTATTTGTTTGCTTTGTCTATGCCGCAAAATAGAAAATACTAGAAGGCGGAATGTATTTATGACGAGAAGAAATCTAAACAAATGTTGTATGCAAGAGAAACATATTCCAGACATTGTTGAATTTCATTTTCAGATTTTAATTTACAGCTCGGTATCCGGTTTTCATCTTTCAGTTTTCGACAGTTCGGTTCAAAACTGTTGTCAATTGCAATTTCTTGTCTAACTAAGTAACACTGCAAAACTAAATGTATTTTTATTAATATTTTGTATATTGCGTCAGTTTTGCGAGAAAATAGTTATTTTGACTCCTTAAATCAGGGGTGCTCAAAGAGGCCCTATGGGTGTGCACGCACCAATACAAATAAAAGAAATCACACGCACACATGTAACGAAAAGGTTTTTTTGTTTCAACGTGTACACTGAAAAAATTAGGAACATGTTTCTTTATGTGAAAGTATGAAATTACAATGAAAAACTGCGATTAACCCGAATAGCCCCAGCGTTACCATATGGTAACACGCAATAGACATTTACAAAAACTTAATTTTTAGACAACATATAAGCATTAAACTAACTTTAATATGATATTCTAAGAGTAAATTGTTGTCCCTAACTGATAAAAAGCTGATGTAACAATCTCTTGAAGCTAGTACTGAACTATATGCAATGTACACATCATTAGAAGGGTAAAAGAATGCTCTTTTTAATTATGAAAAAAAAATCGGAATAAAAACCATTTTTCTCAGTAAATTTACGCTTTTATTTTAATTGTTACCATATTTTAACGCTAGTACCGACAGGGTACAGGTTTTTTCCATAAATTCTTTTCGCATTTCATACTGTTTTGTTTACAAAATATAATTGTGCCTATTGCAGCTATATGATATAGTGAACCGATTAGAACCAAATTTAGTCAGTATGTACAGAACCAACTTATAACTGTGAGTTTGGTTGAGATATCTCAGAAAAAAAAAAGTTTTTCATACTAAAGGTGAATTTGACCCCGATTGTTCCTATGACAGTGCACAATATCCTATGATATAGTGCGCCGATCTGAACCAACCTGTACTCTGTTGTACCTGTACCCTGTTCGTCCTGTCAATGACGAACTAAAATAATGCTTTTTCCGGATTCAGCGACCTCAAATTTACCGGTCCTGAAAGTTTCTAAAGAAACTCCAAAAAATTTTGCTCAAGGCTATTCGGGTTAAAATACATCGTTTTTCAGTGTACACGAAACGGTAAGGCAACAACAAATTACATTCGGAATAGCGACGAGTGTCTCACACAACAAAAAAATTTATGAAACTGTTGTTGCTGAGCTCATCGGCATGACAGAAAATTAAAAGCAAGAGACCGAATGCTTAAAATTGTTTTTGTTTTAAAAGGAACGAAAGGGACGGAAAACGAAAAGTCAAAATTTGTTAGTGTAATTTGTCAATGTGCACTAGAACCCTACTAATGTGTAAACTCACATGCTATGTGCAAAGCAAAAACAAATGTGCGTCGTGTGTATAGGTGCTGAGCACCCCTGCCTTAAATGAATGACGTTATTTATTTAAAGCCGAACTGGATTATCAACTAGTTATTAAAATTTGAAATTATAGGTTTGGTTCGAAAAAAAATTTACATAAAGCTCATACTTTTCTAATATCTCGAAACTATTTCAAACTTTGAATACAAATCATAAAATAATAAAAAAGTTTTTAAATCATAACATTCAGTTAAATTATTTATAAAATCTTGATCAGTCGTATTAAAAATTTATTTATGCAATAAAAAAACAAAACTAAACGGTCTGGCAACACTGGATATTTCAGCAACACAAAACAAAACGGTCTGGCAACGCTGGATATTTCAGCAACGCAAAATAAAACAAAACTGTCCGGCAGCACTGGTAATTTGTGCAACGCAAAGCTGTCAGCTATACACTCTCAAGCTCTGGCTGCAACGCCTGCCTTGATGTTGCTGTCCTCTCTTAATACTTTTTAAAAAACTAGCGGTTTTTTTCAAAAGTCGTAGAACAAACATTTCTAGATTTTCGAAAAGGAATAAATCCCCATCATTGCATTTAAGCTTCTTTAGCGCTTTTATGTAAACAGACAAATAGACAAACAAACTGACATTTCATTTCATTTTGAGAAGTCCACTACAAATTTTCATCGTATCAATCGACGCTTATTTTTAAGTAGAATTTTAAAAAAATACAACATTTTAGCAAAAGACAGCCCCATTAGTTGCAATCATTTAAATTTTTCCCCTCCCACTTACACCCCCGTATCTCATGACCCCGGTCAATTAGAAAAAGTATTAGTATGCCATTTTGTAAGTTAGGACTAAACCCTTCGATCGGTATATAACTCGATGTTATCGGACATTCGTAGCAAATTTTCCAACTAAGCTATACTCGTATATAGTGTTAGTCGCCTTTCGCACCCTTCGTGATGCTTTCGTCACTAACGCGAACTGCCGTCCGCAGTGATATGCAGCACATCAACAATAAAGCTATCGATCAATGATATATCGCCGTGGCAATGGCCTGAGAGTTGATTTTATCCAGAGTCTGGCAGTCAAATGAACACATAACTTTTAAAAATGAATAAACAGCAACAAACTAATGGGCAAAAATTCAGAATTATAAATTCCCGTAATGCAATACACATTTCCGCTCGACCATTGATCCGCCCTGAATTGTGTGTTATGATTGCGATGGGGATCCCAAGTCCAAGCAAGTCATTAAAAAGCAACATCAAACGATAATTGCCACCTTTATAGGGGCCGTTCAATATTTGGGTGCTACTGAATAATTTGCCTTTATAAGATCGCCAAGTAACGAAACATATGTTGGCCCGGCCCAGTTGGACAAAGTTGCCCAAGTTGGCCCAGTGATGGAAAATTTGCCGCCTCGAATGTTGTTTATTTGCCAAATTATTTTGCACTCGTATTTATTATTTTTATGCCACGATTTCATATACATAATATACTCGTATTATATAAATTTAATTACACTCGAAATGCTCAGGTTGCTATTGAAAATGGGTTTGCAACTATGGCCATGTGCTGGGCATTTTTGGGCAACTTTTAATGATGCCCCTTCCTGCCCCCTCCATTGTCACAATCGCGCGTTTCTCGCACGTGTTGCACGCACAGCAATTTCAGTTTCAGAATCTACACACCATTAGTTGGCTTCTTGTGGGTGGAAATTGTATCTGGGAAATATATTTTAATGTGAATCGAACGGCTATTTCTGAAGCCATTAAAACGCCATGGGTGGCACAATAAGTGCAGGTTGTGCAATTTGTACAAATCGAATTGATACTCCAATAAATGGAGGCTTATTCAATACTTTAGGTTTATTATCTCATTACCCAGCACTATCGAAATGGGAACGAACTGCAAATATTGTGGTAAACAGAGGAAATTTCTATTCGTCCAGATAATTTCTACTCTAGGATTCAAGCAGATTATTATCCACAAATGGTCGCTGTATTTACCTTTCATAAATTACACTAATAACACCTAGTTTTTTGTATACATGTGGCATCCCATATGACAAAAAAAAATTGTTTTCTATTTTTTTTTTTTTAAATTAAGATATATGATACAGTAATCCGATTTGAACCAAATATGATGATAAAATGGAAGACAATTGATGTACTGTAAGATTTGTTATTGGTTAAGATATCTCACAACGAGAACGGCAACAAAGAGATGCTATCGTTCACAAAAAACTTTGTTTACAAACTCGATCCCAAAGTTATATTTAATAAGTTTTAAAATAAAAATATTCTTATGACTAATCGCTTGTAATTTAAATATGAACAAATTAAATTACACTAGGCAACAAATTTGAACTTTTTGGCTATTAACCGAACGAAACCCACTTTTTTGGATAGATTTGGGGCCACAAACGACGAAAAACGTTTTTTTTTTTTGGCAGAGTTTTTTTTAGAATTGTTCAAAAAATCAAGCTTTTTTTCTTATTTTTTTTAGAGGTGCGCCCACTTTTGTCATCATTACTTGTAAATGCCAAAACCGATTTTCAAAAGATTTACTTTTTCTAAAAGCTAATGATATATATATATATATATATATATATATATATATATATATATATATATATATATATAATTCATTCATACACAGGCTTAAATATAAACCAGTAGTTTTAGAGCTATCAATTTTTGAATTAAGAAAATTATGATTTTTTACTTAGCTTTTTTACAGCTTTTTTTATTTTAAAATTCAAGGAAAACTCGAACAAAATTAATTAAATTTTCGTTTCTATTTGATTTACATAGCTGCCTTAAAATCTATGGCGAAACGACGATATAATTTTTTTTATCTGTATCGATGTTTTTTTTCGATTTTTATGACTTCCCTGTGGAGCAGTATGACCTTCAGTTTAAAAATTTTTTGTATTTTTTCAGATACTAAGCTTGGTTTGTAGATTCCTTTATATTGCAGGCAGATCAAGCTTTTGGACCACTATATCATATAGCGCCCAAAGAAACAATCAGTTGAAAATCAAGTTTTAGTATGAAAAACTTTTTTGTTTTATGAGATATTATAACCAAACTTATATATGCATTTGAGTTTGTCTCATACATCTTTACCGAAGTTCTATTCGGGCCACCATATCATATAGCTGTCATAAGACCGGTCGGTCGAAAATCAAGTCTTAGTATGAAAAACTTTTTTTTTTATGAGACATCGTAAACAAACTGACAGAATATGCTTTTAAGTTTGTTTTATACATCATTTCCAGTTCAAATCGGTTTACTATATCATATAGCTGCCATTGAAACAAGTAGTCGAAAATATAATACAGCGCTCGGCAAAGGCGTGAAGTACACTGAAAAAAAAGACCAACTTCTAAAATCAAGAACATTCATCTTAAATATTTTGTTCTTAAAATAAGATTATTTTAAGACCAAATTACTAAAACTAAGATTATTAATCTAAAAAATCTTAAAATCTTAATATAAGAACAAAAATCTTAAATTGTTGGGAAAGTATAAATAGGTACTATTTCGTATCAAGCAAATGATGGCACCGTGGCGCTCTGGTTAGAGAGGCCGCTTCAGTTGTGAAGCAGTAGACGGCGGTTCGAATCCCCCTCGTAACAAATTAAAATAACATTTATAAAATTACTAAAACAGAATAAAACATAAATAAATCAAAATTTAAAAGTAAAAAAATATAAATATAATAAATAATTTTCATTTATTTTATTTTTTGATTTTAATTTTAAGAACATTTATTCTTAAAATAAGAAATTGGTCTTATTTTAAATGTTCTTAAAATCAAGATGTGTTCTCTTAATTCAAGAATTTGATGTTCTCGACGCATTTTTTAGACCAAAAATCTTAGTTCTGAGACCAAAATCTTGATTTTAGAAGATTTTTTTTATCAGTGTAAGCAGAATATTTTTGAACTTTTAGCAGTTTTAGATTTTTCCAAAGTAAGTACGGGGTCTCCGACAGTCGAGAATGCTCGACTGTAGCTCCGTCCATCTAAGATAAATATTGTTAGAATAAGTAATATGGTCTTAAAAATTTCATATTTTAAGAACAAAATATTTAAGATGAATGGTCTTGATTTTTTCAGTGTCCAATTTCAATATTTCGAAATCTTATTTTATTTCAGTGAAATATTCTGTAACCCGGGCACCACACAAATTGGTTGTTTCTGAAATCCGATCGCATTAACGTGTTTGTATGTAAGAAAAAAATAAAAGTAGCAAAAATATGTGAAACTTTTCAATTGGTTATATAGTCGTTATTTCATTTAAGAGCAATGGGTCGTTTTTTTTTAGCATTGGGGTCATTCAGTAGGTTTTTTGATCAGTAATCCTTTTTTTACTCCTGATGGATCAGTAATCAGTTCGTTCTCAATGACATTATACCTTCTTATACAAATCATACTTTTTTCACCATTCGTACGAAGCAATTATTATCAGTTATCATGCTTTTTGAAAAATATTTTACATTTTTTGTTGTTGGAAAATTTTTTGCTGAATGCAAGAAGAAGTTACAAACTTATAAAATATAACATATTTGTAAAAACAAGCGAAAAATTAAATTCTCGCGGCTCGCTTTTCTAAATGTTTTACTGCAATTGGACTTTGGGAGTATCGCCAGATTTGCCGAAGGAATAAAGCTAGATTTGGAAATAACCTAATTTTTGAGGTTAAGATAATTTAAGAAAAAATAACTCTTTCATACTGAAGGTTAATTTGCATTTGATTGTTCCTAAGCCAGCTATATGATATAGTAATCCGATTTTGACAAAATTTGGTCAGAGTGTAATAGGCAGTGCCTAATAAACAAAATGTGAGTTTGGTTAAGATTACTTTTGAAACAAAAAAGGTTTTTCATACTTCTGGTTAAATTGAATCCAATTGTTCCTATAGGAGCTATATCATATAGTAATCCGATTATCACCAAATTTGGTCAGGGTGTAACATATGGTAAAATAGACTAATTCTGTGATTGTTAAGAAACAAAAAAGTTTTTCATACTAAAGGTTAATTTGAACCCGATTGTTCCCATGACAATCTATATGATATATGGATCCGATTTTGACTAAATTTGGTCAGAATATAAAATATAGTAAGAAATCAACAATCTGTAACTTTGGTTGAGATAGCTCTAAAAATAACAAAGTTTTTCATACTAAGCTATTTTCTCAATGGGTGAGCTTTGACCCCGAATTTGACCCTCTTGCAAATCAAAATTCGCAGAACACCGTCTTATTGCACGATAAAATTGTCTCATCTATATTGTTCATAAATTTCAGCCTCCTAGGTCTTATGGTTTGGGCTGTGCAATGATCAATGAGTGAGTCAGTGATTCAGGTCAAGCTTTTTTATATATATAATGTGACATAATAGTCCATTTATAACCAAATTTCAGGATGTATAAGAAGATGGAGAGTACACAATCTGTGAGTTTGGTTGAGATATCTCACAATCCTACTAAAGATGTATTCCATGTATCCTATATATTTTCCAAAAAAAAACCTCTTCACCAGGTAAAATTCTTGTAACGAAAAGCTAGATGCCCCAAAACTTCTGATATCCGATTTTGTGATTTTCTAAAAAGAATTGCCAAGAAACCATGGGTCTAAAATCAATACCGATCTTCCACTTTTTAAGGAGAGGTTATACATACGTGTTATTTATATGGGTACTTGTTTGTTAGGTGGAACTTAACCAAAAAATAATAATAAATAAAACCCCAGATAGAGCGCGATTTATTATGAATTTAGTAATAAAAATTATTTTAATCGAGCAAGCAGAATGACAGTAATAGTATAGTTTTAATTTAATTAACAAAATACGAGCCCTCAGTAATATTTAAATTGTGCAACAAATTTTTTCACACAGACAGTTACCCATATGAAATACACGAAGAACTTCTCCTTAAAAAGTGGAAGCTCGATATTGATATTGATATACAGACGTATTAGAAATAATAAGAACAGCATATGTGATAACTTAATTCGATCAAAAAAATTGCTATAATAATATTTTATCAAAAAGTCTTTATATTATTTTAATAGTACACAGTATTAAGCTATTTATATCCAAAAAGAATGCATATCCTGTTATGTCCTTATCCTTAATAATATAAACTTTTTTATGTTAAGTCGTAATCCAACTGTGCGAAAAAATTGATCGCCGATTCCTACATCAGTTGTAGCATTTCATGAGTATACACTTTGGTTCGTACACTTAATAAGATGAAGCCCCCCCACCAGATTTCTGGATCATTTTGACACATCTGGAGTCTATAGATCCTATAAAAGCGTGACTCATATACTTATATTCTACCAAATATTTAGACCCCGTACTTAAAAAAAGTACAGGGGTCTATTGGGTTTGTTTTAACGAATATGTGCGTAGCAGGCAGAAGGAGGCGTGGCAGACCCTATAAAGTGTATATATTCTTGATCAGCATTAATAGCCAAGTCGAAATAGCAATGTCCGCCTGTCCGTCTGTCTGTCCGTCCGTCTGTATGAACACCTAGATCTCAGAGACTATAAGAGCTAGAGACACCAAACTTGGTATGTAGGCGCCACTATATTGCAAGCAGATCAAGTTTATTTCAAAATTCGGCCACGCCCCCTTTATCGCCCACAAATCGAAAAAAAAAATTTCATATCCAAATTATAAGAACAATTTATAAGCTAGTGACACCAAATTTGGTATGTAGATTCCTCAATATTGCAGGCAGATCCAGTTTTTTTCTTGTATGAATCGGACCATTATTAGTTTTTGCCATAGTAAGTACGGGGTCTCCGATAGTCGAGTATGCTCGGGGGGGCAAGTGCCCCTACCTACACTCTGGCTAACAAAATTTTAGCTTCCTAAATCCATTCAGATTGGTATCTCATCACATAAAATAGACACTCTGGATCTTTCATTGATTGAAAGTTGTCAAGTATGAATTCCAACAATGGTACGAAATTATATGAAGTGTCGAGCTCTAATTTTTCACACCAATTTGCGGATACACAAAGATGAGTTATCTTCTTTGTTGGTATATTTGGTAGAAAAAAATTAGTTTAAAATACATTTAATGCCCTTTTGCTAAATTTAAAAAACAACGTAATTTAGTTTTATAATTTTTACATTTAACAGCAATCATTGTTCATTTCTAGGGCCTCGACAAAGCCAATTTTGTGTTTTTAGGTTGTAAAAAATTTGTAAAATTATCTTGGATAATAGAGTCGGTCAATTTGTATGGAGTAACTAAAAATTAATTTTATTTCATTAGCTCTATTTTGATTTTAGACCGATGGTTTATTGGGCAAACCTTCTTAGAATTCGTGGTTTTGTCGCAAAAAAAAAGAAATGACCCACTCTACTGTAAATTCTTTTTTTTAAGGATCTTGTATGCTGAATGCGCAAGAAAGGCTAGTTTTTGAAATAATTATAATTTATATTAAGTTTAAAATGACTACAAAGACTTATTTAACTACGAAGCTATATTGCTCATAGGAATGTGTGTTCTAAAAATCCCTAAAAGTAACCCAAAAGGTGGTGTTTCTGAAAGTATGCAAGCAATGCTTTCAAATAACAAAAATATTTTGGAGAGGTTAGGGTATTAAGGTATTTTTTAAAATTGAATAAAATGTATTTTAAATTAATTTATTAATTATATAAATCATACCTAATATAACACATATAACTCGTAAATTTTTAAACAGTTTGTTTAAAAATCTCTAAAGGTTTTTTTTTGTAGTAATATTATAAAAAGAAAATGTTCAGTCGCACTACTATTTTTATGAACACAGCTGTATGTATGTATGTAATGCCTGCAGAAAAAAGACGGAGAGCTTAATCATTATATCTTCAAAACTGGGAGACTATATACTCTATGGAGTTTTGTGTTATTTAATGCGCTAAAGTTTTCGTGACAAATTTATAATATGCTCTGCAAGGGCATAAAAAGTGTTCGACGGAATTTGAAACCGAGCCGATGAAAAATATTTCTGATTTTAAGATGAGCAGTCCGCTTATAAGAAAATATGTGTTGACTATTAATTGCGACCTCTGCTACATTTTTCTACTTTACACTCGGATCTGTTGTTAAGATGAAAGGTTCTTGTAGGTTTTGCATCATGCTAACATGAAAAACTGTTTACAAGAGTCGTCCGTGATAATTTAAAACTTACAGATATCCACATCTAGAATTTCCACTGGCATTTCCATGACGTTAGGTGTTAAATGGCGCGTCTTAGTTGTCGGAGATCAAATGTAAGCAATTTGGGAGCATAATACCAATTGCTGCCCGAATCTACACTGACCGGTGAAGTTTATTGGTCCGTCCAAGGCTAAAATTAGTTTGACCGCACGATACACAAAACAAACGGAAAAAATTATAGAAACCCAAATAAAATGAGCGAGTGCAGCACATAAAAAAAAAAAAAAACAAGTCATAAACCGCTCGTTGGGTCACGTATTACCCCACATATGTATGTACAATTTACACCGTTGCACCCATAAACACACACACCCGCGGACAACCTGGCACAGTGACACACACAATTATGAGCGTAAGAATAAGGTCAAGGGGAACACATGTTTGAAATTGAAAGTTCTATTGTATTTTCTTAATTGGAAATAAGACAAATTTGCACGTATTTTCCCAATTTTGTTTTTTCAATTCTTTGCTGATCGTTATTATGCATATTCCGTTACTCTGGCGTGCGTTTGTGTAAATAGATAGACAGCTGCCAGATTCTTGCAGTCGTCTGATTGCGTTGACGGTTGTACGGTAAATGTTTTTGCCGCTTCAGCAGTTTCTTCTCTTCTTTTACTTTCCATTTTCTTTAGGCATTATTCTGCCATATAGCTTCGCTCCGTGCCGTGCAGCGCCGTTCCTTGGACATAATGAGTACACGAATTTTGTATATTTTTGGCTACACATTGCCTTCAATTGCTCCCAAACTGTGTGTGCGATCATCTCATGGAATTCCACTGCGCTTGCTCAATAAACGAACGAATCGAAAGAGAGCAAATAGCGCTTCGTTAGATCGTGATTAATTTTAATGTCTGGAAGGTAATGGGGGGTGGAATTGAAAGTGGAAAATTGTATTTCTCTGTGAGCAATAATCCAAATATGTGATCAGAAGAGCATTCATCCAATCGGATATCAGCACTACAATCAATTTCTACCCGGATGATTAATATGCAAGGCCACTTTTACAAAGCCAACATTAGCTACAGCTGAGAATGCTTCATTTATTTCACTGAAATAAAAGATGCCTATTTTTTATACCCGTTACTTAGAAAATAAGTAAAAGGGTATATTGTGTTCGTTGGAATGTATGTAATTGGGAGAAGGAGGCATATCCGACCCCATAAAGTATATACATATATTCTTGATCAACATCAACAGCCAAATCCGTATAGCCAGGTATGTCTGTCCGTCCGCCTGTCCGTCTCTGTGAGTGCCTAGATCTCAGAGACCATAAGAGATTAAGCAACCAAGTTTTCACACGCAGATCCCAATGGCGTTGGAGCAGGTCAAGTGTGTTTTAAATTTTTATTACGGCCCCTTCCGCCCTCGCAAATCACGAAAAGTAGACGACAAGTAGAACGGCAGTTATGGCGATTTAATGTTTTCAAAGTAATACAAGTAATTTCTTTACTTTTATATCCAGTCGAACTTCCCTAACTCGAACTTCCATAAGTCGAATTTCTCCATAACTCGAACAAAAAATATGGCATGTGCTGTTAGTCGAATTTTTCGGAGAAATCCCCAATAAATTGCGTTTTATTGGCTCGGATTTGGTGGAAATCGATGACGAAGGCTCTGTGGAGGATAATATGTGCCAGTCCTCCATGTGCGATGTAGAAAACGCCTTAAAAACGTTGACTGCTTATTTGCAAACCAGTAACGTTACATCACTGCATGTCCTTAAACAATCTTTAAGTACTTTTTTTTTTTAAATAACATAAAAAAAATACTTATCAGACCTTAAACTTAATATATCCAATATTTTCAGTTCTGTGTACCTTGAATAATAAGACCAAATTTAAAAGTTAAAGTATGGTAAAGTAAGTGTAAAAGGAACGCCAAATGACACCTCTTCGCGAGGTAAAAGTCTAGAGACGAAAGTCTAGATGCCCCAAAATTTCGGATATCCAACTTTGTGACGAACAATATACAATTTAATATATAAATATTATAGTTTTAACTATAAATAAAAAAAAAAAATATATATGTAAGTATAAAACTAACTCACCTGGGTCATCAGATAAGGGGGTGTAAGTGAGAGGGAAAAGATTTGAATGATTGCAGATAATGGGGCGGTTGGGGCCTTTTGATAAAATTTAATTAATCAAAAATACGCGTTTGATACCTCGATCACCCAAATCCGACAACTATATTAAAAGATACTTAAATTTGAAATTTTTAGTGGACTTCTCAAAATGAAATGAAAAGTCAGTTTGTCTGTTTGTATCAAAGCACTAAAAAAGCATAGATGTAATAATGGGGATTTATTCCATTTCTAAAATCTAGAAATGTTTGTTCTACGACTTTTTGAAAAAAACCATAGCTTAGCGGGAAAACGCTAAGTCCCGCTAAATTTTTATTAAATGTTCTATATATTATTGGAAAGGTGTGTTTGAGGACTTTAAAGCGTACCTTTAATTTTTTTCTTAAGTACTCAGGTAACATTTTACAGGTGAAGTAAGGTTTTTTAGCTTACATTTTAGCGATCTCTGACAAAACGGCTATAACGATTTTTAAATTTGAGTGTGTTGCAGCACGTTAAATTTTACCTTTTCAGACCCCGTACTGAAAAAAAGTTCTATTGGGTTTGTTTTAACGAATATGTGCGTAACAGGCAGAAGGAGGCGGGGCAGACCCTATAAAGTATATATATTCTTGATCAGCATCAATAGCCGAGTCGATATAGCAATGTCCGTCTGTCTGTCTGTCTGTCCGTCTGTATGAGCGCCTAGATCTCAGAGACTATAAGAGCTAGAGACACCAAACTTGGTATGTAGGTTCCTCTATATTGCACGCAGATCAAGATTGTTTTAAAGTTCGGCCACGCTCCCTTTATCGCCCACAAATCGAAAAAAAATTCATATCCAAATTATAAGAACAATTTATAAGCTAGAGACACCAAATTTGGTATGTAGATTCCTCAATATTGCAGGCAGGTCAAGTTTGTTTCTTTTTTGAATCGGACCACTATATCATATAGCGCCCATAGGAACAATCCGTCGAAAATCAAGTTTAGTTTGAAAAAGTTATTTGTTTAATGAGATATCTAAAACAAACTAATACAACAAGCATATGACTTGGTTTTATATATCCTGTGCAAAGTTGGTCCAAATCGGACCACTATACCATATAGCTGTCATAGGACCGATTGGGCGAGCATCAAGTCTTAGCATAAAAAACATTTTAGTTTTATGAGATATCGTAGCCAAACTTATAGAATATGCATTTAAGTTAGTCTTATACATCCTTACCGAAGTTTGTTCAAATCGGTTCACTATATCATATAGCTGTCATAGGACCGATCGGGCGAAAATTAAGTCGTAATATGAAAAACTTTTTTGTTTTCTGAGATATCGTAACCAAACTGATAGAATATAAATAAATCTTGGCTCTATATATGCTGTCAAAAGTTGGTTCAAATTGGAGCACTTTTCGTAAAGCTGTCATAGGACCGATCGGGCGAAAATCAAGTCTTAGTATGAAACACTTTTTGTCTTATGATATATCGTAAACAAACTGACAGAATATGCTTTTAAGTTTGTTTTATATATTTTTTCCAGTTCAAATTGGTTGCTGCCATTGAAACAAGTAGTCAAAAATGTAATAAAGCGCTCGGCAAGGGCGTCAAAGGAACAACATATTTTTGAATTTTTCGCAGTCTTAGCTTTTCCATGGTAAGTACGGGGTCTCCGACAGTTGAGAATGCTCGACTGTAGCTCCGTCCATCTAGTTTTGTTTGAATTCGTGAACAATTATCTAAGAAGGCCAAAATTTTGGATCGCATATAATCGGAAACGATTCAGAAAGAACACTTATTTTAAATAATGAAATTTTCCGAGGTTCAGAGAAATTAAATTTATTAATAGAAACAGTAGCTGAAGACTTACTTGCGATATACGCAGAGACGAAATCACAGGTAGTGTCTGCAGACAGCCTAGATATGAAAATGTACTTTCAAGTTGCTACAACCGTAAGCGTTGGAGCTGCAGCCACAATGGGTGTGACTGTAGTGCGACTGTTAGATCGACTTGGAGGGCTTTTAGAGGGTCTAACAGGTAGATTATTTCTAACTTTAGGCAAAACAGAAGTCGTCGAACTTGGTGACGAAGCAGCCATAGCAGGCGAAGAAACTGTAGTGGCAACGGGTGAACCAGAAGGTGTTATGGCCGGGGCGGAACATACACCAGAGTCGAGGGAATCATGTGGGCATTCGGACTTACAGAAGTTGATAAAGTAGGAGATGTTGTGACTAAGATAGGGGGAGGAAGTTTGTTACTGTTGCTTGCAGAAGGTGAAAAGAAAAGTTGTGGTAGCCCATACTGATATTGGGATGGCACCAAAAACCATAAGATAGACGACGCATTTAAGAATGGAGACCCCAAACATCGAATAGGTGGAGCCTCAAATTTAAATTCACTCAGTAACTCCACACTTGAGTCAAAGCTACTAGAAAGATCTCCGACCCTTTAAAGGTATACATTCCTGATGAGCATCAACAACTGACTTGTTATCAAAATTTCCGTCTGTGAGCGCCTAGATCTTAGAGGCTGTAGAAGATAGAGTAACAATATCGGTCAAACTGAACTTCAGTAATAGCTGATTTTAGCTCTAAGGAAATGCAAGCGCTTAAAAGTATGTAGCGGGTATCTTGTTTTCGGGGTCTTTACTGTATCTATTCTCTCATGTTTTAATTAATTAATTAAACGACGCTTAACTATAATTTCTAAGCTAAGAGAATTTAAAAAAAGTTATACAATGAAAAAAAAAACCATCTCTAGTCGGCCCATCATCAATTAGCTAATGCAAAAATTTATTGTACTACTGACATCTGTTGGAATTTTTAATAGCATCAAGTACTTATTTGTGTCTATCAAAGTATATTAAATATAAGCGATCCATTTTATTTTCCCATTCCAATCTCATTTCGAATTGCGTACACTAAACCATCAACAATCCCACTTAGATTATCCATTCGGCAATTCTACCACACAGACCTCTTCCCGGTCCTCCTTCTGTGACGGACATTTTTTTCTCGTATTGTCAAATTCCAAAGCGCACATGTGAAACATCTTGTGATGGGATAGGAGAATGGGAATAAGACTAGGACTGGGACTATGACTGAAACTGTGACAGGGGTCGGTGGCCTGAGGAGGGGGCAGTAGGTTAATGCACTGCTATACGCCAAAGAATTTTCGAAACTACAAACAAAAGAGGCAAGACCAGCAACAGTGAAAACCCACTGAATTTTTCAGGGCAAGAGAAGAGAAAAAGCTTTTTGTATATTTTATTATTGCATGCATATCGATTGGACGACAAGGGCCCCACCCCATGTGATGACATCTATGCCATTATTTATTGTCACTCAGTCCGAAACGGAATCTGAATTGAATTGAATGTTGAACGTTGTACCGCCCCTTCGGCCCATTCTGAGCTGGACATCTGCCAGTTGGCAAATGCTTTCCAAATGTACAAGACACAGCTAGATATTCAAGTTTGCTTAGTAGCTCTGCTCGTAATTGTTTATTATTGTTGAAATTCGCATTTGGATGCAGCTTAAAGACAATACAAGATTACAAGAAGATTGGTACATTAAAATGTTGAGTGCCATAGGAAAACGTCATTATTCGAGAATGCTGCGATAAGCTTTCAAATTACTTCTAAACAGGACTTTGAGTCCTGAGCTCGGCTTAGTTATCGATTTGACCTTGTCCGTCCGTTTTTATGATCGCGTCGATCTTAGATATAAATAAAACAAGAATACTGATGCTGAAACATACTCGTACAATTTTTGACGTTTATTTTTGAGACATCTTATCTTAATTCGCAAATTGTGTATATTGTATTGTCTTAAACATTCGAAAAATAATCGATCTAATATGGAAATAATAACAATGTTTTTTATACTAATTCAACCTCGAATTTAACAAAGTTGTAGTTTGAATATCGATAAACTCCTTTATAATGCTCGAAAAAATAGATAACCCCCTACTGCATGAGCATAGAACCAATAAAGAAAAATATTTTGTTTGTGAAAATACAGGGATGGTCAAAAGTATTTACACAAAACGAAAGTTAAATCTACTTGCTATTTAAAGTTACTTCGTTTGCATTTTGGAATTAATGGAAAGGTGCTCAAAATGCCGTTTGAATGATACAAAACTTTCCTTAACCCATTAAGTACACATTGAAAATTTTGAATTTTTTGTAAAAATCTACTATTTTGACTTTTTTCTAGGGCTTAAACAAAAAATGTTTTGATGCAATAGGTTTATCCAAACAATTCTAATAATGACTGCAAAAAAGTTTTTTTCAAAAATATCTTCGCTTATATTTTTTATGATGCTTATATTTTTATGTGTTTATTCGGATTAAATAAAAATATATTTGATGAAATTTCATACCCGTTACTTAAAAATAAGTTAAATGGTATATTGAGTTCGTTGGAATGAATGTAACAGGGAGAAGGAGGCATCTCCGACCCCATAAAGTATAAATATTCTTGATCAGCATCAACATCCGAGTCAATGTGTGTCTGTCCGCCTGTAAGTCCGTCCGTGTGAGCGCCTAGATCTCAGAGACTATAAGAGATAGAGATACCAAACTTTTACCCACAGACTCCAAATCCGTTTATATAAACACTAGGATCTCAGAGACTATAAGAGATAGAGTAACCAAATTTGGCACACACATTTCTATATACCCCACGCAGATCAAGTTTATTTCAAATTAAAGCCACGTCCCCTCCGCCCCCGCAAATTGCGTGAATCCACCACTCACAGTTTTTAAGATAATACGTTTTTTGTGGTCATTAACGTTATCTATTATTATTATCTATTATCCCACTGAACACTGTTCCCACAGTTTTTAAGATTATACGTTTTTTGCGTTCATTAACGTTATCTATAATTATGTCAAATCGGACAAAATTCAATTGAAAATCTAGGCATCTTAAATGTTTACTGCTAGAAGAAGTAGCATCTCTACATCACCGTTTCCGTTTAGGGAATACAATGTATTTTTGTGCTACAATGACAAAATAAACTGTTTCACAACCTTTCACACAAAGTAAGCTATATGCATAGAGAGCCATATACTTATGGCCTCGGCTGTTTTTGCATAAAATAGTGCATATGAGGCTTACCTCACAGTCAAATTATATGTTATTATAAAAGAAAATTTTATTTTCTATTAGAAAAAAATATTTTTCAGCAAAAAATATGTTTTTTTTTTTCACTTTCGTTCACTCACGTGAGACATTACTATTTTAACTAAAATAAATTTCGTTAAAAATGAAAATCCATATATGGTAGAGGGTAGAGGGTTAAGTTCTATTTTTAGTTGCAATTTCAGTCAGACATTATGGATAACGGGGATTAAGTGTTAGGCTATTTAAAGTTTTACTATTTTTTAAATTAAAATTCAGTAGCTGTCTCGATAAATTAGTTTTCCTGTCTGTATATTTTATTTTCAAGGCACCCACTCGCTAGTTAAAAACACCGAATTGAAAGACATATTTTGAATGCGATTTTTTTATGGTGATACGAGGCCATTTTGAAAACAAACAAACAATAGCAGAAAAAATATAAATAAAATGTTTGCAATTCGCTTGGGGGCAGATAGCAATAATAACAATAGCTACCACAGCATCTCAGTATAAACTAAATTATTGTTTTTGCATTATCGTGTATAGGGTATTAAAATCAGGCATCTCTACTATACTTTAATCTTCAAATAAACCTATTTTTGTCCATTTATTTAATATCAATTTAATGCATATGGGGCCCCATATAACCAAAAACAACATTTTTTTTTCTATGGTTAAGCTTTTTCTTAATTTTTTCAATATCGATTTTTTTACGTTTTTAAGGTGTGAGCTTTTCTCTACATTTGCTAAAAATTACAGAACCGATTTTAAAAAGCTTAACATTTTCTAAAAGCTAATGTATATGTCTGTACTTCATTTATATGCATTTTAAAAATTTAACAGTAGGCTTACAACTATTAATTTTTAAAATAATAAAATTATAATTTTTTAAGGCATACTTTTTTTTTTATTTTTTAATTGAAATTCTAGGTAGATGTGGACATACATACTACACAAATTATGCGTATATTAATCGTTAAATTCCATCCAGGGATGTCTGAGTTATTACCACATGAGCAAACCCACCTAACAAACCCGAGGTTTATTTTGGACAAAAGCACAAATCTAAACAGCTTAGTTTGATAATATCTTTAATGTTTTCCTACATCGATAAGAAATTATATCTTAAACGACGACTAAGAAATGCAGCTATGTAAATAACAGGTTAAGCCTTATGTAATATTTTATTTCATATTTCTTAGAATTTTAAATTTAAGAAAATGTAAAAAAAATCTCTAAAAACATAATTTTATTGGTTGAAAAATTGATAACTCTAAAACTTCCGGTTTAAATCTTAAGCTCTGGACAAATGAGTTATAGATATATGCATTAGTTTTATGAAAATGTAAGCATTTCGAAATCGGTTTACGCATTCTCGAGTTATGATAAAAAAAATAGGCGAATTAAAAACAGCAAAAAAAAATGGTAAATTTTAAAAGCTTTAAAAAAAAATTAGCCATAGAAAAAAATGATTTTTGTCATATAGGATCCGAAATTAAATCCAAAATAGTGGGGTTTGTTCGTATAACATTTTGGCTGTGGCATAGTGTTATGACAAACGTATGTACATCTTAAAATTAAGTCCCTAAAAACAGCTAAAAACCAAATAGCTGAGTATAAAAAAAAAATACGATGGAAACATTTCAAGCTTTGATTTCGTTTGGAGCTATATAGTGGACCGATTTGATCCAAATTTGGTCTGGATATCTAATACCAACTTAAATGCATATTTGTTGAGATTGGTTGAGATGTGTCAAAAAACAAAAACGTTTTTCACACTCAAACTTAATTTTCGACCGATCGTTCCTATGGAAGCTATATGATGTAATGGTCCAAAAATACAAAAAAGCTTGATCTGCGCCCGGTATCCAGAAACCTACATACCAAGTTTAAAGCCTTTGGCTTTTATGGTCTTTGAGATCGACGCGTTCAAACTGATGGACAGACAGACGGAAATGGCTAAATCGACACGGCTATGGATACTGATCAAGAATATATACACTTAAGAGGATCTGCCCCGCCTCCTTCTGCCTGTTACATACGTTTTGACAAACACATTATACCCTTTATGCCCATTTTTAATGAGAACAGAGTATAAAGAAGGCTGAGGGTGCCTCCTTCTCCCTGTTACATTCATTACAACGAATACAATATACCCTTATAATAATAATTTTTAAGTACAATGTATAACTTTTATTGTGTTCTTTCTTATAAACTAATTAAAGGTATTATAATTTTATTATTAATTTTGAACGCATGGAATCACATACATCTTACACAAAGCCTACGAAAAGTGGCTTTGGACCAAAAAAAATTTAGAACCCATTTTTTATATATAAGGTTCGGTTAAAAAAAAAAATAATTACATTATTTTAATTAGTGATGTAAATATGCATAAAAATTTCGTCAACTCGATTTTCGCGAAAGCGACGATCTATCGAGTTGATTGTATCGATTTCCATGAAAACATCGACAACTCACTAGAGTTTGTTCATCGTAGCTCGAAACTTTTCTTGGAATTTAGTGCTTATCGAAAAGAGAAGTGAATTCAATCGCGCGGAAACAAAACACGTTCACTTAAATTATATTATAACATAAAATTCATAAAATCGTATGTCATTACTAAATTAGACCATGAATATATTTTTTTTAATTTACTTCGACCTTTACCAAAATTTTGGTGATTTGCAGCCTTGGTTTTATGAAAACATCGAGTCAAAAAAAATCGCTTCACAATTATTAAATGCAATTTACTAAAACCAAAAGCTGAAATTTAAACAAGCTTAAGTCTTTGTATCTCAACCTAAATTCCAGGGAATCGAATTTTTGGTGTGCCGAAGCTAATTTTTTGTCAAGTTACAAGTTTTAGTTTCGTAAATAACTGCATGCCAAAAGCAAATAAATTGATAAGTGAAAAAAATTCGAAAATTTAAGAATGGTGGAAAAGGGCTATTAGGGTATTTAAACTTCGGCATAACCAAAATCTCTTCCTTCATGAAAATTATTATTGTGAGTACTGCTGTTCGAGGCGCAAGCTAAATAAAAGTCCATAATTTTTCACAATCGGGCATTAAATTTGCAGTAATGTATTGAGTTAAGAGAAACAAAAGGCCGGCAAACCGATGCTGATCTCAAAAATAGACGGAAAATGTAATTTGGAAAGGCTAAAAACAAGAAAAATCATAATAAAATTTATATATTCGTATACTCACCGTAAAACAATACACAAAACAGTCGAACAAAAAATCCAATTGATATTTACGCCTTAATTTATTGCCTTAATGCATCGAAAAAATGGGATATAAAACACGCAACCCAATACAAATTGTATATATACACTCAGAGCATTGTACAATATATACAACAACAAAAAAAAACCCATTAAATTAACAACAAAAAGATGCCAATTTTATGCTCACTCCCTATTTTTTTGACACTTTTCCAAAATTTGCATGCGAAAGCAGAACACAAGAGACAATTAACAAATGGAAATTGCAGAGAGGCAAAAGAAAAATAGAAAATTGATAAACTAAATAGTCGGTACTACGAGTACGTGGGAGACCAATGACTGCAACGCGCTCCGGAATTGCTGACCAACTGAAAACAGATATATGTATATCTAATCAAATGACCGACCGTAAAAGTATTTTCTGGTATTGCCACAAAAATGCCAGCAAAAAATGGCATTCAAATGGCAAATACGTATATAACTTGATTCGTATATTATCCGCCACTCGCGCCAAATAGAATTATGGCCAGAAATGTAAAAACAATTTATATACAATATATAGATATATACAAAAAATATATCTATATAAATGTTCAGCTTATAAATTAATTCACTTGAACAATAAATTAATAATTTTAATGGATTAAAACGCGCACGTGGACGCTAACAAAGGCGACGCAGCACTGAGCTACCACCAATCCAAGCAGCAAAGATTATCCAGATCCTCAGCATCAGACCGAGCAATAGCATTGGCATCAGCAGCAGCAACAGCAGCAGCAGTAGCATGTACAGAGCCAGAACTGGTCCAATTAACAGCAGCAACACCAAACTGAAGATAAACAAAAGTTATGATTCGGAAATAAACTAAATTTTGATGTGTTCAGTGCGCGCGTCGCGTCGCGTCGCGTCGCTTGTTTTATTTTTGGATCTGCCACAAGCTGACCGACTTTGGAATTTCAAATATTTTTGAACATATACGAGTACTAGACGTAGTACATACATATGCAACTGGAAAAAACTCGCCACTAACTAGGTGGCCCCCCCAATTGGAAAAGCAATTCCTGTTGCCTCGTCTATTTTGGTCAACACCAGAGTTCATCAACTTGCAACTTGTAACTCCATAGCAATTGTGAATGCAATTAGTTCACTGCAATTTTCTTGCAATAGCAGTCCGATAAATACATTTTAAATATCCAGTGCAGTACGTGACCAGCATAACAATCTTGCAAATGTGTTTAACTGGTTTTCCTTTTTTCCAACAGTCATGAAATTTTATTTACTTTTAAACTATAATACTTGTACTCGAACAAATGCAAATCACGGCGTAATGAATCACATATGTTTTTTTCTCTTAACATTATAGTTATAACTAGTTGATTAGGATGAAAAATCGCTTAATTGCCAATTCGAATCGTGTGTTTAAGACCTTTAAGAAATGCGCGTTATATAATGTAAGAACATTTTCAAAGCAATATTACTAGGCGAATGAATTTATGAATTATCTGTAATGTGGAAGTAAAAGAAGTACATAAATAGGAATAAAATCAGTGAGTTGATCATAAATATTAAAAAGCAAGGTATGCTTTATAAAAAAAACTAGTCTTAAAGGCTATAGTCGATATACAGAAACGCGTTACTTTTTAAACCTATAAACGTAACTTTACGGTTTTTACTTTCTGTAAGATTTTGCGGAAATTCCATTACCTGTTCGGGTTAGCAATTTAAGCAAGATTTTACGAAGCTCAAATTCGGAAGAAATAAATCAATGATTTTGGCATGCTTAGCATAAAATCAAAGTGAAAAGTTATAAAATACTATTACATAATGATTTTGGAGCAATTTTGCAAAACCGGATAAAAGTTGAATTCGATTTGAATTTAAAATAAATTTTAAGTCATCACACCTCTATTCTAACTTAAAACATTTGTCACATTTGCTCGACCTGTCGTAATATTCAAAAGTATGTTTGAAAATGAATAATGCATTTAGTAGTAATGCCCTTGTATTTGCAGAAATGAGTTAAATATATTTTTAAAAACAATTTGAGCGTTTTCAGTATCGAGTAAAACGAAAAAAAAAACATTTCTAAATTTGGTAATAGGCAAGTTTTTTTTAAAAAATTGTGTTTCATTAAATGCAAAAAAACCTATTAGTTTTTTAATCAAGCACTGTATCGGAGCTGAGATCTTTAGAAAAATATATTTCTCATCCCTGAAAATAGGCTACATTATTGTAAGAGCAGTTGGCTGCCATGCGAAGTCTAATAATTATTAATTATTATTATTGATTATAATCAATGCCAATGCTTGAATTACATTTTTAAATTTTTTTTATATTGAAGAGTGTGGTTTTCAAATTGTAACCATTGTACATTTCATCTGTTCAATCAGTTTATTTATTCTGAAAATTGTCCAGCACTGTTCTGCTGAAAAGTATGCAGCACTATTTTGGAATTTGTCGGAATATGATCATCACTTTATTTTAGTTGGTGCATCTTCATAAAAAGCCGCAAATTAAAGTTATTAAAAATAGTTTACCCGAACATGGATTCATCAATGTACATTTTGAATGCGAAATCAAGTTGTGCTTTATTTTACTCAGATTGCTAAATTTTATTACTTATAGTATTATATGCGTTGTGCTGAGTCATTAGGATCATATTGAAGCTTAATGCTATGGGGATGATTAGCATATGGCAATTGCTACAACATTCTTTGAAACACGTGAAACATCTTCACTCGACTCGACTGGATAATAAAAGCAGCTAGAAAAAGGCTATTCATTAACCATAAAAAATTCAAGGCGCCAGATGATGGCTCTCGAAATGAATGTTCACCATAAATTATGACAAGAGCTGATAATTAAATAGTTCGAGCGATTTGATGAACCATTCGAGCGAAAGGGACCAGATTCGCAAATTTGCTTATACTTTAATCATGTAATAGCTCATTTGGCACATTAGACGCCATTTTCATCATTCGGTCCGAATGTTGACTACATTTCAGTACAAAATCCGAATGATCATTTTGGCTTATTCATAATGAATGTTAAGATTTTTTGCCATTCGCCCCGGCGAATTTCAGTATTTTTTAATCGAACACGCGAGGCTTAGCGATAAGGTCGTGAAAAAAATGCAATTATCACAATAACCAGCTGTTTTGTTTTCAATAAAAACGGTAGGCATTAAATTTGCGCCAATTATAATATCAAAATAAATATTGAAATGTTGTTATTGTCAGCATTTTATAATTTTTGCACAGAAACCGAACAGCTGATTTGCTTTGCTTGAATGGAAAATGTCTTAACAGTTTCAAAATGTGCCACATTCAAATGTGAGCAAATGTGGCAAATGTGAGTGGTCGTGGAAATAGCCTATAATTCGTGTGCACAGCCCATTGGCACGTATCATTCAATTGACTATCAACGAGATCATCAAATTGACATTTTTGCCAGTCGTCGCACATACAAATGCTAACTGACTGAGTGTTTGGGCGTATTTAAATTTGAAATCCATGTCTTCGCCTTCATTAGCATGCTGGGAGCGTCCCTGGCAATATTTGTGCTTTGGCAATAACGGCCCTTTGATTCGTGCCTTCCTCAACTGCCAAGTGCCATTGCCGATGAGCGGCTAAATTGAAAGCAACCAGATTCGACGAATGCAATTTAGCACCATGCCGAAAAAGCGTACGTCAATGCCAATGAAATGACACAAGCATTTAAAAAGTATTTAATTGGGCCCGTGTTAGGCACCAACAGCTCATTGGCTTGACTAAGATAGAACAACCAATATTCCTTAAAATTATTAACAGAGAGTGTTAACGGTTAACAGTCAACTCAGAAAGCGGGGAGCAGGAATTGATTTCAGAGCTATGGTTTTTTGGTGAAAACATCTTAGAATATACCGTTGAATTAGAATTTGGGTTACAATATTTCATTATATTGAGACTATACAAATCGATACACCCTAATGTACATGAGGGCGTTTCCCCGATATGTTACATTCGGACGCCT
This sequence comes from Drosophila innubila, assembly GCF_004354385.1. NCBI lineage: Eukaryota > Metazoa > Arthropoda > Insecta > Diptera > Drosophilidae > Drosophila > Drosophila innubila. Next base: position 29,824,123 of record NC_047626.1, read on the forward strand.
AAACGTGACAAAATCATAAAAAAAAAAGTGAAATTTTCAATTCAGTTTAGCTGTCTATGTGAATGAGATGGGAACCTTTCGACCTTTCCGATTGTAAGCAAAAATATGCGATGACGTTACGTGACAAATATAGAAGTTTTTTTAAAATTAAAAAGCGCAAAGATCTCCAATAGAGGCAAGGCTTTTGCATATAATTTTTTGCTATAATTTGAAATACTATAACTTAATTTTTCATGCAATTTCATTAAGACCCTACATAACTAACTTAAATTCGTTTCGGGAAAACAATTTTTACAATATGTGAGTTTTTGATCAATTTTAAGTTTTTAGTCGCGGTGGACCTTTCTGTGGAAATGCCCATATCCACCATTGCTGCTGTAGATTGCTGGAAGAGAACAGTTATTGCTCTCTTTATTGTACTGGCTCAAAAGGTTAGACGCACCATCAAATTTAACTATACTGAAACAAATAAAATTTTGAAAACTGCTACTGTTTGTTCCTTAAACTAAGCTTTTGATGATATAACATGTCCTACTTAAATTATTATCAGGCCTGTTCCGAGTTTCCCTTCCTTTTTCAAAGGATTTCACAAAATGTACTTTTTCACACTTTATTTATTTATTATCTCAGACATAAATTCCCCAATTCAGGATGAGTTCAATACGAAAAATGGTTCCAAAATGATATTAAAACAGGTTAAGGATTTTTACTTCGGATAAATCTAGCAGAAAGTGAAATCTGAAACAGGCCTGATTATGTTTTTATAACATTAACATAACATGGCAATATAATATTCATGCTGTTTGCTGTAACCTGTAAAGCTCAAGGTTTATAACACTAGGCAACAGACAAAAAATTACAAGAACCAAACCTACTTTTCTTGGTAGATTTGAGGCCCCATATGACGATAAAAATGTTTTTTTTTTATAGTGGGATTTTTTTTAGAACTTTTTTTAAATCTGGCTTTTTTTATTACCTTTTTTAGAGGTGCGCCCACATTTGTTATCATTACTCGAGAATGCCAAAACCGATTTTCAAAAACTTTTTCTAAAAGCTAATGAATATATAATTTATTAATACAAAGTTTAAGATTTAAGCCAGTAGTTTACACAACAAATTTTCATACTAAAGGTCATGCCGCTCAACAAGGATGTCATCAAAGTCGACAAAAACATGCCTAGACACAAAATAATATTATATCGCCGTCTGTCCATAGATTTTAATGAATCATATCTTTAACGACGTGTTATTATTGCAGCTATGCAAAAAAAATAGAAAAGCAAGTGTAAAAAATTTTTTTCGACTTTTCCTCGAATTTTAAAGTAAAAAAAGGTAAAAAAAAAATAAGCTTAAACAAATCATTTTCTTAATTCAAAAATGTATGTCTCATAAACTACTGGTTTAAATCATAAGCTTTGTATCAATTATAGATATATTCATTAGCTTTCAGAAAAAGTAAAGCTTTTGAAAATCGGGTTTGGCATTCTCGAGTAATGATGACAATTGTGGGCGCACCTTTAAAAAAAGTAAAAAAAAGCTAAATTTTAAGAATTTCGAAGAATAAGTCTCACAATAGAAAAAAAGATTTTTTTCGTCGTTTGGGACGCCATATTTATCGAAAACAGTGGGTTTGGTTCTTGTTATAGCCAAAAAGTTCAAATTTTTTGCCTAGTGTGATTTGTATCAAATAATAGGATATGCACTTTGGGCCAAGATACGCATAATTATATTGTACATTTACAGATATAAGTAATTTAAAAAATTTACAGTCCAACTTATTACAAAATATTAAAAATATAGTCTAAATGTGATACATTGGCAATACTGTACTGCTGCTTCAGTTGATTGGGAATAGATATCACTTACTGTTATGTATTATCGCGAAATGCATGTTATAATATCCTGTAAGTGTATTTAAGGCCGGAATATCAACAATAATACACTTGGGTTGTTCGAGTATCAAATGCCAGTGTTACGAATTCAATTATGGCTACAGGGTCTCAGTTAATGCAGTCAAGAAGACATAAGCTGTGGAATATTTAATTGCGTTCTTGTGTCTCTACATCACTGGATGTGTGTACCTGTGTGTGTGTGTGTGTGTGTGTGTGTGTGACAGCTGAAGTGCACATTTGAATACTTAAATGAGTTGTCGTCGCGGCCGCTGCGGCCGTTTAATTGTAATTTCGTGTGCAGACCCCAATTGCTAAATAAACACATACAGTGACCTAAGTGTGCGTGCGTAATGTGTACACAGTGAAGATTAGCTAAAAGTAAAATTATTTAGTTGCACTGTGTTCCCAATTTGAAACAATATTTAATATTAACAGGCTATTTTTTGCAAGCTTTAATTCAAAATACCAACACAAGATGTAAATTGTCATGAAGATTATTGTTGATATTTGATGTAAGTTCTATATGGCTAATGATTACCGTACATCCATTTGCAATGCAACCTTGAATTGCAATATACATTTGGGGCTGCCAATTCGAATTACTAACAGCCGCTGGGTAGCCCCATTGCCATCGCCATTGCCGTCATCATCGCCATTGCCGCGTATCATTGTTAACAGGGCTAAATTATATAAGCGCTTCTATCGACCTCTGTAAGTGTGCGTATAGCCGTGTGTACGTGTGCGTGTGTACGCTTAAATTGCAGTTTGATTTTAGCCGCTGGCCTTTGGAAAATGAATTTTGCAAGCATCGCACAACAAGAAAAGCACAATACGAATTTGGCAAAGGACAACAATCAGCAAAAACTGACCTGAACAAAGGGAAACGAAGTTACATAGACATATGAGTATTTCCTCAACCGAGAGCTGAAAATTTATCCCTTCTCCTGTTATACTCGTACTATACACATGCATTGAGCTCGGACCCAACCTTTTAACCTCAGGCACTATGGTCCGAATGACGATTTTTTTGGAATAAATTAATAACTCGAGAACGAGTGAAGATTTTTTGGTCTAGATTTTTGCATTGGGCTTATAGTATCAATACGCAAATGGCCTAGAAAAGTGGGCGTGGTGCCGCCTTTATTTAAAATTCTGCAATATGCAAATTTTTTGTTTTTCAAGCTATCAGCACCAAATTTGCAGGTTAGGCGTGTTACTATGCCCCTAACGTGTTGGTAAGATTTCATCACAATCGGACAACTATATCATAAGAAATAATAGGAATTATCGGTTGAAAATTCACTTTTGTACAAAAACCATGCTTTTTCCAAAATATCTGACCAAACTGAATATATATATGTGATATTATGCTCCTCACATTCGGGCTAACATATATCAAGATCGAAATACTATCATTTATAATATCATATTGCTTAAATTATAAAAATCGGTCGTGAACTGACTTTTTGTATGAAACTAGAAATTTATATTTTTTGTCGATTGTAAAGATTTAACATTCATTCAATACGTAAGCACAAGTTTTTGTAATTTTCGCCAATGCGCACAATAAAATAAGCCAAAAAATTATAATATTCGTCATTTTGTCTCATGTGTTGTCGGTACACCTTAAACAACTACACATTTTTTAACGTAAGGTTAGCTGCAATAAAGTGAAATTTTGAGAATTGCGCAAAAATGCGCAACTTCAGCTTAATAGTACAAATTCAGAAGTGATTTCTCTACAAAATACATATAGTCGCATTGCTAGCATATGCTAGCAAAATTAGTTACCTCTTTAGAAATATAAAATTTAATCAAACATTTTTTAGCGAGGCAAGTTTTTAAATTACAAAAAAACAATACATTGCACGTTGATTTTCTACAACGCGGATATATAAACACAAAGTACAAGCCACAATAATTCACGATAAATTTTGTTACAAAAGTTTTTGAACTAGGGCTGTAAAGTAATTAAATGTAACCTTAAAAATTGAAATAACAGTTTCATGGGCTCTCTGTTGAAAGCTGTTTGCTAAAGAGTGCAGGAAAATGTGAAAACTTTGGTTATGCAACATTTGAGTTGGACGTATTTTGAATGCATCGCTATCAAAAAATCGTTTATTTGAACAACTTTAAATACTGACTTTATTCCAAAAAAAAAAAAAAACCTCATCCGGACCATAGTTTCATGGAGTACAAATATAAAAAGCGGTTAAGGCATTATAAACCCGTTACATACTTTTAGGCGCTTGCATTGCTTAAGAACTTCAAGAAAGAATCATTTTGTACCACAATAGATTAAAAATTCTGTTAGATTTTATTTAAGAAAAAGCTTCCTTTTTTACGAAATGATAGTGAAAGACTTTTTTAAGAAACTGACATTTTGATGCAAAATTGTTTTAAGCTCATTAAAAGTGCATTCCCACGAGAGTTCTTCCACCGACACTTTTTGTAAAAAAAACTATCGGTGTCGTGTGAACACATCGAATTTAAAAAGCATCGGTTCCCACCGATGGATAAAGAACACGTCCACGTCAGTCAAATGCCTATATTGAAACATTTTTGTATGAAATTGTTCAGAGTGTGACCACAACCTGTGAGAAGAAAACCCAATGGGGTTTTTGTTTGACAATCGAAATCCTCGATCTCAGAATTTTCATTCTTAGTGAGAAATCAAGTTCGAAAAGTGGCGTTTTAACCCGAATCGTTCTGAGCGACTGTTTTTCGAGTTTTTTTATGACACTTTCAGGACTGATAAATCTAAGGTCGCTGAATCCGAAAATGACACTCTTTTTATTCGTCCTTGTCAGGAAAATCGACATAAGATATAGTGCACCGTCATAGGAATCGAGGTCATATTCACCTTTAGTATGGAAAACTTTTTTGTTTTCTGAGATATCCAACCAAACTCACAGAATATACATTTAAGTTGGTTTTATGCATCCTAACCAAATTTGGTTTAAATCGGCTTACTATATCACATAGCTGTCATAGGAACAATCATATTTTGTGAACAAAACAGTACCGAAACACTAGTAAAATATACGGAAAAACCTGAACCGTGTACTTCCCAGCTTTACCATATGGTAACATGAAAATAAAAAGCGTAAATTTATCGAAAAAAGTGTTTTTTTTTTCGATTTTTTTTTAGTTAAAAAGAGCACTCTTTTACCTTTCTAATGATGGTGGATTGCCTATAGTTCAGTACTAAAATTAGTTAAACGATTTAAATTTACTTGCGACGAGTTGCCAAATGCTGTTTTTTTGCACTGCAGAATAAAGTGAGCAACTTAAAGCGCATTTTTCGATTATCTAGCCTCAAGAGATTGTTTCAATCAACTTTTTATCAGTTTGAGACAACAATTTACGATCTATCGAGTTGATTAAGTCGATTTCCATGAAAAATCGACAACTCACGGGGGCTTTTAGTTATTTTCAGAATTAAGTTTAGTCATTCATTTTTTGATGAGCGTCCGTAAAATAGTTAGGCATGAAAACCATGCAAGAAAAACAAGATTTCTAAAATATGTACGGGTGTATTTTGTGATTACAATTACGTTTTCAAAATAAAAATTTTGTTTTGAAAAATCTCGATATTTGCAACTCGATCCACTATTTTCCGATATATCGACAACTCGATGCTTATTTTTGGCGATTTTCTATTTCGATATAAAACTCGAAGTTTGGACTTACATCACTAATTTTTTCCCTCTGTGTACGCGGCTAGGTTTGCTGCAATTTTAATGCAAGTTTAATTGAGTTTAAAAAATAATTAAATTGGCATTCATAATAATATTTTAAGTCACAATTTATGTCGGCTATGTGAACTATTCAAAGCCTTTAAGGAAAACAATAAGAATCAAAACTCCATGTATTTTCGAAATAAACATAGAATTATTTTTATTATTAAAAGTAAGAAGAGTTTACAAAACTTTAACTATCTTATGAGGTATAGCATTAGCGGCGTGGCCTTTGGCTATCAAAATAAGTAATATTCACACCTTTAAAGAAAAACTAAATTTTTTAAAAGTTTTTTTTAAAACCTGAGAATTTTTGCATTAATTAGATTTTCTTAAAGGTTCTGTAGCGAGCCCAAGCGTGCTCCGCCAGAAATCCCATCCAACCGAGCAAGGTGCCAACGATAACCACATAGAAGGCGAGTTGGAGGTCACCAATGGTAAGAACACGAACTTGACTGCTTTCGCTTTCAGTCTGATAGATTGCAGTATGCATTTTCACGGTCCTTTTGTACTTTTGATCGTGGATCCATTTGTCGATGAGGCCAGCGTTCAACAGGCGAAGAAGTATCCCATTGACTGCCTCCTCCCAAGGTGCATCCCTTGGCATAACGTACGAGATGGTATAGTATTTGGGGCACTCGGGCACCACCCAAATGCGTTTCATAAGCAAATAGTTGGCGGACTCCATTGTCAAGGACGAATAACGCGATACGCCGGCCTTTCCGCCAACGGTGGCAACTTCATTGGTCACATCCGCATCCAGGTCTCGATTCCACCAAAGCTTTTTGTTCAGGCTAGCAAATAGGGGCGATGTCTCACTGAAGAACAAATCATCGGCCATGGAGGTGTACTTATACACAACCTTCAGTCCGCTATCATCCAGATCCTGCATCGTAATTATGTCCTTGTAATGCAGCGGATGTATATAGACGGTGGCCAAGCTCGACTCAAAGATGGCTCCAAAGATCACACTCACTAAGCACAGCGATCCAATGAACATCCGTTCCGCATAGCTCTCCGGCAAATGCGAAAGATTAACCCGCACCCAAATCACCCACGTATCCACCACAATACCCAGCGCCTGTTGCCATAACCTCTGACCGGCAACATATACAATACGCAGCTGTAGATTAGTCAGTCGCAACAGAAGCCAGATGAAAGCACACACAAAGGCCATTAGAATGAAGCCCAGCCAAATGTCATAGCCCACCGCAAAGATGGGTAGTATGGATTGAGGAATGCGTCTCGCTTTGGGCACATATATGCATAGCTGATCATCATAAACGGCCACTGTGAAGTCCATGTATTCCTGCACCAGATAATCCTTTACAAAGAACCCGGTTAAGCAAATGTCCAGACCATCGTTTAAAATAGATCCAATTGCTCCATTGTAGCTGCCGTTGGCGATTCGCTCCCTAAAACATAAAAATATCATCAAACAGGTTAGATCGAGTACACTTGACTCCTAGGTACCCTGAGCCCAGATCAGAGAAACCTTAAGGCTGATTTAGGGGCTATGTGTCGTAGTTTGAGGCCCATAAAATAAGATGAAGAGTTATTTACTGTGTTTGACAAAGAAAAGGTATCCACTCACTCAACAGAAATTAAATACAAAATAAAAAGAAGTTTACAATTTACTTAAGAATCTCAAAAAGTTTTTCTTAATTATTGCAGGATGTCAATCTCTACTTATACAATAAAGTAAATAAAATATTAGAGTGCACAAAAAAAGAAAAACCCAGCGATGCGATATATGAAATAAAACTTCAAAACTGAATTTAGAACAGAGGCCAAATTAAATTGACACTGACACCTTTAATAGTCAATTTAGACTGAGGCCGGTAAGAAAAAAGCATTAGCTTAAGGCGAAAGTCGTTTACACTGATAAAAAAAAACCGATAAAATGACCTGTATTTTGAAGTCTAATTGTCAAATTGAAAATTGCTCATTGCAACATTTTTATAAATTTTACATCAAATTTGTATGTGAATGTTTATAACGGATTCATCATGTTTGTCCGACGACTAGTTGGTTGCAATGTTGAAATAATGAGGGATTGACGGTTTACAAGGCATATTTCAAATATTAACTGTCCTTTTTCTCTGTGGTGGTAAATCGATATTAAATCAATTATTTTCCGGGGCTGCCACCTTTTTTCAAAAATATCGCGTTAATGACTCCGTTAACTATACGGGCTAGCCTTAAAGCCTTTAAGCTAGGAATGGACATATCAAATCCATATAAAAAAAACAGTTGCTAAATTAGCTAGATAGAAATTTAGCCAGCGTTGTATACCAGATTTAGACTCCCGCATCATTGTCGAAGGTGCTATTAAATGATGCGGAGCGCTTACACTAAAGTCGCAGCTTCGAAATCAGCTGTTCGGCCTGTCAATGTGAGCAAACTCGGGAATAAAGAAGAAGAAAATTTTTTACTGCAACAAAATAATAAGTGAAAATATGTCAAAGTGGTAAGCGGTGCATTCAAGAATTATATTGCATGTACCAAAATGATTATTGAGTTCGTGTTTGCGTTAATTTTTTGTTTCTTAACGCTGTATAATTTGAATAGTTTACGATTATCGATGATAAAATCAGCTGTTTGCTACCGATACCCCGAAAAAATACTAGATAAAATGCTGTCACACTTTCAGAAAGATGCTGCCGCATCATGGTCTTCTTCTATTCACAGGTCTCTTAAGAAAACAAGTCCGCTTAACGGCTAAAAGTCAATCATGTGCCCAGTATAAAGACAGTATTATCATTGTTCGTTCGGAGGACGGATAACACAGAGTTGCCAGATCAAGAAATTGTCGTTTTTCAACCATAAAATAATATGAAATATGAAATGTTCATACATTTTACGCCAGACAAGCTAAAAATGATCGTTATTCATTTGAAAACAAAACAAAGACGTTTGGAATTTTTCAACCAGGACAAAATTTAAAGAATATTAGCTATAGTTATAGAAATTATTAATTTTTATTAATAAAATCACTGCGGACAGCAGTTCGCGTTAGTGACGAAAGCAGCACGAAGGGTGCGAAAGGCGACTAACAATATATATAGCTAAGTTGGAAAATTTGCCACGACTGTCCGATCAGATCAGTTATAAACCGATCGAAAGGTTTAGTCCTAACTTACAAAATGGCATACTAAATACTTTTCTAACCAACCTGGGACATGAGATATGGGGGTGTAAGTGGGAGGGGAAAAATTTAAATGATTGCAGCTAATGGGGCTGTTGGGGCCTTTTGGTAAAATTTTTTTATTTTATAAAAATTCTACTTAAATATACGCGTCGATTGATACCTCAATCACCCAAATCCGATAACTGGTTCAAAAGACAAATAGATTTGAAAATTTTTAATACGTACAATTTCGCGTATTTGAGTATATGAAACATAAATTTTGGTTGAGGGGTTTGGAAGATATTACCTGTTAAGTGAATAAATACATTTTTCTATCGGTCGAAAATCACGTTTTTAGTTTTGGTTTTATGAGATATCTCAAGCAAACTGATACAATATGCATTTGACTTAGTTTTATATATCCTGACCAAAGTTCGATCAAATCGGACCACTGTATCATATAGCTGTCATAGAACCGATCGGATCAAAATTAGGTTTTAGTATGAAAAAATAGTTTGTTTAGTGAGATATTTTAACCAAATTGGTAGCATATGCATTTAGGTTAGTTTTAAAAATCCTGAGCGAAGTAAGTTCTTATCGGACCACTATATCATATAGCTGTCATAGGACCGATCGGGCGAAATCCAAGTCTTAGTATGAAAAACTTTTTTTTCATAGTAAGTACGGGGTCTCAGTAGAGAATGCTCGACTGTAGCAACGGGAGCCAAGCGAGCAGGGGGCGGAGCCCCCTAGTTTTCTTTATAATTTAAAAAAATTATTTATTTAAACATGAAAGAAATTCAACAACTTAATTTATATACTACTACTATCTGCCTGCATTTATGATAAAGTTACAATGTCAAAAGCAAAAGCAATTGCAAAAATTTCTGATATCCCACAAAAAAAACCTCTACTCGAGGTAAAAGTCTAGTGACGAAATCAATAAAAAAAAAAAATAAAATAAATTTGCATTCGGCCCTGCGCAAAATGTAATTTTTATGTTCAAAGAAGCTCACCCTTTTGCCCACAGTGCACAATGCCAATATTTTACATTTTTATATTAAACTGAATTTTGTTCTTCACAAAATTGGATATCAGAAATTTTGGGCTTGAAATTGCTTTCGTCACTAGACTTTTTCCGCGTGTAAAGGTTTTTTTTGTGGTTATTATAGCATTAAAATAACATGTCAATAAAATATACAACACAACAAGGAAGATCCGCCCCCTGATCGCTTCGCTCGCTGTGAGGTGCGGCTACAGTCGACCACGCCCGACAGTAGGATACCCAGAGCCCAGGACTCTCTAATAAAAGTTGATTTTCGACCAATTGTTTCTATTATATATGGAACCGATTTGAACCAAATCTGCTCAGAATGTACAAAACCAACATAAATGCATATTCTATCGACTTCTTCATACTAAAACTTGATTTTTACCGATCGGTTATATGACAGCTATATGATTTAGTGGACCGATTTAATCTAACTTCGGTCAGGATGTACAAAACTAAGTTAAATGCAAATTCTATCAGTATGGTTAAGATATCTCAAAAAACAAAAAACAATGGGCTCAGGGTATAATTAAATTCAAATTGATGAGTCGCAAATCGTAATCGTAATCGCTCGGAATCGATGTAGAGTGTGTCAAGAGTAGCCACAAACTATAATTTTAATGTGTCTTATTTCTGGCAGCAATTTCATCTCTCACTTTCGCTCTCTAAACAAATTAGAGTCTGACAGAGGCTGCTGCATTGCGTGCGCAGTTTAAAATAAAATGCAAAGTCTAGTTTTATGCGATTTTACAAGCAAAATATGTTAAGTATCTTCTTACAATGATAATATGCGGAAGCTTAATGAATATGTGTGTAAGGAATCGGAAATATTAGTAATTAAAATTATTGTTTTGCAGCTTTCAGTGCTTGGCAACGATGCAAAAGTAGTGCTGCAAAATGATCGCTATTTCTCTCATGCAATTTCATGAATAGCAATCAGCTTCTGTCCGACTTTATTGAAAAATGTGACGTCATATCGAATTTCGCCATGCAAAAATACATAATTATATAGTAACACAAATATATTTTAATTCAATTGTATATTTGTATGTACATAAATTATACACCAACATTTTCATTATATGAAAACGATAACATTTTTGTTTATCGCTCGATTTTCAGTAGGTACCCAAAAAAAATGGGAACTAATTTATGCTGGGTACCCAAGAAATGGGTGCTAGTTCGAACTCTCTTTGTGCGCTTAATTTGCGAGCGGCTTGCATATAAACGTATATAAGCTGTCTCACTCGCACGGTCAACTTGCCATGCAGATGTAATTATTGAATTAAAACTAATTCCGAAATATCTTCTCTATTTATTGGTCAATAGATTTGAAATTTGTAGGGTCGTTTAATAGGCTTACTTCTCAACTGATTGTTTAGTTAGGTAGTGCTACCTTACAAATTGCGCCTGTAAATCCTTTTGAGCGATTTGTGGGAAAAGGGGGCGTGGCATCCATAATTGGAAACACACTTGATCTGCCTATGATACCCAGGAACCTACATATCAAGTTTGAAGGGTCTAGCTCTTATGGTCTCTGAAATCGACGCGTTCAAGCAGACGGACGGACTGACAGACAGACGGATATGGCTCAAATGACTCGGCAGTTGATATTGATCAAGAATATATATACTTTGGGGGGTCTGCCGCGCCCCCTTCTGCCTGTTTCATACAGTCTGCCAAACACACTATACTCTTTATTGGACATTTTCAATGGGCTCAGGGTATAAAAATAATACGAAATAAACAGCTAAATAAGTTGATTAAAATTTGATAATTTTGGAAGAGTTGGATAATATCGGAAGTAAAACAAATGCTTTTGTTACAAAAGCAAGCAAAAAAGGCGGAGTTAAAGCCAAGTTCATGTAACATTTTTAAACATTTTATATTGCGTCTTAACAATTTTTTTTTTATTTTAACCATAATTTATTTTTTTACGCAATAAGTACAAGGTCTCCAACAGTCGAGCTCGCTCCACTTTGCTGCGACGGCACGAAGCTCGTAATTCAGAGGAAAGGGACCATCTATCACGATGCCCGAAACGACCCACGCCCTTTACCTCATATATATCATATGTATCTATCTTGACTAAGATCCTTCTGCTTCGGACCTCGTCTTTAACATACCCAAAGTAGTTCTTGTCTGGCTCCTGTAGCTGCATGCTATAGTTGAGACGATCACGAAGTGTTTGTGCCACCTGCCAATCAACGCCGTAGATGCGACGCATTAGTCCCGTATGGGGATCCAAGATTGGACGGGCATAGACAGACTTGAATATCTGCACACGCAAAGGATATCCCCGCATATCGTGGAACAGCAATATGGGAAGTGGTTCGCCACCCACATAGCTCACCAAGCGGCCAAAGGAATCCTCAAAAGTGTCTCCGTACCCCATTTCATGTGTGTAACGATTCCCATCGTCCAGATCGTTGGGTGCAAACGGATCATAGATCCAGATTTCAGTATCGGTAAGTATGTAGCGATTGTATACTCTATACCGAGTCCACAGCTGCCGGCAGCTTTGCTCCAGTTCCCGTTTTTGTTGCAGGTTCAATTCATCCACGTGATCGCCTACGATGAAGAAAAAGACGCTTGCGCGCTGAGCTGATCGGACAGCTCCGCTATTGGAGATCAACTGGGCTAAGCTAACGACCAGAACCATGCTGTCTCGATTATCCAGGCTGGGTTGACTGTTGGCCATCCCCAGCGGCTGTTGCTCATCGTAGATGTGCGTGCAATGTGGCGTATCCGTGTGTTGCATAAACCAGCGTGCATTGTCATTTGCCGCATCCTCCTGGAACCGAGCGCGACGAAGCATCACATTGAAATGGGGAATGTTGCGCATGGGCTCTGCCAGCAATACGTCCAACTGGAGCAGTGCCTCTGAACTGCCTCCAATAGATAAGAACAGAATCAGTGCCACAAGATTAAGATGTTGCCGTAGAGTGTTCGCCATGCCACCGTTCGCACAGGCAATGCATCCACAAATGACCAAAATATCCCCACTCGATGTCCAACTGGTCAACTGACCAACTATAGCGCAACTCAAGCTTTGACACCTGCAATTTTGTTTGTTTGCTTAAGTGTAATTAGAGACCAGTTATGTCAGCGACCATTCGCCTTGAGCAAACATCTATGGCGGCCTTTCGCTATTGTCCCACCTGGGACATGGAAATTGAAAGGGACATTTTTGACGACTTTCATTCATTGAACTACACTGGCTTATCTAAATTGTGGTTAACTAAAGATAGAAGACATATATATGTACAAATAAGCTCTATAGAAACCGACTACAATAATATAACAACCTTTTTCAATTCCAAAAATCAACTCATCAATAGAAATCGAATACATAGTTGTTTGTGATATAGATTATAAAAAATTCTTGTTTTTTTTTTTTTTTGTTACATTTATATATATTTTGAGCAAGCTACATGCTACTTAAAGCATTTAGAGTGCAATTTCAAGAATTTACAAAACAGGTAAGTTACAGATTTTGACCATTGCAAAATAACCCAGTTATTTTTATACCCTGAGCCCATTGAAAATGGGCAAAAAAGGGTATAATGTGTTTGGCAGAATGTATGTAACAGGCAGAAGGAGGGGTGGCAGACCCCATAAAGTATATATATTCTTGATCAGGATCAACAGCCGAGTCGATCTAGCCCTGTCCGTCTGTCTGTCCGTCCGTCCGTCTGTCCGTCTGTTTGAACGCGTCGATCTCAGAGACTGGAAGTGCTAGAGACTTCAAATTTGGAATGCAGGTTTGTGAATACCATACGCAGATCAAGTTTGTTTCCAATTTTTGATGCCACGCCCCCTTCGCCCACAAATTGCAAAAAAACTATTTACAGGCGCAATTTTTGACATAGCACTCCCTAACTGAACAATCAGTTGAGAAGTATGCGTATTAAACGACCCTGAAAATTTCAAAGCGATTGACCCATAAATAAAGAAGTTATTTCGGAATTTAGATTTAGTTGAATAATTACATTTGGATGGCAAATCAAACGTGCGAGCGAGACAGCATGTTCACGTTTGTATGCAAGGCGCGCACAAAGACAAAACGAATTAGTATTTTTTTTTTTGGGTACCAAATAAGAATTGCGATAAGCAAAAATATTATCGATATCATGTAATGAAAATGTTAATGTATAATTTATGTATATACAAATATACAATTTGATTAAAATATAGTTGTGTTTATATATAAATATGTGTTTTTGCATGGCAAAAATCAGCAGAAGCAGATATGAAATTGCATGAGAGAAATAGCGATCATTTTGCAGCACTACTCTTGCATCTTTGCCGAGCACTGAAAGCTGCAAAATAATAATTTAAATTATTAATATTTTCGATTCCTTACACATATATATAATAAGTATCTGCTTATTATCGTTGTAAAAAAAAACTTAGCATTATCCGCTTTAAGAACTCATAAAATTAGACATTGCCTTTATTTCAAATTTCGCGCACTGCAGCAGCCTTTGGCAGGCTTGATTTGTTGCGTGAGAGGGAGAGAGTGAGAGAGGAAAATGGGTGCTGCCAGATTGCAGGCTGAGAAAAGTTGTAGTTTGTGGCTACTCTTGACACGATTAAAGCGATTATGACGATTTCAGATTTTTCATTTATCAATTTCTAATTAATTTTAAATAAGTTTATTATATTAAAGTTTATTATATTAAACTTATTTAAAATTAATTAGAAATTGATAAATTGGTAAATCGCAAGTCGTAATCGTAATCGAGTGATGTATTAGTTCAGTAAGGCATTAATAACGTAGTCTGCAGTGATAAGCACAGTGACTTCAGAAAACCGAAAGTTGTTCATAGTTTCGCGTGTGTAATTTTTGATACCCTGAGCCCATTGAAAATGGGCAACAATCAACTTTTATAAAAGAGTACATGGGCTCAGGGTATCCTACTGTCGAGCGTGCTCGACTGTAGCCGCACCTCACCGCGAGCGAAGCGAGCAGGGGGCGGAGCCCCCTTGTTTAAACTGTAGTTCTAGTTATGTGATAGGTCGGCGACTCTAACAGCTGAGCCACGGGACCACACTTAAAAAATGGTCACACTAGGAAACAAATTTGGATTTTTTTCTTCTTTGATACCCAACTTCACCTCGATTTAAAGATATACTGATCAAAAGTTGCACTTAAAACGCATATTTACTCTCTTTCAGAAATTTTTCGAAAATTACCCCAAATTTAAAAAGCTCCACACGCCACAAAAATTTTGCTAAAAATATAAAACTTTCTGTATAAATTACTTTAACCTATTCTTAATCGAACTACATTTAAATTTTTACCAAACGGAACAAAAAGAAAATTTTTTTTGCCACGTACTTTCCTGAAATTAAAATAACATTTATAAAATTACTATAACAAAATAAAATGTAAATAAATCTAAATTAGAAAAAAAAATATGTATATAAAAAATAATTTTTATTCATCTAATTTTTTGATTTAAGTTTTAAGAACATTTATTCTTCAAATAAGAACTTGGTCTTATTTAAAATGTTCTTAAAATCAACATGTGTTCTCTTAATTTGAGAAATTTATGTTCTCGACGCATTTTTTAGACCAAAAAACTTAGTTCTGAGACCAAAATCGTGATTTTAGAACATTTTTTTTATTGTTTTTCTAAGTTTATTACACGATCATGATTGTCAGGTGAAATGGAAACTTATATATTATTCATATGTGACAAACTTCGAGGATATAGCCATGAAATTGCAAGTTCTTTTTTTCGATTTGTGGATAATCTTGATACTTATGCATTTTTTATAAAATACTTGGATTTAATTCGTTTCGTTTTGTACTTAAAATTCTGTTAATTAAACTAGATGGGCGTAACTAAGGAAAAAGCTAAGACTGGTAAAAATCACACGCTAGTGACAAAAGCAGCACGAAAGGTGCAAAAGGCGACTAGCAATGTATACGACAGCTAATATTTTATTGTTTTTCTAAGTTTATTACACGATCATGATTGTCAGGTGAAATGGAAACTTATATATTTATCATATGTGACAAACTTCGAGAATATAGCCATGAAATTGCAAATTCTTTTTTTCGATTTGTGGATAATCTTGATACTTATGCATTTTTTATAAAATACTTGGATTTAATTCGTTTCGTTTTGTACTTAAAATTCTGTTAATTAAACTAGATGGGCGTAACTAAGGAAAAAGCTAAGACTGGTAAAATTCACACGCTAGTGACAAAAACAGCACGAAGGGTGCAAAAGGCGACTAGCAATCACTGCGGACGGCAGTTCGCGTTAGTGACGAAAGCAGCACGAAGGGTGCGAAAGGCGACTAACTATATATACAGCTAAGTTGGAAAATTTGCAACGACTGTCCGATCAGATCGAGTTACATACCGATCGA
This sequence comes from Drosophila innubila, assembly GCF_004354385.1. Taxonomy (NCBI): domain Eukaryota; kingdom Metazoa; phylum Arthropoda; class Insecta; order Diptera; family Drosophilidae; genus Drosophila; species Drosophila innubila. The sequence goes on from NC_047626.1 coordinate 29,840,323, forward strand.
AAGGTTTAGTCCTAACTTACAAAATGGCATACTAAAACTTTTTCTAACCAACCTGGGTCATGAGATACGGGGGTGTAAACGGGAGGGGAAAAATTTAGATGATTGCAGCTAATGGTGCTGTTAGGGCCTTTTGGTAAAATTTTTTATTTTTTAAAAATTCTAATTAAAAATACGCGTCGATTGATACCTCAAAAAGCGAAAATTGGCATTCGGCACTGCGCAAAAAGTAATTTTTATGTACAAAGAAGCTCACCCTTTTTGCTCACAGTGCACAATGCCAATTTTCGCCTTTTTTTTATTAATTTATATTTTTATTTAAAATTTTAAGATTAAACTGAATTTTGTTCGTCGCAAAATTGGATATCAGAAATTTTGGGGCTAGAAATTGCTTTCGTCACTAGACTTTTACCTCGTGTAGAGGTTTTTTTTGTGGGTATATACGACAGCTTATATGGAATATTTGCTACGACTGTCCGATCAGTTCGAGTAATAAACCGATCGAAAGGTTAAGTCATAACTAACATAATAACAAAATGGCATACTAAAACTTTTGCTAACTCATGAGTTAAGGGGGTGTAAGTGGAAGGGAAAAATTTTAAATGATCGCAGCTGGGGCTTTGTGGAAAAATATTTAAAATTTTTTAATTCTTATCAAAATTACGCGTCGATTGATACCTCGATCACCCAAACCCGACAACTAGTTCAAAAGATAATTAAATTTAAGATTTTTAGGGGACTTCTCAAAATGAAATGAAAAGTCAGTTTGTTTGTTTGTTTGTGTGTATCAACGCGCTACAAAAGCCTTAACGTTATGATAGGGACTTATTCCTTTTCGAAAATCTAGAAATGTTTGTTTAACGACTTTTTGAAAAACCCACTAGTCTAGCGGGAAACCCCTAAATCCCGCTAAAATTGAAACCCCGCAGTTTCCAAGCCATATAAGCTACAGATATGTCCTATACATCGTTGGAATGTACTCAGTACCTTTAAATGTAATCAGGTAAAATTATTCAGGTGAAATAGGGGTTTTTCGCTTATATTTTGGCGATTTATGTCAAAACGGGTCTAACAATTTTTATTTATTTTCAATAACTTGTAATACGTAAAACTTCGTTTTTTTTTTTTAACTGAATATTTCGATCGGTCGAAAATCACGTTTAAAGACGAAAAACTTTTTTTTTGAGATATCTAAACCAATCTCACAGACAAGGCATTTAAGTCAGTATTATACATCCTGACCAAAATTGGTTCAAATCGGTCCACTATATCATATAGCTCTCATAGGAACGGTCGGTCGAAAATCACGTTTTAGTACGAAAAACTTTTTTGTTTTTTGAGATATCCCAATTAATCTGACAGATAATGCATTTAAGTTGTTCCAAAACATCCTCACCAAATTTGGTTCAAATCGGTTCGCTGTATCAAATAGCTTCCATAAGAACGATCGGCAAAAAATCACGTCTTAGTATGAAAAACTTTTTTTATATTTTTAGATATCTCAATCTGACAGAATATGCGTTTAAGTTAGTCGTATGTATTCCGACTAAGCTTTATGCAAATCGGCTGACGGTATTGCAACAATCAGTCAAAAATTTAATGCCTCAAGCTTCGGCGTGCTGAAAGGCCCGAGAATATGGTATATTGCTTTAATGTTATTGTGAATTGATTTTTAAATTTGGAGTAAGCATATTAAAAACCTTTCTTTAAACTTTAAAGTATCAATGTCAGAAGCATATGAAATTCAAAAATATTGAGATCTTCCAAAAAAAAAGCTCTCTTTACGAGGTTAATGTCTAGTGACGAAAGTCTTTCCACGGCCCAAAATTTCTAATATCCAATTTTGTGACGAAATTTGCCGCTGTATATATCAAAACTATTTCTTAAAAGATCATTAAGACAAACGGTAAATCCATTTTTGATCTATCCCATTCGTACGCGTTAAGAAGGGAGACAATAAAAACACTTGGACTGTGCAGTGAACGAAGCTTTAAATTTATCTCTCATAAAAAAATTAAATTTTTATTTTTAATCGTGTTTAATCGCCGTAAGTTATAATGAGTATTGGAAAAAAAAAAGGTAAACACTCTATATAACTAAGCAATTTTTATGTAATAATATAAAATTATTGTTTTACCAATGACCTGTTGAGTGGTGTATTTTGCTTTATATTATGATTTAAGTTACATAAAACTTAGTGATCCCCGCTTCGCTTTTAAATGAAGTATGTTTGTTATTATTAGTTAATGTTTAGTCGTACGTACGTGTATATCTTATTTTTGTGATTTCATTGTTTGTGTATTTTTCGTCATATTTAATGGTATTTAATGGATCCGCGATTTTGAATTTTAAAAAATTGACTTCAAATTCGTAATCACCGACCCTGAAGCCCCCCAAATAACGAGTTTCATACGAATCCGATAAAATTTAAAAATATAAAGTGTCCGCCATATTGGGTTTTTGGGGTTTATTTTAAAACCCTGACGTGCTGGGATTAAATGGACTTCGGGTTCGGATTCAGCGACCCAAAAACCAATTTTTTTTCCATCTATTAACTTCTGTTTAATTTAATTTAATTCTTCAAAATTTTGTTACTTTATTAAATTAGTCAAGAGCAAAGAAAAAGATTTTGGGGTTTTAAAAAATTATTTTTCTATTGGCGGGTGTGGCCTGCGTAGTGAGAGATGGGTATTAAGCGGTTTACTTATGTTAATTTTATTGTTTATTACTGACTGTAATTTTAAAAACCTAGGATTGCACTTTGAAAATGGCAGAGGAAGTATTTTTGGCCGCTGATTTCATACAAGACCGACCACTGTGCACTGTGCAATATTTATACCAATCATTCGGTATGAATTTGTCTTTAGAAATATAGGTACTTATTTGAGAACTCCATCCGTATTTTGGTATTAAAATACCGCACACTGGGGCCGCAGTCCGAAAAGCGTGTCAAAAATTTTTTTTTTGACGAAAGTGTTTGTAAAATGTGATATATGCATTCGGTAAAGAAAGATTACGAATCCAAAAAATTATTGAAATCGGGTAAAATTTGTGGGAATGGCAGCCTCTCAAAGTTGACCCAACTTTCAATGCGCGCACAAAAGTGCAAATTTTACAAAAATTACATATTTTGAAACCGATTTGTAGATAAGTTATGAGACTGGTTTCATATGAAAAGTACGTTAATTTCTAATATATTGCCGGAGAAACTTGTTTCTTACTTGTTTACTTTTTATCCCAGCGATGTTAAAAAAAAGCATTAAAATTAGGCTATTTTTTAACTTTGATGGACTCCATCCCACTTCTACAGGAGTCTTTGGTAATCAATTCTCTTACTAAATTACTCCGTTCTCCGGTAAGGAAGTTATAGAGCAAAAACCGATGCAACCACGCAATAAAATGGTGGTAGAAAAGGAAGAGGAAGGAAAAAAAATTTTGATTTTTTTTTCAATATTTTATGTAAAATATGCATAGAAAATATTTTTCAACTTTGACCGACAAACGTGAGTCACCCAGTGGGCCAACTATCCTGTGTAAGTTGCCTAAGAATTTTTCTGTCAAATGCTTTTTAAATTTTCAAAATATCTTCACTGGTTCAATAGATATGATTTTTGCAACGCAAAATGAGAAATGGCCCCACTGTGCACCGTACTTCACCGGCTCTCATTGCAAGGGCAGCAACAAAAAACCATCAATAAACTTGATAGTTACACTTTCCGTTCACAATTCTGTTCTTTCTCTTCGCTTACTTACACAGACAAACACTCTGTGTATATGTGTGTAGGTTTCAAAATGAAAAATAAATTGGAAAATTGAAAAAGCAATTCGTCGCATTAGAAACGTGCACTGAATGAAAGGTTCGCTGGCGGTCGTTGTCTATCAGCGGGCAACAGCGCTGCAGCTTTTCCGTGCTTTATCGCGCATACGCCAGGTGTGACGTCGCAAAAGTTGATGCACTCGCAGCTTATTCCAAGACAGTCCAATTGAGTCCAACGCAGCCCTTTTCCTCGCCACAGTTATGGGTGCATCAAGACAATTGCCATGAAACGAACTCTGTCTGAACTCTGGAATTTGCCCAATCCTGGTGAATCGTTACAACTGTCATGGACTCCATTGTGGGGCGACCAAGCAAGTATATGACCACGCGATAAAATCAAATTGGAAAGCTTTAAGTTTGAAAACGTTTTGCTATTTATTCTTATGACGAGGCCGTTATATGCACTTCACTAAGTTCTGACGAGATCCGACTCCGAAACGAATCGACGCTGACGTGCGTGTCATTTGTAGCTCACACCCCTCAAATGAGAATGCCAACTCCCTTGTGCATGCAAGAGGTGGAGGTATATAAATGGTGGGGAAGGTTAGGAGAAATAGAGTTGCAGTGCAGCGAAGCGAAATAAAATCATTTGTACGTAGCACGTGAAAATTAAATTTAACATCAGCACAAAGTCGTTGCAAATTCGTTTTATTCTGGGTATGCCACCGTTCCATTCGCTATTGTGTGGCAGTTGCATTATTATATATTTGCACTTAAGTAAACATCAGTTTTCCAAAATAAAATCAAGTAAAATGAGACGAAAAGTTATCTTCTGAAGATTTGATATCCTTGTGGAGTCTACTCTTTTTAAACAGTTTTAAGGAGGCTTAAAGATTAAAGCAAAGTAAATTATACATTTTTCCATGTGCATTATTGCTTAGTCTTTTTAATCATTTTTTAATTTTAGTTTTTCTCCCGCGAGTCTTACGATATATTCAGAAAGTTTGATGCTAGTTAAAATTTAATAAATTTAAGTCGACTGTACTCCTTACTATTATTTATTTAAAAAATTTTGTTTTATTGTATATTACACACCACGAATCTCTAGAGATTTTTGGAGAGAACTGCTTTTGAAAACAAACGCTCGAAATGTCGGTGCTCCGTAATTGTCAAAGATTTCGTTTTTATTCAAACATATTCAAAGTCGAAAACCGGCTGAAAAAATTAAATTAAAATAACATGTATTTTATTTACTTTTACTTATAATTGTTGGTGTTCCCGAAAAAAAGAAACCATTGCCATTCAGATGTCTAAAAGAATTTTGAGAGACTTAACAAAATTTAATATTTATTAAATTGAACTAAAATATCTTTAAAATTGACTTAAGATACCAAAAAAATTGGTTGAAAATATTAAATCTCTGACATTAAAAAACACCAACATTTCGAACGGTTGTTTTCAAAAACATTTCTATTCAAAATCTCTAGAGATTTCTGTATGTAAAACGCCGCACACTGGGGCAGGCGGCCGAAAAGCGTGGCAAAAATCATTTTTTTGACGAAAGCGTTCGTAAAAAGTAATAATAGCATTCGATAGAGAAAAGATTACGAATCCAAAAGATTTTTGAAATCAGGTAAAAATTGTGGGCGTGACAGCCTCTCAAAGTTGACCCATTTTTCAGTGCGCGCAAAAATGTGAAAATTTTATAAAAAATGCAAACTTTAAAACTGATTTGATGACAAGTTATATGACCGATCTTTATGTTTTTGTTTTCATATAAAAAGAACATTAATTGCTAATTAAATGCCGTAGAATTTTGTTTCTTCACTTGTTGAACTTTTATCCCAGCGATGTTTAAAAAAAGCACTAAAATGAGGCTATTTTTTGACTTTGATGGAATAGAACAAAAATTGGACTCATTTGTACTCGATCCCACTACCACAGGAGTCTTTGTTAATCAATTCTCTAACGAAATAACCCCGGTTAAGCCGGACGGGCCTCGCGGGGCCAGGTCATAGGCCAGTAAGGCCCTTAGTGATCCGGCTGTGTGTTATGGTTTTTTAGGCGGGTTTAAAATCCTGTAGGATTAATGTATTTATTGCGAAGGCAAGTAGTTCTCTTGGGGCCATTTTAGTGGCAACATCTAGTGATACCAGCATCGGTGCTCCAAGATACCTTAGTCTTGCTCGTGAAGGTGCTGCGCAGTTACAAATGAGATGGTCTAGGGTTTCTGGAACCCCAGAATCTCCGCACTTTCTACGGCTGTTATTGTTGGTGACAATCTTTGATATTGCTGTACAAAAATTATATCTTTTGAACCAATAAAGATATTTCAAAAATTTAAAAAGCATTTGATAAAAAAAGCTTTAAAATGAGTGTTTGCACTGCTTGATAGGCCCACTGGTTGATTCAGGGGTTTCGATCAAAGTTGAAAAATATTTTCAGTGCCTATTGACATGTAAAATTTATAAAATAAATATTTTTTTTTGTCCGAAATATTAATTTTAATCTTTTTTAATCTTTAAACAGCATTGTTTAATATATAAAAAAAAGTTTTACTACAAAAAAAAAAAAAAATTCTAAAATCTGGTATGATGTCTGTCATAGCGAAAACGTATGTAATCGCACTGCGCTCTTCCTCTTCTCATACTAGTTAATTTCGAGGTTGCTTCAGTTATTGGACTAAAAGTGTGCTTAGGCGCACCCAGATGCATGAAAGACCGGGGTAATTTCGTTATAGAATTGAAAAGCAAAGACTCCTGTAGTAGTGGGATGGAGTCCAAATGAGTCAAATTGGCCTGTAATCCTTGGGGCTCATATGGCTGCACTTTCCTGCTTTTGGCTGAAATACAATCCGAGAGGTTCTCCATTGTGTAGAAACGTAGCCTGTGCTCAGGCATGCGTTGAAAATCTTTAGCAGACATGGGGTGATCACGTCTTTTTTCACCTGTAGCATAGCTGGAATTATTCCATCAATACCAGGGAATTTTATTTCATTGAAGGAGTCAATGGCCCACTGGATTTTCCTGGAGGTTTTTAGTTCTGTTGGCGGTTCCTGTTTCTCGATTGCCTGGTCTTCGTGCCTTTAGGTATCGGGTACCTCAGTGCATCCCGGGATTTCGGCTGACATGAGAGCTTCAAGGGTCTCCTTACTGCCTTCCGCCCATTTGCCGTCTTCTAGTTTAAGTTGAATTTGTATTGCAGGCTGCTTGGAGAGCAGTTTCCTTAGTCTGACCGTTTCAGTTACTTTCTCGATCCCGGAGCAGAAGTTCCTCCACGAGTTTCTCTGTGCCTTACGTATGTCCATCTTCTATCTTCCTTATTCATGTAACGCGTAGAACGCGTCTGTGAGATCCTTGAACCGAGTTTTTAGAGACTCCTCAATGTCCGTTGCGGACTCTCTGATGCCCGGTGCTGCGATTTTTGAGTGGCAATCGTTTTAAACTTTGCCCAGTTTGTGTTCCGGGGGTTTCTGTAAGTCGATGTCTTTTGTAGATGGTTAAAGGTACACTCGAATTTAATGTACCTATGATCTGAGAAGGATGGTCCTTCAAGGACCTTCCACCCCGATATCAGGTTGCTATTGCCCGTTGTTAGTGTTAGATCAAGCACGTTAGACGAGGTGGGCCCTACGTACGTATGTACCTCGTCTACGTTTGCTATGTTTAGGTTAGTTGAAAAACAAAGTCAAGGAGTGACTCACCTCTGTCGTTAGTATCTAGGCTTCCCCACACTGGATGGTGGGAGTTGGCATCTGTACCAATGACGAGATGTTGGTCCTTGGAGGCCGCTTCGCTTACCAGTCTCCTTAGCTCCTCAGGTGGGGTTGGTCTGTCGTGTGCCATGTAGCAGGTTGCTACTACTAGGCGCTTCCTGTCGTTCTCCAGCAACACTACAGCCAGGTCGTCAGTGCTGTAATGTGACATAAGATAGGCTTGAATCCCTTTTCGAACAAGTACGACGGTTCTAGGTCTGCTTACCGTAGGTGCATGATTTGTGTTGTGTGTGCTTGATCCAGCCAGATTAAGTCCAGCCGCCATGTCCATGGACTAGTGCGACATCAACGGATCCAAGGCTATAAGGATCTCCGCCGATGTCTTTCTGCTCTTATGCATATTGATCTGTAGCACACTCAACATCTTGGGTGGCTGCTTCACTTGACGGGTTGACTACGATCGTCAGGTCACAATCCTCTGCTTCGTCAGTGTCGTCGTCTATCGCCAGACCCTCGGCTGCTACAACGATGGATTCCAGACCTAGGTCCTTCTCCACCTCTCCAGCTTTAAGGTTGTGCACGTCTCTGTCCTCCGGGTGGCGTTTTTTAAGGCGAAGGTAGACGCTACCAATGCCCCACGCCATCTTCCCGAATCTTGAGTATAATATGTCCTCTGCCTCCTTGTTGATCTGAAGAATAACATTCTGGCCTCCCTCCTTGAGTGAGGGAGTACCAATATACAGCACCTTCTAGTCAGCCGTTGGCTCGTCAGGATTTTGTGTTTTCAGGAGCGTCAGCGCCTGGTCCCCATCTAGGGAAGAGTACCTTCTCCTTTGACTTCGATGGAATTAGCTCCCTGTCTACCACCTCTAGCTTGCCTCCCTCCCTAATCTCACCCGGCTGTAAGACCTTTTGCGTAAACCATCGATACATTTCAGAAGTTTAACCCCGTTAAGCCACCCAGCACTATCAAAGGTGGGCATGGGTATACCGGGCTCCTCTGTTATCTTTGCGAACAACAACTCCACCAGCTTTGTGTGAACCAAGGTTCACCTCTCTACTGGTGTCCGTCCGGCCACGATGAGGTGTCTTTTGGACACTTCGCTCATCGCGACTTAATTGGGGGCGCCTTTGTGGCCCTTGGGATCACGCCCTTGGTACCACGCTGACGCTTGTTCTCTGGATCCTGTTTACTCTCAGGGCTCCCGTTGCTCTCCGTCGAGCGCTGCCTTTTGGCTGCCAGCAACTCCTCGACTTTGTTGGCGCAGGCACTTGTTGATGCCTGCATTTGCGGCATCTTGGCGAAGTGATCCTTTCTTAGCCCAGGCCAATTTGGTCTTCTCTTCTTCGGAGAGATCCACCTTACCCTAGAGCTTGCTCTGGATATGGAGCGCCGACTTGTATTTGGCTTTAGCCGTCCCACCCTCACTCGAGCGTTTAGGCTTGTCCCTACGGAGGGAGCTTACACCTTGTCCTGGTGAGCGCAGAAGGCTTCTTCCGTCTTGCTTATTGACATCACGCTGTCAAGTTCCGAGTCCACGGAGACTCTGGCATCTTCGCGAGTCAGTTTCGCTCTGGCCGGTTGTTGTTTGCTTGTTGTTGTTGTTGTTAATGAGATAGTAGCTGTACAACTAGCTTAGCCTGCTCCCGCCAAGTCAGAGGTTTTGTGACCGCTGGCGACACGCAAAGAGGATTGCTCCTCCCCGTGCCCGCCGGTGGTAGCAGTCATGTCTTCCACCGACGTTTGGGCTGACATCCCAGCCCTAGTTGATTAGTTATGTGTGTTCATAGTTAAACCATAACCGTTGTCTGAGGGTTCCACTCCCCACGGCTCCGGCCACATCTCCCGACTGAATTAGTCTGAGAGGCTCTGTCCGTCTCCTTAGCTAGACACTGCATTGCCCCGGTCGAGAAAGTGACAATGCATTAACCGGTCGCCCGGATCAACGCAGTGCCCATTGCCCAGCCGGCACCCTCGTGGAGGGTTCAGCCAGAGGATTTTTGCCGGCCAATTGATAATTCAATAACTCTATATTTAATGCAGAATAAATACTATAGATGTCCCAGATTGATATGACAGCTAAGAAAGAGCTGTGAGAATTGAAGCTAGGTACGAAAATAGGTTAAAAAGGCAAAAAGGAGCTGATAATGTGTATAATTGCAGCTTTAACAAATAGTAGTATTCTAATTATACTATTCTGCAAGTAACTATTAATAAAAATTCTAAGAAAAACTGTTTTCACACGTTCATTTATCAATTTATGTTTTCGCGGCTTTTCTTTAAACTCTCGAAATCAAATCAGTGTGAAAAAAAGATCGTTCCTGAAACTGATTCAGATTTGCTTAAACGAAATCTAAACCGAATCCGAATCTGTTTCAGGAATCCCACTCTTATTACTCACTAGAAATGCAAGAAGTTTAATTGCAATGCTTAACTACTGTAGTTGGTAACTAATACTTACATATTGATATTGAAACGCTGTGGTTTATCTCTATGATCAAAACACAATCAATTTAATACACAAGACTTCGACAAGAGTAAGGCTGCAAACGTAGTGCGCGCGGAGACGAAGCTAAAGCTGAAGACGAAGATGAAGACGAAAAACTGTGTAGAGCAAATCATATGAATTCGCTCGAATGTGTTCGTAGTGCAAGCGAAGACGAAGATGAAGACAAAACGCTAGCTGTCAGCTTCAAACAGTGCGGTACTGAATTTGAAGCAGAATCGCTTGCGTTTGTTGCCGTTACTTTTTGAATTTTTTGCGTTGATTTGCATTTAAAAATTTTTGAGCAGGCATTATTGAACTTTGATGAAATTGGTCTGTTTTTTGAACAAAAAATAGTCAAAATTAGCGATTTTATTCTAATATGTTATATGGTATTCCAAAAACTTTTTATCATCTTTTGGCAGCACATCATAACCGACTCAAATTAATTGAGAAAACTCGAAATGAGGTTTTCCTTTTTAATTTTAGTTTTAAAAACGAATTCTCTTGCAAGAAAACCTCTTAATCGGATGACGGGTTCATTTTAACTGCCAAAATAGCGCAGCATATTCGGCTTCCACAGTGCACACTTGTCGGCTTACTCGCAACGCAACCAATTCGTCTTCATCTTCATCTTCGTCTTCGTCTTTAGCTTCGTCTCTGCGCTTCGTCTTTGCGCTTTCGCTTAGAGAATTGTTGCCAACTTTTAAGAAGCAAAAAAAGCTGGTGCCCAGAGCAAGTCACCAATAGATTTTAAGTAAACTCAGAAAAATATGCCTTCCTAAAATTAGGTACGACCGTACTTGAATTTATACCGTTTCGTTCTTAAAATTTTAAGATTGCTGTGTACTAAAAATCTTGAATTAAGTGTGAATTGATCTTAAATTTAGAATTCGGACTTCACATTCCTATTGCAGCTATCCGAAATAGTAGTCCGATTTTATCCAAACTTAGTCAGAATATATAAGACCATGAATATATAATCCGTGAGTCTCGTAAAGATACCTCCAGAAACAACTGAGTTATATGTACTAAGCTAGTTTAAAATTTTTTCTACTTTGTTTTGTTTTTTTCAAGACTGAAAGGAAGTTGCAAATAAGAATGTTTCGTACTAAAAACAAGTACGTTTTAGGATATTTATTTTTCATTCTCGCACCTTAGAATTCTCAAGTGGTTCTAGCGACGCAAATATGACTTTAAGCTTGGATCGCTGGTAAAATCAGCACCTATTCCGAAAGGTCGCTAACCAAGGAAATACGCCATTATCGAATGGTGTTTAATTTTGGTATTTTGCCTCATTTTAGTACACATACTAGAGTATGTTTTAAGATAAAAGTTAACTAATTATGACAATGTTTTGTACTAAAAACAAGTACATTTTGAGTTTAGTTCAAAATTTTTGTGTACTTAAAGAAGTATGTTTTCAATTTTTTCAGACTTGAATTAAACCCAAAGCGTACCTAAAATATCCCCGAAAAATCTAATTTTAAGATTTCCGTACCTGCGAAAACCGAACTTTAAATAAGATTTTTGTTCTCAACTTTAGAAATTCCGAGCTTAGACAGCTTTTGAGATCATTTGTACTTGAAAATGGCCTGTTTAACTACGGATATCTTGATTTTTTTTTCTGAGTGTATAGTTTTAGGTTTTTCAAGCATTAATTATAATCTTATTACACATATAGCAAGTGACTCTAACATAACTTTTTATCAGTTAGAGACAACAATTTACTCTTAAAATATCATTTTAAAGTTAGTCTAATGTTCATATGTTGTCTAAAAATTAAGTTTTAGCAAATGCCTATTGCTTGTTACCATATGGTAACGCTGGGAATATTCTGGCTAAGCAAAATATTTGTATTTTATTTTTTTAATATGTATTGTATTTGACTTAAGCAACAAAAATAAAGCAGGTTAAATAAGCTGTGAGCCACTGTTTCTAAGCTTATTTGACCGACTATAATCATTTTCAAAATTAAGTGGGTCAAATCAGCTGTGAGCCACTGAAAATTAAAATAAATGTTTTAAAATTAAAAAAAAATTCGTGCGTCATTCGCAAATTTATTTATTGATTTGTTTTTGTGTGAAAACCTAAATTAAAATATAATAAGCAAACAATATTAAATTCATTCAATCAACAAATAAAACTTATACTTCGTACACTCCATTGTGAAGTTATTCATATTTGAAATTTCCTTAACTTAAGTTTGGCGCGCTTTTTCGTCCAGCAAACAAAATTAATTTAATGCAAATTTATCAAATAATGATTGTTTCTGAGCATTCCACACAACTTCGCTGGCATTCCTTCATTTTTCTAGTCCAATTAACATTGTTAATTAATATATATTCATTCAACATTACTTTTGTTTCTCTAGGGAATAAATTTCAAGACCACGTTAATTTAAAAACTATAAATTGTACACCAAATCCATTTCAAAACACAAGAATTGCCAAAAAAAAAAAAAAACAAAATTAGTCGTGCCACAGTGTGCAAAACAAAAAAAAAAACTCTACACGAGGTAAAAGTCTAGTGACGAAAGCAATTTCTAGCCCCAAAATTTCTGATATAAAATTTTGTGACGAACAAAATTCAGTTTAATCTAAAAATTTTAAATAAAAATATAAATTAATAATAAAAAGCGAAAATTGGCATTGTACACTGTGAGCAAAAAGGGTAAGCTTCTTTGTACATAAAAATTACTTTCTGCGCAGTGCCGAATGCCAATTTTCCATTTTTTTTATTAATTTATATTTTTATTTAAAATTTTTAGATTAAACTCAATTTTGATGTCACAGCATTTGTGTTCACATTGCTCGGTGCCACTGTAGCTGTCAAATGTGACTCTCCGTGCCCCTATGTAAGCCCAGCTTTAAAATAAAAGGAAAACTAAAGGCAATAGTAATTCATAATAAATTTCCAAATTAAGTAGTCTTAAAAATTTGAAGAAAAGAGTATACCCAGATTATACAGGACTATGGCGAAGCATACCAGCACATTGCCATTTTTTGAGGAACAGCCCGACGATCAGGCCAAGATGCTGAAACGTCGAGCCAAGTATCTAGAGGATCTGCTCGACTTACTCGATCCAATATTCTATTTACCCCACTACCCACATCTTCGCGGCCGTTCGATTTAATAACCATTATTTAAATAAATAAATATAAAACCATTTTAGTATGAAAAACTTCTTGGTTTTTGAGCTATCTAAGCCAATTTGACACGATATTGTGGTAAAAGATATTCCTTTTATTTATTTGGGAGCAGCGAAGGTGCCGCTTTCAACGTTCATTTGAATCTGATTTTTACATTTTTCCTTAGGTTCTAAGTAAGCCTAAGTCTCATCGCTGCGCTGCCCACAGTTGGACAGCAGAGAGACGGTTATGTATATTATATATATTATATGTATGTAATTATGCTCTCTTAAGCTGGAGCGCGAGGGTATATGCATGCACTTGAGATCGGTCAAGTGGTCGGCGCGTCTAACAGAATGCTGACACTTGCACATTCTGTGAGCGCGCCGATCGATTCATATTTCGGCCACTTGGTTTATGACCGGGGTTTTGTTAATATAAACACTGCAACAAAGTGTTACAGTGTGTTCGCTTTAAGTACTCTTGGTACAGTAGATATTCAATATATATGCATACTACAATATATCTGGTATAATACATCCTGAATATATTTGGTTAAAATCGGACAACTATATCATATAGCTGCCAAAGACACGCTCAGTCGAAAATCAAGTTTTAGTATGAAAAAGGTTTTGTTTTTTTATATATCTTAGCCCAACTGATATAATATGCATTTAAGTTAGTGTTATACATCCTGACCAAATTTGGTTCAAATCGGTCCACTATATTATATAGCTGGTTTTGGTATGAAAAGAGATTTTATTTTTTGAGATAAGTTGGTGTTTTAGATTAATATTTCGCCAAAAAGTGACTTCGATTAAAATCTTACATATGGTCAATTCCAGGATCGAGAGTGCGACATTTGTACGTCTTTAAATAAACAAAACAAAAATAAAAAATTTACTTTTAACAAAACAAAAAAAAAAAAATAAAAAAATAAAAAGACAAGCTTTGAAGACTTGTCGTTTTCGAATTATTGATAAAAAACAATGCATCGCGAACGCGACGCGTACGTTAGACTTCATTTTGAAAAATGCGAAAGTCTGCGAAATGTGGCAAGTAATTTGGATGAAAATATTCCATTAAAGGAATTACTTTGATGTGTTACTATCCTTTTTTATTTTACAAGTTTTATTAGTTATTTATAACGCAACATCGTGAACGTGACAAGATTTCCACCTAGTTTTTGACAAGAATTTTTATCAAATTTTATTTAGAAAACAAAGAAAATAACTTCAAAACTTAGAAATATATCTAAATTGAATTGTTTTCTTTGCATATTGATGCTGGAAAAGAGATTTTGTAAAAAAAACGCTAGGCAACAGCCCAAAAATTAAGAGAACGAAACCCGCCTTTTTTGGATAGACTTGGGGCCACAAACGACGAAAAAAAATTTTTTTTTCTATGGCAAAGTTTTTTTTTACCATTTTTCTAAAAAATTTTCTTACTTTTTTTTACAGTTGCGCCCACTTTTGTCATCATTACTAGTGAATACCAAATCAATTTTCAAAAGCTTTACTTTTTCTAAAAGCTTATGAATATATCTATATTTCATTCATAAACAATTTTAGATCTAAACCAGGAGTTTTAGAGCTATAAATTTTCGAATTAAGAAAATGATGATTTTGTGCTTAGTTTTTTTCAGCTTTTTTTACTTTAAAATTCAGGAAGAACTCGAAAAAAATTAATTTAATTTTTGTTTCTATTTTATTTACATAGCTGTATTAGTAACGCGTTATTTAAGGTATGATTCGTAATTATCCATGGCGAAACGGCGATATAAATATATTTTATCTGTATCGATGTTATTTTTCGATTTTATGACTTTCTAATGAAGCAGCATGACCTTGAGATATTTGGGATGTTTTTGAGATACCTTAACCAATCTCACAGAATATCAATTTGTTGTTGTCTCACACATGATGACCATATTTGGTTTAAATCGGATTACTATATCATGTAGCTGCTATAGGAGGGATCGGTTCAGTATCAGCCTTTAGTATGAAAACTTCTACTGTTTCTTAAGATATATCATCTAATCTCGCAGGTTGTGTATTTGGTAATGTGTTACATATCCATAGCTAATTTGGCTCAAATCGGTCCACTATATCATATAGCTGCCGTGGGAAAGATCGATTGAAAATCTATCTTCAGTATGAAAAACTTTCTTATTTTCTAAGATATTTCATCCAAACTCACAAATTAAGTATTTTATATTGCCTTATATATCTCCACCAATATCGGTTCAAATCGGTCTTCTATATCATTATGATGCCATATGACCGATCAGTCTAAAATCAAGTTTTAGTATGAAAAACGTTTTTGTTTTGAGAGATATCTTAGCTAAGCTGATAGAATATGCATTGAAGTTGGTCTTATGCATCCTGAGCGAAGTTGGTTAATATCGTTAAGCTATATCATAAAGCTGCCATAAGACCGATCGGTAGGAAATCAAGTTGTTTTTGGAGATATCTCAATCAAACGCATATATTGGGTATCTTCAATTGCCCGTTACATCCTAACCAACTAACCTAACTATGGCAGCTATATGACTGCCATAGTAACGATCGATCCGAACGGTCGGTAAGCTACCTTTAGTATGAAAAACATTTTTATTTTTGAAGTTACCTATACCAAATTTACAAATAGTAAGCCTCGTCTCATCTTATACAACCTGTTCAAATTTAGTTGGAATCGGACCACTATAAAATATTGCTGCCATGGAACCAATCAATCGAAAATCAACATTTGCCTGAAACTTGTTATTTTGTTCATATGCTAATAACTTATCCGTCTCTCCATAGATTTCAATGAATCATATATCAAACGACTCGTAATTAATGCACCTAAGTAAATAAAATATGGCATCAATATGATATAGTGGTCAGATTTCAATGAAATCTATCAAATTAGTTAACATAACTCAAAAAACCAAATAGTTTTCATACCAAAGGCTGATTCTGAATCGATCCCTCCTATGGCAGCTATATGATATAGTAATCCGATTTAAACCAAATATGGTCACAATGTGAAAGACAACAAGAAATTGATATTATGTGAAAATGTTCAAACTAAAGGTCATGCTGCTCCACAAGGAGCACGCTCGACAGTAGGATACCCTGAGCCCATGCACTCTTTTATAAAAGTTGATTGTTGCCCATTTTCAATTTGCTCAGGGTATACAAATTACACACGCGAAACTATGAACAACTTTCGTTTTTCTTAAATCACTGCTTTTATCACTGCAGACTACGTTATTAATGCCCCACTGAACTAATATATCACTCGGTATTATATTAACCGTATTTTAAATTAATAAGAATTTGATGAATTGATAAATCGCAAATCGTAATCGTAATCGCTTGCAATCGATGTAGAGTGCGTCAGGAGTAGCCACAAACTACAACTTTGCTCTGCCTGCATTCTGGCAGCACCCAATTTCCTCTCTCACTCTCTCCCTCTCACGCAACACATTCGAGCCTGCCAAAGGCTGCTGCAGTGCGCGCGAAATTTGAAATAAAAGACAATGTCTAATTTCATGAGATTTTTAAAGCGGAAAATGTTAATTTTTTTTTTACAATGATAATAAGCAGATACTTATTATATATGTGTGAGGAATCGGAAATATTAATAATTAAAATTATTATTTTGCAGCTTTCAGTGCTCGGCAAAGATGCAAGAGTAGTGCTGCAAAATGATCGCTTTTTCTCTCATGCAATTTCATGCATAGCTATCAGCTTCTGCCCGACTATATTGAAAATTGTGACGTCATAAGGAATTTTGCCATGCAAAAATACATATTTATATATTAACACAATTATTTGATAACATGATATCGATAATATTTTTGCTTATCGCTCGATTCTTATTTGGTAACCAAAAAAAAAATGGGTACTATTTCGTACTAATGAATTATAGATATATTCATTAGCTTTTAGAAAAAGTAAAGTTTTTGAATATCAGTTTTGGCATTCACCAGTAATGATGACAAAAGTTAGCGCACACCTTAAAAAATTACGAAAAAAAATCCTGATTTTTAAAAATGTTGCTCGTCGTTTGTGGACCCAAATCTATCCAAAAAAGTGAATTTCGTTGGTTTAATAGCCAAAAAGCTTAAATTGGTTGCCTAGTGTAATCGATATAATACAAGCACTTCTTTTAGGAAGTCAATTTCTCAGAAAACTGCCAAAAATATAGAAAAACTCAATTTATTTAAATTTGCAGTCGGTATGTGCGGTATAGTGGGCTTATTTATGTGGAAATTGTTTAAGCAAGTACAGACGTGTGGGAAATAATAAGGCATCATATGTGAAAACTTAATGCGAAAAAAATTGCTATAATAATATTTTAACAATAAGTCTTTATTTTATTTTAATAGTACACATTTGAAGCTATTTATATCCAAAAAGAGGGCATATCCTGTTATGTCCTTATCCTTTATAATATACACTTTGTTTTGTTAAGTCCGAATTTAACTGTGCAAAATAATGGATAGCCGATTCCTACGTCAGTTATAACAATTTATGAATATACATTCTTGTCCGTACTTTTAATATAATAAAGCCCCACCAGTTTTCAGGATCATTTTGACACACGTGGAGTCTATAGATCATATCATCATATCATAAAGCGTGGAATATTTTTTAATTGTCCACCATTTTTTGTCCGTAGCATCTCTGACTTTTGTCTTCACGTTCATCCATATCGATCCTTTGGATTTCTTATTATTTCGCACACGTCGTTTCCGGAAGAAAATTTGAGAAGATGTGAGTTTCTGATCAGTTTTTAAGATTTTGGTCGTGGTGGACCTTTTTCTGGAAATGTCGAAATGCATTGGATTTTTTTTTCGAAAATAACAGTATTTGCTCTGTTAATTTTACTGGCTTCAATCGAATGGTCAACAGCTTTTGTGTTTTCTGAAAACTTTCAAATTTAAGCTCCCGAATCGTATTCAATTTTATTTTTTTGCTTTGTATAATTGTTTATTTCATAAAAAAAAAAATTAAAACCAACAAGAAAAAAATACTTATATACTACAATAATAATAATACCATAACTATGCTTATCGTCTTTTCTGATTCTCTCCATCTTTGTACAACTTAAATTTAGTAGTATTACTACAGATATTATGCAACGTGCCAGAGGCTGTTCTCAGTGGTCCATCGATGCGATCGATGCGGAATCACAGCGGTCCACGCCAAAGCTCTGGCGCATACGTTCCAGAGCAGCTCGGTTGAATCCGCGGGCCAGGAGCTGCGACTCCGCTTGGGCGATCACCTCGCGCATATAGTCTAGCACTCCGGCGCTCTCCGACAGCTGATTGCAGGCGAACTTGTGTCGGAAGCGCAGTTTGGCCTTCTTAATCTTGTTGTTGTAGCGGGACTTGCGGCAGGATTCGGCACGTTGACGCTGTGTATCTCGGCTGTTGGTCAACGTCTGTGCCGAGGCAGTGGCCGCGGCTGAAGTCGTCTCCGATCTGGTTGTCGGCGGTCGTCTCTCAACCACAACGGGATTTTCCAGTAGCATTTGGTCAACGTAGCGCTGCTCCTCGTCAGCATAGTGTGTCTTCAGATGCTGCAGCTCGAGTGCAACCATCTCGTCAATCTGCTCCGGCTTATTATTATGGACCAACGGCATCTTGGTTGGCAGCGCACTGATCCCATGCACCGGATAGTGACCCATCTGGGTGTAGAATTTTTGTAGATAAAGATTACTGTGTTCCATGTCAGTGAAATCGTATTTTCTTATCGCTTCTTGCTCTCGATCTGCTCGACTCAAAGTCAGAACCGCGTTTGCTGCCATCCACTTGTCAGCGCCTCGCTTTTATAGGCCGCAAACGGATATTTGAGGCCATTCTCAGGTCATCACTTTACATGCACATTAGACCCTTTTATGAATCAAAATACAACCAATTTATGATCTTGTTTGTGTCCTAACCAACCTAATCTAGCTACCTGTGTCAAATGGACTTACCCTTGGTCACGTAAACAAACGGATTAGCGGAACGCGACCTACCTGAAAGGTTTCACTTGTAACTTAGTGAGCTATCCATTCAGCCAATAATCGTATTAAAGATTTCAATTTTTATTGAAATTTTAATAATAATTTAATTATAATTATCTAAATAGTATATGGTAAACGGGAACATCATCATTTAAACCCCATCATAATACGAGTAGATTATAAGGGATGTGATTAACTCAATCAGTCGTAAAAATATGTATTTTTAATTTTCAAGGAACCAAAATGATTTATTTAAATAAATGTGCTTAACAAATCAGAGATCACAAATAATGATTATTTTCGTTTTTTTTTTTTAAATCAAAAAATCAACGACAAGAAAGAAAGATATAAGAAAAAGAAAAACACCATAATGATCGTTTCTATGAAATCTTTGTATTTACGCCATGATTTTTATGGATTTTTTTATTAATTACAAGATTATTTTTAAGTAAAAAAATAAAAATAACATCACAAATAATCATCACTTTGAATTTGTGTTGTCAACAGTCAACAGTGTTGCCAATTTAGCTATTTCCCCGCTAGATCTAGCGGGCTGCAATTGGCAATGTGGGTTAAATTGTAAAATATCGGCTAGCGGGAATTACAGCTATTTTCCAAGCAAGGTGGAGTCAACCATTCAGCGCTGCCATTTCATCCCTTCTTTAAGATTTAAAAAACAATTTTATGTAAAGAAAAACATTAAAATCATAAATTTGTGTTTTGTGTGCATTTATGCTTAACCTATTTTATGAATTTTCTTAATGTTTTCTATATTGTCTCTTTGTACATATATGTATTTTCAAATCTGTTGGTCAACTACGTGGATGCAACAGGAAATAAAAGATTTTCGGCACTTGCATCATTTGCGCTAAGCGTTTTATCGCTACCATGGTCGAACGCAAAGGTGGAAAGAGTCTTTAGTCAAATGAACAATGCTTAAGCTAATATCACTGCTGACGGCAGTTCGCGCTAGTGACGAAAGCAGCACGAAGGGTGCGAAAGGCGACTAGCAATATATACAGCTAATATTGACAATTTGCTACGACTGTCCGATCAAAACGAGTTATATAGCAATCGAAAGGTTTAGTCCAAACTAACAAATTGGCGTACTAAAACTTTTCTAGCTCACCTGGATTATGAACATTTTAAATGATGGGGCCGTTAGAGCATTTTGTTAACATTTTTTATTTTTTTTTAAATTATAAATCTCTACACGAGGTTAAGTCAAGTGACGAAAGCAATTTCTACCCCCAAAATTTCTGATATCCAATTTAGTGACAAACAAAATTCAGTTTAATATAAAAATTTTAAATAAAAATATAAGTAAATCAAAAAAAAAACGAAAACGAATTCGGCACTGCGCAAAAAGTAATTTTTATGTTCAAAGAAGCTCACCCTTTTTGCGCACACTGCACAATGTCAATTTTCGTTTTTTTTTTTTTTTTGATTAATTTATATTTTTATTTAAAATTTGTATATTAAACTGAAAATTGTTCGTCACAAAATTGGATATCAGAAATTTTGGGGCATGCAAAAAAATGTTATACTCATAAGCTATAAATTGCAATTGATTTTTATTTTGAAAAAAAAAAAAATAAAAATCTAAGTGATGATAATATGTGATTTTTTATATTTGAGCTCAAAAAATTCATTATCATTGATGACTATTTTTAAAACTCACCAAGTAATCATTACTATAAAATCTTTCAAAATAAAACTTACGTGTATAATGAAAATACATTTATCTGTTTAAGATTAGAACATGAATGGAATCTCAGTCAGTAGTGTAGCATTATTTGTTTCAGAATTAAATATATTTTAAATACAATGCTTGTCACTCTAAACAGCATGCAGTGACAGCATCGAGATAAACACACAGTCGGAAAGTGTTGGAGATTTGATTGAGAATGCAGTTACTTTCCAAATTTAATTTTAAACTCAAGTGAGCAAACATCTGTTGTCAGCTAAATGCCAAGTTCAAAACAAGCTTATCGGGTTGTCAATATTGAAGAAACTAATATTAGGAGTACATATTTGCAAGTAACATGCATTTGCATTCTCACCCTGATACGAGCAGCTTTCAACTGGAAATTGGCAGTGGCAATGACAACTGCACAAAGTGAAGGACAGACGTGCGATAAGCTGCTTTAAGAATCGCCAGCCCGCAACTCGATTGGTATTGGCCAGATTACCTGGTTTATCCGGTAGCGGTCCACCCTAACCATTGGCTGATCAAGTGCTGCAACAGCAGGTAACCATTTTGGATGGATAAATTTGTAACCTTCTGTCCAACCTGACAAACAAATGGATTTTTGGACGTGTCGCTGCCTGATGCACTACAGGTAAAGTCAATGCACAGGGAAAGGACAACACTTGGACAATTAAATTAAGTGCATGCAGCTTAAAAATAACAATCATTGCAAATATCCCAAAACATTACGTAATAATTATTTACTTTTGCACTATCTGCAAATAACATATTGATTTTCAAATGAGTACAAAAATATTTGTTTTCAAGTGCAAATCATGTGAAACCAGAAAAAACTCTGGAAAAAATTGTTAACTTATTGCAAACAAATGAACTACAAACAGCATTAGGCGCCATGCATATTTATAATGAAAAATCAATTTCAAAACAGTTTTTATACCCATTAGAAATGGGGACAATTGTCTAGTATTTGCTGCTTGTTGACAAAATAAGCGACAAAAATCCTCGATGGACCGCTAATTATCATGAATTGTTAGTCTAAAATTATTTGGGGGCTTTTAGTGGTTTCTTTTTTGAAATTTTAATGCAAAACACATGTGACACAATCTTGTTAGCTTTCGAAAATCTGTTAAATTTTATATCTAGCTTTAAGGTGCGTTTGTTAATTTTTATCTCAATATACTGATTTATTGTCAGTAAAATCGGTCAATATTGTCTTGCAAAGGTTCATTAAGGAATTTTTGTCTCAAAGTGATACATAGAAACTTTATGATATTTATGTGTGTGTAATTAGGTTATCTTAACTATTATATATACTTATATTTATTAAACAATATTAAACAATATTAAACAACAGGCAAGGTCGAAATAGCCATTCAATTAATTTGACATCTATTTTAAAGGTAGATATAGGTAAAATAACCTTAAGCTATGAATTTTATAATTTTCCGCCACACAGTGGGGCCATTTCTAATTTTGCGTTGCAAAAATCATATCTTTTGAACCATATTTTTAACAACCTTGTTTAATATTTAAAAAAGTACACTAGGGTCTTCCTCTTCTATTTTATTGCATCAGTTTTTGCTCTATTTCTTCCGTAAACGCAGCTGGATGCATGGAAGAAAGCGGTAATTTAATTAGAGAATAGATTACCAAAGACTCCAGAGTAGTAGAATGGAGTTCAAATGGGTCCATTGTTAGTTATATTCAATCAAAGTTTAAAAATAGCCTAATTTTAGTGATCTTTTCAAACATTGCTGCAATAAAAAATATACAAGTGAAGAAACAATTTTCCCAGTATTTTATTAGAAAATAACGTATTTTCATATAAAACCATATATAAGAGTCAGTCGCATAACTTGTCTACAATTCTGTTTCAAAATTTGTAATTTGTGTAAAATTTGCGCATTTGTGCGCGCTCTGAAAAATGGGTCAACTTTGAGAGGCTGTCACGCCGACAATTTTTACCTGATTTTAAAATCTTTTTGGATTCGTAATCTTTAAAAATTTCTCTATTGAATGTATATATAACATTTTAGATCCGTTTTTTTTTTTTTGCCACGCTTTTCGGCCTTTGTCCTTTGGCCCCTGTGTGCGCCTACAGACGGTCTTGTCGGTTTGATCACAAAAAATCCACATTTATCGTTCTATTTAATATGTGGATATATTATTTATAGGTATTTATTTTAGGTTAGGTGTTATAAAATGCATTATATTTTTGATGTTGTACCAAACATAATTTCATTTGATACTTTTTACAATTTGAGTGTGTAACTAAATTCTCTAAAAATACGATTGATCGGAAAATAATCATAATTTTATATATATATATATATATATATATATATATATATATCAGGAAATATATTTTTAACACATGATAAATAAATTCGAAAAAAATGTTCTTATGTTTTCCCTTTATAGCCAAAAAACGAATGACCGTCCACAGTCTTACCCGTTGAAGGGTAAAAACAAAAAAAAAATTGAAATGTATATATCGGAAAAAACAATTTTTTTTCATCATTTTACACGTAAAATATGCACAGAAGTTTGACCGACATGCCTGAAGATGCTTAACAATACGAAATTTTTCCAAAATGTGGCGACGTGTTTTATAACTGTTCCAAGATTAAACTTCCCATAAATTATTTTGTAGTTTTTACCAGTTGAGGTAAAGTCCAGATCTGATCAAAATTTATCAAGTATAAAGCAAAAGCATTTCATTTCATTTATTAAAAGTGGATACTTCAGTTAGGTAACAAAAATTAGTTTTGGTTGGGCGACAACTCTTTTTTTGTGGCATATTAAGTTTTTGTCAATATATAATATCAAGCTTTTTTGAAGAGCCGGGTGGGGAGGGGGCGGTCCAGTTTCCAAAACAATAAACTTATAAATTCCACTTTAGTCTTACAAATCTGCTTACGAAATTTCAAGTATTTAGCTATATACATATTTAGAGTCTATCCTACAAAATATTAAAAATCGCCATAGTGCAGTGTGTAAAATCTCGATATTAACAAGGTTGGCCTTGATTTCAGCGAAGTTTGAAAGCGACTGAGAACTGTAAAACATTTTCATTGTAACCAAAAGGGCAGTGTACTGGAAGTGTACTGGCAGTCCATAGAAGAGAATAAGACCATAAGGAAGTGCCTGGAGATCTACACTGGAAACAATCTGAATCGCGACAATGCCTGGAACTTATCGTTGATCGATACTCTGTTCGATCTACTTGGTCGACATCAGAAAGATTTGATTAACTTTCAGATGGCAGGCTCATCTCTTGAGGTGTCTTCGAAAGTGTATGGCCCGCGTGAGAACTCCATACATACTCCATACCAAGAACAAAGAGACACTGAATACACGCTTGGACACAGCGCCGTTGCCCGATGCCTTTTTTTGGTAAACTGAACTTTACAGTGGTATCCACAAATGCATCCATTCGGCTAATGTACAACATACTGCCCACTGTGGATTCTGAACTGAAAATGCGAACAAACTATCGCTTCTGGAATCCACAAGAGTTGCCAGCGGAAGTGTCCGACTATACGATGATAGACAGTGACCTTTAATACTCAGACTCTCAGTCGCTGGTTAATGCACAATGGGTTAAATAAATTATTATAACATAATTAACAAAATGCTGAAAAAACAGCATATTATTCTAAAAATGTGTAAGTTTGTATATTGTTTGTACACATTTTTAGGATAAAATTCTCTTTTTTTTCAGCATGTTTATGTTTGTATACTGTTTTTATGGGCGGCAAAAACCCTCTAGATGAACCCTCCACGAAGGTGCCGGCTGGGTAATGGGCACTGCGTTGATCCGGGCGACCGGGCGATGCTAAGGTGACGGACAGAGAATCTCAGACTTATTCAGTCGGGAGATGTTAGTTAGAGGTGCCTGACGGTTAGGCATAAAATGCTATGTGGAGTGGAATCCCCCAGACTACGGTTATGGTTTTACTATAAACACACATAACAAATCAACAAATCAACTGCTACCACCGGCGGGCACGGGGAGGAGCAATCCTCTTTGCGTGTCGCCAGCGGTCACAAAACCTCTGACTTGGCGGAAGCAGGCTAAGCTAGTTGTACAGCTACTGTCTCATAAGCAAGAACAACAACAACAAGCAAACAACAACCGGCTAGAGCGAAACTGACTCGCGAAGATGCCAGAGTCTCCGTGGACTCGGATCTTGACAGCGTGATGTCAATAAGCAAGACGGAAGAGGACAGCCTTCTGCGCTCACCAGGGCAAGGTATAAGCTCCCTTCGTCCAGACAAGCCTAAACGCGCGAGTGAGGGTGGGAAGGCTAAAGCCAAATACAAGTCGGCGCTCCGTATCCAGAGCAAGCTCCAGGGTAAGGTGGATCTCTCCCAAGAAGAGAAAAGAAAACCAAATTGGCCTGAGCTGAGGAAAGGATCGAAGAGGGCTACCAGCACTTCGCCAAGATGACGCAAATGCAGGCATCAAAAAATGCCTGCGCCAACAAAGTCGAGGAGTTGCTGGCAACCAAAAGGCAGCGCTCGACGGAGAGCAACGGGAGCCCTGCGAGTAAATAGGATCCAGAGAACAAGCGTCAGCGTGGTACCAAGGGCGTGATCCCAAGGACCATAAAGGCGCCCCCCAATTAAGTCGCGATGAGCGAAGTGTCCAAAAGACACCTCATCGTGACCGTAATTGACCACAGCGACGACAACGGACGGACACCAGTAGAGAGGTGAACCTTGGTTCACACAAAGCTGGTGGAGTTGTTGCTCGCAAAGATAACAGAAGAGCCCTGTATACCCATGCAATGTATCGATGGTTTACGCAAAAGGTCTTACAGCCGGGTGAGATAAGGAAGGGAGGCAAGCTAGAGGTGGTAGACAGGGAGCTAATTCCATCGAAGTCAAAGGAGACGGTACTCTTCCCTAGATGGGGACCAGGCGCTGACGCTCCTGAAAACACAAAATCCTGACGAGCCAACGGCTGACTAGAAGGTGCTGTATATTGGTACTCCCTCACCCAAGGAGGGAGGCCAGAATGTTATTCTTCAGATCAACAAGGAGGCAGAGGACATATTATACTCAAGATTCGGGAAGATGGCGTGGGGCATCTACCGTCTACCTTTGCCTTAAAAAACGCCACCCGGAGGAAAAAGACGTGCACACCCTTAAAGCTGGAGAGGTGGAGGAGGACTTAGGTCTGGAATCCATCGTTGTAGCAGCCGAGGGTCTGGCGATAGACGATGACACTGACGAAGCAGAGGACTGTGACCTGACGATCGTAGTCGACCCGTCAAGTGAAGCAGCCACCCAAGATGTTGAGTGTGCTACAGATCAATCTGCATAAGAGCAGAACGGCATCGGCGGAGCTCCTTATAGCCTTGGAGCAAGGGTCCGCCGATGTCGCACTAGTCCAGGACATGGTGGATGGACTTAATCTGGCTGGATCAAGCACATACAACACAAATCATGCACCTACGGTAAGCAGACCTAGAACCGTCGTACTTGTTCGAAAAGGGATTCAAGCCTATCTTATGTCACATTACAGCATTGACGACCTGGCTGTAGTGTTGCTGGAGAACGACAGGAAGCGCCTAGTGGTAGCATCCTGCTACATGGCACACGACAGACCAACCCCACCTGAGGAGCTAAGGAGACTGGTAAGCGAAGCGGCCTCCAATAGTTTTTGAATTAAGTACGAAAGTTTTTGTTTTTTCTTTCACTATTATATCAATTTTTTCACTGATAAAAATATTGTTTTAAAATCAAGATTTTGGTCTCAAAACTAAGAATTTTGGTCTAATAAAATGCTTTTAGAACATAAAGTTCTCAGATTTAAAAAATATGAAATTTGAAGTTTTGCTCGTCGTGCCTAGGCAGACTGTGTCTAAGGCCATCCGCCGTTTTAATGAGCTTAGCCATGAATCCGATCGTCCGGGAACAGAAAAAAAAATCACCGTTAACACTTTTGTCTAACGTAAGATCATTCGAAAGCGGGCGAGTTGAAATCCCAGGGTCTGCATAAGGAATATCGCCCTTGAGACTGGAATGAAACGTGAATCTGTTTGAAAAATAGCGAAGTGGAACCTTGGACTCAAGCCGTACAAGCTCCAAAAAAATTCAACTTCTCACGGACGAAAACAAGCGCGTACGACTTTAAAGATGTCGCCTACTCAAGCGTCGGGTGCCTCAAGTCGGAGGCACTGAAGCAATTGCTGCGCTTGGAGTGGGACCGATTGTCTCCCAAAGACCTGCAACCCATCTCCGAAAATTTTGTATCACGTTTGGACCTGTAAAACGCCGCTGGAGGGGACCATTTCGGAACCGACTCAGAATGTTATTACCAGTAGTTCATGATATCGTTACTAATTGTTGTTTTGCCTAATTTCCTTCGTTTAGCAAAATTATGATTTTTCTGGTTATCCTGTACATAAATATTTTACTATGGTTTGGTAAATTTTATAAATGTTATTTAACTATATGCTTTTTCATAAAAAGAGTGGGACTCGAGCAAATGCTTGCGGCCTTCACAACTGAAGTCTCTAACTAGATATAAAAAACATGACATATTTTAACTTTCCTAACAAATAAAGATTTTTATACCCTGAGCCCATTAAAAATGGGCAAAAAAGGGTATAATGTGTTTGGCAGAATGTATGTAACAGGCAGAAAGGTCTTAAAATAATCTTATTTTAAGAACAAAATATTTAAGATGAATGTTTTTGATTTTAGAAGTTGGTATTTTTTTCAGTGTAGGTTTTTAGATAATTAGCACTATTATTTGTAATTCTAGTGAAATTTGATTTCATATTCATTTTTTTTTTTAATGATAATGGATATGTAATGATAATGCTCTTGTAGTATTACACATCTGTTAATTTAAGAATTATAATAGTGAACGAATACTATGTATACGAACTAAATTCTCCTTCTTGTTTTATTGTTTTACTTATGAGTGATTCGATTATCACTTCATTAACTTTTGGATGCGCCATAAAGACCATTAAAACTTTCGCTTAACGTGATGGCCAGCAGAAGCAAAGTTGCTTTTATTAGTCCAGAACATGTCGCTCAAGCATTAAATGTGACAATTGTAATTTTAATTTGCAAAGATATACATTTTGCATTAAATATACATACAACCATGTTAAGGAGTGTATTTGTTCAAGCAAATTTATATGTATGTAGAGCCGAGTGGCAGGAACGTCGCCTGTTTGTCCTGATGAAGGATTTTGTTGTCTAAATATAAAATGCTCATTCATATTCTCTTGGTTACCATGTCTCCCATCCCCAGAACACGAGCGGATGCCCAGATGAGCACTGTCAACGGCAGACGGCAGCAAATTCAATGCGTAGTCTAAGTACAAGTATGTAAAAAAAAAATCATGTATTATATTACAGGGCATTGAGTCGCATCGCGAGTTTTCGTTGTATTTGCAGACGGCTGCCAATAAGAAAAAGGAATAACTGCCCATAAGTATAATTGAAAAACCATTTGTAATCATTTTGTCGAATCCCAGTCGAAGGCAAACAGAAGTTGACCCAGGCAGAAAAGACCACAGAAACCACCCGCCAATACCCAACCCCCCAATCTCTGGCACTCGAAGCAGTCCAGTTCAGCGTTGACAATTCGCGACTTGACTGTATGTGCCCAAAAAAGAGAGAAGAGAAAAAACAGGAGCCATAAATACGCACATAAAGCGACATTCTCCTTTTTCTGCTTCTTTATTTTCTGTGAGGGAGGACCCACAACGCCATTGCCATTGAGTTTGAATTATGTCAGCGCAGTAATAAATTGTTCAGGGCATTAAATTAAAATATATATATATAAACATATGTATAGAAGTGTGTGTATGCATATGTGTGTGTGTGGCTGTGGGTGTACATGCAATTTTTGTGACACAGCAGCAGGCGAGGACTAGACTCCACACACACACACACACACACACACACACACACAGACCTTGGCGACAATGGACGCCCAATAGGATTTGTGGCGAGAATTTACTACAAAATGCCAAACATGTATCGTTCATACATATATTGAGTATGGAAATAAAATAGGATTTTAAAGTATTCACGCAAACCTTGACAAATTGTTTTGCTCTTTTTATTTTTAGTTTTTGACAAAAAAAACTAGTCGGAAAGACTATAGTCGAGATCCCGACCATAGGATACCCGTTACTTACTTTAATATATATAAAAGTACTTTTAGTGAAATTACTTGTATTACTTTGAAAACATTAAATCGCTATAGCTGCCATTCTACTGGTCCGATCTTCATGCAGTTCAGTGGAATAAAAGATAATACTAATAGGAATCTTTAGTTACCACAAAAACGTTTTAATTTAAAAACTGTGGGGGGCGTGGCTTAAATTTGAAACAAACTTGATTTGCGTGGGGTATATAGAAATCTGTGTGCCAAATTTGGTTGCTCTTTCTCTTATAGTCTCTGAGATCTAGGCGCTCACACAGACGGACAGACACACATGGCTATATCGACTCGGCTGTTGATGCTGATCAGGAATATATATACTTTATAGGGTCGGAGATGCCTCCTTCTCCCTGTTACATACATTCCAACGAACACAATATACCCTTTTATTTTTTTTTTAGTAACGGGTATAAAAATTTGTACATGCTTACGTGCATACACTGATAAAAAAAATGTTCTAAAATCAAGATTTTGGTCTCAGAACTAAGATTTTTGGTCTAAAAAATGCGTCGAGAACATCAAATTCTTGAATTAAGAGAACACATCTTGATTTTAAGAACATTTTAAATAAGACCAAGTTCTTATTTTAAGAATAAATGTTCTTAAAATTAAAATCAAAAAATTAAAATAAATGAAAATTATTTTTTATATTTATATTTTTTTATTTTTAAATTTTGATTTATTTATATTTTATTCTGTTTTAGTAATTTTATAAATGTTATTTTAATTTGTTACGAGGGGGATTCGAACCGCCGCCTACTGCTTCACATCTGAAGCGGCCTCTCTAACCAGAGCGCCACGGTGCCATCATTAGTTTGACACGAAATAGTACCTATTTATACTTTCCTTACAATTTAAGATTTTTATTCTTATATTAAGATTTTAATATTTTTTAGATTAATAATCTTAGTTTTAGTAATTTGGTCTTAAAATAATCTTATTTTAAGAACAAAATATTTAAGATGAATGTTCTTGATTTTAGAACTTGGTCTTTTTTTTCAGTGTATAGTATGTACTATATATTAAATCAAAGCGTGCTCTGTACAGCGTTCATGAAAACGGTCGGCAATGCAGGGAAGGTGAGCATTTAAATTACTGTAGCATTTGAATTAATATGACCATATCAAATGAAAATATATACATATGGGCATTTCTCTCATGTCGAATGCGACATTCGTACGCATTCAAAGTGAAAAAAAAACATATGACAAAAGGCAAAACATACAGCTATTGATTAGCACTAACAAATTAATTTCTCAAGAATCTATAATTCAGTAAGAAACCAATTCTCAAAACTTAATAAAATGGCTAAGCTTCTTTCGCATGATTTTGACTCTAGTCTCGAGTTGCCTAGCCAATATAAATTTAATTCACCACCTGATTCTCAATTTTTAGCAGTTCCCCCTAACATATCAGTTACTCAGTCTCCCGGGACTCCATTGGCATCTCGTCACTATCAAGACGATACGTTGCCATTATCGCCCTCTCCGGGTATTGCTAGCCTATTCAATTCTCCTACACCTTCTGCAGGTGGTTCTATCACTCAGACACTTGAATCGGCCCAAGTGATCGTGTCTTCGGTGCGGACTGGATCTGGTCGGAAGGGTAGACCTCCTCCCAATACAGCTTCTAAAAATAGTACCGTTACCGTAGCTGCCACTACATCCGAGATCCCTATTCTAAATGTTGTTGCTCCTCGTATGCAAGTATTGGTGTCTAGGTTATCCTCGGACACTACTTGTGAATCTCTAGCGGCATACATTTCTAGTAAAATTACTGCTAATGTCTCAATCACTAAATTTAATTTGGCTATTCCCCGTGAAATAGCATCTTCTAAAATAAGTGTCCCTCACGACTCATTTACTGTCATTTGTGATCCAAAATTTTGGCCACCACATATGGGTTGTTCATGAGTTTAAGCCCAAAAGGCGTTGTGAATCCTTCCCTGTTTCCCTTACAGCCGGCAGCTCCAACGTACAGGAGCTCGCCAGTACGACTTCAAAAAACTAGACCTGCCCGATTTTGCCTGTATTCATTATCAAAATGTTAGAGGCCTCCTTACTAAGCTCAAACAACTATATTTGAGTAGTATGTCCATTGATTCTGATATCACTGCGGACGGCAGTTCGCACTAGTGACGAAAGCAGCACGACGGGTGCGAAAGGCGGCTAGCAATATATACAGCTAATTTGAAAAATTTGCTATGACTGTCCGATCAGATCGAGTTATATACCGATCAAAAGGTTAAGTTCTAACTAACAAAATAGCATACTAAAACTTTTACTAGCTCACCTGGGTCATGAGATACGGGGGTGTAAGTGCGAGGGGGTAAATTTCAATGATTGCATCTAATGGGGCTATTGGGGGCTTTTGGCTTTTATTTTTTAAAAATTTTACTTTTTTTTAAATATATTTGAAAATTTTAGAGGACTTCTCAAAATAAAATGAAAATTCAGTTTATTGGGGACTTATTCCTTTTCGAAAATCTAGAATTGTCTGTTTAACAACGTTTTGAAAAAAACGCTAGTTTAGCGGGAAAACGCTTAATTCCGCTAAAGTTTAAACCCCAATAGTTTCCAAACCATAGAAGCTACAGATATGTCCTATATATCATTGGAAAGGTGAAGCATTTAGGCGTACCTATAAACTTTTTTCTAAATACTAGGTAACATTTTACAGGTGAAATAAGATTTTTCGGTTTACTATATCATATAGCTGCAGTAGAGACGCTCAATCGAAAATTAAATCTTAATATGAATTTTTTTTTTTGTTTTTTGAGATATTTAAATCAAACTGATAGAATATGCATTTAAGTTAGATTTGTACATCCTGACCGAAGTTCGTTTAAATCGGTTTACTTTATCATATACCTGTCATAGGACCAATCGGACAAATATCAAGTCTTAGTTTGAAAAAGTTTTTTGTTTTTTTGAGATATCTTAACCAAACTGATAGAATATGCATTTGTGTTGGTTTTGTACATTCTGACCAGATTTGATTCTAATCGGTTCCATATACCATATAGCTGAGACATGGGAACAATTGGTCGAAAATCAACTTTTATAAAAGAGTACCTGGGCTCAGGGTATCCGCCCCCTTGTTCTCTTAATAATTAAAGAAAAAAAATTTTTTTTAATTGAGAAAGAAATTCAACAAACAAATGTACATATTTTTTATCTGTCTGCATTATTGATAGTTATAATATAATGTCAAATAAAGCAATTGCAAAAATTTCTGATCTCCGACAAAAAAACCTCTGCACGAGGTAAAAGTCTAGTGACGAAAGCATATTCCACCCCCAAATTTTGTGACGAAAAAAATAAAGTTTAATATAAAAATTTTAAATAGTAATATAAATTAATAAAAAAAAATACACGAAAATTCTGATCTGTGCGCAAAAAGGGTGAGCTACCACGAACATAATTTTTCAATTCCTTTTTTTTACATAATATTATAACTATCAATAATGCAGACAGATAATAAAAAATGTAAGTTTGTTTGTTGAATATCTTTCATATTTAAACAAAAATTGTTTTCTTTAGTAATAAAGATAATTAAGGATTATTATTAAACCGAAACTAACTGTTAAACATGAATCGGTTTTTTCTGCTCGAATAATTTCGGTTTTCGGTTTCGGTTATAAGGAAGTCAGAGATCCTCGGAACTGAAAATTCAGGACATTTAAGGCAAGAAAAATAAATATTTGGAAGAATATTATAATTCTCTTATTACACGTTTATATATGATCTATAGACTCCAGATGTGTCAAAATGTTCCGGAAAACTGTTGGAGCTCCTTCATATTAAATGTACGGACCTAGTGTATACCCATAAATTATTAAAACTGATGTAGGACTCGGCGATCCATTATTTTTTATCTTTGTTCTTATGTTTTGGCACACTTGAATTTCGAATTATCACAACAAAGTTTATATCATAATAAATATGGACGTAGCACATTTATATCTTAATATGTTTACTTCTAAAATAATATTAAGACTTATTATAAAAATATGTATTATTATAGCAATGTGCTGTTCTTATTATTTCGCACACGTCTGTACATAGTATTCCGATATGGTCAGTTGCATATTCTGTCAGATTGGTTGAGATATCTCAACAGACAAAAAAATTTCTTTCTTTATTAAATCCAGGAGTCTAACAATACTATATTATACACCCACTTTTTTCAGTCTGCAGTCCGTTAAAAACGAGTTATACAGGGGTGCCAAAGAAATCGAAACCAACCGAAAATATGGAGATTTGGGAAATAATCATATTTTTCAAGTTTTAATAATCTAAATTACAAAAGACAAAATGGTTGTCCTTGTTTTTATTCAAATCAGTTTTAAAAATTTTCGGCTCATGTTCGACTATACAAGCGTTATAAGATAACATCAATAACAATCATTTTGTTCAACAGTTACAACTTTCTATCGAAGAAAATTTGTTCGTCTCATACTTACTATATATACATACACACTTGGATAGGCTTACATATTGAATTGCCAAATTCATTGCATGGATTTCAATTTGGATTCAATGTTAAAGCCCTGTAGAAAATAAAAATCCTCAGTAACATTATAAAGGGCTTCAAATTTCCATTTATTATTCCTTGTGCCCATTAAAAATGGACTAAAAGCGTAAAATGTGAGGCGTGACAGACCCCATACAATTTATATATACTTTTGATCAGTATCAACAGCCGAATCAATTTAGCCATGTCCATCTGTCTGCCCGTCTGATTTTACGCGTCGATATCAGAGACTATAAGAGCTTGAGACTTTAAACTTGGTATGTAGGCTCCTGACCGAGTTTGATTCGGTTCACTATATCATATAGCTGTAATTAGGACCATTTGACATTAATTTCTATACATTTAACGTCAAAATATATCTAATATAGTTATCAAACCCCTAAAATAGACTTTGGAAAACTTTTAATACCCTCTACATGGGTATAAATAAAAGAGCCGGATATTTATACCCATGTAGAAACCTAATTTTGAAACCTAATGTATGTATGTATATCGCATAAAAGGCGGCACATTAAACCCCATATGATATAGCGATGTCCGCCAGTTCGTCTATCCTTCTGATTCTATGCAATCAAGTCTCTCATCACTATATCATGTAATTGGCCCAGGAACAATCGTTGAAAAACTTAATTGGTTTTTACGACATCTCAACGAATTTCGAAGATTAAGCATCCTGCAAAATTTGTTTCAAATCCGTCCACTATGTCATGTAGCTTTTTTATAATATTATACATTCTAACAAAATTTGGTTCGAATCGGTCCTCTATATCAACGGAACTATTGATCAAAAATTACGATTTTTTATGAACATTATTTTTGTTCCTTGAGTGGCATAGAAACGTGACACATTAATGTGAACACCAGAGACTGGCACAGATATGACCAGGTAATGAAATCAAAACGAACATCGGATTCAATGTTTGTTCTAAGAAATGGAATCGAGAAGAAAACAATGTATGTATATTTGGTTGTACTATTTAATTATGTCGCAAAGGAGTGACACATTAAATGACATTATTACTAACAATGTAGTATTTACATACAAACTACTTAAGTTTCCTCTGAATGTGGATAGACAAGCAATGTAGATCAGTAATGAAATAAAAAAAAATTTGTTTAAGTCTATAAGCAATGTGAGAATTACATTGATGATCAGCCCTATGATCCGGCTAATTCAGCCGGAGCAGCCGCGACATCCGCAGTGCACACACTCCACAATGCGTCCTTCCTCCAGCTTTGACTTTGGCACGCGACAAATGCAGTTGGTGCCGAAGTTCGTGTCGCGCGTCTGGATGCAACGCAGGCAACAAAGATTCTCATAGCCGGACTTTTTCCATTTGGCTATCAGGTTGCCGTCGGCGATCTTCTCCTTCAGACAGTAATCGTATAGTTCCCGGCTGATGGCCTTTCGGCGATAGAACAAATCATATATGTAGCGTGTCTTTTGGTGATGTATCTTAAAAATGGGCCACAGCGATTCTGTAATCCGCTTTCCCTCATGAGGTTCGGTCTCCGCTGTAAATGCGCAAAACGTTTAATTACAACAACAATAAGTGGCGTCAGTATTTTCACACACACCTTCTCGCATTTTCTGTTCCAGTTCCTCGAGCGTCGGTTCAATTAATTCCCAACCATCTGGTGGTGGCTTGCGACTGCGACGCACTTTTGGCATTGTTTTTATATAAATAAAATGTGCGCGTTTAACGTAAAGTTATTAAAATGCTACAAAACTAAAATAAAAGTAATCGGCGAACAGCTGGTATCAGACTAGCATTGTTTAGTGTTGTAAAAGACGTGATAAGTAAAGTTGTGTCGCATCGTTCAGAACAAGTTCAAATGAACGGGTCATTGAAACGAATGAGTGAGCTTATTTAGCCGTTCATGAAATATAACGTTTATTCTCTTTATTTTACTATAGATGTCCCATATGCATATAACAATTGAAGCAATAGCACGAGAATAGTTTAAAGAGACGAATATAAAAGAGTAGCGAATAACGTGTAAATTGCAGCTTGAGCATTATAAAAAAAAATAGTATTTTTCTCATTATACTATTTTGCAAGCAACCTATTGTTAAAAAGTCAATGGAAAATAGTTTTTACACTTTCTTTTTGTCAAAACAAAATCAAATCTATGTAGAAAAAAGGGCGATCCTAAAACTGATTCAGATTTGCTTAAACCAAATCGAAAACAAGTCCGAATATGTTTCAGGAATAGCCCTAGTGAAACACAACACTACCAGCTAGGGTTGCTGCGTGCATGAATAAAGATATGTGGGCGAGCTATCGATAACAGTTTTAGTTTATTTTCAATTTAGTGTATATGCAATCGTAAAAGTAATGAGTTCATTGTTTTTGTTATTTTTCTTTGACAGACGCGTTTTATTGCTATTGTACTGTTAATTTTGTTATTTTGTAACGTATTTTGTGTGCTTCTTTGCAACTATTAATTGTTAACACAATAGTAAAACGACAATCAAAGGACGCGAGCATTGCGCAGACAAACAGTAAGCAATGTCAAGAAAGTGGAAGCAGTTGAAAAGAGATCGTCTGCCTATGAATGTGTTTGTGTTTGTGTGAATGTAATATACGTGTAAACGTGAATGTGAATATGTGAATGCGAATGTGCAGCAAAAGAGAGTCACATTCAGCCAGCCCACAGTGCGAACTAACCCACACACACACCTTGGACGCAGCTTCACACGCGCTATATACACAGCAGCAGTTGTATTATTATCATTGCCATTGACTGACTGACTGACTGTTATGGCGGATGCTTTCTCGTCTCTCGTGTGCTGGTGGATTACTAACTGAATAATTACATGCTTAAATAAACGTTGTCGCCAAAAGCAGCAACAGCTTTGAAACACTTAAGGTGTGTGCAATTTTGTGTATTTTTAAGCTGCAACACATTTGTTGTTGTAACATACATACATACATGCATCTGTAAATGCGTAGTATGTATAAAGTCAGATGTGTGTGTGTGTGTGAT
The DNA here is from genome assembly GCF_004354385.1 of Drosophila innubila. Classification (NCBI taxonomy): domain Eukaryota; kingdom Metazoa; phylum Arthropoda; class Insecta; order Diptera; family Drosophilidae; genus Drosophila; species Drosophila innubila. The sequence continues at coordinate 29,876,850 of NC_047626.1, forward strand.
TGTGGTTTGTTATGACGTCGTTTCAACACTGTGATTATTGTATTTGTTGTAATGCGTCGCTTTCATTCATAAGTCTCTTCGATTTCTTTGCGCCTTCAATGAACGCAAGGAAAACCAACAAACATTTGGCCTTCGCCTAATGCGCGCTCTCGCTCGCTCCAATAGCAGTGGTCGCCCACATAATTAGCTGCTACCGTCTCACATCTCACGTCTCACTTCCCCTTGTCAAAATCTTTGCTATTGCATTTCCATTCATTTGTCGATTAGAGCGTACGCTTTGATTGTCATTCGTATTTGTCGTTATATTCAGTGCATGGTACGTGAAATAAAAAAAGTTTGTGTACACACATATATATATATATATATGTATCTGTGTGTATTAAGAGAGATCACCACCCTCCATTTGTTGGCACATTTAAACGCCCCCTTGACGCCCCCGTGATGTCTGTGTCTCCGAGGGTACAAGTGTGTGTGTGTGTGTGTGTGTGAGTGTGTAATGAGCGCAGCAAATCAGTATTGTTTTGTTTTCGGTTTGCACATTCCTCATTTTTGCTGTTTTCCGCACTATGCACACACATATACATACACCCATTCATACATGTATGTACACACTCGTTCCGAATTGTAAAATTGCATCGGACCCGGAGCAGCAGCAGATCCACTTGGACCTAGTCACCAGTAAACGGGAATTTGTCAATTGGTCATAAAACATACAAACATTTATATTTACTTACATATGTATGTATGAATGTTAAACAATTCTAAGTCATGAAATCAACCGTACTTATTTCCACACTTCGATAAGATAGCCAAAAAAAATTAACCCAACTTGAAACAATAACAAAGTTTTTTTCATATAAACTCTTAGACACTCCTGACACTCGATCGTAGACGCTTTATAAGAGCAGAGTATAAGAGTAGACTCTACTCAGTAGAGTATTAGGGTAGAGTCTAATGGTCCACGTTGAGCTTTCGAGGCAAGTTTCAAGCAATTTTAATATTCTTACACAAGATTAGTTTTTCTATTTAATTGTTACATTTGAGCTGGAAATAATACCAGAACCGTTAACCGAAATTAACCGTTTCATATTAAGTTACGGAACAGGAACCGGACCCGAAATAAATTCTTTTTTAACAACCTTAACTTTTGTCCCGGCTATCGACACTTTTTATACACGTTACATAAAAAATAAGTAAATAAATATGTAATAGGGAGACAAAAATTATATTGTTGTATTGGTTCAGATTCCGAAACCGAAAAGACAAAACCGTTATAGAACCTTTGACTAAAATAGTTGTTTCGGGATACCGATATTAGTTTTAATCCATTTCCTTGCATTTGAGAAAGATAGTTACTATAATACGAGTATGCGAGAATATCGCAACCACATTCATTCGTTTATTTTTGCCTCTTTTAACTTACAATGCTTTCTTTAATTTTAGTATTAATTTAAATTTACAAAAAGGTTACTCTGACGGATATGGACGCTAATCATCCAAACAGCCGTTTGACAATTCTTCATTTCTCCATATTATTCGGTTAGAAGCGACGGTTTCAGTGTGTTGTATTGTATATACATAACTACGAGTATTTATCAGATAATAAGTGTATGAGATGCTAGGTTTGCCACATAACAAATGTGCGTTAATTGCCCTTACAAATAATAATTCTTATCTGGAATTCATGACAAAGGAGAAAGTCTTGCCATGAGAAACATACTACTCTGTATGTAACTATGTAATTTACAAAATACAAATTCTGTAAGAGTTTTGAAATTGAAAGAGATATTTTAATGATATTTAACGTGATTTGCCCACAAACGTTGTTGAAATAATTTTTTTCCAACATAATCCCTTATTGGTTTTGATAGCATATTAAATAATATTTTAAAATTACTTAGAATTTTTCATATTTTTTAATGCTGGAAACTTTGTTTGGTTAACGCAACAATAAAATTAAAGGGAGTAATCGACGTGTCATCGATTTCTACAGCAGTTTTATCACCTTGTGACTACCCACTAATGCATGTATATTTAATATCAAGACCATTTATTTCTGACCATTTGGCCATCTAGACTTTATAGAAGCAGCTTCTGAAAGTGGCACATTTGTCAGGTTGTTGGTCCTTGCATCTTTCACTTCTTTCCTAACATCTCTAATGGTGTTTCCTTATGGGAAGGTGTAAATGTACAAAAAACAAAAATAATATAAGCTTGGCAATGCTTATTTAGCTCAGCTATGCTTAATCGATCAAGCGTGCTTATTCTTATCAGCTAGCTGATAGCGGAATATGAAACATATGAGAGACAGACATGGGCAACCGAAAGAGAGTTTACTGTGCTTGCAGTTGACCGCCTCTTCAGGTGATGCTGCCAGAAATAAGCTCAAAGCTGATTCAGCTCCGTTTGCAGCTATATATATGTATTAAAATCAGAAATATTTGGGTGGTAATGTTGCCTTCTTTGGAGTGTAAGGTGTTTTCAGTCACTTATTTACATTTTGATAATATGAAGTTATAACTCAAATATGCGACGATTTCCGGGTTGCTCTGTCAATCAAATTGCTCTGAGAATGAGAAATTAAAATTAGAATTTCACTCAAATAAATCTGTAATATTAAATAATTTTATTGAGCAATGTTATGCGAAGTAACAAATGTCGATGAAACTAAATATAAAATGTAAACTAGTGAAATATTAAATGAAATGAAATAAAATTAAATTAAGCTTTAATTAAATTAAATTAATAAAATTAAATTAATTAAATTAAAGCTTAATGGCATTGCAATAAATACTTTTTAATCAAAAACTGAACACAATCTCAAAATAAATATTAAATACTAATAGAAATATTGATATCTATTTACAGCCAGCAACGGCTTCAAGATGGAGTCCACTGCTGCCGGTAATCTGCTGGAAATTATGGACCTGGCCCGCACCCTGCGCCAGGAGCAGCTCTTTATCCAGCATGAGCAGGCGGCCTTCGCACAGCTCACCGGGGCTCTGGAGACCAATGCGGCAACAATAACACAGGTTTATATTGTTTTATTATACATGTGTATATTTGTTAACGATGTCACGTATTTGCATTCATGTTTTTGTTACTCATTGCTCTTTATTAACTTGTGTTCCCTTCCATTCCGTCAAATCATTTAGCTGGCGTACATCTGCGCACAACAAAGACAGAACCTGCATGATCTACTGCTGGCCAGAACAGATCACGATCCTTTTGGCTGTTGCCGCCGAGCGAGCGCCTACGACAGTGCGCCCTTCCTAGATGCCAAACAGGTGTTGCCCTACGAGGTTGGTATCTCCCACAAGGTCCAATGACAATACAATAGCACTTATAATTGCCATTACTTCTAAAATATTTGTATATGCATGTTTACACATATATCCATATATATAAACATAATCAGTTGGTTACATAGAAATCCAGAGAACAAAGAACAATTTCCGATTGAAATAGAGAGCACGAACATTGACATTGTTTTTGCGACTAATAAGCAAGCTATGTATTTAGTTTAAGTTAAATGCGATTCGGCTTAATCAGAAAGTCGCAATACTTTTCGCATCTTTACTGCGTACGTTTATTTTGTAGCATTTTATCAATCACTTTAGAATTCGACTAATCGATAAAAGCCAAAACCAGTTGGACAGGATTATCCTGAGTGTTCCATTCGAAATACTTAAATTTATGCTTATTTCTAAGTACGATTTCGTACAAGCAAGCAATTATTTTTTCGAGTTTTGTAGCTCCAACCGTTTGTGTATTGGGATGTTTATCAGACAGTCAGGACAATAAGTTTAACATACAGGTCTGTTCCGGTTTTCACTTTCGGCAAGATTTGTCGGATGTGAAAATCTTTATCCTGTTTTTATATCAGTCTGGAAATATTTTGCGTATTGAATTCACTTTGAGTTGATGAGTTTAAGTCCAATAAAGTGATTAACTATAATTTTAAAATGTTAAGCCATTTTTAAAAATCCGATAAAATATGAAGTGAAAACCGGAACAGACCTGATAGTATTTAGATGAAGCTTTGAAGATTTTTTCCTTATGCTTGCTCTCTCTCTCTTTCTCTCCTTCTCTCTGTCGACCACTAGCACGCCCTGGCCTATGAGGATCTGTTCAACTATCTGTATAATACACCATATTTGCTGGCCTTGTCGCTGGCAACAGCGGATCGACTATCACTATTGGCCCCAACACAGTTGGAACAGATTGTGAACACAATTACGACGGGTCTATATGGCAATGCGATCAACACAAAAGATGTGGAGCTGCTTTTAAAGTTGCTGCGTGAACTGATTGAGATGCAGCTGCTGAACAGCGAGCAGCCGCGTCGATTGCTCCGTACCAATGGCAGCGCCTTTGCTCGACTTTATCAACGGCTGGTGGAGTCTCTCTTCTCCGCTCGCATCTTTCTAACGGCGGCGTTGCATGCACCACTGATGGCGGTGCTGAGCGAGCACGAGGCGCTGCTGGATGTGGATCCGCATAAGCTGCTGCAGAGCTTTACGGCAGGGGAGCGGCAGCGTCGCTTTGGCGAGGATGAGACCAGTGCCACCTATCAGCGCAACGTGGTGCGTTTCCATGCCGAATCCCTGGGCAAATTGCATGCACACGCTCAGTCATTTGTCCGCAGTCTGCAACAGAGCTGGTCGCTCTTTCCCAGCTCGCTACGTTGGCTCCTTCAAACGTTGGGTCAACAGCTGCGACAGACGCAACGGCACAGTGATCACGAGATCCGTCAACTGCTGTCGGATTTGGTATTCACGCACTTCATTTGCCCGGCTATTGTTAGCGCCGATCTGCTGGGCATTATCGATGTTAATGTCAGCGAACAGATGCGTCACAATCTCAATCAGATAGTACAGCTGCTGCAGCGCCTGGCATTGAGCGATGAGGCAAGCGAGTTGGCCCAGCTCATGGAGATGCTGCTGGTTGGCCAGACGGGTGAGGATGTTGTCGCCATTCTGCCGCAACAGAGCGACTTTGAGCGTGCTCAATTAGCCATTAATCAACGTGAACTAAATCACTTTGCCGACTTCTTTCGTCGGCTCGCCTCACGTCCGGATTATGATGTGTCCGCCGAGCAGCGACAGCGACTGCAGCGCATTCTGTCTCGCATACCCAAGCCGGAAACGGCTGCAGGTGCGATTGCGTCGACAGTGGTCGAATCGGCGGTTAGCGCCGAAAAGGGCTCCTCTAATCCAACGAACGGTAAACGTACCAACAAAGGACTTATGCGTCTTGGTAAGGCAACCAAAAAAAAGCTGGCCAAGGGCATAAACTTTAGCAGTGGCAGTGGCAGTGGCAGCAACACCAGTAGCATCGTGCCAGAACAACTGGCCAATGGAAGCACCGGAAGCACTGGGAATGCAGCCAATGGATCGTCCGTCATGGCCAATGGGGACCTGGAACAGTGCTCCTCCTCGCACAGCGGCAGCAACACCAGTCTCAGCTCCTGTGGCGGCAATATCAGTGGAGCAGCAGCAGCTGCAGCCGCTGCCGTAACAGATGGAGTGACGGATGCAACGGATGGAACGGAGCCGGTGTTAATGTTTAGCATTTATAATGCCGCCGCCAAGTGTAAACTGAAGCCGCTAACCGAGGAGGATTTGCTAAAGATGAACTGCATTGGGCAGGAAATAACTCCAGTGGCCGTGGTGACGGCAGCTGCATCTTCCAATGCGGACGACGCAAGCAGTTTGGAGGCGATGCGTCGGCCACAGGATGACGCATCGATTGGCAACTCGGACAACCTGGAGGCGATAAGTGAGGCGGCACATTCGGCAAATCATTCGGTGGCCAGTTCACTGGACCTGGAGGAGCAACAGGAGCAGGATGTGCACGATGCGGAAAACGATGACAATTTATCGGACATGGTTTCCGCCAATGTGTCCGGCCGCGGCACGCCCAATATTAGTGGCCGAGACACACCGTCGTCCCAGGTAACCGACGGAGATGGCGCTGCCGGTGAGCTACCACATCATGTGGCGCGTCCAACGCCACAAATGCAGAATATGTTGCTCTCCAAGGTGCGCTCCGATATCGAGGATAAGTTCTGCAAGTTCGAACTGAAGAAGTTTGAGGGTGACGAGAATGTGAGCATTATTTCGGATACCTGGTCGACAGATGTCCTGGCCAGTGATTCAGAGAATACGCTCGACGCCAGCCATGAGCAACAGCGTGAGCGTGAAAGAGATAGGGATAGGGAGCGCAACTTCTCCACCCCACTGATACCCTCCGCCGTGGTGCTGCCCGGCGACAACAACAACTTTGTGGTCGAGGCACTGGCACGAGCCGCTGCTCCCACACTGGACGCCTCCGATCAGCGGTCGGAGTCCAATTGGAGCACTGATGTGCTGGCTAGCGATTCCGAGAAGCTGGCTGAGATCGATACCGATGACAATGTGAGCATTACCGCCAAATCGGACATTGTGGCGCCTCTGCCACTCGCCGTCGTTCTCGACGATGGCGAACAGACGCCCGGCAGCAGCGGCGATGGCGATGGCGATGGAGACGCGGATGGAGATGCTGATGGCAATGGAAATGCTAGCGCCAGTGAGCGGAGTCAAGAGGATTCCGCCTTTTTCGATGCGGTCAACTCCTATGATGATGCACATCATTATCAGGCATCCTCGTCGCTGGCGCGTAGTTCCGTGCGGACCAGCTATCACGGTTTGGGTGGCGACAGTGGCGATAGCAGTTTCCAGCAGCAGTACAAATGCAGCGCAGCGGAGGGCAGGAAGAGCACACCCCTCATGGGAACCGCCTGCATGCGACGACAGACGTCCGCCGAGAGCAGCATTTCCAATCAGAGTCTCAATTTGGAGGAGCCGCAGTCGTCGACCAAGCAACAGTCGCTGCAGCAGCAGCATCATCACCATCATCATCATCATACGCATCACAAGAAGAAGAAGCAGCATGCCATGACTGTCAGCAATCAGCGTGATCTGATTGACTTTAGTGACTACAGCGAGGACAAGGATGAGCCGCCGGGTCTGGTGCAGCAGCTGCTGGACAAATTTGGCGATGAGCAGCATTCGCGAGGAGTCGAACATCGTCGCATCTCCATGGAGCAGCGTACGGCGAGTGTGGATGGACGACGAAATGGGATTCTTGCCGGTGCTGCAGGTGGTGCTGGTGTCGGTAGCGGTGGCGGTGGCAGTGAGCGGCGTCACCAGAGCCTCAACTATGAGAACCACGAGATCATGCTGCAGGCCATTGTGCCAGCTCAGCCCAAAACGGATGATGATAAGCAGCAGGAGCAGGAGGAGATGCAGCTGCTTTGTGCACAGACACAGCAGTTGCATCTTCATCCGTCCCCATCCAAGCCCAGCAAGGCAACCGGCGCAATACCAAAGAGCATCAGCTTTGATGCCAGCGCAGACAAGGAGAAACATCGCGGACAACGCGAGCAGCGGGAACAAAGCGCCGGCATTTTAAACAAACTGAAGCAGGGCATCTTCAAGAATCGGCGCAGCAACAACAGCAAATCCTCCACAACGGCTAATCAACGATTAAGCATAAACAACAACAACAGCAACGTGAACGAACAAAATCGCAGCGTCAGTTTCGATCCCAGCGCCGCCTGCGTCAACTTTAACACCCACTACTGTGATAGCAGCGAGGACATTTTGGCCAAATACAGACGCAAGGTTAGCAGCTCCAGCGACGCCACCAACTCCGACTCCACGGGCAATGGTCATGGACATGGACATGGACATAGCCACAATCTACCAGCTTCTTCAGCTCATGGCCAAACCACTAATGGCGGGTAAGCAATCAAATCAAGCAAATGCAATACAATTGTTTAGTATTTTTATTATTTATTTTAATTATATTCATTTAATAATTTATTTTTATGTAGTGTCAGCTACGCGCAGTCGACCAAAGTATTTGAAAATTTATAAAAGTAGCAAACTTGATCTATATTAACAATAAAATATAAACTCTAATTTCAAATTGAATGGAAAAAATAAATTAAATATTTGAAGTTTTAAACTAATAATATGTCCATTTGAAGAAAAAATATGACAAAAACAAACGAGCAACATTTCAAATTTTTTCAAAGCTGCATACATCTGAGTAGCAATTCCGTTAAATTATATTTAGTAAAAAAAATGAAAACAATCGACTTTTTCGACGAAGCGAAGCCAAGCGACGGCGGAATGAAAAACTCCATTAAAACAGCAACTTTTAAAAAACAGCTAACCATTTTTGAGCTTGTTTTTTATATTAATTTTTTCATTCCGAAATCGTTTCGCTTCCGGTGTAACTTGCCCTTAAGCAGGAAAAAAGTCGTTTCGCGACAAAATATAATATGATCCAAAATAAATTGAGTTAATTGATTTAAAATAATTAAAATTAATAATTGTTTTCCATGTTGTTGAATTTAAAAATCTTTAACTGTTTTATTTTAAACGCTATAATATAACACGTAACATTACCTAAAGTTACTTTACTTAAATAACGTATCGACCAAAACTTTTAAAATATAAACTGTAAAATATTAATAATTTGGTGATTTTTGTGATACAAATTAATTTAAACTTCCATTTGTGATTAAAATCAACAAATTATAAAATAACAATTGAATTTCAATTTGTATTTATAAATCATAATATTGCTCTTAATTGGATGTCACAGAAATTTCTTTCAACCAAGTTTAGCTTAAAAGGCAAATTGTTTTCAATTTTCACCAGGGACTGCAAATAATAGTTATGAATTTAAAAAAATTTACAACGTAAAAATTTGTATAAAAAAAAATTGGATAGTAAATTATTATTTTAGATTTTTACTATAAAAAATTAAGAATAATAATTAATTTCAATTTTTATTATATAATTTAAAATATTTCAAAATTCAATTCAAATTTTTAAATTTTTATTATAAAAATTGAAAATAATTATTAATTTCGATTTTTATTATAAAAATAAAAAATAATTATTAATTTCGATTTTTATTATAAAAATAAAAAATAATTATTAATTTCGATTTTTATTATAAAAATAAAAAATATTTGTCAATTTCTATTATAAAAATTGAAGAATAGAAATTCAGTGTAAATACCAATACCTTAAATATCCTTAATATACGTCCTTTAAGGTCGTGTAATGTATCATATGAAAAGTATTGAGTCACACATTATAACTGTTTTTATATTTTGGAAATACGCCACATGGCTCAAAAGATATTGACATTCAATTTTTAAAGTAAAAACTGAAATTAATAATAAAATATTTTTAATTCTTAAATTAAAAATTGAAATTAATAATTATTTTTAATTTTTGCAATAAGTATTGAAATTAATAGTTATGTTCCAGCTTTTTTATAAAAATCAGCAAATAACTGTTATTTCATAATTTTTATTTTAAAAATTATAACTGTTGCGGTCCCTGATTTTCACATCCATATTGAGGTAGTCTTTGAATTTGGTCAAAAAACAACAGACTTATTTGCTTTTTCCGAATCGAATGACTAAAAAATTAAATCCGTACTTTATCTGTGTGTCGGGATATTTAACTAGGGTTTTGAAAGTGACACCGCTCCTTATCTCTTTCTAACTCGTGTACGTGTAATTGTGTTTCTCACTCGAACACTATTTTTCTGTATCCCTGTCAATCCACAGACAATTGCCTGGCGTGGTGTTCAGTAGCGTTAAGCAAAAGCTGCGCACGGTCCTTTCGAAAACAGATCTGCATAGCGGCGACTTTCGACAGACGACGCTGAGACCGTTGGACGCGACGCCATTGCAGACGTACCTGCAGATTCAGTTGGCGCAGTGCATCAGCTTGCATCGGCTGCCGCAGATATCGCACGTGGCGGAGGCACTGCGTTGCCTGGCCCAACTGGAGAGGCCACAGCATGCCCAGCTGCTGTTGGAGCTGCAGCACGATCTGGAGCGGAGGAAGAGCTACTTACAGTACTTGCTGGTGCATCGCCAGCAGTTGCTGTTACGCTCGGAGCAGCTGGATCAGCTGGAGAAGCGACTACGAAGCGAGGCGTTGAGCTGCCAGCGTTGCATGTTGCAGTCGCTGGTTCGGTTATATTTGGGACGGCAGCAGAGCAAGCTGCAGGACTTTCAGTCCGAGTTTGCCGGCCTCAGCGTCAGTGATGAGCGGCTCGAGCTGATTGAGGAGTTTGTTGAGGGTTTGCTGGAGGAGATGCGCGACGGCGGCTTGCAGGACGACTTTCAGCGTGAAGCGGCCCGCGATGCCATTGAGCGATTGCTGTTCGAGCAAATGTACGACCAGGTCATGTTTCCCAACGAAGATGCTGATGTGTCCAGGGATGAAGTGCTGGCAGCACACATTGGCAAGCTGCAGCGGATTATACATCCGGCTCATCCTGCACTTTGCATCGCCCAGGAGTACCTGGGCGAGGCGCCCTGGACGTTTGCCCAACAGCAGCTCTGTCACATGACAGCCTATAAAACGCCTCGTGAGAAGTTGCACTGCATCATAAAGTAAGTGAACTTATACTTAAAGTGCAATTGAGTTACTTTTATTGCCATTTCCATTTACAGCTGCATCTCTAGCATCATGAGCCTCTTGCGGATGTCCAGCGGTCGTGTACCTGCCGCCGATGATGTCCTGCCCGTGCTCATCTATGTGGTCATTATGGTAAATACTCAATGGCATATATACTATTATAATTGACCTAATTTATCTATTGATAATCTTGTCGACAGGCAAATCCTCCTTATCTGCTCTCTACAGTGGAGTACATCAGCTGCTTTTTGGGCAAAAAGCTGGACGGTGAGGATGAGTTCTACTGGACGCTCTTCGGTTCGGTTGTCAAGTTCATCAAGACCATGGACTACCTGGACTAATGCTACCAAGGGCATTAGTTATAGTTGTTATATACTAAACTTTCGTTAGTCTTAAGTATTGCATCGAGTTTTGTTTTATCAATGTTTAATTTGTGTGTTTTTTTTTTGTATTTTTGTATTTGTAACTTGATGTCCAGTCAGTTGTTTTCCAGCCAAGTTTCGCTGTGCGTTCGATATTAAGGTATGTTTGATATTTCTATCTTTATTTGTAAGCATAGTTCTACTTCTATATATACACTACAAATATACATATATTTATTATATGCTCAGTTTATGTACGAAATTTACACATGTATTAAATTGTTATAAATATATTAATCAATGGCGGCTATAAAACAAAAATATATTTTTAAATGGCAGCTTCTTAACTGTCTGAACTATTTTTCGATGCTTGCATTACATTTGTATACTCGTACATACTTAGTAAGTACGTACAATGTACGTCGTACATACTTATATATCTTTATATATATAAATATATATACATACATACTTACATACATATATTTAAGCATGCATGAAACATGAAAATCAACTTAATATTCCTTATTGTGTAACACAAAATAAAACAAATTTAAAAGAATTCAAATGTGTTTCATTATCGTAAGCTTTATCTTTAATAATATATAAATTATGTCTATATACTTTTATCACTATAATTATACATTTCAAATCAAGGCTGCAAACCTTCAAAATATTGGAAAAGTTTAGGTTCGATGATTTCAGTCTATTTCTATCTATTTTCCATTTTTCCTTGAGTTATGAAGACTTACGATTATAATTAATACTATTTTTTAATTAGTTTTTTTTATTAAATTAAGCCAAAATGAAATTTCTGATTATTGATATTTACTTACTGTCTGTAGCTTTGCTTGAAATACGTTCACAAATATTTAAAACAAGAGCTCGAATAAATATATTCCAATAATACGCATTTCTTCGAAAATCTTAGGAAAATCGAAAGGAGAACAATTTAATTTCTTGTACATTTAGATCTTATAGAAATTAAATCAAACAACAGTTCAGTAAAATCTAAAATAATGTCTAGTAACAATTCCTACACGATGAGAGAATTCAGTTGATAGTTGAAACGTTTATTCTTTCTCATATATATATCCTGAAATAAGCTAAGAAGTAGATCTTTTTAAATAAATAGACCGCCCGGAAAGGAAAAGTGAGTTTTGAATAAATAATAACGAAATATTAACAAAAAATACATTACATTCTCTCTCTCTCTCTATTTTACACCATGAAAGGTGATTCCCGATGGAAACAATTTGTTCTTGAAACTTCACCAACATTGCTGACATCAAATGCGACTGCCACAATGAGTGTACTATATACTCGTACATATAAATCCAATCAAATATCTGTCAACAAATTTTAATTTTTTTTTCAATCAAACAAAGTAAAGCCCAAAAGGAACGATTATTCTTCAAAATAATGTATTTATCGAGTTTAAATAACTACATATGAAGAAATTCAACTTGTGAAATTAAAAAAAAAAATATTTTATTGCAGTCTTAGAACAAAATGGAAATCAGACTTGTGTCGGGTCCAGATATCAGAGCCGATAATCTATAACGTGAAGTTTGGATTAACACGATGAGGTTGTTTCATGAATCAATTATATGTATATGAAACTCAAAATATTTAAAGAAATAATGTCTCCATGTAAGAATCTCATAGTGTTGAATCGGACAAAGGAAAATGTGACAAGAATAACGAATAAATTAATACATAAAGATAAATTGTATGTGGTTTTGACAGAGTCTACTGCCGCAACACGTACTTCTCCAAGTTGGAGTCGCGTCCGCCCATGAGGTAGCTGTTGATCCACATTTGGGACATGATACGGACGCCTCGCTGTTGCAGGTAGGCAAAGTCAGGAGCGGCCAGTGGCGCCTTCTTCACGTCCATGAAGCAATGCGTGGCGCTATCCGCAGTCGGGTCCGAGCTGAACGGCGTCTTTGGCTCCAAAATGCATGCACCGCCAGCTCGCAGCACATTTTTGATGGCGTCCAGGCTGCGCTCCTGCAGACTAAGTATAACACGCAGACCTTGGAAGGCTCCTTCGCCGTCGCCGTCGCTGGCACCAGCTGACAGTTCGGTACGCCAGCGATGTGCAGCCACAGCAATTGGCTGCTCCTCCGGCGACATGACGGGCAGATTGAGCGCTTTGGGATTGCCCCACTCGTACAGGGACTCATCAAGAAAGGCGCCACGGGCGTGGCACTGCTCGATGTAGAGGATGTTCAGAATCCACTTGCCAGCTGCCATGCAGCCTAGCAGCTTCTCGCCGCGATTGGGACGCTCACATAGAAGATGTGTGCATGCGGGATCATAGTTAACCAGATTATGGCAGATGTTGCCGCCCAGTGCCTTGATGCGCTCCATGAGCAGAGTGCGCTTCTCCTCATCATCGCCGCAGGAGATGCTAAAGCAAGGTGTTCCCGGATGACGCATTAGCGGCGATGTGTCGTCAGCGCTTCGCTTGGCTCCATTGAACTCGGCAGGATCTCGCCAGTCCACGATATCCTCGCTGGCGGTGAGGGCGAATCCCTCCGACTCGAACGGCTGCACATATTGCACCTCGCTCCTGGTCTGACCCTCATGGTCACGCTTCAGGCTGCTGCGTCGCGACTCCCGACTCTTGAGGTAATCGGTGATTTGCTTCAGTTCCGACATGTTCTCCGTCGCCGACTCCTCAAAGCTGATCTTGTCAAAATTGATGGTGCTTCCGTTGGGCAGCTCCTCGCGAGCATGATGACCAGATGCAGTTCGAGTTCCAGTTCCACTTCCTGTTGCAGTTCCAGTGCCTGCTCCTGTTGCAGCGGCATTGGGACTTTGTGTGTTGGGTATAAACGGTGAGCCGGGTGTAGTGGGTCTGGCTTGGAAGAGTGTTCTGCCCACCTGCTGTTCCTCTGGCATTTTCGGCTGCTCCTGCTGCTGATCCTCATAGTCTATGCCTAGGGTTTCACAAGTGATGCGCATCACCCGCTGCCTGATTACTGAGATGGGAGTGTCCGGCTTGATCTGGTGCTTGGGCAGACGCCAACGTCGCTCGAAGTCGTCGGCCATGCGCTGCTGGAACTCGGGCGTCAGACAGAAGTTGGGTATGCCCGGAGCGGGTCGCGACGTCTGGCGGCGATTGACGGGCGTACTCGCCTGTCGCCGGATGCGCTCCAATTCGGGTGTCTGGTTCTCGCGCATCTCACGGATTATCTGGCGCACACAGTCGCGTGCTTGGCTCGTGTCCAGTCGCTGCACCACCTGCTCCAGAAAGTCAAAGTTGCATGCTCCGCCTCCCGCTCCTCTATGATTGAGTGGCGTGTGTGGTGATTCCGGCGTAGCTGAGGAGCCGCCCGAGCTGCGGCGTCGTGCGCTGGGCCGGCCGGTGACCAACGCGGAGACGCGGGGATTGCGCAGTGGTGTCAATTCCGGCGGCGACGGTGACGGCGGCGGAGGCAGTGCGTCCATTTGTGGATGCTGTTCCTTATTCTCCTCTTGCAATGTGACTTGGTCCGTCTCCTGATTATGGGAATGGGAATGATGAATGGGCGTCTTGTTTTGAGGCGTAAGTGTCTTGTTTTTGTTGCTCTCCTTGAGCCTGGGTGATCCGGGGAACTGGCTGGCACTTTTGCCCACCAAGAAGCCGTCAAATGGCAGCTTCTCACCACGCTGGGCGCACTGCAGCAACCATTGGGCTTGCACCACTGGATAGCCCCATTTGATGGCGCCCTCGTATTTGGAACCCTCGGCATTTGAGCACACTAACAATGGTCGCTCCTTCTTGACGAACGCCTTGTTCAGTGTGGCGCCCTGTAGCTCCGCCAGCGCATTGATGAAATCCCGCTCCAGTCCCGCATATATGGACACCACAATGGTCATGCCGCGCAGCTGCTCCTTTTGTGCATGGAATGGAACTGGACGATGATAGTACTCCAGGGGCAGCAGCTTGTTTTGCTTCATGCAACTCTCCAGATACAGCTCCGTGACCACATGACGCGCCTGCACCGGCAGCACAGACTCATCCAGGGCCTGCTCGAAGCTGACAATGGCATAGTCCACGGGATCTGTGTAGGTCGGAGGCACCAGGCAGCCCTGGGCCGCCTTGCACTCGCTGACCATCTGGTCATAGAGCTCGCTGCTGAAGCACGCCTCGTGGACGTACACCGAGGCGCCCATGAAGTAATCCAGCTTGTCAAAGTCTATCGACAGCGTGCTGGCGCTCAGATCGGGATAGGCAATAGAGGGAGCAAGTGGAGCAACTTGAGGAGGTGCAGCAGGGGCAGCAGGTTCAACTGTGAGTGACAGCTGTGTGGAGCTGGCGGCGGGCAATGCCATGACAGGCTCCTGCTCCTGCGAGTAGTGTGTCAACAGATCCGGCTCCGGTTCGGGATCCAGCTCCGGTTCTGGTTGCGCTGCTGCTGTGCCCTCGAAGAGCTTCTTCTTAATGGGCACCGTTGGCTGCTTGAAGCTGTGATTCATGGAGCGCAGAGTGCGCTTGCTGCCGGGTGAAGCAATCACGGGTTGCTCCCCGCCATCCGGCAAGGTGATCCGGTGCGGCAGCTCGTTGGCAATGCGACCAGCGCGAATACTCTCCAAGAGCCACTCCAGCTGCACCACCTGCACCGCAGCAAGGAGTCCATCGAGTTGCCACTGCCGATAGGCGGCATTGTCCAGCTGGCCGACAATGATGTGGGTGAGACCCTCGTGCGGATCATCGTAGCGTGTGGCGCCGCCCGTGTTGAGCACACGATTCAGCTTCTCCCGCTCCGCAGCCCGGAAGCCGCTCAAGTAGACACAGCAGCCATCGAGGAAGCTTCCCGCCTGCTTCGCCTTGCGCGGACAAATCTCCGCGAGCGTCTGCTGATACAGCTGTTGCTTCTGGTTGCTGTTGCTGCTGGTTGTAGCCTGCTTAAGGAGCTGCTTGTTGACACTGCCGCTGCTGCAGTTGCTCAGCGTCTCGTTCACAGTGGTATTGTCGCTGCACATGCGCCGACCTGCTCCGGCGGAGACAAAGCTGATGCTGGAGAGGTCGGAGAGTTGGGTCTGATCCGCAGCGGTTTGGTTGGACTTGGACTTGGTGGGTGTGGAGACCTGTTTGCGGGGACGCACCTCGTACTGTTTGGTGGGCAGCGCATAGCCACGTTCCTGGCTATCGAATATCCACTCCGGCAGCAGGATGTCCTTCTTGAAGCGCACCGCCGCCTTGTATTTCTCCGAGTCCGTTTTGGACTGCTCGGTGATGACAATGTCCACCTGCTGGGAGCGAAAGGCGCGATGATAGATCCCACCGTTCTCATTGACCAGACGGATGACGGCATCCTTGCGAGACGTCTCCAATCCGCTGCACGTGATGTTTGCCCCAAAGAACGTGGGCAGACGATACTTGTCGAACTGTGAATCCGTGGCATTAATGTTGTTACTATTCTGACTATGACAGCAATCCCAGACGCACTGCACCCAGTCGACATGCATGACGGGCACATTGTTCAGCGTAGCGTGCTCGTATTTGTTGGACTTGATGGTGTTCGATATCAGATGCGTGATGTTGCGTCCAAAGTTCTGGAAATAGTGTCCGCCCATCCAGTGGATTAACCGTTTCAGCTCATCCTTCTCCTTACTGGAGACTCCGCTTGCAGAGATCTGCAGGTCACGCATGGCCGTTGAATAAACCGGACTACTGCCCAACGGTATAGGTTCGCACTTGACCAAACACTCCACAATGCACGGCGGACCCAGCACCAGTGCCTTGGTCATCTGCAACTGATTAAAGAGATCGCCCTCAAAGTGGGCCATCACGAAGACATCCTTCTTGGTCAGGCCACCGCCGGCAATCAATGGAAATCCTTCACTTGGCCGAATCTCACGGATCTGCGTGTCCGCCAGCTGCTCTCGCATCAGTTTCAATGCGTTCCCATATTGCTCTGCGATGGCGCCATCTGTCTCGCTCTTTGTGTTGTTCACGAAATACGCGCATATCGATTCATCCAGACTCATTCTCGCTTTATTCCACTTCCACTTACAGTTGGCGAATCCTGACGCTAATTTGGGGCCTTAATTTTTGTTTTTGTCAGCGCTTTTTGGCGCGCCTAGTGATGTGTATCGGTGCTAAAAACTAGGGCGGCAAACTCACTTACGATAAGACACAACGCTATCGATAGTTCAAAATGTCGATACTTTCAACAAATGCAGTTAATTTCATTTAATTCAAGTTTTAAGCTGAATGAATAAAAATGTAAATTAGATAATAATAAAAATGAAATAAATATATTGGCGAATGGAGAAAAAGAAAACTGGAATCAAACATGTAATGTAATGTATAATTTATATATATTTTTACTTTACTTGAAATACATTTGAATACATTGGATATGAAACGACTATTGTTTTCAGGTTGTTGTTTCTTTTGTTTAATTTTAATTAAATTAATTTGATATATTAAAATTTTTAATGGAAAATTAGATTCAATTGATGAGCTACATCGTTTCGTTCAGAATAAGTTCGAATGAACGGATCATTAAATGAACGAATTAATTCGTTCAGCATCCATGAACTATTTTGATCAATTGTTCAGTTTTATTTAAATTCCTAATATGAAAATACTTTACACTATTACAATTAGTATAATATTTAGTTTTTAAAAATACATGCAGGACAATAAAGTGACGTATTGTGAGAGTGGAAAATAGTTGGGGTATTCCATAAACAGATTCAGATTTGGTATTGATTATATATAAACATATCTGAATTAGTTTAAGGAAATACCCTTATTGCACATTGACTTGATTTTGACTTCGTGAATTTAAAAAAAGACTCAGAAACACAAATTGACTAAAGAAAGTGTAAAAACAATTTTTCTTAGATTTTTAAATAATCGCTTTTTGCAGAATAGTGTAACCACAAAAAAAACCTCTACACACGGTAAAAGTCTAGTGACGAAAGCAATTTCTAGCCCCAAAATTTCTGAAAAAAGAAAATGAAAATTGGCATTCGGCACTGCGCAAAAAGTAATTTTTATGTACAAAGAAGCTCACCCTTTTTGCGCACAGTGCACAATGCCAACTTTCTTTTTTTTTAAATTAATTTATATTTTAATAAAAAATTTTAATATTAAACTGAATTTTGATCGTCACAAAATTGGATATCAGAAATTTTGGGGGTAGAGGTTTTTTTGTGGGGTATCCGAAATTTTTGCAATTGCATTTGACATTGTAACTTTATCATTAATGCAGGCATATAGTAAGATATATAAATTTATTTGTTGAATTTCTTTTATATTTGAAAACATTTTTTCTTAAATTATAAAGAAAACTAGGAGGATCCGTCCCCTGTTCTCTTCGCTCGCGTTGTTACAGCGAGCATACTCTTCTGTCGGAGACCCCGTACTTACTATGAACAAAAATATTTTTCCAACTAAGACTTGGATTTCGCCCGATCGGTCCTATGACAGCTATATGATCTATCAGGATCTATAAGTCTAACTTAAATGCGTATTCTACTAGTTTGGTTACGATATTTCGTTAAACAAAAATGTTTTTCTTACTGAGACTTAATATTAGATCGATCGTAGTCCGATAAGAACTAACTTCGGTCAGGATGTATAAAACTAACTTAAATGCATATTCTATTAATTTGGTTAAAAAATATATCTAGAACTGGACAGTATCAAACTAGAAAGTCCATTCGATTTAATCTACTGCACAAAATAGAAGCATTTGAGAAAATGGGACATGACCAATTGTTGTAGCTTTTCCCGAACAAAAGACGTCACCAAATTATCTAATGGATTGCAAACGTTGGAAGAGCTGGAAATGTTTTATGAGAACTTAGAATATTGGCAATTAAATATGGTATTGTCTTTGCCGAAGCTTCGAATGATAACCTTTGAAAATAAATATAA
Organism: Drosophila innubila; assembly: GCF_004354385.1. Taxonomy (NCBI): domain Eukaryota; kingdom Metazoa; phylum Arthropoda; class Insecta; order Diptera; family Drosophilidae; genus Drosophila; species Drosophila innubila. Next base: position 29,895,602 of record NC_047626.1, read on the forward strand.
TATAGACCGTGTAATTTCAATTTTTTTAATTTTAACTTTAAGCCACGATTGCTCGAAATATTTATCTGGCCAAAAAAATATTCAAGCTTGCATCAATTGACCTTAATATGTCCAAAAAGTCCCACAGCCGAAAGACTACAAGAAGTAATATCGACTTTGCCACTACTGGGGCGACTTGATATTAACGGTACTCGTAATTCCAATTCATACAAATATGAATCCCATCCGATTTGGAGCTCTGAGACAGAAAATTGTCGGCTGTTGTCCATCTCTGAAGATCTCAAACTTATCAAGGATGTATGGAATAGACGAATTCTTATTTTCCTGACAGCAACCAAAGCGATCGGATTCGTTTATATTTTAAGCATAAAACAAGTGGGAAAGGCTATAGTCGAGATCCCGACTATAGGATACCCGTTACTTAACTTAAATAAGTATAAAAGTATTTTTTTAAGAATTTTTTAAGGAAAAAAGGATTTTGTTATTATTAAATTTTGTTATTTTAAATTAGCAACTTCTTCATGTTTATAATTTTTCTAAATGTCAATCCCCTTGGTTAGCGACCTCTCTATATGGTAACCGGTGACTTGACACGCTCAACAACATACTACACTTGCATAAATGCAAGGAGTATGCTCAATACGATTCGATAGATGCCAGCTCCATCATCATTGAAGATTCATCGGTACCATTTGGGTTGAGTCGAGTAGCGATTCAAGCCGAATGTCATATTTGCTTCGTCAGAACCAGTTGAGAATTATTTGATGCATTTTTGTTGTCTAACAATATTAAAACTATTGCATACTCTAAGGAGCTAATTTTGCTTCAAGAGCTTCGGCACGTTAATACTGCTGTTCTACTTGTCCGATCTTGCTGCGATTTTATAGGATAATAGATAATAGCAGCTTGCAACTCTAATACCCACAAAAACGTATTTTAAATACTGTGGGTGTGGTGGTTTTCCACGATTTGCGAGGGCGGAGGGAGGCGTGATAAAAATGTAAGACAAACTTGACCTGCGTGGTGTGTAGAGAAATCTGCGAACCAAATTTGGTTATTCTATCTCTTTTAGACTCTGAGATCCTTTTGTTTAAAGAAATTACTTTGAAAACATTAAATCGTCATAACTGCCGTTCTACTTGTCCGATCTTAATGCAATTCAGTGGGATAATAGATAATACTAATAGATAACGTTTATTTTCACAAAAAACGTATTATCATAAAAACTGTGGGTGTGGTGGTTTTTCGCGATTTTCGGGGGCGGAGGGGGGCGTGGCTTAAATTTGAAACAAACTTGATCTGCGTGGGGTATATAGAAGTCTGTGAGCGAAAGTTTGGTATCTCTATCTCTTATAGTCACTGAGATCCTTTTGTTCATACGGACGGACGGACGGACAGACGGACAAACACACATGGCTATATCGACTCGGCTATTGATGCTGATTAGGAATATATATACTATATAGTGTCGGAGATGCCTCCTTCTCCCTGTTACATACATTCCAACGAACACAATATACCCTTTTACTTATTTTTTAAGTAACGGGTATAAATATAAAGCTTCCACTGTGCCTTTAAAAATCGATGACATCAATGGTGGAGCAAAATTTTATTTAAATCCTTTGGAAAAGTGAACTACCCTAAGATAAAACTTTGATAATACATTTCTGAAATAAGTATGAATTAAGAAAGTTATGTTATGTACTAATAAAGTTTATAAAATATTCTTTTCAAATTTTATTTAATAAATAGTTTGCACTTTGCCATAGGAAAAATCGGTCGAAAATCAACTTTAGTACAGAGTGCCGGGGCTGTTTTAAACAAGAGTAAAAAGTAAAAGGTTATATTTTGGTGTTGTCCTTTCAGTTCCAGAATCACTACCAGTACGCACCGATACAAAAAATAAATTTTTAAAAATTTCTGACTGTTACGCACATTTTATATTTTATAGATCCCTGTACTTTTTTTTAACTACGGCGTCAAAAAATATGGCACCCTTATACAATATATATGTATGTATGTACAAAATATGGCAATGCCACGCAAGTGGCATCGCTTAAATTTAAGCGGCTGTTGGGCGCGCAGACTCAGTTTGAAATCATTAACCACTATTGTTTGTATTAATAAAAAGAATCTTGCATGAGTTTCACTGTACAATATCTATTTATTTCAGTTTCATTCAATACATATAAATATAACTTATGAATTGATTTGCGATCTCGCACAATTGCGTTGTTTGCTTCACATTTTAGTTAAAGTTTATTGCATATTCCGTATATGTTTATATATTAATGCTTAACATATTTACTTATTGTGTTGCTGCTGAGACTATTGAAGTTATTTTTCTCGGTTGTTAATAGATAATAGATGTACCATATAAGAAATAGTTGAGAGGTGACAGTGAGGGATAGTGAGAAGAGTTTAAACTGGGTTTTATTATACAAAATAATACAAATCATATAGATTACATTTTTATACTTTCGTTCACTGATAATCAAAAACAATTAAAGTTAATCAAATAAATTAAATACCGCTATGTAGGCCTTACATTGCTAAATAAATCAAATTAAATGCATCTGTTAGTCAAATTAAAGTAACGCGAGCTTAACTTGGCCAAAAGTAAAGGGGAAATAAAAAAAAAAACTAGATGTGTATGAATATGTATTGTATGTATAGTACGTAGTATGTATGTATGTAGGAGACACAGAAACAAACTTGACTAAAATACTATGCAAATTCGTGTGCATTTCGTTAAATTCATTAATGTTGCGACGCGTTTTGATTTAAATTTGGTTCTTAACTTAAGATCTACACTCTACAAATACAGTTAGCGCAAAAAAAAACTATATTAAAGGTAATTAAAATGACAGCAAAGGGGAGACAAAGATGGCCACTGTGTGTGTGTAGGAGCAGGACGGCACATCTACGCACAGGTGCGCGCTCGGCGTTGAAAGCGTTTCATGCGTCGATACCAATCGTCTTTCCACTCGATAACTATCGAGCGCGGACCAATGCCCAAATACCCGGGCGGCGCTTCCGAGTCGCGGCCCAATATCAAATAGGATCTGTAAGAGACAAATAGTAAACATCATTTAGCATTGGTAGAGCATCTTTTATTTTATTTATTTTAGCCGAAGGCCACGTCGTTAGTGCAATAGCTAATAAGTTAGGTTACATTTTGTAAACTCTTCTAACTTCTGAAAATTAATAATAATATTTTCTTTATTTATTATGATTTGATTTCTATCACTACAGATACAATTTATAGATAATGGCGCTCGTCACTGCGAATTAATTGTTGCTTAGCTCAGTTAAAACTTTTAAATTAAATGCGAAAGAAATGTTAGTCTGTATGGGCCTTATTTATAATTAGTGATGAAAAAAAATGTCGAAATATCGACAGCTCGATTTTCGCGGAAGCGATTATCGAGTACATCAACTCGGTGATTTTTTTTTAACGACCTATCGAGTTGCATCAATCGATTTCCATGAAAAATCGACAGCTTACTGGGGCTTGTTCATCGTAGTTAATTTTTAGAATTAAGCTTAGTCGTCAAATTTTTTATAAGAATCCGTAATATATTAGCTTCAAAATTGTCAAAGTTTGAATAAGGCATGAAAACGATGCAAGAAAAACAAGATTTCTAATCAAAGTTTTAAAATTTTTTTTAAAACTTGATATTTACAGCCCGATCTACTATTTTCCTGTTTTTCAATGTCTTCTTAAACCCTGTATAGTATGTAAGACAATCCGTAATATATTTTGAACTTATGCAATTATTAATCTTTAATTTTAGTACTGTACGTTTTCGATCAAGATGATTCTTACCTGTTAACTTTGATCTTGGGACAGCGGCACTCTAAGTTCTTAATCGGTATGATCCAGGTCATAGGACCCCGTTTCAGCATTGTATTCGGCATTCCATAGGCGCTGGTTTTGCTGCGTTTGAATACCGCTTGAATTTGGAGATCGTAACGCGCCGTTTCGCTGTCGTTTGGATAATCCGGAACGCTGCCGCTGTTGCTCCCAGTTGCTGCCCGAAACCCGTACTCCTGTTCGGTCCCCGGCTGTTGATCCATTTCGTAGTCCACGTCCGGATCCATTTCGCGCCGTCGCTCGCTGTTGGCCACCTCGCTGCTCGTATCTCGACCAATTACTTTGGCCATTATTGCTACGAATATGAATTGGTGAAATTTAAGAAATTGATTCAAGAATATATGTACATATGTGACTATATTGAAACATACCGTAGTCTCTTTTGCAGAATTTGTTGAGGTTTAACCTTTTGGTGCTTATTTTGCATTTTTCGCATTCTACGGATAAAAAAGACGGGGTAAAAGAATAAAAGGAGAATTAGTAAGATTTTGAACAAAGTGTTTCTCTGTAATGAGATGCATTTTTTTTATTGATCGCAGGGAGACCTTGGACTGGTTGCCACGCCCACTTTGACGCCGTCGCCCTTAGTTTTAACTGCGTGCATGCGTTGGACAAACTTTTGTTGTTTGTAGTTGTAGTGTCTGTGTGTTTACAATTTAATTGCACAATTTATGTCTTTATGGGCAATGCCAATTAGCGTGTCGAACAGAAACAGAAACTAAAACTGAAACTGAAACAGCAACAGCAACAGACGCTGCTGCAGCAACAATAATATGAACATTAAGGCGCGATCGGCATTACATTAAAGATATCACCCGGGCCCCCAACCCCAGACCCAACCCCCAGCCCCCAGTCCCCACCCAGGCTACAGTGTGGCCTCCAATGGCACGGCCTAAGGTTGCCATTGCCGTCTTTTGTGAACTAAAATTAGCCAAGGCATTTTCTTGTTGTTGTTGCTGTTGTTTGTGAATGCAGCAATGCAAATTGTATCGTCTGAAGTTGTTGTTTCGCTGTTGTTGCAGTTGCCTGTCGCCTGTTGCCAGTTGCTACCAATGTCACATACGTGACACAATTGGACGCATAAACTTTGTTTTATATGTATATGAGCAAATGCTCGATTGAGTCGATCAATTCAATCGATCACTTCTAAAATTGTACGGGGGGTGCGCCAACATTTCGTGGAGCTCGCTTCTATTTGGTATTTTATGTGAATCACTTCAAATTCGGTAAATGGGTGCATTCAAGGAAGGAGGAGGGTGGAAGTGCGACTCTACTTGCCGTTAAGTGGCCTAGCGATATTTAGCCCAGCTATTTGCGGTCCTCACTCTAAAGTGCATTGGCCACGCCCCCCAGCCTCATCTACAAACGTGCACAGAAGTGTGCAAAATAGTAAGAACAGCATAAATAGCCAAATAGCCTTGTTAAAATAATGCTTAACTAATCTAATTAATTTTAAAATAAATTTAAAAAAAATTTTAATATTCGACAATCCAAATTTACGTTAATAATTCTAAGAACCTCGTTGAATTAACTCAAAAAATTGGTTTTCAAAGAATAATAAAATTGAAATAAATTGACGTATAATAGATTTAAGCAATTTTAAAACTTTGAGAGTACCCTACTGCTTAGATTTTTATACTTAATATGAAGAGGCACCCTCAATATTTCCGAATATTTTGACCCATCTCGTTAAAAAAGCTTTATACAAACGGCTTTTTAAAATTACATTTCAGGTTTGTCTCTTTCTTTTCATAATTTTTTAACATTTTCTGCTCCTAGCATCTCTTACTTGATTCTTAACCTCTCGCTAATGATGCTTTATTGAATTAAGATTATTATGAGAAAGTGTTCTTATTGAGTGTACAATTGACTATATGTAAATTCTACTATATCTAAAAACCGTAGAATTACGTTCGAAATATTCTCGTGTGTCGATGGCAATAAATTCAAAGTGACTCGTTAATCATTTAATTGTGCATTACATTAACATGTCATTAAATTTCGTATTCAAAATCAGATACGCGGCAAGGTCGATAGAAGGTGGTTGGGCGCTTGGGACCGTGCCCCAGGCTCGCAGTGTGTGTGGCACTTACTTTAAATTAACTCAAACTCGACAGAATTTCAAATTAATTTAATAAGATTATCAAATTATAAATTCATAATTAATATTCATGTCGAGCAGTCTCGCTCTTTCCTCGTTTCATGCTCTCCTTCTATTATTTTATCATTTGCCCCACAACTTAACTAACACTATGAAATGCCAGCAAGGACTAACTTTTTCGTACTGTGCACGTGTGTGTGTGTCTATATCTCTGTGTGTGTGTGAGGGAGAGAGGGAGAAAGAGAGGGTTGACCATCATTTCAGTGCGCTTCTTGGTTACAAGCGTGCAAGCTTCAACTTCAACTTCAACTTCAACTTGGGTTTCTTCGCATCAACTTTGCGCTTTTCTTTGCCATTGACAAATAAATTTAACTGGTGCCTTTTTTAAGCAGCAACTAAAAAGCTGTGGCAGCTTGAGGGAAATGAAGACGGAGAGTGGGTTCATTGAGTAGAAGGCACTTTGACTGAATCCCCATTTGCATTTGATGATGGATGCTCTTCTGGATGGGTGCCCAATTTGCGTATTTAGTTCTGAGAAGTTGTCACTGTTCCTTTTTCAGCTTTCAGATTTCAACTTTCATTTTAACTTTCACTTAAGTCTTATTTAAGTTTTTGCCTGAGAAAATTATCGTTATCGAGCGAAAGCTCAAGAGAGAGAGGGAGCGAGCGAAAGAGAGAGAGAGAGTGGGAAAAGAGCTTTGCCTAACTGTATTTGACTACATTTTTAGCATAGCTGGTACTCTTTTTATTCTTTGGTACAAAATAAATTAGCTAGATGGACGAAGCTTCAAAAACTTTTTGTAATGTAGAATAAAGATCTTTGCCACAAAAGTTTAAAAATAGTATTAATATTTCATTTCATTTTGTTATCTTTTTAAATTTTACTCTGAATTTTACATATTTATAGCATACATGCACACAAACAATATTACGCTGAAACCAGAGTAAAGAAGAAAGCAGTATCAAAGCTATTGATTAGAGCTGGTTTAAGCATTTAATAAGTAAGTGCAATTTTTAAAACGGCTCCAAATGATTATTAATTTCATATGTTCGCAACAAAAATAATAGCTTTTTATAATGACGTCATGTTGTAGTTTTACGTAAAGTATAAATATGAAAGCCCTTTTTATATAGGTACTTGTGGTTGATATAAGGTTTTTGTCTTGAAGTGATTTGCATGATAGTAGACCCCATATAGTAAGCATATATATTCTTGTACAGGACGACGAGCTGAGTCGATATCGCGATTTCAGTCGGTTCGTCTGTTTCTAAGCGAACTAGTCTTTCAGTTTTTAGATTATCTTGATGAAGTTTGGTGCAGATCCGTCAATCCTATTACCAGCTGCCATAGGAAATCAGTCGAAAATCATTATAAATTTCGTAAATCATTAAAAGAGGCTTCGAAAAATTTCATTCTCCAAATTTGCACAATTGTATAATAATTGTAAAATTTAAATCAGTGTGAGATATACTTTGAATCAAAAAACGCGGTCCGCAAAAAAAAAAAGATTTAGTTCAGAAAAAAAACAAAAAAAATTAAAACTAGCATATAACTTTCAGAACAAAGCTTGCAGGACTCTACAAGAGTATCAAATCTTCGTCGTGCCAAAGATAACATAAATAAATATAAGAAAAAAATATTTATATGGTATGTATTAATGTATGATTCAAGTAAATCTTTTTTTCACAAATAAAGTTTTTTTTTCTAATATTTAATAAATGTTATTAAGTATACATAGCATAATATGATTATGAAGTGAGAGTGAGTGTTCTTTTAGGTAAATTTGTCATTGCATTTTCGCACTTTGGTTGTCATTCAGTGGGAAATCTCGACATTACCGCACCCATCGTCTGTCGCCTGCCCTGTGCAAATAGTTGACAACAATTAGCAGCGGTTACAGGCAGCACGGCCACTGCACAGTGCCGCTTAAAAGTGCGCGGCCATTGTTGTCGCCGCTGTTCATTCATGAACAAATTAAATAAAGAAACTTTTTAATACATTTGCGTAGCGAGTTGTTGTTGTTGTTCGCTGCTCGCTTTCTATTTGCTGCTCGCCATTCGCTTTGCCACTTTGTGCAAAGTTTGCTTTGCTTTTTACTTGAGCACGCGCCACCTTAGGGCGCCGCATTGAGGGGCGGAGCGGAACGGAATGAAACGGAAGGAACGGAAGGAACGGAGCGGGAAGATGTTTGTAGTTCTTGGCTGCCTCGATGCTTCGCTGCTTGGCAGGCGGCTTAAGCATGATTTATGCCATGGTGGCGCATTCTGTTTGCTTGTTGCTGCAGCCGGCAGTCTCCAACCGTCCGTCCGGCGACATGCACTCTTCTGCTCCTTGCAACCCTCCACTTTCCACCCACTCCCTCTACCTACACTCAGAAAAATATGCCATTCTAAAATTAGGTACGATCGTACTTGAATTTATACCGTTTTTTTCTTAAAATTTTAAGTTTGCTGTGTTCTGCAAATCTTAAATTAAGTATGAATCTATCTTTAATTTAGAATTCTGACCGTCCATTCCTATGGCAGCTATTTGAAATTAAATTCAGATTTTAACCAAATGAAATCTGTGAAAATCTTAAAAATAAGAATGTTTTGTACTAAAAACAAGTACATTTTGGGATAAGTTCAAGATTTTGGTGTACTTCAACTTTAATAGACTTGATTTGAACCCAAAACGTACTTTAAGTATACCAGAAAAATCTCATTTAAAGATTTTCAAACTTGCGAAAATCAAACTTGAAATACAATTTTTGTTCGCAACTTTAGAAATTCCGAACTAAAACAGCTTTTAAGATCGTTTGTACTTGAATAACAGCTGATTAAGTACGAAAATCATTATTTTTTTTCTGAGTGTACCTATAATGCCCAGCAGCAGTGGCAATTGTGACTAAAAGTTGCGTGCAAACATTTGCACTATCTCTGTTAAGTGCCGCCCACGCGGTCCATGTACTGCTACTGCCACGCCTAAAACCGCCCGAGAGTTAACAGCTTGCAGCTCGTTTCCTCGCTGCTTCTCCATCTTATTCCCCCGCCCCGTTTTGGCAACTCGGTAGCCGTTTTCTTCTTTTGAGGCCGCTTAACCGACAACCGACTGCACTTTAGCGGATTTGTGTTTTCTCACCCATTTGAAAGGATTACAAAACGAGAGAAGCGACGTGGCAAAAGTTTGCCGTCTGGAATAGTTAGTAGAAGAGGCCGCATTACTAAAAACACCAGCAACAACAGCAACAAAAAGTTAGAGCGGTTAACACAAACAACATAGACACGAGACAGAAAGAGCGAGAGAGTGAGAGAGAGAAAGTGATGAGAGAGCACTTACTTACCCCTGCCGCCCTCGGTGCGATAATATTGCGATTGGGCGGCCGCCGAGGAGGCGCCTCTGTTGACGCCAACACCTCCAGTGGGCTCATTTGGCTCTGGCGCCGTATTCTGGGTATCCAGCATGTTGATCATGCGCGGTGGTTGTTCTGCGAAGAGATTAAAATATCAATAAATTATCAGACCTATTCTACAAATCTTTAATCTTTGATAGCGACAACAAGCAAGCAATGCTTTCAAACGTCAAATCATTTGTTAAGAAATTACACAAATTCAAAAATTGAATGAATTAAAACAAAAAATAATTTATAATTGAATAGAAATGCTTTAAAAACATGTTGATTGCATTTTTTTTAATTATGTATAATATACTTAAAATTAATATTTTTTTTAAAAAATTGAAAATAAATATGTCGCAGACGAGTTTTGTGACTTGAAAATGTGTTCGAAAAAATGACGTTTCTATCATTTCAGAAACACCGACATTTCGAACACACTATGGAAAAAAAAATGTACAATATTTTGGCATAAAGTCAGTTTTGTTGTTGTTCAGAATCTTAAAAAAAAAACATTTACACGAGTTAAAAGTCTAGTGACGAAAGTCTAGATGCCACACAATTTCTGATATCCAATTTTGTGACGAGCGATATTCAATTTAATATATATAAATTTAAAAAAATTGTAGCTATGTTTATAAATAAAAATAGTTCGACAATCGGCATTGCGCAAAAAACATATTTTAAGTGAAGAGAATGTCGAATGTAGCGATATATAGGACATATCTGTAGCTTCTATGGCTTAAAAGCTGTTGGGGTCTACATTTTAGCGCGACTTAGCGTTATCCCGCTAAACTAGCGGTTTTTTTTAAGCTCGTAAGACTAACATTTCTAGATTTTCATAGATTTGACTTTACATTTCATTTGGTAAAGGGCACTTAAAATTTCGACTCGAATTGTTGATAAGCATTTTAAAAAAATGAAAAATTTTACCAAAAGGCCTCGACGTCCCATTAGCTGCAATCATTAAAATTTTGCCCACTATCTCATTAACCAAGTGAGTTGGTAAAAGTTTTAGTATTCCATTTTATTAGTTAGGATTAAACCTTTCGATCGGGATGTAACTTGATCTGATCGGACAGTCGTAGCAAATTTTCCATATTAGTTGAATATATTGCTAGTCGCCTTTCGCACCTTTTGTGCTGCTTTCGTTAAATTTAAGTATACTGTAGTACGTAAAATTTTGCGTTTTTTGGTACATGACACATAAGTTTTGTCTGAGGAGTTTGGAAGATATTACCTGTTTACTGAATATACACATTTTTACAGGTCGAAAATCACGTTTTAGTACGAAAAGCTTTTTTGTTTTATTAGATATCTCAACCAATTTGATACAATATGCATTTAACTTGGTTTTATATATCCTGACCAAAGTTGGTTTAAATCGGACCATTAGGTTTTAGTGTGATAACTTTTTTGTTTTATGAGATATTTTAAACAAATTGATAAAATATGCATTTAATTTAGTTTTATACATCCTGACCGAAGTTGGTTAAAATCGGACCACTATATCATATAGCTGTCATAGGACCGATCGGTCCAATATTAAGTCTTAGTATGAACAACTATTTTATTTTACCAGATTTCGTTACCAAACTAATATAATATGCATTTAAGTTACACTTATAGATCCTGACCAAAGTAAGTTCTAATCGAAATTCAATATCATATAGCTGTCATAGGACCGATCTGGCACAATCCAAGTCTAAGTATGAAAAACTTTTTTTTTCATAGTAAGTACGGGGTCTCCGACAGTAGAGTATGCTCTACTGTAGCAACGCGAGCGAAGCAAGCATGGGGAGGAGCCCCCAATTTTTTTTTATAATTAAATAACAAATTTTTTTTAAATATGAAAGAAATTCAACAAATAAATTTATGTATTTTACTATCTGCCTGCATTAATGATAAAGTTACAATGTCAAAAGCAAAAGCAAATGCAAAAATTTCTGATATCCCACAAAAAAACAGCCTCTACACGAGGTAAAAGTCTAGTGACAAAAGCAATTTCTAGCCCAAAATTTCTTATATCCAATTTTGGGACGAACAAAATTCAGTTTAATATAAAAATTTTAAATAAAAATATATATTAACAATAAAAAAAAGAGAGTTGGCATTCGGCACTGCGCAAAATGTAATTTTTATGTACAAAGAATCTCACCCTTTTTGCGCACAGTGCACAATGCCAATTTTCGTTTAGTTTTTAATAATTTATATTTTTATTTAAAATTTTAAAATAAAACTGAATTTTGTTTGTCACAAAATTGGATATCAGAAATTTTGGGGCTAGAAATTGCTTTCGTCACTAGGCTTTTACCTCGTGTAGAGGTTTTTTTAGTGGGATACTTAAATTTCTATCAATGTCAGTTGAATCAGAATTGTCATGTGAAGTGAAATGAAATGTGGACTTAGTAGAATATGTGGTTTACTTACTGATGCAAGGCGCGATGTGGGAGCGACTCTGTTGGTAGCCGCGGGCACAGCGATTGCAGGTCAGTCCGGTGACGCCGTCCTTGCACGGACATTGACCGCTCGTGTTGTTGCAGATTTTGCCAGATGAGCCGATCGGATGGCACTCGCAGGCTGAAAAATGGGAAAAGAACAGACGCACAATCAGTTGAAAGATGCTCATTGAGATGCCGTTTCAGATACAGATACATTTCATCAGCAGATACAATTGTATTTGTTGTTGCAGTTGCAGTTGCAGCTGCGTCGCGTTGAGAGCTTAATTGAGCTGGCCGCACTTCAAAGCCTTTTTTTTCCCAATCGCAAATGCATTCGGAAATCAGCACACGAGCATGTATGTATGTATGTAATGGTCAATATGGCGTTACGTCCATGGAATCTACTTGAATTTTACTTTAAGTTCTATTCAAGTTTTTCTTTCCACCGACTTTTTGGCCAGCCAGCGGGTGACGACGGCCTCTGGCTCTGTTTTTTTATCATCTTTTTTTTCTCTCTGTCGGCTCTTGCCGTATACGTTTATGAGCCGTGGAAATATGCATTAACAGATAACAGGGACAACACCCATGTCTTCCTCATCCCCCACATTAGCCACCATCGGGATTCCAAATTGAGTGCACGCCGCCAGTTAAATGCTGGCCACTGCTGCCACACGGTTAATTGCAAATGAAAGTGCGAATGTGCTTGGCCCAGGGGCGGAATTTTACTTAACATCCTCTTTGCTTTAACATACGTCTTCCCCCTGCCCCTTACAAACATTGAATACACTAGGTAACAGCCAGACTTTAACCTTTAACCTTTTTCTGAAAATGGTTCTGATCTAAAAAAAATGTACAAATATTTAAAAATCTAGTAAATATTTAAAAGCTTTTTTTCCAGACGTGAGCTGCCACTTTTGACCATTACTCAGTAATATAACAACTAATTTAAGTTTTAAACTTTATTAAACAATTTTATAAATCTAGGCTGCAAACTACCAAAATTTTGGTAAAGGTTCGGTTCGATGATTCGAACCATAGAGCAAGACTTGGGTTCGGTTCGCAAACCGGTTTATAAACCTGCTGAACTCAAGGTTTGGGTTCGAACTTTGGTTCAATTAAATACAAATAAATTATTTTTTTTTGTACAACATTTTCCTTTTTTATAACAAGTAAATATTCAATTAAAAAAACTCGAATTTCATAACAATCAAAATTTGTTTTAAGATCACTTATTATTTTGTGATTTGTAGTCGAAGTTGCAAATATGTGAGCTATATTAAAAATGCATAGAGCCGAACCTTTTATTCAAGAAAGTGGTTCGCTTCAGGTTCGGGTTTGACGAGTTTATAATTCGGGCTGCCCAAAAGCATAAAAAAGCCGTTGGTTAGACCCAAGATATGAATGGTTGATTTGAAATGTCAAAATTATAAAATTAAAATAAATTCTTTTTAAATTTAACAAAAGGGCATTAAATTCATTAAAAATGAATTCGCTGTACGAAATTGGTCAATAATGAAGATAACTCATCTTTGTGTACCCGCAAATAGGTGTGTAAAATTAGAGCTCGGACATTTCTGTATTTTTAATATGATTTAAAGAATAGTAGCTGGAATTCATACTCGACAATTTTTAAGCAATAAAAGATCCAGAGTTTCAATCATACTTTCTTATTTTTTGTGATGTGATAGCAATGTGAATGAATTTTTGAAGTTAAACAAACATAATAGACCCCTGAACTCTTTTTTTTAATACGGGGTCTAAAAATTTGTTAGCCAGAGTGCAAACCAGAGCCCCTCCCTGCCCCCCTTCCTGCCTACGCCCTTGGCCACATCTTATACTGACTTTAACCCAATTTTTTTGAGCGGCATGCACTTTTGTTTTTTCTGTGTGACACTGTGCTTTGTGAGACAGTGAGTTCCCGCAGCATGTCGTCTTTTATTTTTTTGTTTCGCTTTTAGCCCACCCACAAATGAACGGGTCTAAAGCACTGAGTCAGCTGGAATCTCATCGGAGCTGGTTTACATATATAAACTAACCACGCTAGTTGGTTGCTTGTGGGCTTAGGCTTCTTTAGTTAATAAGCCGCTTTTGGCCACTCTTCAAATGAGGGCCCAATGCCTTTGCAAGTCTACAGCATTAAATGGAGTCGGAGTGAGAAACTGAGACGACACTTTGACGTGCTACGGATGGTCTTCTTTGGTTCAGGTTCAGGCTCAGCTCAGGGAATAGGGAATGGATATTGAGCTGTGAATGGGAATGGGATAGCGAATGGGGATCGGGGAACGGTAGCCATGGAGCAGAGTTTGCAGCGTGCGTGCAACATTTGGTAATTTAATCCGATTTACAATAAATTAAATGCGATTTATATGCACACAGCGACACATCCGGAAGATAACAACAACAACAACAACAACAGCAGCTGTAACAACAACAATGACAATGACAACAGCGACAGCAGACAATAATAACTTGCTACAACAACAATAGCACTTTAACCATTTTGCGCTCGTGTCCATTGTTGGGCTTCAGGGCATATGTACTCGTACTGTCAGATATGGGGGCTGGGTGCTGGTGTGAGGGCGTGGCAGCAACAATATGACAACAATATGGTTGTGTATACAACTCTGGGTGTGTGTGATTGTGTGTGTGTGTGTTGTGCGGTATCTGAACGTGGCAGCACACACAACACTCTCAACTGTTAAAATAGCCAAGGCTGAAAAAAATAGCAGCAACAACGAGTTCATTACGCATCCTGGCCCATATCGTGGCATGGCTATGAACTGCGCTACAAATGTGCATACAACCATCTGTATGTGTGTGTGTGTGTTTGTGTGTGTGTGTGTGTACCTCTGTTTCCCTGGCAGTTTCCATATGGCCCGTGCTGAGCTTTTTTGCGCATTGACCAAGGCAACAGATTATGCATTTTCATTATAACGAGACACGGAGACTCACACACACATACACACACACACACACACACAAGCTCAAAATCGCACTCACAGATAAACACACTCATTCCCACTCACATCTATCTAGTACATTCGAATTGACATTCACAAAGAATGCATTCGAATTGTATCATTTTTTTAATGAAATGTAGACTCCCTATAAGATCAGGCAAATTGAGTTTATTTTGCCACGCCCACTGTGGGCGGCACGAACTGAAACTACCGACAAAACTCTGTGGTGAGCTTTTAATACTGGCCTACGTCTTATACATCCTGACTGAATTTGGTTCAAATCGAGCCACTATATCATCCAGCTGCCATAGAAACGATTGGTCGAAAATCAAGTCTTATAGGCTATTTCCACGACAGCACATTTGGCTCATTCGACGCCATTTTCATCATCTGGCCCGAATGTGGACTTCATTTCAGTACAAAATCCGGATGATCATTTTGGCTCATCCATAATGAATGAGCCGATTTTTTGTCATTCGACCCTGTGAATTTTAGTATTTTTTTTATCGAGCACGCGATGTTTATCGATAAACTCTTAAAAAAAAGAAATTATCACCTTAACCAGCTGTTTTCATCAATAAAATCGGTAGGCATTAAATTTGCGCCAATTATAATATCATAATAAATAATAAAATGTTGTTATTGTCTGCTTTTTATAATTTGTGCACAGAAGCCGAACAGCTGCTTTGCTTTAAGTGTCTTAACAGTTTCACATTTGGTCGTGGAATATGAGCCACATCCAAATGTGACCAAATGAGCCAAATGTGAGTGGTCGTGGAAATAGGCTATTAGTATAAAAAAGTTCTTTGTTTCTTGACATATCTTAGCCGATGTCACACAATGTGCACCTGGGTTAGTTCTATACATCTTAACCAAATTTAGCTCAAATCGATTTACTGTATGATATACGTATAGCTGCCATATGAAGAATTGTTCGAAAATTAAAGATTAGTATAAAAATTGTTGTTGTTCCTGTAGATACAGTCGAACTTCCCTAACTCGAATCGCCATTATCCAAAGAAAAAGTTAGGCTTGTCGAGACTTCGAGCTATAGAATTTTTTTTTTAAGTTTTTAAAAGAAACTAAAAATTTATTCATGTTAAATTGTGATCTTTTTAATTTTTATTATCTTGTGGTGCTCACTTAAAAAAAACAATCAGAAACTAAGGACTACGAACTCATATATATAATAGAAACTCATATAACTCATATATACAAATAGCGAGCCGTTAAATTTTTCTTATACTTAAAGTTAAACATAACTTTAAAAATCAGAAATTAGATACGAAAATTCATATACTTTAAATAGCTCTTACTCTTACTTTACTATACTTTAACTTTTAATTTTTCTTTAATTCTTCAACCTAAACAGCACTTAAAAAATCGGAAATTAGGGTCCGATAAATATATTTTTTTATTTATTTATTTATTTTTGTTAAAGGAAGGGCTTTTAGTTTGCTTAAGACCATATCCAAACGAGCCGGTAACAGAAGCATAAAACAGAAACGAAAATAAAACGCAATTTATTTGTGATTTCTCCGAAAATTCGACTTACAGAAGCACTTGCCAATATATTGGTGCGATTTATGGAGAAATTCTACTTATGGAACTTCGAGTTATGGAAGAAGAATTGTTTATAACTTGCTCAGTAAAGGATATTGTCACTCAATTTTGTTCAAGTTATAGAAGTTCGAGTTAGGGAGGTTCGACTGTATATTATTGAAGCTCAAAAATTATTAATTTTGGTTCTAATCGATCGGTTCACAATCAGTCGAAAATATATTACAGCGTTCTGCAAGGGCATCAAATCTTCGGTGTTCCGAACGGTATCTAAAAGCCTGGGCACAGGATATCCTACTGTCGAGTTCACTCGCCTGATCCGTTTGTTTGTTTTGTTTTAGTTTCAGTCGGTTTGCCACTAATTTAATCTAATTATTGGCACAAATTATATACCATATACCTTTTAAGCCACATATTCTCATGCTGCTGCATGTATTGCTGATTCATTTAAGAGACATATCAGTTACCAGAGTGTACCTTTCACCAGATCTACAGTCACCTTCATCTCGCATTGAGGCACTGAATTCCGCACGAAAGGACGACCCAAATAGTCATATTGAATCACATTTGACTTGGCAGTTGGTTAATTCACAAAACCGTTTCGCCGTTTCGGACTTACACATACTCAAACCTGAATATGAGTGTTCCACACACACAAAGAGATGCAGTTGCAGTTCCGCATGTAACTGTCACTCACTCTCTATCCGGGAGATTCCCTTGCTCCAATTTGAGGCGGGAGATGGGAACTCACATTCAGGCAGCGTTGCAGTTCCAGTTCCGCTTTCTCAGATGGCGCTTTATAAATGGGCTCTTAATTAGGACAGCGCGTGAATCATGGCCAATGTTAATCGAAGTCGACCAAAAATATCAGAGCTATTCATCATTCTCACTTCGAGATAAAAGAAACAAATTAAATATACTTTATTTTTCTATACCCTGTGACCAATTAAAACTGGTAAAAAAGGGTATAATGTGTTGGCAGAATGTATGTAACAGGCAGAAGGAGGCGTGGCAGACCCCCCAAGGTATATATATTAGGTTTAGATGAATCTGTCCGGTATCGATTAAACTGATTATACTGTGCTTAGTTTCGGTTTACCATTTTATCAAAAATCATTTGCGTTGTAAATTTATAAATTGACTTATTGAAGGCAAACTAACTATTTTTTCGACGTGGGTCGGTGGGTCTTACAGCCTCAGGATTGGTTATTCTTGGGTTACTTGTGTCCCCCTTTTAATTAGATTTTCAAATGTAAAATTAAGGTCCCCTGGTCCCGTAGTTAGAGTCGCCGACCTGTCATATAACTAGAACTACAGGTTGAAAAATAACTGAGTTCGAATCCTACACTGCCATTTATGTATACGAATACGAGTACATACATATATGATACTATTCAATTTTTTACTTTCCAATAGTTTTGTTTGAATCTGTATTTTTGTTTTAACTATGTTGAGACATACTAGCTTTAAAAATATACTTTTTATTTGAGTAACAAATTGTACTCTATTTGAATCAGGGACCGTAATCATAAGTTATATCATAAAAATTACTTGGTAATGATTATACTTGAATTTTTTATGTTTTTCATCAAGGATAATCATTAGTTTTGATTAATTTAATAAATAATTTCACGGAATCCGTAAATTACTGTTGATTTTTATTTTGAACGAAAAAAATTAAAAACCATTTTTGATCATAGTTTTTTTATTTTTATAAATAATATTGATTTTTTTTTATTCTTATTTTTTTGATCCAAAATAATGATTACTTTGGAATTTTTTTTTTGTGTGATCAAATATAATGATTATGGTGTAAGTTTTATTAAATTTTTCAAAACTAATGATAATCATTGAAAACAAACTTAAAAAATCAGAAAAATCATTTTATTTGATCACAAAAAAATAAAATTCCGAAGTAATCAATTTTTTTGATCAAAAAAATAGAAATTAAAGTTAGGGTTTTTTTTATAAAAAAAAAAACTATTATTAACGGTCCCTGATTTATATATATGATATTATTATATTTTATATTTAATTTAAGTCTTAGGAACTTTGCACCTGTCGGAGGGTTCCGTTGATGGTACTTTGGAAATGATCTTTGAAAACAGAGAGTAGATTTGTGCAGAGACATGATGTACCTACATATTTAACATCCATCAATCACACTGTAGATATACAATAAAGTTGGCCTGGTTTTTATTTCATTATCAGGAATTTCATTTGGACAATTTTCTGCCTTTAAATTTTTTGGGCTGTCTGGCCTGTTTTTTATTTACAATGGTTAAAATCTGTTTGGCTTTTATTTATTTTGCTTGGCTTTCCAAAAATTAATTAACCGAAGTTTCGCTGTGCGCGCTGTTTGAACTCACACTCACAGTCACACTCACACTTACACTGGCATTCACACTCGCAATCACACTCGCAATCACATACACACTTATATTCGGGCAGGGCGGCTCTGGGTAAAGTGTAAACATCATAAAGCAAATCAAGCGCAATTTGTTATTGTTTATTTCAACTTTACGCAAGCGAACGCAACCCACGTCTCTTCTTCTGCCTCTGCCTCTTCCTCTGCCTCTGCCACAACCTCAACCCCGACCCCAATGGCAGACCCCATGCCTCTTCCCTTTAAACTTATTCTATCCATTCAACTGGCCGCATGCTAAAAAGTGCGTAGCACAAATTCGACGTGGTCGTCGTCGCAGCGCCCACTTCCATCAACTGCCATAAAATATTAGCCGAAATTTCGTAGTCCAGCGAAAAAAAAAAATTGTAGGCAATAAAAAGTACAGCTGCCTTCAGGGGCTGCTTCTAATTTTCTTGTTGCTCTCACTGACTGTTTGTTATTATTGGCCAAATAGATTCATGCAAAATTTCAAAAGAAACCAAACACAAAATAAGAATTATGAAAAGATTTCCTTGTCGAGTCGCAATAGAATCATTTGCCATGAGAGAGGGATTACACCTGACCGGGACGGACTGATGACTACTGCTGCTGCAGCTGAACACTAAACAGACCGTGGAACAGTCCGATACATTGTATAAATAATGAGTACTTGTCTGAATCATTGCAGCTCTAGCAAATATGAATGTTTTATATTTCGAAATGAGTTCTTACTGCGCGTCGAAAAACCGATTTTGATTAGAATTTGCGTTATAATATAGTGATTATAGTTTAAATGACCATTTTATTTTTAATTTAATTGATTTTTAAATAAACGAGACCAAGAGGGTTGGTTAACGTTAGGATTCGAACCTTGGTTCAATTTAATGCAAAAATAAATTTTTATCGATTCCATTTTTTGTTGAACAATTAAATTTTGAAAATAAAAATAAACGAATTTTACTAATTATCTAAATTTATTTGAAGATTTTAATATGACTTATATTTATCCGAAGTCTCAAATAGTTATTAAGCAATATTAGAAATGCAAAAAATGTATGCAATTATCTTTTAATAAGGAAAGTGGTTCGGTTTAGGTTTGGGCTCGCCGGGTAAATAATTTCAAGGGTTTGGTTCATGATCCGGTTCAGTCTGCTTAAAAGCTTGAACCGGTTCAGCAAGGTTCGGTTCAGAACCGGCTAGCAGCCTTGGTAAAACATAATAAATACATTTACACTTTTTATTAGGATTCCAAAATTTTTTATATTTATAATTAGTGATTCATTATTTTCAGTGTGGTTTGAACTTTCTGTTAATAGAGATCTATTATTGTATGGTTCGATTCAAAAGTATTGTGTGCGTTTTTGTGAATTTAAAAATATGCACCCATAAGTATATTTACGACGATATGTTATCTTTAAAAACCGTTTACTAATATCAGCAGATTTTCGGTCTTTCGACCGATTGATCCTATGGTAACTAGTAGTCCGATCTTTGTAGTTCAAGCAAAAGGATCTCAGAGCCGGTAACAACTAGAAGCACCAAAATGTTGGATACCACGGACCCTTTGACCACAAATCCAAAACATTTAAAAGAAAAATTTTACAGATAAATAATAATAAATATTTTGGGCTTTATGTGCCCAGAATCATATCAATCGATTGCAGTCTTGTCTTGAAAAAATTTTATTCTTTAAAATTTAAATAGTGGTAGATGATTCTTACTACATGAACGTTTCATGAGGAGAATTTTACAGATTTTGTTCATGCGAATAAATAGAATATTAATATAGACTCTTGTTAAATAATTATTGATACAATAATTATAATATGCACAAAACGAAGAGATAGGCTATATGAATACAATTTTAAATTCAATTAAAAGACATAAAAAAAGACATGTTTCGGAGGCGTATTCAACATAATAATATGCATATAATGTGTTCATTGAATGCATTCGCAATTGGACGGCGAATGTTAAATTTTTGGGCATTAAATGTACTTAAATTTAAGCTGAAAACTTCAATTCATTGTTTAAAAAGTAAATATTCGTTCCTTACTTTCTGCCTAATTTGGTTAAGATGGAGTCGGGCGGGCGGGCGGTCGGTCGGTCGGAGGATGGCTTCTCTTTACTGGCCTATTAATAAATCAATGACTCCGCACGGCGCGACAAAAGTTATGCCCTTCTTGGCAGGGTTTCCCACTATACCACCCACTAGACCACGCCCTGGGAAAAACTTTGTCGCGGTTGCAACTGGCGTAAAGTTCGCTCAACTTTCCCGACGTCGAAATGAGCAAAAGAAGAAGACGCAAGTGAATCCCTTACTGACGGCAGACAGCAAACGGAAAACGAAGATGCTCTTACTGACGACCTCTGCTCAAATGGATTGTTACAATTTTGTTGCATGTACAACACGGAAGACTGCAAAGTTTTTAGCGGCAGGTGAAAGGAGTGGGCAATGCTAGAGGGAAGAGTGGGACAGTGGAAAGTTGCGTGGGAGTGCAAAAGAAATAAGACCTCAATTGTATTCGAAACTTTGGCGCGCTTTTCAAATTGTGCGTTAAAAATTGAGGCGCAGACATAAAGACTATTGAAAATCAAACGATGCGCGCAAAAGTAGGCAATGTTGAATTACTTTGAGAGTAGATGACTGCGAGGGGAAGACTGCGAGGGCAAGACTGCGAGGGGTGTATTATCAGTGCCGTCGCGGTCTCGTGGAGTCAACGAAATGGCAGCGCCAATTTGACGCTCGAACAATTTGCACAACCTTAAATGTCAACTCGCATGCAAAATGTCATAATTCAAATTCTAGCCCATGCCCCCCAAAAGCCGCCAGAGAGCCATAAGCGTGGCCAGCCTCAGGTTGTGTATATAAATAGTATATGTCTGCCTGTGTCTGCGTGTGTGGGTGAGTGGACGAAGTTGCCTGATATGCAATGTCTATACTCTAACCCGCCGTAGAGTCGCAAGGGTTGATCAGCTCGACAAAACGTGGTAAAAGAGCAATGGAAGAGCTTCGATAAGACACAGAAATGCTTCTTATACTTAATGATACGATGATATGTACATACGAATGAATTATGAGTTGATTTCTGACTTATCAACGACCTCATCTCAATCGATTCAGCAAGCAAAGAAATCTGAGTTCATTTATGTATATTATTAGGATACAGAAACAGAAGTGTTGAGTTTTTGCAGTATTTATTTTATTCAGCTTAAATTGATTTCCATGGTAAAAATAAACAATTAAACACTTTATAATATATTTGATTCCGAAATTGGAGCATCGAATCGATAGAACAAGTCGCCGATCGAACTGTCAGTTTATCGTTAAAATATACCGATTCATCGATATTTCCATACATATATGTGGTATGTTAACTATTTGAAATGTTAGAATGTGCTGCTGTGGTAATCTATTAAATCTTTCAGATTAGGTTCGATTGTATATAATTTGGTCGTTCATCAAATATTAAATAAATGAACTACGATAAAAAAACTATAGCAAATTGAATTGATTTAACTCGATTTACTTAACTCGACTCATCGACAAAAATACAATCGAATTAAAGTAGTGTGAAATCGCTTTCGCGATAATCGATTCTTAGATGCTTCGATGTATTTTTACGTCACCTATCGAAGCTATCGTGTCTGACTTGCCTTCCATTTTTGACTACGGGGCATCTCATAGTCAAGTCGACTTCTTATCTGTACTTTTTTTTTCTGTTGCCAAAATTTGAAAATTTGTCCTGGCATCAACTTTTATTGCTTTGCCAGCGTTAAATTTGCTACGCCGCTTAGTTCTCCCTCCCCTTCTCTGCCTTTTCTCTGCCTTTTCTCTGCCCGCCCTCTGCCTTCCGACCCACACATATTTGTAATAGATTTTTGCAGCTTAGTTTTAAAAACCATTATGGCTTACTGGCTAGCTGCCACCTCCCACTCGCATTTGCAATGCCCCGCTGTTGCCGGCTTTGATGATAAATGCATTTTCTTGTGCCATTCAATTAAGTTGGCTGCAACCCTCGAGAAGGCAACGACTTGGAGCGACCTTTAACCGATTTGTTACAGTTGCAATGCGCATTTTATGAAATTCTAATAATGTTTGAGCGATATTCAACGCTATTTGGGCCACCCTCACACTCTCTCTCTCTTTCAACCTCAACGTCAACCTCAACCTTGGGTTTACCCTTACTCCTTAGCAAGAAGTCCTTACCCTTAACCTTCCCCTTGGCATGAGTCGCCCCCGCAGCTGCTTGTCTAATGGCTACGGTGGCAGCGGCTGTGTTTCATGAACTTTGTGGCTAAATGGGCAGTAAAAAAAGTTGCTCCTCTCTATGTGTAGTGTATGTGTGTGTGTGTGTGTGTGTGTGTGTGTGTGTGTGTGTGTGTGTCTGTCTGTGTGTATGTGTGTGAGTTAGGTAATTCATGACATTATTTTAATTGCTGCTGCTGCTGTTGCTATTGCTGTTATTGCTGTAGCATTTCGCACGTGACTTTGTGATTTTATGGCTTTTAATTTCACGTATTTAGTTTCGGATATTGTTAATTGTATTCATGGCTGCCCCCATGACCCGACACGCTCTCAATATGGCATCGTTTATGATATACCGTGTAAGTTGGCAAATTGCGGTATCATCACGGTTGAGTATTACAACGTTGTCAAGACGTTTGATGCAGAGATATTAAGTTGACGTGTGATATGCTATATATATCAGTTATAAGCTAATAATCTGCTTAGATTTTTGAATAATATTTAAGTTAAGGTATGTCAGCGTATATAACCCAAAGTAGGTTTTCTTAGTTTTATGTGGGAAATTAATGATGTGACACCGGCGACACAAAAAGCACAGCATAGTTTTTGGGGCTGACAGAGATTTTAATTATCCTGAAATCTGCAACAGCAGACCTACAACAACAACAACAACAACAGCAACAGCACTATTATGAATTACGGTCAGTCATTTGTATGAGTGTGTGTGTGTGTGTGTGTGTTTGGCAATCTCTCATTGGACAAATAATAATATGTAATTTTCCGGTCATTGAAACATTTGCGCAAATAAGGAAATTGGCTGAGCCGAAACCAAAATGGCTTTGACAACATGTCCGAATCCCAAAAGTATCTTTGTGTGTTTGTGTATGTTTGTAGTACGTTTATGTAATGGTTTGCCTGTGCATCCGCTTCTACAACCCTGCCCACTGTAACTGATGAGTTATGGCTGGCAGCGTCTGTTCGTCGATGTTTTGCTCGTGTCTGCTGAGCTCAAGTAAATCATTTGAATATTTAAATTAAATCGAAATCATGGCAACAACAAATGTGCATCAGCATCATCATCATCATCAGCAGCAATGTCGAGACTCCTTCACTTCTGTTCCGGAAGTCACCATCAACTCCGAATTCGCTTTAAGGCGTTAATTATAATGCGAGACATGCGAGCAGCGCGTGATTTGCAATCTACGAATAAATTTATACATCATTTCAAATTGCAAGCGACTGACAAAGAAATTCCGAAAATAAGTAAATAAGAAAGTAAGTAAGATGTAGTGTATTACACTAGGCAACAAAATAACCATTATTCTACCATTTTTTTTTCAGAGGTAACAGTAAGAATGCTTCATTATTACTCAAGAATGCATCAGCCAATTTTTAAACGCTTAACGCTTTCTGAAAGCTTATAAATATATATACCAAAAATGTGTGGCAATAGTTTTATAAAAAAATATATTTAAAGTACGAAAATTGTGTTTTTTACTTTTTCACGAAATCTTTATAGATGCATTAATAAAGCGTAGCTTAAGATATTTATTGAAGTAGGATTGAAAGGGTTAGAAATTTTTCGATATTTTCATTTAAATCTTAAATTCAAAATACCGCACAAAAAACATTATTCGTTTCTTAATAAAAAAATATATGTCTCTCAAACTGTTGACTTAAATTTATAAACGGTATAAAAACGATTATTAAATATTTTCACTCAGACATTGTAAGATCGGTAGAGACTTTCTCAAATAAAAAAAAAAAACGTAAACTCACTTCTGAAATAAAACTTTTATATAAATTCAAATTTCTTTTTCTAAATAACCTACGTCCTGGCTTGGAATATACGAGTGTACTTGTACACATACTAAAAAGTAAAGAGAATTGCTGGATATATAAATAAGGAAACGTATTCAATATCAAATAATGTTCAATATCAAATTTGCAATTTTTTTATTAACTTGAGGAGCTGAGGCTTAGAAAGGTCGCTAAACCAGCAAAAGAATTGCGTAATCTTATAATTTGAAAATTTTTCTGAACTTTTCTTCGTTTGAATGAGGTTTTTTCTAAAGAAATTCCCTAATTGTTTTCCGTATACATTGCTGTAAGAGTAAGTACATACACCAAAATGTTATTGAAAGTGCTAGGAATGTAAATTCCGATAAATTATGCGAATAAAGCTGAAATAGCTTATGTTTCTGATAAAAATAGAATTGCTAGTCTTAAGTTCTTAAAGTTTCTGAACTTGTCTTCCGTTGCATAAGATTATTCTTAAGAAATGCATATTTTGCCAATAGTTTCATGCATGCCCTGAGATTGCCAGTACACTGATAAAAAAAATGTTCTAAATTCAAGATTTTGGTCTCAGAACTAAGATTTTTGGTCTAACAAATGCGTCGAGAACATAAAATTCTTAAATTAAGAGAACACATCTTGATTTTAAGAACATTTTAAATAAGACCAAGTTCTTATTTTAAGAATAAATGTTCTTAAAATTAAAATCAAAAAATTAAATTATAAAATTATTTTTTATTTTTATTTTTGTTATTATTAAATTTTAATTTATTCGTTCTGTTTTAGCTATAGTAATTTTATAAATGTTATTTCAATTTGTTACGCGTGGGATTCGAACCGCCGCCTACTGCTTCACAACTGAAGCGGCCTTTCTAACCAGAGCGCCAAGATGCCACTATTTGTTTGATACGAAATAATACCTATTAATATTTTCCTATTAACTTAAGATTTTTATTCTTATATTAAGATTTTAAGACTTTTTTGATTAATATTCGTAGTTTTAGTAATTTGGTAATATAATAGTAATATTTAAGATGAATGTTCTTGTTTTTAGAAGTTGGTCTTTTTTTTCAGTGTATATACTAAAGTTTCACCTGAAGTTTTTTTTTGTTCTAGCGATGAATATTAATTGGAAAATATCTTTCTTCGAATTTCTTTCTTCCTGTAGATATTTTAAACAAACATCTGCGATTAGTTGCTTCCGCTGAGATGGAAATATTCTTGAGAAAAATTTAATTTTTGCAAATTCAACCATATATCGAGGCATTGGCATCTAATGGAGATGATAAATTGATGTGATTATATTTGTTGATTTATTGTGGTTTTTCAAGGTACTCGTAGTCGATTGTGTATAAATGTTTATTCTCGCAAATGGTTTCCTAAAAGTTTATCCATTATCATTTCGCATCCATCAAAGAGTTTTCATCTGAAATGTGTGCCACTTCTTGTGGGTTGCGTCATTGCGTCAACCGCCGGATACCTTGGTTCACTTGGTTCTAATGGATCTTAAGGATTTGCAATTGTTGTACAACGAAAATGTTGCATTAAGCACTTGCGGCAAGTCAAGACAAGTACGGACATGGCCAGACAAGCCAAGGCGGTTGACTAATTAAAAGGCAACGTCGCCAAATGGCCGCCCCGACCCAAAAACATGACGTAAAACATTTTGCAAACAAGCAACAAGAACGAGTGGAACAACAATGAGAATAAATGTAAAACCACAATGCAAAAATGTTTTAAACAAATTGCACGCGTGTCAAAATTAAAATGAATAAATTTCTTTCGACGTTGTGAAAATAAAGCAAAAACTGAAACCGACAACAATTGAAAAAAAAAAACGAAATAAAAATAATAAGTCAGCAAAGAGAAGCCGCCAACGATTAAACTCATAAAGCTTTCGTTTGAGAGAGTGTGTGTGTGTGTGTGTGTGTGAGCTGCTTGCCTTACTTATTTACGATGTGCGCATTCGGCTGGCCTTGTATTGTAAATACTGATGATTTTTTTGTCGGTTGCCTTGTTTTGTTCTTCGAGTGGATTTCGTTTTTGTTGTGTTGTATAATTAATTAAAAATCGATAAGATTTTGATTTGGATTTAACGGCTTTTCAGAATTATGATGGTTAGTCAGCATCAGCGACGTCTTTTGAGAAATGATGACAAATGGGCCATGCGGCGTATACGCAATTCGCAGCTGGACGCGGACGCAGATGGGGACGGGCGGGGGGCCCAACAAGAAGAACGAGAACAAAAACAGGAACAACAGTCATTACATGCAAACAATTTGTTTGCAGAGAATTTTTGTGTTTGTTTTCATTATTATTATTGTACTACCACTACTACTTAACTTAATTTTCTGTTTGTTTACAAATTCAATTTGCAATTGGGCATATGAAATTTTGGTTTAATTTGCTGTGCCCGAATTGTTAGATGGATAGATACGAATACGAACACGAGTACGTGTGAGTATTTCGAGTATTCATATGAACCAAAAATAGAAGTTGCCCATTTTTACTCTTGGCCAGCCATCTGTTGTTGGCCACCTTATTTGGTCGAGTTGATTAGGCGGCGCGTGAAAATTATTGCCAGCTCATAAATTAGCTGACCATGCTGCTCAATTCCTGCTGCTTAAATTCATGCTCTATTCTTTGTTCTCATTTCTATCATTCCCCATCTCCATCTCCAGCTCAAATCTTCAACTCAAATCGTTGCCAGTTTTGGATTTTAGATGCGCTCTCAGTTTTTTATTGCCGATTGATTGGCAAATGTGGCAAAATTTATAGCGTAAATAAATTACATCAAAACATTTTCACAAAGTCGTTGGTTCAACAGATTTGGGCTCGGATTTGTGGATAGTTGGCTGGTCAATATTTGAACTAATTATTGTTAATTGGACAGGAATTTCGAATGTGTATTTTTGGTACTCTTGATTGTTTGTTGTGGCAACAGTTAATTAAATTTTGAGGCGATTCATGATGGAATTTGTTGATTTAGATTCGGCATGACGAAACATTCAAATAGCCTGGCTAAATTCGGTGCATGAAAGCACATTGATTTATGTGTAGCTCTAGTTGGCTTTTATGTAGCTTAAGAATGTAATTTATCACCGTTGACTTACCTTTGCACACCTTGCGATGATTCAGCGGCTTGTTGGGATCCCGATAGTATCCCTCCTTGCACTGATGACAGTTGCGTCCCGTGGTTGAGTGTCGACAGTTTTGACAGACGCCGCCAGAGACGCCTTGCGATACCCGAAAGATTTCCATATTGAAGCGACATTGACGCGCATGATTATTGCAATTGCACACTGGAAATGGACAAAGTTAGAGACGGATCATTAGAAAGAGAGCTCAATATATTGATGGACATATGAGATGTAGATTATTGAGCCATTTGCATGCCAAGTGCCAACTATCTATCGATATCTTTATCACTCTCTCTCCGACTGTCTTACTTGACGATTTTTCATTTGGCATTGCGATAAATGAAAATAAATGGAACACAAATCGCCCAACAAGCTCAAGAAGAGGCCCGAGTTGTATGTACTTGTACTGATGATGTTTCTGCAGCTGATGGCTGATGGTAAGTGGCGGCTGTTGGCCCTAATGAGGCCAAGGCACATCATTTGTCTAGCGGGACATTGGCTTTAATTGCATAATTTATGCGTCAATTTGTTTAAGCGACTTTAAGAGCAATCATCACAATCACAATCACATTGGCGACAACTCGACTATCGAGTCGACTGTTTCAGCTTACTCCTCTCGCTGGTTGTCCTAAGCTTCTTATCAATAGTGCTACTGTCTCATTTCTAATTAAATAAGCATCAATTGTTTCTCAACATTAAGAAAAAAGAGCTTATATTAACTTATAGCAAAAGTATAAAAAAGTCCAAGGAATTTTATTTTACAACAATTTCATAAATTGAGCCCAAAACAATTTGGTAATAAATAGTGCATAATAGTTTTATGCAAATGTATGTCGTTTAAGATTGGTCTTGCTTCGATCTCAGAGATTTAAGGTAGCTCCTTACTACAAATTTGGACAACATGTGCGCATAACGTTAATTTTAAATTTTAAACCCTTAGACTCATAAACGCACATGAAGAGTATTGTATGAGTATGACATTCATGATTCAAGATCAATTTTTCTCTAAAGAAACCTTGTAATGTCCAATGCCGGCGGATTATTTGTTAATCATTTACTTGAAGACTGGCATAAAACAATAAAAATCATTTTGCTTGAATAGCAATTAAATTAGTTTTTAATTCAGTACCACCTAACAACAATATTTTTTGATTCTCAATTGATGAGTACATAAACATACTAGATATAAATATAAAATTTGTACATAATATTAAACAGAATATAATAAATACTTCTGCATTAATAATTCAAAGAAATTGTTTTAGACCGCGTACTAAAAAAAACTACTGCGGTCTGATAAGTTTGATAAAAATAAAAAAAAATGTGCAGAAGGAGGAGTGGGAGATTCTATCGAGTACATAAATTCTTTATCAGCATCAATAGCCGAGTCAATATATAGAAATGTCCGTCTGTCCTGGCGTCTGCAGACGTCAAAAAAGTACAAGGGTCTATTAAGTTTCTTTTATGGAATATGTGCGTAACAGGCAGAAGGAGGCGTGGCAGACCCTATAAAGTATATATAGTCTTGATCAGCATCAATAGCCGAGTCGATACATGTCCGTCTGTCCGTCCGTCTGTATGAACATCTAGGTCTCAGAGACTATAAGAGCTAGAGACACCAAACTTGGTATGTAAGTTCCTCTATATTGTAAGCAGATCCAGTTAGTTTCAGAATCTGGCCACGCCTCCTTTACTGCCTAAAAATCGACATAGAAAATTTCATATCCAAATTAAAAGAACATATAAAAAGCAAGTGACACTTAACTTGGTATTTAGATTCCTCTATAATGTAGGCAGATCAAGCTTGTTTCTTTTTTCGATTGGACCACTATATCTTATAGCGGCCATACGAACCATCGGTCGAAAATCAAGTTTAAGTATGAAAAACTTTTTGGTTTTATGATATATCATAACCAAACTTATAGAATTTGCATTTAAGTTAGTCTTATATATCCTTACATAATTTGAAACAAACTTGATCGGCGTGAGGTATATAGATGCTTGAGTGAAAGTTTGGTATCTCTATATCTTATAGTCTCTGAGATCTAGGAGCTCACACAGGACGGACGGACGGACGGACGGACGAACGGACAGCCGGACAGACACACATGGCTATATTGACTCGGCTGTTGATGCTGATCAAGAATATATATACTTTATAGGGTCGGAGATGCCTAGTTCTCCGTGTTACATACATTCCAACGAATACAATATACCCTATTACTTATTTTTTAAGTAACGGGTATAATAAAAAATAATAATGATAAAAAATTAAAGTAATTAAATTAAATGTGTGATATAGAATTTATTCTATAACAAATACTATTCATAAACATAAATAAAATATGTGTATATGTATCTGCAGAATGAGAAATAGAAATACCCAATTGGGATTAAATAATTTTGTGAATATGTTTGGGTGCAATTTTTTTTTTATATTTTAAAAATTGTACATAAAGTCCCTAGCGCGCTTAACAAACAGTAAGCATAATTTGTGTAGAATCAATGAAATAAATAAAAATATATACCTAAGGTATATCCCATAATGTGTTTATATGTAAGTGTATATATTTAGATACAAAGCTATAACAAGTCTTGAGTTTTCGTACACATAATAATTAATGTTATACATTTATTTATTGCAGTTATTTGTAGTCAATTTGTGGAATTAAAAAATATTTGTATAAGTTATTGAATTTCATATTATCTGTATATAAATCTGTCTGGTATTTGCGTATGAGAAGCGTATACGAAAATCGCTATTGGTTAAAGTATTTGATCGCTTTATGTTTTGCTTTTGGCAAACAGTTTTGCTATTGACATTCGATGACGACGGCGACTGCTGTGTTGGCATCTTCAGTGTCAGTGTCAGTGTCAGGGTCAGATTTGTCCGAGTCCGAGTTAGAACTGACAATGGCAAAAGCCGACGATTTTAGCTTGTCGCTAGACAAAAAAGAAAATAAAAAGACTTGACTCGCTCCGCAACTCACACTGTTTCCCTTCCTGGCCAACTGGCCAACTGTCCAACAGTCCCTATGTGTGTGCACACATGTTATAATTATCTTTCACACATTGTGAGAGGCAGACAAAGCGGCTGCCTGTCGTCTTCTGCTGCTGCTCTATACGTGTACACAGAGCCTTTCTATGCGCTTCTCATCTCATCTCTTGGCGCGCGCCAGCCGCAGACAAAGTTATGTCAGCGCAAATATTTGAGAGCAGTCGACATGTCGAGGCCATTGGATCTACATATATAGCTTCTACATATGTATGTATGTACATACACTGATATAAAAATGTTTTGAAGTTTTAACATTTTCACATTGATTTATCTATTTTAAAAGATTTTAATTGTACGTTTTTTTTAAACAAAAAAATATACTTTATATTAAATTTAAATTGTTTTTCAATTTAATTTAAATATCATAATTTTAAAATTTTATATACTTTATATTGAAAACAAACATGACTTTTTTAAACTAATCTTGTAATTGCATTAAAGAGAACAAAAGTTTTTTAGATATATTTCTGTTTTTTCTTTGGTTTTACTCTATTCACATTAATTATGACAATTAAGTAGGTTTTTAGTTAAATTAAAGTTTGTCATACTTAATTTAAATCCGTTTTCTAGTTAAATGTAACATGAAAAAATCAAATACGGCTGTATTTATTTTTACTAATGGTTTTTTTTTTATCAGTGTACATATGTACATACACGTGTGTATGTGTGTGGCATTGTCAACAAAGGCTTTGAGCAAATATTTAGAAAAACGCAAAACTCAGCACGACGCCTCGTGTGGCTAATTGCTAAGTCAGCCGCCCAGTTGGAGGATGCTCCTCAATGGGCTTGGCTCCGGCCTCGACTTTGTCTCCGTCTCCATCTCCGATTCCACCTCCAATTCCGATTGGTGTTAAAAACGCTAGATAATTAATTTTAATGACACACTTACCGACTGCCGACTGCGAATGCAACTTGATTTATGGGGCAATATTTCGATTTCATGTAAATCTTCGTCCAAAGAGATTACAAAATGCGGCTTAAAACGCTGCATAAAACTGTTCATTAGCCGTCGATTTGGGTCCAGTCATCTGAATGGTCAACTCTTCGCATTGGTAATTAAATTCAAATTTGATAAGTGAACCCCAAAAAAACCAGACAGACAATGGAATTGTCAGTTCAGTATCTGTATCTGAATTCGTATCCGTATCCGTATCTATATCGGTATCTGTACGTGTATCTGTATCTGTATCTGCATCATCAGCTGTGCCTCTAATTAACTGCCGTTGGTTGAACATATTGTTTGAGGTTTGAGGCGCTTAACTTTCAGTTGAAACGCTTTACGTTCGCCCATCGAGTGAGCCAACTCAGCGTTAAGGGCCAAGACCCAAAGCCATTGACAGATTGTCGATGAGAATAGTGGACACACACAGAAAAAGGAAAAACGAAGGCAGGAGAAATCGTTTTAACGATGACTTTGCTAGCTTTATGCATTGGCATGTTACTCTACTGTAGTCCCTCTCTCTC
Organism: Drosophila innubila; assembly: GCF_004354385.1. NCBI lineage: Eukaryota > Metazoa > Arthropoda > Insecta > Diptera > Drosophilidae > Drosophila > Drosophila innubila. The sequence continues at coordinate 29,928,009 of NC_047626.1, forward strand.
TCTCTCTCTCTGTCATCGTCACTCTCTGGCTATGTCGATGTCCGTTTTCGAGTCCTGGCAGCGTTTTCAATTTGCTTGCTTCGCGCTCGTCGACATTTCATCATTTTATGATTGATTGCGTTCACATCGCTGTGATTTTCGGTTACCAAAATTGTGAATTGAATTCGTGTCTAACGGCTGGTCTGTGATATGATGTCCTGGGGTGGCACTTGTCGAATGTTCCATGTAGCAGGCAGTGTGTGTGTGTGTGTGTTTGTGTTTGTGTGTGTTTTCCTGTTGCTCTGTGGGTGTGCGTTTTGCGGTTGCGGTTGCTGCTTTTGCGTTTTTGCGTTGCAATTTGACAATTTCATCGCAAAATTGTTTTGGTGTTTGTGGCCATGTTCTGTTGTGGTGTGCAATGTCTGTCCGCCTGTCTGTCAGTCTGTCCGTCTGTCTGTCTGCCTGTGTATGTGTGTACTAGGCTGTGATATATCAAAAGTGGTCGATTCACAAATTTTTGTTTACGTGCATACTCTGGTTATTAATAATTTTTGGGGTTACAATGCAAAATGATTGTGTTTGATGAGAGGTCCTGTATGAGGTGAGATTTAATTACAGTTTATTCAGCCCGTTCCGGTTTTAGCTTTTTTTATAGGACTCAGTAAAATGTAGTTTTTGCACGTTGCATTAAAAAATTATCGCTTTTTATTTGAATCAAAGTGAGTCCTCTTCGTAAAATGTTGACGAATAAAATAAGAACAGGTTGAAGAAATTAATTTCCGAAAAATCTGGCCAGAAGCTAAATTCGGAAAAGAACTGTTTATTCCGTTTCCATAAACAAGGCCGAAACCCGATTAATGGAAGAAATGGGCAAAGAAGTCGAACACACATCGGGCTATCATAAAAGTTTAGCTCATTTTTTTTTTCAACTTGTAACGTGTAAGAGCTGATGTAATGCAGAGCTTAGCTGCTAAATATATAATAATTTTGCATAAAATTTTGCTGAAATTTTTAACCGAATCTATTTTTTAATTAAAGAAAATATAACTTCATATAAAATAATTAATTTGACTAACTCAATTTTAGTACGTCTTTTTGTTCTAGGCTTATAAGAAACCAATTTGAATTCAGCTGAATTATTTTTACTACATAGACAGACAGTTAAATTTAGTAATCCATTACTTGGAATCACTTTGTATGCTTCTTTCAACAGTACGACATTTATGTATACTCCACATATATTTTTCTACTTGTTTGAGTTCCTCAAAATTTATACATTCACATGAACATCATGTTATATGCCACAAAATGAACTCATCAGCTGTAAAAGCAGACTTCATCACTCATTAGTCCATCGCAGATACTTCTCGTGCAGAAATTGAATAATTTTAATGCTTTAACCTATTCCAAGTGGCCCAATTCGATGGTTTTGGTACTTGGCCTGCATTACAAGAATATATGTGTGTATGTACACGTATATAGTATCATATTATAAACATTTTCGGCTTAAATGCTCGAGGCGGTCATAAAATTCCCTAAGTTGATACTAAACTTTTGTTTTATATCTTCATAAATTGTTCGCACTTTCTTCTCGGAAAGCGGCCATAATAGTACCAAGAAATTCGTATGATCGCTGTGCATGCCATTGCTGAAGATTTTCTGTATATATTCACATAATGAGATGATTGTCAATTAATTTCTAGTATTGTTTTCAGTTACCGGGTCATTCTTGTCTGTCACTTCAGTATGTTTCGGCCTGTTATTATATTATTTCGCCTGAGATTTCAGTATAAGTATTACAATCACTTTAAGAAAATACCATTTCGAGCGTAAATTGTTTTGACACATGTAGCGAATTAAAAATCGGCTAATTGGCAGGAAATTAGCTTCAAGCTAGCCAAATCATCTGCCAAGCTAAAAACTGAATAGTTCTACTTGTGAAAAATGTAGAAATGTACGCGTATCTGTATAACTGCAGTCAGATTGTCTAGAGAAAAATGCGAATGTATTTGTATGCTTAACAATAAGCGAATCGGTGCGTAGACAAGCTATGAAAATATTTTCTGTAGTTTTCTTGGACTATGTATAATCAAATAGGTACATTGAAATGCATTGTGGGGTGGGTCTCTATATTTTTTATTAACAAATTAGACTCTTGCCTTCATTTCAATTTGACATAAGTATTATATTTAAAATTTTTAATTTCATTTTTTCTGTTCAATTGCTATAGTTTTTTAGCACTTTGATGTACAGCTTTTTTTTCCGGTCCCAATGTAGGACATTAACTGTGACTTATAAAAAACATGTGGCAAAAAAATAATAATACATTATTTACGAAATCAGTCATAGTCAAAATTTTTTTTTTTTTGTCTGAGGGTACTCATAAAACAGTGGAACACAGAACTGCTCGATTTACCGACCAGTATTTTTTTGAAATAAATTCTGTTCTTTCGCTCCCAACTTTTGATACAAAAAATGCCATTTTTGACTGGAAGAACAGGAAAAAAAGACAAAAAATTGAAAAGAAAAGCTTAAAAAAAGAGCGGTACCATTGGACTCACAAATTTAATGATTTTATTCCCTGTGCCCATTAAAAATGTGCAAAAAATGCTATAATGTGTTTGGCGAATGTATGCAAGGCATAAGGAGGCGTGGCAGAACCCATAATATATATATATATATTCTTGATCAGGATCAACAGCCGAATCGATCTATCCATCTACAGATTATGTAGGTTCCTGGATACCGTACGCAAATCATGTTTGTTTTTAGATTTGGATCAGACCACTATATCATATAGCTGTCATGGGAACGATCGGTCGCAAATCAAGTATTTATTTATTTATTGTGCTTTCATTCTAGCACTACCAGCATATGGCATACTTATAAAATAAGGCGCTAGTCACAACAAGTGCAAAAGAATATAAACTTTAAATTTCTTAACATTTAATCGAGATTACAATTACATTTAAATTACATTTGAGCTTACATACTAACATTAAAAAGTGGTTTCAAATACAGTATAGACTATTAAGTAGACAATTGAATTCTCTCTGGATATAATTTAAATTTAAATTTTAATTTAGATTTCTCTCTCTATCTCTCTTTATCCATCCCTACTATTTTAAATTCATATATTTTGTGTTTATGTGGTGCCTTGATGGCTTTCCAGTGCGATTTTGAATTTTGCAGCACTACTGATCGCTTTTATCACGTGTGGAAGCTGGTTCCAAATGCGAACAGCATATACAAAGAATTGTTTCATTGTGCATGAGAACTTGTATTTAGAACTAACAATATTTGTAGTCCTTCTTGACGAGCTAAAGTTTAGTCTTTCATATAGGTAGGACTGCTCTTGAGTGTAGACAATTTTCTGCAGAAGTATTAAGGCCCAATAGTTTGTCCAGGATTTCAGTGACATATCAAAGATTTTAGTCACAGCATCAGATATATAGTCAGTTCTATTCCTGTTATAAATATATCTTGCAATATTGTTGAAAGCAACTTGCAGTTTGCGTTGAGCTGCAGTCACTACCTTCAACTATGTTTATTATTGCTTTTGCCAACACGAATACCAGACTGTTTATCTGTTAACAGTGTGTTATTTTCCAAGTAGTTTGTCATCTAACTGTTAAGACGTTCCAGAACCTTTGATAAAAAAGGTAAAATTGAAATTGGCCTCTATTCATTTGCAGATTTAGGAATCGAAATTAATTTGGCAAATTTCCAAGAATCAGGAAACATTGAGTTTGTTAAGGCTGTGTTATATATATATGTTTTGTATGGCAATACTCTCGGCAATAACAATTTCATAAATTTTGGATTAATATCGTCGATTTCTGTGGCATTTGATTTAATTTTTAACATTGATTCAAGGACACCTGATCCAGTTACACATGAAAACTTTTATCAAAGGTGCCATTATCACAAAAGCAGTTTATATTATCACAGTTACTATATGAATTTTGTGGTACGCGCTCAACATATTCAGCTGTAGTTAAGTCAGGTACTTTGCAGTCTAAAAATGTTTCGTTAAGTTCATCAGGGTCAGCATCACAGATCCGGGAAATATTAGTTTTGCCAATACCCAGTTTTTTAATGTAGGCCCATTTCCGCTGATAAGAAGTTGTCATGCTAAAACGGTTAAATAAATATCTTTTTGTTCTCGGAGCTAATTAAATGTACCACATTCTTCCTTAGTAACTTATACTGATCAGCATACTGTTCTGTTCTAAAATCATTGATATTCTCGCACTGAACCAGGGATTTTCACAAGGTTTGACAATTTTTTGTCACCAGAGGAATTGATCGATTGAATAAATACATTATATTTTTTTGTAGGAGGGTCAGTTGTGAATCAATATTATGAAAGGCATAAATAGAGTCCCAGTCACGTGAATTAAAGTCTGAACTTAGCAGAGCATAGTCAATATTTTTAAGAACTCTGTAAGTTATTCTGTGCTCAGTTTAGTCAGTATTAAAATTGTATGAAAAACGTTTTGTTTTTAAAGATAATTTTAGCAAATTGATCAAATATGCTCTTATGTTGGTCCGGTCACTTTTTGGTTGGTCACTTTTTTATAGATGATAGTTTAAGTTTATTTAGATTAAAATTATATTTACAGGTATACTTTTATTTATTGTTTATATACCTCGGGTTTGCATGAATGAAATTTAAGGGAAGTAATCATGTAAAGAATTACATATTATATATTTAAATTGGACAAATATAATACGATATTGGCACAGTGGACAAAATCTGGGCGCCATATAAAAACCAACTTTAAAACTTTTCGAAAAAAAAAACAAGCGAAACAGTCGAGCGCACTCGACAGTAGGATATCCTGTGCCTAGGCTAAGCTGATTCAGTACTCACACTATATTTATTAAATATTTTTACGAGTATTGATGGCATATCTTATTGTTGAAAAATGCATAGAGCTTTTGGGAATTTTTACTGAAACTGATAAGATCAATTCGATGAATCACAACTTATGCACTGATTGAATTCTTTGTTTGCTAGCTTTCCATAATCGACCTCTGACATTTGTCACTCGTTACTGTCGTTGTTGTGGTTATTGTTATTGTTGTTGTTGTTACTTCAGCTACACCAAAAGCTATTGGCATATTTTAGTCGCTTCTTTGGGACCGCAATTAAGGCGACAGTGTGCCGTGTGGGATGGGGACAAGAAGCAAGGAGACGAGACGAGACGAGAGGTGACGAGAGGAGAGGAGACGATTGCAGCTTTCGCGTGGCGCAGCTGCAACATTTTCCTTGTCAACGGGAAGGCAGCAGCAGAAGCAGCAAAACAACGATTACAAATTGTTTGCTGCCAGCGGCAAAATAAATAAATACACAAAAATGTCTGCTTAAAAATAAATTGTGTGGAATTCTGTTTCAATTTTGTGATTGTTTCTGCATTTTATTTGGTTGTTGTCGCTACTTTGGGGTTTTGCTTTCCAATTAACACAAACGAATTAACATATACGTATATGTGTATGCATTAATATATAAAGAAGCATAGCCGATATCCTGCCGCTAATAAAAAACAAAGTTCATGGCTGCACCTTGGCCCACACATACTATATACATACACTCAAAGACACACACACAAATACACACAAGAGGGACTGAGGTAAAGATTGAAAGAACCCAGATCGTTGTATTGCCAGAATTTATGTTTAGTTTTTCGTCGAATTGCTTTGAGAATTGTCTGTGTATGTCTGTTTGGCCGTTTGTTATTTTATTTAAATCAAGGTACAACATTATTTCAATTTTCCCTTAAACGAGACTCCACTTGGAATCTGACTCGTATTTTCCTTTTAATTTCGAATTCCGCTTTCGATTTCTGCTCTTTCCAAATTAGTGAAATGCAGCGGCTGTGAGGAGGACCCCAAAGAAAAACAATAAACAAATTTTAAAAATGTTCAGCTTCAATATGATGTTAGTTTTCCTACACACCGAAAGAGAGGAAAGACAGAGAAAAGAAAGAGCGCTAGTGAGAGAAGCAGAGAGGGTGAGTTAAATAAACGACTCGTTAAGACACATAAATAAAACGCACCAAGTTTCCTAATTAAGTCGCCCAACACATTTACACACACACACACACACAAAACAAAAGTGGCCCAAAATATAAACAAAACAAGTCGAAAAGGCTTCAGTCGAGCGGCCGTGACAGTATTATACCCTGTACCATTTTCTATAAAATTCTACTTATCTAATAGCTTTTCCTTCTTAATAAATATATTTACAGTTACTTTCACCCGTTGTCGCCAAGTTCACGAGTAATTTTGTATTCATTTGGCGCTAAAATTAAGATGTTTATAATGAAATACATTTAATATTTAGGTATTCGAGAGTACTATCAAATCCCATGTTTCATATCTAGCTCACGAAAACAGTATTCCGCTGCGGGTGTTACGAAAAACGGACTACATAAAATAAATAAATAAAACCTTTTTAGAAAAGACTGAGATATGGCACATGTTAGGATCTTAAAACTGTTCTTAATGTCGTCAAAAATTTCTTCATTAGTTTAATATATGAAAACAGGACTGTCGCGCACGCTACCTTATATTCCAAACAAATGATTATCTTCAATATGATATAATAATCTTATGTTCACCAAATTTGACCAGAATGCTTAAAACATTATCAAATGCACATTTTCTGTGTCTGATTGAAATATCTCAAGAAACAATACCGTATAGATCTGAATACATAAGAAACATTAGTTTTTAGCGAAAAAGTTGAAAATTAAAGATAAAGTCAGATATTATTTATATATGATGCACCCCCGAATCGTATTGAGATCGTATCTATGGCATTAGATATCGAGCCCTATTTGCATAAATAACGTAAGTGCCATTTTTCCGAAATTTGTTTTTTGATGCAAATGTGTTCATAGTTACCAACCGCATCTGCACACAAAATATTTAATTTGTATTGTATATATTTACGAAGTTATTGACCTGTCAATTATAACGTAAGCGACAAGCGACATACGAAACACGACACACGATTACCTAAAATTACTCTCTCCTGTAAAATTTGCTTTTTGGCGCGTACGTTATTTATGCAAATAGGGCTCGATAAATACAAACATACATGTATATACATATACGGCTGTTAAAATTGCCAATAATAAACTTACTAAGTTCATAAAAAGAACTCTGTTGAAAAGCGCTACAAAATGCAAGTGCATTTTGTTGCTGGTGTCGAAAACAGCGCCCAAACGATGTGTGTGTGTGTGTGTGTGTGTGTGTGTGTGTGTGTGTGTGTGTGTGTGTGTGTGTGTGTGTGTGTGTGTGTGTGTGTGTGTGTGTGTGTGTGTGTGTGTGTGTGTGTGTGTGTGTGTAGGTTAGATAAACAAATCAACAGCAAGATCAACAGCAACAGCAATAACCACAACCACCTCAGCTCGCAGGTGATGCCAAGACAGCGGCAAGACAGAGATAGGGATAGAGCTAGAGACAGATATACAGGTAAACAACTGAAACTGAATTGTGCTGTTGTTGCCTCTGTTGACGGTAGCCGCCCGCTCGCTGCGCTCTGCCAACGTCGACGTCGACGTCGAAGTCAACGTCAAGCTCAAGTGTCTGCCGCTCGTTGTTGGTTTTGATCTTTGTTTTGATTTGGATCGGAATTGGGATTTGGATACGGACTCGGATTCGGATTTGGATTTGGATTCGGTTGCCAGTTCAAAAGATCATTCGGTTGCGCTTTGTATTCTGTATATTCTGTGCGCTTTGTCATTAGACAGAGCTCTAGAGGCAGAGGAGTGAGTGGAGGGAGTGGAGGGGGACTAGGTGCTACAGTAGCTGGAACTGAAGCTGATGGTGTTGAAATGTCAGCGGTGCGCACTTGGAGCACATGGCCTCCAAGTGCGGCAATATGTTTTGTTTAACTTTTGGGCTCATGTTGTTGTTGTTGTTGCTGTTCTTGTTGCTGTTGCTGCTGCATTTGCATTTGTTTGTTTATCTTTCAGTCGCTTGGCAGGCAGTGAGAAATCGTGAACTCTGTTGCTGAGACTGAGACTGAGACCGAAACGGTCTCCGCCTTAATTACAGCGCCACAGCTAATTCAAATTAATGATTTTTAAATACGCAAAATATGCGCTACTGATTTGAAGTTGACAGCGCAACTGTTCGAGGGACACGTTCAATAGAGTTGTAGATTGTATTTAATTAAACGAAACGAAGCAAAGCCAAGTTGATTTTTCCCTACTCCCCACTCCCCCAATCCCTTCTCCTTACTGTCTGTCAATGTCAGTAAAAATACAAATACAAGTATCTTTGTCACTCGACTTTGTCCTGCCAGATTGCCTATCTGCGTTATAACAAATTCCCCAGAAGCGACTGAAATGCGATGCGACCAAAAGGTCAAAACGGTTACTCCAAAACATAAATCAGCAACAAAGCGAGTCGACTCTACAATTCTACAAGTCTCTCTTACATTCTTCTAGTCTTCCATTTCAATGTCATCGCAGTTTTGCAGTTTCGTTATTGTAAGCTGTTACCCTTTCCCTTAACCGAGCTGCCCATCGACATCGAAGCACTTCTCTCACGTGTTTACCCTCTTCGGGGTATATGATATCTTCCTTAAGAGGTTTGTCACTTCAGAAAGGTTACTAATCGGCATGACGCCTCGGTTTGCGCGTTTTCCACAATTCGATCTATTTAAACTCGTTATACGCTTTATTTTGGTTTTACTGATCATCTTACATCATGCTTATGGTACATGTTTTTAAGAATTAATTTTGTTATTGCGCCACTTTATAAGCTATTTAAACATAAACAATCAAAACGTGACCGAATCTGAATTATGTGCCGATGTAAGTCAACTGCATATTTCTGAATTTTACGAGGGCGGTCACAAAAGTAGCCTGTCTAAGAGCTAAAACACAAAAATTTGTGATAGTTTTCTTTCATTTCCGTCAGCACTTTTTGAAATATCTATAAATTCCGGTAGCTCACGAACGGTTATAAAATATCGTTTTGTTGGTTTTCTTTTCCATTTCGGGAGTGATCAGTGTTTAACTGTTGATTATATCATATCGTATATTATGCCATATCATAAGTTCCATAGGTATTTTATCATTTAAAAAAATATCACATTTTCGTTTTAATAAGATATCCATGACTATAGCAAAATTGCGTTAGTGTATTTTAGCTTCGGTTTGCATTCCAAAGAATTCCCATGTCAATTTCTGTAATTTTTTATTTTTTGCTGCTTTTTTTTTTATTTTCTTAAAATTTGTCTTGGTCACATTTGGCAAGAGATCGGTGTGTATGTGAAAAATCTCCAGCTGGGCGGGCCGATTGACAATGGCATAAAGGTAGGAAATCCAAATCCTTTTGTGCCACACAGTTTTTGCCATTTATGGCACTTACTCGTAAGCAAATTAATATGAGATGCCATTTCTGTGAGCGTACTGGACAATGACATCAGAGGATGGGCGGACGAGAGGATGACAGGATGACCGAGGGAATGAGAAAATAAGAGAGGGAATAGGGCCGGTGATTGTATTGCTTTGTTGGTTTTTACTGTTTCTCTAGTTTCGCCTCAGTTTCGAATTTTATGCATTTTAATCTTTTTGTTACGCTTCAAGAGACGATACAGAGGGGCGGTGGTAGGGGCAGTTCAACATTTATTGTATGCCGGTTGAGGCTTCGATTTGGACAATTGTTCAATGAGTTTTTCGTAGAGGCAGCTGTTGCCCTTTTGTTACTGCTGCCGCTGCTGTTGCACATTTTGGCCCGAATCCATTCAGTAAAACTATGCAGCCCGCAATGCATGCAAAACTATGTTCTTGGCCATGTTCCTGTTCCTGTCCCTACACTGATAAAAAAAATGTTCTACTAAAATCAAGAATTTTGGTCTAAAAAATGCATCAAGAACATACAATTCTTAGGTTAAGAAAACACATCTTGGTTTTAAGAACATTTTAAATAAGGTCAAGTTCTTAAAATTAAAATCAAAAAAATAAAAAAATTATAAATTTTATCAAATAGATATTTTCAAATATGACATTAATTTCTATACATTTTACTTCAAAGTATCTCTGATATAGTTATGAAACCCCTTAAATAGACATTGAAAAACCGGCTCTTAGTATTAGTAATATGGTCTTGAAATGTTAATATTTTAAGAACAAAATATTTAAGATAAATATTTTTGATTTTAGAAGTTGGTTTTTTTTCAGTGTATCACCATGACTATCCCTGTCTCTCCCCTAGTTCTCTATCAAGTCCCGCGACGCTGCCTTTGCATTTATATATTTGCCTGGCGGACTGGCAAACAGACAGACTGACAGACGGACAGACGGACAAGCGGACATGCAGACAGGCAGACGGACGGAAAACAGAGTCAGTCTGTCTGGGAAGCATTCCCATCGCCATTCATGCAGCCAGCGCATTTTTTAAGCCTTTTTTTTGGCTCAGTTCTGCATTCGCCAGATCTACACAATGCAACCGCCACTCTGGTTTCAAAGGGACCTAACAGGTGTGTGTGCTGCTGGGAATGTGAGTGTGTTTGCCATAAAGCTGCCAAAATGGATATATTATTTTATGTATTGCTCGACAGCAGGGAAATTGCATCAAAAACTGACTGAAAACAAAAGCAAAATTGAGCCAATGTTGATCAATTAAAGCAAACACAATTGATTCATGTATTCTACTTATACATCAAGTGCTTAAGATACAGATGGTAGATACTCAAAGAGATAAAATGAGTCGAAAGTCACTGTAGTACCAGTAGGTTAGTAATCAATTGAAACAGAAAATTACAAGGGATAAACTAATAGTTAATAGATTTGATATTAAGAAAGTAACATAAGTCGATTAGGATATATGTTTGGAAAACTAGAATTTTAGGCCAATACGTGTATGTCAGGATATCTCTAGAAGGTGTGGATCAGATCTCTTGAAAAGCAAAAGAACTGTTCATTTAGGAACTTGTATTTTGAGAGATTTTTCATAGGATAAGAACAATCAAAAAATCTGTTAATATATTGAATTTTGTCAGAATAATGAATAATGCCACAGATTTGTGTCTTTGTGTTTTAAGCTATCTCAAATATGAATGTGGATGAAATTTGATTTAGTTTGAGTAAAATTTGGATTTCTAAGAGTTAAAAGATTATCATACACGTATATCTTGATTATATGCATTGCCATTTGTGTTTCTTTATTGGACCAAGATGCTCATCTGACCGAAAGATGCTTGCCTGTTGGGTTACCTGATAGCTGAGAACTCAATTTCCAGTTAGAAAGAGCTATGGCAGCGCTGTTAACAATTGCCTTTGAAATTGCCATTCACTTTATACAGAACTGGTAAGCAAGTAAGTATATTGTCAATTCAGAGTCAACAGCAACAACTACAAACAGCATTTTTCGCATGACAAACAAATCGTGAAAGTAAGGAAAAAAAAAAAAAAGACCAGCAAATCACAATGACAACAAAAAAGCGACTCAATAATAATAAGTAAAAATGTGCAACATTTACCTCTCACATAGCCAGCGATTTGTTGTTGTATGCAATCTGCTCGATCTGCAATTCTTAATTCGCGATTCTCGATTTGTTATTCGGCGAGATTCGCGTATTGCGATTTGGTCATGATTCGGCAGTAGCGAATTCAGCAGCAGCAGCAGCGACTTTTTGCCCGGTACCCAATGGGTATAAAGGGCTCATAAGTTTGTGGCAATGCGAAATAGACATCTGGGCATTTTCACAGTGGCGTCAATAATATTTGAATAGCACTTGTTGTTGGACTGTTTTTAGTAAAAACTTGTCGGAAAGGCTAAAGCCGAGACCCCGACTATATGATTACCGGTTACATACTTTTAGGAGCTTATATTATTTCAAAAATTAAAACAGCCATAGATAGTATGATACATAACAATACTTTTACTTAAATTTATACCATTACTAAGACCAAAAAAAAAAAGCTTTTTGACCTGATAGGGATGCAACAAAACTCGGATCATTAAATAATCCTTTGAATATTCCCAGACTTTAATACATTTTAATATTTAGTTTGTTTTTTTAATTCTTCAGTTTTAATTTTCAACTTTTATTGTTTTATTTAGTTGACATTAATTTATAAATAAATAATAGATAACGTTATGGTAATTACCAAAAATTCTTAAAAACATTAGGTGTGGTAGCTCCTATAGTCTCTGAGATCGAGGCGCATGTTAGAGTATCTAAGGGCCTGGCTACCGGATGTGTCACAGTCGAGTGCACACGACTATGGAATTCTGGCTTGCTTATTAATATTTTTGCAGTAAGTTGGCCCAAAATGAGCGAGGTCAAAAGGAAATCAACTGCATATCGTTTGGCGATCTGCTCTGCTACTTTCCGGCTGATGGGCAATTGAACCTTAAACCTGAATCCACAGACTCAAGACTTGACTTGAGACAATGCAATTTGCATATTAAGACAATAGCAGCGACAAATATTTTTGCATTTACTTTTCTTAACTTGTTTTCGACTATCTCTTTTAGTCTAGGCCTTGGCAAGAGTTCACGACCAACAGTGCAACAGGCCCAGGAATAGGAATAGCAATAGCAATAGCAATAGGAATAAAAGCATGTAGAAACAGAAACAGAAGTAGAAATAGAAAAAGAAACAGAAATAGGGATACTAACAGTGAGAACAAAGGCAAAAGTTAATTGTCCAGCACTGAGAGTTGACTTTTCGGGGAAATTAACACTTGACCAAGAAAGACTAACATTTTCAGGCCCAAACGGAGCAACAAAAGGAGCAACAGCAGCCTGTAAAGATAATATTTATGGGCAAATGACAAGACGACAGAACAGAACAGAACAGAACAGAACGTAACAGAAAACAAAAGCAAATGCCACAAAATATGCGAATGCGAGTGGAGTGTAAGAGTATCTTTTGGTTTTTGCGGTTACTTGTATCTTTGTATCTTATGCCGTTTACTTTATGTATGTGTGTAGGCAGACATTTGCAATTTCATATTGCAAGTCTAGGATGGCCAACAGGACACACACACACACACACACACACACACACACACACATACAGCAGTCCTGGACAGGGACCGACAACGGATCTGGGTCCGGGTTCGGGTCCGGACTTGGTGTTTATTAAATGCTTCGTGGCCAACTCTTGACAAAAGCGAAATACTCTCTTGGGGGGCAGGCATAAAAAACTCGGTAGAGGCCTTAACGACTTTGCCAGTTTCGCCTTTTGGGCTATCTTTCACTTGTTGTGTGGTTGTTATACTGTTTGCATATTTTTTTTCTTTTTAGGTTGTCACATTTATCGCACTTTTATAATTAAAAAGAAAAGAAAGACAGGCAGAGAGAGAGAGAGGAAGTCAAACTAAAAGCGAGCGATAAGCGACAGTCACAAAATATGAAACAACTGGACTGAGATCCGGCATATGGAGGGGAGGAGAAGGAGTAGGAGGAGGAGGGGCAGTCTGTAGAGTCTTCTTCTGGTAACTGCTGCTCCTATCATTTCGCTAAATAATGATAACAATAAACAAAAGCCAGTGCATTGTTGTAAACATTTATTTATTTTCTTCGTTTATTCCCGTTTTTATATTTACTTTGTTGTGTGAGTTTTGGCATCGCTTTTAATAAATTACATATTTATGTATCTTTTGGGTTGGCTTGTCGCCCGAATGAAGCTAGTGGAGGCGGAGACTCTGGCTACCTCTGCGATTTACGTGGCTAGTTGGGCATAATTGTCAACCCCACACTGTGGGCCAAGATTAACAACTTCCGAAATGGCTTTTTTAATGACACCAATTATGAGTTTCTTATCGGAACAGCAGCTGCCCGACAAAAAACCTCGGACACTTCTTCTTCATTTCCAACTTTTAATGAAGTAATTTTTCTCTGCTTCTCATCGAGAAGAAGAACCTGCAGAGGTAATGGGATAAATGGTAGCTTCACATTGTTTGGCTAATACAAATATTGTTACTTTTCAGGTGACTTTTATAAGGGAATCTCGCGACTCGCGACTTTCGTCGCTTTCTTTGTCATTTGTATTCTTGTTGTGGGTTTCTCAGGTTTCTTTTTCTTTTGTTTTGGTTTGGTTTGGTACATACTGTACATACTCGTACATCGCATTGTTTGTAGAATCACCTTTGTAACTGTTTTTTTTTTGTTTTTTTTTTGTAACTTCTGAGGCCTGAGTAGTTGGGCGTGATAAGCAAACAGCAGCTGTTGAGGGAATCAGATGGGCAGCTTTGATAAAGGTGTTGTACTGGCATTAGGGGAGAGAAGAACACACTTGAAAGCAGTGATGACAGTTTAGCATTTTGTGGGCTAGCTCTGGAATATTTTTTTACTGTCAAAAAAATGTAGCCTATTTAAGCCTAAAACGCGAATTGCGTTGATTGCAATACAATATGAGCCCTGGATTTTGGCACACATAATAACTATCTCAGTCCCGATCTGTACGATAAATTGCATATACTATAAATGCACAAAAAGCCAATTTTTAGATGCTTTTAAAGGTGTCTTTACATGCACATTGTTTTTATTAACAAGAACCTTGTTCCAAATTTATATGTTTAATTTGTATTGCGAACACAACAACAATAAACATTTTCTGGATACTTGAGCATAATTTCCGGAGTTAAAAAAGTGGTTTTGATTAGTGACATCAGAAATGACAGAAGTGAACTTCCGCAACAGCAAATGCATTGCAGGCACTAAATTATTTGACAATGTGGCCATAACTTTGAATTGTATTAAGCTATTCAGAATGAATTTCAAGTTGAGCCAAATAAAAGGAAGAAGAATTATAAGATGTAGACGTTATAATTAATGCATGCCTATTTAAATTAAATATAAAAAATAAAACAAGAACTGTAATGGTTTTTTCGCGAGTCTTTAAATCTAGTTTTTTTGTTAGCCGATTTTATATAATTTTTTAAATACAAATTTTGAAATAACAATTACTTGCTGGTTTAAAAAAAAAGTCGAAAAATAACTATTAACTTCAATATTTATTTTAAAAATTTAAAATATATATTAATTTTAATTTTTAATTTAAAAATTAAAAATAATTATTAGTTTCAATTTTTATTATGAAAATCAAAACTAAAAATTGAGTAAAAGTTGAATGTAAATATCCTTGTGAATCAAGTGGCGTATTTCCAAAATCTAGAAAAATTTATAAAGTGTGACTCAATACTTCTTGTGATACATTTCACGACCTTAAAGAACGTATATTAAGGAAGTTAAAGGTATTGTTATTTACACTGGATTTCTATTCTTCAATTTTTATAATAGAAATTGACAAATAATTTTTATTTTTAATTTTTATAATACAAATTGAAAAAAATTAATTTTTTTTTTGTAAAAATCTAATATAATATTTACTATTTAATTTTTTTATAAAAATTTGTACGTTGTCAATTTTTTTAAATTCAAATTCCCTGATCTAGCCTAAGCTAGCATATCTTTTTCCAACCTAGCCTACGTTTATTGTCAAGTTCTGGCAACACTGCTTGAAAGATGTACACTTTAATTTTTTACTGAATGCTCTAGCATATCTTTTATATAAGCTATTTTCTTTGGAGTCTCTTTGAGACTCTTGACAATTTCCCAGCTGAATTGTCAATTGAACATTCAACTTAATCAGATGCTTCACACCTTTCACTGCAACTGCAACTAATGAGCTGGCTCATTAAAATATTTGTCTTCAAACACTTGAAAATCAAATAGCTTGGTCAAGAGTAGCCCCAATCATATTTGTTTACAATGGCAATATCAATTTGTTTTTACTATTAATTTGAGCTCTTGTCTCTCTTCTCCTTCTTAATTTGCGCTAATGAAGCCAATGTCAGTCAGTCCATTTGTCCAATCGTCCAATGGCTCAGTGGTTCAGTGGTTCAATTCCTTGCATTCATTGGAGCCTTCAATTGTGCAATGTCATCAGAGTCGAGGTGTCGAGACTGCTTGATTAATTAAATGTAATTGAGTTTTAATAGGCGCATTGAGCTCAGCGAAAAATCCAATGTACCTCTCTCTCGCTCTCTCTCTATCTTTATCTCTTTCTCTGTCGTCGCTTATGTGATGCGGGTGAAGGTCGCGTGGGTGCTTCTGAGAAGATGCTGTGGCACCAACAACAACAACTCATTAATGACTTAACTCAACTGTCGATTGGGAAAGTCCCTTGCAGACCTTTAGCTCTGTGTGAGCCATCAACTCTTGGCTATGGGCCATCAACTCAGCCATTTCAGCTTTTGGCCCTCGAGTCGCGCTTAACAATCACTTAGCGCATTATTAAAAACGCTTTTTGATTGCGCTTTGGCGTGTTTGGTCTTCGGTTGTCGGCCGATTGAAATCGATAGGCGTTGCTTAGCCAAGTCGCCTAAGCCAAAGAGCTATGCTGCCATCAGCGGACACTATGCAACACACTCAACTACATACTATGAGATATTCACTAGCAGAGCACTTTAACTCTGTAATATTTAAAATTGTAAATTGATATTATTCAATCTAATAACAAAAATTATATTTAAATAATATAATTGCATTGGCGCTGTTAGAGATTCGTAGAACACCTCTGTATAAGTAATTTCAAATATTAATCAAAGTCTTAAAATTTCTAAAATGCAATTGAAAATTAAATTTAAATTTCAGTGAACCTTAATTCATTGAACTGAAAAAAAAATCAAATTTTTAATTTGAGCTAACATATTTCCAGCCACTTGTAGAGTATTTGATAGTCAATGCTTGCAGCTGTGTGTGTGTGTGTGTGTGTGATTTCCGTCTTGACTTTAATTGACCATGGCCAAGAAGTCGCACTTGGAAATGTCTCAATCAAAAGATACGGCAACCCACGGTAAATCTACATAAATTTTTCGTTACTCGCTTTGTTGGTGTTTTTGTTGTTGTTGTTGTTGTTGTTGTTGTACACATTTGTGGGTTCGAAAAATCGAAGAAACCGAAACTTTTTCTTTTGTTTTTTCGTTTTTCTTTTCGAGACACACCCCGCACATAAACTAAGTGTGGTTGTTGTGATAGTTGTGGATAATTTGCATTTGATTATGGGTGTTGGTGTTGTTGTAATCGTTGTTGTTGTTGTTGTTGCTGC
Source organism: Drosophila innubila (assembly GCF_004354385.1). Lineage (NCBI taxonomy): Eukaryota > Metazoa > Arthropoda > Insecta > Diptera > Drosophilidae > Drosophila > Drosophila innubila. Next base: position 29,945,077 of record NC_047626.1, read on the forward strand.
TGCTGCTGCGAAAATTGTTCCGGCAAATGTCTTTGATTTCTAATCTAAGCTGTTAGATCTTGTAGAAGCAAGATTAAAGAACGAAAAGCAGCTGTTTTTTTTCTTTTTTCTTTGGACAAGGGTCTTATGATACTTGATCTGGGCAAATGTCTCGATGAAGTTGTCAATGTTATTATGGACGTACGTGATGGAGAAAGAGGTGGGAGCAGAGGAATCTATACATAACATGCCGCTAATAAGCTCGTTTGTGGTCCAAAATTAATAACACCAACCATGGGGACATTGCTAGAAGAACTTTGACAACGAGGCCAAAATTTATGTAGCCCAATGAGAAAAAAAAAAAAACAGACATCGACAACGACAACGAAGAAAAGCAGTAACAACAAGAACGAGCAGGATGGTGAAGGCGACCACGAGAAATGACAAAAGGCAACTCAATAACAATAAAAATAACAAGATGTCATAAAATGAATAGCCAAAGAAATAACAAGTACAACAAGGCCGAAAGCAAAGCATCAGCCGAAAAAAGAAGAAAGTCAAATAAATAAATGAGTGCATAGCCAGAGGAAAGTAGGAAAGCTGGAAAGCTGGAAAGCTAACCAGAGTTGAGAGCTGTGACTTAAGGGGAGGCAGTGCATCGGATGAGAGAGAAAGGAATCGTGCCGAAAAAAAAGGATAATTACGTGCTCAAGATTTTTATGCGCCCCATTCAATAATAAAAAAAAGACAGAAAGAGAAAAAGAAGCCATATTAAAGTGAGCCTAACTCACGAGCGGAATGCGGGTGAAGTTGGGGTTGCTCTGGGCTGGGATTGGGCTTGGGTTTGGGTTTGGATTCGGATCTGGGTTTGGGTTTGGGTTTGGGTACAGCGCCCTGGGCAAATAAACAGCAACATAAACAAGATATAGGCAAGTGCTAAGCACCCAGGGAACAACCACCAAAATAACGGCAAAGATACATAAGTATATAAACGAGTACTCGTACTCGAGTATAATACAAAATTTGTCAAATGAAAATATTTTGAATGCTCTGAGCAGTCGAGATGAGTATCTATCCAACTAACCATGGTCAAAAGTGCTTGACTAGACATTGTTGTTGTTGTTGTTGCTGTTGCTGTTGCTATTGAATTTTCCCCTTTTCCCGTTTTTATTCGCTTCGATGAATTAATCTCGTTGTCTTTTAGCGCCTGTCAGAGACCATTCCACCACCACCATCATCTCGAGATACACAAAAGCCAATGTCGAATCGAAATCTTGCCAAAAGTTAAGGAAACGCTCAACTTGTCAGGCAGAATGAGCTTACACTGAGCAGCCATAGGTCTATTTCTGTCCATTCGTTGGCTTGAAACCCTTTTTGGCTTTACCTTTCACACAGGTACGTCAATCCAAGATAACCACCGTCGACAACCACATGTCAAACACAGAGGGGTGGCTCATCTCTCCAGCCGACGCAGCAACAACTTCAATTTCCAAAAACATACTTTTGAAGTATTTGTTTAAAATTTAATTAAGAATTACTACCCAAAATAACATTGGGTACGTTCACCACGAAACATGCTCCCTGATCAAGTATCACAAACATTTTATACTTGTGATACTTCCTGGTGAACGCTATGATACATTTTTCCGCCAACGCACTATGGGAAAAAAGTCCGATATTTTTTGCATTTAATTAAAATTTTTTGTTGTAAAGTATCTTGAAAACTTTTTGATTTTCTAAATCGGAATACTCAGGATAAAACAAATATAATTTTACTAGATTTTTCGGGACTACCCTTTATGTTTGTGGGTCGATCAAAGTCAGTTGATTTAGAGTTGCCATATGAACTGAAATTGCGCGTTAAATTTCCTTGCAACTTGCAGCGCGAATTGTGTTTGTTTTATTAACATAGGAAAACAAGTGTAAATATGAAATTAAAATGTATCTTTAATTAGTTGTAAGAAAATTTCTTTCAGTATTTGTGTTTAATAGTGCAATTCTGCACTGTGTTGTTCACGCGTATTTTTAGCTCAAAACTTATAAATTTGTTCATGTTCCGTGGAGTATTACTTTTGTACATCACGGTGCATCACAAGAGTTTTGTTGAAAGGCTTGTAGCTTAACCATCTAGAATCAGATGTCATTTATAAATGTTGCCCGTCTTAAAAAAAAAGAATGAAATTCTCATTAGTCTAACTGAGGTTCATGCCAATTTTCAACTCTCTAGCTTTACAATTGGAGTTTATGCAAAAATATCGGGCTTTTTTTTCCCATAGTGCAACGTTAATGCTAGGCGTTGAAAACAGCTGATAGTAAAAATTATGAAATTAAATGAAAATTATCGTATTGCTTTTAATTAATAAAAATTTATGGCAGATGATTGAGAAAACGGCTGTACATTGATACCAAAGAAAACTTTCGATAAATATTTATTTATTTTCGATAAAAACAACTGATGGTATCAGAACATTTGCACAAAGGAGCAATCGTTTTTTACGATGCATGCTCAGGTATCATGATACACCAAATTTGATGTCAGTCTCGTTTACCAGAAAAATCAGAGGTATCACAAAAATCATCAGGGAGCAAGTGTGCCTGGTGAACGCGACCATCGGCAGAAAAGTCATCTAAATTTGATGGAATGCGGAATGGGGACTGCGTGAAGTGAGCAATGCTGTAAAGACTGTACATCCCAATTGCTTTTACAGTCTGAAATTTTTGAATCTAATCTAAAATAGCTAAAAGTAAAATAGTAAAGTAAAGTAAAGTGATAAAAAAAAACAAATGTTCTTAAATCAAAATTTTGGTCTCAGAACTCAGATTTTTGGTTAAAAAATGCGTCGAGAATATAAAATTCTTAAGTTAAGAGAACACATCTTGAACATTTTAAATAAGACCAAGTTCTTATATTATGAATAAATGTTCATAAAATTAAAATCAAAAAATAAAATAAAACAAATTATTTTTAATATTTATAATTTTTTTTACTTTTAAATTTTGATTTAATTGCATTTTATTCTGTTTTTGTAATTTTATAATTGTTATTTTAATTTGTTATTAGTGGAATTCCAACCGCCGCCTACTGCTTCACAACTGAAGCGGTTTCTCTAACCAGAGCGCCACGGGCCACCATTTGTTTGATACGAAATAACAATTTAAGATTTTTATTCTTATGTTAAGATTTTTTGGATTAATAATCTTAGTTTTAGTAATTTGGTCCTGAAATAATATTATTTTAAGAACAAAATATTTAAGATGAATGTTCTTGATTTTAGAAGTTGGTCTTTTTTTTCAGTGTACGTATATTATGGAGCATCGATTTGTATGGGTCAAAAAAAATTTTTTTAATAACCTGTAAGATAACCTGTAACTACAAGTTGGTAACAAATTCGTATTCTATCGTCAATTATAAAAAGTCTTTACGAAGCTCTAAAATAAATTACTAGTCCCCGCTTTTTGAGTTGAATAATGTAATAATTTAATTCGAAATTTTAAGCATGCACTATTAGCATATCTTTAGTGTTTTTAGTCCGATCCGAACATGATTAAAATTAAAACTTGTTAGGACCAGGACTTTCAAAATCAAAGACTAATTGTCCTTAAAATATAATATTTGTCCATGCATGGACTAAAAACACAAAATTTTTCAATCTAATCGACTGACTGTTGTATAATTTATTTCCAACAAGCAACACAATCGGATCAATAATGTGAACGAGTCCTGAATTTGCTTATAAATCAGATTCATAAAGAAAACCCAAGAATATAGAACCACATTCTAATTTTAAAAATTTTTCGTATTGGAAAACTTCATGAAACGTTATTTTTACAATAACGATTTCAACGAACAAAGAATTATTGGCACGAAGTTTGGTAATTTCAGCTCTATATCTTTACAATATCTACATAGATGTTCAAGAATGCGGACATGGCTATATACTGACTCGGCTGTTGTTGCTGATCAAGAATACATTTACTTAACGGGGGTCCAAGATGATTTTTTTCGGAATGCTACGTTAATTAAAAAACTTTGGCAGCTTTGGGTTAATTACTTTGCTGACCGAAGGCGAGGCGAAACACCTGCTATAACCACAACTCGTTCGATGTGAAAGTATCATCGTCATCATGGGCATTATTATCACTATCATTACCAACCGGCCATTATAATTATCGTGTTCAACGTTTTCCACTCGCTCGACAGTTTCAGTTTTAATTGCTTTTGACTTTTTGCTTAACTTTCAATGTGTTTGAGGCAAACTTCATTCGAGTTGATTTTGATTTAAATAAATTCACTTTTTAGACCCTGTTTTTTATTAGGTCTATTTGGCTATTTGTTTGTTTAATGTCGTTGTTGTTGTTGCTGTTGCTGTTGCTTATGCAGCCTCTGAGGCTTGGCTGCCGCAAATGTTATAGACGTCATTTGTGTGGGGAACGATAAGGGGCGTTATATAGTAGTATTTGGCCCCCAAAACATGTTGCAATTCGGTCAACTTGGCGTCAATGTTGGCTAATGAGCTTTTTATTTGACAGAGGTCTGAGTGTGCATTTGCCACACAGGCCCCAATTCGAGCTACCTGTCCCCCCCAGTCATGTACATACATATAAAAGAGTATGTCCCTTTGGCACGCCTATTCCCATTGCTAACCCCAATTCCCAAGCGATTTACCATTCCCAGCTCGACACAAATTGTGTGTTAAAGTCTTGTGATTAAACAACTTTGGCACCTGCTTGGCCCGCTGCATTTTGATTGCACCTCACACTTCACACCTACGCCAGCGTTGACTTTAACGTCGCCGTCGCAGTCGCCGCACAGTGGGACATTAGGGCGGGAAGGCGGTACAAAAATCATTTTTTCAATGAAAGCCATTGTAAAAGTAATAAATGCAATCGATAGAGAAATCTTCAAAGATTACAAACCCAAAAGGTTTCACTTCACTTGTTGACTTTTTATCCCAGCGATGTTTAGAAAAAGCACTAAAATAAGGCTATTTTTTGACTTTAATGGAATAGAACTTCTCATGGACTCCTTTGGACTCCATCCCACTACTACATTGGTCTATGGTAATCAATTCTCTAACTAAATAACCCTGCGTCTAAGGAAGTTGTAGAGCAAAAACTGATGCAGCCTCGCAATAAAATGGTGATAGAAAAATGTTAAAAAAAATGTTTTTTTTTTATTAGCGTAACAAAACTATTTTAAATACTAATTAATCCTGTGAAATAGATGAAAAAAGATTGAAATGTATATTTTGGGCAAAAAAACATTATTTTCTTTTTAAATTTTACATGTAAAATGTAAAATATGCACTGAGAATATTTTTCAACTTTGACCGAAAACCCTGAATCAACCAGTGGGTCTATCACGCAGTGCAAATTTTAAGGCTTAAGAAGTTTTTTATCAAATACTTTTTTAATTTTTGAAATATCTTTATTGGTTTGAAAGATATGATTTTTGGACAGCAAAATCAGAGATTGTCCCACTGTGCGCCGTCGCAGTCGACTGCAGTTTCTTTGCATATGGCGGGCGCTCCACCTTGTGGGCCACTTGCGCAACTTGTTAGCTGTTTGCCTCATTTACACTTTGTGTTGTTGTTTTTCTCCTTTGAGTGCGGGATTAATTTGCTCGCTGACAGGCGGGAGAAGATGAAGACAGAGACCACCAGAGACCCCAAGGCAGCCATGGATATAAAAGTCCATGATTAAGTGGCTAGCAGATTATGTACATACATATTCACACATACTATACATACAATATTCTCTTCTGCAGCGATTAGTTTTGTTCTTCGGCAATGTATTTAATTGTGCTAGTGATGTAGATCCAAACATACATCGAGTCTAAAATCGTACTGTAAAAATCACCTATGAAAGAATCGAATTGTCGATTCATTAACAAATTACACCGAGTCATATGAATGGCATTAATTTTGAATAAAATATTTGTAAATCGAATTTCAATAATAATTATTTCTCATAATAATGAGATTTCTTGTATCACTGGTTGACATTAAGCATTTTCAGTAAACAACTTCGACACCTTATTGCAAGTCTACACTTTGTAACATAGTGTACTGTTTAGCGATATGAGTTTAGTTTTGCACGTGAATTTCTGATTGTAAATAATGAAAAAAAAACAAAATATCTGGTTTTGAGTCAGAAATTTAATATTTATCAAAAACTTGCCTTTGTGTTCGCTTTTTACTTAGGGTATTCACTTAACGTACCAGATATCACAACAATAACTTGTATTTGAAAATTTCATTCCAGGCTGCTAGACCTTTGACCCTTGACTAAGAAAAGTCAGCTGCATATGTAAAGATGATAATGTTTAATTAAGTATTGAAAGTCTTAACAACAACTGTTTAATGCAACACGACACAAAAGCATTTTTTTGAATTGTTCGAAAATTTACGAATGCAACTGACAAATTATTATTTTGAAACCCGGAACAACAACAAAATGAATGGCATTTTTATATTTTACAAATATATAAATCGTGAATAATGGGCGCAGAGTATTAAAATAAATAAATTTATTTATTGGAAGTCTCCAGACTGGAGGAGTTGCACGTGTCCAGTAATGCACATGTGCCATTTGCCATGCTGCAACTATCAAGTGAATACACTAACAATGTGTTTAAATAAATAGTCGCCGTCATCACTAGCCCAAAATGTATGAATAGTATTTTGTAGTAATGTAAATCCAAACTTTAGATCGAGTATTATATCGAAATAAAAAAACGCCATAAATATGTATCGACTTGTCGATATATCGGAAAATAGTAGATAGAGTTGCAAATATCGAAATTTTTCATAAAAAAAATTTTTTATTTGAAAACGCAATTGTAATCACAAAATACATGCGTACTTTTATTAAAAATCTTATTTTTCTAGCATCGCTTTCATATTTCATTCAAATTTTGGCAATTTGGTAGGTTAGGTTCAACGAAAATTGAGCGACCAAACTCAATTCTTCATATTAGCTACGTTGAACAATCCCCAGTGAGTTGTCGATTTTTCATGTAAATCGTTTTAATCAACTCGATAGATAGTCAAAAAAAAATCCTCGAGTTAAAGTACTCGATAATCGCTGCCGCGAAAATCGAGTTGTCGATATTTCGATATATTTTTAGATTACTAGTATTTTGTTATTACTGAGTTTTGCTTGTGCGTCTGGTTGGCTCAGCTAGTCGAAACTTAACGGATTGAGCACTGGGAGCAGCAGGAGCAAAGTCGTGTCCACAGCTGATGTGAATCAACAATTTGATACCGATTAAGGGGTTATTTGTCCGGTTTTATCCAACTTTTTAGTTGAGAGCGGCTCAAAGATACAATAACATTTTCATCATCTGGTCTGTGGGCTGCACATTGCGGCATCGGCATCGACATCGACATTAGCAAAAGCCACAGCTACGGCAGCAACATCATCAGCGGCACAATGAAAGGGGCATGGGTAGAGGGGAGGGTGGCATGTTGCATGTTCAAGTGTGTGCAGTTGAAGTTGCAAGTTGGTAGCTGCTGGGCAGCCGACGCCTTGAAAGCAGCCAGCATAAGTCAACACCATGTGTTGTAGTTGTAGTTGTTGCAGTTGTAGTTGCGAGCATAAATCTGTTGCATGTTGTAAATGTTAAATGCGACGGCAACGGCAACAGCAACAACAACAACTACAACAACAACAACGACGTAGACGGCTTTCATCTGAGCTGCATCTTTGGCGAATTTGCGCTTCAATGCGATTTATTTGCCCGTTGTTTGTAATGCCATTTATTGGTGTTGTTGCTGCTATTTGTGTTGCTGCTGCTTCTGCTGCTGCTGCTGCTGCTGTTGATGTTGCTGCTGTTAAATGCTTATTTACATTACGTTTAGCGGCACTTGACGGGTGGCTCCTTCGGCTTCGGCTTTGCCTTCAGTTACAGCTACAGTCACAGTCGCAGTAACAGTCGCAGTCGCAGTCACAGCTCTAACTGCAACTGCAACTCCATTTCCAAGTGGCAGTTTCGCATGTTTCGCTTGTTAGGGCGGCAACTTCCCAGCAAAGGTAAAAAAAAAGTTGCTGCTGCAGAAATTTTGATTTATGTCGGTGCTGTTGCTGTTGTTGCTGGTTTTTTTCAGTTTTATATGCCATACTTATCATTAGCCAAGCACACCGCGAGGGCAACTTTATTAGTTTGTCTGTTTTTAAAGATTGCAAAATAACAGTAATACATATATACATACATATGTCGGACTGTGATAGGAATTTGTTATGAAATTGCGAATTCATTCAATATACATCACCTTAAAAACAAAATATATCTCCCATTTTAATTAATTGATTTAATTTCTTTTAAGGAAATTCCTAAAAATAAATATCTGACCCTCTTGAAATATGTAAATAATATATGTCAAGATCTTGCTAAACAACATTTTCTACGTTTTTAACTACTTTAATTCGATTCTTTTATTGACAATAAATCGAATTAAATAAATGGATTTTAATGAAAAATCAGCCACTAGAGTTTTATAATTGCTTTTTCTCATTTACGTGCAAATTATTATTATTTGCAGAGAGCAACAAAAATCATAGATTTTAATAAGTCTTGAGAATTGCACATATACCATATCCATAGAGAAATTTGTGAATTAATATTAAATTTTAATATTAAATTTTTTGTTAAATGAGATTTAGTTTAGATTTACTTTACTAATTGTTAGTTTAGTGGCAACCCACGCACATATATTTTTTTATACAGATGCGCAGAGTCACAACTTAGAGTCATGATATACCATCTTCAGCAGACGGTAGCTATGGCCAAGTAGCTGTTGTGGTTTAGTTGTCTATTGTTATTTTCTTAACGTCGATGTTTTTGTTGTTGCTGTTGCAGTTGTTGTTGCGCATGAGCAACTTTAGACTCGGCATCAGACCAAAAACGAATGTTGTCCCCGTCTGGCCAATGCCTTAAGCGTGTATTCCCAGTTTTGATTTAACATTTCACATATTGCATGGAAAGAAAGAGAGGCAGTGGGAGGATCGGTGGTAGAGAGGGAGGAGGGAAAAAAGAAGCTGGAATTTAAAATTCAAAAGAATTGTTTGCCACGGCGCAAATGCAACAGCAACAGCAACATCAACAGCAGCTGTGCAACAACGACGGAGACACACGGGGGGGAATTTGGGGTGTAACAGATGCTGTTGCTATTTATATACAAATTTATTAGCAACAGAAATAATTAAATAGATTCCGTGAAAGAGTCGAGACCAGACCCGAACCGTGCCAGCCTAAGTCAACCAGACCTGACCAAGACACTGTTGCGACTTACATCAACTGAGAATTCATCTTCATCTGCATCTGTAACCAGCAACAACATAACGTTTGTTTAGACATTTTTAAGTTGTGCCTGGGGCTGATGTTGACATTTGGGCAGCTATTTGTTGTTGTGCAGCCACACTGACAGCTTCTTATGAAATATTTAGTGTGCCTGCCCTGCCAGGCGCCATGAAGTATGCAACAATCTTTTATGCCGTTTATACTCAAGATAGCCAGGCGAGATTGGGTGGTCGAAAGAGTGACCCAAGCCCCTGATCCAATTAACTGCTTACACAAAACGCAAATAGCCAGACAAACAGAGAGACTGGAGAGCGGGTCAGACAGACATGGACAACAAACATTCATAGACATAGACATATGCCCGGCTCTAAGTAATAACAGTAAAAATCAACGCACGTCATTCGTCCTGATGTCCTTACGGCTGCCCTATGGCTACACTCGAGTACAAACACACAGACATATATATTTTATACATATAGTATTTACAGAGATGGAAAAAATTCAAGAAACGACATGCTTTTTTTCATTTCAAATAAATTATTTGAATAAATTAAACTCTTTGTCCTGATTGACTGACTGACTGATAATTGTGAAGCCGAAATTGTTTTAAGTTTCTTGTTTCCTTTTTCATAAAAGAATTATGTAAAATTTTCTCTTACATAAAGTTTATAGAATCCCGTGACTTTGTTGTAATTTGAATCAGGGACCGTAATCATTAAAAGGTATATTATAAAAATTACTTGGAAATGATTATATTTAAATTTTATATGTTTTTCATCAAGATTAATCATTATTCTTATCTTTTTTTTTATTTTTGAATTTTTTTTTTTTTTATCAAAAATAGTGATTGGTGTAAATGGTGTAAGTTTTATTAAATTACCCAAAACTAACGATTATCATTGAAAAAAAAACGTAAAAAATCGGAAATTTTAAAATCATGGCGGAAATGAGATTGTAAAATTATAAAGATTTTAGTGTAAATCATTATTTTCTAGGACAATTATAAGTTGGTGTTTTTTTATATTAAAAACAAAAAATCATTAGTTACGGTGCCTGTAAATAAGTATTTTATAACAATTTTGAATTTAACAAAATTTTAATTTTTCGGAACAAGATAAAAAAAAAAATGTACGGGTTTATTTTTTTTGCCATCACTGTTTATATAGTCTATAGGCAGAGACTAAGTACCCCACTCTGTGTTCCATAGACGCCTTCGCTTGGCTACCTTTGGAATGCTCTTGCTTCGGCTATACCGACTATATTATACCCTTTTGGTGGGTGTTATAGCTTTGTGACGATATGTGTATCGCTTTAAGGGAAACATGTTGATAATGACGACTAGTTGTCCTTCTGTTCTTATGCGAACTAGACTCTTAGTTTTGAAGCTAACTCGATGAAATTTGGAACATGCTCGACTTTTTGCTGCTGGTAGAATATACGTCGGAGCCGGATCACCGGATCATATAGCTGGTATAGGAACGATCGGTCGAAAATCAACCTTTAGCATAAAAAACGTTTTTTGGTTTTGGGATATCTCAACAAAACTTACGGAATATACATTTGGTATTGTTGTATATGTTTCGAACGAATTTGGTGCAAATTAGTCGACTACATCATATGGCTGTCAAAGGAACGATTGTTCAAATATTAAGGTTTAGTATGGTTTGGTATGAAATGTTCCGCATTTACTTTAGTTATGCCTTAAGTTCTTAACCAAATGAACTTAACTATTTATTGGCTCATAATGACGAATCTTGGTCTAAAGTTGTCCAATGCTGAAATATAGAAAAACGGACATAAAAGACCCAAATAGCAAATAAAATAATATGAATTGAATAAATCTATGAAGGGCATTTAAGTTTCGTTAAAGTCAAAACTGTCCTCTGGTCGACTATTTCTTGTGTTACTGTGTATTAATGTGAGTGCGTGCGTGTGTGTGTGCGTGTGTGTGTGTGTGCGTGTGTGTGTGTGCTTGAGCTTTGACTACCTTTCTTCTTACTCCTTTCTGCTGGCGGCTGACTCGACTGGTTGATGGCCAGGTTACCTTTTGCTTTTGACGTGATCTGATGAGCCCGACGCTTTTGCTTTCGCTTTGACTTTAGACTTAGCTTTGGCTTGGCTTTAGCATTGGGGTTGGCCCGCATATGTAACGTTATGTGCATAAAAAATAATCATAATCACTTGAAAGCCCAGCCAAAGCTAAATCCGCAGCACCAGCGAGGGTGGGGGGGTGAAACGAGTGGGGGTTGAAGGCAAATAAGGGGTCGGGATTGCGGGGGCTGATACAGGGGCGACATAGCTTGGAGCGCTTTGAGCACTTTGCCTCCAAAATAAATAAAACATAAATTGCAACAAAATAAAGCAACAGTCAAGTGATTCTGACTTTGAGTCGTTTGTTGGTCCATGTTCCAGGACATTGTTTACTGACTTGTTTCCTTATTAAAAATATTGCTAAGTGAATTTGGCACCAAAAAAAAAATAAAAACAAGGACAACTGGACAAAAATGCATAAACATTAAAGAAATGCAAACATGTCGCAGGTATGAGCCATAAAGCATGTACCAAGGACAGGGAGAAAAAGAATCTCTGTATCTGTGTATTAATATGTGCCCATGAGTGCGAGTGTGTGTGTATGTGTGTGTGTGTGTGTGTGTTAGCCAGTAAATCAGAACGTATGGCAATGACAGCCTCGTCACAGACAGCGGCCACCATGACGAATGGCAACACAGGTCTCCAAACTGCCCAGCTCCCAGTGCCCAGTGCCCAGTACCCTTAGTCCCCTTAGTCCCCTCAGTCCATGATGCTGATGCTGATGCTGCTCCCATCTGCTTGATATGCCTCGAGGCTCTGGTTTTTTGCACTGAAGTGCGCATTTGACAAGCCCAGTAAACAACAATTAAAATGACAACGGGGCGAGATAGAAAAGGCGAAAGGATTTTTTTCCCATTTCGCTTTCTTTGCTGTTGCTCCTCTTGCTATCGACGTTGTTGTCCACAGCGGACAAGTGAAAAGCTCCGAAATGTAACTGATGAAATCTGACAATGAACCAGACGAGATACGACGGTAACGTAACGAGTCCTGCTCGAAATTATAGCCACAGGACATGCAGGACACACAAAGCAGCGAAATCAGCGCCAGAGCCGCAGACACACAATGTGGCAAACGGGCCCAATCAATGTTAAAAATTCGGACTCCTTCTCGCTCTCCATTCTCTCCATCCGGCTCGATATAAACATTATTTTTTTTTTTTTCAACAATATAGAGAGCTACTCGTATTGCAAGCAAATAACTTGAGGACATGACAATGCAATTTCGGGCGAATGTTCAAAGCAAATCAAAAATCCATCACAGAATAGTTAAATTCTCCAAGCAGCTCATGATCCTTGCAGGATGAGATATTTAACAAGTGCTTAGCTGTGATTTATCCCAAAGAATTGAGTTTTATCTTATATCCTTGCAGGGGATGTTAAAATAATGTCAAAGAAAATAAGACGCATTCACAATGAAATAATAATAATATATTCTTAATAAGGTTGATAGTAAATATTTAAACACAGAAAACAGATGTTCATAAGGATTATCATTTAATGTAATTTGGTTTAATTACCTTCAACTTTACTTTAACTAGGTATTTATATCTACATAATCTTGTTACAATAAAACTAATAAGACAAAATGCTTAAAATGGATCAAAATTTAAAGAACTTTTCAGAATACTTATCAAATTTATTTAGAATATAAAAACAAAATAAACTTATTTTTTGGATTCAGTGGATTGAATTACTACACTTTTTGCAAGTGTAGTTCCATCGAAATATGTACATATTTAAGAAGCCATTGTCAAATTAATTGTTTGTATTAATTTACAATCATTAATAAATATCATTTAAATGAAATGCATATACCAATCAACAAAATCTGTAATAAAGTATTTGGCTTTTGTAGATAAATCCCTTTAAATTCCCATCGAAATTCATTTGCACTTAAGCAATTAATTAATTTTGCAAGGTCAATTCACAGTCAGTAAGACATGTTTAATACTATTTCGTGTTATTTATGGTTTGATGAAGCGAATGAATGAATGAATGTTATTATATTATCAAATTTCCAACAATATGATGGCCAATAATGCTTTAAGCTAACATATTATGTGTACTTTAAGGAACATGTTGAAGCATAAATCATATCAGTGCTTTTAATTACTATAAATATTTATTTTTGGCTCGAACTGGTCTAAATTTATAGTACTCATAGAGCAAGAGATGAAAACAAACACAAAGTTTGATATAATTGGCATCGGTTCTATAGCCTTGAAGCATACGCTTTATGAAAGCTGACGCATAGTTCCACATTTATTTATGTATACATATGTACATACACGTACAATACATACATACATATGTATATATAGTATGTTATATGGGCGCAGCGGTCGTTGATTCATTTTATTGGACAAATTGTTTGGCTAATTTGCACGGCATTTGGCTAAAAGCCGTTGGCACATTTATCATGACGCTTTCAGTATTAGAACGTCCATCAGAGACGTCAGTGGGGCTGTCAGTGGTGGCGCATCCAGAAGAGGCAGAACAACTATTTATAGTCTGCGCCACACGGCGTATGAGTAATGTCTTGATTTGCCAACGGCTTAAGATTTAAATTTATTTATCGGCCGACTGCTCATTCAACCCAACCCAACCCAACTCAACCCAACTCGACTCAACTCAACTTAATTCAACTCATCTCATCTGCGTCTATTTTAAATTTAGATGCCTTGAATTTTCTTTTATTATAATGCAGCACAAACTATTTTGAAATCTCTGCGAGTTGCTTTTCCTGTTGTTCTCCTTCCCATTTTTGCTCATTTAATTTTTCGCAAATCTTTTAGCGCCTGTTTTGTGGCATGATATGTGGGCACAGTTTGATAGCCAGCAACTGTGCGGACCTGGAACTGCAAAGGAGGCGACGATGTGAGCAAGCAAAACTATGTTGGGGGTGGGGAGGGGCGTGGCGTCGCGTCGCATCGCGTGGTTTGAGGCGGAAAATTGTGGGCCATCGTCTGGCTTGGCTTGTATTTTAATTATGATGAAGTGCTGTTAATGTGCGTTTGATTGGCTCTGATGTTGCGTCATGTCAAATGGGGGCCACCCTTTGGTTTTATGTAGTTGTAGTTGTAGTTGTAGTTGATTTGTGGGCAGCCCGCAAAGGTCAAGGTAAAATTGCATGGCTATGCATTTGCCAGCTGATGCAGTTTTAAGAGGGGATTTTCCCTAGCAACTTTCTTTGCCTGACAAACTCGCAATAAATTTTCGCACTACCTAACCCATTGTTTTTCCAATCAAGTCTTAATCTGGGCTTGATCTTTCAGCTCTCCAGTTATCACAGTGTTTTTCCCTGTTAAAATATTTCTGCTTATTTAGGCTGTCGGATTAAATCAAGTAATTGAAACCCATGCGAATTCTTTTCTATTATAACGAACATAGGACATGCAAATATTATCACAACGAGCCGTTAGTTATTATTAGTTGTTGCTAATAGTAATTACACTTACACACACACACTCCTCTCTTTAGGTGCTAAACTGCAGCCCCTTTTCATGTGATTTTCATATGCCGGCAAATCTGGCAACGCAAAAATTTTCCAATTTTCTCCGGTTTTTTTTTGTTTTTGGTTATTTGTTTGCCGAGGCTAGGCCGGTTGTTGTTGTTGGTTGTAATTGCCGGGAGTGTTTGCTGTTGTTGAGGTCACATTGAACGTCAAAAGCAAAAGTTGGCAGCGTTAATTTCGTTTGCCCATAAACATGCAACATATGTGTTGCATGGAAGGCAGCGAGGGAGGGAGGGAGGTAGTGAGGTAGGAAGGGCGTACCGGTTCGCAAAAGGGTCGTCCGTGTGTCCTGCACTGCATTTGCAACCCTAATAAAGCGCAGCACACGTGCTGCCTGCCCCTGATAACAGTCGCGCCTCCGTCTGACTGCCTGACTGTCTGACTGCCGGTCCTGTCCTGCCTGAGTCCTGACTTGGCCCAGCCTGCTTGTCACGGTTGGCTGGCCTGCGGACCCCGGAACCCGTGATTTATGCACTAAACAATCGTCCGTCCCTTTTGCAAAAAATGCAGTTCTCATTGTTGCTGTTGCTGTTGCTGCTGCTGCTGCTGTTGCTGTGGCATGTTTGGCATGTGGCATCCACGCGAGACATGCAAGGAACATGCCACTTGCAGCAAGTGCCACAAAAACATTGGCACATCGTTCACAAGGCCAGCGCGAAAACAGATAATAGCACAGATATGGCCAAGAATAAGCAGGCTTGAAAACTGGCGATATTAAATCTTGGTACACTCGTACACGCGGCGATATAATGAAAGCATATGCAAACCCTCCCCTAATAGGTATTGCTCCTGGTTTCGAAACTCGACTCTTTTTATTTTTATTTTTATTTTTATATTTTCGAAAATGCTTATCAAATTAATTTCACTTTAATTCGCGTTTATTGTTCGAGTTCAGCGTGAGTTTAGAGGGTTAATTGTGTGAGTTTATTTTAGACAGTTCTATTTTCATCTCACTCGCACCGTAATTCAATCTCTCGCTCTAACTTTCTTCGGGTATTGGGATTGATTGCATGTTTGTTGTTTGTTGTTTGTTTGCCTGTTGTTTGCAAAGGTAAAAGGTAAAGTCTCGATTGCCTACAACAAGAGACTGTCGAAAATGTGCGCGAGGGTTGTTCCAAGACTTGCAAATTGATTGAAAACGCTCTCGTTTATGTGCTGCGTGCTCTACACGTGTCCGGAGTTGTTCAATTATGTCTAAGCCAAATCCGCAGTACAAACATTCCCCCATCTCACATTCTTACCTCTTACCTCTTACAGGGGCTCGGTATTTTCGTTTATGTACCGCTTAAAATGAGCATCAGTTCCCCCCTTTTGGGTTCGATGCAACCCCCGCGCAAGTGAAATGCCATCACCAATTTTAAGACGAAAACTAAACACACGCGACTGGCGACGTCGCGACGTCAGAATTGAAATTGAGTCGTTTAAGCCGTCCACACTCGCCCCTTCCTCCACCCACTTACAACCATTCACCCCACTCATTCCATTCACCCCTCCGCAATCAGTGTCCACAATAGCAAGTCAAAAATCCGCCTGGGCAGGAATTATTCTTGCTTTACAAATGGAACGACTAAGTCAGTAGATGAATTGCTTCTGCCTATCAAATTATTCGATTGTGTAGATTATAAAAAAAGTTATACCTGAGAAAAAATTGAAACAATTGTTACTTCCCCATCTTCAGTAACTACACTGAAAAAAAGGACCAACTTCTAAAATCAAGAACATTCATCTTAAATATTTTGTTCTTAAATAAGAACATTTTAAGACCATATTAATAATACTAAAAATATTAATCTAAAAAAATCCAAATTTCTTAATAAAATACTAAAAATCTTAAATTGTTGGGAAAGTATAAATATGTTATATTTCATATAGAATAAATGGTGGAAATCTAAAATTTCTTAAGTTTTTAATTTTAATTTTAAGAACATTTGTTCTTAAACTTGGTCTTATTTAAAATGTTCTCAAAACCAAGATGTGTTTTTTTTAAATCTTTTTTTAAAACATTTTTTTAATCAGTGCACAAATCCGATATATCGTTTTCTATCGATTATAAATACAATCCCATTTCGGCTGCTAATACTTTTTATTTTCCTTCATAAATAACAATAATAAAGTGAAAAAGTTATAAGAACTATCAAACGTTCATTTAAATTACAAAAAAAGCGTAGTCTTAAGAAAATTTCTTTTAAAAAAATCACTTTTAGAATAATATTTTATCAGAATATTGAAATAAAAGATAATGTAAGCAGATTTATAAATTAACCTTGTGCAATTTATTCAACGATCACACAGATAAATATATGCGAAAAAGAAAGAAAGAACTCAAAAAGTTTAGGAATGAAAATGCGAAAATTTAAATAACTTTCAAATTTTAGATGAGTTATAACAGATTTTCACAGATACAGGTCGTTTTTCAAATTAAAATACTCATTCTACGTTAAATTTGCGGAATTCATTTGAATTACGTGTATGAATCTCGACATACCAATGCCAGTTTGTATTTTGAATTGGAAACAAATAAAATATAAATAAATATATATTTTTTGATTCTGTTTCATGGTAAACATTGCCCGTGTAACCCACTTTAGCTTTTAAGGGCTCTTAAAAGCACTTACACATAAAATATTGATTTGCATGTATTATTATTATACGATATGCATTATTAAAATCCGAGGATAAACTCTTATGTTAGAATTTCCTGAGTAAATAAGGTATTTTCAATGAATATGAACAATATCCTTCAATTAATAGTTAAGAAATACACATAAACAAAGTTGATAGGCAATACTTCATATTTTGATTAATTTAATAATAATTTGTAAAATATCAAAAGATAAAATTTTTAATTGAAACGATTGAAGCGAAGTCGGAACAATAAAAGCTGATATCAAATATATTATGTTGATTTTCTTCAAAAATGGAATAAAATATAATAAAATATTTCTCAGTGTATTGTTGCACTTACTCTTGCACTCGTTGGCATCACGGGCAGTAGCTCGGCCCCAGGGGCGATCAAAGTGGAAGGGCTTGCAGCGTTCGCAGTCGCGTCCGGCCGTGTTGTGGCGACACTCGCAGCTTAGTTGGCCGTTCGAGTCGTGGGAACATTTGGAGGCGTGGCCGTTGCACTTGCAGCGTCCGCCCACAGAGAAATCGGAGACGGCATAGTGCAGTCCTGCAGCGGCAACTGAGTGCGAGTGCGAGTTAATGGCCTCGATGGTGTTGCCACCCAGTTGCACGCTGTATTTGCCGGTACGAAGATCTGCAGGTGAGTCGATGGCGAGCAAAGCTTGCGGATCAGGCTGCTGCAGGCGGTGGAAGACAATGCGTATATCCGTGGCCGTCACCCAGTCCTGGAGCACAGGCGAGGCGTCCAGGTCCCGAGCCGAGGGTCGACCCTCCAGTGTGCTGAAGGCAATGCGGGAGGCGAGTCCACCACTGCCATCATGATTATGTCGATGGGCGTCACTGCAACGCGGCTCCTGCTCATTGTGCTTGGTGACAGTCGTCCGACTGGGGCGTCCAAAGAGGCGTCGGCACTGTGAGCTGTAGTACTGGAAGGGTTGCCAACTCTGGCCGAAATCGGAGCTCTTGTAGATGACCAGGGAGTCGGGACGCGGTGCTCGCGGACAGAACTGCAGGCTCACATAGGTCAGCTCATACTTTTTGCCCAGGGATAAGGTCAGGGTTACATTGTCACCGCCAGCAGCTCCTCCTCCTGCACCGCCTCCTGGGCCGCCTTGCACAATGGGCGCCGATCGCCAGCAGGTGACATTATTGGAATTGTTCAGATCGGTGAGGGCGCGTGGCGGAAAACTGTTTGCCTCACAGCTGTGGCACTGCAGCTCATTGGGAGTGGATGAGGATGCGGCACCGGTGGCAGCAGTTGTGGCACGTATCGGATCTTGGTACTCGCAGTAGCGTTGCGGCTGATGCTCGCCGCATGTGCTGCTTGCCACAACGGGGGCATCGTAGGCGGCGTTAACAAAATCCGGGATGCAGTGACGCGCCTTGTCATAGTCGTAACAGGGATCCTCTGCCGGCGGCATTGCAAACATTTTCAGATAAGCATCGTTCGGTATCGCCGACACGCAAATCGCGCCCAAAGTCAAGAGAAACAACACTGCACGGCGTTGCATGTTGATGTTTTAAATTAAACACTGCTCACTTTGCACTTCGCACAAATCACACACAAATCACACACAAATCACAAATAAAAAAATTGTTTAAATAATTGTAGTAAAATCACGAATTTGTTTTGTATTTTATAAGATAAAAGATTCTTTGCCTGGCGCCTTCTGAGCAGCACGCGCAGGCGTTTCTCGCGATTATCTCTCTGTCTGTTTTCAGTGTGGGCTAAGCGTTTTAAATCGCGCTCGAATCGCGTAGGCTGGACAGCATTCGTCGTTGTTGTCGTCGTCGTCGGCGTCGTCGTCGGTCTTCGTTACGTCAAGTCGGGCTGCCAGTTCACAGTCGACTGTGTAATCGTCGTTCACGAAGCGCGCGCGCCAGCCACGAAGTCAGCGGCTGTGTGTATGTGTTTAACTTTGTGCTTGTGTGCGTGCTGGTGTTGCAGCGTTTGATCGCGTCTGCATTGGTCTTATCAACATTTGTTGCTAAGAGCGCACAGCATCTCAGCATCCACATTGTTGTAGCGAAGCGGTTATTGCCTGTGGATGGCTGTCAACTCACCACGACGCGTCGCTCTCTCTTATATTGCGCTCTCGCTCTCTCACTGACACTATCTGTGTACCTTGTGGATAAGATTTTGTTTGCGCAGTTGTTGATGCTTAGCAACATGTTTGCTTGCAGGTGGTTGCTGTTTCTAGTGCAACATTTGTTGCCAGTGCTTCTGCATGAGTTCGCAATTATTTTATTGCCCATTTGGCGACACATTTTGAAGCATGTTGCTGCCGCCGATGCTGATTGTTGTTTGTTGTTTTTATAGCCATCAAATGGCGTCCAGCCCGTGCACACTGCAAATCAAAATAAACCAAACGCAGCCACCGAATGTGGCACGCAAAGTAGAAGGCGTTACACACACACACACACACATGGCTTGTGTTTGCTTTTCGATTGCTATCGATGATAATGAAGTCGCCAAGCCGCTGCTGAGGGCTGAGTCCTAAGTTATTAACTTGTCGTTAATGAAAATCATCAATTTTTAACAGAGGGATGGAGAAACGCGTAATTACGTGATACGAGTCTGCGATGGCTTCATTAATGCTGCTGCTGCTCCCTTAGTCGCTTTTGTGTTGCTTGCCTCAGGTTGTTGCAGCCACTGCCTGTGCCTCACTGATAAGCGCTTCACTTTCGTGTACCTCGCCTCCTACCAACAATGTACATATGTATATGTATATGCCAGTGACCATATGCCATTGTTTGTTTTGGCTTTTGTAATTAGCTGTTTAGGCTTTAGGCGTGGCGTAGGCGTTAGTGTGGGCGTGATATTGTTAAGCATATACCAAGCTTAACGCTAATTGTTCAACTTCTTAAATTGGCTCAGCTGCTAATGTGAATTTTATTTATTTATTTTTTTTGAATTTTAAGCTTTTGTCCTGTGAAAACCTACATATCAAGAATTATCGAAGAATTATAACTGTACAATTATCGTATTATTTGGTTATTTTAAGCAAAATATATTATTACTTTTTCTTAATAAATATCTTGAAATATTAAGTTTTATAACACATTTTATTTAAAAAATTTATCCCATACAAATTTTAAAAAAACTTTTAAAGCGAAATATGGCTCTTACTACATAAAGTAAGCTTAATTATGGATATGATTTATATGCAACAATTAATTCCGATTCAAACCTTTGCTTAGCTGTTGTTGTTCATTTATAGTAACATTGGAAATGAGCATTTTCGCCAAAAGGTCAACCCCCAGCAAAACCAAAAAAAATGATCAAAAACTTACGTCTTGCGAAATTTTCTCACAGAAACATTTTCAAGTTACTTATTTGCATGATTTAAATTTACAGATGATTTAATTCATAATGATGGCAGCATTATTGCTAGTTTTTAGACCCTGTACCTTAAGAAAGTACTGGGTTCGTTTAAGTTTGTTGAAAAAAAAGAGTGCTTCAGTTTTGTCCACTTTGATTTCTGAAATATAATTTTTTATGTACAAATTTCTGAATACCATTAGTTTTTGACTATCAATAATGAAGATATAAATAAAAATGCCAAGCTAGTAATTTTATAAATTTGTTTTTATACAAGAATATTATTTAAAAAAAGACCTAGGTGCTTTGGCCAACACTTTATATTTTGGATCAGCATCAGTAGATGGGTCGATAAAGCCGTCTGTATGAGCACCTACATCTTAGAGACTAAAAAAGCTGGAGACAAAACGAAAACCTTTTTTTTTTTTAGTAACATTTTTATATGTAAGAAAATTATTATTTTCTAAAAATTATTATTTTTTAAAAATTATTATTTATAAACAAAAATTAAAATTGTATTTTTTCACATTTTTTTTAAATTTTGTATCGCATTTTTCATGTTAAAAAATAAGAGTTTTTGCATTTGACCGTTAATTTACGCCCTTTCTTATACCATTTTCTCATTATTTTGGGTTCTGAATTTTCTTTGAAGGAGACCGATAGTTCACTTTGTTCAAAATTTACAGATTTTTGCCACCCACTGTTCTGAACTGAGACAAAGTGCATCATTTGACAAATTATTCATTTAATCGAAGCGAAGTAGCAATATTATATAGCTAGGTATATTTTTTGTCGCTCCGAGGTTTTCCCGCCTCGGATTAATTTTTCTGGCTGTTTGTCTTTAGAATTTCATAAACTTATCATTAAAAAAACTAAGTAAAATATCGTTGTTAAAAATCAATCAACAACGACTTACTTAATAAGTAATACTTATGCGACATAAAATTACAAATTTATTTTATCTCTCAAAAATAAAAAATATTTTTTTTTAAATTGTTTCGAGAACAAATATTTTCTTTTTATCAGAGTATTCTAATTTTAAATAAATTTTAAATAAAATTATTTTTTCAATTTTTAAAGTTAATATTGATCTCATAACATTGATCTTTAGTTTTTGAGTTATATAAATTTTGTATTAGTATCAATAGATACTTATATTGATTTGTTAAGAAGTTGACCGAATGCTTAACTACTTTACATTGAATGAACATAACTAAAATAAAATGTGTAAATGAAATATTGACAAAAAAAAGTGGTTTAAAATTTGTTTAACTAATTCAAACTAACTAATCCGAGAACGGATATAAAAAGATTTTCGAAAACGAAATCGATAATCGTGACAACACTGTAAAATGCATTTGCAAGGGTATATCAAATTATGGATGCACTCACTTCCAGTTACAGTTATTGATGCCACCCACAGCCTATCGCACTCTACTCCATTGTCTTTTGGAAATTGTGAAAATTTGACTATAAGAGCTGTCTCCAATTAAGTGAAATTAATGCCACCTATTAGATACATAGCTGATAAGAGTGTGTGTGTGTGTGTTTGTGTGTGTTGCATTTGTCATATTCTATAGGATCATTCGTCGTGTCGTTCCATTGCCATATCTTCTAGTTGCCTAGCTACTTACAACATGTCATCCTACACACACACACACACACACACACACACACGCATACTAAACACTCACTGTGAACAAGGCGAACTCATTTCCGGTTGCTTTGTTGAGGGCAGCTTTGTGAAGCTCAACGACTCTTGTGTTGGTTTGGTTCAAATGTGTTATCAGAACTTTTGCTTTATTACCTTGGTCAGTAGGCGTGGCCAGCGACTAGCCAAAGTCAACCATGTCCTCTATCTATGTGACTCATTGGATATACATTGGACATCCATCCCCGGTATCCCGATGGGGTATATTGTCACATGCACAGTGGGTGGTTTGCTTTGCTTTGGGCTCTCGAGAGCTTCCAAAAACTCTTGCAAACAGTTCGGAACTTTGTCGCTTAATGAAAATTGCATTGTGTCGCTGAGTGGGATTTGGATTTTGATTTTGATTTTGAGTGCTGGACTGGACTGGACCGAACACAAAGGCAACTTTGTGTTGGTCGAGGCGTAAAGTCCAAACGGCTTTCTGTTTGCTTTGTTTTGTTGGTTTGTTTGTTTGCTTAGCTGGTTGCCTGGCTGTCTGACTGGCTGGCTGGCTGGCGGCAAGATTTTTAGATTATGACGCTTTGTCGGCAATCCTCTCCAGCTGCGGCACTGGGCCCAACATTTGGCCAGACTCGTATCATCTAGTCTCGTCTCCCGCTTAACATCTCGTCCACTTGTTTTATTTACTTGTGCCTTGTTTATAACTGGACCCTCTTTCGTTATATTGGCGGCATCAATAAAATGCAACATTGAGGCTCAACACTTGTCTATTCACACGATTGCGGCTTATAGGTAAAAGGGGGTTCCCTCCCATCCCAATCCCGACAACGGGCCAGTTTTTTTTGCCAACCTTTTGTTTGTATTTTGCTGTAGTTAAACTTGCAATTGTATCTCGATTTTATTGCCAAAGCTGCAAACATGTGAATGTCATTTGCCAGCCGAAAAAAACTGAACAGGATGGGAAGGGTCAGAAGGGTGAGAAGAGTAGAAGCTTCGCCCCCGCTCAAAGCTAAGCTAGGCGGACGCAGTGCAGCTAAAACGCACAGATAGATGACTAGATTCCTATCAGCGTCAATAAATAAAGTTTTTAAATGGAACAAGAAAATAAATATACGTATATGTCTCCAAGTGCCTCCTTGTTGTCACAGTGCATATCCAGACGCCTTGGCAAAGTATCTACACTCCGCACTGTGGTTCACATTGCATTAAAATATTGCTTTAACTGAAACTTTACTTAATATCAGTTTGAAATATTTTTGTAATTATTATATGGAATCAATCCTAAATAGACATCGGTTCCGGTTTCAGTTCCAGTACGTCCCGAACAGTTATTTCGGTAAAATGTTCTATTTCGGTTATTTCCTTTCGGTTCAATTCATTTAAAAAAATTAAATATTATAAAACAAAAATATGTTACCAGGTTTGTACAAATCTTACTTAAATGCAAAGCTATTCGTAATAGAAATAGAGATATTTCGCTTCAAAATTGCAGAAATTGCAATGAAAGTTTTCGATTTAGTACTATCTGACAATAAAATCTTTATATTCTCACATGAGTTTATACAAGATATGTTTAAATGTAAAACTTTTCCACAACTGAATATAATGGTGGGATTCCTGAAACAAATTCGGATTTAGTTGCGTTACAGATTTGGTTTCGTCGTTTAGCTGTTCACAGCTGCTCCATACAAAATGTGTAGGGTTACCAGGTTGCCAAAATATGTTAGACCGTGCATTTCGATAACATTATTTGGCTACACTTGGTGATTGTTTTCATTTTGTGGTGATATTAATTTGGAGAATGTTGCAAGTTTTTTGCATTTCAAGAATGTATAATTAAATAACTATATTATTAAAGCAGAATAATTACCAAAGATGTCCCAGATTGATTTGACAGCTAAGAAAGGGCTGTGAGAATTGAAGCTAATGCACGAAAATAGCTTAAAAAGACGCAGATAATATGGGAGCTGTTAATGTGTAAAGTTGCAGCTTAAGCATTATAAACATATAGTATTATTCTAGTTACACTATTCTGCAACCAAACTATTAATAAAAGTCTTAGAAAAACAGATTTCACGCTTTCATTTGTCAATTTGTGTTTTCCCGCCATTTTTTTAAATTCTTAAAATCAAATTAATTTGCTTAAGCCAAGTCGAAATCAAATCCAAATCTGTTTCAGGAATCCCACTAATGAATATTTCTGCGTCTTCAAATCGAGTAAGACAATCTTAAAATAGGTCAGAGTTTTGTTTGTTGAATTTGCAAATTGGCTGAACTTATGAAATTTGTGAATTTTGGTATGTGTTGTATTAAGATATAAATGTCTCCAATGAGATTATTTTTAATATCAAAGTAATCGATAAATTGGATTTATGTACACATATCGATTTGGTGTACACATATCCACTGTGCGACTTTGCCTCAGACTCGCATTTTGTCAGCCTTTTCACATTGAAAAAGTTTTTCAAATATCTATCGCAGTCTCCTCTGCTTGTTTCCCTCTCTTTTCCACTCTATCTATTCATCTCTCTTTTTCGTTTACTACTGCTCTTTTGTGAGCTCACTCCAACGACTGTCTCTGTCTCGCTCTGTCCAATCCGTCTGTTTGTTTGTTTGTCTGTTGGTTCGACGCTTTGTCTCCTGCCTCTTGTCTCCTGTCTTCTGTCTTGTGCAATATGCGTCGTGTCTTGGGTGCCTGCTCCGGGTTGGGCGGACTCTCTTCTTGTAAGCTGCATCTGCAGCTGTGCGCGTAGGGAAGGAGCAAGTTGCATGTTGCATTTACCGATGTGCTGTTGTCTACCTACATAAATACATACATACATACATACATACATGCAGCTACTTACATTGATTTTGTAATTAGGCATGTCAGCAGTGCATATTGAGGATGCAGCGTGGGAAGGGTAAAGGGTAATGGGAAATGGGGATATGAGTAAGTAGCACAGTAAGGCAGGAAGGAAGGAAGCTCCCACAGAATTCAAAGTCAACTCGTGGCCATAAAAACAGCCAATTACCTTCGAGTCTCATTAAGTACTACAAACATTTTGCTCGCAGTCAGCAGAGGCATGTTGGTTGGATACTTATCACCAAGGGGGACGAGGCACGGGTGAAGGGGGTATACTTTGGATGGTAGGGAAGGGAAGGGGTGCTAGAGAGAAATTGCCAAAGGGCTGCCTCTGTTAGCTGACCGTTACAATCGAATTAGGCGCCGTTCGCAACGCTAAATGCAATTAAAACTAGAAGATGTTGATTACATTAGAAGTGCAGGCAGCCACGACAAACTGACAGTGTAAAAGGTAGAGGGAGATGGGTAGATGGGTAGGGGAATGGATGGTGTCAGAAGGAGCAACAGTTCGGTGTGCGAGACAGAAGGAAAGTGTGACCAGCTCGTGCGCTAACAGAGAATTTAAAACATTTTCCAACGTCGCACAGTGTGACAATCTTTGATTTTGTTGTCCGAAACGCATATCTTTTGAACCAATAAAGATATTTCAAAAATTTCAAAAGCATTTAAAGCTTTGAAATGACTGTTTACATTAGGTGATTCAGGTTTGTCGGTCAAAGTTGAACAATATTTTCTGTGAATATTTTATGTATAAAATTAAAAAAATAAAATAAAAATCAAAATTAATTATTATAGTTTGATCAAAAAAATCAAAATCAAAAATAATCATTATTATTGATCCAATAACATAAACACCAAAAAGATCATTATTATTGATAAAAAGCAGCAGACGTCGGTTCGAATCCCACTCGTAACAAATTAAAATAACATTTATAAAATAACCAAGACAGAATAAAATGTATAAAAAAGTCAAAATTAAAAAAAATTATAAATTTAAAAAATCATTCTTAATTTATTTTGATTTTAATTTTAAGAACATTTATTTTTAAAATAAGAATTTGGTCTTATTTGAAATGTTCTCAAAACCAAGATGTGCTTTCTTAATCTATCAGGCTATTTCCACGACCACTCACATTTGCCACATTTGCTCACATTTGAATGTGGCTCATATTTGGCTTTCCACGACCAAATGTGAAACTGCTAAGACACCCAAAGCAAATCAGCTGTTCGGCTTCTGCGCACAAATAATAAAAAGCAGACAATAACAACATTTTAATATTTATTATGAAATTATAAATGGCGCAAATTTAATGCCTACCGTTTTTATTGAAGAAAACAGCTGGTTAAGGTGATAATTGATTTTTTCACGAGCTTATCGATAAACATCAATAAAAAAAATTGAAATTCGCCGGGGCGAATGGCAAAAAATCGGCTCATTCATTATGAATGAGCCAAAATGATCATTCGGATTTTGTACAGAAATGAAGTCCACATTTGGGCCAGATGATGAAAATGGCGTCGAATGAGCCAAATGTGCTGTCGTGGAAATAGGCTATAAGAATTTTATGTTAATTCTTAGTTTAGAAACCAAATTAATGTTTTAGTACATTTATTTTATCAGTGTATAAAACCAAAAGCATAAAGGTCGGTCGCATAACTTGTCTACAATTCAGTTTTAGAGCTTGTACTTTTTGTAAAATTTTCGCATTTGTGCGCGCACTGAAAAATGGGCCAACTTTCAAAAGCTGTCTCGCCCACAATTTTTACTTAAGGAAAAACCCTTTTTGGATCCGAAATCTATGAAGATTTCTCTATCGATTGCATATATTAATTTAACAATTGCTTTTGTTGTAAATATGATTTTTGTACCGCCTTTACCACCTAATGTCCCACTGTGCGTCGTCGACATTTTCGTTGTTGTCATGCACCACAGAGTTGCGGACTTGCTGTCCTTCTGGCTGCCTCCTGGCTGCTTTTTGTTCATAACTTATCCCTTTTTTTAGCAGCTCGGTGTGTGTGTGTGTGTTTTTTTAGCACGTCCACAGCGAGCTGAGGAAAACCGCCCGAAAATTGTTGCGGCTGACCAGAATTATTTTTTATACTCAAACATACAATGCACAAAAAGCACAACGCAAAAAGCAACAGAAAACTTTGTCAACGACGCACAGTGGGGCAGATCCTCATTTTGCGTTGCAAAAATCATATCTTTTGAACCAGTGAAGATATTTTCAAAATTTAAAAAGCATTTGATAGAAAACTTCATAAGCTTTAAAATCAGTGCTTTAACTGCGTAATAGGCCTACTGGTTGATTCAGGGCTTTCGGTCAAAGTTGAAAAATATTTTCAGTGCATATTTTACATGTAAAATTAAAAAAAAAATTTATTTATTTTTTGTTCGAAATATAAATTTCAATCTATTTTATTCTTTAAAAAGCATTGTTTAATATATAAAAAAATTTTATTACGCTTATTTAAAAAAAAAAAAATTTTGTTTATTTTGATAAATCTTGTATGATGCCTGGCATAGCGAAAAGGTATGAAATTGCACTGCGCTCTTCCTCTTCTATCACCATTTTTTTGCGAGGTTGCATCAGTTTTCGTCCTATAACTCTCCCAGACGCAGCTGGACGCATGAAAGACCGGGGTTATTTCGTTAGAGAATTGATTAACGAAGACTCCTGTGGTAGTGGGATCGAGTCCTTCGGAGTCCAATTTTTTTTCTATTCCATCAAAGTCAAAAAATAGCCTAATTTTAGTGCTTTTTTTAAACATCGCTGGAATGAAAGGTCAACACGTGAAGAAACAAAATTCTACGGCATTTAATTAAAAATGAATGTACTTTTCAGATGAAACCAAAAACATAAAGATCGGTCATATAACTTGTCATCAAATCAGTTTTAAAGTTTGCATTTTTAGGAAAAAATCCACATTTGTGCGCGCACTGAAATAAGGGTCAACTTTGAGAGGCTGTCACGCCCACAATTTTACCTGATTTCAAAATCTTTGATTTGTAATCTCTGGAGATTTCTCTATCGAATGCCTTTATTACTTTTTATAAACGCTTTCGTCAAAAAAATGATTTTTGCCACGCATATCGGCCGCCTGCCCCAGTGTGCGACGCGTCGTGGATGGGCGGAAGAAAGAAAGAGCAGTTCGGTGAGAAGAAACAAGGTGCTTTGGGGAGAGGTAATGGGATCTGATTATGTCAGCAAAGCAGGGCAATCATCAGTCATGTATGCGTATGTGTGTGTTTGTGTG
The DNA here is from genome assembly GCF_004354385.1 of Drosophila innubila. Taxonomy (NCBI): domain Eukaryota; kingdom Metazoa; phylum Arthropoda; class Insecta; order Diptera; family Drosophilidae; genus Drosophila; species Drosophila innubila. The sequence goes on from NC_047626.1 coordinate 29,973,662, forward strand.
TGTTTGTGTATCGTTGGCTGGGCATAAATCTGAAATCCGCACGCTAATTTGTGCATGATAAATTATTTATGTCAAAATGGAAGTCAACAGAACAGAAACTCGCAGCATAGAACAGAACAACAACTGTTCATCATTAAAAGTTCAACGTGGCGTTAATAGGGGAGGGCAGGGAAGGTGGGGCTTAACTTTTGTGATTGCATGAATATTTGATGAGCTGCTAGAGTGAAAGTTTTATATGCATAATCCGTCATATATGATGTGAATTTCAGTGAATTTACCAAAATGTTTGCTACTTTATAATTGTTTTGTTCGTACAACATTGTGAATTAGAGACAGTTACTTACTTCATAACCCATGCAACAATCGATATTATTATGTGCTTAATAATTATCGATAGACTTTTACACTTAAGCTGAAAAGGTTAAATGCACCTACACATTTCATGATAATACAATACAAAAGTAATCGGGTTAACCCAAATAGCCCCAGCGTTACCATATGGTAACACGCAAACTAAACTCGTCGCAAGTAAATTTAAATCGTTTAAGTAATTTTAGTTCTGAACTATATGCAATGCACACATCACTAGAAAGGTAAAGGAGTGATATTTTTAATTATGAAAATAATTGAAAACAAAAAAAACACTTTTTCTCGGTAAATTTACGCATTTCTTTTTCTTGTTACCATATGGTAACGCTAGTACCGACAGGGTACAGGTTTTCCATACATTTTATTCGCATTTGGTACTGTTATGATATGATTGTTCCTATGGCAGCTATATGATATAGTGAACCGATTGGAACCAAATTTGGTCAGGATGTACAAAACCAACTTATATACATATTCTGCGAGTTTGGTTGACATATCTAAAAAAAAATCAAGAAAGTTTTCTAAACTAAAGGTGAATTTGACCTCGATTGTTCCTATGACTGTGGACTATATCCCATGATATTGTTCACCGATTTGAACCAAATTTGATCATATATATCAAGGAGAAGCCCCCCTGTTGAACACAGCTGTGCTTATTAGATTTTTTCGCAGATATTCGTATTGTGTAGTATTAAAAAAACCTGTACCCTTTTGGTATTAGCGTTACCATATGGGAACAGCCGAAAAAATGGTCCTGTCTATTATCCTGACAAGAACGAACAAAAATAATGTTTTTTTCGGATTCAGCAACCTCAAATTTATCAGTCCTTAAAGTTTCATGAAGAAAATTGAAAAAAATTAGCTCAGGGCTATTTGGGTTAAATTTGAAGAAGCTGCAATTTGTACCTAAAATAAAGTCCTATTTATGTACATATGTATGCATATTATAAAAAACAAATTTAAACATTATCTAAGAATTTAGAAATATATATTTTTCTAAAAGAGTCGAAAACAAGAAGCATTTTCTTGATCAGACGCCCGATTGACATATTGCACTTCTGTTGATACTTTGCATTTTGATTTTATACAACACAGTAAACTATTTAACTAATAAAGAGTGGATACACCTTTGTGGCTTATCCCTTTGTTTTTAATTACTCTAATGGTATTTAGCTTCCATCAAGTTTGAAGATTCACCCTTTTGCTGAAAAAAATGATTTTACCATTCGAGAAATGTGCAACCTCTATGCTAAACGTCTGTAAAGGGTTTTCAACTTAGGAAATACAGATTTCACTAGTGTTTTAAAACGAATTTATTTCGCCTTACGGCTGCGACAATGGCATTTATTGAATTCTTTTATTTGCGGCCCATTTAAATTGAAAATTTTTCCAGGTAAGAACAGATATTTTCAATTATTGTCACTGGTCGGATAAAGTTTTTGCAGTTGATGTGATGGAAGTGAATCTTACACGTAGATATTTACGCTTTTCTTGTAGACTAAAAACTTAATATATGCTTGTAAAGATTATGATGTTTTTGTCATGAAATGTGTAACCCATGAAAGGATGCATGGTAGACCCCATAAATCTTTTTGAATATATGTCAACCAAACTTGCAGGACTCTACAAGGATATCAAATCTGCAGCGTGCAGGGATTTTTCTACTTTTTTCAGACATTTTTCTATTCTATTCGAAAGGCGCTATGAAAGGAGTCGGCTTCCAGACGGCTAAAAATGTCAGCTTTGTCAATTTTTAATTTAAGAAAGACTTATTCAATCCATGGAGACAAATGTTAGCCCTGGTTCATAGTGTACAGGGTCTTCTCTGTTTACTATATTTATAGTAATTTGCTTGATTTCATGACTTCTACTTGTATTCAAGATACATTTAATTAAATAATTGTTTTCTTGCCTGGATTGGATATTTGAGCTAATATTTGATTCATGTCTACTAATGCTTTTCTATTATCGAACTGTGATGTTTTTCAATAGAATCGATTGTTATTCAAGAGTTATGAGTGTAGTCAGAGTTAAGTGAATTGTGACTTGTTACAGCTTACTATATTTCGTTTATCAGTAACATTTAATTATGCAAAACTTGTCAATTGTACGAAAGTCGTTGGGACTTGCCTTAAATGGAAGTTATCAGCTAATTGACTCCTGGTTCCCTGCACAAAATGCATTAGACCAAGTGCAGTTTCTGGGCCAACTTATTGACCAAAATCCTTGGTCATAATTAGCTTCTGCTGCACTCAAAGTCCTTTGCCAGTGCAACTAAATATCTACATATCTGTGTGTGTGTGTGTGTGTGTGTGTGTGTGTGCGTGTATTTATGTGTTGGCCACTTTGCTGCCCTGCAGCTTTGGCAAACATTTGGCAGCTTTGGCCAGCTGCTGCCTTTCATTTAGTGCTCATCAAACGGCAGCCACTTTGCTAGCAACATTTGTTGGTTTTGTGGCCCCCTTTGTTGCCTTCAGCCGCCAGCACATTACCAGAGATCTGGCCACCACCTGACTTTGTCACACTGCCACATTTTGCCGCTTGTGTTCTGCTCAGGTGTCGGGCATTGTGTTTCACCTGGCGCTGCTGTTTCAATTAGTGCATAGACGTCGCGTAGCCTGCATCTGCCCCACATCTGCAACTCCGTGCCGCCATTTAACCCGTTGGCCACTCATTAGCAGCGCTTGCAGCTGCGGTTTGTGGTGTTCATCCGTGTTCCCATTTCCATTCCCATTTCCATTTCCATTCTCATTCCCGTTTTAGCTCCACAATTTCCTAACTGGCAATTGACAGACGCTTCGTCGCCTCCATGTCACTGTCTGACTCCCTATCTGACTCCCTATCTGACTGTCTAACTGTCTGTCTGTCTGGTTAGCTGACAAGCTATTGTAAGCCTTTTGCAAGGCTCACCTCTTGTTTCTTCCTTCTTTTGTTAGCCCTACCGCCCTTATAAGGTAAGGCCTTACCATCAAATGCTTAATTGTTTGCCATTTTTCGTAGCATACTTTTGAGCGTCTGGCATTCAAATTGCGTCTCTTTCTATCTCTCTTATGATGATGTTTCTATCTGTCTCTTTATCTACATGCTTTGTGCATTTATAATCATTTTTCATAAATGTCTGACCGTTGGTCAGCGCTTGAAGCACATTTACTGTGACAGCTCTCAAAGGATTAGACGTGTTTCACATTTAAAAAGCACACCAAATGACTCACCCAGTGGTGCCAAGGACAATGATGATGATGACCACCACGATGTTGGCGATGATGATGATGATGATGATCATGTTGCAGTTGTAGTTGATGACGCTGTTGATGTTCAGCGTCTGCTGTTGACTTTGTCTCTACTTCAGGCGTCGATTGTTAAGCTCGTTAGAGTCTCTGACACTCTTTTTCTTTCTCTCTCTTTCTCTCTCTCCCTCTCTTTCTCTCACTTTTTCATTCTATCTATATGTGTTTATATGCCCCTGTCTATCTATATCTCAATTCGCAATTGCCATTTGTTGCTCGTTTCTGTTGATTCAAACCATTTTTATCTGCTAGCTGGTTTTTGACTTTTCGCAAAAACTGTTTTAAGCCGCTTACTAACAACAACAACAACAAAAGCAGCAGCAACAATACTAAAAGCAATGAAAACAACAACACATGCCAAGCCCCCAGTCGTTATTCTTGTTTTAAATGCCAATTCTGCGTGTTGTCGGCAAATTCACCTGGTTTGGGTAATTGACGTTGACGGAGATTATGCAGAGCGTCAACGCCGACGCCGACGTCGACGCCGACGCGCCATACACTGGGGCCGCAAAACTTATCAAAAATCAGGCGTTTGTAAAGGTAAGGTCAGACATATTTAACACAAAATCAAACGTCAGATGTTTGTACAAAATCAAACATTTTTGCCTACATTTTGGTAGCGTGTCATACGTTAGGCAAAGTTAACGAAAAAGTTGGCAACGCTGATTTAGTACAAAACTCGGCTAGCATGCAAACAATTTGTGAAGTGTTCACACATTTGCTACAAACTGTTTTTTGTAAAAAATAGACAACTAAATGCCTACTTTTCTCAATGCTTTGCTCTATGCATTGTCATCGTTGAATGATGAATTCGGCAAACAATAAAAATATTTAAATTAGGTTTTGCTGCTGCATCAATAAATGCACTATATGCTGTCGAGGAGGTTAAAGAAAATGCCGGAAGCTAAAGAAAATTTAATATATTAAATAATTCCTGACACGGCCAGTTGTGTCATAGACTTCGCTCGTGCACTTTGTCGATTTTTCGGTTTAAGCGGCATAAAATCCAAGATTTCATGGTAGGTTAAACAAAAAATGGCTTAATTTACTAAAAATAGATACTTCAGTTAGATTTAACTTTTTTTTTTTCTGCTGGCTGGCAGCTCTGCAAAGTCAACTGCTTTCTCATAAAACGTGCTTGTGAAATTCGGCGCCCAAAGTATGGTGACTTTAAAGAGCTAATAGATAAGCAAAACTGTTAAATGCTTAATAAATTTGATATGGATAAATATGTATGTTCGAAACGAGAACATTCATAGAGATTTGAACGTTATATACGTCAAAGATGAGACAGCAAGACAAAAGGCGAGCTACAACATTAAGCTATCTTTGCACCCAAATCCTCTTGCTCAACGGTTAACTCGGGTTTGCAGTCGAACCCGCCTTAAACGAAATTGCACAGAGGGAAAAATCAATTATTTCGTACTTGATTTCTCACTAAGAATGAAAATACTGAAATCAAGGATTTCGAACTTAATTTAATTACGATATTTTAAGAACGAAATTTAAGTATTTTAGTATTTTAAAACTTAAAATAACTTTAAAACGTACTTGATTTAAGTACATTTCAAACTTGATCCAAGTTCTTAATATTCTAAAACTGAGTACAAAAACATGTTAAAATATGAAGAGGATACTTGATTTAGGTATATTGCAAACTTAAATCAAAATCGTGTATTCTTGCATTATATGTATATATGAGATTTTCTTGAAATAGGTATCACCTCACGCTACCCGATTAAATTATCTAAACCGTGAGCGTGGGTGTTTAAAGCTTTTAGTAAGTGTGAAAACCAGTGAAGACTAATTACAGAATTGTTCTAAGTGCCCATCGAGGTACTCCTCACTGCAGGAAAGCAAGAACCAGTTGAGAATTCTAAGCAAGCGAACACAAAAATGAAGTAAGAATTAATGAACTTAATTCAAGATTTGACGAACTTCATCTGTGAGTCGACCCTGGATACCGATCTTATTTCAAGAATTTTTGTACTCATATCCAGTAATTTAGGAGATTTACTTGATTCAAGATTCTTTGTTTTTTATATCAAGAATGTTGGTACTTGGTTAAAGAATTTTTATACTTATTTTCAGTAATTCGTACTTATATCTAGTATTAATTTTAAGTATCGAAAATACTTAATTCGAGCTCATTCCAACTTAATTTTAGTACGCCTTTTTTTTTGTGTAATGATTACTGTCCCTGGTTTATGAAAACAAAAGAAACTTTTTTAAAAACAATTCTGCACCGCTATTTTGACAAACTTTACAGACACTTTGTACTCTTTAAGTACAGGGTCAAGAAGTTCTTTAGAACCTTTAATCGTAAAGACTAATCAAAGTGTACATTGATAAAATCCTTTAAAATTTAAACTTATATTATATTTACTCATTCATATTATGTTTATTAATTTACATTACAAGAAGAATTCCAACAATCCATTTTTGATATGTGCACATATAACAAGCATACTGAATAACAATTTAAAGTAGTACTATATTAAGAGATTGACATTGAAATCAAACGCTGAAATCAATTAATAATAAAAGATTAAATGGAATTGCATCCTGTTAAGCTTCTATGTGGATCGTTTTGCTTCAAATCTGAGCCAAAATCTCAACAATGTTCACTAAAATATTTTGTCGTGTTCTGCAATTAAAAGTCATTTGGCAATGTCCCATGAACAAAGCGCCACACACAGACGTGTGCAATATAACAAGAACAGCATAATTTGCACAATAACGTTAAAAAAATATATATTATAGTATATTAAATAAGCTAATAAAATAAGTTTGAATTTATCTCCTTAAATGTCCATTAGAGTGGGTCAATTTGTATGGAGTAAAAAAAATGCACAAAACAGTTATGAAATTCGTAATCTGAGGTGAAATCTATAAAGAATTGCCCAAGAAACCATGGATCTAAAATCAATATCGAGCTTCCACTTTTTACAGAGAAGTTATAACTATTTAATATCTTGGTGAATGTCTGTTAGGTCTAACTTACCTCCAAGACAAAAAAAATTAAAAACCCAAATAGAGGGCGATTTGTAATGAATTTAGAGATAAGAATAAGTTGGCGGTCTCTATTCAATTGAATTTTAGAATTAATGCAAAATGAACTTTTTTATTGAAACTTGACAAAAGGTATTATGTTTAAAATTCAATTTTAAAAAAAATCGTTAAGACCGCCAACTAATTCTTATCTCTAAATTCATTATAGTTTGGCCTCTATCTGTGGTTTTTTTGGTATTTTTTTTTTTGAGGTAATTTTACCTAACAGACAGCTTCGCCATACAAAACACATGCAAACCTTCCACGAAAAAAGTGGAAGCTCGATATTGATTTAACACATATTGTTTTTTTGGACAATTCTTCTTAGAATTGATCGTAGATTACGAATTTCATAACCGCTTTATTTCATATATTAATATTTTAATTCGGTTACAAGAGAGAAATCGACTCTGGAGAAATCGATTCTTACAGCAGCTATAACACATTGTGAGAAACTTACAAGTTGATACAACTTAGTTCTTTATATTGAATATAAAGAAGCTCCTTCATTATTTTTGATAATTTCAGCCCATCTGTAATCTGGGAAGCTGTAATGTGGAAAGCTGTTCTTATTATTTTGCTCACATCTGTACACCCCAATCACGAGCAGCAGAATGCTTTGCAGGATGAGAAGAAGAAATGAAATCGGGACTTTGTTTTTATGTGTATCTAATGATGCGTTAATGAAACTCTGATAGCGACTTTTGGTCGCATCATCAAATGAAGCGTCATTAAGTAATAAGTCTTTCAGCCATATCCGAGTGAAAGTCGAGTTGACGTCCGAGTCTATGTCGAAACCACGAGGTAAAGTTGAGCAAAAAGCTATTAAGCGTAAAGCACCTAGTACGCCCTTTTCTTTGTCCTACCCCAACTCCAACCCCAACCCCTACCCGCATCCCTATCTCAATCCCTACCCCTGCTCTACGGTCGCTACTGGCGCTACTGGCGCTCTGCTAAAAGCGCTTAGCGATTTCATTAAGTAGGAAAAGGTGGCAGGTTGGGGCGGGTCTGGTAAATTTAAGTTTAAAGCATACCAACTGAGACGGGTGGCAACTGCAGTTTCAAGTTGCCAGTTGCAAGTTGCCAGTTCCTAGACTGCCCAGCTCGGCAGTCAATCAGTTAGTTTGTCCGTCTATAAGACTGCCTGTCTGTCGCCATCTTAAGACGTGCCACTTCCGTTTCAGCTTCAAGTGTGTCTCCATTCCCAGCTCCAACTTAAAGAAGAACAAGAAAAGAGCACGCCAAGAATATAAACTGAAAAGAAAAAAAATGAGCATTGCACCAAACTGACAACAGTTCTTTTTGTAAGTGTTTCTTGGCTCGGGCGCTCTGCTTTTGATTTCGCAACGTCATTTCGCTTTCGCCTTTTGTGCATGCCTTCGCACAATAGACGAGACATGCCTCCCTCCCCCTGCACACCCCCTTCTTCATCCCCACGCACAATCTGCCCGCTCCTTACTTTGGGGTTTTGTTTGCCGTTTCCGCCTGGGCGCGAAAAGTGGTTTCTATTTATTTATTTATATTCACATTGTGCAGTTGCAATTGACGATGCATTTTGCAGCCGCAGAGGGAAAGAGAATAAGGGTAGTAAAAACGCAGTAGCGTTAAGGTGGATCTTAAGCGTAATGTTCGATTGCCCGTGGTGGAGCAATGAGAATAAAAGCATTATACACGTAGCTATGTCAACGATTTGGCAACTAAGCAGGTGCTAAGCCGTAAACTACCAAAGGGATAAGCCGGAGAATCCCAATAGAATTTTAGGCTTCCGCAGGGTTTTGTTGGTACTTTACAGTGTCAGTGTCAATCACTTCTACCTAGAAACACAACATTTTTGTAAGTAAAGTTCAAGCTTAAAATTCTTGATTTTATCATGTATTGCAATATCCGTTGCTTAAAAAATAAGTAAAAGGGTATAATGTGTTCGTTGAAATGTATGCAACAGGGAGTAGACGGCATCTTTGCCCCTAAAAAGAATATATGTATATTCTTAGTCAACATCAACACCTGAGGCGATATAGATACCAGAGACTGTACGAGCTAAAGCAATAAAATTTAGCGCACAGACTCCAATTGCTTTAGAGCATTTACATTTTTACCACGCCCCATTCTGTCCCCGCAAATCGCGAAAAACTACTACTCCTACAGTTTTTAGGACATACCGTTTTTCCTATAATTAACAATATCACACAAAAAAACCTCTACAAGAAAATTGGCATTCTGCACTGTGCATAAAAAGGGTGTGCTACCAGGAACATAAAAATTACTTTTTCGTGTTTTTTTTAATTTATATTTTTATTTAAAAGATTTATATTCAACTTTATTTTGTTCGTCACAAAATTGGATATCAGAAATTTTGGGGCTGAAATATGTTTTCGTCACTAGACTTTACCTCGTGTTGAGGTTATTTTTTTGTGATATCAGAAATTTTGAAATTGCTTTTGATTTAGACATTGTAACTTTATCATTAATGCAGGTAGATAGAAAAATAATTAAATTTATTTGTTGAATATATTTTATATTTAAAAATAATAGTCGAAAAACAAAACTAAACGGTCTGGGAACACTAAATCATGCAAAATCGAAACCGCCGACCCAGTTGATATGTCCACAGTCTCAGAAATTTCACGCACTTTAACTCTTCGATCAGTCAACACGATTTGACGGACTTGTCGACTCTTTGGTGCTCGTACGACCGCGTTTAAAGTTGGAATACCAATCGCAAGTATTTTTTTCACATCAAATAACAGATTTTTTCTATTTTTCAAAAAAATTAAAAAAATGCACCACAATAAAAATTCGAACTCGATAGCCAAGCGTCCTTTTGCGCTCAAATTTTGACAGCAGCCTAGAAATGAGTTCGTCTGTCAAAAGAATTTATTATTTAAAAATTATAGTGGTGTAATTATTTAAAAATTTATGTGTCAGCCCGGGGACTTTTTGAACGATCTAGTATATTGCTAGTCGCCTTTCGCACCCTTCGTGCTGCTTTCGTCACTAGCTCGAACTGCCGTCCGCAGTGATATATTATTGTTATCTAACATCCTTCTTAACCAGACCAGATCAGTTAAATAGAACGGCAGTAATGACTGTTTTAATATTTAAAGTAATACAAGCTCCTAATAGTATGCAACGGGTATTCCTGTAGTCGGGATCTCCACTATAGTCTTTTCGAATAGTTTTAGTATGTATTCAGGATAATACTGTTAAATAAGGACAACTTTAATGTAGTCAAAAGAAGCTGTTTGTTCTAACAAACAAAGAAAATTTGTTTGTATTCGCCGTGCTTAATTAATTCTTGGTTAACTTTCAAATTTATTTTCCGTTCGTGATGGAGCTTTCTGGTTATATATGGAGTATATTATTTATCATATGTGCATCAGATTTTAACTTTAAGAATGCCTGAAATTATTTTTTTTTGTCAGACTCAAGCGGGATAAATGCAATCTGGATGTTCAGTGCAATTCAGTCAGTTTTCGTTGCTAATTCCTTACTGAAGAGTGTTTTTTTTAGAGGTATAGAACTTCGAATTGAAATAAAACAGAAGAAAATCGTTTTAATGTTTCTCAACTTGTCTTTATTGGAAGGATATTTTTATGCTATTAGTTTATTAAACCTTCCATAAAGTTGATGGACAAAGCTCCAATTGCTGTTCACGGTGGCGAATCGATTCATTCGGGTCCTCTCCAACAGTTTTATCTACAGCGGCTGTTTCTTCGGTGCGCACTGTTCGACGTCTCTGCGGATGCGGATTATCACATAGAGTAAACGTAGTGCGAAAACGATCCATGGCTACCCGAATTAATTGCTCTGATGGACGATTATGTCGACCATAAAATGGGCGGAGCTTGCGGTAAACTTCGCGAACTGAACCAATATTTTCGAAATAAATTTGCAAAATTTGCAAGTGCTGTTCTTTTGTCAACCTGTTCATGATAAAATAGCAAGCCAAGATAAACATAAATGACATTAGAGTTGCCAGATTTAACTAAAAAATGTCAGCTTTATCTCTACTCGAAAAACCAACCTCCAAAAAAAAAAAAAAAACACCCTTTACATGGTATCCTCTACCGTCTTCGAGGCCATTGCCATCACTAATCCAGAAAGTGCCATAAGCGTTTTGAATTTTTATCTTATTTTGAGTCCCAATTGAAAAAATCATCATTATCTATGTGCAAATATACATACATCCTTATCAAATGTTAATACTTGCAGATCTATGTCAGACTTGGCACAACTTCTGCAAGACTTAATGCCAATTCGTTGAGCGCCCAAGTTTCAGTTCCTTTACGAGCTTTTCTAATTCTTCTGACATACACACACAGACAGAGAGAGGCAGAGAAAGAGACAGGCACATATACAGAAGCTGAGCTTAAATATGTGTTTGCGGCGAAAGTTTATAATCCTTTATGGAGCTGAGAACTAATTGCAATGTAAATAAATTACAGGCGACATCAGCAGCAAAAGTCAGCCCTCCATTGCCTCGCCCACCGCCCACCGCTTACCCTGAAAGTCCCGACACTATTTCAACAATATTTCACTCAATATTCAAAAGCAGGCAAAATGAAACGCTGTTCTTCGCCCTCTCTTCACTCATTCCTTACTCCCCTCTCACTGTCTGTTAAACAATCTCTTGCACTTTCCCCCTCTGTCGCTCTCTGTCGAAAAACGCATTCAACTCGACTTAACTAACTATTAAGCACTACTTCAAGTTTTTCACAGGATATATGCATGTATTTGCACTCGTTGTCCTTGCATCCTTCCCAGCAATGACTTTCTTATTGCACTGTAATTTTGGTCATCTTAGCTGTCTCACAAAATGCACAAAGTCTTCCGTATATCCAAGTTTTTATAATATCACGTTGAACATTGCGATTTTTAAAATTAAATTTATGTTATATGTAAATATCTTTAATATAACTGGTCTACTGACCACCAATATCAACCTATTTCACATTAACATTTACTGATTGTGATGTGAGTTCAACTATGATTATTTGTCAATCAACATTGGATAGAAAACAACTTAAAAAAAAAAATAACTAAATGGATCAGTCTATTTAAGTATGTAATAAATTCTCAAGCCAGACTATAGGCTTCTAAGCTGAAATTCTTTATTAATTATTAATAATATTTTAATTGTGAAATTGGAACATTAAATAAAATTAATTAATTGATGCCATAAGTGGCAACCATGGTTACATGATTGTTTTGCTCATGAACGAATAAATTATAAACACTCCATAATATCACCAGTTAATTATAACGACGCTTTCAATTTACGTTACTTCACGTAATAGTTACGAGGTTTCACTTATTTTTTTGGGACTTAGGTTTCCCAACGTGTTCATGTGGATTAAGTTGGCCGTCCACAAATAGAGGAGAATTACCTAGGCATTAGGGTTGTTGTTAAAATATTTATAGATCGATATATCGATAGATGCGACTATTTGACTATGAGATACATATTTTAGGCTGATATTTTTCTCTGATGATAATATCAATATGGATATATTTATGCGATACTTTTAACCGTTGTTTTTTTTTTTTAATTAAAATTTAAAAATATGAACGTTTAAATTATAATGAAAAAAGAAAAAGAGATAAGGAAAGAAAGAAGAAGTTAAAGAAAAGAGGAAGAAAAAGAAGTGGTAAAAAGTGAAGGTAAAACTGAATTCCAGAAGAGTTTGGATCGTAGAACATTTAGTCCTGTCGTTAATCAAAAATTGATCAAAAAATGACTATCGATTTAATAAACTCGATACATTGACACACAAAAAAGAAGATCGAGTTCAAGTTTTAGAAAATCGCTTTCGCGAAATTCGAGTTGTCGATATGAGAGTATTTACAAGTCGGTAAGCCAGTGCATTATATTTCGGTGTATAAGTTGTTTTTACTTGTAGTTTGTCGGCATCGTTTGCAGCTCGTCCTTGTCGTCCTTGGCATTATGACTCTCAGTGTAGTTTTGCGTGTGTGTGTGTGTGTGTGTGCGCATTTATTTGTGTGCTAGTGTGCGTAGTTGTCCTTGTCGATTTACATGAGTCGCAATTAGTGTGCTCTGCTGCAAAGCTCTTGTAGCTTTGGCAACACTTTCAGCCCGCTCCCGAGCACGCCTATCGCAAATGAGAAAGAAAAGAGAGAGAGAGAGGGAGAGAGGGAGAAGAAGAGAGAGCGCGGCATGTTGTCCGCCTGGTCCATTGTTTGTGGTGTGCTTTTGTGTTGCCCAAATGTGCCGGAAAGTGTTCGGCCTGTGTGATCCTTGCTCTACACACACTCACTGTCATTCTGTGCGTATGTGTGTGTGTGAGTGTGTGTGTGTGAGTGTGTGTGTGGTGTACAACTCCTGCCTATCAACTGCATCCGGCTGGCATATCCGTTGGGCAACAGCTTTCAGCTTTTATGGCTTTTAAATAGTTGCATGCGACCAACATTATCCCACAACTGACCCGCCCACTTTCATACCTCCAGCGCCTTTAGAGAGAGTCCTGGAGCTCGCCACTTCTGTCAGGTTCTTGGCAGGCGCCAAATTTATGACTGTATTAAAGAGTTTTCTGACTTTTTACACTACAGATAATTTTTATTTTGAATAGTTTATGGTGCTGCTGGCTTTGAACAGCACTCGAAAGTTATGTGACTTAGCCCTGTATCCACTGGAATCGAAATACGAAGAATATTTATCTGAGAATTTTGGTTCTAGCATGGTTTTATGCTAAAAAAAAAATAAATTAATTGTTGGTTTGTCGAAAAAAGTTCACCTCAAAGCGCAAGGTGATAAAAAAATTGCCGAAAAAATTTCAATTACATTTAAATATAAATAATCGTTTTTAATTAAAGTTAATGCTCAATTCTTTGGCCAAAACAGTTAAAAAATAATACAAATTAATCAAATATAAATATTTTAGTTTTTTTAAGCAGTTTTTTTAGTTTTGAGAAAAAAAATGTATGCGGTATCAGACTTTTTCACAGTTTTTTGATCATCGTTCAAAAAATTGGTTTATTTCATCGAATCTCACACTTTCCACTGGCTGAACTGCTTTCTTACCAACGGCTTATGGTAGTTGGCAGTGCGGCGGGGGTGGATCTTCGCTTTTTTTTTTTTTTATCAAATTCCTCAGATTCCATATCACTTTTAAAGAAAGTTTTAATTTTGTATATTTGAATCAAAATATTGCCGGATGCATTTCGAAGTTCGCATGGCCGCACACACACACACACACAGACAGACGATGGTAGGCTGATAACTATCACTTATCACTTATAAGTGATCGGCCTAGGTAGGAGGACGCTTTTTTTCTTTTTAAGAAAATATATTTTCTTATCAACTTTCAGGGCAATTCACTCTTTTTGACATTCCTTCACCTTTTTTATGCTTGCCAAAAAAGGTTATTAAGGTTAGCAAAATCGAAATTTTTATGGATAAACTCTTAATTTGAGTAAAATATCTTTTGTATACCCTGTGTCCATTAAAAATGGACAAAAAAGGGTATATTGTGTTTGGCAGAATGTATGTAACGGGCAAAAGGGGGCGTGGCAGACCCCCAAAGTATATTTATTCTTGATCCGGATCAACAGCCGAGTCGATTAAGCCATGTCCGTCTGTCCGTCTGTTTGAACGCGTCGATCTCAGATACCATAAAAGCTGGAGATCAAATTTGCTATGTAGGTTTCTGAATACCGTACGCAAATCAAGTTTGTTTTTATTTTTGAATCGGACCTCTGTATTATACAGCTGCCAGTGGAACCATATGTCGAAAATGAAATTTTAGTATTAAAAAGATTTTTGTTTTTTAAGATATCTTTACCAAACGGACATGGGTTAGTAATATACATTCTGAGTAAAATTTGGTTCAAATCGGTCAACTATATCATATAGCTGCCATAGAGACGCTCAGTCGAAAATTAAGTTTTAGTATTAAAAAGATTTTTGTTTTTTAAGATATCTTAACCAAATAATAGAATATGCATTTGACTTAGATTTGTACATCCTGAGCAAAGCTCGTTCAAATCGGTCTGCTAAATCATATAGCTGTAATAGGGGCGATGAAAATAAATAATGGTCACGGAATCAATTCTTATTCCAATTCATAACTATGCTCTTGTGTGCTTATAAAATTATATTTTTATTTAAAAAGTTGTACCATTATTTTTCAGCCTACCCTCGAATACTTAATCTTGTTCTGTTGGTCAATATACACCCAACAGCAGCAACACGTTAATGTGGGCGTGGCAATAGAGAGAGAGAGAGAGAGAGAGAGTGAGTGAGAGAGAGAAAGAGATAGAGAAGTGTGCGTGTTGCTGTCGTGCAACTATTTAAATGTTGTTTTAAGCCTTATTGTTGTTACTGGGTGTCCGTTCCCATGGAACAAGCGACAGTTTGTTGTGTGCTTCATGTTGCTGGTTTCCTGTTGCAGGATGTGTCCTAGGATATGGCCAATGTGGCTTGAGTGCTCTGCCACTGGGACACTGGTACACTGGACACTGGGACTCTGGGACACTGGGACACTGAGACACAAGGGTCAAGTGCAAAGTGTTGCCAACTGTTTGTTGTCGTTGTTAAACATTGTGTTTACTGTTTATGCTGCATTTGCTACAGCTATTGTTGTTGTTGTTGCTGCTGCTACGTCAAGAACAACACATAAGTACCGCAAGGATACTTGAGAAAGCTGCTTTTGCTCCTACACTGATAAATATAATGTTCTTAGATCAAGATTTTGGTCTCAAAACTAAGAATTTTGGTCAATAAAATGCGTCGAAAATATAAAACTTTTAAAGTTAGAAAAGACATCTTGGTTTTAAGAGCATTTCAAATATAGCCAAAAACTTATTATAAGAATAAATAATCTTAAAATTGAAAAAGTGGGACTCGAGCCCGCGTTTGCTTTCAACTGAAGCGGGACCACTATTGGCTTAAAAGCGAAAAGCGAAACCAACCGAACATCTCCCAAATCTCCATACTTAATACTGTTAATACTATCCTAAAAATTTGAGATTTTTATTTTCGTTTCAAGATTTAAGATGAATGTTCTTGATGTTAAAAGTTGGTTTTTATTTTCAGTGTACGCTCTCACTTCATTTGATTCTTGAGGAGCGTTGATAATGTAGGCATTTTACTATACATTTTACTTTAGCTAGCAACAGCAACAACTAGCAGCAGCAACAGTTGCCACGACCGCAGCAGCAACTTTGTTGTATTTGCTACTGTAACATGTAGAGCATTAGGGACACACACTTTCTGTTGCTCTACCCCGTTGTCATTGTTGCAGCTCAGTCAACTCTAAGTCGAGTGTTAGTTATGGCCAGCTCAGTCAGTTGTTCTTGCTGTTGTGGTTGAGGCTGTTGTTGCTGTCGTCTCGAGTTCTTACGTGAAGCACACTCTTTATGTTAATAGTTGACACTAATTAGGCATGTTTGCACAACAAAGCGCTCTAGCACATACATACACACTCGTTAGATTGCCTGTCTCTGTTTCTTTCTCTCTCTCTCTCTCTTTCTCTTTGTCTCTCTTTCTCTCGCTCCGTGTGTGTAGGCAGACGTGGCGTATACGTATTATGTTAAGTCCAACAAACAGCACAAAGCCTTTGTTAGTGGCGCAGAGACACAGCCTACAGTGAAGCCTGACTAATGAGTGCAATGTGAATCAATAGGAATGCATTATTTCATGGATACTGAAATCCAAGGAACCTAAGAATTATTTCATTTTCTCAATCTTTTTCAGATTTCCCTTAAATTTCAAAGTCTATATAATAATGAGAACATTAATTATAATTAATATAGTATAATATAATATAAAATTTATTATATTCAACAGTATCTAATTAAAATTTAATGTAGTTGAGCTAATGAAACTTTTTTTAAGTGGGATCCATATAGGTGCTCGAGTACATTTTGTGTATCGTACCTTTTTAATTGCAGTTCCGTTAGCCGTTCATTGCCAGGTACTACTGCACTCTGCAGGCAATTGCGCTATAAAAGCAACATTCTCATTGTCGTTGTCATACTCGTACTCTTAGCTCTTGTGCTTGTTGTCATTCTGGTTGTTGTCGTTGTTGTTCTACATAAAACGGTGTTAAGCATAGAGCACAACTATTACTTAATCATTTTAACCTGTTTAAGCGGCTTAATGTGCCACGAGTGTCTCTGAGTGCTGTGTGTGTGTGTGAGCGCTGGGACTGTGGCAGTTTCCCAGTTCCACAAAGCTGCTTTCGAGTGCCGCACGAGCATCTTCAAAAGTCACTCAAAAGTTTAGGCACCACCCTCGCCCCTCTCCCCCATTTTCGTCCATTCGTTGCTGCCACACTCGTTATAGTTGCACAAAGTGTTAAACTAGCCGGGGCTTTGCCATTGTCTGGCAATGTGTGGCACACTCACCCAGTAGTTCACTATGCAGATGTTGCTGCCGCTTAGAGTCTCTGCCTCAGGTTCTGGCTCTATTATAGCATTTGAATGTGCACAATATGCAAAAGTATATGTTTGTGCAAGGGTGTGCCCAGGCAAGAACCGGGGGTTGCCCTGCCCCCAAGAACCATTTAAAGAAAATTATTAAGAACAAAAAATTTAAATATTGTACTCTCAGAATATAGTTATCTTTGGTAATTCAATAAGTAAACAGAAATTAATTATCAGAAGAATTTTTAAACATAATAAATACAGGGTCTGCCTTTACTACTCCATGGTACAAAAATTGCTGTGCTCTTGCTTCTCGCTCTGACTTTAAATATATCAGTAGTAGAACAATAAGCATAATATTCGAAAAGCATACTTATGCTATGCTAAGCTCTCTGCTGTATTTCGTATGAGAGTAGAGCAATAGCAGTTGCAAAAATTACGATATGCTATTTGTAGTTATAGCAATAGCAAAAATTTTGAACATAAAAATTAGCTAAGCAAACAATGGGCGAATTCACCAGGGAACATGCTATCGATCAAGTATCGCAAAATTTGTATGCTTGTGATACTTCGTGTTAAACGCTATGATATATCGATAATAAAAATTATGAACAGCGCAGATGGGAAATTAAATTAAAATTATCTTGTTGCTATTAATTAATTAAACTACATTGATTGAAAAAGCTTCTGCTTCAATACAAGAAAAACTATCAACAAAAATTTCATGTATAAAACAAGGGGGCTCCGCCCCCTGCTCGCTTCGCTCGCCTACCCCCGGCTTACTTTGTTCGCGGTGACGTGCGGCTACAGTCAAGCAAGCTTGACAGTATGATACCATGAGCCCAGGTACTCTTTTATAAAAGTTGATTTTCGACCAATTGTGCCTATGGCAATTACATGATATATGGAACCGAATTAAACCAAATTTGGTCAGAATGTAATAAACCAACTTAAGTTCATATTTTATCAGTTTGGTTAAGATATCTCAAGAAACAAAAAACTTTTTTATACTAAGACTTAATTTTCGATTGAGCGTCTCTATTGCAGCTATCTGATATAGTGGACCGA
This sequence comes from Drosophila innubila, assembly GCF_004354385.1. Lineage (NCBI taxonomy): Eukaryota > Metazoa > Arthropoda > Insecta > Diptera > Drosophilidae > Drosophila > Drosophila innubila. The sequence goes on from NC_047626.1 coordinate 29,991,820, forward strand.
TTTTAACCAAATTTGCTCAGGATGCAAATTCTATCAATTTGGTTAAGATATCTCAACATCCAAAATACTTTTTCATACTAAATCTTCATTTTCGATGTATCGTTTCTTTGGCAGCTATATGATATAGAGGTCCGATACAAAAGTAAAAACAAAACTTGATCTGCCTATGGAATCCAGGAACCTACATTCCAAGTTTGAAGTATCTAGCTCTTATGGTTTCTGAAATCGACGCGTTTAAATAGACGGACGGACAGACGGACAGACAGACGAATGTCAAGGAATGTATAATAAATACTTTTTTAATGTAGTGATGTAAAAATCATCAATGTATTGACTGTAAAACATAAATCCAATTTATTGATGTATTAACATCCTGGTGTCTTATAAATATATCACTGCGGATGGCAGTTCGCGCTAGTGACGAAAGCAGCACGTAGGGTGCGAAGGGCGACTAGCAATATATACAGCTTATATGAAATACGATAAATATATAAATTAATTAAAAAAATAACACGAAAATTGGCATTCGGTACTTCGAAAAAAGTAATTTTTATGAACAAAGAAGCTTACCCTTTTTACACATCGTGCAGAACGTCAATTTTCGTATTATTTTTTTTATTAATTTATATTTTGATTTAAAATTTTTCTTTTAAACCTAATTTTGTTAGTCACAAAAGTGGATATCAGAAGTTTTGAATCTAGATTCTAGAATATGCTTTCGTCACTAGACCTTTTAGCTCGTGTAGAGGTTTTTTTTTGTGTGATATACAGTTAGTTAAGAAAGTGTTTTGCAAACACCGTATTTGTGTATATTTATAAATATATTGAAAGTCGCACGTTAAGCGGTTTAGCGTGTACAATGACAAGTCAGTCAGGGCAAAGAGATTTATATTTATATATAGATTGCATGTTTAAAAGTCGATACATAGATTAACATTGATGTTTTAACATCACTAAAAAAAACGCGATCTATTTCTTGTTATCAAACCTCTACAAAGATACTATCCATCCCCCCTTACATTTTTTTTGGGTACGTCTTTGCGTATGTGTTTGTATGTATGAACATGTCCCCCTCCTATTACCAATCATGCATCCGTTTTTGTTGCTTTTTATGAAATGTTAATTTGCTGCGGATATGCGCAGTCAGTGAGCTTGCGAACTTGAACTGAAGCTACGTCAGTCGACAAACTCAGAGCCTGAGCTGAGCTCAGCTCCATTTCCATTTCCATTTGCATCTCCATCTTCATCTGCACCTCTCCATTTGGTCTATGCGCCACACAATTACTTAGACTTATGTATGATTTATGCCTATGACTACATAGCCTCTGCATATTCATCTGAATGTTGTTGCTCAAAGGAGGATGCAAAGTTGATTTGAGTTGATTTGAGTTGTGTCTTGTGTGCTTACCGTACCGGCACAATACGTGTACACCATAATGCATTGGAACGTTGAGGCGGTTCTAATGTTTAGCCTAATTTGTAGCGGACAATAGGTGGAGAGGGGGATTCCGACTATGAGAAGTGAAGTGAAGTGAAGTGAAGTTGATCTGTTTTTTGGCAGCGTCATTTTTAAACACGCATGCGGCTTTGATGTGTTCTGCAGTGTTGATTGATGGGCAATGCAAAGTTTGATTGAACACTGGATGCCTGTGAGTCTGAGTGTGAGTGTGGCAACTCAATAGTGTGGCATGAGGCATCTGCCGTTGAACTTTTGTGTTTAGAACTGAGGCGATTGCCACACCAGGCAGCAAGTTGCATATTCATAAATCTTAAAGAAAATTGAATTTTAAAATTGCTTTACGAGTTGCAGCAATTGAACTGAATCGAAACAGAATCTCGCACTTTCCTCCCCTCTCTTTCTCGTCCTTACTTTATCAAATATTGTGGTTGGTCAAAATAGAAAATCTGCGATTTCCGCTCAGTTTTTCATTGTGTGCTTCGTAGTCGTGACTCGGCAATGATTTTGATTCGCATTTTCAGGATGAGCTGACGACTCTCACCTAGTATCCAGATTTCCGCCACTCGTAATACAATCAACATTTAGTGTTTTCATATTCATTTTGTTGTTCCAGTCAGCAATTTTGTTTTCACCCAAAAAGGTGGGCCAACTTTTTTTTCTGCTATGTAATGGCAAATGAAACACATAAACAAATTATAAAACGTGAATTATCACAAAAAATGTAAATGTAATAAGTCAAAAATGCCAACATCGCTGTCGAGACAGTCAGTCAGCCACCCTCATCCTCACAGTTAGCGTGCCTCAATTCCAGTCCAGGTCCTGGCAGCAGCAAGAGCGACACCGACAGCGACAGGGACAAAAACCGAGACAGCGACACTCGCAGCATATCAACTGACGTGGATTGTAGCTGTGGTATTTGGATTTGAGGAGTTTCAGCTGACGCTAAGACAGACTGTCAGTGATTTGTATAAAGTTAGCTGTGCCTCTATAACACACACTGATGGGTGGGGGGCGTGGCACGTGGGGCTCCGTGAGGTACCGTGAGGCACGTGGAATTGTAGGCGGAGGCGTGTGCATTACAAGACAATAATTGTGGCTTGAGCGGCAGACGAAGTAGATTTCTGGTTCGAGTGTCGCAAATAAATGTGATTACATCGCATGCAGAGGGCGGCAACTGCTTAAGGCACACGACATAGTCCAGTCAGTCATCCTGGCAGACAGTCATCCTATCCTGACGGGCGGGGGAGTTATCCGCTGTTCGTAAAGTGAAGTAGCCAACTCCTGGCAGTGATTTGTCGCTTTTATACCACTCGTTGTTGTCTAGTCCGCATAAATAAGCATTTGCTGTTAAAGAAGATTGCTGTAAACACTGTATCCATAAGTATCTCTATCTGTATATGTTGCTTTGTATCTCTATCTGCATTTGTTCTCCAGATAGAGATGGACTCGGGCCGTTCGTGCGGGCTCGAACCTTGGCGTAAAGTCCGATGGGCACAAAAAGTCACAAAATTCACACCTAAACAGAATGGCAGCGTTAACACCCAAATATGTGCTCGGATGTGTCGAATAAGTTATCAAAAATATTGATTTTGTGTTATTACACTACGCATCAAATTGAACTTCTTGGCTATTAAACGTACGAAAACCATTTTTTTTGTATAGTCTTAGATTTAAGCTAGTAGTTTTAGAGCAATCAATTTTTGAATTAAGAAAATGATTGTTTACTTAGCTTTATGCGTTGCTTGAAATATGATTAATAAAAATCTATGACGAAACGGCGATATAAATTGTTTTTTATCTGTATCGATGTTTTTTCGTTTTTTATGATTTCCTTGTAGAGCAGCATGACCCTTAGTATGAAATTTTTTTTGTATTTTTTTAGATACCTTAACCAATATCACAGAATATCAATTTTTTGTTGTCTTACACATTATGACCATATTTGGTTTAAATCGGATTACTATATCATATAGCTGCCATAGGAGGGATCGGTTCAGTATCAGCCTTTAATATGAAAACTTCTACTGTTTCTTAAGATATATCATCCAATCTCGCAGGTTGTGTTTTTGGTAATGTGTTATATGTATATCTAAATTTATTCAAATCGGTCCACTATATCATATAGCTGCCGTAGGAACGATCGAGCGAAAATCTATCTTCAATATGAAAAACTTTCTTATATTTTAAGATAATTCAACACGAAAATTGGCATTCAGCACAGCGCAAAAAGACATTTTTATGTGTAGCTTTTATGCATCCCGACATATCGGTTGACTATATCATATAGCTGTCATTGGAAACAATCAGTCGAAAATTTAATGCATCAAATCTTCGGTGTGCCGAACGACTTCTAAATTCCTGGGCATTGGGTATCGTGCTTTGAAGTAACTGATTTTTAATTTGAAGTAAGCTTGTTAATAACCTTCTTTCAAAATATTAATGTCAGAATCAAATTAAATTCAACAAATTTCTGATCTCTTTAAAAAAGTACGAGGTAAATGTCTTATGACGAAAGTCTTCTAATATCCAATATTGTGACGAACGATATTCATATTACAAATTATTATTATAATTATAAAATAATAATAGTCCGGCATTCGGCACATTGCGCAAAATGGTCGACATTCTTTATACCCAAAAATAGCTTTTTGAGCAGTGCCAATTGTAAAGTTTTTTTTTTTTTTTTTGGAGATTAAGCTTACTCTCCTTGCAGCAAACATTGATATGCTCTAGTTTCTTCATAGACTCGTTATGCCATTCTCAGTTGCAGTGTATTAGGTTTCACTTTTTGGCCCGCTGGCTGAAATATAACTGTTCATAAATTTCGCACCCGTGATATCTGGAATATAAAAATTGTCTGTTATTTTTTATCATTTTTCTGTTTTATGATGGTCATCGTTGTTTTTTGCGACTTCATGGGTGTAACGAGGGGGGTGCACGGCGTGCAGCTGCCCCTCCCTAGATAACTAACGTACTAAAATATTTTGCACAAGTTTTCGTACCGCTAAGTGAAGTCAAGTAAAAACAATAAAGGCAGGAACTTTTAGCTTGAAGCTTTAAAAGCTTTAGCAGGAAAAACTAGTGGGACGGTGCTACAGTCGAGCATACTCGACTGTCAGAGACCCCGTACTTACTATGGCAAAAACTAATAATGAAAATAAATTAAAAAATATTTAGTTAACTTAAATGCATATTCTACTAAGACTTGATGACAGTGGTCCGATTTGAACCAACTTTGACAGGATATATAAAAGTGGTCCGTCTTTGAACAGGATATATAAAACATCAAAATTTTCATACATGAAGACTTGATGACTGTTCCGCGCTATATGATATAGTGGTATTTCAAATTGTTCTTATAATTTGGATATGAAATTTTTTTTTTTTCGATATGTGGGCGATAAATGTGCTTGGCCGAATTTTGAAACAAAAACTTGTTCTGCTTGCAATATAGAGGAACCTACATACCAAGTTTGGTGTCTGTAGCTCTTATAGTCTCTGAGATCTAGGCGCTCATACAGACGGACAGACAGACGGACATTGCTATATCGACTCGGCTATTGATGCTGATCAATAATATATATACTTTATAGGGTCTGCCACGCCTCCTTCTGCCTGTTACGCACATATTCTTTAAAACAAACCCGTACCCTGTTATTCCCAGCGTTATCATATGGTAACAGCCCAAAAGATGGTCCTGTCGATTATCCTGACAAGAACGAACATAAAGAATGTCTTTTTCAGATTCAGTGGGCCTATCATGCAGTGCAAACACTCATTTTAAAGCTTAGGAATTTATTTATCAAATGCTTTTTAAAGTTTTGAAATATCTTTATTGGTTTAAAAGATATGATTTATTTACGGCAAAATCAGAGATTGTCCCACTTCGTAAACGTCTAGTTCAGATGCAGGGAAAATTTGGGGAAGATGAATTATACGTCTGCGCACTGAATAAGAGACGACTGGAAAAGAGATAAGAGTTTAAAACTTAAATTTGTGAACTTCTGCTATTGTTTTTTTTAAAAAAAGAAATTTTATGTTTGATTAACGGGACTAAAAAACTTTTTGGTCCACCCCTTAAGAAAAGGGTGGCTACGCCCATGGACGACGTTGTTGTTATTATTGTTGTTGGCTTTGCGTTTTCTTTGGGGCGAGCAGCTAAGAGCTGCTAAATAGACCAAATATTAAATCGACTTGTCTCACAAGGGGGTCGCTTCTGTGTGTTTTCTGTGTGGTGAGGGTGGTTTCGATACCCACCATCCTGCTCACATCTTTTCTTCCTGCTCACTCCATCATTATACGTGTTTTTTATGTGTATTTGTATGTGTGTGTGTGTGTATGCGTTTGTTGTATAATGGGCATTTCATAGACCATTGACCAGTGGGTGGAGAGGATCAGAGCGGTCCACAACTGATTAATTGGGTTCCAGGATGGTCCAGGCTACTCGTCCTGTGTGCTCGATGCCACTGTCAATGCCAATGGCATTGCCGATGGCGACGGCGATGCTGCTGCTCACTTGCATGCGTTTAATACGTTTATTAATTACATTCCGGCCTACATTGTCGCTGGACATTGGTCGAGGCACAAAAATGTTTTGCGAAAGGTTCAACAATGTGTAAGTAATTGACACACACGCACATACAAATTGAACAAGTGAGAACAAAGCAGATAGCGGAGAACTCATACCTCATACGAGGGTCGACTGAAAATTCATTGGCCTTAAAAATAAACTCGAAATTTTTAGTGAACAACATTATTTAAAACCTATTGGAAACAATTTGAATAGTCGGCAAAAACAACATTTGAAAATCTGTAATATGTTTTGAAACAAAAATCTAACTTAATATCAAAATTTCATTGGACGATGATTATAGATAGTCATTCTGCACTATCGAAATACGTTTATTTAACCCGAATTGTCCTGAGCAACTTATTTTCGAAGTTCTTTATGAAACCTTCAGAACTGATAAATTTGAGGTCGCTGAATCCGAAAAAGACATTCTTTTTGTTCGTCCTTGTCAGGATAATCGACAGGAACATTTTTCGACTCGTTTACCTTTCTAATGATGTGTGCATTGCATATAGTAGTTCAGTACTAAAATTAGTGAAACGATTTAAATTTACTTGCGACGAATTGCCAAATGCCGTTTTCTTGCACTGCAGAATATAGTGAGCAACTTAAAGTGCATTTTTTGATCAGCTAACTTCGAGACATTGTTTTAATCAACTTTTTATCGCTTAGAGACAACAAATTACTCTTAGAATATCATATTAAAGTTAATCTAATGTTAATGTGTTGTCTAAATATGATGTTGTAGTAAATGCCTATTGCTTGTTACCATATGGTAACGCTGGGAATATTCTGGTTAAGCAGGCGTCAGACGAGCGTTTCTTCACCGACACTTTTTGTTTAAAAACCGGCGGTGTCGTGTGAACACATAGAATTTAAAACGCGGCGGTTCTCACCGATGTAAATAGAACACGTCCTATTTCCATCGATTTATCGGTGTAGATCAAATGCCTGAAGCATTTTGGTACAAAATTGTTCAAAATGTGACCAGACTTTGTGAAAACAAAAACCGACTGGATTTTCGTATGACAACCCATGCAAAAAATGTAAAGGACAAAATTTACCGTCGGTGAAAAAGTGTCGGGTAAAAAGTCTCCGTCTTACGCCTGCTTTAAGCGCAGTTGCACGAACATTCGTTTTGAGGACCGTCTTGGAAAAGGTGACCACTTTAAAAATGGTTGATAAGTTTGATTAAATAGTATAGTAAAATAAATAACATTGTGACTGATAAACAACCGAAACAGTGAACTGCTCCTGGTGAATGAAAACCAGCGAAGGCCAAAATAAATTTGTCAGCCATCAATATTATTTCGACGTGTTTTGCAGGACCGCATTTAATAAAGAAACAAGAAAGAAAGTTTATCTTCGGCACGTCAGCGATTTGACAGCCTTGTAGAGCGCTGTATTTAATATCGTTGTTCGGTCGCTTCTATGACTTACATATGTATGATATTTTCGGGATGATTAAGGCAATAAATACACAACCTACAAGATTGGTTGAGATATCTCAAAAAACCACAAAAATACAAATCCTTAATTTTCAGCTGATCTTTATCATGGCAGCTATATAATATAGCAGACCGATTTAAACCAAATTTGGTGAGAATGTATACAGAAGAATTAATGAATTTGAGCATATTAAACAAAATTTGTTCAGGATGTAAGCAAATGCATATTCCGTCAAATTGGCTGAGTTATTTAAAAGAGAATAAAGTTTTTTAAACTTTAGGTTTATAGTCGACCTTTACAATATAGTGATTCGAACTGGCCGGTTGTACTACTTGCAGCAAAGAATGACCTTGTTTAATCTTTAAGTGTTTAATATATAAATATTACATTGGGTCAGTTATATAAACACATTATTTTTTAAAGGTAAACCTTTTAGCAGGGCCAGGATGTTTAATATGAAAGTTTTAAAAATATACATTTTCCACTAAGGTCTAGACACCACAACTAGATAAACTTATTTCGTATTTTCAGACCTATAACTAGTTTTTCGAGAAAGCTTTAAAACTAAGGGACTAGTTTGCATACACTTTATGGAGGAGTTTTATTGCAGCACATATTTCGGTACAAAACTATAGAACCCATTGAAAGAGTATAAAATATTCTTAGCTATCAAGTCAATGCACCGCAAAAGAATGCCTATTTTGAGAGCCTTGTCTAATATTATCATTAGGAGGGCGAGTTGTTGCAAAAAATGAACTGAATTATGTTAATAGATAAATTACATTCGATTGAATTTGCCCACAAAGGTCAATGACTTATTAGCCCACCCTCGTAGCGCATATTTGAAAATATTAATTTGTTAAAAATTCGCGTTCGTTCACCATACAGTGGTCCTTTTGGACATTTCAGCTCGAAATACATAAAAACTTTGTCAAGAATTATTCGATCTAAATTATGAAAACTAATTTAAGCTGTAAATAATTTTTTTATGCCCTTACAGAGGATATTATTATTTAAATGCGTAACCAAAAATATAAAAAAAAATGTAGTGTTGTATTAGCTATCGATACATAAAAAAATATACTTTAACTTATTTTTAAAAATATTCAATATGAATTAATCCTAGCGAATATGAACGAGAGAACCACTGTGTATTGGTGACGCGTCGCTGTGGCTGCCGACGCCGACGCCGACGCTGACGTTGACGTTTACATCTACGTGTGTGTTAATTATGTTTGTATGTAAGTATGTGTATTTGTATGACTATATGTCCAATATGTATATGGTTGTGTGCTGGTATTCGTGTTAGCTACGACTGCGTAATTGCATAACGGCTCACATTAAGCAACGTCCAGATTCCCACCTGACCAATTGCCACCCACTTTCCCTTGTGTTCGGTGAAACATTTCTTATTAATTGATTGGCAATGGCAATTGGCGCAACTGCTGCACCAACGGCAACTGCGGTTGCGACTCCTTTTTAATTGAATTCCACGTTATCCCTGCTACATTTATTGTTGTTGTTGTTGTCCAGATTCCTTTCCCCTAGAGCATTTTCATAAATCAATTTTAATTGTAGGCAATTATTGGTAAAAGCTTCGTTATTTTTTTTTTTGTATTCCCTTTTTCCTGATGTTCAGAGCCAATTTGGGAATCATCATTAATTGTTCTGAAATTATTATCATAATCGGCTCATTTAATCATGACTTTTTCAGCAGTTTTCCGCTAGTAATAACCTACAATCAGTGGCAGCCCAACTACTTCCAAGACTTTCAAGAGGACGCAGAATTTTACTCTGTGACCATAGTCTAATAAGCTATTTCCACGACCACTCACATTTGCCACATTTGCTCACATTTGAATGTGCCTCATATTTGGCTTTCCACGACCAAATGTGAAACTGTTAAGACATATAAAGCAAAGCAGCTGTTCGGTTTCTGTGCACAAATTATAAAAAGCAGACAATAACAACATTTTATTATTTATTATGATATTATAATTGGCGCAAATTTAATGCCTACCGATTTTATTGATGAAAACAGCTGGTTAAGGTGATAATTGCTTTTTTTTAAGAGTTTATCGATAAACATCGCGTGTTCGATAAAAAAATACTGAAATTCACAGGGTCGAATGACAAAAAAAATCGGCTCATTCATTATGAATGAGCCAAAATCATCATTCGCATTTTGTACTGAAATGAAGTCCACATTTGGGCCAAATGATGAAAATGGCGTCGAATGAGCCAAATGTTCTGTCGTGGAAATAGGCTATAATTAAGGTATGTAAAAACTATTAAAAGATTGTGCAAAGGCAAAATGTTCTTATTTAGCAGGCAGAGTTCTCTCGACTCTTCAATTTATATTGATTTACAACCCTCCGTCTGGCCATTCATAACTATTCCTATACAAGGTGTCTCTAAAATTGGTATTATATGATTTTCAGTTAGAGGCAATCCTTTGAAGACACGTGTAAAAATTTGACAACAAACAAATTAACTTTTTCTATTCTAAGAAAGTGGAGAAACACGAATCTTGCTGGAAGCGAGATACAAAGAATATTTATCTGAAAATTTTGGTTCTAGCATGATTTTGGGCTGAAAAACAAGAATTTAAAGTTGGTTTGTCGAAAAAAGTTAACCTGAAAGCGCGAGGTGAAAATATTCTATCATATTGGTTACAATGTCTCATAAAACATAAAAAATTTTCATACTAAGACTTGATTTTCGCCCGATCGGTCCTATGACAGCTATATGATATAGTGTTCCGATTTGAACCAACTTTGGACAGGATATATGAAACCAAGTTATATGCTTATTGCATCAGTTTGGTTACAATATCTCATTAAACAAAAAGTTTTTCATACTAAAACTTGATTTTCGTCCGATTCTTCCTATGGGCGCTATATGATATAGTGGTCCGATCCAAAAAAAGAAGCAAACTTGATCTGTCTGCATTACAGAGGAATCTGCATACTAAGTTAAGTGGCACTAGCTTTTAAATTGCTCTTATAATTTGGATATGAAATTTTTTTATTCGATTTCTGGGCGATAAAGGGGTTGTGGCCGAATTTTGAAACAAACTTGATCTGCTTGCAATATAGAGGAACCTACATACCAAGTTTTGTGTCTCTAGCTCTTATAGTCTCTAAGATCTAGGTGATCATACAGTCAGACGGACAGACAGACGGACATTGCTATATCAACTCGGCTATTGATGCTGATCAAGAATATATATACTTTATAGGGTCTGCCACGCCTCCTTCTGCCTGTTACGCACGTGTTCTTTAAGACAAACTCAAAAGACCCCTGTACTATTTTTAAGTACGGGGTCTAATAACGTTTTTAATTATAGTTAATGCTCAATTCTTTGGCAAAACAGTTAAAAAATAATAAAAATTAATCATACTTTTATTTTAGTTATTGAAGCAGTTTTTTTTTGCTTTTGAGAAACAAAAATGTGTGGGGTATCGGACTTTTTCGCAGTTTTTTGATGACCATTCAGAAGATTGGTTTGTTTCATTGAATCTCACACTTTCCACTGGTTGAACTGTTTTTTTACCAACGCAATATGGCAGATATTTCGATTTAGGCGGCATAAACTCTAAATATGAAGCTAGAGACGTGAAATTTCTTGTGTACGTTAGTTAGACTAAAAGAGTATTACAAAAGTTGTTTTTGAAAATTGGACCACACCACTTGTCAAAACTCTAAAAGTGAAGCTATGCACGTGAAGTTTTGTACAAACTTGACCCATATTAAGCAAGATTTAAAAAAAAAAAGATGTCAATTGGGCGACGCCTTTACTTCCCGCCCCTGAATTTTCACAAGAAAAAGGATATTTTTTAAATGTAATATATTCGAAATGGAGCAAAAAGGAGCAAAAAAGGATAAGTACATCATAGACTAAAGTCCTTAACAAAAAACTTGTCATCTTTAGTTGCTTGCACCAGTGGGCACCACAAAAGTAACAGTCCACGGAACACAACTTCTTTGGTTAGATTTTTGATAAAAAAATATACTAACAATAACAGTGGACAACAACAACACAACACATATAAATTTACTCATACTTTTAAATACTTCAAGAATAATTATCCATATCAAATTTATTTAACATTTAACAGTTTTGCTTATTTATTAGCTTTTAAAAGTCACCATACATTGGGTGCCAAATTTCACAAGCACGTTTAATGAAAAATCAACTGACTTTGCAGAGCTACCACAAAAAGGGTTGCCACCCAATCGAAAAAAAAATATTTTTTAATCTAACTGAAGTATCTACTTTAAATAAATTAAGTCATTTCTTGATTTTGCTACCATGAAATCTTGGACTTTATGCCGCCTAAGCCGAAAAATCGCCCATAGTGCAACTGCAAATCTGGTAGTTGGCAGTGCGGCGGGGGTGGATCTTCGCTTTTCTTATCAAATTCTTCGGATTCCATATCACTTTCAAAGAAAGTTTGAATTTTTTGCCGTTATCGCAGTCTCTACCTATTCCGATTTATCGTGGCATTGTCAAATAACAATAAAAACATTAAAACACCCACGCCAATACGAGTATTTGATTCAAAATATTGCAAGTGGGGAAATCTTTTTCACCTAAGTTACTAAAGCCGTTCACAGACGGTCATAACAAATAGCATGAATAAATGAAAAATCTTAGTTTTTAAATCAAACTTAATATTAATTATTACAAAACAACTATAAACATCTTACCAAAAAAATTCCTGACTTAATTGAACTGCTGTAAAGTATTTTTTTTTTATTTAAGCAGACGCCAAAATTCCAAGGAATTTTTACACCTTCTTTAACAAATTGAGACGCAAAACTCTGTGGCTCTATCAATTAGTGACGAAATTGTCGAAAATCATATTTAACGGTTAAGGCTCAAAACCGCTTAGATTCAAATATAATTGAATTTTAGTGATGACCGTCTGTATATGGTCGTAGATGGTTATGCCCCGGTCAGACGGGCGTTTTTTTACCGACACTTTTTGCTGAAAAACTGTCAGTTGTCGTGTGAACACACAAAATTTAAAAGTGTCTGTCAAAAGCCGATGCTCACCGATGGAAATAGAACACGTCCTATTTCATCGGTTTTTCGGTGTCGGTCAAATGCCTACTATGTTAAAGAATTTTTTGTATGAAATTTGTCAAAGTGTGACCAGACTTTGTGAAAACAATAACCGTTGGGATTTTCGTTTGACATCCGATGTGGATTGTGTGAATGACACAATTTACTGTCGGTGAAAAAGTGCCCGTCTGAGCTGGGCATTAAGGGTTAAACATTTTATTTAATGGATAAAATGCTGCTGGATTAAAAACTTGGACTATAGTCTTGTGAAAGCAGCCGTTCGTGGTGGTTTTCTAAATTCCGTGCAGGTAATATGAGCCCCGGAAATGATTCCCACAGTGGACACCGTAAAGTGGCTGTTAGAGATGAAAAAAAAAAAAAAATCTACGCAATAATTTGAATCAAGTAAAAGTGCAAGAGGTAGTTAATACTCTTAAGATATAAAAAAAATTCTTGGATATACTGGGCATAAGTATTTGGGATGCGAAAGCTCAATGCGAAATGGCTGCCGCAGAAAGTCAAATAAATCAACGATTTTTTGCTATGGAGCACTGCTTCGAGCTGGTAATATGTAAGAAAAGGGTTTTCCATTCCCCGAATTCTCCTGACCTAGTCCCTATACACTAATTCCTGGCAGCAGTTTTGAAAAAAATGCTCTTGGATGTGAAATTTACCGCCACTGAAAAAGAAATGGTCGAAACAGGGGCATATTTTGAGGCTTCAAATAGATGGTACTATAAAAATTGTTTCGAAAATTTTAAAGATCGCAATAAACAATCTATCGCCCTTGAAGGCATCTATTTCTAATAATAATATTTAGTTTCGCCAAAAAAATGCTTATTTCTTCAAAACAATACGAGCTTTTCAGCCCGTCTGCTATATCGCTAGAAATGAGGTATTTCAGTAACTTACAACTATTTAAGTTTTAAATATAACATGTCAGCTTACTGCAAAATCAATTTTATGAAATTTTCACTAAAATTATTTGAAAATATTTACCATATCTACCCCTAAATCACTGCAAATTCTATTAGTTTGGTTACGATATCACTGCGGACGGCAGTTCACGCTGGTGACGAAAGCAGCACAAAGGGTGCGAAAGGCGACTAGCAATATATACAGCTGATATGGAAAATTTACTGCGACTGTCCGATCAGATCGAGTTATATACCGATCAATAGGTTTAGTCCCAATTGAAAAAATGGCATACGAATGACCTGGTTAATGCGATAAGGGGGTGTAAGCTGGGGGCAAAATGTAACTGATTACAGTTAGTGGGGCCGTTGGGGCCTTTTTTTTTAAGATTTGTATCAAAAACATACGCGTCGATTGATACCTCGATCCCCCAAATCCGACAACTAGTTCAAAATAATTAAATTTAAATTTTTTAGTGAGCTTCCCAAAATGAAGTCAAAAGTCAGTTTGTTTGTTTGTCTGTTTGTATCAAAGCATTAAAGAAGCTTGGATTTAATGATGGGGACTTATTCCTTTTCGAAAATCTAGCAATTTTAGGTCCAATTTTCAAGAACTTTTTCGAGCATTTGGGGCCGTATGTTGGCAATAACGCGACGAATGTTGGCTTCCAAGTCCCCTAACGTTTGTGGTTTGTTGACGTAGACGAGCGACTTCACATATCCCCAAAGAAAATAATCCAATGGTGTCAAATCACACGATCTTGGTGGCCAATTGACAGGTCTATTCCTTCCTTCAATAAATCGATTGTGACGTGCGCTGTGTGGCATGTAGCGCCGTCTTGTTGGAACCATATCTCATCCACATTCATGCCATCCATTTCGGGAACAAAATAGTCGGTTATCATGGCTCTATACCGCGGCAATAGTTTCTTCGGTGCGCACTGTTCGACGGCTCTGCGGATGCGTATTATCACATAAACGTAAACGTAGTGCGAAAACGATCCATGGTTAACCGAATTAATTGGTCTGATGGACGATTATGTCGACCTTAAAATGGACGGAGCTTGCGGTGAACTTCGCAAACTGAACCATTATTTTTGAAAAAAATTGGAACAATTTGTAAGTGTTGTTGTTTTTTTCTCAACCTGTTCATGATAAAATCTCAAACCACACTGAAATTAGAGTTGCCAGATTTAACTGAAAAAATGTCAGCATTATCTCTACTCGAAAAACCAACCTAAAAAAAACACCCTTCACATCCTGACCAAATTTTGTTATCTTAATCTTAATCAAACTGATAGAATATGCAGAAGAAGAAGCTCAGCTGCACAACCCTTTTGCACAGTGCACAATCGAAAAACCAATTTCACATCCTGACCAAATTTTGTTATCTTTCTTAATCAAACTGATAGAATATGCAGAAGAAGAAGCTCATTTATATTTTTTTTTAATTTATATTTTTATTTTAAATTTAACTGAATTTTGTTCGTCACAAAATTGATATCAGAAATTTTAGAAATTGCTTTCGTCACTAGACCTCGTGTAGATTTTGGGGCTAGAAATTGCTTTCGTCACTAGACTTTTACCTCGTGTAGAGGTTTTTTTTGTGGGATACCAAAAAACGCAAAATTTTACAAACATACATAGAGCCGTTTTGTCACCAAAATGTAAGCCAAAAAACCTTATTTCACCTGTAAAATGTTACCTGAGTACTTTAGAAAGAAAGTACCTAAAAGCCCTCAAACACACCTTTCCAATAATATATAGAACATATCTGTAGCTTCTATGGTTTGGAAACTGTTCAATTTTTGCGACTTGGGACTTTTTTTCAAAATGTCGTAGAACAAACAATGATGGGAATAAATCCCCATCATTAGATCCAAGCTTTTTTAGCGCTTTGATGCAAACAGACAAACAAACTTTTCATCTCATTTTGAGAAGCTCACTAAAAATTTCTTTTAATTAACTTTTGAACTAGTTGTCGGATTTGGGTGATCGATGTATCAATCGACGCGTATTTTTGATAAAAATTTTAAAAAATAAAAAATTTTCCAAAAGGCACCAAGGATCGGTTTGGTAAGAAAAACTTTTCTCTTTTCTAAGATATCGATATCGCAATTGACAATTTGATTCCAAACAAAATGTTCTTATTTAAAAAAAAATTCTGAAATTTAATTTTGCGGACATTTTTCGGAGTCGTAAAGTTCGGTTGTCATACATTTTTGTTACTTCAATTTCGGCAAAATAATTTTATGTATTTTATGATCGTCAGAGACTTGTAAAACATGCCTGAAATAATCAAACAATTATTTGTCAATAACATGAAGTTTTACTCTCTTATAAATATGTAAATATAAATTGAAATTTGAAGTACAAAACACTACTAGTTTACTTTCCTTAAGAAATGTCCCAAGGTTCATCCATATAAGCAAGTGAAATACCATACAAAAAAATTCAATTTACTGTCGTTCGTTATATGTTTTCATATTTTATATGGCACTTGGCCAATTGGATACATGAAAGCATTTGTCATGGGATGAATTTTTAAGGAGGGTAATTGAAATTGATGTTCTCGGTTTCATTACTACTTAGAGGACAGCAGCTGAAGTTGGTATTGAAATACCGAATCACCCATACGAATAGGTACTATACATAATATGTACAAGGGTAAATGGTTTTCCGGGCTTGACCTTTGTCTTGGACTTCATATTAAGACAAGTGACACTTGTCTAAATGACCACTTGGGTGGTCTCTGCCTTGAAACCTTAAACCCTTGCAGGTCCCTTCTCCATTCATGGGGGTTAAGCATCTGGTTCCATCTACTTCACGTGCCACATTTCATATTTGCGGCAATTGCAAACGCAGTTTGTGTGCCATTTTTCGTAACGTTGCGTGGGTTTTCTTTCTTCCTTTTTTTGTCTTTGCTCATAACCAGCAAATATAAATGGCCAAGTTTATGGCTCGGTCATTTCAATTTCATACAACTTGACCACCACATTTATAAAAAGCTCCTTCGCCGAAGTCAGGCAGCCAGACACTTGAGCTATAACTTTTTGCTCCTTACATTCTCAATTTCCACAAGGCACTTGAAAACTTATATTTTTTCTCACAATGTAGCCATCGTTGTCCGTGTTGCTCGGAATGTTCGGGATTGTCCAGGGGCCATATACGAGTAGTTGTTCAAACTTTAAGTATCATTGACCTTTTCGGGGCGCAGTTGGGCATGGTTCGCATGCTTGCGATAGGCGCAACAGTTGCCGCGTTCGAGTTAAGCGGCGACGGCCCAGAAAATTACCTTAAAATATAATATATAAACAAGCGGCAGTACAGCGACCTGAGGTAAGGTGAGGTGAGTGAAGTGGGTGAGTGGTGAACGGACAGTGGACAGCGGGGAACGGGAAACGGGGAACGAAGCGTGCCAAGCTACGTGTGAAAATAATGAGCAGGCATGCTTAACACAAAAGCAACAGGGCCCGACCAACAGGAGCCGGGGGTTCAAAAGGGGTTGGACGGGGCTAGACGGGGGCACTGAAATTCAAACAACAAAATTGTTTGTTGTGTGTCTGTGTGTGAGTGCGTTTGTGTGCGTGTGTCGAGAGTAGTGAGAAAAATGCAATCGAAAATCCCTGGAAAGTCATTTTCAAAACTCTCTGTGAGTCAGTGTATGGGTGTGGGTGTTTGTGGGAGTGTGTGTGTGTGTGTGTGTGTGATCCATCATTCAGCCGCTAAACAAACAAAGTAAAAGGAACAATAACAGCAACATCGTCTACTACAACAGAAGCAGAAACTTCAACGTTAATTTGCTGCCTCCGCGTTGAAAATAAAAATTAATATATGCCGCAACACGTTTCCACTTCCCTGGGAGATAAAAAGAGAGAGAGAGAGACAGCGAAAGAGCATGACAAAGAGAGAGAGAGAGAGAGAGAGGTCACAGTCTCTGGGTATGTGTTGATTTTAAGAACGGGTAGTGGATATCGCATTGGGTGGGGGATACAGGGCACAAGAGTTACGCAGCTTTCTTTAGTTGAAAATAGTTTCCGTTGAAAAGCAAAAGACCTTGCCACGCATCCACCATGGCAACAATAGCTCCTCCAGCTCTCCCTCCACCCCTTCTGCCAACTATTCCACAACTTCCACGTACTGTGAGAGTGCATGATTCAGCTGGTCAGTCAATTGCCACGCCCACTAATTACGTGCAGTGTGAACAGTAAGGCAACAAAGAAGTTAATTTGATTTGTATTCCTGCCACTTGCTGGCCACTGTCAGTAAATGCATTAGGACGCATTCCCTTCTACCCTTCCCACTTCTTTCCTGGCTGAAAAGGATGCGTAATACGAAGACCGATTGCCTTGGCTGTTTCTAAAAAAATCTAAAAAGAATTGCCATTCAAAGTCTAATTTTACAAAAAGTGGAAAGTAAAAGAACCACACGCTCTGACATCAGACATCTATCATTCTGACATTGTAGTCTTCATTTAAGAATTAAATTTCAGAACTTGAGGTGTTTATCTGAGGACAATCATTTCGAGCCGGCGATCTCTGAGTAAGCGCTTAAACTAGTTAAGAACTGTAGCAATAAGCTACATAAGCAATTAGCTTACATCTAAATAAACTGATAAATATATGTGTTATAGTATTATAAGCGTATAGTAATTATTCCATTTTATCCAGCTCAATTATCAGAGTCTTTCATGGGAGGCAGGTCTAGATTGTCTTTCTTGCTACGCGACCTTTCACCTCCAAAAATAACTATAACTATTAGAAAAGACCACAGAAAATGAGAAACAGTCGGAAATACGGACATCGGAACATCAAAATTATCTCGACGTCCTGATCGAATTATATGTTTATCCTTTTTGTGGCTGATCACTTCTCATTAATCGCGTAACAAATTTCGTGACGTATTTATAATATCCTCAGCAAGGGCGTACAATATTTTGTTTTATATCAATCGTCCGGAAAAAAAACCTCTTCACGATGTAAAAGTCTAATGATGAAAGTCTGGAAGCCCCAAAACTTCTGATATCCAATTTTGTGACGAACGATATTCGATTTAATATATAACTTATATAAAAATTATAACTATAAAAATATAATTATGTGCCAAGTTTTAAGTAGAGATTTTAAATATTTTGTCATTGGCCTTAAATGAAGTTTAAATTTAGGTTTCTTTTTGGGCTTTAACAGGTAGCAAGACATGAAGAAAACAGAGACTGCTTAAGACTAAGATATAACGAAAAGCGAGCGAACTGTAAACAAAGCACAAACATCTGAAAAAGTGTCACACGAAATGAGCTGTCGCAGATTTCCTGCAGGCAGGATGTTTAGACTTGGCTTTTGGGAAGCTCTGCCAGGAGAATAAGAAAGCAATGAAATGGCACACTAGACGAGACAATGCGCAAACTATGCACAGCAGCTATGTGGAGGCACAGTGGGGCAAATGAAACTTATACCATAGATAGAGATACAATGACGGTTCGAAGTTTACACCTGATGAAAAGCTCAATAAACTATAGAGATACATTGGGGAGAATATGAATCTGTTTTCTAGTAAAAGTGTATAATAGTTTGATCGAAATATGAAAATAAACCTAAATAAATATTCTTATTTTCATCGAGTATTTGAAAGTCGTTCACTGAGCGCAAAAGTCCCGCTTTGTCTCTCTTGCGATTTGCACGCCTTGTGCAATGAATTGCATTTCTCTTTGTTGCCGCATTCGTAATGAAGACAAGTCCCCGAAAAATAAAAACCAACTCAAACTGGTAGTAGATGCGACAAGGACACGGCCTAGACGGTAGCAGTCACTTCGGGAGCAGGTCCATGTTTGTTTGTTTGTTTGTTTGTTTGTCTATTTGTTTGCCAACTGTCTGGGCCGGCAAACAGGCCAGGCAATAAAATAAGCAACAAAATGAAATGGGTGCAGACATTGGCAGCCGGCGACGGCATCTTGGAGACTTGGCACTTGCCACTTGCCACTGCACCTGCAGCAGCCCAAAGATATATGAAGCTAGTTGCCGGAGGACTGAGGACTGGGAACTGTAAACTGTAGATTGTCTACTGTGGCAGAGAATGCTTCAGTGTTGTTGTGGGCGCAGCGAGCGATGAGGCGTCTCCAGTTTTTCTGTTCGCCTGTCACAAATTGTTAAAATATTAAGGAATATACGATGGCGTTGCTTGAGATGATGCTGACTCAACTATCCCACTCAATCTATATCTATTTTTCAATCTCAATCCCACTCCCACGCATGTACTCGATCTGTCTCTCTGTCTCTTTCTCTCTTTCTCTCTGTCTCTCTCTTTGTATCCGCATTCGTATCTGCCTTAGTGTTCTTTCTCACTCTTTTTCATCAGCTCTGGGAAAGCGACAGCTAACGAGTGGCGTTTGAGCGGCACGTTCGTGTTTAGACTCTTAACACATTTTTCGGTTCGCTTTCATTTTGACTCAAGTGCAATCAGCAGAAGGTGGCGGACAAAGGACAACCGACAGCGGGTCGCGGACAATGTGGACTGCGGACTGTCTGTGAACTACTCGTCTTGTCCTGGACAGCGGCACGTACCACATTGTCTCGCCCAGACAGTTTGCAAACACAAGACACAACCCCCAACCTGCCCCACCACACATCGTATGCCAAAAAGCTTTCACTGCTTCGTCCTGCTTCCTCTGTGGGGTCGTCAAGACAAAAAATACAAACTAGTGGATCAGCAGCACTTAATTACATGAAACGAGAACTGTTAACATTTTGGGTTGTACTTGGGTTTGGTTGGGGTTATCTTGGATTGCCTTAGCTTGATCCAAACTGGATAAGACGCTGGGAAGGAGCAGGCCGGGGTGGAAAGGGGTGCTTTAAGTGGCCAGGCTATTGTTACAGTATTGTCTAGGCTCATAAAAGCATTATGTGATGGCATGTGACATGATAATCATCGTCAACGCAATCAAACTTTGTAGCCAGCCATGAAATCAAGGCGATGCAGAGAGAGAAAGCGAGAGAGAGAGAGAGAAAGAGGAAGTGCGATAGAGTCAAAGACTGGCGCGTGCACCCATTAAACTAAAGTGATCGCTTCCGGGGCAATCGAGGAGTGAATAAGGGGCTAAAGTGTTAATTGACCTAATTGCTACTGGGCTTTTTGGGGCGATTGAAAAGTGCAAATGTAATCTGGCATAAATAAGTATTGCAATATTTATGCGACACGCAAAACAAACAGTAGGAGAGAAAGCATGGCAGGACTGCAGGATTTCAGGATGCCAATTCAGGCAGTCAGGCAGTCAGGCAGCGACCCACAAAGGTCATAGCAAAAGTGGGTGGTCGGTTCGGTTCCATTTGGCTCGTTGGCAGAGTCGCGCCCGCTGCCTGCTTGCAAGTTGTATAATCTGATGCGATTTTGCGATTTGTAAAACGGACGCACAGAGAAAAGCCGCTTTTAAAATGCAGCAGCCGCAGCATCAGCAGCATCAACAATAACAACAGTGGCAACAACAGTAGCAAGAGAAGCAGCAGGAGGAGCATCAGGCAACTGCCATAAATGGAGCTAAAGTACAAATCGTTGTCACATGTGAGCCGCATTTTTATGGCCGCCGGCTTGGGAATTTTTGTTTGTGCCTCCGGCATCAGGAATTTATTGTGCGCGCTGTAAATGGTCAGGAGCTGGCAGAGTTTGGGCATCAGGCAGCCTCTATCTCCACCTCCACCTCCATATTCAGCTGCAACTCTACCTCTATCTGCAGTTTCAGCTCCAGCTCCAGCTCCAGCCTCAACTCCACCTCCATCCACACGTCCTGCCGCTTGCTGTTGCTCCCATTCAAATGCGCAACAGGTCAACTTGCAACTCTCAAAAGGCTGCAGGCAAAGCAACTTTTATACCCTTGCAGAGGGTATTATAATTTCTTAACGAAATGTGTCGCATATTAATGGAAGCGTAACGAATATATACAAGGCCGGCTAAAAAGTTCGTGTTGTTTCTCATATGATTTTTAGTTAGAGGCAATCTCAGTTTTGTTGTTTTAAACGATATCTCTGGCAATTCTCTCAATTGAGTATTTAGTAATATATATATGCGTGTAAGTAGTATAGCTCTATGCCTGAACTATTTCCAACTATTAAGAATGTAAATTTCAATTATTTAGCCCTCAGTAACTAATACATAACATACATTATAAGAATATTACTTTTTTCTCTTATTGATCTGATTGTGTTTTTTTTTACAAACCTTGCAACAATTGTTAATTTATTAAATTCTTAATAAACACCAATTAAAGAATTTTTGTTTTCGCTTTCAGCTAAGAACTGAAATTGGCTATAATATATGTTAATTTAAAATAACCGTTCTGGTTTCGGAACCTAGCCTTTAAAATGTTTGAAATCAAAAATATATTAACAGATATGTATGTAAGCATTCATTTTATCGAGATAAACGTAGCTTAAATTTTAAGTTATTTTTAATATAAAAAAAATGATATACGTGTACCTTACAGTGGGTCAATTTCTTTTTCCCGACAAAGCGGTTATGAAATTCGTAATCTACGATGAATTCTAAGAAGAATTCCTCAAGAAACCATGGGTCTAAAATCAATTTCGAGCTTTCACTTTTTAAGGCGAAGTTATACGTTTCTGATATACGTAAAGAAAGTAAAAAATTATTTTACAAACGTTTCAGCATTCGGTATTTGAAAAATAAATGCTTTCGGTTCCGGTACTAAAATTGAAACGGTTAGTTTTAAAAACAGTTGATATACCTGTTCTGGTATTATTCCCTAAAAGAAAAAAATACATTCTGAAATATTAGTTGACATCGAACTACTAAAAATATGCCATTCTAAAATTGGGTACGACCGTACTTGAACCGTAACGTTTTGTTCTTAAAATTTTAAGATTGCTGTGTACTAAACATCTTGAATTAAGTATGAATCGATTTAAAATTTAGAATTCTGACTTCACATTCCTATGGCAGCTACCCGAAATAGTAGTCCGATTTTATCCAAACTTAGTCAAAATGTATAACACCATGGAAAGTATATAATACGTGAGTCTCGTAACGATATCTCCAGAAATAACTGAGTTATTTGTACTTAACTAGCTTAAGATTTTTTTGTACTTAAAATAGTTTTTTTTTTTTCAAAATTGAAAGGAAGTTAAAAATAAGAACTTTTCGTACTAAAATCAAGTACGTTTTGGGATATTTCTTTTTCATTGTCGCACTTTAGAATTCTCAACTGGTTCTAGCGACGCAAATATGACGTTAAACTTGGATCGCGAGTAAAATCAGCACCTATTCCGAAAGGTCGCTTACCAAGAAAATATACCATTATTAAATGGTATTTAATTTTGGTATTTTGACTTATTTTAGTACACATACTTGTGTATGCTTTAAGATTAAAGTTAATTAATTATGACAGTGTTTTATACTGGAAACAAGTACATTTTTGGTGTAGTTCAAGATTTTTTTGTACTTAAAGTAGTATGTTTTCAATTTTTTCAGACTTGAATTAAACCCAAAGCATACTTAAAATATCCTAGAAAAATCGAATTTTAAGATTTCCGTACTTGCGAAAACCGAACTTGAAATAAGATTTTTGTTCTCAACTTTAGAAATTTCGAGGTTAGACAGCTTTTGAGATCGTTTGTACTTGAAAATGGCATGTTTAAGTACGGAAGTCTTGATTTTTTTTTTGTGAGTGTAGGGTAACAACTCTTCGACGTGCAGTAGAAAAACTTTCTTTCTTTTGATTGCTTTCACAAGAATCGATCGTCCAGCCCCTTAAAAGGGTACTATCTGACTGTGGCCCACTAGAATGCATTGGCACATTGCATCGACCATCGACAGACAAAGATGATTCAATTGATTGATTGATTGATTGATCGCGGGCCATCGCATTCTATATGTACATTGTACACTCTATACTGAAGGAAAAAATCAAGTACATATCGTATTTCGTACTTAAAACACCACATTTCGAACTCGATTTCTCACCAAGAATGAAAATGCTGAAGTCGGCGAATTCGATCGCAATTTAAGTACGAGATTTAAGTGTTTTAGTATCTTCAAACTTAATATAACTATAAAACGTACTTAATTAAAGTACAATTTAAAATATACTCAAGTCCTTAACACTCTGAACTTAATACAAATACATGTTAAAATATGAACACGATACTTGATTAAAGTATACTGCATTCTTGAATAAAAAATAGTGTAAAATTGATTTTTATGTATGTTGTTGAAATAGGTATTCTGATCATAAAAACTAAGAGATTTCAGTTAGTGTGAAAGCTAGTGAAGACTGACTACAGAAATTACTTTGTTAAATAGAGTCTTCTGTTTTCAGTGTCCGTCAAACTGTTCCTCATTACAGAAAAGCAGAACAATTTGGGAATTCTAGCCAAGTGAGTGCTAAAAATATATAAGAATTTAACAACTTGATTCAAGATTTCAGGAACTTGTTCTGTGAATTGTTCCAATGACAGCTATGTATGAGATAAGACAAAAGATAATTCAGAATATGCGAGTTTGATTAAGATATCTCCAGAAAAAACAACAATTCTTATACTGATCCTTATGTATCGACCAATCCTTCCATTGTCAGCTACATGATGTTGTGAACCGATTTAAACAAAATTTTGTCAGCCTTAGCTTTTGCCATAGCACTATGAGCGATTTTTCGATTTATGCGGCATTAAGTCTGTTTTGAAATTTTGTATGTACGTTAGTTAGATTACAAAAAATTTCAATTTTCTTTTTAGTTTGACCATGCCCTCACATATATTGCCCATTATACTGGAAAACCAGTTTTTTTTTTGGGATAATTGCTAATTTGCAACATGTGTGTTTTTACGAAAAAGGGCAAAAATCTTCAATAAATTTAAATAACATATTATTCTAGATGTTTTTGTTAATAATTTTTTAGCAACACTTTTACTATATCTTTTTCTGTATAAAAGTAATACACCACAGAACATGGACACAGCTATTAGTATTGAACTAAAATACACATTGAAAATACATTACAATATTTCGGAATCGCGCAAATGTTCGCAAAAGTTGTTAACTATATTTAAAAATTTACATAATCAATGCGGACGGCAGCTCGCGCTTGTGACGAAAGCAGCACCAAGGGTGCGAAAGGCGACTAGCAATATCGACTAGCAATATCATATTTACCAACCGCATCTGCCCACAAAATATTTAATTTGTATTGTCTATTTTTACGAAGATATTCACCTATCAATTATAACGTAAGCGACAAGCGGCATAAGAAACACGACACACGATTACTCAAAAATTCTCTCTTCTGTAAGATTTGCTGTTTGGCGCGTAGGTTATTTATGCAAATAGGGCTCGATATATACAGCTAATTTGGAAAATTTGCTAACTGACCTAGTTTATGAGTTAAGGGGGTGTAAGTGGGAGGGGTAAAACTTTTATGATTGCAGCTAATGGGGCCGTTGGGGCCTTTTGGTCAAATTTTTTATTTTTTTTTAATTCTTATTAAAAACACGCGTCGATTCCCTCGATCACCCAAATCCGACAACTAGTTTAAAAGATCGGGTGAAAATCAAGTTTAACTGAAAAAAACTTTTTTGTTTTATGAGAAATCTTAACCAAACTAATACAATATGCATTTAACTTGGTTTTGTATATCCTGACAAATCGGACCACTATATCATATAGCTGTCATAGGAC
This sequence comes from Drosophila innubila, assembly GCF_004354385.1. Classification (NCBI taxonomy): domain Eukaryota; kingdom Metazoa; phylum Arthropoda; class Insecta; order Diptera; family Drosophilidae; genus Drosophila; species Drosophila innubila. Next base: position 30,016,959 of record NC_047626.1, read on the forward strand.
CGATCGGTCCAATATTAAGTCTTAGTATGAGAAACTTTTTTGCTTTACGAGATATCGTAACCAAACTAATAAAATTTGCATGGAAGTTAGACTTATAGATGCTGACCAATGTTAGTTCTAATCGAACCACTATAGGACCGATGTCATAGGACCGATCGGAAGAAATCAAAGTCTTAGTATAAAAAACTTATTTTTTTCATAGTAAGTACGGGGTCTCCGACAGTAAAGTATGCTCGACTGTAGCAACGCGAGCGAAGCGAGCATGGGGCGGAGCCCTCATTTTATTTATAACTAAATAACAAATTTTTTTTAAATTTGAAAGCAATTCAACAAATAAATAAATAAATAAATATGTGCCTGCATTAATGATAAAGTTACAATGTCAAAAGCAAAACCAATTGCAAAAATTTCTGATATCCCATAAAAAAAGCCTCTACACGAGGTAAAAGTCTAGTGATGAAAGCAATTTCTAGCCCCAAAACTTCTGATATCAAATTTTGTGACGAACAAAATTCAGTTTAATATAAAAAGTTTAAATAAAAATAAAAATTAATAAAAAAAAAAACACGAAAATTGGCATTCGGCACTGCGAAATAAGTAATTTTGATGTACAAAGAAGCTCACCCATTTTACACACAGTGCACAATGCCAATTTTTGTTATTTTTATTATTAATTTATATTTTTATTTTAAATTTTTAAATTTAACTGAATTTTGTTCGTCACAAAGTTGAATATCAGAAATTTTGGGGCTGGAAATTGCTTTCGTCACTAGACTTTTGCCTCGTGCAGAGGGTTTTATTTTGTTGGATAATACTTACTACCACACTAGCAGTTTTGGTGATCCGGCGTGATCTTGCTCTACTCCACGAAACGCAAGTTTGTTGAGGTTTTGACGTTTTACATAAAAAATGTGCCCACAAAAACACAAAATTCAACACGAAACAAAAGCTTTTCAAATTAAAGGGCTCTGAATAATATTATACGCACCTCTATTTATATTCTGAATCTTAATTACACTAGGCAACAAATTTGAACTTTTTGGCTATTAAACGAACGAAACCTACTTTTTTCGATAGATTTGGGGCCACAAACGACGAAAAACATTTTTTTTTCTATAGCAGTTTTTTTTAGAATTTTTTAAAAATCTCCCTTTTTTAACACCGATTTTCAAAAGCTTTACTTTTTCTAAAAGCTTATGAATATATCTATATTTCATTTATATACAGTCTTAGATTTAAGCCAGTACTTTTAGATCTATCAATTTTTGAATTAAGAAAATTATGATTTTTTGCTTAACTTTTTTTCAGCTTTTTTTACTTTAAAATTCAAGGAAATCTCAAAAAAATTTATTTAATTTTCGTATAGCTGTGTTAATTACGCGTTGCTTAAGATATAATTCATAAAAATCTATGGCGAAACGGCGATATAAATTTAGTTTACCTGTATCGATGTTTCGATATTTATGACTTCCTTGAGATATCTTTACCAATTTCACAGAATTTCAATTTGTTGCTGTCTTTCACATTGTGACCAAATTTGGTTTAAATCGGATAACTATATCATATAGCTACCATAGGAGGGTTCGATTCAGAATCTGCCTTTGGTATGAAAAACTTTTTTGGTTTTTTACCGATCGGCCCTATGACAGCTATATGATATATTGGAGCGATTTAAGCCAACTTCCGTAAGGATGCATAAGACCAACTAATATGTATATTCTATCAGTAAAGTTAAGATATCTCTCAAAACAAAAAAGTTTTTTATAGTAAGACTTGATTTTAGACCGACCGGTCTTATGGCAACTATATAGTAGACCGATTCGAGCCAAAATTAGTGAGGATTTTTTCGAGTTTTCCTTGAATTTTAAAGTTAAAAAAAGCTTAAAAATAGCTTAAAAACAACAACATTTTCTTAATTCAAAAATTAATAGCTCTTAAGCTACTGGCTTAAACCTTAGACTGTGTATGGATAAATTACAGATATATTCAGTAGCTTTTAGGAAAAGTAAAGCTTTTTAAAAATCGCTTTTGCCATTCTGACTAATGTGAGCGCACCTCTGAAAAAAGTATAAAAAAAATAGACAAATTTTAAAAAAATTCTAAAAAATAAAAATCTCACTATAGAAAAAAAAAAATGTTTTTCGTCGTTTGTGGCCCCATATCTATCAGAAAAAGTGGGGTTGATTCTTGTTAAAGCCAAGAAGTTCAAATTTGTTGCCTAGTGTTATTGTTTTTAATGCTTTTTGCGACCTTTTCGGTACTTTCAATTTGCAGGTAAGCTTGAGTTCTCTTATGCAACGCTGTTGAACATTCGATCGGCAATTTCCTTTTGACATGAAGATTACGTATCCGCAATGTGGTTTTATATGGGCGGTCAGGGTAGGAGTGGTCAAATGAACTGAACATTTTTTGTACCTATTTTTCTTACTATATTTATTAAATATTCCAAATAATGCACGATACAGGCGACCACTTTTTTACCGACACTTTTCACCGACGGTCAATTTTGCATTTGTTTTGTCTGGTTTTGTCTGTGTCTAGGTGCGTTTAACCTAAGTTTTAGTACAAGAAATGATGCAACCTCGCAATAAAAGGGTGATAGAAAAAGAAGAGCTACTTTTTCGCTAGACATGGAAGACAAATCTAAATCACCCAGTTAAAAAGTATTCTATTAAATGATTTATTAATTTTTAAAATACCTTTATTAGTTAAAAAGATATGATATTTGTAAAACAAAAAAAGAGAAATTGTCCCACTGTGCGATGTCGCTCGTCTTCCTTATCAGAAAAAAGTTCGACAATAGATTAGTGTACTCGTATTGGGAAGATCTAGTGACGTGTTCAATTAAAGTTAATTAATTTAATTAAAAAAAAAAAAAAAAAATCAAAGATTTGACTGCCTGATTTCATGATAGACTAGACTTAGTTTTAATTTTGATCAACGAGAAAAGCCATGTGCAAAGATTGAAATACATAGTACATATAGCTGAAAAGAGTTCTGTATTAGAATACGGCTCATGATAATGAATTTGTAATCTATTTGAATGCAAAATGAGCTTGTTTGTTCAAAATGAATAGCATAGCAAAACACAAGCATGTTTATTATTTACTATGGGCTATTGGTTATGAGCTGGCAGGCAAAGTCCAAGCCGAACCCGAACCCAACCATTGATAAGACAAAAGACCACATCTGATGATTTCCCTTTTTACTTTTTGTAGTTTCTCGTCATTCAACATTTGGGATCGATCGCTTGATCGCTGCAGATCGTTCTCTCAACTCAATTGGGTTGCCGGTTGTGGTTGTTGTTGTTATTGTTGTTGGATCTTTGTTGCACTGTCGATATAATGTGGGCGAAGAGTTTGAGGAAAGCCCTTTCCAGAGTAACGACTCCGATGGTGCGGCGGCTGAGTGCCCGGATTGTGGACGAGTCCTATATTGAGGTAAAGCCATCGCAATCAGTCGCTCCGGCATTGACCTTTCCAGGCATTTGGTTGCGGGACAATTGTCGCTGTCCAGCCTGCTTCCACGACAGCTCCCAGTCGCGCCGACTGGACTGGGATCACTTTGACACGAGTGTACGGCCATTGACCCTTCATGTGGATGCGGACAAGGAGCAGCTGCAGGTTCGCTGGAGCGATAACCACGAAAGCATCTACGAAATGGACTGGCTGCGAAGTCATAGCTTCGATGGAGACAGCCAAAGCTCATATCTGAATGACTTTTACCGTCCACGCACCAGACACTGGGCGGGTGCGCTGTTTGAGGAGGTTGCACGGCGTTTCGAGTTCGATCAGGTGATGTCGGAGGACTCTGCACTGCAGCAATGGCTGCACGCTCTGGCCGTCTATGGCGTGGCGCTGCTGAACGGGGCGCCGCTGGATGAGGGCGTAGTGCGACGGCTGGCAGAGCGAGTGGGATTCATCAGGCGCACCACATACGGCGAAGAATTCATAGTTCAGGCCAAGCCTGGCGCTCAGAACTATGCCTACCTGTCGCTGCCGCTGCCGCTGCATACGGATCTGCCCTATTATGAGTACAAGCCGAGCGTCAACATACTGCACTGTGTGGTGCAGACAAAGTCGCGGGGCGGCAGCAATCTCCTCGTGGATGCCTATCACATTGCAGACCGATTGCGGGAGGAGTATCCGTCGGACTTTGCGCGACTCAGTCGCACGCCTGTCGACTGGAATGACATTGGCAGCGAGGATGGAAGCGAGTTTCACAATATTTGGCGTGCGCCAGTGATCTGGTAGGTGATTTATCCACCCACATTTATGTACATTCGAGTGCAATGTCAGTTCTCTTCTCCCGACAGCTTGGATGATGCCGGCGAGTATACTCGGATCAACCACAGTGTGCCGCAGCGGGACAGTCACTTCAATGTGCCACTGAAGCAGGTGCTACCATGGTACGAGTCCTATGCACGCTTCGTGAAGATGGCCCGCGAAGATGCGCATTCCTTCAAGACGCAGCCCGGCGATGTGCTGACCTTCAACAATCTGCGGCTATTGCACGGCCGTACTGGCTATGATGACACCGAGAACAACTCGCGGTATATTGTGGGTGCCTATCTTGACTGGGACATCATCTACTCGCGGCTGCGCGTCCTTAAAAAGCGGCTAGGCTCAGTACACACAGTCCCACCCACAGTCAAGTGATTCCCTCCACCTCATGCTCTTCCTTAACCAGCTTATTCTCTGCTTGAATGCGCAAATAAAATTAAGTTCAGCGACATATTTTTCAAGCCATTTGCGTTGAGCTCATTTGAATAGTTGCCCAAACTCCGACTGTTATTCGACACATATGCCAGCCCTTCCCTTCTCTGAATGGTTTCCTAATCCCGCGCTACTTTCTGACTTAGGCCAACAAGTGAGCTTCCGCAACAAAAATGCGACGTCGCGTCATCATCGGCAGTTAAAGCAGCTCAAGCGCGAAAATGAAAAGTTGTAAAAAAAAATCACGATGATCCTGGGCGCTTTGTTGCAGATTATTAGCGTCAGGATGCTGACAAATCGCTTGTGAAGATGATTGACAGCAAGCGGTGGCGTCTGTCAACCCAAGGGGTATATCTAATGTCGCCAAATTGGCCAGGCGCGGTCCACGCCCACGCCCACGCCCATCACAATCGCAATCCTCATCCCCATCATTCACGACATCTTCTACATTGACATCCGCATTCGGTAAACATGCAAATTCGCCTGTCTCCTAAAGTGTAAAATATTGTCAAGTTGTAATGTCATTCAAGGAAGTACCTGGCATAGCACTCAACAACTTGGCTACCCAATTCGCCCAGACCCTCCCATCTCCCACCCTCTCAACACACTAGACGGCATTCAAGTTTGGAGTGCATTAACCTTTAGCAAATGCCGTTAATCGCTCAACACTTGCACATTGCCAAGACATTCCCCAATCTCAATCTCAATTCCAACCGCAATGAATCCGAGTCGGGACCAAGTGCTTCAGGCCTAATATGAATGCTGCTGTTGCGACAGCCTCCAAGGGCTATAAAACTTTCTATGCCAATTTCTTTTGAATATTTTATAGGGCTCCATTATGCCTACTTATGTCTTGTTATAGTAATAAAATAAAATTTTAAAAGTGCGCGTCAAGAACGCCACCAGGAGGCGACCCTTCAAACCGTTAAGAAAACAAAATACGAGTACGAGTACATCTAATGTTACAGTTGAATAAGACGAAAAGGAAGGTGGAAGTATAAGTCGAAGTAGAAGTAGGAATAGGAGTACGAGTTTGAGTTTGAGTGGAAGTAAAACTCTGAGGTCTGAAAACATTTTTCAACAACAACAGTTACAACAATAATAACAGCAACGGCAAACCCAAAAGAAGTGAGAGCAAAAGTGAAGCAGCAAGGCTCGAAGGAATGAGCGACGCTTCAAAAGTCTTGGGACTTATGGTTTATCGGGTAGGTCGACTTTCTATGCGCTTCATTTCGTAATTCGTGTATAATATGCGAGTCAATGATAGAATTGTCATTTAACGTTTTGTTAGCGATTTCTTTACAAAATAAGGAAATGATTATTCAGGTCTGTTCTGGTTTTCACTTATATTTTACGAATTTCAGTTTGAATTTCGCATAAATTTCTCTGAAATTTTCTACAAATTTCCTATCGTATTTCTCTTCTTCTCTTCTCTACTTTTCGGCAAAACATTGCTGAAAAACTTTCAATGAAAATGAACTGATGGTACAGATAGTATTTACTGTGGTTTCAATTTAAACCACTGTATAAAAAAAAAATTTGAAAATGATTTTGAAGCATAAGCACTGATTTTTAAGCTTTGAATGGCAAACAAAAATGTTGCCTAATTTTGGGGCTGAAAATTTATTTTTCACAGAATTGTCAGCTCCGATACAAAGTTTGATTACAAAACTAATATGTTTTGTTTCCATTTAACTAAACCCAATTTTGTCAAATTTTGTCTTTTAAAAAATGTAGAATTGTTTCATTTTGTATTATGCTACAGTGAAAGCAATCAAATTGTTGTTTAAAATATGTACAAAAAAATTTACTGGTTTCTGCACATACATACAGCTCTACTAAATTACCCATGTTCACAAATACTTTCGGAAATTAGAACAGGTTGAGCAAATCCGAAAAATTTTTTAGGTTACAATCGAGGTGTGAAGACTTTCAATTAATTTAAAAACCAAATAAATATTTTATAATTTATCTGATGACGCAAGAATTTAATAAATATTTTGTTTTTACAATGATTTTATGCTAACCATGTCAAAATCATCAATTGATCTCTACCGAATTTGAGCTCACTAGCTCAATGTCAAGTGAATTTAATTCGTAAAATCTGGCCGAAAGTGAAAAACCGAACAGGTTAGGGAAATTCATTTTCGCAAAATCTAGACGAAAGTGAAAACAGGAACAGGCCTGATTGATTATATATATATAAATATAAATATATCTTTAATTTATGTTCTGGGTTCACAAATAGAGGGTGTTTTTTTTTAGAGGTATAGAGCTTCGAATTGAAAACACAACAAAATCGTTTTAATGTCCATCAATATGGCTTTATTTTTGCAAAATAATTTTATGTCATTAATGTTTAAATATGATTTCCGGCATGTGGCCGCCGCGGCTGGCTCGAATATAGCCAAGTCTAGAGGTCCAATTTCAAGCACTTTTTCGAGCATATGGCGCCATAAGGGCTTCCAAGTCCCCTAACGTTTGTGGTTTGTTGGCGTAGACGAGCGTCTTTACATATCCCCAAAGAAAATAATCCTATTGACAGGTCCATTACGCGAAATTTTGCTTGTGGACGTAGCCATTCAACCAAAAATGAGCCTCATCGCTGAACAAAATATTGCGATGAAAATCAGCATCGAGATCAATCTCATTTTCGGCCAATTCACCAAAATCACGACACATTGCATGGTCTCGCGTCTTTAGCTGGATCTTGTAAGGTCGTAAGCCAAGATCTTTGCGCAAAATCTTCCACAAAGTTGATGGACAAAGCTCCAATTAAAGAGAAGTTTCTGTTCGAAAAATAATGAAAAAACAATAAAAATAAATAATTATTAAAAATAAATGAAAATGAAAAACATTAATAAAAAATTGTCTATTATATAATGTATTGATATTTATAGGTTCTTATTTTTGACGCAGTATACATACTATATATTCCAAACTGACTGGATTAAATCACGATATCAAATGGATGCCATAGAAATGATCGTACAGAAATTAACCTTTAATATGCACAATTTTGTTGTTTAGGAGATATCCGAGCTCGATTTTGTTCTTGTTGTTGTCTTAAAAGTCAAAAGCAATTTTGGCTAAAATAGGGATTTGGGATCTGATTTCTGAAAGTTAAAGTTATAAAATAATATGTTTTATTTCATTGATGCAACGCTTTTATTTGTTGTTTAAATTTTTGTAGCTTTTCATAGACTTTTCATAGACAAGGTTAAATTTTTTAAAAAATAAAAGCCAAAAAAATAAATAATTTTTTAATTTCAAAAATTAATATCAGTCGGACACTGGGATTCAATTTTAAGTTGTGTATGAATGAGTAACAGATGTATTCATTAAGTTTTAAAAAAGGTAAGCTTTTTAAAATCGGTAAAACAACTAAAAGAATGCTAAATTTAAAAAAATAATCTTAAAAACTCTACCATAGAAAATAGTTTACGTTGTTTGTTTGTCATCTAGAGTTCCGAGTCAAATCAAATCAAAAAAGTGGTTTTGGTTCGTGTCAGAAGAAAAAGATCAATTTTGTTTCCTAGTGTAATAGAAGATAGTTTTTTTATTCCTCAAAAGTATGCCACAAAATGTGTTACCCAATTGGAACTGTAATATCTGAAAGATATCATATGTTCAGAGATTGATTGCATACTTTTGGGTGATCGTGAATAGAATTGTTTGAGAATCGACGGAGTGTTGGTCAACATGAATGAAAGGTATTCGTAAATGTGAACGCCGAACGAATACACTTGATTTGTTGTAGTGGATGGGAAGTTTTCTTTTGGTTTCGATGGCATGTGAGAAACATTTCCGTATTGCCAGAGCCTTGGGACCAATGGCAACTAATTCTGCACTCGGCCTCTCTCTCATTAAGCGTGTATTAGTGCATGTGAGTGATTGTGTGTGAGTATAAGAGTATTCGTAGTCCCCTAACACTCATCATGACGCCCAGACGGAAGCGTAAAACTTCTTTTACCCAACGAGACCGAGAGAAAATGAAAAGTCTATAAAAAAGTTTACTTTTTTAATACTTTTCGCATTTATATGTAATAAAAATCTTGTAAAATGCGCCTTTTTTGCACTTTACAATGCGACCCCAGTGTGTATGGTGTGTGTGTGTGTGTGTGTGTGTGTGTGTGTATGGGATTGTGAATGTGTGTGTGTAAATGCTGCACACTCCCATTTAGGGTACAGTGCAAAACTCTGTTATAGTCGACTGCCGCCGGCAACAACTATGACTGGAGTTTGGGTTTGGATCCGGGTTTGCTACTTCCTCGAATGGCTTCCAACTTTGTGTTGTAGTGTTTGCTGCAACATTAATGGCAACAGAAACAGAAACAGCAACGGCAACAACAACTTGTGGCAGGCAGCACTTGAAATCCAAGCAGCGTAATTCCATCGCAATAGCATTGCGGATGACGAGGATGCTTCTTAACCAAGCTAAGCATCTTCTGGGACAAAAAAAAAAAATAAAATAAAAACGCAGTTGCGTCAAATGAAAAAAAGCCTTTGAGAACAGCTAGTACGGACGGAGATGGGACAGGCGAGTTACGTCCGCAGACTAAGCGTAACAAAAAACAACATTATTGAAGCAAAAAGGTTTAATGCGGTCTAAGCTTCTGCCATGGCAACGGAAACGCCAATCGGCTGGTATTGGCATTGGCATTGGCATTGGCATTGGTATTGGACATGGCAGTAGCATTTCTAGCCATGGCAACCAACCGGAACCCAACGAAAGCCCACTGAAAATCTGAAGTGAAGCAGAAACGCAAGCCCGACCTAAGCTGGGTCTGTGGTGCAGCATACTTTTATGCTGCCCCAAATCCAGGATGCCTGGCCTGCGTCTGATTGGCCAGCTAATCCTGTGCATATCTCACCCGTGTGCCTTGCCACGCGTCCCTCTAACTTCCCATTTCCCCCATTCTCCCCTTGCGGCACTTTCATTTTACATATATTAGATGGCAGCGCGTTGCGAATTAAAATTCGCCACATTTTGCCGCAACTTTGTTGTTGTAGTGTTTAATACACTAAAAGATTTGTGGGATACGAACGAACAGGGTGAATAGGGGGGCGAGAGGACAAAAAGTTACCCAGCATTTTTCAATTTTTCACTTTTAATCAAATTAAAATTCATTCGTCGCGCTTATGAAGCGTGCAAATGGAGCTGCCAGTTTTGGGGCGTGGAGAGGACGTGTTTTTTTTTTTCTCTTTTCTTATTTGTTGTCCTGTTGTTGCTGCTGCCACTGACAGAAGAAACACTGCTTTGTCCTTATTTATGCAGCATTGCCAGGCAACCGGCAACCGGCAACCGGCATCCAGTGAGACAGTCAAACAGTCAGACTCAGCCTATCGAGCAGCAACCACCCAGCCAAGTGGTTACCCAGCCAAACACCGCTTTTTGTTAAGTTTCGCTGAGGGCCAAAACTTTGTCCGCCGTTTTGCATTGCGGTCTGCCGACTGCCGACGGCCGACTTCGTCTTCCTTTTTCCTTCACTGATGTGTTCCCCCTAACTCCTTTTCATTGGCAACTCTGGAACGCTGCAAGGCATTTTGGGCGACTACAATGAATGTAGATTTGGGCGTGTGCCGGGGGCGGGCAGTTGGAGAAACTGAATGCAGCAGCAGATAGAGAAGCAGCATCTCATTTTGCAACCCTTGAGACGCTGAAATTTGATAATTATGCGTATTAGTTTCAGTTGCCGGCTCATGAACAGGAACAGAAACAGCAACGGAGAAACAGGAACGGAGAAACAGGAACGGAGCTGCGCAGCCCAACATTTTAACATCGAACACTAAGCGGCCCCCGGGGGTGATGGCAGTAATGTTACTTAAATTGCGCTTTAAATTAATTTGCTTTTTTATCTTATCTGCTGTATCTGCTGTGCACTATGGGCGTTTCACCAGTTTTTGTGACATTAATTAATAGCTCGTAAACTACGCAATATATCTCGTTAAACATATTCTTAGAAATATTTTGTAAAAGTGGGCGTGGCACCATCCCCGCCCTAATATTTATTTTTTTCTTTTTAATATATATATTTTCCGAAATCAGTGGAAATATTGATCAATTAATATTGTTATTAACAATTTCTAACGTTTTATATTATAACCATTAAAAATAATCATGATTTTTCGATACAGAAAGATGTAAGCACTCTCAGATAGCTGTTAGCATGACTTAAGAAAACACAAAAATGGGGGGCTGGTATAGTGCCACGCCCACTTTTCTAAAATTCTTTTGGACTTATCCATGACACTAGAAAAAGAACAGCATCAAAATATCTTGCGTAGCTTACGAGTTATTAAATAAACAAAAAAAACCTCTAAACGAGGTAAAAGTCTAGTGACGAAAGCAATTTCTAGACCCAAAATTTCTGATATCCAATTTTGTGACGAACAAAATTCAGTTTAATCTTAAAATTATAAATAAAAATATAAATTAATATAAAAAAACGAAAATTGGCATTGGGCACTGTGAGTAAAAAGGGTGATCTTCTTTGTACATAAAAATAACTTTTTGCGCAGTGCCGAATGCCAATTTTCGTTTTATATTAATTATATTTTATTATAATTTTAGATTCAACTGAATTTTGTTCGTCAAAATGATATCAGAAATTTTGTCTAGAAACTTTCGTCACTAGAACCTCGTTTAGATTTTGGATATCAGAAATTTTTGCAATTGCTTTCGCTTTTGACATTGTATTTTTATCATTAATGCAGGCAAATAGTAAAATATAAAAATTTAGTTGTTGAACGTATTTCATATTTAAAAAATTTGTTTTCTTTAATTATAAAGGAAACTAGGGGGCCCCGCCCCCTGCTCGCTTTGCTCGCGTTGCTACAGCTGAGCATACTATACTGTCGGAGACCTCGTACTTACTATGAAAAAAAAAGTTTTTCATACTAAGACTTGGATTTCACCCGATCGGTCCTATGACAACTATATGATATAGTGGTTCCGATTAGAACCAACTTCGTTCAGGATATATAAGTCTTAAATAAATGCATATTCTATTAGTTTGGTTACGATATCTAGTAAAATAAAAAAGTTTTTCATACTAAGACTTAATATTGGACCGATCGGTCCTATGACAGCTATATGATATAGTGGTCCGATTTGAACCAACTTTGGTCAGGATATATAAAACCAAGTTAAATGCATATTGTATTAGTTTGGTTAAGATTTCTCATTAAACAAAAAAGTTTTTCATACTAAAACCTAATTTTTACCCGATCGGTCCTATGACAGCTATATGATATAGTGGTCCGATTTTAACCAACTTTGGTCAGAATATATAAAACCAAGTTAAATGCATATTGTATCATTTTGGTTGAGATATATTATAAAACCAAAAAGTTTTTCGTACTAAAACGTGATTTTCGACCGATAGATAAATGTATTTAAACACTTAACAGGAAATATCTTCCGAACCCCCCAACCAAAATTTATGTTTCATACACCAAAAAACGCGAAATTGTACGTATTACAACATATTAAAATTTAACAAAAATCGTTAGAGCCGTTTTGTCAGAAATCGCCAAAATGTAATCTAAAAAACTTGATTTCACCTGTAAAATGTTACCTGAGTACTTTAGAAAAAAAGTTTAAAGGTACGCCTAAAAGCCCTCAAACACACCTTTCCAATGATATATAGAACATATCTGTAGCTTCTATGGTTTGAAAACTGTTGAGGTTTCAATTTTGGCGGGATTTAGCGTTTTCCCGCTAAACTAGCGAGAAATTGAAAAAGTCGTAGAACAAACATTTCTAGATTTTTGAAAAGGAATCAATCCCCATCATTACATTTAAGCTTCTTTAGCGCTTTGATGCAAACAGACAAACAGACAAACAGACAAACAGACAAACAGACAAACAAACTGACTTTTCATTTCATTTTGAGAAGTCCACTAAAATTTTCAAATTTAATTATCTTTTGAACCAGTTATCGGATTTGGGTGATTGAGGTATCAATCGACGCGTATTTTTAAGTAGAATTTTTAAAAAATAAAAAAATTTACCAAAAAGCCCCAACGGCCCCATAAGCTGCAATTATCAAAATTTTTCCCCTCCACTTACACCCCGTATCTCATGACCCAGGTTGGTTAGAAAAAGTTTTAGTACGCCATTTTGTAAGTTAGAACTAAACCTGTCGATCGGTATATAACTCGATCTGATCGGACAGTCGTAGCAAATTTTCCAACTTAGCTGTATATATAGTTAGTCGCCTTTCGCACCCTTCGTGCTGCTTTCGTCACTAACGCGAACTGCCGTCCGCAGTGATTGTATTACAACTGCTCAAATTCCCCACAGGGCACTGTGAGCAAATCGTCATTTGAAAATGTGAGGTTGTGTCCTAAAAAACTAATTTTTTTAAAAAGTGCAAAAAAAAGCACATTGAGACCAACTGTTTTGAATAGAGAATAATACACAATGGATATAGTCACTTGATTAACAAGTGTTAACAATTTTTTGTAACTTTTTGCGAAGTTGAACTTTTATTTTAAAAAGGTACGATTAACACCACTTGCGAATTGTCCAATTTTTTATTAAGAAGCGTACAAAGTCAACAACCTCAACAACTCTCAGCATAAAATAAAAACCTTCATTAATAGCATCCATTGCAAATTTGTATTTTTTAAAATGATTTTCTGGGATATTTATAAATTTTAAAAAGCACTGCTAATTTACACTTTATCAAAGCACGATGTCTTCGCTTGCAACAGCTCACTTTAACAGCTGTTATTTTAACATTGGACTGTTATATCAACATATCTGGTATGTAGCATAAAAGTTTAATGTATTTATGATGTATTGGAATAAAAAATTAATAGACTTGAATACTTGTGAAATATAAGTTAATGCCAAAAAATAAAAAAAAAACATGTCAAACGCCCTATAGCGCTGTGGATAATTGAAAATTGATTCCGTGACCGCTGCTTGAAAGTATGTATTATCGTATTCTGACCTATGATGCTGAATCTAAGCTATGTCCTATGTGCCTTTAAACAATTTTATACCCTGTTTTGTATTTTAAATTAATAATTAGCTCAAGATGGATTCCATGTTTTTTTTGGTCTTGTTTATGGTATCATCATTTGGCTTATCATCAGCTCTTATCTATAAATAGACCACACTCATGAATACCTTACCTTAAAATCTCCCTAAGCTAGTCGATTTTTACAATTAAATTTTGAGAATCGAAAAATATTGACATTTTTCATATTTAAGGCCAATTTTTCTTGTATTAATAAAAGGGTGCACCACCCCAAATACGAGATCATTTATTGCGAGGATTGGGGAAAACCCAGAAAAAACTCAATCAGATCAATAAAGATTAGTGTTGTTGTTAGTAATTGTATGAATGTTAGACTAGTATAATGTAATATAACAAGTTATTAGTATTAGTAAGGTCGGAGATTTAACGAAAAGTATTAGAAAGTGCTGATTTTAGGGAGTGGAGAGGGAGAGAGAGTTCTGAAAAGAAAACGTGAAAGAGGCTATTATACGAGGGTCACACAAAAAGATTCGTGTGAAGCGTAATCAGTTGTGCATGTAGATAAAAATAAAGGCTTGTAATTCCTAGTAGACCTGCGGGGGACCGAAAAGGTGAGGTGGGCCAGAAGGGAACTAGAATCAATCTCGCCAATAATCAATTTGTGAAGAAAAACAACACCAAGAGATTTCCTACGATTAATTTAAGACGGAAGATTGAGAAGACGAAGCCTATTGGAGTACGGTGGTAAACGAAGGTTCGGATCCCAGTTAAAACCACGTAAGGCGAAAAGCAAGAATTGCTTTTGAACTGATTCAATTCGGTTTTAGTTTATTTGATACTGCGGGCTCCAAATGCATGAACAGTATTCCAGGATGGGACGAACTAAAGAGACGTAAAAAAGTTTAGTGGTGAAGGTATCATTAAATTCTTTCCATCAACGTTTAATGGAACCAAGTACTCCTTTGGCGTCATTAACTATAGTGGAAATGACCAAGAAATTTTAGGCAAATTAAAATCACCCAACGCAATAAATAAGTCGTTATCTTTGACTTGAAGATTAATTTCTTCAATCCAGGCAAAATTCTGCATGTAAAGTTCCGTAGAAGCTTTTGGAGGCATATAAAAGCAGGTGACAAAAATTGATCGAGTTGAAAAGTTACTTTGACAGCAACAATTTCAATATCAGTAGTCTCATTAAAAGCAATGCGTTCTGACTGAAGTACCGTTGTAATGGCAATAAGTACGCCATCACTTCGAGTCGGTCGATCATTTCTTTATGAAAGATAATTACTTGACATAACTTCAGAATCAGATACTGTAGGATTTAACAAAGTTTCTGACAAAACAATTATATCAGAATCAATGGACATACTACTCAAATATAGTTGTTTGAGCTTAGTAAGAAGGCCTCTAACATTTTGATAATGAATACAGGCAAAATCGGGCAGGACTAGTTTTTTGAAGCCGTACTGGCGAGCTCCTGTACATTGGAGCTGCCGGCTGTAAGGGAAACAGGGAAAGATTCACTACGCCCTTGGGCTTAAACTCATGTCCAATCATATGTGGTGGCCAAAATTTTGGATCACAAATGACAGTAAATGAGTCGTGAGGGACAATTATTTTAAAAGATGCTATTTCATGGGCCGTGGCAAAATTAAATTTAATGATTGAGACATTAGGAGCGACTTTGCTAGAAATGTATGCCGCAACAACATTTAAAATAGGGATCTCAGATGTAGGGGCAGCTACGTTATCAGTCCTATTGTTAGGCCTTGCATTGCGAGGAGGTCTACCCTTCCGACCAGATACAGCCCGCACCGAAGCCACGATGACTTGGGCTGATTCAGTTGTCTGAGTGATAGAATCACCTGCAGAAGGTGTAGGAGAATTGAATAGGTTAACAATACTCGAAGAGGCCGATAAAGACAACGTTGACGAAGCGTCTTGATAGGGACGAGATGCCAGTGGAGTCACGGGTGGCTGAGTAACTGGTATATTAGGGGGAGCATCTAAAAATTGAGAATCAGGCAGCGAGTTAAATTTATATTGGCTAGGCAACTCGAGACTAGTCGCTTCGCTCGCGTTGCTACAACCGAGCATACTCTACTGTCGAAGACCCCTTACTTACTTTGAAAAAAAAGTTTTTCATACTAAGACTTGAATTTCGCCCAAACGGTTTTATCACAGCTATATGATATAGTGGTTCGATTAGAAATAACTTTGGTCAGGATATATACGTGTAACAGCATATTCTATTAGTTTGGTTACGATATCTCGTAAAACAAAAAAGTTTGTCATATTAAGTTCATTCATTCATATTAATATTGGACCGAGCGGTCCTATGACAGCTATATGATATAGTGGTCCGATTTAAAATGACGAAAAACTTTTTTTTTTATGGTGAGATTTTTTTTTTTTTTTAAATTAAAAAATCTGGCTATTTTTTCGTTCTTTTTTTAGAGTTGCGCTCACATTTGTCATCATTGCTCGAGAATGGCATAACCGATTTTCTGAAAGCTAATGAATATATCTATATATCATTTTATTTTGAATGAGGAAAATTATGATTTTTTTGCTTAGCTTTTTTTCAGTTTTTTTTCCTATAATATTCCTATTACATTTTCTTTTCTATTTTTTTTGCATTGCGTCGTTTAAGTTATGATTCATTAAAATCTATAGAGAGACGGCGATATTATATTATTTTGTGTCTAGGCATTTTTTTTGTCGACTTTGACGACTTCCTTTCCCAATGAGTTTACTTGTTTAAGCCGTTTTGGGTAACAGCTACCTAGGAGATTTTTGGCTTGTCTAAGAAGAAAATCATATAAAAGCAAAACAATTTTTTTTAACATTATTTTTATATTATTATACTAATCAGTAGTAACAAAAAACAAAAGTTTTAATTATAAAATGTTCAAACAAAATAACAAAATAATTTATTTAAAAGAAGTTATTCTATGAAATAAGTATATGTAAAAATGTGTAGTTTTCAAATGTCATTTAGATCTTAACATATTTAATGAGAAATACAATTTTTTCAAATGCTTTATAAAGCATGTAACCTAGCTTTCGAAAATTCACATGTATTAGTATGGCATTTGTCATTTTGAGCACTCGACCACTTAACAAATTAGTAACGAAACACGTACAAATACAGCAATTGACCACTACCAAAACGTACTTTTAGTACATTCTGAAAATGTCCATATATATTCTGGTAATTAAAGTGACTCCAAGTTAAAATGTTTGACTGTACTTACCTGTCCTAAAATCTGTAAGACCCCAAGAAATAATGACCAACCAATAATAAATGCACTTGGTCTCAACCATTAAATTTCGTTATTATGTATTAGCAATTAATCCACTTAATTCGATTAAACTTTGTGTTTTATTTGCTTTTCTGTTCTCTGCTATTTGTTTGTTTTTTTTTTTTTGTTATCTTTCAAGTACACATAAATGATGCATATGTATACATAAATTTGATCTTATATATTTTTATATATATAACTTGTTGTTCTTGTTCGGCTTGTCTTTGATATATTTATGTATGTTTACTTAGTTCTTGTTTGCCACAAAAATTGCATATTTGTATATTTATGTGTACGTGTTTTCATGTGAGTGAGTGTGTGAATGTGTTTATAATAATTCATATATAATAATACATAATTGCTTGTGTATATGTGTATTTGTTTAATGTAAATACCGACTACAATACTTTAATATCAGACAATGTTTCTTAATTTTTTTTCCGTGAGCGTTGTCTGTTTCTGTTTTTTGATCCTTTCGGATCCTTTTCTGTCATACGATTATGTGAATCTCATTACAACATAATAATTAGCAATAAATATCATTTTTTATGGCTTTGCTTTTTGAGTATTTACAAAAAATCTAAGAAAAAAAATTGCTGCCTTTTTATTTTTTGTTTGTTTTTTATTTTTATATTTTTTTTTTCCATTTTGCCATTCTTGTATTATGTTCTCGATTATATTTATATGTATATATTTAATTATGTACTCGTATATATGCATTTAAATAGTGTTGACGTTATTTTATAAAATGGTTTTTCTTTTTATTTTTTATTATTATTATTTTCATTTCGCGACACACACAAAGATAATAATCGTAAGTATTATTGATAAAATTTTTTCTTAAAAAAAAATAAAAAAAATTTCTATTAAACTTGGCAAGGGTGTATACATATGTGTATTGAGTGTGTTTGTGTGTGTGTGTAGGATATGTGATTTGTGTTATTATGCACTTAAATACGTACATAGTTCTAAGTACAATATGCACAAGGCCGTCGACCTGAAGCAAACTCACAAAAATTCAACAAAATATTGCCGAATATATACACAACTTTTGCAAAGCTTTTAGCTGACTTTTTGCATTTAATTTACTACAATTTATTTCCATTTCTCTTGCTTATTTATTTTCGTGTATTTTTTAAAGCAATTTTGTTGAAGTTCCATGAGCTGATTTTGCTTTTGCCTGTGGTTGCCCTTTCTTTCATGTAACATACAAATACGTCAAGCATTTATATTCTGCTTATATATATATATATATATATAGAAATCGGTTTAAATACAATTATTGGACAACAAAATCGCAGCTTGTTTTTGTCGCTGGCTACGCGCAAAAATTCATTTCTGATTTCATTCTTCAAGTAATAATTTATGGTTAAGATTAAGATGAAAAAAAAGTAATGTTGAAAATAAATAAACGGCTTGACATATCAACTAATGACTAATTTGGTTATGTTTTTTGTCTATCAGTTTAAGTACTTATTTGTTTTCATTCTTGTTATGTTTTTGTTGTTTGATGTTTGACGCGGAAACGGAAGTCAATTTGTCAGCTTGGGGTATAGAAATCTTCGCTTGGTGTGTGTGCGTGTGTATGCCATAGTTAGTTACTTCAAAGCTCACACATGTGTGTAGATGTGTGTGTATATGTGCATGTATGTGGGTGTGTAAATGACTGGGCCTGACTTTTTCGCGCTCAACTGGCGCACATCAATTTATATGCTAATGGCGCCTGCAAGTTATTTAAAATACATATGCCACGCCCCCAACCCCTGACTCCCTGCCTTCCTGTCCCCAAGCCAGTGCTGTGAAGAGAAAAAAAAAATAATAATAATAATAACAGAGTACAAAAAACCAATTTATTTAAATATATATAAATGTTTTATATACACACACGTATGCATATATACACGTACATACATAGATAAATTAATATGGTTTTTCATGCCCGCAGTACGCCCACCTCGGCTGTCCACGCCCCTTGTCCCCTGCCCCCTGCCACGCCCATTATGGCGGCTTTTGTTGACGGCAGCCCATTCAGTGCTCGTCATGTTGACAAAATTCAGTTAACGCAAAATCTCATTTAAATATGCATGAAGCCAGCCGCCAGACCAAGCCGCAATTGAATTTCTCTCCATTTTTTATGTTTCTTTTTTTTGTTGTTGTTTGACTTTTCTGCTATATTTTTTATTTGTAAATTTCTGTTGCTGTTGGTTTGCTGCAGGACTGTTTACAGTATATGTATGGGTGTACGGGTGTGTGTATAAGTGCGTTGCAATGTCATTGTGCAACAGCAACATTGTCGGCTAATTATGCGAACGAGGCACACACAAATCTCAGCTTAACTGTCTACTTTTCCGACTCTCCAGCTGTCCGGTTGATCAGCAGTTCGGCTGTTGCATGTGTTGCCGTTGTCGTTGCCGTTGCCGTTGCCCCATTTTGATTTATAATATGTTTCATGGTCACGGTCGCCAACTGTGAATGGCATTGCAATGGAGTCACAATGACAAAGGGAGCAACAAGCGACAAGCGACAAGAAAGGGAGAGGGAGACGGAATGAGGTGGGTCTGTTGCGCAGAACACGAAAATAAATTCATTAAAGCATTTATCAAATTCGACACTTGACTGTCATATATCATGTTACACGCATTTTGAGTTCCAAACATGTTTAATCCGCCCCACACAACAAAAAGTGCACAAAAAAACAAAAACAAAACAAAAACAAGAAAAGTATACATGTTCACAATGGGTAGGGGGTTGAGAAGGGGCAGGGTTAACATATCACTCTCTGGTCAACCCACAAAATTTGTTTTCCTTTTTTTTTTATTTGCTGTTTGTTTTGTTATTTAGTTTGTGTAACGTGTTTCATGTTGTTTGTCTGTGCAACGCGATGTTTGTAAAGTTTTTGAATGAGAGCATGTCTACAGTGAACACTAGCTGGCGTGGACCACATGACGAACAGAACACAGGTACAGCTTGCCAGGTGTTCACTGTCACTGAGATTTGGAGATTGTGACTAAACAAGTTTTCTGAAACAGTCTTCAATGTGCTCTTCGACCATCTTCCCCTTTACCAGATCATTCTGAAAAGACCCTCACCAGTTTGACGGTCTTTTTTTTTAAAACATACATATATCTTTTTTTTAAACTGATTTTCATGCATAATTCAAATTGAAAACTAAATTCAAATATATTTTATGTATTTTAAATTAATTTTACTGCTGTTGTTTATTTTGCTGGCGTTGCAGTTGTTGTTGCTCCTCTTCATTCAAACAAATTGTTATGCAAAAGCGCGTGAAAATCTACTAATAAATGGACATAACCATCTGCATAATTAACAGCAAAACTGTTTGCATACATTACAAAAAAATTGAGAGAGAAAAAATATATAAATAAATTGCATATTTAACTGCCTATAAAAACAACAATAAAATAAATGACAAATATATTGAAAAACAATATCTCTACAAATATCAAATTGAAAAAAATAAAACATTATATGCAAAGTGAAATGAAAAAAAAAAACCTATAAAGAGAGTTGATGAAACTGAAGTGATGCATGCAACTGACATTAGGGGTAGTCAGAAATAGATATGGGAGAAAACTAAAGTTATGATATAGAATCTGAAAATAGGTTGTAGTATTGTACACGTAACTTGAATATAATTCAAGTACTATATGCATAGAAATGTTGTATGTTGCTGAATTAAGTATTTTATTTTATTTTGTATTTCTTGAATACATCTACTGCTGGTTATGCAATGTGAAAGCTTTGCTGCCTGTTGGTTTCTGACTACACTTAACATATGTGTTGACTGTGCCTGTTTGTCTACCCATAACCGATAACCCATATCCATATCCATGTCCATTACCCCTTACCACTTACCCCCGTCTATGCCCCTGTCACACCGACTGAGGCACGTCTCCTGCTCATCTGCTGTTCGTCTGGACACGCGACATGCAACTGCAACAACAGCAACAGCAAATATTCAACATTAACTCTTTTCGCACTTGTTTTTTTTTTCTTCATATTTATAACCGTTTTTTATGGCCCGCATAGCTGTTGTGGACACACACACACTCACACTCACACACACGCACATGCTGAAGTGTAATTAGCATTTGGCGTGTTGTTCAGTTTAAGTTTGAAGTTTATAGTGAAGACTAGAATGCTTAACTAACAGATATCGAAAATATGTAGAATGCATAAATAATTTATTTGTGGGGTGGGAGGGGGCGGTTGGACAGACTCCGCTATAGTGTCTAGTGTATAGTGTATATGTGTGTATGTATGTGATTAATTAAGGCAAGATGCCGAAAAAGGTCAGAAACTTGAGTAAACTGTACAATTTATACAAAAACCGATACCTAGCCAAGTGTATGAAATTGAAATCCGCTCTGACATATTCCGTTTCCGGTTCGATTCAACTACATTTACGAGCGCGCCGCTGGAAGCGTTTCATGCGCAGCGACCACTCGTCCTTCCACTCCAACACAACGGAACTGGGTCCAATGGCCAGATAGCCCGGCGCTGCCTCCGAGTCGCGTCCAAGTATGAGATAAGATCTGCAAATGAAAATAGAATGAGTAAATATATATATGCCTATTTCCAGTGAAAGATCCAACGCGATCCAGTTCTGATGCAAAAGTTTGTTAATTACTTAAAAAGTTAATATATATTCCCTTATGCATACATGAATTCTCCTTAGAATGATATAAATTAAGGCTATTAACCTGGAAAACAAAGTCACATTACTTCTAAATGTATGAATTAAGAACTGGGAGCGTAATTATTACAATTTTCAAAATAAAAAATATTAAATAAAAGTTGTTTGTCTATTTTTATAAAAAAAATTAAAAGCAAACTCTTAATATTTCAATTTTTATTATAAAAATATGAAAATACATTTATTTTTTAAATTGATTATGGTTATACTATATGTGTCCATTAATGACTTTTTTGATATTATATGAAAAGTATTGAGCCACACTTAGTAAATGTTTTTAGATTTTACACATTACTTCTAAATATATGAATTAAGAACTGGGAGCGTAATTATTAAAATTTTCAAAATAAAAAATATTAAAAAAAAGTTGTTTGTTGATATTTATAAAAAAAAATTAAAAGCAAACTCTTTATGTTTCAATTTTTATTATAAAAATATGAAAATACATTTATTTTTTAAATTGATTATGGTTATACTATATGTGTCCATTAATGACTTTTTTTGATATTATATGAAAGGTATTGAGCCACACTTAGTAAATGTTTTTAGATTTTAAAAATAAGCCACTTGGTACAAAAGATGTTTAATTTAAATTATTATTTTAAAACTTATTTTTAATATTAATTTTTTTTATTTTTACAATAAAATTTAAAATAAGAGTTATTTTTTTATTTTTGTAATAATAATATCTTTTATTTGCGAGTATTTCAGGAAATTAGGTGGCAAAAATCTGTAACTTTTTAACCCGGTGCGATATCGGTCTAAAATGTGAAATATATATTCTTAACACTTCAAAAAAAATTTGGACAAAAAAAGGCGTGGTATGGAAAAAGGGCGTAAATTAACGTTCAAACGCTAAATTTCATGTTTTTCAACATTTAAAATGCGATAAAAATTTTTATAAAAATTAAAAAAATAAAACTTTTAGTTTTTATTTTTAAGAAAATTATAAAATTGTTAAAAAATATCCAAAAATGATAGGTTTATAGGACAAAAAAAATTTTAATGATTTTTTTTTTATCAACCTACTTTTGAACATAAGTCAGCTGAAAGAAAAGTCTATTACCAAACCTCTCACCTCGATTTAAAGATATACTGATCAAAAGTTGCACTTAAAACTTCCCTTGTTCAGAAATTTTTCGAAAATTACCCCAACTTTGAAATTTTCCACACGCCACGAAAATTGTACCAAAAATATAAAACTTTCTTTTAACATTACTAGAACCAATTCTCAATCGAGCCACGTTCAAATTTTTGCTAAACGAAACCACTCAAAATTTATTTTTGCCACGTACTTTCCTGAAATACGCCATAGCATATGTTTGCCTATATCTTCTTAGCGAATAGGTCGATTGCTTTCATTTTATTTTTACTAATTATTATACTCTTTTCATAATTTGAATACATTTCTTCGGTTTGTCACATTTTGTGTTATGATTGTCCCTATATGG
Organism: Drosophila innubila; assembly: GCF_004354385.1. NCBI lineage: Eukaryota > Metazoa > Arthropoda > Insecta > Diptera > Drosophilidae > Drosophila > Drosophila innubila. The sequence goes on from NC_047626.1 coordinate 30,040,143, forward strand.
GATATTGTTCTGATGGAGTATACTCACTTGTTCAGCTTGATCTTGGGGCACTGACACTCAATGCTCTTGCGCGGCACCAGCAGCATCATATTGCCACGGCCCAGCAGTGAGCTTGTGGTGCCCGACATGGGATTGCGCTTAAATATGGTTTGGATGTTGATCTCATATTTGTAGATCTCGTTCTGTCGCTCAATCGAGAACTTTTCTGTGCTGATGTCCTGAGAGGCACGATCGTGGCCAATTACCTTTGCCAGCAGAGCTGTGTAAGAGTAGACGTCGAAAATGCGCTCAGCTATGATATAAGTATAAGGTATAATAAGCATACGCACCGTAGTCCTCCATGCAGAACTTATTCAAGTTTAGCTTCTTGGGACTGGCCTTGCACTTGCCGCAATCTAGGTAAAAGAAAACAATTATACAATAAATTTGTTGAACGCGATGCTCTTTAGTTGCAACTCGCTACCCGTTGCATACTACTCGTTAGTTTCAAGTCTGTGACGAGCAATATACAATTTAATATATAAAATATATAAATATTAAAATTATAGTTATAAGTAAAAACTGTTCGGCAATCGGCACTGCGCATAAAAGCTATATTTGGGTAAAAGGAATATCGCATTTTTTGCGCATTGTGCCGAACGACGAACCATTTTTATTTATAATTATAATTATAATATTTATATATTTTTCTGTCGGATTTGGGTGATCGAAGTATCAATCGACGCGTATTTTTGATAAAAAATTTTAAAAATAAAAAATTTTACCAGTAAACCGCAACGGCCCTATCAGCTGCAATCATTTAAATTTTTCCCCTCCCACTTACACCCCCTTATCACATGAACCAGATGAGTTGACAGAAGTTTTAATAAGCAATTTGTTAGTTAGGACTTAACCTTTCGATCGGTATATAACTCGATCTGATCGGACAATCGCAGCAAATTTTCCAAATTAGCTGTATATATTACTAGTCGCCTTTCGCACCCTTCGTACTGCTTTCGTCACTAGCGCGAACTTTCGTCCACAGTGATTGTTTTGTATTGTATATTGAATTGCACATTGTAGCATTTTACTCGTTCGCTTCAACTCGCTCCTTGTTGTATTTAACCCGTTATGTACAACTCATTATTCGTTGTATTCATTAATTGAAAATCGCTACCCATTAGTTGAAATTCGCTACTCAGTGCATGTTACTCGTTAGTTTGTTGCTGCAGTTTAGGTAGAAGAGAACAAATATACAATGAATTTGTTGAACATGATGCTCATTAGTTGCAACACGCTACTCGTTGCATACTACTCGTTAGTTTTGACCCGTTATTTACAGCTCACTATTCGTTGCAAGTCGCTACTCGTTAGTTTCAATTTACTTACTGTTGCATTTTACTCGTTAGTAATTCGGCTATTGTTGAATTGAACTCATTGGCTTTTACTCGCAATTTATTGTATTCTACCCGTTATTTACATCTCGCTAGTCGTTACATTCAACTCACTACTCGTTAGTTTGTGCTCGCTATTTATTTTTCTTTCATGCTTTTATTAGTTGCAACTCGCAACTCGTTAGTTTCAATTTGATAATTTTTGCATGTTACTCGTTACTTTCAACTCTGCTGATTGATGTATGTACAATGTAACTGGTTAACTAGAATGTGCTCCTTTTTAGTTACAAATTAAAACTCGTTACAGCATGTTACTAGTTAATTATTGCTTGTTACTTGCTGATTTTAATACTTACACTTTTTCATTTCCTCAGCCTGTGAGCCACCGCCATCCTTGTAATCGCCAGCACCTCCTCCGCCGCCGCCGCCAGCGCTTTCTGCCTGGATCATATTCGCATTGGTGGGCACTTCTGTTAATTGCAATGGGAATGGATGAGTTCGACCCCTGTGGGTATGAGGAGAACACTTACTTATACAGGGTGCCACATGTGAGCGCGTCTGTTGATAGCCGCGTGCACAACGATTGCAGGTCAGCCCGGTGACGCCCTCTTTACAAGGACACTGACCACTCAAATGATTGCACGTCTTGCCTGTGGAGCCCACGGGATGACAATCGCAGCCTGTTCGCCACGAGAGAGAGAGAGAAAGGAAGAGATAGGAGGGTTGGGGGGAGAAAAGAGATGAAAGAGTACTCATTAGAGACATCTGTCCACTTGACAGTTAACTAGGCAGCTGATTGATGACTGCTCAGCGCCTTGGGACTAGTAGGGACAGTACACTGTTAAAAAAAGGTTCTAAAATCATTGAGAACATGCATTTCTTAAAGTCAGAAAACACATCTAGGTTTCAAGAACATTTCAATAAAGACCAAGTTCTTATTAATAAGATCAAAATTCTTATGTTTTCATGAATAAATGTGCTTAAATACTCAAGACAACAAATAATACAAAAAAATTGTCGGTCTTAAATTCAAAATATTTTCACTTTTGTTGTATTTTGATATATATATATACATATATATAAATATATATACATTTCGTTCTGGCTTGGTATCTTTAAAAATTTTCTTTAAATATTTTTTTTCCTGCAAGAGTGGGAGTCGAGCCCGCGCTTGTTTGTTCTTAGTACTATTACAGTTAAGAACAAAATATGTTGGATGAATGTTCTTAATTTCAGAGGTTGGTATTTTTTCAGTGTGGGAACTTCACTTACGTTTGCACACTTTGCGATGATTGGGCGGCTTGGTGGCATCCCGATAGTATCCCTCCCGGCAATAGTGACAGTAGCGTCCGGTCGTATCATGTTGACAGTTATAGCATACCCCGCCGGACACACGACCCGAAAGCTTGTACAATTCCAGATTAAAGCGGCAGCGACGAGCATGTCCATTGCACTGGCACACTGAAATGACAGAAGATAATTCGGCAATGAGTTAAGAGGTAAAGGAGTTTGTGTTGATCTTATGCCATAATATGAATTCACTTGAATGGATACGAGTTGTCTTATTAATTGCTTAAGCTAGATAGATTTAAGCTCGATTCCGACGGAGCCCTTTTGGTCTTTGTTCCTTCTGCTTTCCCCCCTCTGGATATGCCAAACACCGTAGAAAGCTAATCACTTAATGGCAGCCGTTTCTCGCCTTGTACATTTCATAAATAATTAATAATCATAAATATTTTTACGTGCTCTTTTTTTTGGACAGCTTGAGTGTCCATCGCCCACCCTTTCCCCTGGCGATGATTGATTGTTGGATGGTGTGGTTGATTGATTGATGAAACTTCCTACCTACAATGGGTAACTCAGGAGCACCTGCCTCCTTCCATCTGCCTTTTGCTTGAACGTTTATTGATTTTTTGACCAGCTGTTCGGGGTCCTACTGCAAATATGGTTTTGAGTACGAGTACAAGTACGAGTACGAGTATGAGTATTATTACGCGTACGGTATTCGTGTCTAGCGGATAGCACCCTTAACGTCAGTTTAATTAGTTGGCCAATATCATAAAATAATTTTAGCAACTAATTGGCAGCACTTGACTGCAATTTATGTTCACAGCGTATTCTCTGAAGTTGTCAGTTGCCCCCGGTGGCAAAGCATTAAGCGTGATTTATACAACGCAACTCATATATAGACAGACGGACAGACAGACAGACAGACAGACAGACAGACAGACAATCAGACAGCCAGACGGTTGGAAATACTCGTATCTATAGCTTGTTCCGTATGCTCGTATGTATAAGGCCCGATACCCACGCAGAGCAACTTCGACTTACACACGCATGAGCGCCTGCTTTGTGAGGAGAACAGTGAAACAAGCTGTGGGAGCCGGGAACGGAGACGGTTGCCCAATGTTTCCCAATCCCTTGCCTGGCTGTGGCTCTTGCTCAGGATCTGGCTCTCTGTCTCTCTACACGGCTACATGGCTGGTGCGACTATTGTGATGGCTGTTGCTTCATATTTTTCATATCTTATGTCTGCATCATCGACGACGACGACAACGACGACGACGACGATGAGCCTGACAACAATGGAGACGCGTCCGGTGTGAGAGGAAAGAGCTGGGATTGGCGGGAGTCGGTCTGGAAGGGAGTACAACGCGGGCGGCCGTTCGCTTATTTGCCAAATAACAACAATGGCCAACGACAATGACCAAATGCGGCTGGGCAGCCGTTGCTAGCGATGCCCGGGATACTTATCGACAATTGTGGAACGGAACATGTGGCCAACTCTTATGCACCAGTCATTCCTCAACGATGGTTGCCTGCGCCTGTCCCTTCTTTTGATTCGGTCTTAACCACTTGCCCCTCATCTACGAGGGTGCTATTGGTATTCGCATCATTGTCATCGTCATCGTTTCTCGTTGTGTTCGTTGCACAAATTTAAAATGAATTTTATATCTACTTGACACTCTGTGCGTCTTGGCTGCACAGTGGTGCAATGTTGTTATATTTATTATATTTTTTTTTTATCGCATGATGATCATTTAGTTATACTCTTATTATCCAAAATTGCAATCAATTACAAATTAAGGGACCCTTGTTAAGATTCGTTTTGATAAAAGTTGATATGTTTTTATGAAGATATGTAAGCATTGCAGATATATATGTAGACTGTCCAGCACTTGGTAATCTTGGTTATTGCCATTGACACGCATTGTAAATGACTTGATGTTGCGGCCTCGTTATGGCCCAGTGAAGCTGCTGTGGCTGTTGCGGTTACCTCATAAATAGACATGGCCAACTGATGAGTTGAGCAGATGGATGATGCAGCTAGTAGTCGCCACTAAATGTGTGAGGGGAGACAACATAAATTCCATTGGCAGACAATTGGAAAAACTGAAACAGTCTAAATCCAAATGAGTAAAACATGTGACGCTCTCGATGATTAGCTAAAGTAGCCCATAAATTGTTTTTGGGGTTGGGTCACCGCTCTGTTGATGTGTGGGATTAACTGAAGCATGTCGGCCTATATAGTCTACAGACTACAGACTACAGACTACAGTTTACAGTCAATATAGCGTCTGAGAGGCGTGTAGTATGTGGTTTTCTTTTTTTTTTTCAATTCAACGCGACGCACTCAATCAGCTTAATTGGAAACAATAAAACGCATTTTAACGCGAAATTTTCTTTACAGCTCATTTGATTTTTAACGCGCCGGCTCACAACAAAAACACACCACCACAAATAACAGCAACAACATGTAGAAGAAGAACAGTTTTGAAACAGCTTTAAATGCCTCTCAACACATTGCCCCATTACTCATCTACTCATGTAGCCATCTACTCATCGACTTTCTTGCACTTATGTATGGCAGCCAAAAGTTATTGCGAACTGGCTGAGAGTTGAGCGAAAAGTTCGCCAGATCATTGGCAAAAGATTTTGCATTTCGCATTTTGCATTTCCCATTGCCATTTCCCCCAATTCTTGACTTTTTGCCTGCCCCTGTCTCTATTGCCTTGCATCTGGCATCTGGCAGGCAATTTTTGATATATGACTTTCGTGGTGAAAACAAACAAATTTGCAGGCGGGCGAGAAAGAAAAGTTCATAATTTTGCAGCCTTTTTAATTAAATGCCAAAACAGCCAAAGCAAAGTGCGAGTGGAAAACACATGTAAGCAAAAGTATGAAAGAAAACAACAGGAAAAACATGTGAAATTCATTTGGCACCATGCGAATTGGAGTGTGAGTGTGAGTGCGAGTGTGAATGCGAGTGTGAGTGCGAGTGGCATAGACCCATAGACTCATAGACCGTGGGATAGCATCGACAGATAAGCCGGGACAGGGACAGGCACCGGAATCGGGACCGGGGACGGAGACGGAGCCGGGGCCATTCAAGAGTTATGCGGCCGTTTGTTGTAAACGGCACCAAAATTATGGGCGAAAAAGCCAAACAGGCATCGGAAGAGGCTGGCCACCATCTCTATAAACTGGCTACAAAATTTCTACACTTTTTATTTAGTTTTTTCATGTACTCGTATATGCAGAAAGAGAAAAGAAGGCGGCACAGACTCAGTCCAATGCTGGAGTTTCGGCCAGAGTAAAACGAAAGCTTCAGAGGGGTATGGGGAGGGGGGAAGGCCGGGAATTTAATAAGATATGTTCGAATTGCGAGTGGGCTAAAAGGGGCGCCAAGCCTTAAATGCTAATAATGCTGTTAACCTATTTAGAATTAAAGCTATACAGAATCCTAATGCGGAATCTTCTTAGAACTCTAAACACATATGAGGCGTGTCAGCAACATAATTTTTAATCTTTCTTTTTTTTTTTTTCTTTTACAATCATGCCGTAATTTTCATCGACTCACACGCACACACATTTCTTGGAAACAAGTTTGCCATATCACCCAATTTTCCTTTCTCCAAGGGGGAAAATGAAGAATTTTCGCATTCTAACATACTATTACAGATTCCTGTTCAGAAATTTCACTTTACAGTCGCACTTCATTGCCAAAAGTTGCCTTTGGCTTGCTTCTTCTTACTTCTGACTGTCATTTTTATTATTATTATTATTATTACTTTTTATGTACACGAATTCTTATTTTCTTCAAGAACAAATTGCGTGGTTTGTGTATTTTAGAATTTTATGTGATTTGAATTTTCAATGATACTCAATTCCAGAAAGGGGCCAGATTGAGAGAAAAGCCAAATCAAGTGAATTTCGTATAGCCAAAAATGGGGAAAAAAAAAATCAAGTGATGCGTGAAGCGCGTCGGCATCCCATCCCATCCCATTCCAACCCATCTCATCGCGTCCCATTCCATTTCATCTCATCATTTTCCCTGATAAATATTCAGCTCAAACGTTGACGGTGACAACATCGACGATTGGCGATGCCTCTAGACTCTAGAGTCTAGAGTCAGCCAGAGGCTCACGTCCACAAGCACACACACACACACACACACACACCATCGATATGTCTTTGGCCAATGATTTCGAATGTGTTGCGACGCATAATTTTATTTATTTTTCAATTTTGCTGCCCACTTTTGACACTGACTCTCTTCCCCTCCTGGTCTGTCTACGGCCTTAAGCACTTTGCTTGCTTATGAGCTAAGGCTGTTATCATAGACCCCCCCACCCCACAATAGCATACCTCACCTCACATAATCACACACCATTTCAACACAAGCACACACTGAAAAGATTCTAAAATAAGTTCACAACTTGGTGTCCCCTTTGGCTTCTCTTCCACTCATTGCTTGCATACGTGTATTCTTGGTGGCCGCTTCAGTTTTTGGCTTGCCAAAATATTTGTCGGTCGAGTGGTATCTAATATTTTTAGACCCTGTACTTTTAAAAAGACGTAGATCTGTTAAATTTGTCGAAAGGGAATTGTATGTAAGACGCAAAAGTAAGCATTTCCTTCACGATGATGTATCGGCATCAACAGCCAAATCGATAAACACTAAGAACACCTCACAGACCACAAAATTTGATTACAAAACTTTTAGGGTGTAACTTCAGATCACGTCCTCTTCCTCTTTTTTAAGCTAGAGCCTTGAGTCCGGTTCTGTCCTCACAATTTTATAACGATCGAATAATAAAATCACAAGGTATTAAAGAAACAATCGTAGGAGCCGTCAGGTCATAGGTTAAACACACCAATAAATTTTAGGGCCAGTCATAGTCGGGTTCACTAGACTGTAGCCTTACGTACTGTGTAGTTATATTTAGCTTCGAGTGCAACTCTCACAATAAAATATCTTTACATACAGCCAGGCTACAGTAAACACTCAAGTGAATCGACACGATAGTCACGCCTATTCTGCACAAGTCATACCATTTAAACCAATGAAATTTACAAATATTTTCATAGAAATCTACTCAGCAAATCAGTTTTGTTGCCCCCAATTTTGGAACTAATCGAGCAGTATGAATATATTATATTTAAAATGTCACAAAAACGACACAATATCAAATTAAAATTCTTAGGGAAGATTTTGACATTTGATGTAATTTATTAAAGGCCTCACTGTACGATGCAAAAAAATGCTGTATGCTTTCACAGCTTTGATTTTTGAGCATTAATTTCTTTTGTTGGGTGTAGTTAAAGCAGTTGATTTTATACTTGCTGTTGTTCTCGTTTGGACCATACAAATACATATAATTTGCGTGGTGCTGTTACCACAATCGACACCCCCGCAAAATATGATGACGACTTTGACGCCAACACGCAAATTTGGCAAACAAATTACCCAAAACGCATTCAGCCAAATTGCAAGCAAATCGAAGCCAAATCGGAACTGAACTGAGTTGAATTGAGTTGAGTGGAGCTGGGCCCATGTGGTTGGCAGTGATGTTCGGCGTAGACCACGCGATTGCTGACGTGTCGACAATGTTAAAATATCGACATCGATACCATTATAACTATAGCCTAACTTGGTTTGCAACAGAAATCGTTCTGGCAGGCCTTATCTTCATATAAAAGAAAAGTTCCCTAAAAGCAAGAAGAAGAATTTTTCAATTCGCTTGAGTACACGTTTTTATTAAATGCTTTCAAAATTTTTGAAATAAATTTGTTGGCTCAAAAACTATAATTTCTGCAAAAAAAAAAAAAATAAATAAATAAATAAATAAAAAGTGAGAAATGAGGAACTATTCCACTGTGTGCCGTGATACAATTGTCGACACCACAATGTCGACAAATAAAAATGACGTGTCGCGGCAAATCCAACACTGATGATTGGTCGGTGGTTGCACTCTATAGATGGAGAGCTGTAGAGCTGCATAGATAGCAGTCGACATGCCTGGGCGTTGATAATTGAATTGAAAAGTTTTTCGCCGCACTTTTGGCATGCCAATTGATGGGACAACGACAACTCGAATACCGTTAAGCAACCCAACAGTTAAGGCGGCATAATTTGTGGATTGTGCAACAACTGGACTGCAGACACGTCGAAAGGGAGAAAAAGAAAAAACTGGTAACTGGAAATTGGAAATTGGAAAGCGAAGAGAAATACAAAAATTGTGAAAATAATACTGGAAGAAATAAATCAGTTTTAAATCTTTAAGTTAATTATCAGAATTTCACAAAGAGCTTTGATAGTCAAAATATAATCATACACAAATGAAGCCTCAAAAAGAGTACAAAGAGTTCAATAAGTTTTTCTAAAGCGATGTTAATACAAGAATGACATTTTCAGATCAGCTTCGGACATAGAATACATGTATGATATTAAAATTAAAACTGATCTATATAATTATATGCGCATTTATATTATCCTACAAAACTATAAGACTGATTAAGAAGTACACCCAGATGAAAATCAAGATTTCCATACTAAAACAGGAGATATTCAAGTACAAGCGATCTCGAAAGCTGTCAAAGTTCGGAATTTCGAAAACTGCGTACAAAAATCTCATTTCAAGTTCGCTTGTCGCTAGTCAGAAATCTTAATATTAGATTTGACTGGGATACATTGGGTCGGTTTTGGGGTTTGTTCAAGTCTGTAAAAAATCAAACTAATTAAAGTACACAAAAATTTTGAAGTAATCCAGAAATATACTTGTTGTTAGCACAAAACACTGCGATATCTTTTTGCATTTTATCTAAAAACATGAACTAGTACGTATACTCATATTGAGCAAAATAACAAAATGTTCGTACAGAAGAACATGACTAGACCGGCACAACTTTTGATGCTGATCCACAATATAAATATATATAATATATATACAAATTTGAATTTCTTGGACAATAAACTTAACATAATTTCATCGTGGGATAAGACGGCGTTTTGGAAAATTCGACCTGTAAGTGCGTCAAAATGTGGGTCAAAGTTCGCGTCTATTTTGATTTACATAAAGCAGCGCTTAGTCAGCCAGCGGGCTTAGTACTTGGGTAGTGCAGAGGATGGTGTTGTAAACTCATGGTCACGGGGTCGAGGGTTCGAGCCGAGACCGAGAAAGATTTAATTTTTTTTTTAATTTAATTTTTTTTTTTAAATCTGTTTTTATTGTTATAAAATTTTAAATTTTGATTCAATATATATACCCCCTTATTAAAAAAATAAAATTTCATTTAATTAACATTTTTATACATTTTACGATATTTAACATTTTGGTCAAAATCGGGTTACTATATCATATAGCAGTCATAGGAACAATCGGAATCATATTAAGAAAAATGAGAGTGTTTCCAAAAGAGAGATGTAGTAAGAGAGAAAGAAAGTAGCGGTTAGCTCTTTCTAACGATCATAACTGTTAAAATGCTTCTGCAAAAACGAAAGCAAACACACAAACAAGTGTGAAGTGGAAAATGCAAATACAGTACACGCTCGAAAATGAAACACGTTGGTTTTCATATGTGAAATGAATGTTTGCGCTCTAATTTGCGAGTGTTCACTGTATTTCTCTTCAGCTGCATTTCTTAAAATCTAGTTTAAAGTTTTGGTGACTTTTGATCTTTTAAAATAAATCAAAAAATCGAAATAAAACAAAAACAGCAAATCTAATTATTTTTTTTAATTGTAATTGTGATATTGTGAGAGCAGCAAAGAATAAAATATGGTGGGCAAACAAGGAAAAGAAGAACTTTTACTAAAAGTGGAAAACACAAAAGGTATGTATGTGTAAATTTGTAATTTATAATTTGTATTTCATTTAAATGTTAAATTTTTTCTACAATAGATTAAAGTCATGCCCAATCTAATGATTCCCGATGGGGCCAAGAAGCAGCTAATAAACGTCCTGAGCAACGCTATATTCAATGCGGTAAATGTGAATGAAGTTCAGAGAAAAGGCTCTAATTCGATATCCCAAATTTTTTAACGGCCTCATTGGTAAGTTTATATTTTTACAAATAATTTAACACTTTATTTAAAAAAAAATATTTCAGAAAGCACTACATTCATGCCTGATGTTGATCAACTGAAGCAGCTGCGTTATACACTGTCACGTCGGAAGAATAGAATATGCAAGTCTCATTTGAATTAAGCAATCAAGAACGATAATACTAAAAATGTAAATAATAAAATTAAAAAAAAAAAAAAATAAATAAAAAATGAATTAAATGAAGAACTAAGTATGTTAAACTTCAATTCAATTTAATGAAAAATGTATTTTAGGCCTGCCTAAGGTATGCCACATTTCTGAAAATACAGGTCTGCCACAGATCTGAAATTGCAGGTCTGAGTCAGGCCTGAGAGGGAAGCCAAGGAGCAGCGATGGTCATGCCGTCCTAGGACATGCCTGTGTTAAATTGCTCCGAAAGCCCGCTTTCATGCCTGCAGCAGGTCTGAACAGAACTGAAGGGATTATACGTTTATTTTATTCTTACATACAAACACGTTATTATAATCGGATTTCAGAATCAATAATTTGGTGTGGTGCCCGTGTTACAAAATATTTTATAGATAAAAATAGAGTGTACGAAATATCAGGTTGTCCTAATTAACAAGTGTCAAAATTTTTGAATTAGAACAGTAATTTATATTTGCGTAAAAGAAGTTTATTCAAGAAAAATATAAGAAGTGAACCTCTTTATCACTTTTCAACTTCGCGAGCGAAGCGAGCCGTGGTTTGGAGATCGAAGCAAGCAGGGGGCGGAGCCCCGTAGTGCTTTATAAGTTTGTTAAGCTTCCTACTTCTTGGTTCATACATACATTGAAATGAAAACATTTTAGCCTTATACATTACAAGCCACGGGTATAAATATGCCATTTTTTATTACAATAATTCTTGTACTTCGGAAAAATATTTATATTTACATTAATCTGTATTTATGTAAATGTTTATTCATACTTCTTATTTACAGGGTATACGAGCGTGGCACACTGGAACTTAAAGGCCGAAAAGTGTGGCAATAATCTTTTTAGTTTGGCGGCAGCATTTGAGAAAAGAATTCATAAAGGTAGAGCATATCAAGCATAGTGCGTCAACAAATGTTCAAATTAAAGAATAAATAAAACAAGTGGGAAAGGCTATAGTCGAGTACCGACCATAGGATACCCGTTACTAAATTCCATATATATATAAAAAACTTTAAAGAAATTACTAATTAACAAAATCTACTGCATAGTTTTAGGTGATTGTATTGAAATAAAACCTTTATTAATAACTTTGGTTAGCTATTACTCCCGTTCTAATTGTCCGATCTTGTTGCGGTTAAGTTAGATTAGTTTAGATTAAAATAGATAATATTAAAAGATAAAATTATTAACCATAAAAACTGAATTATCTTAAAAACTGTGGGTGTGGTGGTTTTTCACGAATTGTGGGGGCGGAAAGGGCTTTAATTTGAAACAAACTTGATCTGCGTGGGGTCCATAGAAATCTGCGTGTTAAATTTGGTTACTCTATCTCTTTTAGCGTGTCAAAAAATTTTAAATAAACTTGACCTGCTCCAACGCATTTGGAGTCTGTGGGTGAAAGCTTGGTATCTCTATCTCTTATAGTCTCTGAGATCTAGGCGCTCAGACGGACAGACACACATGGCTATATTTACTCGGCTGTTGATGCTGATCAAGAATATATATACTTTATAGGGTCGGAGATGCCTCCTTCTCCCTGTTACGTACATTCCAACGAACATAATATACCCTTTTACTTATTTTTTAAGTAACGGGTATAGAAATTATAAATAGAGAAAAGGTCCCACTGTACGTCGTTTGAATTAAGTTTTCTCGTTTTGTTAAAGTCTCGTACATTAGGATTGCCTTTTTGCCAATGTCGCATTTTCATTAGACATAAATTCTGCGATTTGGCTAAATGCGCTCCATGGACTTGGCTGGGTAATTTGTGGCATGCCAGCAAGATGTGAAGCGGACAGAGGGAAGGACGTGTGAGGCGAGTGAGCATGCAAAAAACTGCATTGGCATTAAATTACACTCTCAGATGGAGGCTCTAGACGGGCAATAAAAGACAGCGAAACGAAGAAAGGAAAGGCCCAGACAAGGCGACGCTCCGACTGCGACAAGCTCATATTGCTTTATTGCCCCCCACCCCCCCTCTATACACTAACTCTGTCTCTATCGCTCCCTCTTTACCTCTCTTTCTTTCGTTTTTACAGACTGGCTATGAGTTTTTAATGGCACATTTTGTAAGTAAATTGCATTAATTTTACGTCTAAGGCGCGCACGCTTCCCAAAAGTGAGAAAAATAGAGAAATGAAGTTGGGCGAGGAAAGATGGGAAGTAAATGGGGAACGGGGGTTACAGCTATGGGTTGAGGGGTGGGGTGGGTTGAGAAAGAGAAGAAATTGCATATCATATGACATACGACCAAGTGGCAGCCAACGGCCAATGGCGTTGTCAATGTGCCACTGATGATTGAACGATTTATGAGCTGTAGCCACTGCAACTGCAACCGCATTCACGAGGGAAGACGATGGCGGTCGGAGGCGGGTAACCGGTTCGTAGCCAAGTTTCGATTTGTTGGCTCATATCAATGCAATTAAAAACAGATGCACCATCATCGCAGACACTGACACAAACACAGACACAGACACAGACAGTTGCCAGAGTTGGCAGTCGTAGGCAATAGAATCGATTTCAAAACCAGAGAAAAGGTTACTGCAATCAGGCCAAGGTACTTAAAGACAGGCGAGAGACAAGGGAGAAATCTCTGACATACATAGTTCACAAGATCATTAATTAATGCATGTAAGTATTTCAATTTGTGAGTTAGAGATCATCTCTCTCGACTTGAATTATCTAAAAACCTTTCAAACAAACCATAAAAATTTTAAACTGAAAGAAGGGTAATCTTAAATAATTCGAAAATTAAATACTCTTACACTTTTTAACACCATGTTTTGTAAATTTAATGCTATATTTTACGTACAATGAATTTTCCATACTTTAAAAAGCTTAGCCGGAAACCGTAAAGAAAAATTCAAGAAATATTTACAATAAATAAATACTTTTAATAGTGTTTTGTGTCTGTGAGTGAATTTCTAATACTCTTGTGATGGTTTTGTCTTTGACTGACATTTATTCAAACAAACATAGAGAGACACATACACATACAAAGAGGGTTGTAAGCACATACTGCAGACTCAGCTAACAGTAAATAAAGAAAAGATTTCTATATTTCGTGGAACGATTTTGCGTATTGCAAAAAATGCAGAACCAAGTGCTTCAAATGCAAAACTAAAAGCTCTTAGTGAGTGCGAGTGTATGTGTGTGTTTGTGTGTGTGTGTGTGTGTGTGTGTGTGTGTGTGTGTGTGTGTGTGTGTGTGTGTGTGTGTGTTTGGCAAACAAAAGCCGTTGAAAAACATAGAAAATCCCTTTGGAAAATAAAGTGCAGAGCAAAGGACGCACACAGAGAGAAATACATATACAGAAACACGAATCCCCAGATACATTTAACACTTGCCATTTGCTGCAGATACATACATATACATATGTATAAAACTGCGAATCTGCATAACTGCAACACTGACAAAGGCACAAAGGAACAGAGAATTGTTATGGGCTACATTCACGGGTGTTATACGAATCGTAACTATTTATACAATATGCACCTAAACAGTTCAGTTTAGTTTCAGCTCTTTGCAGTAGGGGGATCTTTCTTTAAATGCGAATTGTATTTCGGAGTGAGGCAGCTGCTTTGCATTGTCGCGCAACTGCAGTTTTAACCCAGAAACATAAATATTGCATTTTATTGCTAAAGCCAGAAATGCCAAGCAACCACACATACACCCACACACACACACACGCACATACACACCAGAGAACTGCAACGGGTAAGAGATGTTCGATCAGGCTCAAACGCTGACTCGTATCCGTTGTGATTTTTTTACTTTGGTTGAGCGATCAGAGCGGATCGTTCGAACTGAGCGTTTGATTCGAACGGTCAGCTCGAATCAAATCGTCCGCGATCATGCTGATCGTTTGTGAGCATTCGTTTCGATCGGGTCACGTTCGAGTAGCAATTATCGAAATTATTTTTGAGCGTTTGTGAGCGTTCGAGTCACGAGTCATGATCGAAATTGCTGGCTTATTTGATGATATATGGAAACGACTCAATATCCCAACCCCATCCAATAGATTCGCTATTGATGTATGCTAAGAAATAAGTCAGAGATGCTATGAACAGAAAATACGGTCCAATTATGGCAAGAAAAAACTTGGTTGAATATTATAATCTCCATGTGCCACGCTTTTATTGGATCTCTAGACTCCAGATGTGTCAAAATGATCCAGAAAATTGGTGGACATCCTTCCTATTAAATCTATGCACCTAAGTGTATACCCATAAATTGTTAAAACTGATGTAGGAATCGGTAATCCATTAACATCTATCTTTGTTCTTATTTTTTCGCACAGCTGAATTTCGACCTAACACATCAAAGTTGATATTACAATAGACACGAACATAACAGGATATGCATTCTTTTTGGATATAAATAGCTTAATATATGTTCTATTATAGTAGTATTAAGACTTTTTATAAAAATGTCTGCATGTTGGTCCAGACGGCATCGGAGTGCCTGGGCACAGGGTATTCTACTCTGATCCGGTGGTAGGTGCTTAAAGTCTTTTGGCATTTCCGAAAAATTGTTACCACTGGCGAGCCTTTTCATAAAAAGATGATACTTTGGCCAAAACTAGTGGTGGTATTGGCAAATATCCAAAAAAAATATTAATAAAGCTGTCACTTTTTCATACTTTTTATGTAATCCTTGGCAGCATTAAAAAAAAGCGGAAAAAAGCCAAATACATTTTTAAAAAAAGCCAGAATTCCCGCTTGCCGAAATTCACAAAGTTTTCCCGCTGTTGGCCTTCAAAAACAGTCAGATTTGACAAGAAATGAAACGGTTTTGGCAGCACTGCTCACAAACGATCACGATCCAATCCGATCGTTTCGCTCTGGTGCTCGATCATACTCGAACATACCCGTTGCAGCTCTCTGACAGTCACACACATATGTGACAGACCTGAGCTTTGACTGCATCCTTTGCTAAGGCTGAGGCTGAAATTGCATATCTAATAGCACTATGCAATTCATACGTATTAACTGGGGGCAACTTAAAAACTGCTCAGCTGATACTCATAGATCATCAGTTGAAATGCGTTACGTATGCGCCACGTGTGACATGCCTCGTGAACCAGACACGCACGAGAACACGAAATGTATTTAACTTTATTTAGTTGGAGTTACTTAAAAAAGCTTTTAAAAGTAACAACACACACACAACAAAAAAAAAATAAAAGAATCAAAAAAGCAGAAAACATGTAAAACGCAAACACAAACAGCAAACAGAAAAGCGGCATAAAAAGGAAAATCACAAAACAGAAAACTGCGTGCCCGAGTGAAAGCAAAACTTTCATTTAGCCAATTCCATCCACACACACACACACACAAAAACGCTGTCCTTGAGTTTGGTATAACCATGGAAACTCCGTCGGATTTAAACGCATGTGATGAGAAAAATCTTTGGGCCCTCTGCACAGCGAACTTCATGCAGCAGGCTTCAAATTCCTCCGGCCGCAGGTTGTATGGTAAGTGGCGAGTCCTGCAGTCGAATCCGTCTGCTTCATCGTGAGAATTCCTGACAACCAAGTAAGCTACGAACTCAAACTGTTTTTTGAGAAAGCCATAGTGTTCTGCTGTATTCAATTCAGTTTGGTGTCAGCTGTAGAACGATTCTGGTTCGGTTGAGATTTCCCACCTTCTAGGTAGTAAAATACTTTATTTTAATTTAATAATTTTATTTCAACACCATTAACATAATATCATCCTTGCAGAAGGGCATTAGAATTCCTACCAAATTACTCAAATTCTTTGTGTGTATTTGTTCAATCTTCTGCGTCGTTCTGTATCAAATTTGAACACTTTTCTGAGAAAAATAAGCCGACTGGGTGTGTGGAAATGGCTCTGAAGTGGCGTGACTGTGGTGAATGAAACTCATTAATATGCACATATGTAGATTATATGATTAAAAGTATAACAAACACACTTCAATCTGCCTTAGTTCTTGTTGCTCTTTTTGTTGTGTACAAGTTGTCTTTCCTTTTTTTTTTCCGTCTGTTTTCTGGTTTCATTTTCACTTGAAATCAAGTGTTCGCACAGATTCTCCCGCCTAATGGACGAAACGGGCAACAGCAACAACAACCATCCAAAGTTTAAGCAAAAAAAGGAGCAATGAAAACACAACACACCCATTGCCAGAAAACAAGGCAAGAAGGCGAGCAGTAAAAAGGGACTAAAATTGTAGAGGGAGTAGATAGAAATGCTCTACTGCTTTCTACATGTGATTATAGCCACGAAAAGCAGATAACTAATGAAGGAAGGGATGCGGCACAGATCAAACAAACTGTAAACGGGATATGTAAAGACAGACAAAATAAATCAGAGACAGGGTAACTGGTAAGTACACTGAAAAAAAAGACCAACTTCTAAAGTCAAGAGCATGCATTTTAAGTAATTTGTTCTTAAAATAAGAATATTTCAAGACCATACAGCTAATACTAAGAATATTAATCTAAAAAAATCACAGTTCTTAATACAGCAATAAAAATCTTAAATTTTTAGAAATGTATAAATATATACAATTTCATATGAAACAAATAGTGACCCCAAAATTTCTAGTTTTTAGACCAATATCTCGATTTTAGAACATTTTTTTTATCAGTGTAGACGAATATTTGTTTGCCTGGGAAAACTATCTGCTAATGAAAAACAAGAAAGGATGTAACAAACACACGCGCTGAAGCAAAAAAAGAAACTCAACTCAACATCTCGTTCTGTGGGAGGAAACCCTCAAAGGGTTTCAGAGTTATTTGTTTGCCCAATGAAAATACAAGTACATCTAAATAAATGAGAGCCATGAGTGTAAGGAAGTTAAATGCAAATATGACGGATGTAAATGCGGATGTGCGAAAGTAAGAATATATGTATGTATGGGAGTCCGCCATTGGCCATTGACAAATATGGCCTATGGGCCTAAGCAAATATTTGGCACAAATTTGGCAACAGCCCCACTTTAACCCACCATCATCAGCAGACCCTTTGTAAAAGGTTTCCCTTTCTCCACCTTACCCCTTAGTGCTTAGCAGTCAACTTCAAAACAACAACAAAGGCCAGCCAAAAATGTAGACAATTTACCTGATGTCAAAAGTAATTAAACGAAATGCCAGTGACATCGGGAGTAACAATGACAGCTACAACAATAACAACTTTGTGAATTTCGTACAGCGAAATGACAAGTTACAATAAAAAAAGAAAATTTTAAAATGAAAAAGGAAAATAAGAAAACAAAATGGCGCCGGCTTTTACAAACTTAATAATAGTTTTAAAGGGAGAGGCCAACTTGCCAACGGTGAAGAAAATTTCAGCGCAAAAGTATGTTTACACGTCGACAACACTTAATGTCAACAAGTTTTTTAACTCATTGCAAAAGAGAAAATTTATTATGTTTGGAAATTTATATAATCTGAATTAAATAAAAAACAGTAAATAAAAAAAAACAAGAGGGAAAGGCTATAGTCGAGATCCCGACCATAGGATACTTATTTAAATATATATAAAAGTACTTAAAAGAAATTACTACCTAACAAAAACTACTGCATACTTTAAGGGGATTTCATTGAAATAATAACTTTATTAATGACTTTCGTTAGCTAATACTCCCGATCTACTTGTCCGATCTTTCTGCGGTTAAGTGAGAT
This sequence comes from Drosophila innubila, assembly GCF_004354385.1. NCBI lineage: Eukaryota > Metazoa > Arthropoda > Insecta > Diptera > Drosophilidae > Drosophila > Drosophila innubila. The sequence goes on from NC_047626.1 coordinate 30,058,687, forward strand.
TAATAGATAACGTTATTTACCATAAAAACTGTATTATCTTAAAAACTATGGGTGTGGTAGCTAAAATTGAAACAAACTTGATATGCATGGGGTATATAGAAATCTGTGTGCCAAATTTGGTTCCTCTATCTCTTATAGTCTCTGAGATCCTTTTGTTCATACAGACAGACAGACAGACAGACAGACAGACGGACAGACGGACAGACGGACATGGCTATATCGACTCAGATATTGATGCTGATCAAGACAAAAACTTGAAATTAATCAATAACTCAGATCTTTTGAAATTTTCTTCCAGAAACATTTTCAAGTTACTGGTTAAACATTTTACACATTAATTAGTTCAATAGCTTGAGCATACCGACTGCATCTTTTAATAATTAAGTTTTTCCATATTTTTGCCTGTTTTGCCAAAAGTTGTCTTCTAAAATGGAGGGTTTGTATTATAATCATTTTTGACGATATCTTTCTTTAAGGAACAAAAAATTAATGAAAATGCAAAGAAAACACTTTAATTCTAGTAATAAAGCTTCTTAGGGACTTAAAAAGCTAAAATATAATTTAAAAGAGGTAAACAAAAAGCCATGATGGAACAAAATGTCGAGTGCGACATGTGATTGGGTATAATAACACATTTCATGTAAAATAAATAAATATATGCAGATTAATTTGATTTGTGTCATTTAAGCATTATAGAATATATATAAGCATCCTGATGTGACTTGGTGAGAAATTTTAATATAAGTTTAAAATCAGCTCTAACACTTTTGAGAAATTATCAAATTTGCAAGCTATAAAAAAGGTTGAAAAAGCGATAATGACACCTTAACATCATATTTGAATTTATTGAACAGAAACTAGCTGTTATATGTGAATTGATAATGTTTTGTTTCGGTTACGGCTTCAATTACAGTTACCAATTTTAATAGATTAATACTGATTAACGGTGAAGGTTTCTACTATAAAAAAAATACTCTTTCACATACAGTTAATTTCCGTAATAACAAGATAAGACGTGATACGTTTTGGGTTTTACAATAATATTGTTAAAAAAAAGTGAATTTTCAAGAAAATATTGTATACGATATAGGTACGAAAACGGGTTCGATATAAAAATCGAATTGAACAGAAAAATATATATCAATCAATCCATCAACTCTTCAATAATTTCCTTGAACAAGTTAAGATTCGAGTCATTTAATTACCTTGGTAAGAGAGACACAAACGAACTAAGCAAACGAAAAAGCGAAACGTAAAGGCAAACGCAAAATAGCAAAGAGTAGACAAAAGTTAAAGCTTTTGTCTGGCTTTGAAAGCGTTCGTATAGCAGCTAGCCAAAGAAGAAGTGAACGTAGCTGGAAGAAGTGTAATGAGAAAAATTTTTGAAGCAGCCAGGAAAACAATAAACAAGCCAGGGACAAAGTGAGAGAAAGAGAGATAGAGAGGGAGAGTGAACGAGAGAAAGAAAAGCAAAATAAGGACTACAACTTTTCAATAGTAGTGTGACGATGGGCGGTTGCTTGGGCAGACGTGGCAAGATGACGACAACAACAACAACAACAACAGCAACAAATAGTAAGTGGCAAGCAACAATTTTGCGCTGTGCTTTTCCGTTTCCGTTTGAGCAACGTCTTTAAAAACTGTGTCGTCTTCACTACTTCCCTCTGGCCCAGTTCCAATTGACCTGGACGAACCTTTTCTCACTTCTGTTCGCTGACAGCCACTGTAAGTAGCTGTGTAATAAAATTACTTTTTAAGTGCGTTGCGTACCTGAGGCAGGCAAAGGGAAAATCAGCTCCATCAACTCCTGACGAAGACTGTAGTCGTTGTACAAAGCGCTTCAATTGCCGTTCGAGCTGCGAGTCGTGAATTGGAAGCCCTCATCAAAGTCAAAAGTCGGAAGTCATTTAAATTATTTAGCTCAAATTATGGCAGACAGTTGCTGGTGCGACTTCACCAACTGAGATGGACATTTTCCATGAACAATGTGGCGTATGTGCGATTTCATATACGTTAAGTGGACGACTATAGATTGAAAACTGTTAAAACTGATTTGTTGTTTGCCAGTTAAAGCTATTGAAATTGTTGCTCTTCAGCTTATATTGCAAATTGGCCGTTCAACTTTCTCGTCAATCGGCGCAAAAGTTTTCCTTAGACCCGGTACTTAACAGTGCAAAGGGTCGATTAAGTTTTGCAAAAGCTAAATGTGCCTACACTGATAAAAAAAATGTTCTAAAATCAAGATTTTGGTCTCAGAACTAAGATTTTTGGTCTAAAAAATGCGTCGAGAACATCCAATTCTTGAATTAAGAGAACACATCTTGATTTTAAGAACATTTTAAATAAGACCAAGTTCTTATTTTAAGAATAAATGTTCTTAAAATTAAAATCAAAAAATAAAATAAATTAAAATTATTTTTTATATTTATATTTTGAAATTTTGATTTATTTTTTATTTTATTCTGTTTTAGTAATTTTATAAATGTTATTTTAATTTGTTGCGAGGGGGATTCGAACCGCCGCCTACTGCTTCACAACTGAAGCGGCCTCTCTAACCAGAGCGCCACGGTGCCACCATTTGTTTGACACGAAACAGTACCTATTTATACTTTCCTAACAATTTAAGATTTTTATTCTTATATTAAGATTTTAAGATTTTTTAGATTAATAATCTTAGTTTTAGTAATTTGGACTTAAATTAATCTTATATTAAGAACAAAATATTTAAGATGAATGTTCTTGATTTTAGAACTTGGTCTTTTTTTTCAGTGTAACAGCCAAAAGGTGACGTGGCAGTTCCACATTTATTTCATTAAAAGATGAAAATTAAATTGAAGATTGAGATAATAATATTACAATGACTTTAAGTTCGAAATGGAATAAACATAAAATATACAATATATATTCAAGAATCAGCATCATCAGCAAAGGGGATAGAGCCATGCTCGTCTGTTATATATCTTATAATACCTTTCAATTGGGATAAACCGATATTCATTCCTTCTGTATATATATTGATATCATATAACGTAATGAGGCATATTGAATTGCGGAATTCAATATCTTTGACTCTTACGTTAAATAGCTTTTTTCACAACAAGTACAGAGTCTTTCGCAGGCGAGTATTCCTAGTATAGCCAAGTCGTTGGGAGTGACAGTTTGTCGTACGGCAGCGTCTTAGTCAAGGGGCAACTGCAATATGGCCCATAAAATATGTTGCAAATTATGAAATATTATATTTGAAACTTTAGCGCAGGATGCCAGCACGGCAAGCTCTACGCCACTTTTGCTTAGAAGTCCCCTCTGTCGGCCAGGGGGGAGTATTGACCGGTCTCTGGGTTCAGCTTTTACTGCTGTCGCTACTGCTGCTGAGCCGCCGCTGTTCGTTATGGGCATTTAAGTTTTCATAAGTTGTGCAAATAAATTTTAATCGAAAAATGCGCCAAGGCAATAAGAAACCAACGGTCATGGACGAAGGCCCAGTCAAAGCTTAGGGCAAGAGGGTCAGTAGCTGGCAGACGGATAAAGTGGGCAATGCGACAGCTTAAAAATCTGCTGCAGGAGACATTCAATGGAGCCTGAAACTGAAAATTGCCTGGAAATATTTGTAAGCATCAGTAGAGGTACAGAAGTCATTCAATGACATAAGGTTCAGAATTGCAAAGGATGACTGTGATCAAATAGATAAGAACAACGCTTGAGAAGCTGTCGACGGAAGTAAAATAATAATAATAATTAAAAAACTGGATCTTTGATAATTAAGGAACTTAAATACCAAGTTTGGTGCGTCTAGTTTGATAGTCTCTGAGAAACAAATATGTCTTTCTGTATGAACACCTAGACGTCAGAATCGAATATATACACTGATAAAAAAAGGGTTCAACAATCATGATTTTGGTCCGAAAAATAAGAATTTTGAATTTAAAAATTTCATAAATATAAAGTTTTTAAAGTAAGACACAAATCTAGGTTTAAAAACATTTCAAGTTTTTATTAAAAAAATTAAAAATTTTTATATTTTCAAGAATAAATGTTCATAAATATTCAAGACAACATATAAAAATAAGTAAGGCCGGTTTTAAGTTTATACAATTTTACTTTTGTTTTATTTGCATTTATACACATTTTTTTCTGGCTTGGTGTTCTTAAAAATATTCCTTTAATTTGTTTTCGATTCGAATCCGCGGCTCCTAACCAAAACCGGTTGTGAACCGAACCTCGTAGAACCGGTTCGGTTCGGGTTCTTAAGCAGCCTGAACCGGATCATGTACAGAAACCTTCAAATTATTTTCTTTGCGAGCCCGAACCTAAACCGAACCGCTTTCTAAAATAAAAGGTTCGGCTAGAAAATAAAATAATTACTTAAATTTTATGGTTTTCTTATATTACGCAACTATTTGAGACTTCAGATTAAAATAAGTCATATTTAAATTTTCAAATTGTCATCAAAATTTTATTTCTTAAAAAAAAAATAGATTAGTTCAAAAAGTAGAGAAAAATGTATAACAATACAAATATTTTTTGTATGAAATTAAACCAAGGTTCGAACCCAAATCTTGGGTTCAGGGGGTATATAAACCAATTCGCGAACCGAGCCGATGTCTTGCTCTATGGTTCGAACCGCCGAACCGAACCTCTAACAACGTTTTGGAGCTTTGCAGCCTTGGTTGGTATTAGTAATTTTGTTTTAAAATGGTTTTAATATCAGAACAAAATATGTAAGATGAATGTTGATTTAAAAAGTTTATCTTTTTTTCAGTGTAGAGAAACCACACTTGGTATAAAGGGTCCGCTATAATATAACTAGATCAAATTTGTTTTAGAATTGGTCGTTTAAGCGATGTATTAGATTTAAAATGGCACTTCAACTCAATATAAGCCCGAAAAATTCAATGTCTATGGATCAATTTTAGTTCTTAATCTTGTATATCATATGCATATGCTGTATATAATCTCTACTCCAATTTCAAGCTAATTTACTTGGATGAAATATGTTGGGCCCATAAAAATTGCACCAGCCGTATGGACAGACAACGAAATTGAGTCCCAGGACACCGCGTAAACAGTAAATGAAAACGGAAACGAAGAAAAATAAGATTTTGTGTGTTTTGCCTGGTAAATTGTAATTCTCATTGGGCTGCTTAAACTTTTTCATTTTGCTATTTTGTTGGTAACATAATATTAGCGCTTAGTTCTCGAACTCGCCTGGTCTACTGTTTATAATTTTTCGTGCGGACTTCGCATTTATAAGACTTACGGCTGGGGAAATCCTTTTTTTTTCTCCATTTCTTTGCCTTTTTAGCTAGAGCCTTTCTGCTTCGGTTGCGGGGGCTGGGGTTGGGGAAGGGGTTGGGTCTCTGGAGCTGATGTTGCTGCTGCAGCAAACTTCAAGGCGCGCGCACATAAAATTTAATTAAGTGCAACAACAACAACAAACGCGAAAATAGTAACAGCAGCAAGGCAGCAAGGCAGCAAAGCAGCGATAGCAGCAGCATCGTTTATAAAATTCACATAATAACAATAAATTTTAAAATGCGCCTGCCAAGCATAGAGCCCTAAGCATAGCATAGCAGCGCTGTCGACACTGGCAGCTCAGTCGACGCTGGGGTATTACAATTTATGGCCAGTTGCGTAGCACGCGCAAAAATTTTGCGTGTCCCAGGACGAGTGAGTGGCAGAAACTAGAAGAAGGGACAACACCCAGACTGATGCCAGAAACTTAACCCTGGAGTAGGAGTAACGTCTTTAGTGCCTGTGTCTTTTTATTTCAATTAATTTTATTTCTATAAGCTGTGGCGCCTTTTATAGAATGTAGCAGAGCGACAGAGCGACAGAGCGACAGAGCGACAGAGCGACAGAGTCACATATGCCGACACCCCATCCGTCCATTCACGATATCAAACCGAGCGAAATAATTTGTCTGTTTGTTTGTTTGTTTGTTTGCTTGCTCGTTTGCTTGGCTTGCTCATTCATTTGGTGCGCATTAATTACACGACACGCATACGCCGCGTTGCACGGATCCGGGGCATCATTTATTAAAAAGCCAAAAGAGCGCACCAAGACTCTACACCCCAGACTCTTGCTGCTCCAATCCTTGCGCGGCTCATGCTTATGCGCATAATTTCAGGCTGGCCAAATTTCGCTCACATGTCAGCAACAGCAGCAGCAGCATCAGCATCAGCATAAGGAGGAAATGATGGCAAAGAAGCAACCGACCGGCTGAGGCCATAGGGATTTACTTGGTAGTTTCAGCTCGACATCATCATCATCTGCTGATGCTGCTGCTGCTGCTGCTGATTCTGATGGAGTTGCCTCCTTGGCATCCTCGTCAACACAAATGACTGTCTCATGTTATCTGCTAAGCTGTCTTATCTGTTTGCCTTGCCACATCTCCCTGACGCATCTGTTTGCATGTTTATCTGTCTGTTTCGGTTTCTCTTTCTGTCTTTCTGTCTTTCTTTCTTTCTGCCTCTCTGTCTGTCTCTCTGCCCAAATGTCTGTCCGTCTGACCTGCTTGTGAATTCGACTTTGTTACTTATTTAATTTGTTGCTTATTTGCTCAGCAGCAACAGATTCAACACATCCACGCACTTGTTTGCATATGTTTAACATGCTTCCACCGATGCTCCTCAACTCCGACAGCTTCCTTATACACATACTTTGCTCCTGCTCCTGCTCCTGCTCCTGAGCCAGCTTAGTTATGTTTGTTAATGATTTGGCAGCCTGCTAATCAAATTGGTTGCCCCAGAAACTAATGGCATTACAAATGATGCTCCGGGCGTCTCTTCTGAAGGCTTATCGGTAAACGAGTAAGGCAGAGATAGAGGCAGGAAGTAGGTAGCAACTATATCTATTAGTAGTTGTTAGAAAAATTTTGGATGTATTTTATTTGTATACCCTGTGACCGTTAAAACTGGGCAGAAAAGGGTATAATGCGTTTGGCAGAATGTATGTAATAGGCAGAAGGAAACGTAGCAGACCACATCTATATATACAAAGTTCTTTGTCAAACTGACTTAGCATTGTACAGGCCAAACGGCTTAGCATTGAAACTTGGCCACATTAAGTGGCAAGTGCGTCGAAATGGAGGTCAAAGTTCGCTTCTATTTTAATTTACATAAAGCAGCGTTTGGTCAGCCAGCGGGCTTATTACTTGGATAGTGCAGAGGATGGTGTCGTAAACTCACGGTCACGGGGTCGAGTGTTCGAGCCCAGACCGAGAAAGATTTTATTTTTATTTTGTAATTTCATTTTATTAACATTTTTATAAATTTTACGATATTTAACAATTTTTCAACAACAAATTCAACAATAAATTCTCAAATAACTGATAGCTGATAATAATTGCTTCGTACGAACGGTGAAAAAACGAAGTAGTCTGATTTGTGTAAGAAGGTATCATGTCATTTAGCATGTATTGATTACTGATCCATCAGAAGTAAAGAAGGGATTACTGCTAAAAAAAAAACCTGCCGAATAAAACCAATGTTGGAAAAAAAAACTTTTTTCAAAAAGGCAGAAACTGCAGTTGAAATGCCTTCACTTCCAATTTTTTGTACTATTATACGTTTATTCTATTCTTACATACAAACACGTTATTATGATCGGATTTCAGAATCAATAATTTGTGTGGTGCCCGTGTTACAGAATATTTTATAGATAAAAATAGAGAGTCCCAATTATTTAAGTAGAGCAGTAATTTAAATTTTCGTAAAAGAAGTTTATTCAAGAAAAATACAAGTTTCAATTTCGCGAGCGAAGTGAGCAGGGGGCGGAGCCCCCTATTTAAGTATATATTCATGATCAGTAAAAACAGCCGTCCGTCTATCCGCCTGTCTGTCTGTATGAACAAAAGAATCCCAGAGACTATAAGAGATAGAGTAACCAAATTTGGCACACAGATTTCTGTACACACCACGCAGATCAAGTTTGTTTTAAATTCTTGACACGCCCTCCTTCACCCCCGCAAAACGCGAAAAGCCACCACACCCATATTTTTTAAGATAATTGGGTTTTTATGGCAATTGAAGCAATTTATTATTATTATCTATTATCCCACTGAACGGCAGCAAGAACGGACAAGTAGAAAGGTAATTATGACGAATTCATGTTTAGTAATACAAAGTAATACAAGTAAATTCCTATGAGTACTATGAGTAACGGGTATCCTATGGTCGGGATCTCAACTATAGCCATTTCGACTAGTTTTTGATTTTGATTTTTTCGGAAAATCAGAAATTCGAGGTCAATTTATCTACGTCCGATTTTTAAATATGAGCTTCAATATATTTTCATAAGCTTTGTGTTTTGCAAGTACTATACATACTGTATAAATAAAGTTTAATAGTGACAAACCTAATCGGTGGTGCCTTTCGGAACTCACCAAAGCATTGTTAATAGTGTGAAATGATTCAAAAGGTTGCAAAGTGTTTTATTATTGTTTTTGTTTTTGGTTGTGTGAATTTGCATGCGGTGCATTTAATCACTGCACGCAGTGGCAAGAAACCCACCCACTGCAAAACAGCACCACCAACCCAACCCGGCATTATTTCCATTTGGTTTCGGTGGCTGTGACTATGACTGTGTTGCATACATTGGCAGCTGTCGCTGGCAGGTGCCGCGACATGCAACAAAATGAATAAATGCGAAAAGAAAGCAAGAATTATGTGGCAACAGGATGCGCTGACATCTATCACCTGCGTCACGTCGCTGTCGACTCGTCAGACAATGCGTGGCAACGTCAGTGCAGCATCAGACATAACAGTACTTAGTTGGGGCTTCGCTTTGGCCCAAAATAACTGTAAAGGTAATGTTAAACCGTTGCCCGTTGATGCCACACACAGTTTTAGCCAAAGTTTTGCCACGAGTAGTTGTAGTTCAACAACTGACTACTTGATTACGAGCCAACGCGGTCGTTGAAGTCGACGTCGGCGTCAGCGTCGGCGTCGGCGTCGACGTCATGACGGTGGCTGCGTGTGGCAGCAGCATTAGCATAAATTTGGTGCGGCTTATACGCGTGTATGAATAAATTATGCCGGTTGCCGGTTGCCGGTTGCTGGTTATTTATGTGTACTGGCTACCAAAACTTGGCACAAGTTTTTCGAGCAGAGCAGAGTCGAGTGGAGTCGGGAGTCGGGAGTTGGGAGTTGAACAGAAGAAAGGGGATGCCTCGTGCTAGGATAATCGCTGCTTAGTGCAGTCGCGCGCATAACACGCCAGCCGCCATTGACAATCATTCCTGCTCCTATCCCGGCATCGTGGTGGCATCCTAACATCCCCCCCCACCCCACTACCCACCTACTCATCTTCAAAAGCTCGTTGAAGAGCATTTAAATTGAATTTGCATGCAGGCAACCTTTGTTTACTTTACGGCATCAATGGCAGAAGCATCGGCATCGGCATCGTCATCGTCATCGGCAGTGAATTCAAATTTAAATCCGCTGCTTGCCGCATTACATGGACGAGCGCCCAGCGAAGAAGAATCCAACAAACTCACGCAACCAAGTTGCCAAGTCGCCACCCACTTTGCTTAACTCCTGGGTAAACGCAGCCACTACCCGCTCAGGTAGCAATCCCAAAAAACTGTTTGAAGTGTTTTTGGCTGTTGCTTCTCGAGGGGGGCTTGTGGGGGTTGCATGGCTTTGGGTTTTTGTCAGACGACGACGGAGACGGAGACGCTGGCAAATTATTTTTATTTATTCGTGCGTTTAACAAAAAATGCGAAATTAGCGCTAGCTGCTAAGATTTATGGTCGAAATTCCGGCCAAAGTGTCAAATTGCCGAAAAAAAAAAAAAAAACTTTGAAATGTTGTAGTAAGAAACTTCTTGGGCTCAAAAATACACTTTTCATGTGATAATATGATTAATCAAAGGGGATAAATTCAAATTTATCAATAAATATGGTTAAAATATTGTCGTAAAATCGATATTTACAATTAGATTTTCATGCAGCACACATCTCTGTCAATATTTGCAATAGATGGCGCCACTTTCTTTGGCTGATTTATGACGCGTTTATAGGCATGTATGCAAACTGCGACACCGTTTCGATTTGCCGACCGACCAAAAACAAATGTTTTATTGGGCGCGTTTGGCAGCTCATAAACCTCATGCACAAACCGAAGCCCCATTGAGCAGCCTATTAACCTCAACGTGTTACCTGGTACATGAATAAATCAAGGCATTCACACAGCACACCGCACACCGCACACACCCTCTACCCTGAGACCACACACACATACACACACACACACACACAGACACTTCTGCCACAACTGCCTGATGATAAATGTATTCGGGTTTTCTTGCTTCGCTTCGCTTCGTCTTCGATTTGCTTAACAAATTTGTAAGATTCTTAACACATTTGCATATTGCGTAAGCGAGAGGATTCGCAGCAGCTGCCCGCCCACCCCACCCCACCCTAAACAGAAGCAGCCCATCCCAGGCCCAATCTAATTCCTGGTACTGTCTCTATTTTTATATTGCACTCTGCCTGCTGGTGTCAAGTGTAGAAATACTGAAATTCCTTGACGACTTCAACTTGGACTCTTTTTCTTTCTCGTTGTTGTATTATTTTTTCTTTCTTTCTCTCTTTCTTTCATTTAATATGGAAGCTGGTGTTTGTGTCGCTGTCAGTGAAGGGTTCTCATTGAGTTACACAGTACTGACGACATTTCCTTCCGACATCAACGCGGCAGTCAACAGAGTTGCGCTGTCGTTTGCGCTTTTTATTGCTATCGTTAGATTTGGCCCTCCCATGGGCACCCCTCTGGATTACCCCCGTCTGAAATTCATATGTGCTAAGGCGCCTTTAAAAGGACTTTTGTATTGAGTTTATTTAGCTTTTACGTACTTGCAGATAAGACGTTTAAAAGGGGGCGGTATTTCATCGCTCAATCGAAGATGCTCAATAAATATGTGCTGGAATTTTCCTGACATTTTCGCCAACATCAACGCCTTGTCCACTTTACTCCCCTCCACTGCTCTCCGCTCCACTCCACTCCACTCTAATCCACTCTAGCACCTTTTGTCTCTGGCATTTGGAATGATTTTCAAAAGTTTTTGTCGTAAAGCGTTTGGAATTTTTCGCCGATTCTCGATTGTCTGGCTCGACACTAAGTGGAATTGACCTGCATTTTGTTTAGTTAATTTTCCGAGTTCCTGCATCATTCGAAATGCCAGCCAAGGTATCTACCAATAACTTGAGCTAAACAAACGCAAAGGTTTTCCTATACTGTGTTGGATATACAGCTTTAAATGAATTTTAAATTTAAAATGCTCTTCACATGTTCATAATTTTATATTATTTGTCCTTCTGTTAACATTGCATAAAAATCAAACGTGTTGTTACAGAGAATGGTGTTATACATTGATTAAATGTTCTTCAATTCTTTTTTGTGTAGTATTCAAAAAAGAAGTTCCTGTCGTTGATGTGTACTTCTTATAGTTGTTTCTTTCCGAAACGTATGTACCGGTTCACTTTCGGTATACTTTTTCAAAAATTTGTTGCTGTTTTGTGTATTTAAATAATTTAGCTTTCAATTTAAAAACAAATGCAATGACCCAAAGTTTAAGTTTGGTTTGGTATATATCTTTTAATATATTTTTATTTTTTGACATTTAAGATTTTTAATAGATTTTATTGTTTCACTGGTACGTACCGGTACTGATAACGAAACCGAAAGGAAAAGACCGAAATTGAACCTTTAACCAAAATAGTTTCGGGACATACCGGAATCGAAACAGGAGGCGATATTTGCTTCCGTATGATTCCTTGGTTTTGCTTAAAAATGAGTTGAGGTCAGCTTACTTTTTTTATTCGGTTGACACTAGGCAACAAAATTGAACTTTATGGCTATTAATCGATACATTTTTATGTATAAGATAATTTAAGAAAAATGCCCCATTCCAATATTTTGGGGACGAAACTTATGGTTCTGGTTGCTGCTCTGCGGTATCAACGGCGGTGGCGAATAAATTAGTATCATGCAAATTCCGGGCAACTGGATGTGAACTCAAGTTGCCACTTGGGCAATTATTAATGTTAATATCTTCATTACAATTCATTTGCGTGTTACTTTCCGGTCCCTTATTGCCCCGACAAGAACACGCCCATTGTCCGTCTATCGCGGATTTTGGGGTAAGTGACTAAAAACAAAGTGAAAATCGCTGCAAATAAATGAGCGCTACTCATTGGCAGTAACTCTGTTTTAGTCTCTTCACAAAATAAAGCTACTAAATATGTGCGCAAATCGCACACAAATCGCGGGTGTCCATAAATTATGTTTCTACGATTTGTGAAATCAATACAGCAAATGATGGGTAGGGGGCAGGTTGGAAGTGGAGTGAAAAGGTTGAGGACGGCCGTTGACTTTAATTGCAGGTGGGGCGGCAGATAGGGGGGCGTGTCACAGTGGGCGTAACACGATGGGCGCCCACAAAGCTCGACCGGATTGAAAAGCCGAGCTGAGTGACTGCAAATGATACTTTAATGTGACAGGCGGACGTTTGTGTAAGGCTCGGTGAGCCCGAGGGTGAGGCTGAGGGTGAGGGTGAGCCTGAGCAAGCGGATTGGGAAATCTACAATGAATCGCTGTCGGCATACTGTTGATTTTTGCACCTCTTTTTTGCGCTGTGGTTTTTTCTGCTCCACTATTGCTGTCATCATGAAAAAGGAGTGAGACAAAAAGAGGAAAGAACTATCGCATCCCATTCTTTGGTCGGTTTTACTTGCTGCCTTTTTTGCGTCCTTTTTTTTGCGTTTTAATTCCCGGGGCGCGCTTTCAACGCTTGTCATCTTACCGCTAATGGCGGCTACATGTCAACCACTCATCTCAGGCTCCAGCTTCAGCTCCATCTTCAGATCTGGCTCCGGCTTCAACACAACGTTAGCTGCTGAGCTGACTGGCTGCTCGTTTTCCAGCCATTCATTCATTCATGCCCTCGTGCCGGGCACGTCATCAACAGCAACGGCAACGACAGCAGTTGCAACCAAAAAAACGCAGCAGGATGAGGAAATAGGTGGCGCCACAGAGCCCGCATGGTGACGACGTCGAGCGTGAAATCGCTTTGCCAGCCCAGCAAAGAATCAGCCAGGCAACCAAGCAGCCAGGCATCCCGTCAGTCAGCCAACCTGTCGTCATAAAAATTTTTATACATAAAAAACAAACAACAGCAACCCAGCAGCAGACTGCGAATGGAAATGAGAAGGACACGGCAGCCGGAAAGAAGTTGAACCTGTAGTAGAAGAAGTGCGGAGAGCGGCAGAGCGACAGAGAAGCGGCAACAATGCGACGACGCTAACGTTGAGGGCGTGGCATTGCAAGCCCCAAAGAATCGACAGAAACCCAACGAAGATTGAACACACTTTTTGTTGAGAAAGTAATTTAAGAAAGAGAAGAAGAGATGTAAAACTTAAAAAAAAAACCAACATTTTTCAAAACTATTTGTGAGATTAACTACATTCAGATACAAGATTTTCCTAAAATTGAGAAAAATATATTGAAATATCCACCACTCGATTTTCGCGGAAGCGAATTAGTACATCAACTCGATAAATTTTTTTTGACGATCTTTCGAGTTGACTTAATCGATTTAAATAAAAAAATCGACAACTTATTGGGGCTTGTTCATGATAGTTAATTTGCAGAATAAAGTTTAGTCGTTCAATTTTTGATGAGCGTCCGTAGTAAATTGACTACAAAATGATCAAAGTTGGAATTAGGCTTGAAAACGATGCAAGAACTATAAGATTCTATTAAAGTGCGCGTGTATTTTATGATTATAATTGCGTTTTGATACTAAAAAAAAATTTTTTTGAGAAAACTCGGTATTTGCAACTTGATCTACTATTTTCCGATATATCTACATCTCGATACATATTCATGGCGATTTTCTATTTCGACATAAAACTCTATCGAAGGTTTGGATTGACATCACTAATAAAATGTATTGAAAACAGCTTTGGAAATTGGTGTTTTCTATTAGCAAAAAATTAAATTTTTAGTCCACTTATTGTTTAAATTCTTGGGCATCGTATTTGTTAATAAAAGTTGATGTATGGACTATAAATGTTTGGGTAATGAAGTTAGTAAAATTAAGTTAAAATTTTCTCGACTGCCGTTTTAGGTAAAATGTCTTAGACTTTTAATCAATTTTTTTGCTTTTTTGGCAATATTTTATTCAGCGTAAATCAGGAGAGGGGATAGTCTCATATTCTTTTTTTTTCTCTCTTGCTCATTCTCACTCTCGATCTCTTTCTAATATATATATTCTTGAGTCATTAACTAAAAATAATGATTTATAATATTGTCAAAATTATTGGCGAAACTAAGCGGTACTCTTAAAGTAAGGGCATTTTCAGCCTGTGCGAACATACACAAATTTCAAACGCCTCACGAAGATGATGGCAGGTGACACTGCAGGGAGGTTGAGACGCTGAAGGGAGTACATAGTTTACATACATACAAACATACGTATATCGCATGCTGCTGGAGGAGATCGGAGGCAACCAAGACACAGTTTCACTAATGAGTTTCCGTCTGCCTAGAAGTTGTTGTTGTTGTTGTTGAGGCTCCTGATGATGATGCTACTGCTGATGACGTCGCTTAATAGCCAGCGATAGAGCAGAAAAAGCCGCTGATGCCTTTTATTATTAGAGTTGAGTATGAGTATTTTACTGAATATGTACAGGGTCTCGCACAGTCGGTCTCTATCACTTCTTCCTCTTGCCTTTGCGTAGAGGTCTTTAAATATAAACGAAATGAACTGCATCAGTTTCGGCATCAGCATCTGCATTTGCATCATATCCGTCATCATTCAATGTCATTAGCGGCCTCATTAATTGGCCAGCCAGACTTTTATATCCGTTCGCCTGTCAGTTGTAGAAGTGGCACAATCGCTGTTGTTGTTGCTGTTGGTGTTGGTGTTGCTGTTGGTGTTGGTGTTGCTGCTGTTGATGTTGATGTTGATGTTGAGGTCGCTGTTTGCTTTGACAATATAAACAAGCAAACAGTCATTCAGTCAGTCAGTCAGTCAGTCAATCTATCAGTGAGTCATTCACGCGCTGACAAGTCAAACAAGGCGACAAGGACAAGGACGTTGCTGTCTCCTTGTCAAAGCAGCAACAACAGCAACAACAACACTAGCAACAATGGGCAGAAAGAGGCAGGAACAAGCTAATCCCCAACTGAATTTCAGCAGCAAGAGACTGGCAACATTGCCAACGACAACATTGGTTAAGTATCTTGAAATAATATTTACACTTTACGCAAAAGACTCAACGCAAACAACAGCAGCAGCAAATGCAAAGAAAAAGATTCCCCCGCTCTCAACATGATGATGATGATGTCGTTCTTATATGTATGTATTGTATGTACTTTTTGTTGCTGCTGTTGCTGCTGTTGCTGGGAAGGCTGCTAGTCAAATAAGTTAATCGCTTTAGCAATGCACGGGACGGGAAGAGAGCGGTCAGCATTTGAGTTAAACTGTGAACCGGTTAGCTATCGCTGCTGCTGCTGTCATATTTTTAGAACCGCTTGAACACCCCTCGCAACCCATCAAACGCCGCACATCTGAGCATCTGAGCATACGCAAAACTATTTTTAAATGACATCGAGCCAGACAAAACGGCGCAGACAACGGACCTGCAAAAAGACAAAAAAAGAAGGAGCAGAAAGCAGAAAACAGAATACAGAAGAAGATGCAGATGCAGATGGAGATGGAATTGGAATTGGAGACGCCAAGTGTTGCCGTCGACCTTTGGTAAACCGAAGCGACTGCGGTCAAAAGCAGACCAGCGAATTGTCGAATTTTCAAGTCGGCGAACCGACGATCAGCCTGCGATTCGTTGAGTGGCGTCGTCAGTGCGTCAGCATTATTTCAATTGGAATTGCATTTGCTTTTGAATTTAATTGAATTGTACGGGTATTCTTTCAAGGCGTCGACCAATTGACATCATTTGTCTGCCAACAACAGCAGAAGAAAGTAAAATTCAGAGATTTGTAATTAAAGCTCTGCATTGAAAGGATTAGTTAGTTGGCTACTAAGTACAACTGTCGCTTCAATATGAAAAGTTTATTTGTTATTGTCACATAAAACGCATGTTAAAATATAGTTTAAATAATACTCAGAATACAAAAATACAATTTAGGAAAACAAACCTAAGAAGAATAGGAAACTAAAAAATTTAAAATTAGCAACAAAAATTGGAGAGACATAGTCATAATTTAAAAATATTTTATTAACAATCGCTAAATTTTTTTTCTTTAGTCAATTTCTGGCAAAAAGACATAACATTTTGTCGAACCATTAATCATAAATTTGAACTTTCCACTTTATGATTCTTTTTTTTCTTCCATATCTTGGTTCCCTAAAATTGTATTCTAAGCTTCTTTTTTGTAACTCTTTAAAAAATATTCGGAATTCTCATGAGGTACCATAATTTAATATTTTTAAGAATGTGCACACTTGTTTGTTCTGTAAACGTTATTGCAATAAAGAAATACCAAATATATATTATTTATAAATAAAAACTAAACATCTAAACATGATATTGTAATTCGATATTGTAACTCTACGCTTGTTCTAAAATATTTCTTCACACTCGAAAGCATTTATAAAATTTCATAATTACTCCTTATATTATATGAATGCATATGGAGTAATAAACTTTCTATTGATTCTTTGATTAACGTCAACTTGTGGCAAAACCTTTACGAAAACTCTTGTAATACCTCAAGATGTAAGAGCATTTCAATATCATGGTTGTAGATTTTCCGTCGTTTATTGCGAATATCTTTAATGCGTTTGCGGGCGAAATTGGTAGGCCTTTCAGACACGATTGAGGGAGGGACGTCAAGTAAATAGATTTGGAAAAATGTTATAATTATGCATTAGGCCATCTTTGCTTTGATGTGGTCTGGCCCCTGTTGGCCTGGTCCGGTCTGCTCTGGCCCAGACCTCATGGCTCTTTCTTCGCTGTATCTTTGCGTCAATCTACGTGTACATTCCCCTGTCTTCAGTTCCTCTGTTCCACATACTCGAAGAATATCCGATTGTGGTCTGGCCTTTCAACCAACACTTTGGCCTTTTAATTGGCCAATTTGACGTGGCGCGTATTTCTTTGTGTCAGAGTTTTGTTGTTTTGTTTCATGTTGTTTTGTTTACTTTGACACCGCCACCGTTCACAGTTATGCACGGGAATAGATTACAATTTGAAGGGCTCTCTCGCAGTCCCCCCGCCCCTGCATCTTGGCTATGACTCTGACTTTAACATATAATTGCTTAAAGATAATTGAAAATTAATTGCTTTGCACAGCTGAACATGACCAAGGGAGCACAGAAAATTTACGCTGGCTGCCTGGGAATCCGACCAGACTGGGCCAAGACTGGGCTTGGCCAGATCAAGCGACGAACGGGTTATTTAATTAATTTTGACGCGCCTAATGTTGGTTTCCATTCGACGCACGTTCACATGTGTAAGTTGCAAGTTCTGTGTCTTGGAAGTGTTTTTGTTTTTCACTCGACACGCGATCACACTCGATCGCGTGTATCGTTCAACGCTGTACAGCGACACCTAGCGTCCCGTACCGGAAGCTATCACAACAATTGATTGAATCTTGGTATTCTGGTATATCAACGAAGCAATTTGTGTTGTGTTGTCTGGACAAATCTTCTAACATAATCAACTTGTGCAGAAGTTCAAAGGCGAGCACAGAATACGAATGCGAATGAGCTGGACATTATGGAATTGAGTTTGATAATGGGATGTGGAAAGTGGGATGGGGAGGGTCAGCAAACGAGTGGACAATAGTCATGTCTATCATTTGAGTGTGTGGGCGTGGCAGTGGGCAATGCGAAAACAACAGGCAAACAAGATTTCACAATCAGCGATGGCCTCAAAAGTGTGTGTTTGAATTCCGAGTTAAGTGGCAAGCTAAGGGGAAGCAACTAAAAAGGAGCATGAGGGACAGGGTAATGGGGCAATGACACTTCTAGTTGCAAAGGCTGTTGTTGTTGTTATTGTTGTCGTCGCTGTTGTTGCTGTTACTGCTGCTGATGAGCATGAAAAATGTTTCAGAAACAGCATGCACGTATTCACATTTACATTCGCATTCACATTCAAATTCACATCCAAATGCAGACGCAGATGAAAATGCTGCCTCTTCCCGCAACGATTGACCAAATCGCTTGCGAAGACCCGAACACCCCTCCTCTTCCCTCCCCCCCCTCCTCTTCACTCTTTGCGTTGTCGCTTTAACGCCAGGGGGCGTTGTCTACCGATTTCACATGACAACCTGCAGCAGCAGCAGTAGCAGCAGTAACAGCTGCCTTACTCCTAGAAAGGAAGATATTTGATGCTGTTCTTGCTGTAGGCCATGAGAGTGCACAGTTGTCAACTGTAAAGCCCCAGTCAGGCAGACAACAGAGACAAAGACAACGCACGGAAGACAGCAGCAGGACAGCTGGACAGCTGGACAGCAGAACAGCAGGACATCGAGACAGACAAGAGGACAGGCAGTCTCCAATGTCCAGCTAACTGAAAGTCCATCGTTGAGTTTGCACTAGTGATGTAAGTCCAAACAGCACAACAGGTTTTAAATTGCATTTTAAACATCGCCAATGAAAACATCGAATTATCGATTAGTCACAAAAAATCAATCGATGTATCGGCTTTCCCTAAAATTATTGAAATGTTGAAAAAAGTTTAAATGCTTACGAAATCATGATGAATACATTTTTTGTGCTTTCAACTTACATATTGTGATTCTCCTACTGTCTTATATATTCTCACCAAAATCATTTGAAATCTGTCAAAAATCAGCAAGTTTGTTGATTTTGTAATATCTTAGCCGTCTGATCTTAGATATTATTGACTAATTACTGAAACGACGCTTAATTTATACAAAGAAGAAATAAATTATCAATATTTTTCGAATATGTTCTGATTTTATCAGTAAAAAAATTATAAAAATCTCGCATATTAAATCATAATTTTCGTAATTCAATATAATAGAAAGCTCTAAAATGATTGATGCGATGCACAAATTGTGGATAAATGCTTATCAGATATATTTATTGGCTTACAATTGTAAGCCAATTGGCTTAAGGTAAAGGTTTTTAAAATCGATTTCGTTATTCTCGAGGAATGATAAAAAATGCAAGTTAGTCTTTGAAAAAATATGAAATTAAATAGTGATTCATCGTTGTGCCATTGTGTTTGAACATCACTAGTTTGAACTGACAGTCCAGACGACGGACTGGCTGTGATTGTGACTGTGACTGTGGCTTTGACTCTAACTCTGACTCTGACTTTAACTTCAACTCTAACTCTGACTCCGACTGTGGCTACAGTCAACAATTGGCAGAGCTTGTTGAGTTTAACGATCGCCTTTGGCTATGTCTCTGTCTCTCTGTCTCTCAGTGCGTCTATCGCCTGTGTCTGTGGTTCTTTGTGTGTAAGCAGGCAAATAATTGAAGCGTCAATCCTTTACCATTTTACCATATGCCAGCGGGCAGATTTGTTGTTCAGCTGGCAAATGCATTAGCCGTCATTTCAATACGAGTTGTCACGAACGCAGGAACGAGTCGTGTCGTGAGACACGAAATGGAAAATGGAGATGCTGTTGGAGGACGTGGATCACGTGACAAGTCACGCGTGAGCATTTCACGCAACGCCGCTGGAATGTCACGCGTGACAGTCTCGTGTATCTGTGTGTGTGTGTGTGTGTGTTTTTGTCAAGCCATGCGTATTTGGCGACTTATTATGGCCACATTTGTTGGGAGTGGCAGCGAACGGGTCGGCGGAATATTGCATACCCGTATTGCGCATACGACACGTTGACCCACTTTGGGGTTAGCATATAAATTATAATTTCTCTTTGTTGCTGCTTGTCATTTGTTGTTAAGTGCATTTTCGGCTAATTAAAAAAGAGCGACAGCAGCGCAAAGGAAAGCACAGCAAAGCAAAGTTAAGGAATAAGAAGCAAGGCGCAGATAGAGAGACAGATAACTGAAAGAAGTGTAAGAAAAATGCGTCACACCATGCGGGCAATAAAACAAATGTGCAGGGGAATTGAGCAGGAGCAGAAGCGGGAGAGGGAGAGGAAGACCAACAAGGGACAGAAGCGGCGGGAGATGAAATGTAAACAAGCGCAGCTAAATTGAAGAAAACAGAAACAAAAACAAAAACAAAACACTTTAATATAAAGAAAACAGCAGCTAAAAGTGAATGAAAGACAGACGAAGACCAAGAGAAGGAAAGTTTAGGTATTCTCTTCTTCGTTTATGCATATTACCATTTATTTGATTCTTATTTTTTTTTTATACATATAAAAGCAACCGCAACAACACTCAAAACAACAACAAGAAGCACAATAAAGCAGCGGCAACAACGTCAACCAAAATTTCATGCTGACAAATTATGATTTATGCTGCAGCTGTTGTTTCTTGCTGTTGTTGTTGTTGTTCTTTGTCGGTTGTTGTAGATGACATTTTGTCATTGTCGTTGTTGCTGACGGTGACGTTGACGTGGGCGCCGACGCCGCCGCCAACGCCGCCGCCAACGCCGACGCAGCTGCGACGTCAACCGAAAGCCGTTTAAATTGTGTAGACAAAAGCTCTTTAGGCCCGCTGCAGCGCGCTGGTCGCCGTGACACGCGTGATTCACTGATTCAATGGCTCTGAAGCAGAAATTGATGATGAAGAGGAAGAGGTTTAATTAATTTAAAAGTTGACTTGAATGCTTGAAATATCTTCTTGTCTCTTGCAGTTAACAAAAGGCATAAAATAAGCTGCTCACGCGTGACTTACGAGCCTTTACACTTGGAAAAATATGCCATCCTAAAATTACTGGAATATATACCGTTTATATCGTTCAAAAAAATTTTTGCGGTGCACTAAAAATCTTAAACTTAGTAAGAATCAATCTTAACTTAAGACTCTGACTAGAGATGGGCACGGGCATTTTCGGGCTTCGTGTCCCGCGAGCCTTTTCAAAAAATCCACGGGCTTCTTTTCATATTGATTGATACAATTTTTTTTCTGTAATAATTCGCTGTTAATATCATTTACGCATTTCTTTTATCGATTTGCATCGATATTTTTATTAAGTTTAATTTTTTACCTACCAAATGAGTAAATAAGAGAAAAAAAAATATGAATCGCTGAAACTAGCATAGAAAAATATAAGGTTTTACATAACAACAATTTCAAATTTTGTTCGATAATTTGGATTCGGGCCGGGCCTTTTTGACAGCTATCTGATAAAACAGTCAGACTTTAACCGAACTTAGTCAGACTATAAAAGTCCATGGCAAAAATAAAATCTGTGAGTCTTGTAAAGATACCTCCAGATTAATTAGGTTTAACTGGTTTTAATATTAAAATCAATGTTTTGTACCAGAAAAAAAATACATTTTGGGCTTGATTCAAGATTTTAACTTCTATATATAGGCCTCAAAACAGGAGGAAACCATTAAGTCCGGTCATGTCTTATTTTTCGTCTTGCACAGTGTTATTGATAAGTTCCCTGATTGGAAGGCACACATGTTCTGAAATGAGACCATCATTTTGAAAATCTCAGTGCTTCGTGTAAGCTGAACTTAACTATGAAAATATTGAAGTGAATAATTCTCAAGACAAACAACGCACTGAAAACAAAGTATGTAATAAGTTTGAGGCGAAAGCTTAAGTTTCTCAACTTCTCAAAAAGATTCACGAAATGCTTTATACGAATTTTCAAAGTCAAGCTGGTATATCTTTGAGTGCGCTTTATGATACAAAGATACTTCACGTATCTCACACACTGACACTGGCATCATTGATTCATTCAATCGCCCAGTTATTCATGAACATTGCTCACAGCCAGTGCGACAAAATGTTCAACTACAGTATGTCGATTTATCCACTGAATTTCAGCACTCTGCTCACACACATTTTACGTATGGTAATCAATTTATGTTATGTATATCAAAAGGCAGTCCAAAAATCATATTAAAACCCCACTGCATCTTCCCATGACCATACAAAATACATTGGCATTCATCTCCATCGAATGTTGCTCGTCTTTTTGTCAATCAACTGCCGCTCGTTCAGTCAATGAATGAATAAATGGCAACTGTAAATGAAAACAATTCAAATTAAACATGGCCAGGGGGTGTGAAGGCGAGTGGATAAGCCCAAGGGGTAGTGGCACAACAAATGGATGCCAGTGTGGGCTAACTTGTTCATCTGGCCATGTGCTTGAAAACTGCAACAAAGGCAACAACTTCAATGGGCCCAAACAATAAATGAAATAAAACAAAAATACAAACATGCAAGGTACATAGATTATCTTTGGTACGTCGAAGATGTGATACCCTTGAATTTCGATCGATCGTTCTTATGACTGCTATATAGAATATTATAGATATAGTTTACCAAACGGCCAAACTGTGAGAATTGAGAGAAATTGATATAGATCAAGAAATATATATTCACTACAACATTTATTCGTTCACTAAGTTTTTAATAATAAGGTACATATTTATAATTATGTGAATTTTAAAGCTCAAGCCCAAACGCTCGAGAAAAATGTATGACTTAAGTGACTTTATTTATTTAAAATAACTTGAAAAAAATTTATATTAGGTTGCATGGAAAATGGTAACCAAAAATCGTAATCTACGGGCAATTCCACCATTGCTTGTTTCTGAAATTCCTTCACATATTCAAGGTATTTTTTAAAGCGATTTATAAAATTGTACTTGCAATTATAAAAGTCCATGTCCCAACAAGAGTTTTGATAACAATCTTGTCAGAATCGGATTAAAAACTTTAAAGGTGTATATTAAATTTTCAATTTTTTATTTTTAATTATTAATTTGTTTTGGCCTTTCTTGATAAAGTCGGCAAAATTTATGGACAAAATAATAATACCCTCTGGAAGGGTATGCAAAAAAACAAAAAGAACAAAAGAAATCATCATCGAGTGTACTTCAGGCTAATATCACAAACGCAATTACACGGCGAGGAGTTCGGCAAGTTCGGTTGAGAACTGGACAGCTGGGGCAGCACTGGGACTTCTCTGGTCAGCCACCAACCAGCAACTGGCTATTGCCAGGCGAAAATGTGTTTTTTGTTCTAGCGAAACAAAAGCAATTGCCCATTGAGCCGGGCTCGCAGCAGGACGAGGAGCAGGACCAGACGGCAGCCCAGTCAGCTGCCCCATGGGGCATGGTCATTGTGGCACATTCAATACACATGCACACATCCACTCACACACACAGCCACTAAGAGAAATCCACACACAGTCATAGAGAGACTAACTAATAATGGGCAGGTACTTGGACTGACTGAACTTTTGTCTCTCAACGGTTCACAGGTAACAAAAGTTCTTTTCCTGTTGTTGTTGTTGTTGTTGCTGCTGCTGTAGCTGTAATTGTTGATGATTCTGTGTACAGGGCCCGCTGGGGAACTTAACGGAAGCGAGCAATTTAGTTGCTAAAAAGGCCCGCCGAAGAGATCCCAGTTGGGAGCTTGCAGTTCCCAGTTGGTTCCTCCGGCCAGACAGCGATTGAAATTCCATTGATATACGAAAATTCCGTCCAGCGGGTGGTCTTTAAAAACTACGATTAAAGGGAAATTCGATAAGCCGATCACTTTAATGTGGTGACGAAAAAAGAAAGCATTAATCCAGGGGTGAGCATGTCATTGCTCCTGCTGCTCTTAGTGCTCTATCCGTTATGATTTGATAAGTGGCGCCAGAGAGACGCACAAGCACTCGAGCTAACGGCAAAGTTTATTATTTTGTTGTTGTAGTCCTCAAGATAGAGATTGAAAACAACAGACCTAATTACAAAGTTTTATAGTTATAGTTATTATATATACATAGAAAGATGTTTGTCCTGAATAACTGACTGATCTTTGTGCAGACCAAATTGTAAGACCTAGAAGGCTGAAATTTTGAAACAACATGGCAAAGACAATTTTATTGGAATTGGAAGGTGGTAAAATTCGAGATCAAAGTTCGAAGTTTGGCATTCGGCACATTGCTCAAAAAGGTCCCGATTCTTTATGCCCCTATTTATATATAAAACAGACATTGATATACTGTCATATTTATTGATATTTGAGTTATTGCATTTTAGTTGGGTCATTTCTAACTCGCGTCTCTGTATTTATTTATATCTCCCCAACGCTCTTTCTCTTTGTGTGCGTAATTTGCACGCTTTGTTTTAATTAAAATTCAAATTCGTTGCAATTTCATTAATTACCAGACAGACACGCACACACACACGGACGCACACATACTTGGTCAGATACTGCTGTTGCCACTTGCAGCAATTTTGCAATGAAGGCTTTGAAAATGGCGCTGACGTGACTTCCCATTTCCTATTTCCTCTTTCCTCCTGCCTCTTCCCATACTATTGCTGCTGCTGGCCATTGCATGCCGGCAGCCAAGCGAAGCATGAAAGCAAACGCATTCCCATCAACTAAGCGGAGAGCTTACCTCTTACCTCTTTCCTCTTTCCTCTTCCCTCTTCTCCTTTCCCGGTTGCCCCTTTGGAGCGGTGCACCACATTCGCACGTTGGCCTCCTGGTGTCTCTCGATGCTCCATTGCCCGTTTGCTGCCTTCTATGCTCTGTGTGTGTCAGTCAACAATTCAATTAACGTGTTGATGATTTTGTGGCATGCAACATGGCGAACGAAACCTGCCACTCCAACTCACTCGCTCACTCATCCTCACTCACTTGCACCCAGTTGCCACTTGCTTCCACTGCCACTGCCACTGGCACTACCAATGCCACTGCCACATTGCCACACTGACGCAGTCTCTGCTGTTGTGCAATTTACATTACAGCATTTTAATGAGCAATTGATTGCAATGCCAGCGCTCCCTTCTCTCCCTATCTCCCAATCTGAGCTTCCCTCTCACATTTCACATTTCGCATTTCGCATTGCCTACTTTGCTGCTTCAATTTGTCAATTAGTTTGTCAATTGTTTGCAACACTTTTCACTCTCGAAATAAACCAAATCAGCAGCAAGTTGACTTCATCCAATGCCAATGGAAACCTCTCTCCCAATAAACCCGCAATTAAACAAATGGTATGCTCTGCTTTCAGTCCTCTCAGTTCCTCTTCCTTGTTGTTGCCGTAGCCAACGGCATAAATGCTTAACACTTTCAATTAAACGCATTAATTTTATGGGATTATGCGTTAGGGTGCGCTGATAGGACATCAGCTAAGTAGAAGGAATAGACTTGGTTGGAACGTTGGCGAGGGGGGCGTGGTGCTTGCCGCATCGCATATCAAATGTAATTTGCTCATTTGCCCTAAAAGCTTTTAATGTGTCTTCGGCTACGACTATGGCATCGCTCCATTCTCTCCTCCCCTCATTCTCATTATTCGACTCCCCATCCCCATTCCCATCGCCATGCCCAACCCATAACCCCCAACCCCCAACCCCTTTTGTAAAGTTAAGGCACTGGCCACATAGTCGAAATAGCGCGCTTGGCATCCTGATGCTGCCACCTAGCGAGCTTGTGCTTACCGAGCAAAAATGCGCTCCTAATTAAATTCAATATTAAATTGAGCAAAACGCAATTAACTCAAAAAGCGCACAGAGCAGCAGACGGCGACGTTGCCAGACTTACTGACTGACTGACTGACTAACTGGCAAAACGCCAGACCTGGCCATGGACAGACTCTTTCGAGTTGCCGGCTGCTGTCACAAGCATCACGTTATGTTACGTATACGCAGCGTTCGCATTTGAACTGTGATTCGGCAATACACTGATAAAAGGAACAACAAGAAAAACTAAAGTGTATGCCATTCAAACCGTGGAGCCAGTTGTGTTAATAAATCATTGAAATTAAAGTGTTTATAAGTGTATAAGAGTAATAAAACTAATAATAATATATATAAATAAGACTTATACTGAATCATTTCAATAACCATGTTAAATTTCATTAAATATATTCTCTTTTTGCATAAAATTTAAAATATTTAAGTATGAGTAGTGACTAACATCTTAATTTTTATGTTTAGGAATTAAACCATCCAGACAAATAAATATGAATCGTGGGAGAACGATATAAACTATAACTCAAAACTTATGTTGATGTATACAATTAAGTTTTTAAACATATTGATTATATACAATTTATAAATTACATTAAATATCATATTAATAGATATTGAGATAAAAATTAATAAGTCGATTTATAAATAGAAACATTTATAAAATTTATTTCTAGCTCTCGATGTTTTAAATTGATATTTTATAATATTTGGCTATATATGCATATTAAAAAGAAAAATTTGTTACCAATGTAAAACTGTGAAAACTTCTAGTTTGCTCAATAATTTGAATTATAATAAAAATATAAAATAAAAAAAAAAAAAACACCTCCAAGAACTGTTTTTATAGTAAATGTCAAAAAAAAATTACCGATGAAATCAAGCGAGCAAATAAAAGCAACTGTTTAAATAAATTAAGAATTATTAAGCATCACTGTACAGTGTACACTGTGTGCCAACAGCTGCCTCCACAATCCGTTAGGTGTTGTTGTTGTTGTTGTTGTTGCTGCTGCTTCTGTAGTGTAGGCGTACAAACAATGCGCATACAGAACGAAGGACAACCCAGCAGTTACATAGATAACAATTAACATCGTTTCCCATTCCCCTCCCACGTCTGTGCTGTCCGCCTTGTCTGGAGTCCTTCTGTGTTGCGACTGTGTAACCCGCTGGCTACGTTTTAGCAATCTAAGATGTCGGCAAACATTTTGTGTGCGTGTTGACGTTGCCGCCACAACAGCAGCAACAGCAGCAACAACAGCAGCAACCACAGCAGCAACAACAGCAGCAACAACATAAGCAGCAGTCAGAAGAGCCGAGTCTGATGTGTGCCAACGATAACAGTGCGCCCTAGAGGCAAAAAGTACGAGACGGCAACTGAGTATCGTCTCCCGTCTCCCTTCTGCCGTCTCCTGTCCTCCACTCCACTCGGATCGGCATATTCGAAAAGCAAAATTAATGTCTGCTAATGATTTGTGCCAGCATGCTGCCCTCGCCTGCCACGCCCCTGTAACACATGACGCCCCCACACAGCATTCGGTAGAAGCATGCAAAGTGTTTAATGTTTCATAACTGAACACTGAACACTGAACACTGGCAGCCGAGCACTGGGACAACTCAGCTGTACAGAACTCGAAACAGATCGGAACACACAACAAGACAAGGTGCACAAAGTCAACTTGCAGCTACTCACGTTGTTGAACTGCCGCAGGGTACACTAGTCACAGACGCAGATAGAGGCGGAGATAGAGACGAAGCCAGATTCGGGGACAATGTGCGGTGCATGAGGTGCCAGGGAGTTGGGAGCAGGTGTACAAGTGGCGCTTGCAATTGCAATCTCACTTTCAGTTGTCAGTCAGTTCGGCAGACAGACAGGCACGCTGCATTTACGTAGAGTATGTCAAGTAATTGTTTTGAGAAAGTAAAGATCAAATACAAAATATAGAGGGTATCCTTGTATTTGTGTAAAAATACTAGACTAGAATACAACACTTTGTACTAAAATAATTTATACAGCAATGCCAGACCCAGAGCCCTGACTACGAAATAGTATGGCAAAGTTACACAAAGTGTTAAAAAGATGTTAATAAAACAGATGTTAATAACATACATATACGATATTTTATTCGATATTTTGTATTTTTATGTTATGCTATGTTATGCCACTTATGTTTTTTTTTTTTTTTTTTGGCATCAGCAGCTTTTGCTAGAAACATCTATCGCTAAGCGACCTGAAAATATTATTTAATTTTAAAAATCAAAATAACTATTACAAGGTATCTTTAACCTTACACCTTAAAAAGGGCTGTTTACTATTGACTCTAGTAATTTTTCACAAATACCCCAAAAATACCCCAAAAATTTATTCATTTTAAGTATAACCATTATTTTTGATCCAAATTTTATTTCTAAAAAAATGATAATAATCATTTTTAACCAAAGAATAAAACTTAAGAAATATTGATTATACAATGAGTTTTATTTTTTTGATCCAAACTAATGAATTATGAATCGAAAACTTTTTATTTTGTGTTTTTTCCATGTCCAACCGTGTGAGCGCATAGATCTCAGAGACTATCAGCGTTGCCACAGAAATCGAAACCAACCGAAAATCTCCCAAAACTCCATACATTTTTGGGAGATTTCACATTCTTATTTTTGTATGGGGGAAATCGATGAATCGACAATTTGATTTTCTCATTGAAGATATTTACAATTACTATAGAACAGTATTTATAATTTGCTTATAGGCTATTTCCACGACCACTCACATTTGGCTCATTTGGTCACATTTGGATGTGGCTCATATTTGGCTTTCCACGACCAAATGTGAAACTGTTAAGACACTTAAAGCAAACCAGCTGTTCGGCTTCTGTGCACAAATTACAAAAAGCAGACAATAACAACATTTTATTATTTATTGTGATATTTTAATTTGCGCAAATCTAATGCCTACCGATTTTATTGATGAAAACAGCTGGTTAAGGGATAATTGCTTTTTTTTAAGAGTTTATCGATAAACATCGCGTGTTCGATAGAAAAATACTAAAATTCACGGGGTCGAATGACAAAATATCGGCTCATTCATTATGGATGAGCCAACATCATCATCCGGATTTTGTACTGAAATGAAGTCCACATTCGGGCCGGATGATGAAAATGGCGTCGGATGAGCCAAATGTGCTGTCGTGGAAATAGGCTATTAATTGCACATCCAACTTTGACATACAAATTGGTGAAATTATTGCAATTGACGCCAAGTTTACGCAATTATCTGGTTTTGCCTGTAGTCGATAGCTCAGATGTCAGTGAGCAAATGACTAGACAAAAGGTAGATGACAGGTTTAAATGCAAGCTATCGATAAAGAAGTCGATGTAAATTATCGATAACGATATCAAGATGAATGTTTCGAGATAAATCAAGCATATATCGATAACATACCGTAGCAAATGGCTAATGGAGCTTGCAGCCAGCCACACCCAGTCCTAATGGCTTCTGACCATCCCCTCAAGCAACTGCTCATGCATATTTATTGACCACACACACTGAAGCGACATTGCCACGCCCACAGCCGGCACAGGCGGCACCGCTGTGACCCAGGCACGTACATATTTACAATGTCCATATGTATGTATGTATCTATGAGTATTTACGGTAAAAGAATATGTTCCCCGCTCTGTGGGTGTTACCAATGTGAGCGATGAAGAAACGCGCTATAAACTCAATTGCAATTACATGAAATTTTAGCTTATAATTTGATTAAACTTTTCAATTACAATATGCAATGAAGTTGCTCAGCGACAAGTCCCAACGCTCGAAGGGTGTCTGGGAAGAGGTGTGCCAACTGGAAGAGGAGCTGAGGCGACTGCCCTGGACTGCTAATTCCCACAATTACAATTTGCTGGCAAGCAATCAAGAGACCGCCCAGACCAGACCAGACCAGACCCGTCCAGAAAAGACCCGACCCGAACAGAACAGGGCAGAGCAGAGTAGAGTAGACCTCCCAGGTAAATGGTAAAAGCACCTGCACCTGCAGTAGTCCATGGTCTGTGTTGTAGACTGGCTCGGATTCCATCAAAGCTGGCCAAGTGCCAAAGCGAAGCGAAGGTAACCAAAAGCCCGACAACTGTCAGCAGTCGGCAGTCGGCAGTCAGCATATGGCCAGGCCTAGACTTGAATCTGGACTCTAGACTTGCAATGCACTGTGACGCACACTACACTGAAAAGAAAGACCAACCTCTAATATCAAGACCATTTTTAAGACCGTACTACTAATACTAAGAATATCAATCCATAAAATCGCAGTTCTTAATATAAGAATACAAATCTTAAATTGTTAGGATCGAATAAATATGTCATATTTTATTTATTAGAGTTGCCGTTTCAGTTTAAAAACATATTAAAGAAATTTTATAAAAATACCAAGTCCAAAAAAATAAATATATATCCATTAAAAAATTATAATTTTCAAAATAGTCATTGTTTTTTTTTTGTTATTTGTTGCCTTGAATCTAAGAACATTTATTCTTATAATAAGAACTTGGTGTTGAATTGTTCTTTAAGCCCAATATGTGTTTTCTAACTTTTCGAATTTTAGAACATTGTTTTTCTCAGTGTACACTGTACACCCACCGCTCCCCTCGCCCCCTCTCTGACTCGCGCCCACAGTCTGTGCCGTTGTCTGCGTGTGGTTCATAATCTTAAATTGCCAGCCAGCCAGAGCCAACTGGTTGCCTGCTTGGATGCTTGCAACGTACGTGCTCATGTGTACAATGCGATAGAAATATTCTTTTCTTTTTTTTTATGCTTTTCTATGCTGTTTTTTTTTTTTTTGAATTTTTTTTTTTTCTGTTTTTTTTTTTGCTGCAGGTTAATCTAAATTAGTAAAATATACACGCAGGCAGGGTAGAGACGCTCGACGTTGAGTTTATCTAACTCAAAGGTAAATAGACAATGTCGCAGTCGCAGTCTCAGCATCAGAGCCGCAGTAAAAGCCGCAACGATGCGACGTCGTCAAGCGTCGACAACTCTTCAGTTGTCTGTGTATTGTTGTTGTTGTTATGGTTGTTGTTGTGGTTGCTGCTGTCTGTTGCTGATGCCTTGATGCTTGACGTTGTTGTTAGTAAATTTTAAACAAAACTTGACACAAAGCTTCGTTGATTAGAGTTGAGCATGTCACACAGTTAAACAGTGACTGTGACTGTGACTCTAAGCAGCGACTTTGAGCTACAGTCACAATCACAACATACCTAACAATTCAAAGTCACCTTTAAATAGAACTATGATTGCTAGTAGCAAAGTTGAAAAAGAAAATAATAAAGTATTGCTTCCTGTCTTCGCTCGTGACTCTCGGCCAAATCTCCATCATTCACATTTGCCCATCAGCAGCAACATAAGAGGATTTTCATTAAAGCGCATAAAAAATGTACGCCCCATATACTTGATGTTGTTGTTATTGTTGATGCTATTATTGTTGTTGTCTGCATGCCGATACACAGATACAAAACAGGGAGACTGCGACAGCAGCGTCATCTGTAACCCCAACCGCGGCTCCTACTCCATTCTCAGTCTCAATCCCAGTCTCAGTCCCAGTCTTAGCCTCCAGTTTCCAGTCTCCGGTCTCCGACTCAGTTTCAGTGACAACCACAGCCGGAAATGCAAAGGCAAATACAAAACGCGCGTGCCCGAGAACGATGGATACATTGCAGGTTGTTGGTTTTTTGTTGTTGGTTGTTGCTTACATCTTGCCTTGGCCTTTGGCCCCAAAAACCCAGCTTAAGGTACGATGTGAAACAGCTTTAAGGTGAGGGAATCGCTAACCTTAGAATGCAATGCAGCATCCTCAGACCACAGTGGTCCTTTTGGGCAGTTTACCTGGGATTAATTTGAACTTAAAATTCTTTAATAATGCCTCAAATTTTTTAACTTATCGTTCACTTATAGATCTTTGCATTTTTTTTTAGTGGTATTGAAACTTTATTTAACCTTCTATTAATTCTTAATAAATATGGTAAAGCCATATAAATAGATTAAAAAATAAACAGTGAGGTGAGGAACATTGGGAGAAAACGGGAATATTGCGATTCAGAATATTTCTGTTTTTTTTTTTTGTCTATTAACTTAAAGTAACAGTATTTAGAACACGTTTAAAAAAAAAATAAAAAACATTATAAATATGAATTCATATTGCGGAATAAATAAACTATCTAAATGACTCTGAATATCAGAATTAGTTTGATATAACTATATATAATTAATCCAGCTACAATTGCCAGAACGACCACTGTGCATCATCTGCTGTTGTTGGCTTCATTGGTGAACTTGTACCGCACGGCAGCAACATTTGCCAGCAAAGTCAAGTACATCGTACGCTGTAGTATCATTTGCACGTACTTGTCACTCAGCCTAAAGTTACTGGATGTTGCAACTTGGCTGTTGACATTGCTGTTGCGCCTACGGCGGAGGGCGCGACATGTCTATGTTTTAGTCTCTGCCTCCATATCCATCTCCATCTTTATCACCATCTTCAACTACCTCTACCTCTACCTCTACCTGTGCCTGTGCCTATGTATATGTCAATTCCCATTTCTATTTACTGCTCTACGTCTGCTCTCGCCCAAAACTTCAGTTTGACCCCAACGCTGGTCTGCGATTCGAATTATGTCCAATTCGTTGGGTGCCTGGCTGCGTCTTCACTTCCACTTCGGGACATCTTCCGAATGCTGCACACTTTGCATGAAATTAATATCGAGCCACTGACTGCCGCCCGTCCAGCTCTACACTGTCCAACACTGTCCTACACTTCTGTCAGATCTGCTCATCTTCTTTATGTTTCCGACAGTTCATAGCGAGTGTTTTAACGGTCGCCACTTCCGCCGCTGGGCGCCTAAGTCGTTGTTGTTGTTGTTGTTGTTGTTGTTGTTTCTGGTGTCCGCTCGCATAATTCGCTTTTTATGTTAACTTTGCCATTTCAAATATTTAATTTTGAAAAATAATTTATTCATTTCCGGCTGACTCTGGAACTCCAAACTCGAACAGTATTACGCTTTGTCCTGCTGATGATTTTATTTTTCTTTTTTTGGTCGCCTTATTCTCGCTTTCAGTTCTATTCTTTTTATCTTTATTATAATTTGTTTTCCTTCTCTTTTTTTTCTTCTGGTGTCCAAGCGAAATTTTCTTTTTTTTCTCTTAGCCGGCGGCGGGTGGAAATTGAAACTGAACTGTAATCAAAGCGCGTCTATTGATGTCATCTGCTGGCTGGCTCCTCAAATGTAAATGAATTTCTGCATCAATTCATCGGACGCACTCGCATTTACAATATGAATTTCAATTGTGGGCTCTGACCATGATAACGAGCATGATAACGAACAATGGAAATGGCAGATGGGAGATTGAAAATTGGCAATGGGAGATGTAGAAGGAGATGTTGCTGATGGAGTTCGAATGGCTGATCAGAAGCTGTCTCGACTAGGATCTGCTTTGTGGCATTTACTATTTGTATTGCCACACACTTACACACACACATACACAGAGAAAATAACTGACTCGCTCGCATTGTTTGAAAAATGCACATAATTAAGTTGACGCTCAAATTGATTGCACACAAATTTGTGCGCAGCTTAAAAGTGAGTTCGATTTAATTATCACGTATAAATTTCGTCGAGTGCTACAAGCCCAAGCTGCCAATCAGCAGCAACAACAACATGGCCAACAGCAATAACAACAACAATAACAACAAAACCCCCGTCAATTTGTGTTGCTGCTGCAGCTAATTGTGTGGCTTTGCCTCTCAACGAGACTCAAATGTAATGCTCAGCACTGGGAATGTGTATATGTTTTGCAACTGTTAAGCACTTAAAATATTGATGGCATCATTGAGCAATTTATAGAATTGCACAAATAATTTGACAAAAGCTTCGACTGCCAATTTAATAGTTGCCAATTATTTCTTGACATATACACCATGCAGATTTCGGTAATAAAGAAAAGATGTCTGAAAAGTCAATGTAAAATATTGCATTTTAATATTCACACCATATCAAAGTCTAATTCGATTTGATTCGGATAGTCCATTGTTTACGAACAAGCCATCAATTATTTTATTTATTTTTTTCATTTATTCAGCATCCCAGCACAACAACTTATAAATTATTGTGCTAGTCTCATTTACATACATTTAGAGAAATAAATTCAATAACAAAAGATAAAACCAATAAAAAAAAATAATATGAACAGTACTTAAATATTAGCTTTGAACTTATTTACTGATCTAATTTGACTTGATTAAAACTCATTAGTTTTTTGAAGCTTTTCAAGTCAAGCGAGCTCGAATGCACACATAATAAAATTATGTAAATACAGGAAACAAATTTTTTTTGAAGTGACAAAATCGTATAAATACCGCACAAAAAATAATAAGTAAGAAAAAGATTGTAGAAAAACTATTGATTTAAGATTAAAATTATTGTATTAATGATTGTCGCTTTCGTGAGTATACAATATAAAAAATGTTATACATGTGTAAAATAAATTTTTGTCGCAGAAAACTTTTTAAAATGTTCTGTTCTATTCTATAAGGCCCCATAAAAACAAGAAGTGGCATTTGTAAAGTTTACAATATAGCTGTTACCAAGTGTAAATTATAAAAGTACTATTTAACTACATTTAATTCTAGTAGATTTGGATTTAAAATAAATTTTAGCTGAGAAATATTTTTGAAACGGTCATTCGAGATTGTTTAGTGTGTTGTATTGAATTGGCAACGCTGGATTCCTTAATTATTATAAGAAAACTTTACAGCTTAAAAGCATATTAAAAGCGTGTAATATTTGTACACAGAACAAAAAATCCGGATTCCGGGCTAAAACGAAACCAATGCGGTGTCAGAATAACGGTAATCCCGGATTCTTTCAAACCAAGGAGGAAATAATTAAATCAAGCACCACTTTTTCAACATTATTTTAATTTTTGGGGTATGTAAGATATGTTTTCAGTTAGATCATATAATTTAAGATTCTTTACGGTTTTTAATTTTGACTTTTTAATATTGCTGCCATTTTATCTACGTAATATCTTAATTTAACAATAACATCCTGAAATAAATGCTATAAAAAAAACGTGATAAAATCAAGAATATAAAACTTGAATTTTAGAATGAATTTTTTTTTGTGTACAGGTTTAAAAATTTGGTTGACCATTTGATATGAAAGGAAAAGTCAACTCGCATATATCATATGTATTCATTTCAGATGAACCGTCAAATTAAAACCTGGTCACGTTTCGACATTGTGGCTTTCGGTTTTTTTTATCAGATTTTCTCACTTTGTCGTCAGCCAACTAACATGCAATTTTATGCAAAATAACAAAGTTTATTGTTAAATGCCAGCCAAAAATTCAGCAACAAATACAGCAAATGCATTCCAAAGAGTTTTAAAACGAACAAAAATAATATTTAAGCAAGCGGATGACTCGAGCGCATTCGACATTAGGATACCCTGTGCCTAGGCACTTGGCACACCGAAGATTTGATGCCCTTGTGAATCTAGTGCTTCCCTGCTTGCCAAGACATTCTTGCAGCTTACGACTGACGTCTACATGGATCTTATTGCCTCCTGGATCTTATAGATCCAATGCAACAGAGCAGATGAGAGAGCCCACGAGCAGCTTAACATCTTCTTGGATGCATATAGCGCAATGGTGGATTTCTTTACCTTTTCCTCAACATTTGCCCTCCATGTCAGCTTGCTGTCCAACACTGTGCCTAGGTATTTGCCCTGTGTCTTAGTCGAACTTCATTAATTGCTGGGGGAAGAGAATAAGGTCCGTCTTATCCGCGTTGATATTGAGCCCGACTCCTTCCGCCCATTTCTACTGACTTTCCTTCACAGTATTCGTGCTGTTTAGCGACATAAGTCGTCTCACATCGTTCCTGATGTGAAGATCCAGCAGTTATTCAAGTTTATTTAGTAGAAACGAGGTTAGGCTTATTGACCTGTAATCCTTGGGGCTCATGTGGCTGCACAGGATGTATAAGACATACTTAAATGCTTATTCCGTCAGTTTGGTGTCTCAAAAAACAAAGATGTTTTTCATACTAAAACTTAATTTTCGAACAATTTGATACCCTGTGCGGGTATATTAATTTTGTGATAAGTACGTAACAGGGAGAAGGAGTCGTGGTAGACCCCATAAAGTATTCATATATTCTAGATTAGCATCAACAGTTGAGTCAAAATACTTATGTCTGTAAGTCTTGTTGTACTGTACGCAATTTGCTTTTTGTTTAAGCATTTTTATAAATGTTAACATGTATTTTTGCCTGTATTTGTGTATGCTAATGAAAATTGTATTTGTTGTTCAATTGGTTGCAGCTACAACAACAATAGGATATAAAACAACCAACAGCAAATGAGCTGGGAAATATTTAATTGAAGTCAAAAATGCGTAAGCTTTTATAAGTGATTTTTATTGTTTATGGGTTTTATTTAATACCGGTACCCAGAGGGCACAAAGAGCTAATAAGTTTGTGGCAATGTATGCAACAGACACTCTCTATAAAGTATTATATGTACATATATTATTGACTAGCAGTTTCTTTGTAATCAGTCTGTCAATCTTGTTGCAACTTGGTACAGATTGAAATACACGTACTTATCTGCTTATTTTGAAAAACACGGATACTGGGCACCAAACAGTCGAGCACCTCGACTGCAGCGTTCTTATTGAATTTTTAATACATTTTTTTATACACTCAGAAAAATATCAAGCACATTTGGTTATGATTCATGACCGAATCGTTCATATTTTTTTGTTGACAATACATCTACATTTGATTTCAAACTATGGCCCAATGTTCTCGATACATGACTTTCGGAACTTGAAATATAATAGACGTTTGAAATTTAACAACATTACATTGACAAGTAACACGAACGATGCTCCGGTGGCACTCTGGATAGAGTCGCTGCTTCAGTTTCGGAAAACCCGGGTTTCATTTCCTAATTAGGCCAAGGACAGATGTAAGTACACAATTCCAGTCAAATTCAGAGCAGGAGCTTTTGCGGAACATTTGTGACTAAACGTTCATGAACTATGAACAAACATAGGGAACGATTTTCGACCGGATTTTTTTTTTTGAGTGTATATATCTCTTTTTTTTCTTTTTTTGTAGCACTTTGTAGTCATTAATACTGCTGTAAAATAATGAACAGGCCTGAAACGCTTGAAAATTGCATTTACATTTTGTGTTAAATATTAAACACTTAACTCTTCGCCGCCGTATTGTTATGCTTCTGTGTGTGTGTGTGTGTGTGTGTGTATATATATATTTTTACACATTTTAATTAGCTGCATTTTATTGCTATCCCCATACTCCCTGCTGCTTCTGCTGATGCTGGGCGAAACTCATTAGTTGTCATGCAGTCAATAAATGACCACAACAATACATCATTTAAGCCTTCATTAGTTTATCGGCCAGGTCTCTGGTAAAAGTTATTAGCGACAGTTTAAAATTAAATTGTTGCCCTTTTGATACTGTTGCTGCTCTTTTTGTACGTGTGTGTGTGTGTGCTTTTCTCTTGTTATCGTATTCATTTGGAAGTTAATGAACTCTTCAATAAGTTTGCCATTGTCTGAGCCAATAATTTATTATGAAATATAATAATTAATATTTTAAACATTGTTAAATGGTGGATGAACTCAACCGCAATTGTTATTGAAGTCAAAAGCAACTGATGTAAGTACTTTGCATTATTTAACTAATTACTTAACAAGAACTTTCTACCTTTGCCTTTGCCGAATGACACATGAATGCCTCCATTCATTCAACTCCCATTTGACCAACTAAAACTTTTGAACTCTTCGTCTTGGATTTGGCGATTGCCAAATACACAATGCGCTGATGACTTTTTGCCTTTTCGCCAGCAACTTTGAACATTCCCTTCCCCCTGCACCTTCCACCGCTTATTCTTCCCTTTGGCCTCGACCATGTTGCTGCTGCATATTTCTGTTTCTGACTTTCTCAAGCAATTACTATTTAATTTGCGCAAGCATTTTACGCCAACTACGGCGCATCACGACAGCAACAGCAGCAGCAGCAACAACAGCAGCAGCAACATCAGTCACAGTGGCAGTGGCCACGCCCCCTTTTAGCTACTCGTCTTACGCCCAGCAACTGTTGGTCATGTTTCGCCTTTTCGCTTTTCTTGGCTTCTTTTGGCTTTTTTTGCAGTTGTTCATTTTGTTCTTTGTTGAACTTTTTTATTTTTGTTTTTGTTTTTTTTTTTTTTGATTTTCGATCTTGCCTGACCACAAGCCGCTTAACAATAACAACTAAACTGAAGGTGCCCCCACGCGATTCTATGGCCGAATATTCACGCGCATTTGTGTTATATGGGGAAGTTACCGCAGTCATCTACTTAGCCATGTTTTATGGCCCTCTTGGCTTTATAATTTGTCCGACAACAGCTGCGGCACAGACTCTTTCTCTCCCTCTCCCCCTCTCTCTCCCTCTCTGTGTCTCGCTCAATCCACATTCGCTATGTTAGCCCCTGATCCAGTTCTCAGTTATAGCCAGACCAAAAAGAACATCAAAACATTTCGCCTTTTTGGGCTCTTTTCGGTTTCTTGTCGTCTAATTAGTTGCCAATGTTTTTTTTTTGTTAGATTCAAATTGTAGTTTTATGACCAAATGTTGTTGATGCTGTTACCACAGCAAAGCAAATCGAAACGCAATACACTTGAGCGTTTGCTGATTGCTTACTTTACTTATGACTAATTTATTAGTTTAGCTACATGGCCAAAATGAGATAAAATATATACTCCAATTTAATATATTCCAATTTGAAAGCTTTTTGTATGGTTTACAGCAACTTCAAGAATTTTGATAAAAGTATATTTTCAATAAATTACTTTTGTTTTGAGATTTCAAAAAAAAAAATATGTATTTCATTAGCTTTGTTTAGTTTTCGAGCATTTCGTTTTCATAATTTTGTCTCTGTTGCTGGCCAAACATTTTGTTTTGCTTGTTTTATTTTGCTTCGTTTTCCATGTTCTTTTCGTCTCTGTTGTGGTTATTTTAATGTTTTGTTATACCCTGTGCCAGGGATATATTAACTTAGTATAAAACAACAGTTGATCTCAGCAACTACAAGAGTAAGATACACATTAAGGCATATATATCAATTTTTTCCTTTACAGCAAACCGAAAAAAAGTACTATACTTGCAAGCGTATTATACCCCATGTATTTGAACGTACACTCTTCCAACTAAAGAGGTGTTTATATTATAGTGTTGTAAAGCAATCCTGCACATTTTATGAAGATCAGCATTGAAATAAGGAAGGACACAGCATTAATGTTGTAATTTCAAAAGGTTGATTCCACAAATATCTCGATTTTGAATAGATTTCCATTTAAAAACAGCCATTAGAAATGTTGGTGCTTCTTAAATGTCAAAGTAACAAAAGTAGACTGCCATAAATTTATTTTCATCTACATATATATGTATATATATATATAAAATTCTTTGTCCAGTACACTAATTCACTCATCCATATATCATCGTACAGGCCAAACGGCTCAAAATTCAAGTTTGAAATTTTGGGACAACAAAGTTATGACAATTTCATCGGGAGATAAGGCTGCGTTTTGCCAAATTCGACCTGTAAGTGCATCAAAATGGAGTTCAAAGTTCACATGTATTTTCAGTTTACATGTAGTACAGTTTGATCAAGTAACAAAGTAGTGCAGAGGATGGTATGCTAGACGCACGCGCGAGGCTTCACGGGTTCAAGACCTGCCGGTTCAGGCCAGAACCAAAAATTTTAAATTCTTCTCAAATAACTGATAATAATTGCTTCGTACGAACGGTGAAAAACAAAGTTGTCTGATTTCTACAAGAAGGTATCATGTCATTTAGCAGGTACTGATTACTGATCCATAAGAAGGAAAGAAAAGAAAACCTGCCGAATAAGCCCAATGTTGAAAAAGCGACCCTTTGCTCTTAATCGACAGAAACTGCAGTTGAATTGCCTTCACTTGGAATTTTTATACAAATATACGTTTATTCTATTCTGAAGAAGTGCTCCTCTTTATCACTTTTCAATTTCGCGAGCGAAGCGAGCAGGGGACGGAGCCCCCTAGTATTATTATACAAATAATTAACAATTTATTCTATGCATTCCATTTCAATTTAAAAAATAATTATTTTAATTTAACAAAATTAACATTTTGTCATTTGTTGCTTCGATTTTTAGAACATGACTGATTATAATCAGTATTAATTATAAATATAAATAAATAATCATTTATTATCAAAATCCTTTTCAATAGTGCAGGACACAGGGTATCACAACGTCGCGTGAGCTTGACTCTAGTCTTTTTAACTTGTTTTTTTTTGGTTTGCTGTTTTCCTAGTTTTGGTTGTCTTTGCCGGGGCGCCTCAAAGGAACGATGCGACGTAGCCCGCAGCAGTTGGGAGTGAAACTGCAATGAATTGCAGTGTGACCGACTTTTCGATGCTCTCATTCAGGTCCAGGGCTACTGCAGTGTGTGGTCGTGAACTTTTATTTGTTTAAGTGATTTTTTGATGCCTATTTAGATTCTCTGAGAAACCGTGAGTACCCAAACACTTTTTGTCTCATATATTCATAACTGACTTTGTCATTATTATTCGTTTTTATTGTTGCTCGTTGGCTTTTTATTAGTGTATTAC
This sequence comes from Drosophila innubila, assembly GCF_004354385.1. Lineage (NCBI taxonomy): Eukaryota > Metazoa > Arthropoda > Insecta > Diptera > Drosophilidae > Drosophila > Drosophila innubila. The sequence continues at coordinate 30,098,960 of NC_047626.1, forward strand.
AAGTTCGTTCTTTTTTCCCAATCACTCATTCATTTTTCTTGTTATACTCACAAGTTGTTGTTGTTTTCTTATTTTTTTTTTTTTCTTTTTTGTGTGTTTGCATTGAGCTGTGCAAATTAAATTGCAAATGTGTCTTGCTCGTACACACTCCGACTCACACAAATACTGGCACTCGCATCTACCCATACACTACTCACTTGCACCCACTCCTTTCATTCATTGGATCTGAAATCCATGCTGCTGCTGCTGCCACAGCAACAACCAAGAACCAACAGCCAACAACGGACAACCGACAACAGCAGCAACTATACACACACACATACGCATACACAGATTGCAGCTGTTTTTGTTTTATTGTACGCTATCCTTATACTTATGCCTTGTGCCTATGTGTGTGTGTGTGACAGACAGAGAGAGAGAATGATTGTATGAATGTGTGTATGTGGTTGTGTGTGTGTGTGTGGTTGTGTGTGTGTGTGCTTAGCTGCAAATTGCAATTAGTGTTGACTTATGTTGAAGTCATCGTGCACCAGTTTCAGTTCATCCCTCTTCCTCCAATCCGATTCCCTTCCCTTATGTCCTCCCTCTCGCACTGTCTCTCTCTCTCTCTCTCTCTCTCTGTCTACATTTGTGATACACGCTTATAATTGCTGTAGTTCACGTTGCTTTTTGACGCCATCGCTGTCCATAAAAAGGCATTTGAGGTTGCCTCCAAGTGCATTTAACTAACTCCAAGTCAGTTGGTCATCCACGACACAAAATGAGAGAGAGGAAACAAAGGAGCAGAGCAGAGAGATTTACCAATCGTCTGGCAATTGTAAGAAAAGATTTAAGTCCAACTCGCCATCATGCTTAATTTCAGTCCTCAATCCTTGAGGTGTCCAAAAAGAACATCTAAAAAAAAATCAACAATCAGCAGCATTTTAATTGTTTCTTTCTTGTATGCCGATGACAGCTGTGATTATGCTTAAGAAATACGTATGTTCCTTAGTTTGTAACTTAGCTAGTTAGTTAGTTAGTAGTTAGTTCGTTTAGCTGACCAGTGCCTTTGGTTTGGGCATATTTCATGCGGCTACCGCAAAAACCTCATTTAAAAGCAATTTTCATTGCTATCCGAGGCATTGGCTTTGTTTTGTGGGGTAAGAGCGGCAGAAACTCTAAATCGAAAGCTCGTTTACAATGTTGAACTTCCCTAACATAAGTTGCACCATCCCTTCCCCTGCTCTACACCTATTTTACCACCTCTTCCTGTCGTATTAGATTGCTTCTCAGACCAGGTTGCCTAACACTTCCCTCATCGCTTGGCCACAAAATGTTTTCAAATTCACATAAATTAAAGGCACGGAAAAACTATTAAAGTGTTTGTCGTGCCGAGTTGCCCCTGACTTAATATGTCTGTATGTGTGTGTGTGTGTGCGTATGTATGTGTGTGTTAGTTAATGAAGAAAAATAGATGAATAGTGCTTGAGGTGTGCGGCGACTGAAAAACAGCAGTCGAAATGTGCTTAAAACACTGTACTTCTACTCTATTGCAAGGCCGTCAGCAGATTTTCAATAAGGGGAGGCTAATCTTTGGATTTTTTTTCTAGTTTGCTCATAGATACACAATATTGTAAAAAAAGCATTTTAAAATTTTTCAAAAATTCTTGAAAAATCGCATATTCTACTTCTATATTCATTTCATTGTCTAGTTTGAGATGCATACAAAGTACTTAATAAAACAATTTATATAGTCGTAGTTGTACTTCGCTAGGTATGTTTCTAATGCATGTCGTATGCTTGGATAAAGTTACACATTATAGTAAGCATTAAAAAAATTCCAAATAACTACAATTAACTTTACAAAACCTTTTTTTACCCCGTAAGTATGAAGTTATATTCGTATTAGTCCTCGAGGATTTTTAGCAAAATTAAATAAGTTAAGATATTTTTTTCGAAGACATTATACAGGCATGTTTCCGAACTTTGAACATCCCAAACATATCGAGAAATTGTTGATTATCCTGAAACCAATATTAATTGAGCTTATGTATCAAATTACTTAATTAAATTAAACTTAGTTTTAAGTTGAATAAATAGGCATACAATACATTTCATAGGTTTATTTTGTTCATCAACTGTACCAGTACCTAATTTTTATACCCTGTGCCCATTAAAAATGGGCAAAAAAGGGTATAATGTGTATGTAACAGGCAGAAGGAAGCATGGCAGACCCCATAAAGTATATATATTCTCGACCACGATCAACAGCCGAGTCGATCTAGCCCTGTCCGTCTGTCTGTCCGCCCGTCCGTCTTTTTGAACGCGTCGATCTCAGAGACTATAAGAGCTAGAGACTTTAAATTTGGTATGTAAGTTCCTGGATACCATACGCAGGTCAAGTTTGTTTCCAATTTTTGATGCCACGCCTCCTTCGCCCACAAATCGCACACAAATATTTTCAGGCGCAATTTTTAAGATATCACTCCTTACCTGAACAATCAGTTGAGAAGTAAGTCTATTACCCTCAAAATTCTAAAGCGATTGACCCATCAATAGAGATGATATTTTGGAATTACATTTAATTCAATAATTAAAGTTGCATGGCAAAATAAACGTGCGAGCGAGACAGCATGTATACGTTTATATGCAAGGCGCTCACAAAGACAGTACGAAATAGTACCCATTTTTTTTTTTGGGTACCGAGTAAGAATCGAGCGATAAGCAAAAATATTATCGATGTCATGTAATGAAAATGTTGATATATAATTTATGTATATACAAATATACAATTAGATTAAAATATAATTGTGTTAATATATAAATATGTATTTTTACAGTCGGACAGAAGTCAGAATTCAGCAACAAAAAATTAATCACAATGCAAAGAAAACATTTTAATTTAGATAATAAAGCTAGTTGATGACTAATGAACTAACTAGAGGAAAATTATCGTTTTCCATCTTTTTTTAACATTAAAAGAGTGCGAACGTACGTTAGTGACCCGTGGAAATGCCCGTATACGATATTTTATTCGATATTTTATTTCGATTTTAGGGATATGTTATGCCACTTATGTTTTTTTTTATTTTTGGCATCAGAAGCTTTTGCTTGAACTGTCTGTCGCTAAGCGACCTTAAAATATATATAGATTTTAAAAATCAATGCAACTACTGCTCATTATTTTTCTAGTAAATGTACACAAATACACTAAATTATGTGAATACCCTTATTGAAAATGGGCCCGAGGTGTAGCATACCACGTCCTTATAAATACTATACAGTTATACATGTGGGGGGATGGCTTTCTTCTGCTCCCCCTGCCGACGCCCTTGCTCATGTGTATTCATACATATGTGTGTAAGTGTGAACGAGTGTGTGCTACTGTTAGCAGCTCCCTCTGCTTGCCTCTTATCTTGCGCTCTAAACAGCAGGGTGCCAACTGCAACAAATTCATTTGGGGGCAGTCAGCTCGCTTTGATGGCCTTTTTCTGGCTGGCTGTGTGTGTGTGTTGGTGTGTGTATGCTTTCTTGTCTTGTTAATAAGTTGCAGCGATTTGTCGCCTGTCTGTTTCTCGACCCCAAACGCTCTTACACGCACACACGCACTCATTTGTAAAAAAAAAGTGTTAATTACTTCCAATTGGAATTTTTGTTAGTTTATAATTTACCATGCCCATTTTGAATGGGGGACAAATTGATGACCTCTTTTAACAAAACACTTTATGTCACAGTTAAGGCGCTCGTGGTGTAGAGAGGGGTGATGGCAAGTGTGATTGGTGGAAGCGGGGGAGTGAAAGGTGGAGGAGTTTCCACTGTGTGCGGCAGCTGCTGTTTTGCAGCGATTTTATGGTGAGCTTTGCAATTTGAAGCCATTTGAATTGCGTGTGGTCAGCTGGGTCAGCTGAGTGCCCCAGCAAAGCGGAGAGAATAAGAGTGCGGGAGAGGAGTGGGGAGAGGATGAAGGGGAAATAGAACGCTGTGCCAGGTTGCTAGATTGCCATGCTAAAAGGCAGTTAAAAACTGCGGCACGTAGCCAATGGCAATGGGCGCGCGAAAGCGTAGCCATGACTGCGAATGAAAAGCCAGGCAAATAAAGGCGGCCAAAAAGGGATAAAGTGGTAGGAAGTGGCAATAGTACTGGGTAGAGTGTCCGTGAATCAGTGAATCAGACGGGGAAGGCAATGAAAGCACAGATTCGATTACACTGAGAGCATTGCAGAGTTGTGAGTGTTTAAGAGCAGGTATTGAGCCGAACGAGTCGAACGGGTTGAGCGGAGGGAGTAAGACCGCAAAATCATGCGGTTGTGTTAGTTTGAATGCACCACCACTAACAGCAACAACAACAGCAACAGAAACAACAACAACAACAACATAGCTAGCTCGCAAAGCTTTTGCAGATTCCGTTTCCGTTTTATTTTTTTTATTTTTCCACTTTTTTTTGTTTTTTTTTTTTGCGCTTTGTGGTTTTTACGATTTGCTTTGACTTGGGCTTTTCGTGGCACACAGGAGGAAGAGAGAGATAGAGAAAGAGAGAAATCGAGAGCTTTTGAGTATGGGGCATGTGGCATTCAGCCGGAATCAGTGGGCTTGGGTGTTCGGTGTTGGATGTTGTTGCACTTCATTGAGCCGTGCAAGTGTTAAAAGTGTAGCAAATTGCGTGGTTGTTATGCCACTGCACTGCATCAAATAACGTCGGCAGAAGGCAACGTGGGAACCTCAGAAAATACAAGCCACATAGATCAGAATGACAGACAAACACAAACACAAACACAAAAACATACTATGTACAGGTAAATAAATGTATAAAGATAAAGTCGTACTTATCTAACTTGAATCACCAGTGCGTTCAAGTTATAGAATAGTCTATTGAATCTGGAAAAATCGACTAAAGACATTTCAATTATTAAATTACACATATTTTTATTTTCTCTACATTAAGTATTTTAGGTAGAGTAATACATTTTATTGTTCTAAGAGAACCATTGAAAGTTGTTTCAGAATTCATTAATACACTGAAAAAAAAGGACCAACTTCTAAAATCAAGAACATTCGTATTAAATAACTTGTTCTTAAAATAAGATTATTTCAAGACCAAATTGCTAAAACTAAGATTATTAATTTAAAAAATCTCAAAATCTTATTATAAGAATAAAAATCTTAAAATGTAAGAAAAATATGTATCTGTAAATATGTCTAAGACTAAAGAAAAATTATTAAACAATGGGAGGTTGAGAAAGCATAAGTACACTTATTTTCTCAAAGCCTGCAGTCGGCAATATACACATGTTAATGCATATGAATATTTGTACATACATATACATATATGTACATACAAATACATATATATGTTTGTATGTACCAAACTAGCACAGAATAATATACAATGTAGTTACATATGCTTAAATTTACATATGTATGTAAGTACATATTTTGCCTCAAAAATTATTGTGCTTTACCACTAAACAAAAAACCTATAATTTAATTGTAGTGATGTAACACATCTATTGTAGAATCTATATATACATACATATGTAAATATATACATAATTTTTATTACATACATATGTACATACATATGTATGTTTGTAATTTTATTGTGCAAGCCCCGAATAATTGGTTTCTAATGTCTTATAAAAATATGCATGTATTCGTGCGTACATAAAGATATTACTTTTTAAAAATATCGATTTTTATATCGAACTTCTTACGTTACTACTTTATTGTCATATTCAAGCGTTACCTTTTGCATCGGTAGATGCCAATTCTTAGAGAAGGCCCCTAGCGATATTTTTGAGTCACGTTCAATCACGACTGTGTTGTAAATGAATTATTTTGTTTAAACTCGTGCTCACACGCTTTCGTGTTCGTGACACGCATCGGCATCGGCGCACCACTAAGACGAAATACCGTTTGTTTTCATGTGTGCTTTGAGAGTTGTTTCTTGCCAATAACGAAAAGAACTCTCGTAGCTGAATTAACGCAATAGAGTGATCGAGAATAAGTGCGATTTGATTTATTTCGAGTGCAAGTGTTTGGAAGTGTTATAACATGGAAACTGATGAAAAAAAAGTAGTGGCTCTGCTTAAAACATAAGGAATAAAGAACGTATTTGATTATTTGAAAGGTGAGTGTTAATAAGAATTGTTTTCAATTGCAAAATTATTTCAATACACATGCACACAGACTTTTCGGTTCTCGACTTTTTTTTGTTGTCTATTCTAAAAAGTAATTCTGTCATAGACACGTACACAAATGCATTCATATGTACATATTTGTATAAAATATATTGAACATACTAAATTTTAAGTGCTGTGAAAATCTATGTAGTGCAAAATGTATGGATTTATATACACGAATTTGTATGCACATATGTATGTACATATGTATATACATACATATGTATGTGTACATGAGTAGATGCCCTGTGGTTCGACTGCTGTTGAGGCATCACCCTGTGCTAGCCCGGTGGTGCGTCACTAGTAGCTAACAAAGTCGTTAGGTTCAAGTAATGCAGAGGTGCTATGGAAATTCTATTATCGTACTACTGGTAGTTAGCTAATTCGTTAGCTTCAAGTAATGCAGAGGGCGCTAGGCAAATACCCGAAAAACAGTGCTAGCAAAGAAAACGAACAAAAACGAAGAGAGATTTTTGTTCGGTTCTTTTCTCTACTTTGTCCGTTTGTTTTTGCACTTTTTACTTAGCGCATTTTATCTCAGTTTTATCAAGTCATAATTCAATTCAGTGGTTAGAGTCGCCGCTTCAGTCTCAAAAAATGGCAATTCGAATACCGACACGGGCAGAATTGAAAATTTAATTTAAAAATGATTTAATTTAATCTAGAAAAAGAAAATCATAAATATAATATATATCAAGGTAAAAAACAAGAAACCGAACTACAGGGTGCACGTAAAAATTTTCGACACCCGTTTTGTTTTGTGCCTTCTGGACATTTTTGCATACAAATGTATGTGTACATATACGTAAAGTGTGTTTAATAATATAATAATCAAAAACATTAAGTGTTAAATCAATTAATTAATTAAATGTAAACTTGAGGTGTGCATATGTATTTATGTGCATTTATACATACATACATATGTAAATTCACCGAAATTTTTAACGCTTTTTTTTTATTGGTGCTGTACATTTTTGCATACATACATACAGCTAGCCAAGAAAGTGTTTTGACGTATTTGTTGTTTTTTTTTTTTAAGTTAGGCTTACATAAAGTAGGCCAATTAAAAATCCATAGGCAATATATACATTTTCTTCAAGAGAATTTGTGTAAATTTTGGATATTGTTAAGACACTTTCTTGACCAACTGTTTGTGTGTACCTACATATACACAATGTGTGTTAACCAACCATACAAAGTTTTTTAGTGCTGAAAAAACATTAAAACGGTGATGACCACAATGTGCACAATGCTGCTATTTTTCCTTTAACATATGTTGAATCTTTTATTAATAAATTACAATTAATCAAAAATAAATTTTTAAATTTTAAAATATGTAGCTGCCAAGTTAACTTTGAAAGCCTAAAGCATTGTGACAAGGACGATTTGCGCGAGGCCATACGGCCGTTGGGTCTTTGGGTAGAATTTCGCTAAAAATTATTTCATTGGCGAAAGACTGAGGTAAGTTCAACTTTAATTCGAATAGTTTGCTTAACTGCCTGCCTACTGTTGCTTAAATTCGATTAATACAATTGGATTCGATTTGACAAAAAACTATGAAAACAAACTAAAATTTGTTGAGTCGGTCTATTCCAGTGGTGTCAAAAGTAGACTATAAAATACTTTTTCCTATCACATGTGCTACGAAAAGTATTTTATATCCTACTTTTGGACAACACTAGTTTTACCGTATGTGCTCACTAAGGGCCGGTTTTTCAATGTCTCCTTAAATTTTATAAAACAGATAAAGTCAAATTTTACATTGATATCTATACATTTTACGTCAAAATATCTGTTGTATAGTTATCAAACCCCTTAAATAGACACTGAAAAACCGGCCCTAAGTCTTATATACTTTGAATATTTTTCAAAACAAAAAAGCATAACATTGCTTGAATATGCTCAATAGAATAACGACTTGACAAGCTTTCTGAGAAATTCTTTGGTCAAGCTGATTATTGAAGACGCTGTGCGTAATAATATATCCATAGAAACAAATGACTTTCCGAAATTAGTTGACGAAATCTGTACCATATTTCCAAGTGAAAATTCTATGAAGGTAAACTATGAACAACTAAACTAATGATGAAAAAAAAATTGATTTCAAAATCAAAATTTATTTTTTCATTATCAAACTAAACATTGGAGATATTATAAAACACGACAACAACAGAATTTCATTAACACAGTTAATTTTTTACTTACAGACCACAAATACTATCTCAAATTTCAGTACCGATTATAAATTATAATAAATTTTAATATCATTCACAGGAATATTATTTTATTCCTAGAAAAGGACGAACAAATGCAGGAGGAAAACTAATAGCCAGCAGTCATCTGTTTGCTCAACTGTTGTGGAGGAGTCTGAGGCTGACAAAACCCCAAGCGACGAGGTGGACTTATCAATTGGAATTTTCCTAAAAAACTATCTACAGAGAGACTGTTCCGATTGGGAAGAAGTAAAAGAGAAGTGGGGCGCTACTTTTCATATGCGTCAAAGTGATTTGGACTCAATGGATTCCATTGAATTTCTTAACAACTGGCCAAAGCTTAAAGATTCAAGGGCTTTAGATCTGGTAAGTAAATGACAATCGAAATTTGTACATGATTTCAAGTACAAAATTTCAGATATATATTGACTTCGACAAATTGTACCCCGCAAAAGCAAGATTTTCTGCTATTAAAATGGGAAGATTTTAAAACAAATATTGCTAACTATTATCAAGAAAATCTTACAAGTGCGCGCTCCAAGAAGACACAAAATAAAAGTAAGTGTATTTGATCTTTTATATAGAAAAATATGTAAAAACTACATTATCTACATTGTATATGTTGTTTAATCTTCGCTTAAATATGTAAATTAATAATTTATTCCTCTTTTTTTTATTCTGTAGAATTTGAACAAATCAAGAATTTTAATTTTTCATTTCAATTAAATAATAAGATTTTTAAATTCTCTAATAGATGCAGAAGACTATTTGTTCGGAATTTTATTGAACGGGGTTCTATCGTCAAGTGTTTGGTTCAAGGACAACACACGAGCAAAAAAACGCAAGAAGGCTACATTAATCGATTCACAAGAAACCTTTATTCTCCGATTAATAAATATTAATGACTATACCAACAAGGTATCTATGGTCATTAACAAATCATATGTCGTGCAGTCTTTACTGTGCAGCCCTTCATAATTGTTGAAGGATACACTGATATAGATTTAAAGAATTTTTATATATATTTTGATAAAAAGTTGATAAAACTTCCCACTTTGCTAGATTGTATAGACGTATGCTTTAAATTGTTTCAAGTTGTTAAACTAGATTATCCTATAGCTTTCCGTGATTCTTGGCTTTTCATTCAACAATATTTTTACAACATAATTACATAGTTTGATATTAAATCTTCAAATATTACTTCCTTTATAAACTATTTAAGCACTGCAAATTGAAGCAATCATAGACATGGAGATGTACACATGTTTTCTGTGTAAAAAGCAAGTAATTAAACCTGAAGTACTTATTAAACATTTTAAAGAAGATCACCTTCTGACTAAGAAAAATCTTAAAATATATTGCGTAGAAAATAACTGCAATCAAATTTTTTGTGATTTCAGAAATTTTCGAATTCACTTGGAAAGAATACATAAGTGTGGTCTATAAATAATGAATGTTTTGCAAATGAAAATGTAAACAATGAGCAAAATATCAGTAATATACGCTGTATAGAAAATAAGATGAAAAGATAGGCCTTAAAATTAGCTTTAAGTTTGTATAATGAAAACTTTTTGACGCGAAATCAAGAATTATAAATTCAAAACATGATAAAATCCTTGCTCAGCCATACACAGCTGCATTAAAAGCAAGCATCAAGTTTTCAAAATTTTTGTTTGATAATGATAATGGTATTGAACCTATTCATAAAGTATTAACTGTTGAAAGTCAAAATGTAATCGACAAAGCTCATATTATTTTATTTGCAAACCAAGGCATAGATTTAGAATGTTGTGTATTTGCTAATGACATTATTTATAGTTATTATCTAGCTTTAAGAAGCATATATTTTGAATTATATAAAATTCATTATTTTATAATTCATAACGAAAGAATGTATATTGTTTGCTACTCAATTAATGTAAAAGGCTTCGATAATCGTTTTCAATCAAAAGAAGCTGGCGCCAAATGTTTATTCTTATTTTAAGATTAGGGATCTTGAGTATTTAAAACTGTTTGGTCTATAAATAAAAAATAATTGGTAAAAAAATTAATTCGTTTTAATCTTATACTTATAATTCTGGTCTTGAAAATATAAGATTTTCTTAACTTATTAATAAGAACATGGTCTTATATAAAAGGTTCTTAAAATCAAGATGTGTTCTCTTAATTTAAGAATTTCATGCTCTCGACGCACTTTTTAGACTAAAAATCTTAATTCTGAGCCCAAAATCTTGATTTAAGAACATTTGTTTTATCAGTGTATGTATTTATTCATTAAATCTTTGATCAATTGTTTACTGGGCTTTTGTCAAACTATCATAATAATCAAATCGCAATAATATCCAATCGATTACATTCTCGTTGACTTCATCATAATCTAATCTCTTTTGATTGAATCGTGCACAGTTGTCCACACTAAAAGGCAGCGTAAGCTCTTTAATTAAAATTGCGTTTAAAAATAGTTTTCATGTCTGTAAATGGCATAGCTTTGCTTTTGACTTAAATTCCTTACATTCTTAACCATATAACAGAAAGAAAAAACAAAAAAAACAAATCACATCTATAATAAAATCCCTCGCAATTCCCGCAACATTCTTAAGCACACACACAGCACAAATTAAGTACAGTCTCCAGTCAAGTTGACTGGAGTTGAATTAAGTCGAGTCGTGCACTCTGCACAAAGGACACTCATTATGAATTTCCAATCTCAGTCCCTCTCTTTCTTTCTCTCTCCCTCTTCCTCATACTCTTTGCCTTCTATCTTTCACTCACTGAGTAGTTTTTTGTTCCGACGCTATTGCTTAAATAACCAACTTTTTTGCATACTTTCAGGCGCGACGGCAACAAAGATAGCAACAACATGCAATCCCCCCGCATAAGCATTTTCTCACATCGCTGTCGCCTGTCACGCCTCCCCACCTTCCCACCTCACCACGAACCCCCTCAACCACCACCCTCATACCTTCACACAAACCACATTGTTGCGGTTGCGGAATAAAGTGTTGCATTTTGTTTTGTGTTCCAAGCGATTCGCTCGCAACTCGATTTCGCCCTTTTCCCCATTCCCTTGCACCCCTTGCTCCCCTTTGCTTCTCTCATCATCATCCTGTTGGTCCAGCTCTCTGCTTCTGGTGTGTTTTTTAGCCAGACATATGAGCCGCAATGATTCTTGTTGCATATGTGCAACAACTTAACTGCCAGTTGTATCTGTAACTGTAACTGTAATTGCAACTGTAACTGTTACTGAGCAATGGCCACCGTTAATTCGAGCAATTAGTTGATGGCAAAAGCATCTTGTCCTTTGCATTGTCCATCGTCCTTGTGGCTAGATGCAGGATGTGGGCGTGCAAAATGCGCACAGCTGTCCAGATTAACCAACGGCACAGACGGAGATTGCAAATGTAAACGCAGCAAATTATTTGAAGCCAGGAAAATCCCCTGATACCACGATACCCCGATTCCCATATACGCACCCCTTAAACACCATCCACCCCCGTGTCACACCGACACACATATAGTAAATGGTAAATCACACACAAATAATTGGAATAAAGAAATAAAATTCTCAATGCTGGCACAGCCTGTAAACAAACAATAGTCTTTGGCCCATTCGTTCGCTTTTCATCTCTATCTCTATGTCCAACTCCAATGCCTTCTCCAACTCCATTTTGATTTTGCTTACAGCCGCTGCCAAAAACTCTTAACTGCAAATTAAACAGATGGCGCGCATTAGATGCGCTTCACTCGGCCCCAGAGACCAAGAAACCCGCAAGCGATCGAATAGCCAGAGCGACAAACGTACCCAAAACTCTATCGAACCCTCGGACACAGTGAACCAGAAGTGATTCATCTCTGGCCAAATCAAGGTGAGTGACGATTAACCAATAAATCTATTCATTGCACTCATGGTAATATTTAGGCATATTGCATAAATCTACAACAGCTCAAAAATTACCAAGCAACCTACGCTTTCAAATGTCAGAGATTTTACAAAATGTAAATAATATTAAATTTAATAAACTAAATTTATAAATTTAAATTGAACTAAAATGCATAAAATAGATTTTGGTTGAATTTGTTAATTATACAAAACTTTAATAAAATTAAAAATTTTGTTAAAAATATATGAAAATATGATCGAACAAATTAAATCTTTTCTGAAATCTCTAGAGATTTGTGGAACAAACGAATATATCAGAGATATGCAAAATAATTAATTTATATTAGCATTTGTTTATCCTTAATTTTCATGTTTCATGCTGCAATGTTTATCTACTGTCCTATAATTCGTGTCCAAGTGGATGGGTCATCGTTTTCATAACCGAAATAAAAAACAAGTGGTAAAGGCTATAGTCGAAATCTCTTTAAAGAAATTACTTGTATTACTTTGAAAACATTAAATCGCCATATCTGACGTTCTACTTGTCCAATATTAATGCGATTCAGTGGGATGACAGTTGATATTACTAGATAACGTTAATTACCATAAAAACTGTATAACTGGTGAAAACAAACTTGATTTGTACATACAACACAGGAGTAATATCACTAGATTTGGTTGCCATAACTCTTATAAAGATCTGGGTGTTCATACGAACGGGCAGACATTGTCACAAGCCAAATAGCCTGTATACCCGTCGGGTACTGGGCCAGTTACTGGCGGGTAAAGTAAATCTATGGTAAATATTAATGTGCGACTCAATGAGTTGGAAGAGTGTCACGTTGTGTTTAGGGGCTTGGCTATTATTTTTGGGGTAGGCCACGAGATGGACCAGACGGTTGCAGGTAAAAAGTAGGTTCATTTATATTCACCATGTATACTATTCCAAATTCTTCTTTTATATTTTGTCTTTTTGGACTCGCGTAAATCTTGCAAACGCTTTCACAGGCAGCCAGTTGGTCAATGGGTCCATCGGACCAAGGAGCGGGTAGGTTTCGCAACGATCCTCGTATAATAAATGGCTGTGACCAGTGGGCAGACGTCGCTTGGAATTTCGCTCAACATAAATATTTTTATCCCTTACTTTTGGCCGGCGCTTCTAGTTTATTTGTTTCCCTTTCGATTATTTTTATGCATTTGAAATGAAGGAACGGATGCGGACACTGATGCGGATGTGGACTCACTGGACAAGTGGCCACCTCCTCTAGGCGCGATTTAAGCTTAGCTAATTCAAATTAAAGCCCTTAAGCTGAGCACAAAAGCTTAGCGACTTACACGTTAAATTATTTTTGGATTGGAAGGAATGGGCTGGAAAATAAAAATAATAAATTTCTACGCGAAGCAAAAGAACCTGAAGCTTCGATTTGGGGAAATACATGATGAAAGTGTGTACTTCAAATTGATATTGATTGAATTGAATACATAAAGATTAAACTCAACGAAACAATTGCCATGCACTTTGTTAAATCATTTCTGAAGAGATAAGAACGACATCCATTTCCTCGTTTTTGTGGTAATCTCATGGATAAGATGGTCTAACTTGGACATTACTAACTGCAACTAGTAGAGGATTTGTGTGGAAGGCAGCCTGAGCATGAGCCACCTTGTAGGGCATTCTCATTGCCAATTGCCCAGGAGATTTGTCTATAAGCCATAAATTAGTAGAGACACCGTCGTCGCATTTTGTGGACAGAGTCAACGGCATTGACCTTCGACTGTGTTTATGTTGGGTCCGTTACCGTTGTGGGGTTGACCCGAAAACGCGTCGGGGACAGAGACGGATGGAGATGGAAATGAAGACGAACTCAACGTCGCGTCGCCCGCTGCGCTTTTGTTTCTTTGATTAATTTTGGACGGGCGACAGCCCACAAAAAGTTAATCGTTAGTAATTTATGACTCTCTGTGGAGGCGAGAGCGCAATGGAAATTAATGGAATGGTGTGCTGTGGGATGTGTTTGGGTGTTGGGTGTTGGGTTCCGGGTGGGGTAGAGGTGTAGGTGGGCGTATCGGCAAGGTGCGTACATTGCTAAGTTAACAGAAGAGGAACACAAATAATTGGTTTGCTTGCCAGTGTGGAGATACAGTGGTGATGATGATTGCATAAATGACCCGCTGACTTTGACAACAAATATGCCACGGGGATGGATTCAAGGAGATCAATTCACTTTACTTCGATTGCTGAATTAAAATCGATTGGATTGACTGATTCTCTGCGGTCTGTTATGGTCTGGACCTGCCCTGGTTCTTATACATATATATTTGTCGACGCGAGTCATTCGAGGCAAATTCAAATACGCCGTCCAAGTGTTGAATAGAACACCAAAAATGCAAAAAAAAAAAAAAAAAGTTTAAAATAAAAGAATGTCGATGATGTCGTCGATGACATTGGCAATGACAATGGCAATGGCAATCCGATACTCGATGCCAATGTATTGAATCGAGTTCATTGCGCTCCTGGAGTGCGAGGCAAGTGACTATCGAGGAGTGTGCCATACAATGCCCGCAATTGAAAACGTCATTCGATGGGGCCAACAGTGCACACGACTGTCCGACCGACCAAATGCCATGTAGTGTTCTCAGCCTCAGACTCTGCCTCAGTCTCAGCGAGGGTCGTACCAATAATTCGCACACATAACACTATTAAAAAGTCCAAAGACAGCTTGTAAGTTCCCCCAGCAAACATTTTATGAAATTTTTGACTACATTTGAATCATAAATGATGCTTTCGTCTTAATCAAATACTTTTCGAGTCTCCTGTAAATAAACCGCGCATTACATTAATTTCATTTTAATCATCAAAAGGGCTCAATTAAGACTCATGCAGGTGATTCCTGCTTAAACCATTTTTCAAATGTTTGCTGGGTTCCACTTCCTTTCACAAATAGCTTGCCATGATGTTCTCTTAGATATTGCTTTTCAATATATTTCTTACTTTAATACTCCAAACACTTTTCTTATTTTGACAGAGCTTCTATTTAGCATTAAGCATAATTTTGTAAGTTTTAGAATAGGAAATGCCACGCCCACTTTCAACAATACTTCAAAATGTTTTTATAACAATAGAAAAAAACAACATTAAAATATCTTGAGTAACTTATACAAATTTGTGTTTTCAAAATGATTTTCTTGGATATTTAAGATGCACTTGAAATGCGAGTTTACGCTCTATCAAAGCACGAGGTCTTCGACTGAAACAGTTGGCCATAACAGCTGTTATCTGTTATGTAAACATTTGTTGTATTTAACATAACAGTTTGATGTATTTATTATATGTTGGCATTAAAAATTTATAAATTTTATAAAATTCACACATTTGGGAAAACTAATTAAAGCAAAAAATGTGATAACTGAGAACTCTTAGATCTAGCCTCGTTGTTAAAAGCTTTTCTAGTTTATTGGGGCTATAGTCAAGTATGAATGAAATATGGGGTATTGAGCATAGATTATGGACACTCACTCTTGCATTCGTTGGCATCGTTGTCGGTGGCACGTCCCCAGGGTCGATCGAAATAGAAGGGTTTGCATCTTTCGCATTCAGGTCCGGCGGTGTTGTGCTTGCAGGCGCATGTCATGGTCAGTTTGGCATTCAACTGTAAAGATGACGTAGTGCGTCCTAGTCCAAAATGGTTATGCAGCGAGGTGGCCATATCATCGTTGTCCTGGCCATCATCCGCATCCGCATGAGCTGAGCTACTGCTCTGGACACTGGATGTCGTTGCAATGCACTCGGAGGCGTGGCCATTGCACTTGCAGCGACCGCCGACGGCAAAGTCAGAGACGGCATAGTGCTGCGAGACCGATAGTAGCTGCTGCACGGCGACAAGATTCGATGCAGCCAGGGAGGACGTGGATGTTTTGCTTTCCAGCGATACTTTGGCCGGCAGAGTCGGATTGGGATTCGGAGGTGGAGGCGGAGAAGTGCTGGTCGTAAGTTTGCCTTGGAAGTGCTTCTCATAGGCGCTACTCTTGAGCTTGGACTGACGCTTGCTCTCGCCAGTACCAATGCCGTCATTAGCATAGTCCAGATGCAGTTCATCATCGAGCTCCAGGTGTTTTTTAGGCTCCTCGTACTCCTCCTGATCGTAGCCAGTACTGTCGTTTTCCTGCAAATTATAGTCGTACTCGTCCTGTTCATCCAACTCGTGTCCATCGAGCTCCCCCTCTTCCTGGCTGCCAGTCATCTCATCGCTAAAGCTATTGGCATTGCCCTTGACCTTGGCCTTGGCCCTCTCGCGACTCAGCAGCAACTGTGGTGGCAACTCTAGCCGATGGAAGACCACTCTAATGTCCGTTGCTGTTACCCAATCTTGTAGCACGAGTGATGCATCCAAATCGTTGGCTGATGGACGACCCTCTAGCGTGTTAAAGGCGAATCTCTGGCCGGCTCCACCTCCTCCAGCTGCTCCATCGTGCTGTGAGTTCATGCAACGTGCCTCCTGCTCATTGAACTTGCTAATCTTGGCACGATCCGCACGGCCGTAAAACTTCTGACACTGCGAGCTGTAGAATTGAAACGGTTGCCAGGTCTGTCCAAAGTCGGAGCTCTTGTAGATGGCCAGGGAGTCGGGTCTGGGCGATTTGGGACAGAACGAGAGCGAGATGTAGGTCAGCTCGTACTTCTTGCCCAGCGACAAGGTCAGTGTAACATTGTCGGGGGGCGCTGTGTCCGGATCATGTGGTACATTCACGCTCCCCGAGCGCCAACAGGTCACATTGCTGGGATTATTGAGATCCGTTAGAGCGGCGGCACCGTACCGATGATCCACAGACTTGTCACAGACACGACACTCACCGGGACTGCCGTCGCGCAGCAATTCGCAGAATCGTTCCGGCTGCTGAGAGCCACAGACACTGGAAGCCTGCACGGGATTGCCATAGGCTGCGTTCACAAAGCTGGGCAGGCACTTGCGCGGCTTGCCCTCAAAGTAGCACGGATCATTGGCGTTGATGTTGATGCCAACGGCAAAGGCGACCAGGGCCAAGAATGCAAGCAGCTTTGGCAGTTGCCTCATCTTGAAATCAATTTAAATCGGTGCTAGCTTTCTTGTATGTCTCTCTTTGTCACACGCGAGGATCAATTGACGAGCGAACGGAGCAAATCACAAAACAAAAACAACAAAAAGGAACACGCGACACGCAACACGCGACTCGCGCTGACGCTGACGCTGAGCGGCGGCGTCACTAAGTCTGGCACGACGGCCACATGCAACAGCTGCCGCTCTAATTTCCGATTTCAATTTCGGTTTCTGTTACGCTAACTGCTCTTGATTCTTGTTCTCTCTTTCTCTCACTCTCTCTTCGCTCTCTCTCACTCTGTATCGCTCGGAATCACTTATTCTTCTTAATGTTCACTTGTTTTCTATTAAATGTAATTTAAGGTAATGAGACCGATGCGACTGCGATGCAACTCGGTCAACGGCCAGCGTTGTTCTGTTTTGTACTCGTCCTCGGCGCGTATCCTGCTGGCGAGGCGACGACAACAGACGACAACAAGCAAATGATGTGTTGCTTGCTTGTGTTGAGTTTCTTTGCGCTTCGTTTCGGCCTCGCACTAAATTCACCACTGCATGTTGCTGATGCTGCTGCGGCTACTGGCCGCAAATGTTGCTACACCAAAACACCAAAAAAAAAAAATGACAACAAAATTTAATCCACACACACGCGCGCGTGGGTTGAGTGCCGAACACGAACAAGTACACACTCACACACACACACAAACTAAAGTCGTTCGCTCGTTGCTCGCTGTTCGCGTTGCGTCGGCTTCGTTGTTTACCTGGCAAACGTTTGTCCGTTACTAAACAGCCGCAGCATCTCGGGCCGGTCGCTTGCCGGCTGATGTTGCTGTTGCTGGCGCTGCTGCTGCTGTTGCTGTTGTGCATTGCTTGTGGGCCGTAACTTGCGCTCTCTTTGTCGCCCTCTCGCTCTCACTGGCTTAGTTTTGTGCCCTGCACGATGTTGTTGTTCAACGCTTCAATGAATTGCACTGTGGACAAGTAATACGTGAACACAAACAAACATTTTTTTTTAATTTTTACAGAATTGTTTCTACATTTCGATCAGTAGTACAAGTATATTACAATAGTCAAATGTTTTTTAATGAACGTTTTTTTAATTGGGATATTGTAAACTACATCATCAGCAATTTAAATTAATTAATACACATAATAATACATTTATAAATATAACATTTTAATATTAATTAGAGTTTTAACTTTACTCTCCGATGACGAAAATATATAATTTTATAAAAAACAAACTTTTGTAGAAATTTTCATAAAGAATTTTAACTGATATCAAATGTATTAACATAAGATGTATATAACTTAAAGCTTTATTAAAACGCTTTAAAAAATTATTTAGTAAAATAGGCATTTAAATAAAGATAAATTACAAAACAACATTTTTTTATTGACTCTGCATAAATCAATATGAGCTCCAAAACTAATGATTTTATGCAAAAAAAGTTTTCTAGAGTTTTTCATGAATAATTTTAGCCGAAATCAAGTCTACTAACATAAGCTTAATATAAACGCTTTAAAAAAGTAATAGGTAAAATTGTTAAAAAAAAAAACTATAGTTAGTTTTTAAGATAGATAGTTACTAAAAAATCGATTAGTTTATTTGTCAGGTTTTTAATTCTTATAATATTGTATTAAATGCATTTGTTTTATAAAAAATGACTTATTTATATATAAAATAACATGAATTAAAAAAAACAAATTAACTTTTTAAATGCTTCTGGTTTGCTGGCTGTTGTCCCACTGTGCGCAATGTGGATGTAGGTTTTGTGGATGCTGCTGCTTAGCAACATTTGTTAAATGATTTTTTGCCTGAAACATGTTGCTATTGATAAATGTTGCAAACATCTTATAAGGTTTTTAGCAACCTGCCTGAACGGCAACAAATTTTAATAATTAGTTGACGATGACAGTGCAAAGGCACAGGAAATACAAAGTTGTGTTTAGCAAGCCACTGCTAATATATATATATATAATATGTAGGTATATATGCAAATATACAGACTTTTGTATGTGGACATGCATAGAAGTAAAGACAATGGCACTGCATTTATGCGCAAGACTTTATCATAACCTCAATTCGCGATTCGACATCAAAACTTCCGCTGTCATGATTTCAATTCATTTCATTCACAATGCAAAACGCCGACAGTTATGCCCAGTCAGACATTGACGCAGACGCAGCGACGCCACGACGCCTGCGCCGTTCTTGTTTCCTGCTAATGCCTCCAGTCTGCCCAACGGCATGCCCAACTGAGGCGATGGCTACCCTTTCCTCTCTCTCTCTCGCTCTCGCTTTCTCTGTCTCTCTCTCTCACTTTAAATCTCTCCTTCCTGCTCTTTGCCTCTGTCTCTGTTGTGTGATCTGCAATTTGTAAGGCCGCGTTACGCTGCTCCAAATCCCGTGCCCCTGGCTCCCACATTCACCTTTAAACTCCCATCTTCCACCTCCTTCTCTTCGTTTTCCCTC
The DNA here is from genome assembly GCF_004354385.1 of Drosophila innubila. Lineage (NCBI taxonomy): Eukaryota > Metazoa > Arthropoda > Insecta > Diptera > Drosophilidae > Drosophila > Drosophila innubila. The sequence continues at coordinate 30,118,759 of NC_047626.1, forward strand.
TCATTCATTTATCGCTTGTTACCTTTGGGGAATGAGCCGAAGGCTGTGGAAACGTGCCCAAACTCTAAGACCGATTGAGAGGCTTCCGTTTGACTGACCAACACTTTTCGCTCTCCCCCAAATCCCCTCTAAAGTATTCCACTTGCTCGACTCCTGGCCGTTTTTTGGGTGCTTTTTGATTTATTGTTTTTGACATTTTGTGCGTCGTCTGCGCTCATTTCTCGGTTTCAGTTGTGCTTCAAGTGGTTCCCAACAATTCGACTCGTTATGTTTTATTTATAACGGATTTGTAGCTGCTTTCGCTTTGTCGTGGCTTTTTGTTTATAAATATTTATGTATACGTACGTCCGCAATTCCATATGTGCGCGACAGAGAGAGCGACAAGAGGAGGAGGTGGCAAAAGGCAAAAGAAGTTAGCGGTAAACTCGCTCCCGTTCCTGTCAGTCCCATCAGCGTGTCTCCTTCCCAAATCTAAAGTATATTTGACTTGTGCGCCTCTGACTTTTGAGATGGGTTCAAATTTCCTTTTTGCCATGGAATTTTAATATTATTTGTTTACACTGGGCCTAGTTTAGTCACAAAAGGTCCGACTAAAACATCGACTTCAACTGTAGCATCAGCTAAAAACTTTCAGTTTCACTGTGGCCAGGAGCAACAGAGCGTCAACTCCATCAGCCATCAACAAATTGTGGCCTCGTTTACGAGCTGGCAAAATTGACAGCTCGTGTCTTGGCCACACTTGACAGCTGCGGGTCAGTAAAAAGTAAAAGAAATATATATAAAATAATAATAGTGCAACAGGAGCAGCAGCTGCAACGTCTAATTATGACGCTAGTTCAGCATGCTCAGTTATTCAGCTATAGTGGACTGTGCTACATAGATGCAATTGCAACGCCATGATTCGCGGCTTCTCGTATCACTAAAGCACAGTGGGAAAAACCGTTGAAATAACTGCTTTTATATGGTTTTTTTTTTTTTAATTTATTCGTGTAATCGAATAGTGAGGTGTCCACCTACTTCGGGTTCTACAAATGCAGTTTGACTCATTCCTATTTATACAATGTGTCCATTAAAAATGGCCAAAAAAAGGAATTATATATTTGGCAGAATGTATGTAACAGGCAGAAGAAGGCGTGGCAGACACCATAAAGTATATATATTCTTGATCAGGATCAACAGCCGAGTCGATTTAGCCCTGCCGTCTCTCTGTCCACCTGTTTTTACGCGTCGATCTCAGAGACTTGGTATGTAGGGTTCTGGATACCGTACGCAGATCAAGTTTGTTTTTATTTTTAGATCGGACCTCTATATCATTTAGCTGCCATAGAAACGATAGGTCGAAAATGAAGTCTTAGTATGAAAAACTTCTTGGTTTATTAAGCTATCTCAACTTATCTGACACAATATACATATGGGCTGGTATTATACCTGCTGACTAAATTTGGTTCAAATCGGTCCACTATATCAAATAGCTGCCGTAGAGACGCTCAGCTGAAAATCAAGTTTTTGTATAAAAAAGTTTTTTCTGATTTGGGATATCTTATAGGATATTTCTACGACCATATTTGAGTGTGTCAGATTTTGGGCTTTCCACGACCAAATATGAAACTGTTCAAACATTTTCCATTCACCCAAAATAAATCACAGTTCGATTTCTGTGCAAAAATTATAAAAAGCTGAAAATAAGTACATTTTCATTTTTATTTGCAATTATAATTCGCGCAAATTTTATGCTAACTTATATTTATTGAACAAAACAGCTGGTTAAATAGTTAGTTTCTTTTTTCACGATTTTATCGATAAGCATCGCGTGTTCGATAAAAAATATACTGAAATTCGCCGGGGTGAATGGCAAAAACTCTTAACATTCATTATGAATGAGCCAAAATGAACACTCGGAGTGGCTCGAGCCTTTCAGGCTTTACTTTAGGTATGCAACGAGCCTGTGTATGGATGTTTGAAATGTTCGATCAGGCTCGAACACAGGCTCGAACTCGTTGTGATTTTTTCACTTTGGTCTTCCCTAGTATTTTGAAAAGATCCCCAAGATTGAAATGAGGCAACAGGTAATGTATTTATGGATTTATTGCCTCTTATAGGCCTGAATAGATTACCGAGTTTTAAAAAAAGGAGGCAGACTTGGGCCGGCAGCAGTCGTTAGCTTGCTGTTTCTAAACTCTTATTATAAAAATTGTACCAATTAAATATCTGAATAATAGAAAAATTTCTTAGTAAGTTAATCGTTAAATATTAGGTCAATAATAATTTACAGATAGAATTTAGTCATAACTATAATAAAACATAAAAATCAAACTTTTAGAATAAGGTGAATTATAATTAGTTTAATTGGTTAAATTTACTTAAAAATTGCAGTCAATAAAATGTTTGAAACATTAGTTCCTTATTATAATGAAAAAAAAATATTTATTATTAATAACACAATTTTCAAGTATTTTTTGATTATTAATTACTAATTCTATATCTAACAATCAGCGCCGTTTCGAGGGGGGGGTGCAACCGACCCGGCGCTAAGATATAAGGGGCGCCGATATTTCAAAAAGAGTTTGAACTTAGAAAAAATTTGAGGGGTTGAGCCTGAAATTAAATAAATCAGACAACGAAAAGTGCGAAAACAATTTTAATATGTGTCTGCAGATGATACAAAAAACATACCAGAAACTGCTACATTTCGAATTTTATTTTTAGAATCAATCGACCCCATCATTTAGCAACTAAAATTGAGATTTGAAACACTTTTTATTGTTTCTGATGATTTGAATTAATAAACAGGACTTTAACACTAAATCCAAATTGGACAGTGAACTTGAAAAGCATACAATGAATTTGACAACGATTTTTTAACGATTCACATCAAATCCTTTACATCACATCAGCATTAGCACACCGTTTATTTAGCAAACTTCAAATAAATTTGAACCACTAACGATCATTAATTGGACAAGATAACTTAGCAGTCTCCGTTTGCTAAAAATCGAAAATATGGGTAAAGTAATTTATGATTTTACAATTAATACCTTAATTTGGGGGACCTTAAATCAATTTTACAATTTTAGAAATAACAAACCATTTTAAAATTAAAGTCTAAAATTCTTAATTTTATCATGTATTTTTAAAGTATGTATTCAGGATGTTATTGTTTAATTCAGACAATATGCGGATAAAATGGCAACGACTCAGCATTTTAAAAGTCAAAGAAGTCTAAAATATTTGATTTGACTAAACAAAACATGGGCTAACGTGGGCCTGGCCAAATTTTAAAATTAACTTCCGGTAGGTTAACATCCTAAGAGTATTGTCACCCAATTTGCTTCCTATAACTCTAATAGTCTCGGAGTTAAAAGTGTTCAAACTGGTATACCATAATCTGTCACGAATCTAATAGTACCCATTTTTATGTAACGAGCTAATTATCATGTTATAAGTTTTTGTTGTAGTAACATTTAATTAATTTTTGTAAACATTTTTGACACTGGAGTTGTCAATTTAATATGTTTTTAAAGGAATTATCTTTGTTTTGTTTATTTGCTTAAAAAATGTGTTGCTAAAAAGAAATTGTAGGGGGTGAAGGGGCGCCGACAAATCTTTGCCCCGGGAGAAACTTTTCGTCGCAACGGCGCTGCTAACAATTTATTTTTCCATTCAAAATTATTATCTAACTAACAATTACAAAATTAAAAAATTTTATTTTAGCCTTTAATCATCTAAATAATACATTTATAAATAAACACTGAATTTTAAATGAAAAAGAATAAAAATTGAATGTCTTTCGCACTCGGCCCAGTATCTTAGCACACTACGCCACAGAAGCCCATGAATGATCGGACGCCAATTTATTATATAATATTTTAACTCCATTTTCATGTTATCAACATATTCAAGATTATCAAATCAAACAGTAAAATTTATTATTTGAATATCTTGACTGTACGATCGAAGTGAAATTTGCAGCAGAAATCTAGGATACTTTTCTCTTGGTCTATGAAAAATCTTAAATCTCAGGCTTTTAAATTGCTCTTGTTATTTGGATATGAAATTTTCTATGCCGATTTTAGGGCGGTAAAGAAGGCGTGGCCAAATTCTAAAATAATCTTGATCTGCTTGCAATATTGAGGAACCAACTTATCAAGTTTGGTGTCTCTAGCTTTTATAGTCTCTGAGATCTAGGCGCTCATACAGACGGACAGACAGACGGACATTGCTATATCGACTTGGCTATTGATGCTGATCAAGAATAAATATACTTTATAGGGTCTGTCACGCCTCCTTCTGCCTGTTACGCACAAATTCCTTAAAACAAACCCAATAGACCCCTGTACCTTTTTTTTAAGTACTGGGTCTAAAAATGTATACGAGTATGTAACCGCTTGCATACTTGCGTACACAGGCTCGTTAGATACCAAAAGTAACAGTCGAAAGCCTCGAGCCTCTTTCATACAAAAAACCGAGACTCGAGCTCATACCTATACACATACCCGATTTCATACCCAAAAATCGATACTCGAGTGCTACTTGAGACTCTCGTAGCTCGGGTAACATGATCGAAAGAACACAAGCCAACCGGTTCGATCAGCACTCGTAATTGAACAAAAACGAACGATCATAAACATAAAACTAACATAATAATTTCGGGTTTCGTTGCTCAAACTGGACGTTCGCTTAAACGAACACGATTCGATCGCTCGACCAAAGTGAAAAAATCACAACGAGCCAGATCGAACATTTCATACCCGTTGCAGTTCTCTTGTCCATATGTCAAAAAAATCAAATTTTTACTACTTTTTTTAGATTTACTTATAGTCATGTTGTACCAAAATGTAGATCGTATTATACCAAGCAGCTAAAGCCACAAAACCATTTTGAAATAAACCGACAGACGATATATTTTCTACCTTCTGATATATTCATTAAGAGCAACTCTTCAATATTTTACCCCACTGTGTGAAGTGGGCGTGAACGGAGTACGTCGAGTGCCAAATGCCGCGCTGGACTTGACTGATGATTATGCTTGTGATACTCGTTGTCATGACCACGTCTGCATCCGCAGCTAAAACTAACGGCTCATGCGAAAATTTCCTCTAGCTTGGGGCGCAGCACTTGGCCAATTGGCGGGAGTTTCAAGCAGTTTGCCAAATCAACACCACAATTAAAATAAAAATTCAATGCACACACCAAAAATGTAAAAAAAAAAAATGCAGTAAGAGAGACTACAGGCAAGCAATCTTGACTGTAGGATGCTTTGAACTTATTGTCTAACAAAGAAAAGTTTAGTAAACATCAAAAATGCGAATACGAATATTAAGGGGTGCCCCCTAAACGCATGCCAACTTTGAAACCAAGAATAGACCAACTCAAACTGATTTTAGGTGACACAGACCCCTGTTGAGGCTGATTTATAAACCTACACTCAGAAAATAGAATCAAGATAATCGTACTCAAACATGGTATATTCAAGTACAAACGATTTTAAAAGCTGTCTAAATTCGGAATTTCTAAAGCTGAGAACAAAAATCGTATTTTAAGTTCGGTTTTCGCAATTACGGAAATCTTAAAATGAGATTTTTCGGGGATTTTTTTAAGTACGTTTTGGATTTAATTTGAGTCTGTAAAAATTGAAAACATACTACTACACGAAAATCTTCTAGTACAAAACATTGTCATATTTAATTTAATTTATTACATACACACAAACATACACTAGTATCAGTGTTGTGCCTTTAAGCGTTACCATTACTTTTTAACAGGGACCGTAAATAATGATTATAATTTTTTTTTTAATACAAAAATCTTTTGATAATCATTTCATTTTTGATAAAAAAAAATAATAAATATAAATGATTTTTATTTTTTTCGCTCAAAATGCTGTAGCTTTCAAATTGCTGTTGCTATTAGATTTTATATCATTTACGTTGGCGAAAGTGGGCGTGGACAAATTTTAAAATAAACCTGATATAGGTCAACATCCTCGGAGTATTGTCACCAAATTTGGTTCCTCCAACTTTCAAAGTCTCGGAGATAAAGGTGTTCAAAGTAGTGTACCATATTTGTCACGAATCTAATAGACTCTAGTACCCATATTTTTGGATACCGAGCTAAAATGTAAAAATAATTCTAATGAAAACAAAAACAATTTTTTTTGTTGAAGAATAATTTTTTTCGGAAAGAAAATAATGTTTTCTTTGATAAGAAAGTATGGTTTGACTGTAAGTAAAGGTAAGGTCAGACAGGCAAAATATTTAACACAAAATCAAACGCCAGATGTTTGTACAAAATTAAAAAATTTTGCCTAAATTTTGGTCGTTAGACAAAATCATCGAAATAGTTGGCAATGCTGATTTAGTACAAAACTCGGTTAGCAAGCAAACAATTTGTGAAGTGTTCTAACAATTGACACAAACTTAATTTTGTAACAAAATGACAACTAAATAAAATGCCTACTTTTCTCAATGCTTTGCTTACTGCATTGTCTTCATTGAAAGATGGAGTCGGCAAGCAATAAAATTAATTTAATTGTGAGCTTTGCTGCTGCATCAATTTGTGCACTGAGTGTTGCGGAAGAGGTTGACAAAAGAGAGCGGAGAAAGAAAAAAATACGAGGAGTATGTGGGTACACAAATGAGTGCAACGCCGGGATACCGAAGGGTTTTGCGTGAAACTCATAAATGAATTACGCCTGGAAAATCCACTATTATATAAAATTTTTTTGCGAATGTTTGCAGCGGATTTTTATTAATTGGTAAGACCTTAATAGTTTGCATTTTCTTACACATTATTATATATATATTTTTATTTTCAGTTGGGTCTAATTGGCCCAAGTATTACAAAAAATACACTCCAATGCGTTCGGCAATTGTGGAAAATACCAGACTAATATTGACTTTAAAATGTTTAGCAACAGGTGACAGCTACAGGTCGTTACAATACATTTTTCGAGTCCCGCATAATACCATAAGCATTATTGTGCCAGAAGTATGCGATGAGATATTTAATCAGTTAAGGGATGGTTATATTAAATTACACTCAACAACCCTTTAATTAAAAAACATTTACAAAAATGTATAAAAAATAAATAAGAATAGGCCCACAGGCACAAAAAAGATAAGAAGATTAATAAAATATTTATTTTAATTTAATTTAAAGTTGTTTAACTTAAATAATAATTTTGGTAATATAAGCTTGTATTTTTATTAGTTAGAAATTTTATCCAAGTCTATTCATAATCCTCAGCACCGTTTTTTATTTTCAAAATTTAAAAACGTTTGCACAGTTTCTACTATCATTTTTTTTGTAAGTACAAACGTACACAAACTTTTTTATTTAGTTTCTGGGTGGTCACACTGTGTTCAGACAAGGGCAAATACAAAGCACAATTTTAACTTCAAAATGTGTGCAAACAGATTTTCCCAAAATTTTTTGTTGAAAAATTTAGGCGGTCAGACGTTTGTGACAGCATTTGTAAAAAATTGTTGTAATTTTGTCTCAAATATTTTGTGTGCCTGACCTTACCTTAAGCCTCATATGTATTATTCTTTGGAAAAACTGCCAAATTTCTTTTTTCTCCGAAACTATTAACCCAAAATAAAAAATTTCTTCAAATATATCTTAATTTAATACAAATAAGCACATATCTGCATAGAAAAAATGTTTTTCTTTAATGGTTCTCATGCAGTAGAGGGTTAAATATCTTCTCTGTTTATTAACCGTAGTAGCTTTAAAATTGCTCTTGTTAATAGATTTTATATTATTTACGTAGGCGTGGTCAAGTTTTGAAATAAACTTGATATAAGTCAACATCCTAGGAGTATTGTCACCAAATTTGGTTACTCTAACTTTTATAGTCTCGAAGATAAAGGTGTTCAAAGTAGTGTACCATAATTGTCACTAATCTAATAGGCTCTAGTATCCATGGAAGTTTTGAAGGTTCAGGTCCGTCTTTCTTCTGCAGGCAGCACATTAGTCGAAGTCCGTCAAAACAAACATTTAGTCTAAACAATATAATAACGTATCAAAGAAGGCAACGAAATTATTGTCTTGAACAATTGAGAACTGTACAGAATTGTGCTATTTATATCAGTGAGAAAAATACAGCGAATTGATAACATCGAAAAATAAAATTTTCAAAAGCTTTAAATTTAAAAGGCAAGAAAGTCTACCTTAAGATGACAGGACGCGGAAAGGGAGGAAAAGGATTGGGAAAAGGAGGCGCCAAACGACACCGTAAGGTCCTGCGAGATAACATCCAGGGTATTACTAAGCCGGCCATTCGCCGTCTGGCCCGTCGTGGTGGGGTCAAACGTATATCTGGGTTGATCTATGAAGAAATCCGTGGCGTACTAAAGGTATTCTTGGAAAACGTCATCCGTGATGCTGTTACTTACACTGAGCATGCTAAGCGTAAGACCGTCACTGCAATGGACGTGGTATACGCTTTGAAGCGCCAAGGACGCACCCTGTACGGTTTTGGTGGCTAAAATCGTAAATATTCAAAGTATGACTGTAGTGCGATTGGAGTTAATCGGAATACTTATAACGCAACGCATTTAATACACGACCTAACTAATCTTGAACACTTGAGCAAATCTATGCAGTACTAAATAAGATATGTAATGACAACAAAATATTCCACTAATATAAACATAAATGCATTACGTATGACAATTGCAACTTCATTGCATATAGAATGTATTTGCACATTATAACGAAATGTAATGGTTGAGGCAAAGTGCATTTATTATGGGTTGGTCATTATTTCGTGGGCTCTTACAGATTTAACTAGTGGGCCGGTGCTACAGTCGAGCACACTCGACTGTCCGAGACCCCGTACTTACTATGGCAAAAACTATAAATGGAAAAAATAAAAAAATATTTAACTAAAATGCTTACGATGTCTCAAAAGTTTTTCATACTAAGACTTGATTTTCGTCCAATCGGTCCTATGACAGCTATATGATATAGAGTTCCGATTTTAACCAGCTTCTTGATGTATAAGACTACCTGAAATGCATATTCTATAAGTTTAGTTATGATATCTAATAAAAAAAAAGTTTTTTATACTAAGAATTGCTTTTCGCCCGATCGGTCCTATGACAGCTATATGATTTATTAGTCCGATTTGAACCAACTTTGTTCAGGATATATAAAACTAACTAAAATGCATATAGTTTCATTTTGGTTGAGATGTCTTATAATACATAAATGTTTTTCATACTAAAACTTGATTTTCGACCGATTGCTCCTCTGAGAGCTATATCATAAGTGGTCCGATTTAAACAAACTTCGGTATGGATGTATAAGACTAACTTAAATGCATATTCTATAAGTTTAGTTATGATATCTCATAAAGCAAGAAAAGCTATTTTAAACTTTGACTTGATTTTCGCCCGATAGGTTCTATGACAGCTATATGATATAGTGGTCCGATTTAAACCCACTTCGGTAAGGATGTATAAGACTAACAAATGCATATTCTATAAGTTTAGTTATGATATCTCATAAAGCAAGAAAAGCTTTTTTAAACTTTGACTTGATTTTCGCCCGATAGGTTCTATGACAGCTATATGATATAGTGGTCCGATTTAAACCCACTTCGGTAAGGATGTATAAGACTAACTTAAATGCATATTCTATAAGTTTAGTTATGATATCTCATAAAGCAAGAAAAGCTTTTTTAAACTTTGACTTGATTTTCGCCCGATAGGTTCTATGACAGCTATATGATATAGTGGTCCGATTTAAACCCACTTCGGTAAGGATGTATAAGACTAACTTAAATGCATATTCTATAAGTTTGGTTTTGATATCTCATAAAAAAAAAAAGTTTTTCATACTAAAACTTGATTTTCGACCGATTGTTCATATGGGCGCTATATGATGTAGTGGTCCGATCGAAAAAAGAAACAAGCTTGATCTGCCTACAATATAAAGGAATCTAATTACTAAGTTTAGTGTTACTAGCTTTAAAATTGATCCAATAATTAGGATATGCAATTTTTTATGTCGATTTTTAGGCAGTAAAGGGGGCGTGGCCAAATTCTGAAGCAAACTGGATCTGCTTGCAATATAGAGGAACTTACGTACCAAGTTTGGAGTCTCTAGCTTTTATAGTCTCTGAGATCTAGGTGTTCATACAGACAGACGGACAGACGGACATTGCTATATCAACTCGGCTATTGATGCTGATCAAGAATATATATACTTTTTAGGGTCTGCCATGCCTCCTTCTGCCTGTTACGCACGCATTCTTTAAGACAAACCTAATAGACCCCTGTACTATTTTTAAGTACGGGGTCCAAAAACAGGTAAGTGCACTCAAACATTTTAGCTCGAAGTTACTTTAATTACCAGAATATATAGACATTTTCAGGATGTACGAGCACTACGTGTTGTTAGTGGTTATTTGTACGTGTTTCGTTAATAATAATATTAACAAATATTTGTTAAGTGGTCGAGTGCTCACAACAGCAAATTCCATACTAATACTATACAAGTGAATTTTCGATAGCTACCCTGCAGAGCTAAAATTTCCTTCTTTTGATTTTTGTTTTCATTTCGTGATGATTTGTTGTTAGTTTTGTAGTAATTCTGGCAGCGTCAACTGGCCGCTGCTTGTTCGCACTTTCAAATTGGAGTCAATTGGTACATTATTGTTAGGCAAGAAATTTTAAGCCTAGTGGCGTAATGGTTAGAGTCGCCGACTTGCCACCAACAGACCTCTTTAGTTTGTGGGTTCCCGGGTTCGAGTTCCGCTCTGAACAGCCATGAATAAAAAAAAAATGTAAATATACACCAGTTGACAAAGAATCATACTCATACATGTAGCTTAAAATTCCAAAATTAAAATTTAAAAAATGCGAAAAAACGATATAAAAAACACAAAAAAATTTTGAATATTTTTTGTATCAATTTGATTCTTAGGGATTTTTCGGCAGAGTTCCACGAGGAGTCCCTAACGTTTTATGTGAGGAAAACCTTAGGGAATACCTAGGAAGATTTCATCTGTCCTCGTTCCTAGGAACTCACAATGTTAAAGTCCACAACTTTTTTCATACAATTTCCTCAAGGTTTCCCTATCGATTAGGGACAATTCCACTCTTTTCCTCAAGGTCTGGGTAGGTTATATACTTAATAAAGCAGATGAAACAATTTTATTTCTCATTAAGACTTAATAAAGTCATATTTTAGACATGTTAGTATCTAAATGACATTTGGCATCGATGAAAAAACACAATTCGAGATATTGACCGTTAACACCGCAGATTTTAATTTCTCCGAGATATCGGGATTTTTGAGCAATTCTTAACCCTCTAAAGGGAAAGACCGTCTGTAGACGGTTTTTTGTTTTTATATTATATTCGGGAAACTAATAAAATTATCTTTTCGAGTATATTTATTATGTGATTAGAATTGATTTTCTGACGTTTTAAAACTTTTATGATTATTTTCGATGAACTGTTTTTTTTTCCAATCAATTTCAATCGCCAAAAAAAAATATATTGACTAAATCTATCGATTTGTGAATTAGACTGCTAGTAGGTAAAATTATTTTATTATGTCTTGTAAAAAAAATAAATACAAAAATGTAGCTTAAAGTATTCTTAAAAAGCGGAAAAAAATATGGCCGCTCGCTTGCATCACAAAGGAATATCGAACTCGACTTTTGGCAATAACTTTTGCTATTTGTTGACTGTAAGTCACTAAAGTTGGTAGTCACTAAATTAACTATTAATATGCAATTTTCTTAAATTTAAGTGTCTATTATTTATAAAATATATTAATTTATAAGCAATTTTAAATGAACAATTGCTTGAGTTGATAGATTAGGCAGAAGCGATGATATGTTTAGCAGTTATCATAGTAATTGGACTCCTTTTCTGTTGTCGACAACATTCAATCTAGATACTCAGACTATTCCAAAACCCTTAAAAAAATTTGGAAAATTTTTGAAAATAATAATTTCTATGCATTTCGTCAAGATTTAAATCTCCTCTTCGCCTCTCATTCAATGCTTTCCAAGACACTCAGGCAACAGTTTCACCTTCCATCGATATAGAAGAATTATCCTCTTTAACAACAGCATGCTTCAAGCTTTTCTGAAGCATTCGATCTTCATTGCCCATACTAACTAGTCCTCAAATCCAGTCTACTTCCCGCCGAGTTCTGCTTCAAGATTCAAGGAGTTATCATAAATTCGGTATTGTGAAAAGATAACAAGTGCGGTAGGATGAATCTATAAATATATGTTAGGATATCACCACTCCTCAGAGCCAATCCCAATGAGGAAAGAGCTAAAGCTCTGAATTATGGTGGGATGCAGAACCTATATATAGAAATCAGTTGCTTCCAAATAAATGAGGAATACAATAATCACATTGAAAGGAGTCCCTTTGATGGACGGCCTTATGGGCAGTTACAATCCAAGGACGAAGAGCAGAAACATTACGAAAGCTATTTTACTATATGATGAGTGACTTTTCTTTAATTTGGTGAACATGAATGCCACTAATGCAAACATATTATACAAGTGGGTTCTTGCATAGAAAATTTTCTGGCTCAAGCTTTACGATCGCAGAGCAGCTGAAGCAAGTTGCTTTACCTCACAAAAATAGCAAAAGGACTTGTTTATTTTAAGAAAATGGTATGAAATGGGTTAGTCGGCTTAGCAATCACCGGAAACGAGCTGTTTATCTGACATCATATAAAGATATAAAACTGTAAATCATTTTCCAATTTGGTTGGATTAAAAGGTAAAAGATGCATATAGTCAGTATTTTGGTAGAAGTAAATGCTCAATTTTTACAAATTAGTCTCCCGAAATTGTTTTTGAGACAACCATTACAAAAATAAATATATTTTACTTAAAAGAATACCTGTGAAAAGGATTTTCCACGAATTACAAATAAAAGCAATCGTTCATTTAAAGCTGCCAAAAGTCGCGTTCGATATGCCATATGCCATATTTTTATATTATTTCTTTGATTTTAATAAATTTTTTTTATATTCGAGATAAACAACTAAGCGAGTTTGGTTATATTTATTAAAAAATATTAAATATTAATATTAAAAAAAAAAACGAACTTTTAGTTTGATATATGTTACTTTGATTTCACAAATTTTATAGAGGACGCAAGCTGCTCCGAAGAAACTGAGCTACCAGGGCTGATGAGGTATCTTAAGGCGATTTTATAAAATCCCGGCATGGACGCCTTATGCGATTTCCAAAATTGCAGGGATCAACTTCCCATAAAGCAGCCGGCAAGCTGAGATATAACTTCAGCTCACCATTTTCTGGGTCGTTTTCACACGCTTCCCCGACTACAGAGTGACATACGCAAAAATATCATTAAATATCCCAAAAAATATCGCATATTTGATATTTGGACAAAAAAAATTTTGCGATATAAATATATCAGTTTAGGAAAAATATCGATATATCCCAATGAAAAAAGTATAGCAATAGCTCTCTATACTCTTGGATCGTCTGATGTCCATTGCTGTGACTGAGGCTCTATGGTTATCAAGGGACAGCGCCATCTCTGAAAAAACATGCATATTTTTTTTAAAATTGGATTTTAGTCTCACTATGGCGTATTTCAGGAAAGTACGTGGCTAAAATCAATTTTGAGTTGTTCCGTTTAACAAAAATTTGAATGTGGCTTGATTAAGACTTGGTTCTTGTAATTTTAATAGAATGTTTTATATTTTTAGTACAATTTTTGTTGCGTGTGGAGAATTTTAAATTTGGGGTAGTTTTCGAAAAATTTCTGAACGAGAGAAAATATGCGTTTTAAGTGCAACTTTTGAGCAGTGTATCTTTAAATTGAGGTGAGGTGTGGCATCAAACTTTTTTTTCCTGACTTATATTTAAAAGAAAATTAAGCATGAGCCTATAATTTTGGGGACTTTTTCAACTATAGGTTGATTTGAAAACCGAGTCCAGTCGAGTCCACCAAATTTGACTTTTGTTTTTGATTCTGTGAATATTTAAGAAGAGATAAAAAAAACCATTTCTACTTTTGTGCCCGATTGAAGATTTTGACTTTTAGTAACACACCCCACGGAATTTTTCCATGTTACGCCATATCTCTATGGCGTATGGCCTATGCGTTCAAAGTCTTTACTATGTCAGGTTTGGCTGAAAAAATAATTAAATTGTTTGTACTGAAATTTTCAACGATATAACGCTAAAACTTTGTGATCGGTTTTAGAAAATTACAAAAAGTGAAATACTTTTAAGTATGTCCAGATCAAAATGGAATCTCAAAGCTTTAGCTATAGGTATAGCACCCCTTTATATGTATGTGTCTGATTTCAGTTACGAACTCAAGAAACTTCAACCTGACGACTTTGAAATTTTTGTTATATTCAGTCAAACGCATAAAATTTGAAACTTGTTCCTGACTGGATCTACTTGATATTATTTTTTAACGAAATTTTAGGTCGCAAAATTAAAAATCGGGCTTTTTTGACCTATAAAAGAACGAAATCGGTATTTACAATGAATGACCAAGTTGAGCTTACGTGTGGAGAATATGGAATATATCAAAAACGAAGTCCGGAAGGGGCACTTGAATTGCTCAATATGATTCACAATTCGTCGTCCACAGCTGGCTACAGAACCAGAAACAGTCACGAATTCAGTCACAATTTTGAATTGCCCGTGTTGTTCAACACGGGAACACTCGATTTCACTAAGGACAATGCACTAATCTTTGGTGGCCGCTATGTAATCATTGTTGATCGTGTTTTACCCATTAAGGTATCAAAGCGCTTTATAAAGCCACAATTTACCCGTGATGGCTACTTCCGACCTAATCCGGAAAGCATTGTGAAAAAGCTGTTTAGAGTCCAAAACATAAGGAATGTCTTGCTACTGATTACGCCCACAGCTGCAGTCAGAAGACAGTCGGACGAACACGTTCTGCATGGCTATGAGATAGACACTCAGGTTCATCTGGGAGTTACCCTCCTGACCACCAGTGAACGAGGAGTGATCGAGCGCGAACATACTGCTCACAACTATTCCCTTATATTCTGCTCGAGCTACATCGAACTAGAGGATGCCTTCATGAAAACGCCAATTAGGGATCAAATCTTTCATGTGTTGCGACAAAAGCCCTTAGATGCCATTTGCGCCTGGAATTTAGACTGTAGGATCCTCCTTCATTATCGCTGGTGTGAATCCGAACGAAGGAAAATAATGAGAAGCATCTGTCCTAAACCAGTGATATTGACAACCAGGGCACTTACCCCTCCGCCAGTCGAAAACTCTCTTCCAGAGTCTGAGAGAGCAGAGAGCACCTTAGAGCTCAATACTTTTCGTCAGTCTGCAGGGGAGGAAATAAGCGCTATTACGACAACGGAACTCCCACTTCCAGAGAGCCCAGATCTTAAGCAAAAGGCCAAAAAGGGCAAGCGATCTAAGCGAAAAAGCGGACTGCCTGTCAAGGTCAAAAAGCCTCCGCTCGGGGTGAGCACACCGAGCACTCGGCGTAAGATCAACACGAAGAACATATTAAAAGGAGATGACATTGTTGAGATGAACTTTCAAGAGCTTGATAATGATGAAGACCTATCCGATACACAGTCTGAGAATCCAGCTCAAAATAAACGGAAAAGAAAGCGCAAGAATAAATCATACTTAATCCCAAATGGAGTTATTGATGCAGCCGAAAGAAAAGCTCTTGGGGAACAGCTCTATAAGGAAAGACTTCTCCAACGTGAGCGCAAATGGAATCGGTTTTTCAACAGCAACACAAAAAGACGAAATATTTTGAACAGTAAACGCCCATAAATATATTAACAATATAATCTGGAAGAACACGTTCTTATACATGTTAACTTAAATGAAAAGTTACAAAAAAATTTAACTTAATGTTATTGCTCAAATTGATTAAAATTTTTAAACTCGTGTATTCGACAAAAATAAGCATTAATGTTATTTTCTATGAATCAATCATTGGATTTCAGAGAGATATTAAACTCAGCTTACAAGGATATAGGCAGGGGGCAGGAGGTGGTGCGTCTCCAAAACATTCTTAGCTTATATAAGTTAACGAAGACTAACGAACGTTACGAAGATAAAGCCATCCAAAAGTCTCTGAAATCCAGCAACCAATGGTTTTAAATGCCAAAAAAAAAAACAAAGAAATCTGATAGCATTTAAAATTTTTTGAATTAACTAAGTTTTATTTTAAATGCTAATTAAAAATGGCATAATTTTGTGAAGAATGATGTACTATGAAAAAAAAAAAATGATTTGATCTTAATGGAACTTGGTACAGGTTTGACTTTTCTGCAGGCGGTATATATAGTACGTCGTAACCGAAAAGATCGGACCACTATATTTAAAAGCGAGCGACATTTCTGTTAATTAACAAACGTCAAATAACCTAACTGAATATGCTTTTAGGGTCTTATACATTCTGACCAAATTTGGTTCAAATTTATTCCATATATCATATAGCTACAGTCATTAAAAAAATGTTCTAAAATCAAGATTTAGGTCTCAAAGCTAAGAATTTAGGTCCAAAAAATGCGAGTAAAACATAAAATTCTTAATTTAAGAAAACACATTTTGGATTTAAGAACATGTAGAACAAGACCAAGTTCTTATTTTAAGAATAAATGTTCTTAAAAATTTGTGATATTTGTGATATATATTAAACTCAATTTTGTTCGTCACAAAATTGAATATCAGAAATTTTGGGGCTAAAAATTACTTTCGTCATTAGACTTTTATCTAGTGTAGAGGTTTTTTTTGTCGATACTAAAAGTTATAAGCAGCGCTTTTTCACTTTTTGTTCCGGATTTCATACGCTGAAGTGGATTCTGAAAGATGATGATCTTAAGCAATATTATTCCAAAACCTCTTGCAGGTTGTTGAGACACACCGAAAAAAATTCCAGAATTGACAAGCAAGCCGAACAGGCTTCTCGAAATAAGTTTTTTTTTTCTAAAAACAAAACTCGCCACCTCTTACTTTTGAAAATTCTGAAATTTTTCACAAAATCGTTTCAGACCATCATCTTTCAGAATCCACTTCAGCGTTTGAAATCTGGAGCAAAAAGTGCGGGACACCCTAATGCTCAGGTATCATGATACACAACACTAGGTATCATGATACGGTGTCAGTCCCGTTCACCAGAAGTATCAAAGGTATCACAAAAATTATCAGGGAGCAAACGTGCCTGGTGAAAGCGACCATTAACTTATATTAACTCATTTAAAATTTCCTCGTTAAATTTCTTTTGAAAAAACAGATATTCGACTTAGCTCATTTTGACAACAAGGCAAAAGTGACCAAAAATTACCAGTGCTGACAAAACCAAAAAATCAGCTAATAGAAAACACCAATCAAATAAAATATATATGGGTAGCTAGAAATGTGTTTAATTGGTAAGGCCGATTACTTATTAGGCAACCCTCGTATCATCGAAGTGTATATATCTCCGTTTATAGACGAGTATATTTCATACTTTGTATTCGGTGTGATATTTTTCCGTTTTTTGATGAGTTATTTGCTGTTAGCCGTTTTTGCCTTTTGGCTTATTTATATGCCATGTTTGCTTTTTAGTTTCAATTAATTTTCAAAAACTAGTTTCCCAATATTTTTATTGCATTGTTTTTTTCGCATTGCCAACAAAATATTCGGTTTTGTTTCTCAACAAAAATTGTTTGGTTTCTATGCATGTACATATGTACAGCACCGGTGAAAATATTAGCACCGATATGAATAGTAGTCTTTGTCCTAAAATAAAATGTATACACAGTAGAGTGCATCGATTAGTATGGGCCAAAAAAAATTCACATATGGTACCCCATATTCGTAATCTACGGTCACTTCTAAGATATTTTCACCAAGAAACCATAGTTCTCAAATCATATCCTAATCCCCGCTTTCGAGTTGAAAAACGTGTTTTTTTTTTATATTTTTATCATGAATTATTACCATATCTTTAGTAGTTTTAGTCCGATCATGACAAGATTGGTATCAAAACTCGTGTTAGGACCAGGACAAATACAAAGACAAATTGTTCTTAAAGCTAGGTATGGAAATCGGATAAAAGCTGTGCGCTAAATGTCAAATTCAATTAAAAAAAACAGTTGCTTAATCAGCTAGATAAAATTTAGTCAGCGTTTCAGCTGGTTTGTTCAGAGAATGGATTACACAGAGTTGCCAAGTTGATCAAGAAATTGTCGTTTTTCAGCACTGCTCGGGTGACTGCGAAAATATGGAATTGTTCAAACATTTTACGCAAAACAAAGACGTCTGGAGCTTTTCAACCAGGACAAAATTGCAAGAATATTAGCTGAAATTAAAACAATATGTCGGACCAAATTAATTATTTTATTAATAAAATAGAAGAATCCACAAATAACTTTTATGTGTCCTTGCATATTATATTTTTCCTACTTGAATTACAACACACTTAATATCCTACAATATATTTTTTAAAATATGTCCTGTTAAAAAAATAAATAAATAAAAACCAAATGCAATATGTCACCCAATTGCAACTATCTATAATATTTTTTTTTTTTTTATTTGCAACGTTAGGATAACTTATATTTATATAAAATTATATATTTCTCAATAATTTTGGCACTCTTAGATCTTATCTTCTTAACTTCTCAACTAGAGTATGACTCGATGATTGATCCGATCGTTTAAACAAAACGGGTATGAATCAAATCAAATCAGTCAGCAAGCTCGATCATGACTCGTGACTCGATCGGAACGAACGCTCACAAACGCTCAAAAATAATTTCGATCATTGCTACTCGAACGTGATTGGATCGAAACGAACGCTCACAAACGATCACGATCCATGACGATCGTTGCTACTCGAACGTGATCGGATCGAAACGAACGCTCACAAACAATCACAATTAAATCAGATCGTATGACTCGAACGCTGCTCGACCCAAATTGTTCGAAAGCAAAAAAAATCATACCCGCGACTCGATCGTAAACAAAGAGACCCGTGACTCGATCGAGCCCGTTGCTACCGAGTCTCTGAGTTGATTTGATTGAACTTGTCGCTCTGGTGCTCAATCATACTCGAACATACCCGTTGCAGTTCTCTGGTCCACACCCTGCTTAAAACATAATTTTCGTCCAAGCAAGGACTGAAAACGCAAAATTTTTCAACTCAAAAAGCGGGGACTAGGAATTGATTTAAGAACTATGGTTTCGTGGTAAAAACAGCTTAGCTCAATATGAAACGGTCACAAACATTTTAGAGGCCATGTTATGCTATATACACTGGAACAGTTCCTGTATCAATTAAAAACTTTTCAATTTATAAAGTCTTTTCTATTTTTTTTTTAATTTTAAATTTTGATGCTATTTTGGTGACTGAGATAATTTTGAAGTTCTAACAATTGTTGTCAAATATTTTCTAAATACTGTATAATCAATTAAAACTATCTTCGTTACCATATATAAGTTAAAGATTCGATTTTTATGATTTTGTGCAAAAAACTTATCCACAATACGCTGATGTAAGCAATAATCACGTCTACTGACATTTCCTTCTCATGGTGCTATTATTTTCACCGGATCTGTATGTTGGGCTCTCTATGTGTACTTCCGAGTATGTTTGCAAAAGGGTAGTTGTGAGGTGTGAGTGTGCGTCGGTGTGTGTTATGTATGTATGTATTTCTAATGAGCCCTGTGGTTGGCACAATCCCACCATGCTCCTCCCTGACGTCCGACTGTAGTGTGTGTGTGTGTGCTTAATTTATTTCATTTAAATGATTTATTTATGTATTTTGCTCATTGCCTTTTGCAACTGCTTTCGCTGCGTTCTCCGGTTCCATCTCCTCGAATCCTTCACGAGGACTCGGCTCCGTCTCATTGTTGTGGTTGTTGCTGTTAAATTGCTTCTGGCATTTGATTTGTACATCATTTTTAACGAAGCATAAAGTTTTATATAGCAGCAGGACAACAGCAACATACATACATATGTATGTATTTTTGTCCTTGTTGTTGTTGCTGCTGTTGTAGCTCTTGACTTTGGGATCTGTGGTTTCGTCCTGCATCTATGTGTATGTGTGTGGGTGTGTGTCTGTTAGAGTTGTTCATAGAAGTTCAATTTTAGAAATATGTTCATTCGTTCAATTTTTGATGAGCAAACGAATTGTCCTTAAGCGTTCAGTATTTTTTGTTCATGCGTTCTGTTGGTGTTCTTTTGCAGGTAAAATGACAGTATATAGAGAATATAAGCTAGCAATACACAATTAAAATTACCTACATCTAGGTCTTGTGCGTTTCTCAGGCGCCTCTAACCAAAACATAACGGATAGAGCTCTGGGAGCAGCAGGAGCAATTGAGTTGAGATGAGCACACTGATAAAAAATGTTCTGAAATCAAGATTTTGGTCTCAAAGCTAAGAATGCGACGAGAACATAAAGTTCTTAGATTAAGAAAACACATCTTGGTTTTAAGAACATTTCAAATAAGACTAAGTACTTCTTCTAAGAATAAATGTTCTTAGAATTTAAGTCAAGGAATAAAAAAATTAATTTTTTTATTATTTTTATATATAAGCACTTTATTCTGGTTTGGTAAATTTTATAATAGTAATATTACTGTGTTTTTTCCTTGTAACTTTCCTAACAATTTAAGATTTTTTACCCATGTATTAAGAACTTCGATTTTTTAGATTATTTTTCTTCGGATTAGTTATATGGTCTTAATTTAAGAATAAAATATTTAAGATGAATGTTCTTGATTTTAGAAGTTGGTCTTTATTTGAGTGTAGTTCAATTGAACTTATTCGGAACGATTCGATACAACTCTAGTGTGTGAGTTTCTCTTAATGATCAAAAAAGTGGCATGCAGATATTTTCTCGTTTATTTTATTTCCCCGAAAAATGTTTTGCTGGTACTGCCATCCTGTGCCTGACAGAATATCAAATAGGCATTTTCATTTGCAGGAAATATTAAATCAACAAATTACGAATCCCCAGTCATAGAGAGGTGTGTGTACATACCATATGTATGTGGGTTGATATTTACATACATACCCAGCAAAATAGTATTATAGAGTTGAAGATAATTTAACTGCAATTGAGGGTTCTTTAAGCCGTGTGCACTTCGTTCTTCCCCAATATTTTCCTATCTCATTCTATCTCTCTCTCTCTCTATTTCACTTTTTCTGTTCGTCTCTGCTTCCCATGTCAAGTGGGTGCATCGTCACCATCATGCTCATCATTGACTCTGCATCTCAAGTGTATCATCATTGACGAGGCTATCGGAAAATCACGTAATGGGCACGTAGAACAAATATTTACTTAAGACCAGGCGGGCCGCACTACGTGAACGCTGCCCACGGTGAAGAGAAGGAAAGAAGAGAGGGAGCATTAATGTTGTGGTGGCAAACCAATTGACTTGACAAGCGACGATGCACACCAGGAGGTAGAGTAAGAGTAGGAGTAGGAGTAGTAGTTAGAGTAGCAAGAGCCGAGACAAAGGCAATTGGGCGACAACTTCCTGCAGCAATTGCTTCACTGAATTGCCTCACTGACTCCGGCTGCAACTACAACCGCAACGGCCACAGCGATTGTTGGGGCAAGTATAAGAGCAACAACAATATCGAACTGTAAACAGAAGCCGCCAGATGGCGGCAAATATGAAAACTGACTTTGACTTTCGAGAGTCTTAATGAAACAAGAAAAACATTCAAGTTCAATCGACGTTTATATACCCTGTGCTAGTTAACTGGAACACGCCACGTTAAATAAATCGGAGAGATCCTTTGATTCTGTGCTAGTTAAGGGCTACTCCGTCACACATAAAATGAAAATATGCAAATACACACCGAGAATTTTATTGTTTCTTACTTTTCGTCCCTCTAAAAATACGCGTACAAATGCCACTCTAAGTCCATTAATTATCAATTGATCATTTAGTCACTGCAGTCAAGGGTGTAGGCAGGGGGAAAGATTTGATAAAATATAACATTTATTGAAAATTATTTCTTAAATGTTAAAAACAGCAATAAAAAGATTTTGAAGGAATTTATTTCATATGATTAGAAACATAACTTAAAATACTATCTTGGCTTAAGTTGAAAATTTATTTATGGCAGTTAACTTTACTGACTTAGAAAATATGTTCGAAAAATTTAAGTCGCTGGCATTTAAAGAGCTCAGTAATTTTCTAACGGTTGTTTTCAAAATCAATTTTTTAAATATCCCTGGAGCAGCGGTTGCATATACATATCGAGCCCTATTTGCATGGACAACGTAAGCGCCAAAAAGCAAATTTTACAGGAGAGAGATTTTTTTGAGCTATCGTGTGTCGTGTTTCGTATGGCGTCTGTCGCTTACGTTATAATTGACAGGCCAATATCTCCGTAAATATATAAAACTAAAATTTAATATTTTTGATGCAGATGCTACTTGTCCGATTTTGATGCGATTCAGTGGCATAATAGATAATATCACAAGATAACGTTGATAACAATAAAAACTATATTATTTTGAAAACTGTGGTGGATTTTCGCGATTTATGGGGTCGGAAGGGGGCGTGGAAAAAATTTAAAGCAAACTTGACCTGCTATAACGTCATTGGAGTCTGTGAGTGAAAGTTTGGTATCTCTATCTTTTATAGTCTCTAAGATCTAGGCGCTCACACAAACGGACAGGCTGTTGATGCTGGTCAAGAATATATATACTCTCCCTGTTACATACATTCCAACAAACACAATATACATTTTTACTTATTATTTCGTTGCAATATTTGCAACTATTAGTGATAGGTATCGCTATTTATTGATGCAAAGCGTTGTATCGATAAGCATACTAATTGCGGCATTTATTTACTAGAAATTTACAAACAATTCGGTTTATTTAGTTTTCATAATATTAATTTGACAAAGCAATTATTAATTTAAAGAAAATAATTTTTTAGTGTAAATCAGCTTCTTTACAGAACCTTTAATAGCTGCTAAGCAAATTTGATATGCTGCAGCCCTGGGTTAAGTTTTCTTTGATTTTAACAAAAACAAAAACAAACAACAACAAAAATACGGAATGTAGCAACACATTATTTTTGATAAAATAAAATTTAAAAAGAAAAAAATATTTTATTTTTATCATTCTATTAACACAGCCTGTTAGCAGCAGCTTTGGCATCTGTTAAAAAATTTTATGTTGCAGCCCTTTGAGATTTTGTGCAAGATTAGCAAAAAAGAATAACAATGACAAAGCAGCATAAAAAACAACAACAAAAATGCAAAGTGTTACAATATTTTATATTTGGTTTTAAAAAATAAATTAAAAAATAAAATCTTGCTAGGCCTGCCTGAGTTTGAACTCACGTTTTCGTGTGCGTGAGTCTACAACACTATCCTCTGCACTATCTAGGTTCTGCTATAAGTAAATCAAAAGCACTTGCAAGCCGAATTTTGAAAAACTCTGTCTTAAACGCCAATAAATTAGTCATATCTGCGTTGTATTAAAATTTCAAACTTGTATCTTGAACCGTTTGGCCTGTACAACGCTCAGTCAGTTGGACAAACAACTTTATATATGTAGATAGAAGATATATTGAAATTAGTAACAGGTATCCTATAAACTGCATCTCAACTATAGCCTTTTCGACTAGTTTTCTCATCAGGACGAAGATTTGATGCGCTTGCAGACCGCTGCATTAAATTTTGGACTGATCCTTCAACGACAGCTCTGTGATATAGTGAACCGATTTGAATAGAGTTTCGTATAAGACCAGTTTAAATGCATTATCAGTCAGATATATATAACCAAATTTGGTTCAAATCGGTGCAGTCAAAATTCACCTTCAGTATAGAAAACTTTTTTGTTTTTTGAGATATCTCAACCAAACTCACAGAATATGCATTTAAGTTGGTTTTATACATCCTGATCAAATTTAGTTCAAATCGGCTTACTAAATCATATAGCTGCCATAGGAACAATCATATTTTATAAACAAAACAGTACCGAAACGCGATTAAAATGTATACAAAAAACCTGTACCCTGTACTTCCCAGCGTTGCCATGTGGACACGAAAATAAAAACCGTAAATTTACCGAAAAAAAGTGTTTTTTCCGAATTTTTTTTAAATTAAAAAGAGCACTCTTTTACCTTTCTAATGATGTCTGCATTTCATATTGTTCAGAATTAAAATTAGTTAAACGATTAAAATTTACTTGCGACGAATTGCCAAATGCCGTTTTTTTTGCACTGCAGAATATAGTGAGCAACTTATTGTGCATTTTTCGATCAGCTAACTTCGAGAGATTGTTTCAATCAACTTAGAGACAACAAATTACTCTTAGAGTATCATATTAAAGTTAATCTAATGTTAATATGTTGCCTAAAAATGAAGTTATAGAAAATACCTATTGCTTGTTACCATATGGTAACGCTGGGAATATTCGGGTTAAGAATCACTTCGTAAATACGACCTGGCAAGGATCTAAAATATTTTTCAATAACTGGAAGCGAAATCGTGGTCCAAGCTTTTTTAATCGCATTAATTAAGGTCGCGGTATCTTCAAATTGTCTGTCAACCTCGTGTACAAGAGTCCCCATATTTTCTCCATTATGTTTAGTTCCGGAGAATATGATTATAGCTCTGGCAATCTCACATTTCGGTCTTCATTTAACTGTTTAATCCCCCTTGCCGACGAAGTGTGTGCGATATCATGCTGAAATTTCCATGAAAGGCGGTCAAGAAATTCGAAAAGTTGGGAAAACCTCTTGAATAGTTCAGTTTTGCACACATTTCCGTTTATTTCTAAAAAAAAAAAAAGACTGCAGTTTACAACTTCCATAATATGCTATGCCTCCCGACACAATTATACCACATTTACAAGTGTGATGGTGACTTAAGACACAATATAAAGGTAACTCATGATCATTTTGGCTCTGACCTATTTTGTATTAGCGATTATATGGTGATTAAGTTCATAATCGAGACATTGTTTTACTTGAACTCCTTCAAACAAATTTAATTGCGCTATGCGATTTATTTTACTTAAATTTGTCTGTAAAAACTCCAAATTAATAAACAAAAAAGAATTGGCATCTCTAAGTTATCTCTGTCGATCACAAAGTTAACTCGAAAGTTCGTGAGCCTCTTCAGTTGAGCCAAAATAAGCATGCCATTTTAAGTAGACTTTTGGGAAATGAAATAATTTTAATATTTGTAATTGTAGTAGAAACTGGAAACTTTAACATCTTATTAACAACTAAATTCTATATCAAATAAAAATTACTTTATCAGAATCGACCAATTGGTTTAAAAGATTTATCCAATTTGATTTGATGAAAGTCGTGAACCTATTCAGTTGAGCGGCCGTGTATTTATCCATATCAAACTTATTTTACTTTTAACAGTTTTTCTTATTTATTAGCTTTTAAAAGTCACCATACATTGGGCGCCAAATTTTATCTGACTTTGCAGAGCTGCCACAAAATAAGTTTGCCACCCAACCTAAAAAAAATTTTTTTTAATCTAATTGAAATGTCTACTTTTGATAAATTAAGCCATTTTTTGATTATGCTACCATGAAATTTTGGACTTTATGCCGCCTAAACCGAAAAATAGCCCACAGTGCACTGAGCAAATATCAAAGTCAAACAAATGCGAAGTAGCAACAAAAAAATCAACAACAGTAGATGCGAGTATTTTGCACTAAAAGCAAAACTGCTTAGCATTTGGCTTTTGGCATCGTGTCGACAACAAGGAGACGGAAACGGAAAGAGAAAGCCTGGAATGAGGTCACGAGACAAAATAAGCTTCCTGCTTGGAACATGTGTGCGTGTTAACGGCATATTCACAAAGCTATACATCCACATAGATGGGAGTTGACCTGCTTCCGGCTTCTTCCTCCTTGATCCCAGTTCTCCCCCACCCTAACCACTCGAACAGAATTTAACGGTCAAATCGCTTGACTTTTTCCGCCACGTTCAACATTCCTTTGCTGGATAAGACAGAAACTGAGACTTGGATTGAGACTGAAGCTTAAGCTGAAGCTGACTCTGGGACGACTCTGACTCTCTCAGGCTCAAGTTCTACATTGTATGTATGTCTGTATGTATGTCTGTATGTATGAACGTGAATGTATGTGTCTCGCTTTGGTCATGGCGGCTTTTCTTCTCTTAGTTGTTGGCTATTTGGGTAACTTACGCTTCATTAACTCGTTTGATGCCCAGTTCCCCTCTGGGCTGAGTTGGGCACTTCATATATAAACTTCTTTCCCTCCTGCCCGCCTTTGCTATTGTCAAAGCACCACAATTTCCTCCAGCCACTGGCAGGGCCACAACCACAACCATTGGCGTGGTGCATTTGAATTTGATTTACTGTTATCATTTGTGAGTTTATAGAGGCTCAGTGGCCATTTAGAGCGTTACTAGACGAAAATCGCATATTAATTATACGACTCGTTGTCGGCCTGTCATTTCGCTGCAGGGTCAATTTATTTTCCTACAACAGATTACAACAACAAGAGCGGCAATAACAACAGCAAACTTAAGGCATGTTTAACCAACATTTTACTGTGAAATTGCCAAGAAAATGCGTGTATAAGCTAGATTAAATGCAGCTCTCCCGATATTTATGACCCAGCTGTTGAAGCCCTGATCAGGGTCTGCTTGTTCGTATTCCAAATCCAATTCCAATTCGTTTGCGTTGTCGCGTCCGTCATTGCATTGTTTACTCCAATTATTTATGGGTCTAAAATTATCTAAAATAAACTATCAAATTTCAGCGTAGCACTGTGCATCACAGCGCAACATACACATAGGTACTATGCATACATATGTATACATGTGATAGCAACATGTCATAGCAACATGTTGTTTTTGGCAACAATGCCTGTGGATGCTGTTTGGTGAGTTTCAGCCTCAGATGCTGCTGCCGTTGTTGTTGCCGTTTATGATGATGCTGATCCGATCGAGTGGGCGCCAGCCTGTGACGTGTGTGGGCGTGGCCAGGTGAGCATACGAACCCAACCACGCAGTCAATATCGAAAAAGTAATTAAAGGCAGCGAGAGACGTTCGGCAATGTTTGGGCGCAGTGAAAACGTTGCGAGTACCACGCCTATCACCCCAGCACCTTCCAAACCTTCGTCCAACCAACCTGTCAAGTGCAGTACGTGCCACATGCGGTTGCCAAATGGCAACAACGAACGCCTGCCTAGTTATTATACCAACGAATACCCTTCCAAAGCAACTGAAGCGACGATTCCCAGCAAGGTTTTAAAAATCATTCGACTGTCGAAATACGAGTACACTAACAAACTAACTTATTGTTACAGCAAGCAGATTCTACCTAACTACTGTATCTTGACCCTTTATTTGGTGATTTTAAATAATCAAATATTTTTCTCGTATTTTGCTTTTAACCGAAGACCCACTTTATTTGCCAGATATGGGGTCCCAAACGAGCAAAAACATTTTTTTTTCTATGGCGAGAGGTGCACCTCTAAAAAAAAATAATAAAAAAAACCAGATTTTTAAAAACTTCTAGAAAAAATGTCATTATAAAAAAAAAATGTTTTTTGTCATATGAGGCCCCAAATCTATCCAAAAAAGGTAGGTTTGGTTGTTGTAATTTTTTTGCTGTTGCCTAGTGTCGTCGCAGCCTCGTTGTGTAAAAACTTCAGCCTCCTAGATTGTAAGGTTTTGGCCCTACAATGTTCACTCAGAACTTGGCATGGTAGCGTTATTTCTCCATATACATTTTGAGGACTCAGGGACTTTGTGTAGATCTTACCAAAAAATTTAGGTAAAATTCTGTTTGATGCCGAAAGTTTTAAAATAAAAAAAAACCTTCAACTATAGGGGAAATTCGTTATGAATTTAGCCGAAAAAATTTGTTGGGGGACTCAACTTGTTTTTTTTTTAATGTTTACATACAAAATTGCCTACTTTTGTTGTTGCTTTGTGTAACTTGTCACCTTACAGCTCGTTTACCAACACTGATTTGGTCACACGGTCACAAGTAGCTTCTTAAACATCTCTATGAACTTCATTCTAGAGGTGTTGAAGAGTCTAAATAGAGGACCGTAGACAAAAATTGTTGCCTGCAGTGCTTTATTTTCACGGTTGCACACACACTACATGAGCATAAAAGTCTTATAAATGCTTCACCAATACTCTTCGAACCTCTTTTGGAATTGGAGCTGGCCAAAAATATTCAAAATAATTATCTTTTTTCATTATATTATTTTTTGATTGAGTTTTTTTTAGACCCCGTACTTAAAAAAAGTTCAGGGGTCTATTATTTAAAAAAAAACTTACAAATCCATTATGTACTTGGAAAACTGGCCATAAAATGGACAAGTCAAACAAAACTAGTGTTGGTAAACGGTCCATAGTAGTGACAAGTTGCACAAAGCAACAACAAAAATAGGAAATTTTGTATGGAAGCTTTTAAGATTAAAAAAAAAAAAACTACTTGAGTCCCCCAACTAAATTTTTTGCTAAATTAATGATAAATCGCCCTCTATATAGGGTTTTTTTTTTTATTTTTAAACTTTCGACAAAGAACAGAATTTTACCCAAAGATTTTAATGAGTCTTGAAAATCAGACCCATAAAGATTTATTTTAATTTGTATGAAAAAAAAAATCAACAAACCGATAAAACTATACACTCAGAAAAAAAGTTAACAAAATATATCAAGCACATTTTTTTGTGATAAAAAACAAAATCGTTCTTATTTTTTTGCTGTCAAAACAGCTACTTTTGATTTCAAACAAGGACATATAATACACTGAAATAAAGACCAACGTCTAAAGTTAAGAACAGTCATCTAATAGCCTATTTCCACGACAGCACATTTGGCTCATCCAACGCCATTTTCATCATCCGGCCCGAATGTGGACTTCATTTCAGTACAAAATCCGGATGATGATGTTGGCTCATCCATAATGAATGAGCCGATATTTTGTCATTCGACCCGGTGAATTTCAGTATTTTTTTATCGAACACGCGATGTTTATCGATTAGCTCTTAAAAAAAAAGCAATTATCACCTTAACCAGCTGTTTTCATCAATAAAATCGGTAGGCATTAAATTTGCGCCAATTATAATATCATAATAAAAAATAAAATGTTGTTATTGTCTGCTTTTTATAATTTGTGCACAGAAGCCGAACAGCTGCTTTGTTTTAAGTGTCTTAACAGTTTCACATTTGGTCGTGGAAAGCCAAATATGAACCACATCCAAATGTGACCAAATGAGCCAAATGTGAGTGGTCGTGGAAATAGCCTATAAAATATTTTGTTCTTTAAATAAGAACATTTCAAGAACATTTTAAGTTTTAAGGCCCGTATCGAGGGCTAAACTCCATATAAAAAAAATGGTGCCGTAACTTCCGGCCTTAATATTTTATTTATTTATATGTACATTTATTGCAATTTATGCATTTCAAAGCTTCTTACTATTAGTTCGGGCCACCAGAGCAAGAGCTTGCGTAAGGTCTCGGCCGGGCCACTCACTTTCAGCGTCCTTGAGCGGCTATAAGCTAGTAGTTCTGAGACCAAATTCTTGATTTAAAAAACTTTATTTGACTTTTTGATGTATTTAGTTCTTAGAACGACCCCAAAAGGCTCAAAAACCAATACCATTTCGTTACGTAATTATACTAAAGGTTCATCAGTTATTCCGATTCGTCCGTAAAAATAGATCCAAAGGCCTATATAACAGTTCATGAACAAACATATATAAACTATGATAAAACGGGTTAAATTTTTTTTCTGAGAGTATAGTTTGTCGATTGTTTCATTGGTGATTTTTACAATTTGATTTTAAATTCGGACTTACATCACTTACATTGCATTTGATGTGATGTCAATACGTTCGTTACCATTGGCTTGGTATAACTGATATGGCCGAATTTTCTGAAAGGAAGGAAAACGGGACGCATCCGCGTTGTGCAACGCAAACGACAATTATCAGCGACATGAGCAAACCAATTGTGCGACTGTTGTCCTCATTCCCGTGTGCAGGATGTGTGCGATAGGCCAGGCAACCAGAACCAGAACATTTTGGACAGGCTGCAGACCCAACCTATGTAGATAACCAGGACAGAAAGTCGGTTTTGTGTGTGTGTGTGTGTGTGTGTGTGTAATTGTCGCTACACTTGGGCCACAAAAACTGATTACAATAGTAATCAATAGCCAAATAGGCTGTCCTTGTTCCGGCATATCCTGCAGCCACATCCGTACTCTGTCAAAGGTTAACCCCGGATTGGACGTTATTAAATTTATTCAATACACTTACAGCCTTAAAGCTAATCAACAAAAAAAAAAAACAAAAAAAAATTTAGTGCGCGCACAAAAAAAATATCTTTACAAATTCAATTGAAAACATGTTTTGGAACTTAGGGCTAACAATTTACAGAGCGTACGATGCTTAGGTACAGATAATACGTGACCTAGGCAACCAATTTGGAAGTGTCAGGAAGTTTGCAGATTGACACTCAACAATCAGTTTGCAGTTCGGTTAAAAGGTCAACATAAGTAGGTACAGAATAATTATACAACATATATAACAGACGGCTGTGGGCCGACATCTCTAGGCATCCTTAACTTTGCCATCCAATGTGTCCAGCACAAATCCACGATTTTCAATACCATTTAGCACTGACGGAGTCGTCGTCGTCGTCGTCGTCGTCATTGCCGTCGTTATCGTTGTAGTCGTTGGCTCCGAATGTTCCAAAGACTCGTGTATCACATTAGCAATAATACCATTCAGTTGTCCCTTGGCTTCACTGGCCAACGCCAGCGCTTCCACGGCATTAATATTGCCATTGGTTTCCCGAAAGGATCCATGCTCCGTATCGTTGGGTTTTTCCCGGCGACGCTGCCGAACTTGGAAGCGGTACATCCAGCTAAAGGAGGAACAAAAGCTAAGTTAAAAATTGAATGGTTTTTATATCCTTGTAGCGTATACAAAATCTCTTTACGAGGTACTAAAAGAGTAGTGACGAAAGCCCTTCATGCCCCAAAATTTCTGATGTCCAATTTTGTGACTAACGATTTTCAATTTAGTACATGAATTACTTTGCGCAAAATGTCCCGATTCTATGTATCAAAGACTGTTTTTTTGCCCAGTGCAGAATTTATTTTTTAAAAAAGTAGTTCATGTAAAAATTTTAAGTTTCGGCTTTAAATTATTCTGTCATAAATTTTCAAGACCAATTTTGGTCAGGATATATAAGACCAGCCAAAATTTATATCATGTCAGATTGGTTGAGATATCTTAAAGAAACAAAAAAGTTGTTGTACTAAAGCTAGGTATGGACATCGGATAAAAGCTGTGCACTAAATGTCAAATCCATATAAAAAAAACAGTTGCTAAATTAGCTAGATAAAATTAAGCCAGCGTTTTAGCTGGTTTGTTCGGAGAACGGATAACACAGAGTTGCCAGGTCAACTCCGAGAGAAGAGAAGATAGAGAAAATATTTCGGAAATACATTAAATTCAATAATTATATTTGCATGGCAAACTGAACGTGCGAGCGAGACAGCATCTGTACGTTTATATGCAAGGCGCGCACAAAGGCAGTACGAAATAGTACCCGAAACGACCGCGAAATCAAAAACTTCATAGAAAAGATATGTTAAAAAAATTTTACCGATTTTCAATTTGATTTTTGGTTCACCCTTCTCGCTACGAAACGCTACTTATCAGCATAAAGTTGTGTTAACTATAACATGGCACTGTTAAAGCCACTCTTCGAAATTATGTATTGGAAATAGGTTTCAAACCTATTTCCGTCAGTCAAATATGTAAAAATATGAGCGCGCCAATTAAGAGCACAACACGAAAGCGTTGTTTTGATGATTTTGGAAAAGTGGATAAGGTGCAGCTTATAAATGCCAATAAAATGAAGAACGCAGATTTGAAAAAATATAAAAAAATAAATTAAAACTTTCTTCAATGATAATATAAATTATATAAAATTGAATATATGCAATAAGCATTCATAACTATGAAATTACATAAATACAAAAAACAAACATAATTAATTTAACGCTTTCCTGCATTTTATTTGGTTAAATTAGTTTTTGTCATTTTTTTTTGTTTATAAGCAGCTGATTTGGTTTAACAGGGCTCAATAAAAGCGCACGGTCGATTTAATACGTATGTCGATAACAAAAATACCAAAATTCTGTACATAACATAACATCTGATTTTCAGCGAGGAGAAAGGGAAAACGTAACGATTTCAGTTCGCTTCGAGTGTAAACAAGACTATAAGCAAAAATATAATCGATGTCATGTAATGATTAAAATATAATTGCGTTAATATATAATTATGTATTTTTGCATGCCAAAATTCCATATTACTTCACTTCAATAAAGTCGGACAGAAGCTGATTGCTATGCATAAAATTGCATGAAAACACAAGCGATCATCGCTACTTTTGCATCGTTGCCGAGCACTGAAAGCTGTGAAATAATTATTTTAATTATTAATATTTCCAATTCCTCACACATATATTCAAAAAGTTTCTGCTGACTATCATTGTAAAAAAAAACTTAACATATTCCGCTTTAAAAATCTCATAAAATTAGACATTGTCTTTTATTTTAAGTTTCGCGCGCACTGCAGCAGCCTTTGGCTAACTCGAATTTGATGCGTAACTCTTCCATGCTGACTGAAGTTCGTTCAAATCGGTCGACTATATCATACTGCTGTCACATGAGCGATCGGTCAAAAATCAACTTTTAGTATGAAAAAGTTTTTTTTTTTTTTAGATATCTTAACCAAACTGTTAGAATATGCATTTAAGTTGGTTTTGTACATTCTGACCAAATTTGGTTTAATTCGGTTCCATATATCATATGGCTGCCATGGGAACAATCGGTCCAAAATGAACTTTCAGCACAAAGTACCTGGGCACGGGGTATCCTACTGTCAAGCGTGCTCGACTATAACCGCCCACTTGTTTTATTTTCGAAAGCGCGGTATCATCAACGGATGATTCGATGTAAAATCAATATCCGTACAAAATATCAATTCTCAGGAGGCGCATCGACGATCTATTTTGAGAAATCAGTCAAATAATTAGGGGTTGACTCAGAATTGTGTCGGATTTTTTTTAAATTTTGACTGATTTCTCAAAATAGATCGTCGATGCGCCACCTCAGGATGATCTCCAAAAAACTTTAATTTTTTTCTTACAGGTATTGCTTTTTGATCGTATCATCCATTGATTATACAGCGTTTTCAAACATAAAAAAAGTTCTAATTCAAGGATAAAAACTTTTTGGCCTCCCAATTCATTTGTACATACTCACAGAAAGATTACCACGGAGAACATGGTTAGTCCGCCTCCCAACAGGAAGAAAGCACCTGGCAAAATCCTAAGCGTTGCGGCGTACAGGGTTGTATACATGGGCGCAAAGACCATGGGCATGAGAGCCTCGGCTACGCCAAAGAGCGAGTTAACCTTGCCCAGCTCATCCTTAGACACCAGCTTGGTTGCAATCGATCGCATGGCAATGAAGGCGGTACCATTAAAAATTTCCACAAGACCACCTAGATACATGTGCCAGGGCAGCGTGGCGAATGCGTACACAAAGGACGAAAGGATTTTTGAGGTGCTAGAGAGCACACCCACTAGGGCATCGTCGATATTCAGCTTATGTGAAAGAATACCCACGCAGAATATAACGCCTATCAGGCCAGTGAACATCGCATAAGTTGAGAAGAAGCTGAACTCCACCTCGGACCAGTTGAAGCGGAATCGGGTGAACAAATATGTGACTGCCATCTCACCATGCAGCGGTCCAATGATTACCATCACAACAATCATCAGCAGGATAACGCGCTGACGGCGCTGATTTTCCCCCTTCTTGAAGGCCACACGGAACGTCTGGACGACATGTTCCTTATCAAAGAAGTCGGCCAGTAGGCTCTTTTGTGGGGCGGTCTTCTCTGGTCGTGCAACGGGTTCCTCAAGAAAGAAAAATCCATAGACAAATGCCAGCACATAGAAAGCTGCCGATATGGAAAATACCCCATAGAAGCCAATTTGCCTATGGACCGGGACCGGACCGGGAACAAAAGATAATTAAGCAAGGACAAGAATGTGATTTGATGATCACCTACTTGAGCAGGACTCCACTAAATGCCATGCCAATAGGCACGCCGACCGAGAAGCAGACGTTGAGAATACCAATTCGGAGAGTGCGATCCTCTTCGGTGGTGATGTCTGCTATATAGCTGAAGACTCCCATTAGCATGGTGAACCAGCCACCGCTAAGCGATGGAAATATTGCTTCCGTGAGGGCGGCAGCCTCCATTGGCGCATTCTCAAAGTAGACGCAAAGCATGAGGCCGACAACGCCGAGGAACTCTCCCACCACTGGTATCAGGATGCAGGGTTTGCGCCGGCGATGGCGATCGCTCCAGGAGCCCCAGAACAATATAAGCAGGCAGGGAAATAAAGACTGAATCACAGTCTTCCAAGCGGCCATTCTCGCAACCATCTGTTGCACCGTCTCCTCCTCACTGGGAATAGACCAAAGTAAACTCAAAGTAATGGGCTAAAACTTAAAGTGGGAAGCTCAGCTCACTCACAGCGTATAATTAGCCGTTTGGCGTCGGGTGAGTGCATCGCAGATCTCATCCCCGTAAGCCATGTTCACACGACACGCCTTCTCTAGGTTGAGGTTCTGCGTGGCCAGATTGGAGAGCACACTGGGCATAATGTAGGCTGCAAGTATGGGCTCAACCGTGATGTTATTTGCCACCAACCGCAACTTCTCGCGCCAAGTCCTCGTTGACGGAGGCGTCGCTTTCGCGGCAGTTGTAGTTGTTGTTGTCTTTGCAAGGCTCGCATCTCCCTTTTCCGGACCCAGTTGCGCTGGAGGCATGCTTGAGGCATGATTAGGCGGGTATTTGTTGCTATGTTTGGACAAGTCCATGCCGGCTCCGTCTTTGGGTGACATGATGGATTCTGTGTTAAATAAACAATCACCGAAGTTCAATAAAATTCGAATTATTTTTAATTAGACAATATCTATCCCATACAATAATTACACCTTTAATCGGTAATTAGACTATTTACCAAAAATAGCAACAAAAAATAAAATAAAATAATTAGAATAAACGTGAGAAAATTAATTGGTTTTCGGCCACGGTGCTTTGCTATCAAAAACAAAAATGTTCTTTAACATTTTCTTATTAAAATTTGTGCTTTGATCGTGTGTATTTACTTTTTTGTCATTAAGTCGCCAAAAAAAATGAGCAAATAGTCTTCCTCCTCTTCTGCATTACATTAAATAAAACACAGCGGATGTTTATTACTTTTATGATTTTTATTTTTGAGATAATGTTTGACCCAGACTCTTGACTACTAAAAGTCAGGCCCATGTTCCTTACTAAATATAATAAAAGCCACGATGAAATATCGAAAATTTAAATCGAAATTTAGTGTTACTTAACTTACTTAACGGTAAGAAAACTGAGAGAAGCAGGAGTAAAGGCCTGCTTCCTTCTGCTATTAATTTACATTCCAGTAATCGCATGAACTGATTGAAATAATCATTCAACACAAAAAAAATAGCAATATACGATCTCTAAATCCTATTTAGTTAAGAGTATTAATCATGGAATGTTCATTCAAGCTTCACTTTCCGTCTGTCATACTCCTCCCTGTGCTGGACGCTGTCACATTTTGTTGTCATTCTATTTTTGCGCTCATCTCCCACTTATTCTGATTGGATTATTTGCTTGTGACAATCGTCAGCGAAAGTATTTGTATTATGTTTCTGGATTTTCACTCGTTTTGCTTTTGTTTTGGACAGCTTCTCTTCTATTTACGGAACTTGAGTGTCAATCAAGCGCGACGTTGTCATTAACGTCATCGTCAACGTCGAAGTCGCGACTTGAATGCTGGCAGTATACGCGGCTGCTTTGCTGGTTATCATTCTCAGTAATAATTGATATTATCACTGTCAATTACTGTATCAATGTATAACTTTCCGTTCCCTCGATCTACCTTTACAACGCACATTGGATACTCAACCCAATAAAAAATAATAAACAAAATAAATCCAAAATTCAAGTATATAGTAACCCTGCTGTGTTCGACTAAAAAATACCCTGTACAGAGTTCAGAGATACCCTAACTTTCTGCTTGTCATTCATACGTATACTTAGCCCGAATAGTCCTGCGCAACGCTTTTTTTTTAGTTTCTTCATAAATCTTTCAGGAATAATAATTTTTAGAAATTTAAAAAAAAAAAAAAAAAATTTTTTATTTTGCTCGTCCTTGCCAGGATAATCGACAGGAACATTTTTTCGGCTGTTACCATATTGTAACGCTGGGAATAACAGGGTACAGGTTTTTTTAATACTACAAAATACGAATATTTGCGAAAAAGTCCAATAAACAATGCTTTATCCAACAGGGGATATCCTTGGTACATCTGACCAAATCATATAGCTATCGGGGTCAATATTACCTTTAGTATGAACAACTTTTTTTAATCTGAGATATCTCAACCAAACTCACAGAATACGCATTTAAATTGGTTCTGTACATCCTGCCCAAATTTGGTTCAAATTTACTTTATCATATAGCTGCCATAGGAACAATCATATTTTGTGAGCAAAACAACACCGAAATGCGAATAAAATGTATGAAAAATACCTGTACCCTGTCGCTACTAGCGTTTCCATATGGTAACAAGAAAACGAAAAGCAAAAAATAACGCATTTTCGCTTTCGTCTGAGCCCATAGAAAATTTGCAAAAAAGGGAATAATGTGTTTGGCAGAATGTATGTAACAGGCAGAAGGGGGCGTGGCTGACCCAACCAAAAATATATATATTCTTGATCAAGATCAACAGCCGAGTCGATTTAGCCCTGTCCGTCCGTCAGTCTGAGCTAGAGACTTCAAACTTGGTATGTAGGTTCCTGGTTACCATAGACAGATCAAGTTTTTTTTTTTTTTTTGGATTGGACCACTATATAGCTGCCATGGGAACGATACATCGAAAATGTAGTTTTTGTAAGAAAAAGTTTTTTGTTTGTTGAGATATCAGAACCAAACTGATAGAATATGCATCTGGGCTGGTATTACACATCCTGACCAAATTTGGTTAAAATCGGTCTACTATATCATATAGCTGCAATAGAGACGCTCAATCGAAAATTAGGTCTTAGTATGAACAAGTTTTTTGTTTTTTGAGAAATCTTAACCAAACTGATAGAATATGCAATTAACTTGGTTTTGCCATCCTGACTGAAGTTCGTTCAAATCGGTCGACTATATCATACAGCTGTCACATGACCGATCGGTCAAAAATCAACTTTGAGTATAAAAAAGTTTTTTTTTTTTTGAGATATCTTAACCAAACTGTTAGAATATGCATTTAAGTTGCTTTTGTACATTCTGACCAAATTTGGTTTAATTCGGTTCTATATATCATATGGCTGCCATGGGAACAATCGGTCCAAAATCAACTTTCAGTATAAAGTACCTGGGCACAGGGTATTCTACTGTCGAGCGTGCTGTAACGCCCACTGTAACCGCCCACTTGTTACATATGTGTTTGAATAGAAATTCGATAGGAATGCGACTCTTTTTGGAATTTCCCGAACTGTTTAACCAACTGAGGTTTTATTATCATTTATTATTGCAATTCAACAAACAGTGTGCACGTTTATTTATTAGTAAATAAGTTAATTACCTTTTATCTTACGGAGGACCCATGAATTGAAAGTGTTCACGATTGTACAAAGATTGTACCAAGTAAATATTAAATTTGTGGTATATCTTTTGAGATTTTGAGAAATTGAATTTTAATTTATTTCCTATCTAAACCCGGTTTAAAATTTCGGATGGGTGGAACAAACCAGTTAAGTCGAGTTTTTGTTACGCTCTTAGTTGAACCTATGCCGATAAATTGTTCAAATGCGAATCATTTGAGGCTTACTTAATTACTTTACGACGTCGTTTGATAAATAAATACAGTGCTTAAAACAAATTGTTTATAATTAATATGTAGACTCTTAATAAATGCATATGCCTTTATATTTATCTTAATAATGACTAAGCCATACTTCGAGTCTTGAAACAAATTCAGAAACTTATCAATCAACAATTGAGTTTCCTTATGGGAGTCGCTTGACTGGAAGATACTCAGTTTCAAGGGAACGTGGCTATAGGGAGTAAACAGTCTTCCTAACTAAATAATTAAATATTTATCTATTTATACATATGCAGAAAATCAGACTCAGAAAGCGGGATGCATAATATACTAGTTTATTTAATCGACCTATCGGCACAGCTCATTTTGTAATTATGTCTATTAAATTCAATAGTTGAAAGATAAATAAGGTACTCGCATCTATTGAACAATACAATTTTTAGGAATGAAATTTTTGTACTTTGGCGTGCGACAACTATAATCAAATCTATTTGAAATTTATTTTATAGCTAATCGACGTAATCCGACCGAGCCCGTGCTCTGCTATTAAAAAAATATAGCGTATGTTCAAGGGCGTAGGAAGCTTTGTGCGCAGGGGGGAGCCAAAAAAATTCGTAGTTTACAACATGTCAGCGATTTCATATTTTTGATATACAATATGTATTTCCGAAGTCACTGAAGTCGAAGTAGTTTTATGTGCGCACTCACCATAAATAATCTTAAAAGAGCATTCAGGCATGTTTTAAAAATTTACTGTATAAAAACATAGAAAAAGCAATGTTCTATGCCCAAAAATTATTGAAAAAAAAAAATTGATTTTCAAATAAAATAAAAATGTCTATTAGGTGTGTTCAAATTTATAAGAGCGATAAAGCAATCGAAAAGCAATTGTTGGTGTTCCTGAAAAAAAGAAACCATTGCTTTTAATTGTCTACAAAAATTTGAAAGATTTGACATAATTAAATATTTATTAAATTTAACTAAAATATCTTTAAATTGAATAAGAATGCAAAAAAAATATGTTCGAAAATATTAAATCTCCGACATTTTGGAAACAACAACATTTCATACGGTTATTTTCAAAAACATTACTCTTCAAAATCCCTAGAGATTTCTAGAACACACCTGTATAGCAAATTTCAAATTTTTTTTTACCAAATACTTCAAGAATTCATTTTTTCTGTATCTTATATGAATAGTACCACAGCTGAAATATATACTCAAAACCTATCAAGCACTAAGTTTGAAATTTTTTGTTATCTGATGTGAACCTAAACACCTCTGCCTAGTTAGGAGGTTTGATAACTATATATCAGAGATATTTTGACGTAAAATGTATAGAAATTATTGTGAAATTTGAAATGATATCTTTGATAAAATGTAAGGAAGCATTGAAAACCGGCCCTGAGTGGATTCAGGAAGTTCAAAGTTTGTTGGGCATGAGTATAAGAAAAATTAAGAAATCTTTAATCTGTAAAATTCATGGCTGCAGACCACCAACATTAAGGCAGGCGTCAGACGGGGACTTTTTAAGAAAAACTTGTTCCATTTTATAAGCTTTTCAAAATGCTTTGATACGTTTATCTGTGCTATGTGTGTGCAAATACCCGTTAAGATATCTGAGGGTCTGACTAGGGCATTCTTACATGTTTATTTCAGTAATATGAGTTTATTTCTCAAGTGGCCCCATAAATCTGAGTATACCTGTATATATTTTCGGCGACTGTAAGCTGATGTGACTTGCGAATTCAGCGTCTAATTAGTTTTTTGTTTCTTTTTCTATAGCATCCGTTAAAAGTGACAGAAATTAAGCAAAGCTAATTGACCTTGACAGTCACATACACACGCACACACTCACACATACTATCACACAACTATAGAGCGACCCATAAAGTGCATCGCTGGCGGCTTTAATCTTCAACTTCCGTCAACGCCACTGACGCGAGTGCCGATCAGACGCCACTGCCTCTGTCGCTACCTCTGACGTCTAAAAGATAACTCGGTTCAAGCTTGAGTTAATTATAGCGTATATCCATTAGGTCACACATACACTATCGTTATAGTTATGTTCATGATTAAATGATAAAGTTCATTATCATGCATTGTTAGGTTTCTAAAACTTTTTTAATTG
Source organism: Drosophila innubila (assembly GCF_004354385.1). Classification (NCBI taxonomy): domain Eukaryota; kingdom Metazoa; phylum Arthropoda; class Insecta; order Diptera; family Drosophilidae; genus Drosophila; species Drosophila innubila. Next base: position 30,158,840 of record NC_047626.1, read on the forward strand.
CCTTTAATTTCAGTTTAATTTTTTTTATTTTGTCTGCCAAATACTTCTATCAGAGATTTGCATTTGAATTAAACATGATCCACAAAAAAGATTTTAACGTTAAGAAAAACGCAAATTTCTTGATCATTGACCCCGTGAAAAGCAACGGTAACTATTTGATCCAGGAAAAAATACCAGAACCGGTACCGGAACCGTTAACCGAAATTAACCGTTTCTTATTGAGTACCGGAACCGAACCGAAATAAATTATTTTTCAAGAACCAAAGACCGAAACGTTTGCACCGGTACGGTTTCGGTACATTTTTTGTACAAACTATTTATAGTTTAATGTAATTTTAATTTAATCAAAGATGCACTCGGTATGTGTACACTCAGAAAAAATATCAAGATTTCCATACTTAAACAAGCCATATTCAAGTACAAACGATCTCAAAAGCTGTCTAAGTTCGGAATTTCTAAAGTTGAGAACAAAAATCTTATTTCATATTCGGTTTTCGCAGGTACCGTAGGTTTCGTAGGTTATCTTAAAATTACACTTTTTGGTGATACTTTAAGTACGTTTTGGGTTTTATTCAAGTCTGGATAAATTGAAAACAAACTACTTTAAGTACACAAAAATCTTGAACTAAACCCAAAATGAACTTGTTTCTAGTACATAAAATTGTCATAATTACTTAGCTTTAATCTTAAAACATACACTAGTATGTGTACCAAAATTATTAAAAATACCAAAATTAAATACCATTTAATAATGGTGTATTTTCTTGGTTAGCTTCCTTTCGAAATAGGTGCTGACTTTACCAACGATCCAACCCTAACGTCACATTTGCGTCGCTAGAACCAGTGGAGAATTCTAAGGTGCGACAATGAAAAAGAAATATTCCAAAATGTACTTGTTTTTAGTACGAAATGATCTTATTTTTAACTTCCTTTCAATCTTGAAAAAAATTATTTTAAGTAAAAAAAAATCTTAAACTAGTTTAGTACAAATAACTCAGTTGATTATGGAGATATCTTAACCAGAGTCACGTATTATATATTTGACATTGTCTTATATATTTTGACTTAGTTTGGTTAAGATCGGACTACTACTTCTGATATCTGTCATAGAAATGGGCACTCAGAATTTTAAATTAAAAATTGATTTATACTTAATTCAAGATTTTAAGTACATATCAATCTTAAAATTTTTAAAACGAAACGGTATAAATTCAAGTACGGTCGTACCTAATTCAACGATGGCACATTTTTCTAAGTGTATTGCTTTTACAATTACGACAGCCATAACATAATAGATAATAATATATAAAGTTCATTGCCAAAAAAAACGTTATATCTTAAACTTGCGTGAGGTTTATAGAAGTCGGTGTGCCAATTTTGGTTGCTGTAGCTCTATGCGCTCACGCGGACGGACTTTATAGGGTCGGAGATTCCTCCATCTCCCTGTTAAGTACATTGCAACGAAAACAATATATTTGAAGTTATTATTTAACATTTAAATAGATATGGAATTTTATATGTAAGATTTGGAAATAATTTTTTGATAAGATTATATTACTATTCTATATTTGATTTTAGTACCTATGTAATTTCGAATGTTTATACACATAGGTATATTTATTTATACAACCATTTGTTTTCATCAGTGTAGTTATCGCATACAATCTGAACTTACACGTAAAGTATTTAAATGAGAAAAATATTCTTTCATGGTCATAGAGAGTTATATACGTTGGTACGACAAACAATTAATTTGTATTCAAAGCCAACTTTTCACTGCGACTGTCTACAGCTATTTTTTACTATTTATTGTAGAGCCATCAATGTCACCCAAGTTTTTAAATACGTGCGTTGAACACACTGCAAAACGAAAATATTTTCATTGAGGTCATTAGGTTCATTATAGCGAGTCTAAAGCGTTGCACAGTGGCCGCTTTTACCGACAGTCGTTGCAAAAATACAAAATTTTATAAAAGCATTCTGGGTATAATTTTTATCTTAAAAATTGTTTTTGAGCAGTTTACGAAGCTGTCTACTGACGAAAGTCTTTCCATGCCTCAAAATTTCTGAAATCCAATTTTGTGACGAACAATATTCAATTTAATATATATATAACTTTAACAAAAAATTACATTCTGCACCATGCACAAAAAGGTTGAGCTTCTTATTATATAAAAATTATTTTTGACGCAGTGCCAAATATAATTTTTTTGTTTTTAATTTTTATATTTTTGTTTTAACTATCAGAAATTTTTGAATTTCTCAGATACTTCTGGTGAACGTGACTGATACCGTATCATGATACTAAGATTTGTAGTGATGTAAAAATATATTGAAATATCGACAGCTCGATTTTCGCGAAAGCGATTATCGGGTACTTCAACTCGATGATTTTTTTGACTCTATTGAGTTGATTAAATCGATTTCCATGAAGAATCGACAGCTCACTGGGGCTTTTTCATCGTAGTTAATTTTCAGAATTAAGTTCAGTCATCAGAATTTTTATAAGAATCCGTAATATATAAGCTATAAAATTGTTAAAGTTTGAATAAGGCATGAAAACGATGCAAGAAAAATAAGATTTCAAATAAAAGTTCGCGTGTATTTTGTGATTACAATTGCGTTATTAAATTAAAATTTTTTTTTTGTTTAATTAGATTTTTGCAACTCGATCTACTATTTTCCGATATATCGACTACTCGATATTTATTTTTGGCGATTTTCTATTTCGAAACAAAGCTCGATCTAAGATTTTGATTTACAACACTAAAAATTTGTGTATCAATTTTAGAGGGATTTAGCGTTTTTTCTAGCAGGTTTTTCAAAAAATCGTAGAACAAACATTTCTAGATTTTTGAAGAGGAATATATTCCGATCAAATCGGTCAAATCGAAGCCTTTTTAAGCGCTTTAAAACAGACAAACAAACAGACAAACTGACTTTTCATTTAATTTTGAGAAGGTCACTAAACATTTTTAATATAATTGTCTTTTGAACCCGTTGTCGGATTTGTGTGTTCGAGGTATCAATCGACGCCTATTGATTTTTATCTCATCCAATCTCACAGAATATGAATTTAGTTGGCCTTATACATTCTGACCCAATTTGGTTCAATTCGCTTTTTTAGTCATAATCTTGTATAATTTAGTACAAATTCACCGACTTTGTATAGAATATAGTTAAATCCCCGATGCAAAGCACCATCGTTTTGGAAAAGATTTGATATGGTGGTTCGAGCCTTAGGCCGGGATTTAGGTTCGGCTCACGAACCTGTTTATTTACACTCCGATCCTAAAGCTTTAACTCTAGGTTTGGTAAAAAATAATATTAATTTTGCTTTCATATTTCCAATCCATTAAATTTGTTTATACAGACAATGAAAACGGTGGACATAATTCAACTTAATTTTATAATAAAAATATTTTTTTTTTTTTTTATTAGGATTTTTTTTTGGGGTCTGAAATGGTTGTGGTATTTAAGAAAGTGGCTCGTTTCGGGTTCGAGTTAATGGAATAAATAACTTCAAAGCTTTGTTTCGAGAAAACCCCAAAAACCCGAATTGAACCGACTTGCAGCTTTGGTTAAAAGGTATCAATAGTTTTTTTTTTTTTTTCTTAAATAAAAAATTAAATTTTGGCCCAATATTGTTACACTGAAGTGACCGAATTAGAAACAAATTCGATATCTAGAACATTTACTTGACTTAGTGCATTTAAAATGCTGACCACCCTCAGGGTCTGTCTTCGGGGTCCGTCTTAAAAAAATATTGAAAATGAAAATAGAATGTTATTTTAGTAATTCTACCAAGATATTTATATTGAGAGTAGTAGTGCTATTTCAAAGCTAGCTAAAGCTTCCATATGGAAACAGTAGTACAAATATAAATAAATAAAAAAGATATGATTTTTGCAACAACTATCCCCAAAGGCAGCCACTGTGCTTCTTGCACTGTTAGCGCAGCACGATTTTAGTTATCGGCTTACGTTTAATTTGGAGTCTCTACCAGGAAGCGAGTTGATCCGGCATATTAATTAACTACCAGTCTAACAGTCTGATAGACATGCAAACAAGTGTCAATACGGTAATGGAAGTCATTTGGAGGTCTGCCAAGCTAAACGAATTTTATCGATGATTTTGTGCTCTTTTCTTTATTTATTTTACTTAACAATGGCTAAGGGTTTATTAATGTTGTGCAAGGAATTGATCAGACTAAAGAGTGCGTGATCAGCGTCAACAGCCGAGTCGATAAAACCATGTGTGTCTGTCCGTCTGTCCGTCCGTATGAAATAAAGGATCTCAGAGACTATAAGAGGTAGAGCAACCACATTTGGCATACAGACTCCAATTGCATTTGTGGTAATTAACGTTATCTATTATTATTAGCTATTATCCTACTGCTTCGCCAGATCGGACAAGTAGAACGGCAGTAATGGGGAATTAATGCTTTAAAATCGATACAAGTAATTTCTTTAAGGTACTTTTATATATATTGAAATAAGTAACGGGTATCCTATGGTCGGGATCTCGACTATTGCCTTTCCGACTTGTTTTAAATGTCGGATACCTTCCACTCCGCAGCAAATCGAAAAGAAATACAAGACCAATTTACAACTATAGCCTTGACTTATGCACGTAGGAAGTCTGAACTCCGAATCTTCTCTGTATATTTGATCACGATCGGACAATAAGCTAGGTGGATATTCTCGAGACACTAGCACAAGGAAGAAGAAGAGCTCGCTACGAGTTTATTCATGTGCTTCTATCCGTTTACATATTAACATATCAACTTGACTGCAAGGCTTGGGTTAGTGTTAAGGTTTTAAGCGCCTTGGCACAGGTATCTCGCAGTCGGTCACACTCGACTACAACTTTTTTTTACTTCCACATAACAATTTACTTAGTAACGCTTGTAAAAGAATTGATTACAGATCAAGTGATCTTAAATCTTGCATAAATTTTGCATTCAGAATGCTTGTTTAAATTCTTTGAAGTAAATTTTCCATTTATCACGATTGTGTTCAAAGATGGCAAGTTCGTTAAAATGTATAAGTCATTATGGACGGTAGTCCACGATAGTGATTAAAACAGACTCCAACTAGTAGGATTGACTAGCATACAGTCGATTGGCTTACAGTATGCAGCTTACTTACAAAGAATATTAAAACTAAAATTCGACTTTTGGTAGATAACTGGAAACCCTGCTTAAATAAGTCATATAAAAGGTAAATATGTTCGATACTTATCGAGTAAGTATTAAAATACTTAATATCGTTAGAACCGATGGTCTGACGATTTTAAGTTTTAAGAGGCAAATAAATATTTATATGAATGGATCGATATTTAAATTGCAAGTTTTAGACAATGCATTGAATTGACAATTGATTATAAAATTATAATTATTTAATTGCAGATAGAAATTTAAAAGAGTTATGTATTAAGTTTTTTTGTGTTTTTAGTATTTGCGGAATGCTGTTGGAGATTCAGGAAGTATTGTGCTTACACATTAACGATTTTATTAACAAAAAACAATAATAACATACAAACTAACCATCGAACTGATAAACAGAAAAATTACAAATAACAATTAATTTATTAGATTTGCCAACGCGATGTGTTGGGGTTGCTGTGAAAACAACCGTAGCCAGTTAATAAACAAACTCAATTTGCGGGAAATTTGTTCGAAATTTGCCGGGCTCACTCTAATCATATTTTTACCCATTTCCGGCTGCTAACAAAACTTTGTACACACCTACGCCGTCTTACTCAGACTCGCACACACACCACACAACAAAACAGAACTTGGTGGCGCTCCGAATTGTCCATTAAGTTATTAAGTGCAAGTCTATCTGAGAGATACAGAAACAACGCTGCAATTTTAGATACCTATAGTGCTCTCTTATAAGTATGTCGGATTACATAGGGGAAATTCGCACCGTGAGAGGTGCGCGACAAACGAACAAAATTAAACTGTGCATTAGTTCGTGCCTTAATTGAAAATAATTAAATACAATTAGCTGAAAAATAGAAGAAGAAAAAAGTTACTTTACGCTTTATTTATGCGCAACTCAATGATAAAATGAAGAGCTAAAAATAGTTATATACAATACATACACACACTAATACGCATAAATAGAAGTGAGTGTTTGAATAGACAACGCTTTATTTATGAGGCTTAAACAGTAGTCGCAATTTGCGGCAGTTCTGACAGGCGACGTGTGCGACTGCGTAAAATAAACAAATTGCACAAATCTGAGCGAAAGAGCGCTTTGAATACCAAGCCACTAATTTGACAATCAAAACAGAGAAACAGCACAAAAAAGCCCCGAATAACTATTAAAAATTTTAATTAAAGCAACACACAGACGCACACACTTACACTTACGCAAATAAAATAAATAATAGGTAAAAAAAAAAAAAAAAACTTTAAAAGCTTTGTGTATCATTAATCGTCTCAGTGGCAAAACCGAAAACAGGTACTTTTAAATAAAAACAAAACTATAAATAAATAGTTTATACATATGTGTTTATGTAAATAAATATAAACAAAACGATAAAAACAACAAAAATAACAATAAATAAATGCAAAAATAAGGAATATGAGAACAATAAATAAATGTTATGAGCGTGGACAATTTGTAGTAAGTAATTTGGTTGATGCCTCTGGCACGCAACAATAACAACAGCAACCACAACTATGTGTGTACGAGCAACAATAACTAAATATATGGTAAATTTTGTATTGTCAAACAAAAACACTCCCACATACATACATACACGTACATATGAACACAGATACACAGATACACAGAGATGCACAAACGAGCGCAAACAAATTTCACGACAAACGCGAATTTGATTTAATTTACATGTCTTTAATGAAATTAGTAGTAAATCGCACACACACATGCACACACGCACACACACATATGTAAATACAAACTAACGCGGCGCACAGAGTAACTTAAACTAACGGTTAACTTACTTTAGTAAGCTATCTATCAGTAAGTATCTTTAAACTTCCAGATACTTCTCGCCAGCCAAGTTAGATTCTTTGAATTGGTGTTACACAGTTTGATTTTTAGAAGTTTGTTTTAATGTAGTTGTTGTTACTGTAGTCGATTTTGCAACAACAACAACATGTCGAGCGGTTGTAACAGTATATTTTATTGTTCTTGTTGTTATTGTTACTGCTGTTATTGTTGATGTCGATGTTGCTGTTGTTGTTGTTGTTGTTGTATATTAAAGCGAGGCTTAGTTAACGAGCTTTGCCATATACCTAAACCAGCGACGTTGAGCTAAACTCAGCGACTAAAAATTGTATTGAATTTGATGAGTGCCGTCGACTCGCCACACGGTAAATGCAAACGCTGTCAGCATCAACGCTGTAGATGTCGACGTCGCGTCGCGTAGCGTCGCTGCCACAGCGATATGCGGGCGGCAAGTGACGATCGCCCAGATCCAAGCTTTCAATGCCGCTGGCAACGACAGCGTCGACGATCACAACGGCAGCAACAGCAGAGGCAGCAACAACTGCGACTGCGACTGCGACAGCGACGTCAACTGCAAGTGCGATGTGGCGTCTGCGGTTGCGTGTGTCTGTTTCTCTTTCAGCGCTTCGCAAGTGCAAAAAAAAAAAATAAATTTTATATAAATATATATTATTGTATGTATGTACGAGCTTCAGATACACGTATGTAAATACATTCATCTTATTTGAATATTGTGGAAAGAGTCACAGTCCACTTCAATTTCTCTGAATCTATTGCTAAAATATACATAAGTATATGCATGTAAATAAATGCGAAAGAAGTCAACTCTAAGCTTAAGAAAATCGACTATGATGTACCCTGTGTGGAGTATACCCATTACTAATAAGTATAATCGGGGATCGCAAATAATCACTTCATTAATTATTAAAATTGTTTTAACTCCGTTGTTTAATAAATTCAAGAAATAAATTAGTTCAACAATTAAATTTCCATTTTTATTTAAAAATCATTATGAAACTTTTATATTAAATTTTTTAAATGGAAGGCAAAATTTAAAACTATTTTTATTTCTTGTAATAAGATAAAAAAAAAACTTTAATAAACATTGAATGTGAAAATTTTTTAAACGATGAAGTTTACTTCGAAAATTAATAAACATTTACGATGTGTGGCTCAATACCTTTGATATGATACATCACTTGGCCTTAATATGGCAAAATAACTTTTCTTTCTGATTTAAAAAAAAAAAAGAAATATAAGAGTTATGGTTTAGTTTTTAAATAAAAACTAAATGTAGAAATTATATTTTATTTTTATTAATTAAATAGTTTAAAATAATTAAAAATCATAAATTTAACAGAATAAAAAAATATATTTTTGTATTTAATTTTTTTAATAACAAATTAATATTGTTACGGTCCCTGAGTGTAATATATGTATGGCATTCATTACACAAAAGTGTTATAACTCAAACTTTTACAATAATTAGGAAACATAAAAAACTGTTGTGATTTTCAGCAAACTACAGTAGATAATGAACTCAGCTTTTTATGGCGGTATCTGATTTATCTGATAAACAGTTTAACAAGTAATCTTCAAAAATGACCAATTTAAGCTGTAATTTTTTTTTGTATGTTTGTAATATGATATTTATTTAAACTTTATTTTTTCTCTCAAAATAAATTTCATGGCTTTATTATTATTATTGTTCAACTTTTATAAAGCATTTACCGAAATGTCATTTTGTTAAAAAATGTTTTACAAAAATTACCATAAAAATCTTGTGCCAGACCCCACCAGATATATGTACTTATCTTTTTTTATAACTTTTTTTATACTTTACTAGCTCAATATGTTCTTAACTTTTGCTAGCGCAATTTTATTTCATTGTAGCCAGTTGTCTGTTTTATGGGTACAGGGAATAAAAGCACAGGTACGGTACATTATATGCGCATGTGTGTGTGCGTTTATGTGTGAACAATTGTGAATTGTGGGCTTAAGCTATTAATTGTGAACACGTCAATGCTGCTGTTGAAGTTTTCAATCATTTTCGCTTTGTCACTTTTGGGTCTTTGCTTTTGAACGACATCCACATCGTTAGCACATTTTGTGCTAAGAGGAGCGAAAGCTAGGCTTAAACTCGAGGGTCGGGTATTAAGAGAGAAGATCAATGCAATTTGAAGTGTATCCGCTTGATATAAGTACCTTGTTATCCTGAACCTAACTCTTGTTACAATATTGAACGATCTGTAACTCTCACTCGAAAATCTTGTATTAATTAAGACATTGCATCGAATAACATTTCTCACTGAAGAAGCATCAGAAAAATTACAAAAAAAAACTAGCCGGCAACGGTATAGTCGGGACCCCGACTACAGGAATACCGTTACATACTTTAATGAGCTTGTATTTCTTTCAAAAGTAAATCTACCATTACTGCCGTTCTGTTCAATTGATCTTCTTGCAATTAAGTAGGATGATAAATAATAATAACAAATAATACACGTATGTATGTACAACGACTTAGTACTGATGAAGAATTTAAACACTTTATAGAATCTGTCACATATTTCTGCATTAATTTAATATATCCCTGGTAAATGGAGTAAAAGGCAACCTAATTGACATATATTTTTTTATTAGCATTAATATTGGCAATTCAATTTATTATTGACATTCGAACTGGAAATCCTTTATAATGGGGAATATGTGTAGCTGCCTGTGAGTGTTTGCATTTGCCCTTCAGTAGGTCATCGACTGCTGTTTGCAAACCCTGTTGCACCTAACTAACTAACTGTGCTCTAACCAAGTGTTGCTACTGTTTCTGCTGTTGTTGGTATAACAATCAACACTTATTCATTGTTGTGCTTTGATGATTGCAGTTTAAGAGGCTATATGCCACGCCCACCTGGCCCTGACTTACAAAGCCGCAATGCCGCAAAGACCACAGCTCAGTAGCTCATTGACTGATGCCGATGGATACCGTCGTCGCTGAGCTGTAACACTGCAACACCCCTTCTCTCCCTCCTTACCTCGGCCAGGTGCCCTTTCCGATGCAGCTGTTGCCAAACATGAAAAGTATTAATAATATTAATAACAAGAAACGGCACTCCGAAGATTTGATACCCTTGCAGAGACCTGTAACCAATTTTCGCCTAATTGTTTCTATGTCAGCTATGTGTATGATAAAGTAGTTTCAAATCAGAAAAATCAAAAAAGTGTATTCATATAATAAAGTGATCCGTATCTGATTTAATACTAAAAGATAAGTTTGTATAGAAACAGATGGATATACGGACATAGCTATATTGACACATCTTGTAGTGGTGGGAAAAAATATATATGTACATATATATTTTATGGGATCTACCAAGTCTCATGCAATGGGTTACACTTTTCATGATAAAATTATAATACTCTCTGCAAGGGTACAATAAATATAATAAGGCTTATTAAAATATACTTAAATATAAATGTACATAGTATTTTTACGTTTGTGTGGCACTGTTAACACAATGGGCAGAAAATGACAACAAGTTGTATACAAATGTTGACAAAATCTAAAAATAGGGTTTTGTTTATTTAGTATGAAAAAATAAAAATTCATTGTGAATAGGATCCTAAGTAAGTAAAGGCGCGATAATTTTGATTTAATACCAATAGATAATATTAGATTTTCTTCTCAAAACGCTGTCAACATTAAGAGCTATCTACAGTATTTTACAAATAGCGAAATGGTTAGTACACGTTACGAAACATTTAATTTCAGTTACTTTTTTAAATGACGTTCTTTATTCTGTAACTTTTTGCGACAAGTGGGAAATAGGCTCTAAAAAACTTGTAAATAAATCCACGATTTTTTCAACATTTATATTCAAGCAATCATCGCCTATAGCCCACTGTTAGCAGTTATTAAACATTTGGAAATTCGATGCAAAAACTAAAGAAGATTTAAAACTAGTCAGAAATGGTATAGTCAAGCACACGCGACATTATGATACGCTATAGTACTCTGTAAAAAAATGTTTATATACACACACAGAGTGTGGGAAGCGGTAATCAAAGGCTAACAATCACTTTAAAGGATATTGAATTCTTAAACTATTACTCATAACTTTTTAAAACCCTTAGTTCGATACCGAACATTAGATGACGTTACGCTATATATTTCTTTATGAAATTTTTGAGAATTAATCTTTGTTATCTCTGTATAAATTAATATATTATATTTATCATAAACATATTTGAGAAATTTTAAGAGATTTCTTTGAATTTTTAAAATAAATGCTAATGAAAACATATATATCAAAAATACGATTAGTTAAAAAAAAATGTTTTAATTACATATTCAAGTGAATTCAACTATCTTTAACCGATCAAAAATGAGCTGATATAAGATACATTCACTTTCGATCTTCAAAATAAATTTTCTGTTAATTTTGTATGGGACATTCAATGATTTTCTGCTTATTCGAAAGACACTTTCACATACGATACAATTGACTGTCAGATTGTAGCGAAGCTATAGCGATTTCTGCTATAATATTTTACAAGGTGAGACGTTTGGAGTTTTAGCACAAAACTGCATCAAAAAGTGGATTTTGGAAATAATGTAACATACGATACTTTCGCAAAAAGGGGTCGATATATAGAAAATGTGATTTTATTCAACTGTGCAGTTGGTTTGCTCATTCTAATAAATAAATTCATATTAACATTAATTGTTTAAAGATGTGACTTAAATACGTTTCTGAAATGGCCATATACTTTAAAGGATCTGTATAGGATATGCTCGTATGCCTATCACATACTTTATCACAAAGTTAAATTTCCCGACTGCAGGGTATTACTATGTGCCTTGATTGGTCGCTTGGAACGTGCTGCATTTGCCGCTGCCTTTGACGTCTACGTTGCTGTTGCAATTGCCGCTGCTGCTGATTAATTTCCAATTGTAATTATGCTTGCATACCGCTAACAAAGGTAGCAGCAACTCAAGTAGCACCAGTCTGTCCCAGACAACAACCCATCTTGCCCCTGCATTACCATCCCTTCCCCCCATTCCTCACGACTTGATTCATCAACCATCGGCGAACAGCCGTTTTGCGATCGCTTTGTTGCATTCAAATTCAGCGTGAACGAACATTAATGGCAAGCAGCTTTGTTTAGCATAATCAGTGGAAACATTCGACGATCACCAGCTCCATCAGCAGTTATTGTTTGACAACTTAGTTGGGGCGTGGACTTAGGGAAGTGGTGTGGTGAGGAGGGGCTCCTCACTTGACTCAAATCAAAGTGTAGCCAATAAATCAAACTAATCTAAACAAACTTTCACCTGGCGAAGTCGAGTAGTCGTATAATTGTATTACTACCCAGTTTATTATTATTATTCATTTAACTATTCATTTTTATCTACCAAATTAGTTTTAAAGTATTGTATTTAATTTGTCAGCCAATTCTTCATTTGTCTTAGTTTTCAGCAATTTGATACATGCCACGATCGTTCATTAATTTCAATTGGCCAATTGATTTATTGACCACCCGAATTGACTTTGTTTTAAAACATTTTGAATACAATTCTTAAAAATTCAGATAAACATAGATAAACTTCAAATACCTTGGCTATATTTGCATAGATACATAAGATTGGTAACGCCGATGCGACTCGCGATATCGCATAAATGGCAAGCGCTCAGAGTCACAAATAACACTATGAAACAGCCAAAAAATTACACGAACGAAACCCACTTTTTTAATACTTATAGGACCCATATGAAAAAACATTGTTTTTTTTAATGGTATGGTTTTTTTTTATATCTGCAATTCAAACTACACAGTTTTAAGTTTAAACCAATACACTTTTAGAAAAAATGTTCTAAAATTAAGAGTTTTGTCTCAAAACTAAGAATTTTGGTCTAAAAAATGCGTCGAGAACATAAAATTCTTAAAGTAAGAGAGCACATCAGGGCTTTGAGATCATTTCAAATAAGGCCAAGTTCTTGTTATAAGAATAAATATTCTTAAAATGTTAGTCAAGAAATTAAAAAAGAAATTTAATTTTAAATTTACATTTCTGGTTGGTAAATTTTATAAATGTAATTTTATTGTGATTTTTAGACTCCGTACTTAAAAAAAAGTACAGGGGTCTATTAACCCTCTAACAGGCAAGATTGAAAAAAAAATTCAATCAAGCTGATATTTATTTTATTAGAAGATTTGGTTAAGTAAGCTTACGTAATAAATTTCATAATTTTCCGTTGGTTGGAACGACCGCCAGGTGCAAAATACTGAAGACCGTCTGTAGACGGTTTCAGCGGAAAAAAATATGGCCGTTCGCTTGCATCACAAGGGAATATCGCTCGCGACTTTTGGCGATAACTATTGCTTCTAAAGTTTTTTTTGAGCTAGTAATCACTAATATAATTAAAATAATATGCAATTTACTTAAATTTAAATAATTATTAAAAATATATAAATTTATAAGCAGTTTTAAATGAACAATTGCTTGAGTTGACCGTTACTATTTAATATGTGGAAAATCCCTATTTACAGTTATTTTTTTAAGTTAGATGTATTAAAATATATTTATTTTTGCAATGGTTGTCTCAAAAACAATTTCGGGAGAGTGATTTGTATAAATTGAGCATTCACTTCTACCAAAATACTGACTATATGCATCTATTACCTTTTAATCCAACCAAATTGGAAAATGATTTACAGTTTCATATCTTTATATGATGTCAGATAAAAAGCTCGTTTCCAGTGATTGCTAAGCCGACTAAGTCATTTCATACCATTTTCTTGAAAGAAACAAGTCCTTTTGCTATTTTTGTGAGGTAAGGCAGCTTGCATCAGCTGCTCTGCGATCGTAAAGCTTGAGCCGGAAATTTTCTATGCAAGAACCCACTTGTATAATATGTTTGCATTAGTGGCATTCATGTTCACGAAATTATAGAAAAGTCACTCATCATATAGTAGAATAGCTTTCTTAATGTTTCTGCTCTCCGCCCATCAAAGGGACCGTCTACAGACGGTCTTCAGTTTTTCTCTTTTTAAGAATACTTCAAGTTACATTTTTCTATTTATTTTTTTACAAAACATAGACTAGCAGTCTAATTCACAAATCGATAGACTTAATCAATATGTTTTTGTTTGCCGATTGAAATTGCAATTTATTTGGTCATAATTAAATTTGGTATTTTTCACAATTTCAATGTTTAAAAAATTTCTGTAAAAAAACGGTTCATTGGAAAATAACTATATAAATTGTAAAACCTTAAAAAATCAATTCTAAACACATAATAAATAAACTCTTAGAGAAAAATTTATTAGTTTTCCATTTATAATCTAAAAACGGAAGACCGTCTACAGACGGTCTTAACCGTAAGGTTGCTAATACACTTAGTCCAGCAGTCTTTTAACATTTCGATGCCTTTTTTGTAATAGTCGGAAGAAAGTCTCTCAAAATAGGCTTCAGTTTCCCATTCAACTTCTCCGTTGGAAGTAGTAGTCACTGGGGGCCAGATCTGGGGAATATGAAGGATGAGGAAGCAACTCCCAGCTTCATTCTTTTATTTTTTTTTCATCGTTAAAATGGTTTTGTGAGATGGTGCATTGTCTTGATGAAATAGGATTTTTTTTTGCCATATGCTGGCGTTTCTTCTTGATTTTGTAATTCACCCGATCAAGCAAAGCTGAGTAATATTCTTTGTCGCTTTTTTTTACCGTTTTTAAGATAGTCGATGTGTATTATAACATGTCCATCCCAATTTACCCTGGGAAAATACCTTACCAGCCCTTCGACTTGCCTTCACACGCTTTGAACGGCTTTTACCGGCCTCTCGTCACTCAGCTGATGACCGGTTGGACTCCGGAATTAAGTGATGGATCCAAGTCTCATCTATGGTGATATATCGACGCAAAAATTCGCTTGGATTGCGGTTATATATGTCCAAACAGGACTTGAAATCGGCAACTCGTTTTCCTTTTGTTCAATATCTAGAAAATGCGGCACCCATTTTACAATTTTCATATTTTTCATATGCAAATGGTCTTGCAAAATCAAAACCGCCGACCCAGTTGATATGCCTACAGTCTCAGAAATTTCACGCACTTTGACTCTTCGATCAACCAACACGATTTGACGGACTTGTCTGATGGTCTCTGGGATAATCACATCCGTTGGTCTTTCCATACGTTTCGAGTCTTCGGTGCTCGTACGAATGCGTTTAAAGTTGGAATACCAATTGCAAGTGGTTGATTTAACTGGAGCAGAGACCCCGTAATGCTTATCAAGCCCTGTCTTCGCTTCCACGGTGTTTTTCCCATAAAAAAACAGTGTTTAATCAAAACACGAAATTCAGCTTTTTTCATTTAAAAAAAAAATCAAAAAGTTGCACCACAATAAAAATTCTAACTCGATAGCGAAGCGTGTGATAGCGCTAAAATTTTGACAGCAGCCTAGAAATAAATTAATCTGTTAAAAAAATTTATTTCAAAATTTTAGTGGCGTTTCCTATGTGTCAGTCCGGGAACTTTATTGAACGACAGTATACAGTCCCAGATGAGAAAAAATCCTAATTTTTTCTGTAGTAGAACCCTTTATATATCCTGTGTCCATTTAAAAAGGACAAAAAAGGGAATATTGTGTTTGGTACAATGTATGCAACAAGCAAAAGGAGACGTGCGCAGACCCCATTAAGTAAATATATATTCCTTATTAGTTTCAACAGCTTAGTCCGTGTTTCTGTCTGTCCGTCTGTTTGAACACGTCGATCTATAAGAACTAGAATCTGAAAACTTGGTATGTAGGTTTCTGGATACCGTGCGCAGATCAAAATTGCTTATATTTTTAGATCGGTCTAAGATCAAGCTTTATTAAAAAAACTTCCCTATATTTTAAGATATTGTAACCAATCGGACACAATGTGCATCTGAGTTGATCTTATACAGCCTGACCAAATTTGATACCAAGCGATCCACTATTTCATATATCTGTCATACGAACGAAAGCTCGAAAATTAAGTTATCTTATGAAAAAAGTTATTGTTTTCTGAGATCGGTCGATTGCAGTTAGTCACAATACTCTGTATTACATCCATACAGGCAGCATTAATTTTGTATGATTAAAAGTAAGTTGTCCTTTTGAATAATACGTATACGAAGAGTAAGCCAAGAGTGGTTTAATTGCATTTGGGTTTTGAATGAGAAAGACTTTAACTTTACACTTACCATTTCCGATGTGTATTTTGGAATGAATGTAAGCCACTTTCCCTCTGTTACTTTTCTAGCTTTGATACATGCTGTGCATTTCATTAATCTGCTCGCAAAACCACATAATTTGCTGCAGCAGGTCGTGTCAGTTTGACTCTTAAGGTTTGCGCATAACCAAATATAAACTAAAAAAAAAATGTGCTAAAATCAAGATTTTGGTCTCCGAATTAAGATTTTTGGTCTAAAAAATGAGTTGTGAACATAAAATTCTTAAATTAAGAGAACACATCTTGATTTTAAGAACATTTTAAATAAGACCAAGCTCTTAATTTCAGTTCAAATTTTCTTAAAATTAGAATCAAAAAATAAAAATAAATAAAAATTAGTTTTTATCTTTATAATTTTTTTTTTTTTAATTTTGATTTACTTACATTTTATTCTGCTTTAGTAATTTTATAAATGTTATTTTAATTTGTTACGAGTGGGATTCGAACCGCCGCCAACTGCTTCACAACTGAAGCGTCTTCTCTAACCAGAGCGCCACGGTGCCACCATTTGTTTGATACGAAATAGTACCTATTTATACCTTCCTAACAATTTAAGATTTTTTTTCTTATATTAAGATTTTAAGATTTTTTAGATTAATAATCTTAGTTTTAATAATTTGGTTTTAAAATAATCTTATTTTAAGAACAAAATATTTGAGATGAATGCTCTTGATTTTAGAACTTGGTCTTTCTTTTCTGTGTACACACACAAATAAATACGTATAGAATGCATAATCAGCGGAAATTAAATCGCCATCATGAATAAAAGCAAGTGGTAGTCAAAGTACTGTTAAGTCACTTAATTTAAAACTGTTAATTTTATCGTCTGATCTCTGTCTCTGATACTCTTTTTGGTAAATTTATTTACGTAATTTAAGCTGTCTATTGAATTAAGCGTGCAACCTGTCCAGTTGATTGATTGATGCATTATTGACCCAGCTTAAGGCCTGTCTAAGACTGCGGCATTCGATGCTCTCACCTTCTGACTTAGTGTGTCATCTGCACTCCTGGGACTCTCGTTTAATCTATATATTTATGTAAAGGCTACTTATCGTCAAATACTTATATAACATACATATTTTGTGTCTGGTATAACCTCAAGTTGTTCAATTTATCTCACAACTGGATGGAGCTGAGTGGCGCCCCTGGGACTGAGGCCGTTTGCTTAGTTTTTGGGCTATTCTTGATAAGAGCCGCAATGTGTTATTGTTACTGCTACTGCTGCTGCCAATACTGTTGTTGTTGTGGGTGTTGTTGTTGTCTTTGTGACCAGCATATGCCGAGTGTTTGCCCTGTTCCATTGGCTAAGCCTTTGTTTGCTTGGGCTACCAAGATGCTTGTGGGCTTATTGCTTTCTTTCAAACTTTTTTTGATTTTATTTTTGTATGACTTAATAAACGTTTATACATAGCTTCACCAAAAAAAATAGCAGTACCATTAGAGGCGTGGACGTGGCAGCAGCGCCTTCCCACAGGATTTGCTTAACCAGAAGGTTTTGCCTACAGAAGCCAAATGCTGTTGTTGCTGCTGCTGTGGCTTTATTATTGCATCATTATAACATGTTTTATGTTTTATGCGTGCGTGTGTGTTGGTATCCGCTGCAGAGTTTGTGTGGGTGTGTGTGTGTGTGTGTGCGTGTGTATGTATGTGTGTGTGTGTGTTGTGTGGGCTGACAATGACGCGCCAGCAGCACTTTAAAGTGCCCTGAACTTGATTAATGAATGACGACACTGAAAAGTATGCTACGGCATGCAAGGCACACGCACACACATATATATACACATACACATACACATACAAGCACTCAACATGTCAACGACACGAAGGATTCTCTTTTGACTTGGGTGATGGTTGAGGTAACATACAAAAAATAATAATAATAATAATAATGTTGCTAGCGAGAGCACAAATTGAAATTGGCTCACAACTTGGCAGCTTATTTAATATGATTATGACAGACGAGAATGTAGCTGCAGTAGATCCTTATTATTGCCACATAGTTACATACATATATGAGTGTATATATATGTATAGCAGCACTCAATTTCAAGCTATCATCTCAATTGCTATGTTTTTTCCATCTCTATTCAATTTGCAGAATTGTCGCTGTCATTAGCTTAAGAACTTTATCAAAACTTGCACTTTCTCCCCTACGTCCAGTGTTTTTCATCTGTCGCTATCACAGTCAGTTTAAGCGGCTTTTCAATTAGTTAACTACTTCCATCCTATCATCTTCATTGGTAATTATCTGTTCCTCGAGTAACTTGGGCCACCAAAACTTTTGCATGTCCGTTTCTAAATTGCCTTATGATTGCCTTCGATAAACTTTTCTCGAGTGAAATGCTAATACATCGTCGACTTTAAACGATTTTAAGCAGGAAGAGGGTGAGTAAGACAGGGGGAAAAAAGCCACCTGAAAGCCGTATTTGCCCTCTCATTCTCTACTTCCTCTCGTATTCGTATCTTGTGAAAGAGTTGGCGCCACGAACGTCGCTTCCTGCAGCAACAATTTTTATGGCTTCCTGAACGCTGCTTAAATAGATACTCGCACACACACACACATACACACATATATCTGTATATATATATATATGTAAATACTTTGGCTATAATTTAAATTGTACCTTCTCCCACAGCCGCCTGAATTCTGCGCTGCTGCATTCTATAATTTGCCATAATTGAATTTCAGCGATTTGTAGCATAACATTTTCTTGAATTTCAGTTTCTCCATAAGGATGATGTCTTCTTCTGCCCCTCTATGAGAATAATCTTGAAGGCGATTGTGCATCTACGTTTTTTTACATCCCCAATGATTATCGTTGGCTGCACAAATTGCGCATACGCTGCGTTGCCTCATTGAAATTCAATGCCACAAACCTAAAAAGAAGAGCCCAGAGAAAACCCATCAGCCACCTTTAGCCATTATTGGCAACATTGGCAACAGCGTGGGCCATCAGCATACATGTCGATACAGACCGACGAGCTCATTTTCGATTTGTGCAACAAATGAAGTGAGAAATTATTATTATTATTATTTTTATTACGAATGCTGGTAACTAAAAACATTTTGCTCGCATAAGCAAATGGAAGTCCCAGCTACAGTCACCGCATCTCGCCTATCGTCTACACCACCCCCACTCCACCACCGCACCCATCGCCTGCGCCTTCCATTACCCGAGGGCGCATCACGTATTCACAAAGCAAACAAACTTCGGCACACGCATAAATAAACAGACAAATAAGGCGAAGGACGGTAAATGGGAGATGAGAAACGTTGGATGAGGTTGAGGTAACGAAATATGAAAAAATATTAAAACAAAACGGCAGACAGAAAGAGATAAAACGAGAGAGGCAGAGAGAAAGAGAGAGAGAGAGAGAAAGAGAGAGTAAATTTTTGGTAAGCTCTCTTGCCCGTCAGTCACATCATTAAAATCGAGCGCGGTGCCAGTCGCCACCTAATTCCAATCCTTGCCGTAAGATGTGGATGTGATGAAACGCGTGGCAAGCAGGTTTAATCCTGGGCAATTGGTGGAGTGGTGCACGCACACAGCATACACACACACACACACAAACACACATACACATATATACTCATACACAGAGGAAAACAAGACGTACAAAAATTAAGTTCGTATTTGCCATTCTTAAAATTCATACACTCAAAAAAATATGACGTCCCAAAATTCGGTACCACCGTACTTACATTAATACCGTTTTTTTTTTTTTAAATATGAAGATCTTCTAAAATCTTAAATTAAGTATGAATCGATCGTATGACTATCCATTCCTATGGCAGCTACTCGAAATAATGGTCCCATTTTCAAGTTCACAAAATACAGCATTATTAAATACAATTTAACTTTGTTCTGCTGTTTAAATTTAGTGTATGTATTACACTAAAAAAAAAAAAAATCAAGATTTCCGTTCTTAAACAGGCCATTTTCAAGTAAAAACGATCTCAAAAGCTGTCTAAGTTCGGAATTTCTAAAGTTGAGAACAAAAATCTTATTTCAAGTTCGGCTTTCGAAAGTACGGAAATCTTAATATTAAATTGGGGATACTTCAAGTACGTTTTGGGTTTAATTCAAGTCTGAATAAATTGAAAACATACTACTGTAAGTACACAAAAATCTTGAACTAAACCCAAAATGAACTTGTTTCTAGTACAAAACATTGTCATAATTAATGTCACCAGCAATCTTACCTTAACGCCATATTTGCATCACTAGAACCAGTTGAGAATTCTAAGATGCGACAGTGAAAAAGAAATATCCCAAGACGTACTTGTTTTTAGTACGAAACGATTTTCTTTTTAACTTCCTTTTAATCTAGAAAAAAAACTATTTTAAGGACAAAAAATTCTAGAGGTATCTTTTCGAGACTCACGGATTATATATTTGCCATGGTATTATATGTTCTAACTAAGTTTGGTTGAAATCAGACTACTATTTCGGATAGCTGCCATAGGAATGTGAAGTCAGAATTCTAAAACAAAGATCGATTCATACTTAATTCAAGATTTTTAGTACACAGCAATCTTAAAATTTTAAGAACGACACGGCAGAAATTTAAGTACGGTCGTACCTAATTTTATAATGGCATATTTTTCTGAGAATACTTAAGAAATAAGTAAATATATATTGTGTTCTTTGGAATGTATGTAACAGGGAGAAGAAGGCATCGCCGACTCTATAAAGAATATATATACATCAACAGCCGAGTCGATATAGCCATGTCCGTCCGTCCGTCTGTGCGAGTGTCTAAATCTCAGAGACTATTAGAGATAGAGCTACCAAACTTTTACCCACCAATTCCAAATGCGTTGGAGCAGGTCAAGTTTGCTTCAAATTTAAGCTATGCCCCCCTCCGCCCTCTCAAATCGCGAAAAACCACCACACCTACGATTTTTAAGATAATACATTTTTTTGGTAACTAAAATAACGTTAGTAACATTAGAATTATTTATTATCCCACTGAATCGCATCAAGATCGGACAAGTAGAACGGCAGTTGTAGCAATTTAATGTTTTCAAAGTAATACAAGTAATTTCTTTAAAGTATTTTTATATATATCGAAATAATTAACGGGTATCCTATGGTCGAGATCTCGACAATAGCCTTTTACATATTAAGCATGAATTATTACCATATCTTTAATATTTCTATTCCGATCCCGGTAAGATTGGTATCAAAACTCGTGTTGGGACCAGGAGTTTCAAATTTAAAGACAAATTGTCCTTAAAACATAATTTTCGTCCTTGCAAGAATTAAAAAACCCAAAAATTTTCAACTTAAAGAGCGGGGTCTGGGAATTGCTTTTATAACTATGATTTCTTGGTGAAAGCATCTTGGAATTGACCGTAGTTTACGAATATGGAGTAACATTAATAAATAAATTATGTTTGCTTTAGACAAAATATGAAAAAAATTAATTTAGTATGATATATTTAAATTTAATATTTCTTTTAAAGTGCTTACACTTTTAATCTACTAAATCCATGTTAAATGCTAAATCTTACAGTTAAATAGTTTAATCAAAGTGTATTAAAATTTTTTTAACATTTTTTTGGGTGTAGCTATTTTCAGATCATTTTATACTAACGTTATACGATTTTAATTTAAGTCTGTAATATTCTTAGATCAAGTACTATGATTGATATTCTTATTATAAGTTGATTTTGGACTTTGGAGTAACAGAGTTTAATAAAATTGAGTCAAGTTTAAAAGTACTAACATAAGTACTCAAGTTGTTTAATTAAAATAAAATAAAATTTCAGGATTATGGTAAATGCAATCCTTTTGAGAACTCTTAATTTTTTTTGCTCAGTGTATAGTCTGCGCGCGCACAGACAACGCATGCAGTGGGATAACAATTCTCTGGAGGCATTCATCAATATGCCAAACATGTTTTGTTATCATCAAATGGAAAATGCTTCATTTTCACGTACGACAGGCTGAAGCTAAAGCTGGAGTTGGAGCTGAAGTATACCGTCAGAGAGCTCATGAAGGCCCCAAGGCAAGTGCGGATGGGAAAACGGTGCGCGATATCAGTGAACGAGGCACTGAGAACTTTGCAGGTGAATTTCGCCTGTTCACTTGTTGTGGCAGCGAACGGAAGCAGACAGCTGCTAGTCAATGGCTGTGGTAAGACCACAGAACTATTGGTGCCAAGCTGTACAGCTATGACAGAGCCCCAGTTAGAGATGAAGATGAAGATGACGATAGAGTAACGGAAGGAGACGGGACGGAACACATAAATTGATTACCAAAACATTTCATGACAAATTCGGCATGTAACAACAGTGACATCGCACAACTGACAACATTGGCTCACAGAGCTGGGAATTTCTGTTTTGATTGGAGTTGGAGTTGGACTGAGAATAGGAATGGGCTTCCCGCGGTTATCGCGCCAATCGCAATATTCACGAGATGCCAACAGAAATACACAGAGAAAAAAAACCCGAACTATGTATTATAAATGAGTTCGAATGAACTTGTATAATTTGAATGAACTTAAAGAATTTTAAAACTTAAAATTTATGCTTGATACAAGTACGAATTAATGAAAAAAAATCGTTAAACCAAGTATGTACTTACATATAAAAACACAGAA
Organism: Drosophila innubila; assembly: GCF_004354385.1. Taxonomy (NCBI): domain Eukaryota; kingdom Metazoa; phylum Arthropoda; class Insecta; order Diptera; family Drosophilidae; genus Drosophila; species Drosophila innubila. The sequence continues at coordinate 30,181,698 of NC_047626.1, forward strand.
ACTTGAACTAAGTAAAACTCTTAAATTACTAAAAATCAATTACGATTACCACCAATATTTTCACATTACTACACTGATAAAAAAAATGTTCTAAAATCAAGATTTTGGTCTCAGAACTAAGATTTTTGGTCTAAAAAATGCGTCGAGAACATTAAATTCTTGAATTAAGAGAACACATCTTGATTTTAAGAACATTTTAAATAAGTCCAAGTTCTTATTTTAAGAATAAATGTTCTTAAAATTAAAAAATAAAATAAATGAAAATTATTTTTTATATTTTTTATTTTTAAATTTTGATTCATTTATATTTTATTTTGTTTTAGTAATTTTATAAATGTTATTTCAATTTGTTACGAAGGGGATTCGAACCGCCGCCTACTGCTTCGCAACTGGAGCGGCCTCTCTAACCAGAGTGCCACAGTGCCATCATTTGTTTGATACGAAATAGTACCTATTTATACTTTCCTAACAATTTAAGATTTTTATTCTTACATTAAGATGTTAAGATTATTTAGATTAATAATCTTAGTTTTAGTAATTTGGTCTTAAAATAATCTTATTTTAAGAACAAAATATTTAAGATGAATGTTCTTGATTTTAGAACTTGGTCTTTTTTTTAGAGTACTTTCTTGTCTAACTGTACGTGAATCTTATTTTTTTTTAATAAAACGTAATTAATGACCGTATATGTATATTACGTTTAATACAGATGGATTTGTAATATTGTTGGCCAATTTGATAAGCAAAAATGAAATAAAGATATTTTAACATAGTTTTAATCTCAACATGTACACTAAAAAAAAAGACAAACTTCTAAAATCAAGAACATTCATCTTAAATATTTTGTTCTTAAAATAAGATTATTTTAAGACCAAATTACTAAAACTAAGATTACTATTCTAAAAAATCTTAAAATCTTCATATAAGAATCAAAATCTTAAATTGTTAGGAAGGTATAAATAGGTAATATTTCGTATCAAACAAATGGTGGCACCGTGGCGCTCTGGTTAGAGAAGACGCTTCAATTGTGAAGCAGTAGGCGGCGGTTCGAATCCCACTCGTAACAAATTAAAATAACATTTATAAAATTACTAAATCAGAATAAAATGTAAATTAACCAAAATTAAAATAGAAAAACAAATTATAAATAAAAAAATTAATTTTTATTTCTTTAATTTTTCTTCAAATAAGAACTTGGTCTTATTTAAAATGTTCTTAAAATCAAGATGTGCTCTCTTAATTTAAGAATTTTATGTTCTATAATGGCTCCACACATTTTTTAGACCAAAATCCTAGTTCTGAGACCAAAATCTTGATTTTAGAACATTTGTTTTATCAGTGTAGGGTAGAATGTAAAAGGAATGTAAAAAGATTTAGCTCTACATCTATTATATACTTTGCATCCTCATCCGCATTTAGTAGTGTAAATGTATTGACCGGACGGGAAGCGGAAGCGGAAGCGGACGATGGTGTTGATCATTTTGTAGTTTTAAAATAATACCATAAAGAAGCTTGTCCGTAAGTTGCTCACATTCTATTAGATGAAACGCTTGCAGTTTGGGACAGGCAAGTATCAGTCGGACAACACCATTGTCAGTGATCTCCGTACTACACATTATTTGAATTCTGTCAAATCTTGCAAGGTAAATAGTGCCTCTAATGCACGATCGGTCATCGCATTGTATATTGTATTGATAGATTTTGGAAAATATGCATGTATTTCAAAATGTTCCAACTGCTTGAACTTATGCTCCACCAGCCATTCCATTAGCATTGGAGGCATTACATTAACATAACTACAACATTAGTTTTTAAAGGCTTCGTAGCCTAGCAATGTGCTTATAATCATCAAGCCCGTCATTGTTGCAGTCAACGGAGAGAGCCTGCAAAGATTCCCAGCAATTGCCGTTGATAAGCTGCTGGAAACATGGGAATTTAAAATGACAGCGTGGTAAGTGCAATTTCTTAAGCAGCGGTAGCCTGCAAAATATTTCATTCAAAGATTCCGGGTCCGGGTGTTGACTCATATTGCAGTTCTCTAGAGTCAGCTATAGACTTTGGCAACAATTCAAATGCTTAGCAGTTAACATTCTATTACAGGAAGTATCCATTCAAAAACATATTTTCATATTTATAAGCCAAAGTAGCGGTGACAGTACACCCCCTAGAGGCGTGCCTCTGCTCACGTATCGCGTGAGATTATTGCAACCTATGTTGGCTATTATCTTCCTACTCTTCAGCATGGTCGCGATCCATGACCTGATGTATCCCTCGACATCTAGATCTCAGAGGGATTTCAGGATGGAGTCCGCTTTTACGTTATTAAAGGCTCCTTCTATGCCCAAGAAGGCGGCCAGTGTGTACTGTTTCGCTGCAAGGAATGCTTCCACCTGGCGCACTACTTCGTGTAGTGCTGTCTCCGAGGATTTCCCTTTTTTGCATTGATTGCATTGCTTCCCCTCAATCTTATTACGTATATGAATATCCAATATTCTTTCCAACGTCTTAAGGCTAAATGATGTGAGGCATATAAATCTGTAGTCCTTTGCGAGAACATGCCCTCTTCTTCCTGGTTTCGGAATGAATATTACTTTCGCCTCTCTCCAGGCTCTTGGTACATAGTTCATCCTAATGCAGGCCTTAAATATGTCAGTCAGCCATGAGAGTGAGTCTTCCTCTATGACTTGTAGCATCTTTTGTATTATTCCGTCCAGTCCTGGACTTTTGTACGGATCAAAAGTGTTTATTGTCCGGAGAAGTCGCTCTCTGGATATTAATTCTTCGTTGCCATCTTGTTAACTGCTAGTAGCTGGGGGAGTTTCAATCTCCGTTCTATTGTTCCCTGGGATGTGTGTGTCTACCAGAATCCCTAGTCTCTCTCCTAGATATCTTCCGTAGCTCTGCCAGCTTCTGGTTCCACCACGGTGGATACTGCTTCCTTGCATACGACACCGGGCAGGAGGATCTGTAGGCCTTATTTAGTATGTTGAACTTGACGACTTCCCCATCTATTGCATACGCGGAGAGATCCTTGTTCTTCGCTGTTTTACTCACTTTGGATTGAACTTTCTTGGCGAATTAGTTCCAATCCGTTTTCCGCGCGCTACGTAATTTTTCGGGCTTGATAACGTTGATATCAATCCCGAATTTTATGTACCTGTGGTCTCAAAAAGAGTGGCGCGTAGAAACTCGCCAATTTTTTACCTGTAGCATGTTGTTATCTGTAAGCAGCGTGAGGGGTGTAATCAAAGAGAGACTAACCTCGATCGTTGTCCTCGGAGCTGCCCCAAACTGTGTGCCTACAGTTTGCGTCGCAGCCTACCAGTAAGTCTATTCGGTTCTTTTCCACGTGTTCGAAGAGCCGTTCCACTGATGCTTGTGGGGCCGGTTCCTCGTGCGCCATGTATGATGAGGCAATGTGCAGCGCATGACTTTGGAGTCACGCGTCTAGGGTTTTTGGATGATGCCTATGTCAATGTCCTCCTCGCGGAGGAAGACCAACAGATTGTCTGAAGCGACCCTGCTACGCTTCAGGTTGATCTGCACGATCTTTGGCATCATTGTGTGGGAGCGGTGATGTTGTCGGTGCCGGTATCGACATCCGACTTTTCGGCCAGCAGCTGGTCGCCCAACAGCCCACTGGCGTCGTCGACCTCCTCCAGAATGTTGTCCGGTTCGTTACGGAAAACTTTCATTATGGCTTTCCGTACGCCATACCAAAATCTGTTGTCTTTGGCCTCAAGCTGCGCCCGACATTCCTCATTGATCAACAATAGGAATAGCTGGCTCGCCTTCATAACCTGCTCTGCCAAGACGGCGCAGTCATCGGATCAGCTTGTCATGATCCGTTTGCCCCTTGGGTAGCCAGATGTGTGCCTGAGGACGCCGGGGGATGTCCTTGGCTGGGACGAGCTTAATCTTAAGTCTGGCCCATGCGTTGCCGATCTTGGCGACACATTCTGCCAAGAACTGGCTGGGATGGAGCTCCCCGGTTTGGTCAGGACATGGTCCATAACCAAATCGGAGAGTTTAGTCTCCACCTCACCCCACTTCTTCGCCAGCAGCTTCCCGTCAGCGTTGAGCTCGTCTATCAGAGCCATGAACAGGTTGTCCTTGGCCACCTCGCTGAAGGTCCTGGTCTCGGCCATGCCAAACGAGGTAGCCCGGGGACCACCCAGTGCGTCCCTCGCTCTCTTTGGCGCATTGTGCCCCTCCTCTTGGGACCTGCTGCGCTTCCCTTTTCATTCGCCACCGTCTTTGCTTTCGGCATCGACTTTGTGGAATGCACCGCTGCTAAGCTAGCTCGTTGTGCCTCGAACTTAGCTACCGTCTCTTGACAACGTGCTTTGTCCTCAGCGTCGCGCGGGTCAATCGTTCTATCTGGCTCGTTCTTTGCGATCTTACGCAGAACGAGTCGGCAACGACTGGCCTTTGCCTTGAGCAGCTGCTATTTCGATTTCGGTTTACCATCCCCTCCGGGATTAGCAGCGATGGATTGGTCGGTGGTATTGTCGGCTTGGGGCGTGCTTGTCTGAGCAACACCCCCTGGTTGTTGCACTAACGTCTCCTGGCTGGTTTAAATATCCTCCTGGTGTCTCGGGTTATCCCACGCGGGTGTTGGGGAGTTCATTACATGATCATAAATGCCCGCATTGCTCGACAGGCGCGCCGTGGTCCCGAAAGGTGGTGGGGAGACGGGTGGTCGACCAAGGCAGTGCCCTATACCTTGGCAAGGTCTGGGAAGGCTCCGTCCGAACACAGCTAGATTTGACCCCTCAGCTGCGAACTTTGTACGTCAGCGGGTATTGGGCTTTTGGGTGAGACGGAGATTGCTGTTGCCGCTCAAATTTAGCCGTACAACTGTACGTTACCAGGGGACACCACGAGGAGGTCCAATCCCGAAGGAAAGAGGTGTACGGAACATTACTGGACTTTTCACCTATGAGTCGACTTGATGCTCAGAGGGCAAGGAATAATCACTCCATCTTGACTAAGTTGGAGCTTTGCCTTGTTCTCATTGCATCCTTGTCCCCCGTGGTGATTGAGTACTCCACCTTGTTAATTTCATCATGATCGGAACTGTCCGATTAATTGCATGTTTACCAACACTATTTATAACGGTAAGCTGTCAAAAATTATTTGTGAGCAAAATGTCGTGGACAGGCTGCAATTTGTCTATGATAAATTTCAGCGTTTTTCTTTAGTTGCCGTGCGTCGATTTCACAAAAGATTGGGAAGAACAAGCGAGTGTGAGATTTTAGTGCAGCTTTCAAGAAATTAAATACATTCTTTGCTGGATCGAAGCTGCAGATAGTGGATATATGCAACTTTGTTGTTTATGATGCTATCGGCATGAAATAGAATACATAAATGATAAATTGATGGTAGATAGTATATGTTGACAGTGTGAATTGCTGTTTCACATATACCATCATTTCCATTCGCTCCCCATAAATGTGCTCAATGTGAAGAGGCTGCAAGAGCTGCAAAGTTAAATTAATGAGGGATTCACGGTTTACAAGGCATATGTCAAATATTAACTGTCCTCTTTCTGTGTAGATTTTTAATCAATTCTTAGCCAGGGCTGCCACCTTTTGTCAAAAAACGCCGTTAAAGATACGGGCTCGCCTTATGCTGGGTCTAAATAGGGGCACAATGCGGCATCATATTCTGCGGCAACATATATCAGAACATTAAAAACCAAGTGGGTGGCTAAAGTCGAGCACGCTCGACATTAGGATACCCTGTGCCCAGGTACTCCGTATTAAAAGTTGATTATCGACTGAGCGTCTCTATGGCAGCTATATTATATATTGCACCGATTTGAACCAAATAAGGTCAGGATGTATAGCACCACCTTAAATGCATATTCTCTCAGTTATTAGCTATTCATGACGTATTTTAGATAAATTAGTTCGTGTTATGCGCATGTAATTATATTTTGCGATATTTAATGAAAATTAATTTTTTATAACCTTAATTGTAAAAATGCTGAGTTTTTTTTTTCATGAAACATAACGAGGTAAAAAGCGATAACTGTCAGCATTTATTTTAAGAGTATTACAAAAAAGTTATGAGGTAAATGTTGAAGGTTTTCTTTAGTTGTTACATATTTATAAGAATTAAATAAAGAAAAACATAATTGTTCATTACACTGAGAATTGGCGTTTTCAATCCGATTTTTCTATATGATATGGTAGTCTAACGTTGACTTAAATGCCATAAGCTTACAATCACTTAAAACTGACGAATTTGGCATGAACATATTGAAAAATAATAAGGTTTTCACAAAAAAGTGGGCTTCAAACTATAAATTCTATTATTTCTATATGATATAGTTGTCCGATTTGGATCAAATTTTACCAAAAAAAAACAAAGGCGGCAAACCGCCCACTTTTCTAGGACATTTGCGTATTGAAGCTCACACTTTTTGCGCACAGTGCACAATGCCAATTTTCGTTTTTTTGACCCCGTACTTAAAAAAAGTACAGGGGTCTATTAAGTATGTTTTAAGGAATATGTGCGTAACAGACAGAAGGAGGCGTGACAGACCCTATAAAAAATATATACTGATATATGACAATGTCCGTCTGCCCATCTGTCCTGACGTCCTGACGTCTGTATGAACACCTAGATCTCAGAGACTATAAGAGCTAGAGAAACCAAACTTGGTATGTAGGTTCCTCTATTTTGCAAGCAGATCAAGTTTGTTTCAAAAATCAACTAAGAAATTTAGATATCCATATTATAAGAGCAATTTAAAAGCTAGAGACACCAAACTTGGTATGTAGGTGCCTCTATATTGCAAGCAGATAAAGTTTGTTTTAGAATTTGGCCACGCCCCCTTTAGCGCCTATAAATCGATTTAGAAATTTTGATATTCATATTATAAGAGCAATTTAATAGCTAGAGACACCAAGCATTGTATTTAGGTTCCTCTATATTGCAAGCAGATAAAGTTTGTTTTAGAATTTTGCCACGCCTCCTTTACCGCCAAAAAAACGACTTAGAAATTTAGCATTTAAATTATAAGAACAATCTAAAAGCTGGAGATTCCAGATTTTGGTTAGACGAAGCGGGAAGTGTCTTTGATGTTTGCTGAAAATTTTATTCCGATCGGACAGTAAGTTGGAAAGATATTCAAATAATAAATTTTACTGTTTGATTTGATAAGGGAGCGTTGGCAAGTAATTAAATCTTGAATATTCTTGATTAAATGAAAATTGAGTTAACATATTATATAACAAATTAGCGTCCGATCAGTCAAGGGCTTCTGTGGCGTAGTGTGCTAAGAGACGAAGAGTCAGACAATGTTCGTGGGTTTGTGTCCTGCCGTGGGCGAAAGACATACAATTTGTATTCTTTTTTATTTAAAATTCAGTGTTTATTTATAAATGTACTATTAAGATGATTAAAGGCTAAATAAATTTTTTTAATTTTGTAATTAAGTAATAAAATAAGTAATATGGCAATTTGGGAGGCTAAACGGATTTGTGCAAGTGTGGCTCAATATGTTAAGCCTCTGTTTTTAAATTTTTTCACAATTATCGTCGATTTTTAATAGATTTAAATGAATACTATCTTAATCGACGCCTAATTAATGCAACTATGCAAATACAGGCTCAACCACACTTCAGAATTTTTTTTCAAGTTTTCCTGGTATTTTAAATTAATTTTCTGAATTTAAAAACTGATTGCTCTAAAACTACAGTTTGAAATATAAAACTGCTTATAAACGATTGTAGATGTATTCAATTGTTTAAAGAAAATGTTAAGTTTTTAAAAATCAGCTATTGCATTCTCGAAAAATGATGACAAATGTATGCGCAACTCTTAAAACAGCTTAGAAAAAATGCTATATTTTAAAAATTTTAAAAATATATGTCATAGAAAAAAATAAAATAAGCTTTTTTGTCATATAGGGCCCAAATGTATTAAAAGAAAGTGGCTTTCGTTCGGTTCAGAAGAAAAAGTGTAAATTTGTTGCCTAATGTTATTATTTGAAAAAAAATTGACTTTCCTGCGGAATGAAAAAAATAGTAACAAATTTATATATATTACTTTTTTTGTAAAAACATCGAATAATTATATTTAAATAGATTTGGCAAAAAATTCGAGATTTGGTGTGCAAAAGCTAATCTGTGGGTTTGTTTTAGATATCGCAAAAATCAAAAAAGTTGTTCATACTAAAGGTTAACTTAAACCCGATTGTTCCAATGACAGCTATATGATATAGTAATCAAATTCGACCAAATTTGGTCAGAATGTTAAATATAGCAATAAATCAACAATCTGTAACTTTGGTTGAAATAGTTTTAAAATAACAATGTTTTCCCACTAAGCAATTTTCTCAATTTGTGAATTTTGACCCCAAATTTGACTCCCTTGCAATTCGAATTTCGCAAAATGCGTCTTATTGCACGATAAAATTGTCACATCTATGTTGAGTGAAAATATTAATCTCCTAGGTCAGGTTAGGGCTGTGCAATGATCGGTGAGTGAGTCAGTGACTAAGTAAGTCAGGTCAAAGAATTTAATATACATAGATTCCTTTTATTTAATAAACATGCAATAACTTAGAAAAAACAAAAAATAGGCTGTTGATTCATCAGTAGTTTAAGTTATTGACATCGTAAACCTCCTTGTTGCTGCACAAAAATTTGTAGCTGGGATTGATGCCAGTGGTGCATTTGCTTGCCGGAACGGAGCAGGAGTTGTACATCTTGACGCCAATGACATTGGTGGCTGCATAATTGCAGGCCATGAGGAAGGCCTTGTATGTCTGGCCCTGAACCGAGTAGGTGGACACGGCGCATCCTACATCAGTGTTGCGATCGGCGACCATTACGGTGAAGTGACCAATGTCGGGTCCATTGTAGTTTTCGGGATATGCATCGATGTGTTCCTGCTTGGTATTGGCTACCTCATTGTACCACATGTCCACACCCTTTAGAGCATTTCCTGTTGTATTGAGCGGGTTGAAGTAGCCGATCCAAGCCAAATTCTGGCCAGCCCAGCTGAAAGCGTCCGTGTTGCGGCAAGCATCGTGACGCATCTGACAGCTCTTAACGTTGAGGGAGGCAAGATAAGCCAGTTCATCATTCCACTTGATGGTGGCCATGCGACAGGCGGCCTTCAGTTTTTTATCTCCGCCTCCGGCAATAAAGTTGCGATGTTGATTGTGTCTGGCCACAATCGCATTCTTTTCGGCCGTCGAAAGACTTAACAAGGCTCTGTCGCTGGGACAGCTCGAAGCCCAGGCCTTTAGTAAAAAAAGGATATGATTATGGATAGTATACTAGATTCAGTTAATCCCATGTGGTTCATACTCACCCCATTGTTATTACAGCCAATGTTCTGGCTGTTACCGCAGCTTTTCTTGCAGTAATCTGTGGCACAGACAATGCCCAGTGCCAGTGCCAGCACAGTTATGGTTAAGATGTTACTCATATCTATATCAAAGCTCAATTGGTGTTCGCTTCCCCAATGGTCGTTGCTTTTATTTCAACTGTGGCGTTCTCGCTATTTATCTAACTGACTTTGTGATACGCGGGCGTAACAATTGATCAAATATTTACATTCATGTTTACTCGATTACCAAGAAAGAGTTGAATAGCAAATAAAGTCGGCAATTAAAGACTTCTCAACAAAATACAGTCTGACAAAGAGTGCATTCTAAACACATTGAGGAACAATAGGAGATTACAATCTTCAATTTATCGATGTTTTCTTTTTGCAGTAAAAGCTGATTGCAACAGCACTTTTACAAGGGCATACCTTAAGAGAACGACCCACAATGGGGAAAAGTAAAGAAATAATATTGTTATCATAAAGACAATAATTTTTCTGGAATTACAACCCAACAACAAATTTATTATACCCGCTACTTAAAAAATAAGTAAAAGGGTATATTGTGCTTTTTGAAATGTATGTAACAGGCAGAAGGATAGGACATGTAAATATATTCTTGATCAGCATCAACAACCAAGGCGATATAGCCATGTCCGCGTGTCTGTCTGGCCGTCTGTCTTTCTCTGTGAGCGCCCAGATCTCGGAGACTGTGGCAGGTAGAATAACCAAATTCAGTACACAGACTTCTATAGACCCCACGCAGAGTAATGTACAATTATTAAGCAATTTTTGCCATCAACTTCAATGAAATCTGCTACTGTGCATTGTATGTGGAGTATGCAATAGAGAAGGTATAATTTTCCACATGCCTTAGACATATTTACTTTGACAGTGCAAATATTAGCATATTGAAATGTAATGCAAACAGGAAGAGTAAGCTTGTGCACTTAAAAAAATTTCACTAAAACTTTTAATTCTTGATTTACGGCTAAAGCCAAATTTGACTAGATCGTTCAAAAAGTCCCCGGACTGACAAATAGGGTACGCCACTAAAATTTTGAAATAAATTTTTTTTTAATCAGACTAGACTAACAGATTTTCTAGGCTGCTTTCAAAGTTTGAGCGCAATCGGACACTTCGCTATCAAGTTAGAATTTTTATTGTGGTGCAACTTTTTGATTTTTTTAAAAAATGGAAAAAGCTGAATTTCGTGTTTTCATTAAACACTGTTTTTGATGGGAAAAAATACCGTGGAAGCGAAGACAGGGCTTGATAAGCATTACGGGGTCTCTGCTCCAGGTAAATCAACCACTTGCAATTGGTATTCCAACTTTAAACGCATTCGTACGAGTACCGAAGACTCTAAACGTTTGGAAAGACCAAAGGATGTGATTATCCCAGAGACCATCAGACAAGTCCGTCAAATCGTGTTGACTGATCGAAGAGTCAAAGTCCGTGAAATTTCTGAGACTGTGGGCATATCAACTGGGTCGGCGGTTTCGATTTTGCAAGACCATTTGCATATGAAAAATTTAAAATGGGTGCCGCATTTTCTAGATATTGAACAAAAGGAAAACGAGTTGCCAATTCCAAGTCCTGTTTGGACATACATAACCGCAATCCAAGCGAATTTTCGCGTCGATATATCATCATGAATTAGACTTGGATCCATCACTTAATTCCGGAGTCCAACCGGTCATCAGCTGAGTGGCGAGAGGCCGGTGAAGGCAAGTCGATGGGCTGGTAAGGTTTTTTGCCAGTGTATTTTGGGGATGGACATCTTATAATACACATCGACTATCTTAAAAATGGTAAAAAAAAATGCGACATAGACTATTACTCAGCATTGCTTGATCGGGTGAATGACGAAATCAAGAAGAAACGCCCGCATATGATAAAGAAAAGAATCCTTTTCCATCAAGACAATGCACCATCTCACAAAGCCGTTTAAACGATGAAAAAAATATAAGAATTGAGCTGGGAATTGACTCCTCATCCTCCATATTCCCCAGATCTGGCCCCCAGTGGCTTCTACCTGTTTTCAAACTTGAAAATATGGCCCCAGGGAGGGACTTTCTTCCGACCATGACAAGAAAAGGCATCGAAATGTTAAAAGACCGTTTGATTAAGTGTATTAAGCTAGAAGGAGACAATATTGAATGAATATATTGATTTTTGAAAAAAAAAAAATGGTTTTTTCATTGTTTTGAACGATCTAGTATATGAAAAGTGTAAAAATTTGATAGCAATCCAACCTTTGGATCGTGGATGATTGCATTTTATTTTTGATATTCTAAGAAAAATGGATCCCATAAAAAAAACCTCTACACGAGGTAAAAGTCTAGTGACGAAAGCAATTTCTAGCCACAAAATTTCTGAAATCAAATTTTGTGACGAACAAAATTCAGTTTAAGATAAAAATTTTAAATATAAATATAGATAAAAAAAAAAAAAAACGAAAATTGGCATTGTGCACTGTGCGCAAAAAGGGTGTTCTTCTTTGACATAAAAATTCCTTTTTGCGCTGTGCCGAATGCCAATTTTCGTTTTATTTTTTAACTAGTTGTCGGATTCGGGTGATCGAGGTATCAATCGACGCGTATTTTTAATTAGAAAAAATTAAAAATTGTAACAAAAGGCTCCAACGACCCAATTAGCGGCAATCATTTAAATTTTTCCCCTCCCAAGGTGAGTTAGAAAAAGTTTCAGTACGCCATTTTGTTAGTTTGGACTAAGCCGTTCGATTGGTATATAAATGACCTGATCGGACAGTCGTAGCAAATTGTCAATATTAGCTGTATATATTGCTTGTCGCCTTTTGCCCCTTCGTGCTGCTTTCGTCGCTAGCGCGAGCTGCCGTCCGCAGTGATCAAGATGAATTTCTTGTGTTATTAAAGATTGTTTTATGATGGTAAAAAATTCGGAATATATCGGGCATAAATAATTGGGATGCAAAAAATTAAAAAAAAAAAATAAAAAAAATAAAATGCTTAAGCCTTGTTTACACTCGGAGCGAACTTAATTTGTTACGTTTGCCCTTTTTACTCGCTGAAAATCAGCTGTTATGTTATGTACAGAATTTTGGTATTTTTGCTATCGATATACGTATGGAAACCGTTAAATTAATTATGTTTGTTATTTGTATTTATGTAATTTCATAGTAATGCATGCTTATTGCATATATTCAATTTTATCGGAATTTATAAGCTGCACCTTGCTTATAAATGGCGATAAAATGAAGAACGCAGTTATGAATAAATATAAAGAAAATTAAAATACACTTTTCCAAAATCCTCAAAACAACGCTTTCTTGTTGTTCTCGTAATTGCGAAGAGTGGCTTTAACAGTGCCATGTTATAGTTAACACAACGTTATGCCGATACGTAGCGTTACGTAGCGAGAAGTGTGAAGCAAATGTCAAACTGCAAATCGTAAAATTTTTTTACCGTTTGTTTTGTATGGAGTTTTTGATTTCGCGGTCGTTTCGCTCTAAGTGTAACCAGGCCTTTACAGATTTTTAATTAACCACCACTGAAAAAGTAATTGCAGAAAAATATGCATATTTTAACTCTTTAAACTGATCGTAATATACAAATTGTATCGGAAAATTTAAAGATCGCTATAATTAGTGAACCGCCATTAAAGTTATCTATCTTGAATAATACAATTTAATTTTTATTTCCATTATTTTCTTTTTTATATGCGTACAGTTCTCACTTAAATCCCAATAGCTCGTAAATCTTTTGGTGCAACCTAGTCTACTTTTTGTGTACACAGTTGATCAACTAAAGCTAAATCAGTTTCATTAATCCCACTATTATTTATTTCAAAATATACTTTTCTAGAATATTCCCATAGCCTTTTCGACTTGCTTTTATTTCTTCACATACGAATCGTAATCTAGACAGTAAAAACTTCGTTAACTGTGCACAATCCAGGATAGTTGACATTTGTGCCAGTGTTGCAGCCGGCAGCCGTTGGGCCGCGAACATAGACAGCTCGATCAATGATATTGGTGGTGGCATAGTTGCAGACAAGAAGAAAGTTTCTTACTTTGTTGGAAACATATCTGGCAGCTGCGCAGCCGACAGCATAGTTGGGCTGCTGAGCCATGGCCGTGAAGTGTCCAATTTGACTAAATATAAAATATGTTTAGGGTAGGAGTCAGGAGGAGTTGAAGGTCAGAGCGAAAGTCTAGTATACGAATATGTGGTGGTACTTACTCTCCGGTCCAGGTCTTAGGGTAACTGTTTATGACTGCCATGTTTGCATTCTTGTTCTCATTCCACCACATGTTAATGCAGGCAGTGAGAAGCTGCTCGTCTGTCTCGCTTGAGCCAGAAATGATGGCCAAGTTCTGTCCGCTGGACTTGAACTTATTTGTATTGTGGCATGCGTCGTGCTTCATCTGACACTGACGCGCATTCAGCTCCGCTAGCTTGGCTAGCTCTGGACTCCAGCGCATTGTGGCCATTCTCCTTGCACTATTGTATTTGGCTACCTTGCCCAGGGCCAAGTTATTGCGTCTGACATTGTGTAAGCGCACTAAGTGTTGTCTCAGTGTTAGATTCATGTCAATGAGAAAAGGCGCCGGACTTGTCGGACAAGTTAAAGCCCAGGCCTAGAATACCGAGTGTTAGTTTTTTAGCTACGACATTAAGTACATACATAGGTACACCTACTCCTTTGTTGTTGCACGCAATATGCTTTTCAGTTCCGCAAAGGGCCTTGGCACAGTAGTCCGTCTGTCCACAGACCATATATACCGCCATGCTGACTGAGAGTACTGCCAAACTGATTCGCAACATTATGAATAAGTTAAGTAACTAGTACAATAGCCGCGATTCAGGGCTTATATAGTCCCGAAAATTTGCAAGACATTTATTTGAATTTAATATTTGTATATTTAATAAAAATATTAAAAGTTATGTCAATATCTTAAAGTTTGCCCGGAACACACCAAACGAAATGCGTCCATCTGTGTTTACCCATCGTCGGCAATAGAGAGAAGTTTGCTTGATTCCCTGAAACATATTTTCTATTATTAAATTATATGCCGAAAATAAAAAGCAATATAAGAGAAAATAAATGTGTCTCAAAATCCGTAAAAAGTTAACTAAGTACATACATTTGGTTTCATAAGCAAATCTAGTCCATATAACACATTGTCAATTTTGTTTAACTTTTAAAAAACTCGATACAAGGAATCTTATCTATCTTATCTTAATAAAGCTTTTAAATGAGATTTAAAAGATTTAAAAAAAGTTCGAAAAAAGAGTTGTGTCTTTTGTTCAACTAAACTTGTCTATATAAAAACGTATTTTGGCTTATAGGCCTGGTTACACTAAGAGCAAAACCACCGCGGAATTAAAAACTCTATACAAAACAAACGGTAAAAAATTTTTTACGATTTGCAGTTTGACATTTGCTTCACACTTCTCGCTACGTAACGCTACGTATCGGCATAACGTTGTGTTAACTATAACGAGGCACTGTTAAAGCCACTCTTCGCAATTACGTATTGGAAATAGGTTCTAAACCTATTTTCGTCAGTCAACAATGAAAAAAATGAGCGCGCCAATTAAGAGCACAACAAGAAAGCGTTGTTTTGATGATTTTGGAAAAGTGGATAAGGTGCAGCTTATAAATGCCGATAAATGAAGAACGCAGATATGAATAAATATAAAAAAAATAAAATAATACTTTTTTCAATGATAATATTAATTAATTAAAATTGAATATATCCAATAAGCATGCATAACTATGAAATTACATAAATACAAATAACAAACATAATTAATTTAAAGCTTTCCTGCATTTTATTTGGTTAAATTAGATTTTGTCATTTTGTATTGTTGATGAGCAGCTGATTTGGTTTAACAGGGCTCAATAAAAGAGCACGGTCGATTTAATGCGTATATCGATAACAAAAATACCAAAATTCTGTACATAACATAACAGCTGATATTCAGCGAGGATTTCAGTTCGCTCCGAGTGTAAACTAGGTTATGGAAACAATACAGTGATCCCAAAGTAGTTTGTATGAGCAAAGATGGAATTCATTCTGCTACTTATGAATGCTGTAGATGCCAAAAGAAACATTTCCACGATTGTTATCAACTGCTGAGGGTCTGTCGACATTTGTCGTCTGGAACACAAATCGTAATACTTACACGAAATGATAAAAGTTTTAAGTACCGACTTCCCTGGTTATTTTATATGCTCATCACCATAATATACCGTAACTATTGAACTACACAAAAATTCAGGGAATTTTGTCCTCACTTGACGCTTGTATTTTGTTATCACTCAAAAAAAACCTCTACAAGAGGTTAAAGTCTAGTGACCAAAGCGTATACAAGCCCCATAATTTCTGATCTCCAATTTTGTGACGAACAAATAAAGTTGAATATAAAAATTTAAAATAAAAATATAAATTAATAAAAGGGGCACTAAAATAAACATTCTGCACTCTGCGCAAAAAGGGTGTGCTACCACAAACATAAAAATAACTTTTTGCACAGTGCCGAGTGCCAATTTTCATGCTTAAACTAACAGACATGTGTGATATATCAAAAAACGCTGAATTTTATTGACTATAATATAATAAAATGTGATAAAGATGTTGAATTTAATTTATTCTAAAATCGGCTAAATGTGAGACAAAAAACCTTTTTTCATCTGTAAAATTTAACCTGAGCACTTTAAAAAAGATCTTAGCTTTCCAACGATATATAGAACATATGTATCATTAGGATTTAACTTCAGCGGGATCTAGCGCTTTCCCGCTAAACTTGCGGCTTTTTCAAAAAGTCGTAGAACAAACGTTTTTAGATTTTTGAAAATGAATAAATCATAACATCTATGGTATTTTAGCGCTTTGATACAAACAGACAAACAAACAAACAAACTGACTTTTTATCTCATTGTGAGAAGTCCACTAAAAATTTCAAATTTTTAACTTTTCGTTTTTTGTCCCTTTCGATCCTTTTAAAACAAAAACAATTTTACACATTCGTTCTCTTTCTTTCCATTTTCTGACATGTCGCCGAGCTCAGCAACAACAATTTCATAGACATAGTTGTTTCATAAGTGACTCGTCGCTTATCCGAATGTAATTTTTTGTTGCCTTATTATTTCGTATACACTAAAATCGAAAAAATATACTTTGTTGTGAATCGTCTGACGCATCTATTCTATTCGCACTTTTTCATTTGTAATTGAATTTTTTCACTTGAAGAAACATGTTTCTATTTTTTTCCAGTGTACACATTGAAACAAAAAAAATTTAAGTTACATGTGTGCGTGCGATTTATTTTATTTGTACTAGTGTGGGCACATCCATAAGGCAGCGTTGAGCACCCCTGGACTAAACCTTTCCATCGGTATGTAACTCGATCTGATCGGACAGTCATAGCAAATTTTCCATATTAGATGTATATATTGCTAGTCGCCTTTCGCACCCCTCGTACTGCTTTTGCCACTAGCGCGAAGTGCCGGCCGCAAAGATTAATTAATAATATTTGTTTAGTTACAGATTATTTGAGTAATAACGAGTAATGAGAGTAGAAATATAAACGTAGAAAAAAACTTGCTTAATATTTGTTTACTTCAAGCACTACGCAATACCCCCATGGTAGTTTTTGTTTATAATTCTGTTCAACTAGCACCAAAACAAGTCAACAATCAAAATAAATGTCGGAATAAAAATGGTGTAAATAATAAAGTTGTTTGTTTGTGAAACACTAAAAACGAGTGCTATGGTCGACGGGGCAAGACATTGAGATAACCTGTGCCTACTCCCTTAATTCACCCAAATAAATCACTTTATAAATTTTGTAAAATATTTGAAATGCTGCCATTTAGTTTTAAGTACGTGTAAGTTTTTATTATGGATCTTTAATTGTTGCTGTACTCAGATATATAGAGATATAGCTGTAAGTATTGGTTTACTCTTCCAATCTTCATCATGGAAGATATTTATATTCGAACATATACATATATAGTAATACATATATCTATATGTTATGCTATTACATCATTTTTTTTTAGATACATAGATATCAATCATTTTAATATCGGTACAGAAAAATAAATATCATGCCTTAGGCTTGCATCTCTCATTATCTCTCTCTTTCTATCTTGCTTATTAACTTTCTCTGGTTCTATGCACTATATTTGTATATTATATAGGTATTAGGTATTTATTGTGAATATACTTCTGAGTAATTTCATTATCATATAATATTTTATGTTCTTCATATAAGTAAATCTGTGGGCTTTTTTGTATTTACTTCTCTAGGCTTAACGTTCTTTGTTGTTGAATGGTACACAAAAAATATGGTTTATTTGTTCATATACATATGTTTTACAATTCTTCTTATTTGTTTTGCTGTTCTCTTCCTTACTTATTGTTTTGTCTGTTTAGTTGATTTGTTGTAGGGGCATCACAAGAAAGTTATCAACAATTTAGACATTCAGCAGGTAATTGAGATCATTAATCAAGATATCTGATTACTTCTTTTTGCATTCAGCAGAACATTTGCAACAATTAACATCATACAATTTTAGTATGAGTATGACCAAAATTTTATCGTACAAATGAAATGATACCTGATATCAAAACCGCTGCAAACAAATTTTAAATATTAAAAATGTATTAATAGCAATGAACATACTAAGGTTCATTGGCCTTTTGCCATCAGAAACCCGTCTTGAATTTCAAATATTCTTTTAATATATGTAATATACAATTATATAGGTGTTCGGTATCGGATCCGGGTTTATTCCCTGATAAAAGGGAATCATTAGGGTGCGGATTTGTACAAAATCGTATCATGTCCTTCAACAGGTACAGATTACTGAATCATCACAAGTAAAGCAGAAATCTATGATTGAAATTATATGCTGAACATCTCCAAAATCTTTGCATTTCCCCTACAGTTGCTAATATTTGTAAGTCATATTTTTAAGTTTGTGTAATATACAATTTATATCTAGATACTTAGTACTCGCTTTGAAATACACATATGTTCTTAAATTCATATATGAATATTCGATTACAAACTACACAAGTGCGTGGAAATTCGAAAACTGTGCAGAAGTCAACAATAGATTGACTTAAAGCCTTTTCGAGCTATTTTGCAATGAGTTTCTTCGAACATAACTAAGATAGTACATAAAAGTAAGTATATATGTATGCATGCATTAGGTAAGTACGTATTGTATTTGCATTTATATGTACAATAAGTGTGCGAGCGGCTCCTGTAAGTAGGCAGCGCTTTAAAGCAGCAACTGAAAGTAGGCTACGATAAATAATGGCACATGACGCTTAGCGTTAAGACTGATAGTTAAACAAAAATCGCTGTGAACTATGTAAATCAGTAAACTTTTATGTACAAAGAAAATACGAAGATTTTCCTTGTAAAGTGTTGGCGAGTGTGCCAAGCGTAAGTACAAGGCATAATGTAAGATTTTAATATTTATAATATTTCGCTTTATTTACAACGTGTCATGCTTTTGTTGTAGTTCACTATCGACTTACTTATTAGATTATTAAATAATATTTAGGCATACAGGTATAGGTATTTATATATTAAATTATGTATGTTCTATATAAGTGTAACAAATGAGCAAATTATATCTTAAAGAGGCTAAGCGCACAAATTAATAAGAATTATCCACATATCGTTTATAATGATAATTGTGATGATTTGTATTTGTCTAAACCTAAACGCATTTCCATACATGCCTTTTTTTTTATAATAATATTTATGTGTATCAAGCTGCAATTAGTTTTGGGTTTTGCTGGGTAAACTGGAACGTTCAACTGGGTCAATTTGCATAAGATAACCAATGATAATATTTTTATGTATTAATTTATATAAATATAAATTTATATTTGTTTTTTAAAATACTATGTATATATTACATAAGAGCGGGCTAGACCACAAAAAAAACCTGTTCTTACATCTAAAGAGAGTGCCGTATGCTACATAAGTAGTAGATACGGAAAGCAACCGCGAGAACTTGTACAAAGGCAAATTATCTCGATTCAGTTTTCATTCCTGTACAATAGATACGTAACTATATATTTATATATATATATATATATATATATATATGTGTATGTTTGTGTGTGTGTGTGTGAAAATGTTCTTAACAACTAACTTTTCTTGTAGTTATATTGTAATTTAATAGACACCATTTGCATATAGCAGTAACAACGTATGAGTGCAGATTTCCTGGATTCTTAAGTATGCTCACGTGTATTTAATAAGTGTACATTCCCTTAACTTTGTAATTGTTGTTGCTGCTGCGACGACTGCGATGCTGGCTGAGTCGCTGCTGTCACAGCTGCTGATGGCAACTGCTGTGCCTGTACCTGTGCCGGCGATGAGGGAGGACCAAACTTGCTGGTTATCTTGTGCGAGGCATTCACAATGGCCAATTCATGCTTGGAGTCAAGATCACAATCGTAGAGCCCACTTAGCGAGTCCAGGCTAAGCAACCGCGAGCTGGCCCGACTCGACACTGAGGTGTCATCCACATCCGGTGCATTGTACAGCGAGTTGACATCCGACAAGGCGCCCTCGGCATCTGTGAGACCCGCCTCGTTGAGCAACGAGATATTCTCCAGGCCGGGCTCATCGGTGATATAACCTGTCGATTCGGCGCCACCTGCGAAACAATTCAAAAGATGAATAAATTTGATAACTTAAGTCATCCCGATATTCCATTTACCTGTGGCCTCCTCACGGCAATCATCGTCTGACCACTCCGATTGGCTCTCCAACGGATTGGAGTCCATGGACTGGTGGTTGTGATGTGCTCCATACTTCAGCTCATCGTTTATCACATTCGCGTCTAGGCGCATGCTGCCATTGGCAAGCGGCGCCGCCTCTCTTTCCTGCTCTACTAGCTCCAATTGCTGATGCTCCTGATCTAGTTCGTCGCTGTGTTTGTCATTCTTCTGCTTGTTGTGCTCGCCCTGCAAAACTCGTTTCTGACGTACGTCATGGCTAACCTCATCGTCCTCAAACTCTTCATCGGCCAGGTTGTCCTCTGTGTCATCACGCTCCTCCTGTTCCACATGATTGTAGCGCGTCTGCTGTTGTCGCTGCTGATGCTGATGATGATGGTGATGACGATGGCGTTGCGACTGCAACTGCTGCTGCTGTTGGGGCAGACTACTGTCCAGCCTGTCCAAGCTCTCATAGCTGTGCTGTAACTCCTTGGAGCGCGGTCGCTGGCGATGTGATCGTTGCTGCGGCTGCTGTTCCTTGGTCGCATGCGGCTCCAGCATGGCCAACGCGTGCATCTGGCTGCGATTCTCGTGAAGAATCTCGCATGATTCCGTGTCCGATGTTTGCCTGAAATTGAGACAAGGCATTAGTAGATTATAACACTTTATTTCAGAATTTATCCTTAGAAAATTTGCTTGGTTTTACTTAAAATAAGACCTTTAGACTGCTTGAAATCGAAATAAAATACTATAACAAGTATTTGCAAACACATGCATACATACCTATCGAACCCTAACATAAAATTTTAAAATTTTCAGAAAACATTAAAGATAAATGGTATTCTCTATGGAAGCCAATACAATAAAGAGAGAAAGTTCTGTTTACTTCCAGCAAAGTACAGCAGACATTGAGGTCATCAGTCAAAATATATTTTTATTGCTAATGAAATCAGATTTTTTAAATCCCTTTATACGTACATACTTATGTATGTAAAGGGTGTTTTTTTAAGAGGTTGGTTTTTCGAGTAGACATAAAGCTGACATTTTTTTTTAAATCTGGCCACTCGAATGACATTTATGTTCAGTTTGGTTTGCCATTTTATCATGAACAGGTTGACAAAAGAACAACGCTTCCAAATTGTGCGAATTTATTTGTAAAATAATGGTTCAGTTCGCGAAGCTACCATAAAATGGACGGATGTGGATGAGATATGGTTCCCACACGACGGCGCTATATGCCACACAACGCACGTCACAATCGATTCATTGAAGGAAACTTTCGATGGTCGCATAATTTCACGGAAAAGACCTGCCAATTGGCCACCAAGATCGACCACCAAGATTTTCTTTGGGGATATGGGAAGTCGCTCGTCTACGCCAACAAACCACAAACGTTAGGGACTTGGAAGCCAACAACAACACAAAGTTACTTAAATTAAATAATTTTAATATTTGCTCTTTTGTTACAAACCTGAAACTATAATACTTTACTTTAACGTCCCTCAAAATTAATGGAAAAAATATCCTCCATGGACCGCGAATTCTTAAGAATTTTCATAAAGAAATTAATTGGCGGTCGGCCATGGTTCTCTTGTAATTCTCTTGTAAAAGTTGCGTGATTTGCAATAAAAAACAAGTTGGCTTTTCAACATTTTCCTATAAAACAGAGGTAGGCTATTAACTTTTTGACGTACAAATTCGTTGCAAAATGGGTGTGTGTAATAATTGCTCAATGTCTTTTGGAAGTATTTTGGAAATGGATGCAGAATCTATGTTTCAATTTTTGCAAGCTCATGAAGTGATTTTAAAGGAGAGGGAGGGTCCCAAATGCTGCAAGTTGGCAAATATTTGCTTCGAGAATGGTGACCTGCCGTTTTGGAGATGCCGGCGCTTCGTTAAAGAGCCTGCATCTAATAAAAAAAAGAGGATGAGCATGCAGTGCGACTTTTAAGGCAAGTATTTAAGTTATATTTACATATTAATTAAGTTTCTTTCTTAGGAAAGTGCATTGAAAGTCCCATTCTTTGCGAAGGCACGTGTCTCGTTTAATGATGTATGCAAATTCAATTAATGGGACTCGAAGGGTCCTACATATACCTTCTTGGAGGAGGAGCTCGGATGGTCGTCCAAGACAGTGGGTGATTGGAAGAGCTTCATCCGCGAAATGTATATCGACTGGACCTTAAAAAATGCCAAGTGCGTCATCGGTGGCATTGGAAAAACAGTAGAGATTGACGAAACAAAGATTGGTCGGCGCAAGTACAATTGCGGACGGATGATTGAAGGGCAATGGGTATTCAGGGGAATTGAGCGAGAGTCAGGTGACTTTTTTATAATTCCAGTGGCGGACCGTTCAAAAGAGACCCTTATTCCTCTCATCGTGGAAAACGTCGCCAGTGGAACGATCATTGTCTCCGATTGTTGGAAGGCATGCGATTGTCTTAAAAACAGTGAATTTAATCATCTGACGGTCAACCACACCCTAAACTTTGTTGATCCAGAGACGAATGCGAACACGCAGAGGATTAAGCGTTATTGACGGGATTTAAAGGATAATATCCCCATTATGCCCGCAAGACGGAAATTTATCCGGGTTATTTGGCGCGCTTCTTGTTGTTGAAAAAGCATAATTCTCATAAAACATTGTTGCATTCAATATTTACAGCCATTGGTACCTCTATAACCCGAGGAATGATTTGATGTATAATGATGAAACACTAAAAACAACTAGGCCCACTCTTAACACCGATTTTGATCTGACATGTGGAGTAGGCCTTCTGGGGACACCACAAAAAAAGCCGCGCCTGGAACTTTACCTCATAAGGTGGTGTGGAAAATTGTTCAATACACTTTTTGAACATTTACAATTGCATTAATAATAAAAATAAAGAACAAATCATTAAAACAGTTTTATATTATTTAATGTCTTGCACAAGATAAGGAATTCGGGGCTATAGGGATGCAATGAAATAAGAAGACCGCAGGCAATCATTTGCCTTCCAGCAGTCGGACATGATGGTGGTCCCATTAGCAATCCATTTCTTGCTGTGTCTCGGCAACAATTATTAAAAAATCGCATGGACCGCGATGACTATTTTCGATTTTTTGTTGTCAAAAATTAAATGGCCTACCTCGGTTTTATAGGAAAATATTGAAAAGCCTACATGTTTTTTATAGCAAAAACTACAAGAGAACCATGACCGACCGCCAATTATTTTCTTCACATAAATTCTTTAGAATTCGCGTTCCACGGAGTATAATTTTTTTGCGAATAATAGACGACAGGCCGCAAAAGTTAAGTATTACCACACCCGAGTTGATATAGCCATGTCCGTCTGTCTGCCTGTCTGTCTGACCGCCTAGATCTCAGAGACTATAAGAGATAGAGTAACCAAATTTGACACATAGATTTCTATAGACCCCACGCAGATCAAATTTGTTTCAAATTTAAGCCACACCTCCTTCCGCCCCCACAAATCGCGAAAAACCACCACACCCACAGTTTTAAGATAATACAGTTTTTATGGTAATTAATGTTATATATATATATATATATATATATATATATATATATATTATCTATTATCCCACTAAATCGCATCAAGATCAGACAAACAGAATCGCAATTATGGAGATTTAATGTTAAGTAAAGTAATACAAGTAATTTCTTTAAAGCAGGGACCGTAAATAATGATTTTTTTTTTTATATACAATAATCACCCACTTATAATGGACGTAAAAAAAAAAACAAATTACACCAAAATCTTTAGTTTTGTACAATCTCTACACTTCTCCCATGATTTTTAAAATTCTGATTTTTTTCAACAATAATAATTATATCTGATCAAAAAAAAATAATACTCAAAAATAATGATAATTTTTGATCAAAAAATATATAAAAATTTTTTTCTGCTCAAAATAAAAGTAAACAATAGTTTACGACTTCGGTGTTAATATGATTTGATATGATTTAATACCTTTCATATGATATATCACATGTTCTTCAAGGACGAATATTAAGGGTCCTATGAAATTTAATGTATTCTTTTTTATTGAATCTTCTAAGAAACTTGTCAAAAGTGCTTATGTTGAAAATTCAATTTAAATAAAAAACTAGTTAAGACCTCCAACATCTTCTTATCTCTAAATCCCACAAAAACAAAAACCTCTACACGGGGTAAAAGTCTAGTGACGAAAGCAATTTCTAGCCCCAAAATTTCTGATACCCAAATTTGTGACGACCAAAATATATTGTATTACTTATATACCTGTGTATATTTCTTATAATTATGCACTTATCTTAAGAAGAGAAATAAATTCAAGCTTTGAATATTAATTTTAAAATAATAAAAATAATTTTTTTAATTTTGGCTACAAGATCTCTTAAGAAATCTCATACCAAGCTCATTTTTTGACCGACTGCTCCTATGGAAGCTATAAGATATAGTAGTTTGATTTTGAATTAATTTGTTTAAAATGTATAGAACATAAGAACACTTGTTACTAGCGAGTTTTGTTGAGATACGTTGAGAAACAAAAATGTTTGTCACACAACTCGTTTTTCAACCAATTATTCCTATGAAAGCTATATGATATAGTAGTCCGATTTTGACCAAATTTGGTCAGGGTGTAACAATCTGTAAGCTTGATAAGGATATCTTTAGAAACAAAAAAGTTCTTCATAATAAAAGTTTAGTTGAACCCGATTGTTCCTATGGTAGCTATATGATATAAGTAGTAACCCGTTGTTCACCAAATTTGGTCAGGGTGTAACAGGCCGTCCCAAATATACAATCTGTGAGTTTGGTTAAGACATCTTTAGAAACAAAAAAGTTTTCCATACAATAACTATATTTTTTCATACAGATGCCCTGTGGTGACCTTTGACCCGTTTTTGGGTCCATCAAATGATCTCCGATCGGGCTCAAATTTTGCAAATGTATTCTAGGGGTAAAAATGAATATTTTTCAGCCCGGCGCTCATTGATATCGCCAACTTGAAAAAACTCCATAAAAGCCAGGCTAATGTGCATGCAAATACGTTTTAGGATATCCAAGTGACTGTGCACAGGGTATCCAGGGTATACATTCGCTCTTGTTTATTCAAGCGCAGTTTCGAATAGTAGACAAAATACCCCTATCTAAATTAAATTGAGGTCCAAATAAAGCTGACATTTATGAAAAGGAGGCGCAGCAATGAAAAGTAGTTAAGTTGATTAATATGCAAAATAAATTAAGTTTTATGTGTGTTGATTATAGCCCGGTGACATTTGTGAAGACTCAAAAAATAGCACAGCAATGTTGATGACTGATGCTTAATATTAGACACAGATGAGCTATGGGTTAAATGGGGACTCCAAGATTGGTTTCGAAGCGGGTGGTAGGATGATCTACTACTTACATTTGACTGGACTCTGAGGGATTCTTGTGGCGCGTTATTTCCTTGATGGCTTCCAGGCCGACGGGATGCTTGGATATCATAAAGCTGTTGCTCATGGGCAGCTTATTGGTCACCTGCATAGCCATGGCAATAAGCTCTTGCTCCTGCTGCTGTTGCTGTTGTTGCTTATCCTTGGGATAATTGTTGTTGCCACTATTGGAGTTGCTGCCACCGCTGAGATTTCCATTGCTGCTCGATCCACCTTCAGCCGCCAGAGAGAGACCCTGTCCATTGACCAGATTCTGTCCGTGACCATTGACAGAGCTCAATTTGCTGTTACTAGCCGAGTAGCTCAGGTCCACATTGTGACGACTGCTACAGTTGCTGGTGGTGTGCTCGGAGTTGGTTGTCGCTGCCGTCGAGGCAGACACTACGGCCAGACAGCGACCTCGTGATGATTCGTTGAGCAGTCTTTGCAATTCCCTCTCGAAGGGTGACTTGGTAGCAGCCCCAGTGGCGCCTACACCTGTAGGCATCGCTCCCATCGCTGTCACTGCCGTTGTCTTCTGATAGTCAAAGCTGTTGCAGCTGTCACCTTTATGCTGTGTGTTGCTCGTCGTATTGCTGGTCGTCTGTGGGCCGTGGCTCTCGGTCGTCGAGCTGAGGTCAAAGTCACGCAGTTGCGCCATATCAACAACTGGTGAGGTGGGATCCACTTGGATGTCGCAGGGGTAGAGCCATTGCAACGGATTGACGCGACTGCCATGCACGTTGTAGCCCACACCTATAACATTACCATGTCCATTGCGCTGTAGATGGCCTCCATTGATACGTGGTGAGTCCTCGTCGCCGTCGCCCTCACCCTCGGTGGTCTTCGAATAGCTCTCATCCGAGCTGCTCATCGAGGGCGAATGCGGCCGTGAGCTCAGATCATCGGTAGAGGACATCTCGCGGCACTCCTCAATGTCCGTCGGCAGTTTGGGCAGCGGCTTCAGGTAGTTTCTCAGTGCCGGCTTTGGAGGCAACTGCGGCAGAGGTGGCTGCTGCGAGTAAAGTGCATATTGACGTTGTTGCTGTTGCTGTTGATGTGTTGTTGCTGTCAGCTCGAGTTGTGGTTGCTGTTGGTGCTGCTGCTGCTGTTGATGTTGCTGCTGCAGTGACAACACGGAGTTGGGACAGGTGTAACGTGGTGGCTCGTACTTTGGCGCATGCTGCATGGGCATGATCTAGGTGTTAGTCGTGATGGTGGGCGAGGAGAGTGATATCATGCAAAGAGTGGAATACGGTTAGAGACACACAGATATATAGATTGATATATTTAGATATATACTCGTACATACATAGACATATATATGCAATTTAAGTTACTCGGAGCATTCAAAGAAGTCGGCAAAAGGTAAATAACTTATATGTCAATTGTCTCTCTCTCTCTCTCTCTTTCTTTGTGTGTGTGTGTGTGTGTGTGTGTATGTACCCAGTGGAACTGAAATTCCCTGTTCTTGATTTTCTCTAACGTTTACTTGATGTTGTTGTCATTTTTTTGACGTTTTATTGTTGGTGCTGTAATTATTCTGCCGGCGTCAACTGTCTGCAACTGCAGAACTTTTCAATATAAATTAAAACAAAAAAAAAAGTAAAAAAAGTAATAAAAAAACAAAAAATAAGTTATAAAAAAAAAAAACTCAAAATGAAAAAGAATACGTTTGAAATAATTTTTTTTAATTTAGTGCCTGGGGATTTTTTGGCAGAATTCCTCGAGGAGTCACCAACGTTTCTAGTTAGGGAAACATTGAGAAATGTATAGGGAAGCTTCCTCATTCCTCGTTCCTAGGAACTCCCAATGTTAAATTCCTCAATCATTTTCATACAAACGGATCGATGTTTCCTCAATGACCAGGGAATGTTCCTCAACATTTCCTCAATCTTTCTTTGAGGTCCAGTTCTGCTGGGTATGAAGTAAAATTCATTACACTCATCAGAGAGAATATCAAAGCCCTTTAAAAAGTTATTTTATGTGCAAAGAAGAGTAACTTTTCTGCACAATGTATCGAAAGGAAAACAATTTTTGTTGTTCACCTGTAGCGTTCTACTTAAGTAACAAGCAAGAGGAAGTTAAAATAGAAATATGTAATATTAAAATCTGTTAAGTTCCTGACCTTACTAATACAAAAAACTTGTTATATTACATTGTACTAGTCTAAAATTATTAATATTACTAACACCAACACTAATTTTTATTGATTTGATTGGGTTTTTCTGGGTATTGCTTAATCCTTGCAACAAATTTTGGATCATTTATAATTTTTGCATATCCCAGATCTAATTTAAAATTTTGTTCTTTACAGTTCATAATTTATATGTAATATTAATTTTATTTGTATTCCTTAACTTAATTTTTATGCTTAACAATTTTTTCTTTGCCGACTGCTTTTAGTCGTACATAAATAAAATAAATAAAAATTAACCAAAAGACCATAACCGTTCAATCTGTCGCAATCATTTAAATTCTTCCCACCCACATATACAGGTTAGACACGCACACACACATATGAAAAGAGAATGAGACATGTATGTACAACAACATATGTTGGATTAATTACAAATGGATTGGGTGTTGGTTGTGGTAAGGTTAGGTGTTTTGAGCGGCTGGTTGCCTTTTTATTTTTTTGGATGGAAGCATCATTCAGAGGAGTATCTCCTTGCTCCAAATCATGAGGTCAACGTTTTCACTCACCTTGGCAACCGGTGCGACGCTGCTGGCATGCAATAGCGGCTCGCTCTCACGGCAGTTGCCATAGCCCAGGCTGGAGGACGATGGCTGATGCTGATTCATATGCTGGTGATAGAGATGATGCAGTGGATGATGCTGACCATGCTGACCATGCTGGTTAAGGGGCAGCGCCGGCGGCGGCGCATAGCTGCGCAGCTGATCGCGTCGCGGCACAATGAAGCAGTCGCCGCCAAGCACTCCGACCACGTCTCCTTCAAGACTGGCATGGTGTGCCAGCGGCAACTGCTCCAGCTGCTGCTGTTGCTGCTCCTGCTGCTGCAGCTGTTTATGCCTGCCACCGGTATTCGGATTCTCAATTATATTGAATTCGCGAAACATTACCGAAGGAATGGGCTGGTGCTGGTGTTGGTGCTGGTGCTGGAGCTGGATCTGGAGCTGGTGCTGGAGTTGGAGCTGCTGTTGGTGGTGGTGTTGAAGTAGTTGCTGCTGATGTTGCTGCTGCTGCTGCTGTTGTTGTGCAGCTGCAGGTGTAACCGTAGCCGCAATCGGAGCTATTGACAAATTTGGCGGCACATAATGCACATCTCCATTGTGGCCATTCTCTCGGATATTGGGTAATCCACCATTGGCCATAAAATTGGGTTGCTTCTGCAATTTGCTATTGAGCCGCTGCTGCTGCTGCTGATGCAAATGATGGTGCGCAGGTGGAGCAGGCAACGGCTGTTGGTGCTGTTGATGCAGTGGATGTTGATGTTGATGCTGCAGCAGATGCTGCTGCTCCTCACCCACCACATTGTACAAATGCCCATTGTCCTTTTTACTGTACGTGTCCGTGTTGAGGCGATTCTCCTGGAACTGGGACGCCTTCTGATAGTACTCGGCGGAATGCAGTCCCCCAGCCTGGTTGTGATGATGTCCCTGCGATTCATTGGTGTTCGTTGGGCGGCTGCTAATCATGGCGTTCCGTACCTCGCCATTAAGTGCATTGCTGCTGCTGTCGCAGAGGAAATAGGTGACCATGTCGCCCTTGCCCTTCACCTTAATGGTGCCACGGCAGCGAAACTCGAAATGCGATCCGACCAAACTGTCCACTACCTCCTGGGTGACCTGGGAGTAACCGGGTACGCCAGTCGAGTCCATGCGACTTGCCACATTTACAGTATTGCCCCATATGTCATACTGAGGCTTTCGCGCCCCTATCACACCTGCGACGACGGGTCCAATATTAATGCCTGTGGAAAATTAGCTTTGATTAAAGAGGCGACTGATGGATTCGAGAAAATGTATACTCACCAACACGCAGCATGAAGTTGTTGTACGAGTGACTGTTGATCTCCTGGAGCGAGAGGCGCATTGCCTTGACGTACTCGATCAGTGCGGTCATGTGGCGACGCACTGAATTGGGATCGTTGGGTTGGATTTTGTACTCGGGTATAAGGCCAACTACCGCCATATAGGTACTACCAACGGTCTTTATCTTGTCGATGCCCCGAAAACGATCCTCCTTGAGCAGCTCATCGAAATCGGCAATGATCTCATTAAGCAATCGCAAACATTCCAAGCCCTGATCAGATCCATCCATTTCAGTGTAGAACTCATTAAAATTGGGCACACTGGCGAAAATAACGCCCACTTTGGCATAACTCTGATGATAGAGCTCCTAAAACAAGACATGAAAACATGAAGAGTAAAGAAGGTATCGCACGGTAGAAAAAACAGCTTTTAATTCAAATTTTCCATTGACCAATATGGTTTATTAAACCCGTTACTTAAAAAATAAGTAAAAGGGTATATTGTGTTCGTTGTAATGTATGTAACAGGGAGAAGGAGGCATCTCTGACCCTATAAAGCTTATGCTGTCTGTTCGTCCGTCTGCGTGAGCGCCTAGATCTCAGAGACCATAAGAGATAGAGCAACCAATTTTTTACACGCAGATCCCAATGGCGTGGGAGCAGGTCAAGTTTGTTTTAAATTTTTGACACGCCTCTTTTCGTCCGTCCGTCCGTCTGTATGAACAAAAGGATCTCAAATTTGGAACGCAGATTTCTATAGACCCCACGCAGATCAAGTTTGTTTCAAATTTAAGCCACGCCTTCTTCCGCCCCCACAAATCGTGACAAACCACCACACCCACAGTTGTTATGGTAATTAATTTTATCCATTAGTATTATCCCGAATCGAATCAAGATCGGATAAGTTAAACGGCACTTATGTCGATTTAATGTTTTTAAAGAAATACAAGTAAATTTATTAAAGAACTGTTGTATATATTGAAATAAGTAACGGGTATTCTATGGTCGGCATCTCGACTACAGCCTTTCCGACTAGTTTTCGCTTTGAATGCGTACGAATGTCGCATTCGACATGAGAGAATTGCCCATATACGAGGGTGGGCTGATAAATAGTCGGCCTACAATGGAAAACAACTTTTTTATTGATTTTCCTTTTTTATTTGCTAACATAATTATCTTTTAGACGGGTGCACTCAGTCCAACGGTCCTCCAATTTTTAACACGTTCCATAAAATATGACTTGCGCAGGTCTTCAAAATAGGCGTTTTTTCACAGAAAACCTGTTCATTTGACGGAAATTTCTTTCAAACAAGCCAATTATTTAAGTTTGAAAGGAGATAATAGTCAAAGGGTGACAAATCTGGTGAATAGGGGGGATGGAAAAGAATATCGTAGTGTAATTCACTCAATTTCACCGTGGCCCCAATGGTTGCGTTTGCTTCCACTGAGAGCAATTGCGGCAGCCACCTTGATAAAGCTTACACCTTTTTTAAATAATTATGTAAATCATTTCCAGCACGCTCACGAAAAATGTTTAGGGCCTTAGCAATTACTCGCAGCTCGTTTCGACGATCATCCAGCATAATTTTTTTGACTTTATCTACCACTACTGGCGTTGTCACCTCTCTTGGTCGTCCTGGTCCTAGTCAAAAATGCTTGAACGCCCGAGCCAATATGTAGCAGTGTAATATTTAATGGTTGAAAACGATGGAGCTGATTCCCCATTAACTTATTTTAACTCATTTTTAATTTCTTCGTTGGATTTCTTTTTTAAAAACAGAAATCTATTTTCATCTTGATATTCGATTTTGCTCATTTTGACGACAATGCAAAAGTGACCGTGCTAAAATTCCCGCCAAAATTACCAGACAAAACCGCATGAAACTTTCTCAGCAATC
This sequence comes from Drosophila innubila, assembly GCF_004354385.1. Taxonomy (NCBI): domain Eukaryota; kingdom Metazoa; phylum Arthropoda; class Insecta; order Diptera; family Drosophilidae; genus Drosophila; species Drosophila innubila. Next base: position 30,213,093 of record NC_047626.1, read on the forward strand.
TGCTAATAGAAAACACTAATCAAATAAAATATATTTTGGTGGCTAAAAATGTGTTCATTTGTTAAGGCCGATTACTTATCAGCCCAACATAGTATTGAAATAAGTAACGGGATCTCGACTATAGCCTTTATGACTAGTTTTTAAATCTATTTGGTTGGCAACACCTAAAGCACAATTTGAATAATATTTGTTTCCAATTGTAGCTACAAATTTTTGCGTCAATTTACGCTTAGAGCGCAAAAAAATGTCCCTTTTTATATATCCACGTAGTCAATTTAAATAATTTAATAATAATCATAGTTAGATATTATAATTAATCATATAATTTTTTCAGTATTTTCCACTGTGCACCGCTTAGATGGTTAAAGGGTCAAATGGTCAGAGGGTCAGATAGTCAGAGGGCCGTGTTTAGAGAGCTCTTACCATATTGTTGCGAAATTGTGCATCGAGGAAATGTGCAGCCACATGAGCGGGCAGCAAATTGTGTAAAATGCGCTTGTTCGACTCCTGCAACACATCCATCTCCTTCTTCTCCTGCGATGCCTGCAGCTGCCAGAGAAAGTCGAGACGTGCGGTGCCCTCCACAAGGCGGCCGTGCACCAATATCGCAATCATGAAGATAACAATGCGCGCCAATGAGATCAAATGAAGCGGAATCGAAGCTCTAATCAAAATATAGTGATTAATAGGTTAGAAATATTTATGTATGTATACGATATGTGCGATTTGTGGGTCACCTACTTGACAATTGTATCGTAGCACTCGAAAATGTTCTGGTGCGACAGCTCAATAAACAGGGCATAGATGGTGCCCATCCCAATCACGAGCAGCGACTTGAATATAATCGGCAATCTGCGTGAGACTCGGCATTAGTTAATGATTTGGGTGGGCAGACAGACGGACTCACCTAAGGAACACGGAGACGGAGAGGAAGGCAAAGGCTGCCGACAAGGACACGTATTGCGGCAATGAACATTTGCGATGAGCATCGTTCTGTTTGCTTATAACCGGTGGCATATCCATGTCCAGCCCCTGGAAGTCTAAGGTGCTCACGTTGCTCGAGCAGGGATGATCCGTGACACATGTAAACTAAAAGAAACAAAAGGATTAAGTAGATTGTAGAAGAGGATGAACCACAGTCAAGCACAACTTACCACATTCACCTGGCCCACTGAGTAGATAAGTATAATTGTGAATATGGTGATGGCCATACGAAGTGAGAAGCTTTCGGAAATATCCCAGATAATCCATTTGAGGCGCACGGCCAGCAATAGCATTAGAATGGCACTGACCCAAATGAAAGCCGTGAGGAAGAGGAGCAGCAGGATAAGGGTGCGTGGCAGGGCTGTCACTTGAAGAGCTGCCCCAAGGATCAACAGCAACAACGAACAGCCCATGGCCGTGGTAAATCCCAAATCAAAGTCCTTGTGATATTCACGTTCCTTATCATTCTGCCGGAAACGCAGTGTCAGTCGATCCACATGCTCCGACTTGTCACAGTCGACGGAGCGAGCATTAATCGCCTGGGAGAGGAATCGGTTGACCCGATTTGTCGGCTGATGATGTGCAGCCACCGAGTGACGCTTGCGGAAAGGTCGCTTAAACTTGTCAGCGACTTTCGACTGTGACTGTACGGGATAGGGCAGGGAAGACAAAGATATTTGGATCGAGTTATTGCTCATAATTGATCTTGGTATTTATTGAATTGTGGCTGTTGCAATTGCTAGCTATATTAGATATAGTAGAGAGTACCAAATTCTTATGTATCTATATACATATGTACACTAAATGTAGCTGGAGCTGGGGCATGCAGTTGAGAGCAAAGCTGTGTGTGTGGTGGCATGCTGTATGAGGATTAACGACAAAACTTAACGAAATTAGACGAGACATGACGAAATGAGTGCGTCACGACTGCACATGCAAACAAACTGGACGAAGCTATAGATATTGCAACCCGCCCATACAGATCCGAGTACAAACACAAAAGCATGACAGTTAATAAAGATTAAAAATAAAATAAATTAAAAATTAATTACGAGAGCAACAGAAAACTGAGCGCACTATATTTATAAACAAATTAATAACATTTTGTTAACAAAACTGCCCTCCGCACAACATTTATTCGTAGACTCAGTATTAAAACCTATACGGCTGTTATAGGTCAGGTTTTCATAGTTAAGATAAATTCTATTTTTGCCGATGATGATGAATAACACTAGGCAACAAATTTGAACTTTTTGGCTATTAAACGGACGAAACCCACACATAAACGACGAAAAACATTTTTTTCCTATGACAGAGTTTTTTTTAGAATTTTTCTTTTAAATCTCCCTTTTTTTCTTACTTTTTTTTAGAGTTGCGCCCTCTTTTGTTATCATTACTTGTGATTGCCAAAACTGATTTTCAAAAGCTTTACTTTTTCTTAAAGCTACTGAATATATCTATAATTTTTTTATACACAATCTTAGATTTAAACCAGTAATTTTAGAGCCAATAATTTTTGAATTAAGAAAATTATGATTTTTTGCATATCTTTTTTTTCAGCTTTTTCCCTTTAAAATTCAAGGAAAACTCGAAAAAAAATTAATTAAATTTCGTTTCTATTTTATTTTCATAGCTGCATTAATTACGCGTCGTTTAAATTATTATTTATAAAAATCTATGGCGAAACGGCGATATTAAATTTTGTTATCTGTACCGATTTTTTTTTTTGCGATTTCCTTGTGGAGCAGCATGACCTTTAGTATGCAATTTTTTTATTTTTTTTGAGATACCTTAACCATTCTCACAGAATATCAATTTGTTGTTGTCTTTCACATTGTGACCATATTTGGTTTAAATCGGATTACTATATAATATAGCTGCCATAGGAGGGATCGATTCAGCATCAGCCTTTGGTATGAAAAACTTTTTTGTTTTTTGAGTTATGTTACCTAAACTGATAGATTTAGTTCAAATCGGTCCAGTATATCATATAGCTGCCATTTTTTATTTACGTACACTGAAAAAAAAGACCAAGTTCTAAAATCAAGAACATTCATCTTAAATATTTTGTTCTTAAAATAAGATTATTTTAAGACCAAATTACTAAAACTAAGATTATTAATCTAAAAAATCTTAATATAAGAATAAAAATCTTAAATTGTTAGGAAAGTATAAATAGGTACTATTTCGTATTAAACAAATGATGACACCGTGGGGCTCTGGTTTGAGAGACCGCTTCAGCTGTGAAGCAGAAGGCGGCGGTTCGAATCCCCCTCGTAACAAATTAAAATAACATTTATAAAATTACTAAAACAGAATTAAATATAAATAAATCAAAATTTAAAAATAAAAAAAAACATAAATATAAAAAATAATTTTCATTTATTTTATTTTTTGATTTTAATTTTAAGAACATTTATTCTTAAAGTAAGAGCTTGGTCTTATTTAAAATGTTCTTAAAATCAAGATGTGTTCTCTTAATTCAAGAATTTGATGTTCTCGACGCATTTTTTAGACCAAAAATCTTAGTTCTGAGACCAAAATCTTGATTTTAGAACATTTTTTTTATCAGTGTAGGTGCATTAATTACGCGTCGTTTGATATATGATTCATTAAAATCTATGGAGAGACAGCTAAGTTATTAGCATATAAACAAAAAAAAACAAGTTTCACGCAAATGTTGATTTCCTAACGATCGGTCCTATGGCAGTTATATGATATAGTTGACCGAGTTGAACCAACTTCGGTCAGGATGCATAAGACCAACTTCAATGCATATTCTAACAGTTTAGCTAAGATATCTCTTAAAACAAAAAAGTTTTTCATACTAAGACTTGATTTAAGACTGATCGGTCATATGGCAGCTATATGGTATAGTAGACCGATTTGAACCGATATTGGTGGATATATAAGGCAATATAAAATACAAAATTTGTGAGTTTAGTTGAAATATCTTTAAAAATCAGAAAGTTTTTTATACTGAAAACAGATTTTCGATTGATCGTTCCTACGGCAGCTATATGATATAGTGGACCTATTTGAACCGAATTAGGTATGGATATATAACACATTACCAAATACACAACCTGCGAGATTGGATGATATATCTTAAGAAACAGTAGAAGTTTTCATACTAAAGGCTGATACTGAACCGATCTGTCCTATGGCAGCTATATGATATAGTAATCCGATTTAAATCAAATATGGTCATAATGTGTAAGACAACAACAAATAGATATTCTGTGAGATTGATTAAGGTATCTCAAAAAAAACATAAAATTTTCATACTAAAGGTTATGCTGCTTCATAAGGAAGTCATAAAAATCGAAAAAAAACATCTCTACAGATATAAATGAAATATAGATATAATCAATAGCTTTTAGAAAAAAAAACCTTTGGAAAATCGGTTTTGGCATTCACAAGTTTCACAAATGACAAAAGTGAGCGCACCTCTAAAAAAAAAGGTAAGAAGAAAAAACCAGACTTTTAAAAAATTCTAAAAAAAACTCTGCCTTAGAAAAAAAAGTTTTTCGTCGTTTGTGACCCCAAATCTATCCAAAAAAAGTGGGTTTCGTTCATTTAATTTTTGGGCTGTTGCCTAGTGTAATCAAAAACTAGCATGATAATTTAATAATTAGCACGAAACACCGAACAAAAATTTTTCGTTCCTCTGATTTTAAACAATTTTTTTTTGATAATTTCGCTCACTTACTAGAAGATCGTCATCACTCAAAAAACAAGATGAGTTAATTATGCAAAAATATAATTCATATGCTAATCTCTATATACTTATTGTTTAAAATTTCATAATATATTGTATAGTCTTCATTTGAAGCTCGAAAGAATTATTCTTTTACTGAATTAAAAACTTTTAAAGCCTGTTTTTTTTTTTCAAAATGCAATGCGTGATATGGTTTTTAAAATATTTCTTAATCATGTTGGAAATAAAAATTATTTTTGTTAGTTATTTAAATTTGAGAGCAAATACGTCAAAATATTTGTTGTAGGAATAAATGTTGTGCTGAGCGTATAAACTAACGGGTACAGCACAAGACAATACGGTACACGGTACGATACGAATACAAGGCTGAACGATTGAACGACTAGACGACTGAACAAACGATTGAACGATTGAACGACTGAACGAATGTGAACGAAATTTAAAAACAATTTGTTTTGTTGCTGCTCTGCTCACTTTATTATTCTTGTGATTGTGCCTATGTATGCGACTAATCGTACTCGCTGTTGAATTGGGACTTGTGCCTACGGTCACTTGAACACTGCCCCCCCCACCGCCACCGCCGCTGCCACCGCCACTGCCGACGACGCTGCCATAGCCCATGCCGTGCGGTGGCGGGGTAGCATGCAAGATTTTTTGTAGACGTATTACCTAGATCAGAGAAGTATACACAGTATTCATATATATATATATATATATATATATAGTTTGTTTACGTATGATGTATATATAGTACTTATAACGATAGTAAATTAAAAAATATAGCAAAATATACAAGGTAATAAATATCATTAACGATAATCGTGGATAAGGAAGTTAACGATTATGATATAGATTAAAGATAGTAGATAATTAATAGAGAAGAATAGGATATAGTAGTAAGTGTGTATCACGAAACAAAGGGCAAAATATAGAAGGGTAATTAAAACAAAAACTAAAACAGAACAGAAACTTCTTCAATAAAAACTTTGGGAAACTTTTTAATTTTATTATGTGTGTGTATGTATATGTGTGTGTGTGTGTGTGTGTGTGTGTATAGTGTGAATCGGAGTTAATATATTAAAGGAATTTTCAATATATTCTGCAACATAAATCGATTGCAGAATATTGTGAGAATTACCTGATCCTAGACTGAGTATTTGATCATTTAAATAGATTGAGAGCGAAAGTGTAGTTAAACTGTTTTTTTTCTTTCGGTTATTTATTCAAAAGAAATGAAATCGAAGCTCGCATCTGATGTTAAATCAATTGATCACTCTTGTCAATGAATCCAGTACAAGACTTTTACTCTTTACACAAAATACGCACAACATTGACACAAACGCAATTTTATTTTGATTGTTTTTGACTAGTTTTAGTAAGTAGATACGGATAACACATTACTGATTACTGATTACTAATTACAGATTACGATTACTGATCCTAGTGCTTTACAGATATTACAATAATATAGTTATTTAACATAAATTCATATAAATTGATAATTAAATATTTAGTAAGTGTTTTCTAAGCAATATATTAATATTGCGTCTACGAAACGAAAGAACCCACAAAGCCAAAAATAATATTGTATATATTAAGAATATTCAAAAAGAGAATGGAATTGGGAATTATTTGGGGATTTCATATACTTAGAAGTAAGGTGAACTTACCGCATCCTGAAAGTAAACGAAAAGAAAGAAATCAACGAAAGAAATCATAAAGATTCGTCGCCGGCGACCACTCAATAATTGAGTGTATCTGTGAGATACTTTGAGAAACAGATCAAATCAACAGAAACACAGAGAACGATATATGAAAACACAACAGACCCATAACCAAAGCCCCAGATAAACCCGGACATGCACAGAACTGAGCAACGACTACGAAGTTACAACGAGTCACCAACTCTTAACAATGTACTATGGTAAATATTTGTACTATGTAATATGTACTATGTACTATGTACTATGTACTATGGACTATGAGCTATAGAATATGGACAGTGGTCATTGGGCAGTGAGCACTTACCTTACGCGAACCCTTCTCCGACACCTGGATGCTGGCAGTGGCTGCATCTGCGCTACTGCCACGAGGTGCACCTCCGCCAAGGGCGGCGGCAGCCGAGGGAAACGAACCGGTGGCAATGTTGGAGAACGGCACGGGCTCTGAGAACTTGATGGTGTGCAGCAGCTGCATAACCACATTGGATACATTTCTAAACGACAATTTGCGCCGACTACCGATCGCAGAGCGTACACCAAGCGTGTTAAGCATAAGGGGCTGCAATAGAGATACCAAGACGGAATGACAGAATGATTGAATTGAATTGAATTGAGTTGACAATGGTAAACATAACATATGTATGGCAGGAATAGTGCTACAAGCAGCAACTAATTGCATTGTGAACTGAACTTACCTTGCGCCGATGCGGCGGTGGCACAATGAAGAACGTATCCACACCATGATCTCGCAGATATGAGGAACGCTCATCACCATGGCCCGCCTCCACCTCATATTCGCCCGACAGTGAATCGAGCGTAGCACGTGTCACATGCACCCGACCCGGCTCGCCGCCCGACTCCATGTGATTGGCCAGGGTCACGTCGTTGGACCACACATCAAATTGCCACTTTCGCAGGCCCAGAACGCCGCAAAGTACGCGGCCAGTGTGAATGCCCACGCGCATGTTTAGAATAACATCGGTGGCCTCCACAACGGTGCTGAAGGCGAAATGAGAAAGAGAAAAGAAAGGGTTTCAATTCGAGACTGAATTGGTGGATTCGACCATGCTCCTTTTGCTCCAAGTGGTCTATCCGTTGTGTTTCTGGTACAGCGAGACACAAGCACTCGATTGAACAGGTGCCGATCACTAGCAGACATACGTATATGCTAGGTTGGCGCCACATAAGCGCATAGGCAAAGTCCAATAATAACTTGCAATAACAAAATACACGCATATGCAGCTTTCGCTGACGTCGATTTTCTTAATTTCTTTATTTGTTGCTAGCAGATTTGTTGGCTTTTGTTGTAGATGTTGTGGCAGTATTCCCGATTGAATATTTCGTGCCCACCGCAGGTCTGAAAGATCAAAGTCTTTGAATTGTCTGTACTTACGCAATGGCATCGATCATATCGAGTCCCATTTCCACAGCGCATTTGGCATGATCCTTTCGTGGCTCGGGCAGGCCGGAGACGCAGTAATAGCAGTCACCTAAAATCTTGATACGCAAGCAGTGGTTGTCCTAAATAGAAATGTTTCCAAAAAAAAATGTAAATCAAGAAAGACAACGCACAGCACTATAGAGACTCACATGGGCCAGCTGATCAAAGCGTCCGAAGAGTTCGTTGAGCAAGCGCACGAGTTCCTGGGCGCTGCACTGTGAGGAGAGCACTGTGAAGCCGACGATGTCCGCAAATAGGATGCTAACGTTTTCATGTTTCTGAATGTAGATACGATGGAACTGTCCAGCCACTGGCGATAGAATGTCATTTTTCATCTGCATGGCCACGTGTTGCGGCAGCACCGAGAGAAGGAGTCGCTCCAACTTCTCATTTTCATCCTGTATCTCAAGGCGGGCGGCGATGCAATTACGTGTGTCCAAAAAGGCTCGACGTTGGGCTCGCTCCATCATGATGTTAACCACCAAGCCAGCGACATTGACTCCAATAAAGATGACAATATTTGCAATCAGCTGATTATACTCCAAATACTGCAGCGTATCCGTGAAGATCTTATAGACCGTCAGGCTAATGTGCACTGAGGGCAGAGCAATGCCAAAGGCCACCGCCTCCCAGATCTGTAGCGGTATCATAGCGTACGCTAGAAATACCACAAAGACAATCTGCCATACGCCCTCGGCCATCACCTCCTTGGTGTCCACTGGGAAAACGCTGCCCAGTGTCGGCATGGACACTATGCAAATACTGGCCGTAAACAATAGAATGCCATAGCACAATGTGGGCAAATGATGATCCTTGATCACTGAGCATTGCAGAAGCACCAGCACAATGGCAAACAGTACGCATACTATTGAGTTAAAGATGTTCTGAAACGAATTCCATATTCAAATATACAACTATTCAATATCACTGCGGACGGCTGTTCGCGCTAGTGACGCAAGCAGTACGAAGGGCTTCAGATTGGATATTCCATAAAACAAAAAAGTTTTTAGTACTAAAATGCGATTTTTGACCGACCAAAAAATGTATATATTCACTTAACAAATAACATCTTCCAAGCCCTTAAGCTAAAAGTTATATATCATATACCAAAAAAAGCGAAATTTTACATATTACAACATATTGAAAATAAATCAAAATCGTTACAGCCGTTTTTTCATAAATCGCCAAAACTGTATTTCATCTGTAAAATTATCTGGGAACTTTAGAAAATAAGTTTAAAGGTACGCCTTGAAGCCCTTAAACACACCTTTCCAACGCTATATAGGACATATCTGTAGTTTCTATGGTTTGGAAACTGCGGGATTTTGCGTTTTCCCGTTAAAAAGTCGTAGAACAAATATTTCTAGGTTTTTGAAGGGAAATAGATCCCCATTAAAAAACCTAAGCTTTTTTAGCGCTTTGATATAGACAAACAAACAAACTGACTTTTTATTTCATTTTGAGGAGGACACTAAAAATTTCAAATTTAATTACCTTTTAAGGTATCATTTTTTTTTTACATTTTAGCAAAGTAATATAATTTAATTTAATTTAACTTTATTTCATTGATTCCCAGCGCTACAAGTATTATGTTACCTATAATTTATCGCACTAGTCACTACATCAATCGACGAGTATTTATTAAAAATAAAAAATGTTACCAAAGGGCCCAAGCGGTCCCATTACCTGCAATCATTTAAATTTTGATCCTCCTACTTACTCCCCCTTATCTTATGAAAAAGGTGAGTTTGCGAAAGCTTTAGTATGCCATTTTGTTAGTTAGGACTAGGCCTTTCGATCGATTTATAACTGGATCTGATCGAACAGTCGTGGCAAATTTTCCATATTAGTTGTTTATATTGCTAGTCGCCTTTTGCACCCTTCGTGCTGCTTTCGTCACTAGTGCGAACTGCCGTTCGCAGTGATAACATTTTATGTGCATCAAACATCAACATTTTTAGAATAACTTAATTAAATAATTAAGAATTGCAAAATACTAAATAGAATTAAATATAAAAATACTTGATACAATCTGAAATAAATTTTTAGGTTTTTTGAAATTTTTTTTTATACCATGTGTATAATGTTTTCCTTTTGTGGTTTCCACACGCCTATATTTTAAAATTAATCAACTTAAAAAATGCATTTAAACATTTTCAAAAATTACGTGCCTCCTGTATATATTGCACACATTTCAAAAGAACGTGTCTGCTTCATATTTAAGGAACTATTTTTTTTTTTTTTTAACGATTTTGGTATTTTTAAAATGTTGTACATCGCATGTTTGTTTTTCGTTTTTAAAAGCAAACACTTAGGGCTAATACTACAAGAAATTCAAATTTTTGTTAATCACAATTATGTCGATTTTTTAGTTTTTTGTCTGATTTCTCAAAATAGATCGACGATGCGTCATCTAAGGATGATTTTTTTTCACAGATATTGCTTTTCTATCGTACCATTGATAATACAAGAGTTTTGAAAATAAAAATAAAGTAATTTTCACTCCACCCTCCTGTAGATACTTCTAAATTTGTGTACTTACATGAAAGGTGGCGGCATTGTTAAAGGCGAGCGAGAGGGCGGCCATTACCCCACAAAGAACCACCACCAATGCAACAACGCCCAGCACCGAGAAGCGCTGCAATTTTAATGTATACCGCTGATAAAGGCATTCCAGCTCGTCGTTCTCAAAGCGCAGCGTGTTAAGCGGGCGGCCGCGCGTCGCCTTGACGGCATGATCCATGCGGCTGCCGTCGCCGCTGCCGCCAAGCGGCTGCTCTCCAACGGTGTGCCAAGTTCAAGGGCTGCAATAAACATGTGGAAGTTTTGTTGGTTGAAGTGCTTTATTTAGTTAAATATGGTTTTATTTTGGGTCGATTGGTTGGTTGCGTTGACGACCTTGAAACGTTGCATGTCCGTTAGGCAAAATGTTTTGGCATATTTCGTGGCACGCAATCATTGGGTAGGAAATTGTAAATGTGCTGTGCTGTGCTGTGCTGCCCGGCCGCGTGCCTGCTCTCTACCCTCTGTCACACCACTTAAAATAACATTTTAAGTCTCCTGGCCCCACCGTGCGCCGCGTTTTGAAAATACCCGCTAAAAATAAACAGCTAGCAGCCGGCAGAAGAGGCTGTTGGCTGGCGTGAAATCAATCAATGTTCATGTTCATTCGGTCAGTTTTCCGTGTGTCTTGGCATCCACATTTGCGTACACGGACATGGCCACGCCCCCTCCCAGCAAAGTGTCCAAAGCGCCCACTTTGTGGTGACAGTCAACCAGACAAGATAAATGGCGATTAATATGCGACAATACTTTAAATTCATGAAAATATTATGCACATATTCATTTTCGCCGCTTTCAAAGATGATCATACTCGTACAATCAAATGGGATCTGACGAACCAAAATGAAATATGAAAAATAAAAAACAATCGAATATGGCAAATAATTTTTTCACTTTTATACCCGTTACTTAAAATATAAGTTAACGGGTATATTTTATTCGTTCAAAGGTATGTAACAGGGAGAAGAAAGCATCTTCGACCATATAAACTCGTACACCCAACGGTTTTATAATATAACGATATTTTTAGTAATTAACGTTGTTTATTATTATTAACGACAATATAATCATACTTAATAGCATTAAGTTCGGTAAAACAGAACGTCAGTAATGACTGTAACGGGTATTTCTAAAGTCGTGGTCTCGAACATAATGAAATAATAATAGGTGGAGTATTCACTTCATCTCGGAGTCAATTTGAATTCACCACACTGAGAGCATTTTGACTTAGAAACGTCAGTGAATGACATGCTATGTTGAACATTTTTTTTTTGACTCCTCGCATCACTTCACCTTCTTCTGTGGTTGTGATATCATCATTCCTTGGGAAATTAGTCCACTCCGTCTCCTCATTAAAAACATTACCTTCATCGACCTCATCTATGATTGTGGCATCAGCCATATTTTGGACCGTGGAAGTTTATATACATACATAGACATACCCTCAAAGCCACTCCATTGTGTCTAATCGTCGATAACAACCATAACTTATCCATAATTATCCCCATTTAACGTCTGTGCAAGGAGAACCAAATCGAATATTTTCGCAGTTTTTTTTTTTAAATTTTGAGAACACAACTATTCACCACGAAGTTTGTTAACAACTGAATTATGGTGAATAAAATGACGCTGTGGTGAGTGAGTACTCCACCTATTATAACTTCATCATGGTCTCGACTACAGCCTTTTCGTGTAGTTGTCATAAATAAAATTGGAAGTTCGAATAATTGCAACACTTTAGAGAGCTACACACTTGAAAAAGCGACATGAGCAATAGAAATAAGTTCATTGATGTTGACAATGGAAATATCTCAACAACAGAACTACTTATAGTAAAATATGCAAATAATTGTTCATAAACAAACCAATATATTTACTTAACGCAAATTTATGACTGCAGTGTTAATTATTTACACTTGCATAACTCAGAATAATAATCAACAAAAAACAATTCGGGTATTTGGCGTGCCGCAAATAGAATATTTTGGATAAACTCACACACACCGACACACGCATACGCTTAGAATTTGTGTAATGCGGGGGAGGAGACGGGGTTAGGCATTAAATATGTGCATAAAAATTAAAAATGCTCACGTCTTATAATTATAATTATGAATGTCGTTGCGAAATGCGAAATGCGCACATCAAAACTATTAAACCTGCCAAATAGGCAAAGAAACTGTGAGACAGGCAGGCAAGCAAACTAAAGAAAGAAACTGGCAAAAAGTCATCATAGTACGTACATTGTATCGCTATCGTTCACTTCTGACACGGGTGGGGTGGGGTGTTGTGGAATGGTGAAGGGGTGAAACGTCTGCTGACAGAACTTTGGCGATCAATTTTGACACCAGATTTGCACAACTGTGCAAACATGAACAAACATGTGGCGATAAATATGGCGAATGGCAACAGTTCTACAACGAGGGCTGTCCGAGAATAAGCCGACAATATATATTATAATAGTTATTTTAATTAGTGTTTTTTCCAAAATAAATAAAATTTAAAAGGAAAGCGATCACCCAAATCCAACAAGTAGTTCAAAAGATAATTGAATTTTAAAATTTTAGTGGACTTCTCAAAATGAAATGAAAAGTCAGTTTGTCTGTTTGTTTGTTTGTTTGCGTGTTTGTTTGTTTGTTTGTCCGTATCAAAGCGCTAAAAACCTTAGATATAATGATTGGGATTTACTCCGCTTCAAAAATCTAGAAATGTTTGTTTTACGACTTTTTCAATTTCACCACTAGTTTACCGGTAAATGCTTAATCCCGCTAAAATTTAAGCCCCCACAGTTTCCAAGCCATTGAAGAATAGAGGTAACATTTTACAGGAGATATTTGGTTTTTTAGCTTATATTTTGGCGATTTTTAAAAAATTGACGCATGACATCTTTATCAAATTTCTGCGCTGCTCAAAAATAAGTTTTTATGGTCGGGGTAGCTCACCCTTATTGCGCACAGTGCAGAATGCCAATTTTTGTGTGTATTTTGTATATATTCATATTTTTATTTAAAATTTTTATATTAAACTTTATTTTGTTAGTCACAAAATTGGATATCAGAAATTTAGAGGTTTTTTTTGTGTGATTTTATTCATCCGAAATTTAAAAAATGTCTCGATGATAAAATATAGTAATTGGCAGTAATGAAGATACGGAGTCGGAGGTGATTGCCTATTTTGTGGAAATTCGAGCGCACTCGACAGTAAAAATACCCTGGGACGACAATGATTTGAAAAAGTTGTCATACTAAAAATTGATTTACAAACTATCGTTTCTATAACAGCTATATGATAGAACGTTCCGATCCAAAAAATAAAAGCAAGCGCCATTTGCGTACGTCATCCAGGAACCTACATACCACATTTGAAGTCTCTAGCTCTTATACTCTGTGAGATCGACGTGTTCAAATGGACAAACAGACGGGCACACAGACGGACATGGCTTAATCGACTCGACTTTTGATACTGGTCAAGAATATATATACTTTAGCAAGACCGAACTACACAGAGTGCAACAAAGTCAAAAGGTAAGCGAAAAGCAAACAGAAATGCAATGTGTGAGTCAAATCTACATATAAACAATACCGATAACGTACAGAGAACGAGAATCAGCCCCAAGACGACAAGAGAGCAAAAGCGAGAAGCAATCATGCGTGAAGAGAGAAACGAAAAACAACGCATTAAGCTTAAAGAAGCTGTTGACAAATACATTTAGATGCGAGCAAAATGAAGAGCATAACGCTATTCGCAAAGTAAACCAAGCGAAAGGCGACTTAATAAGCGCAGCGTTTAGCAAATTCGATAACTGAATCGAAGCGAGAAGAAAATACTGAGAAAATACTACTTAAGTTTGATTTCTTTTTAATTGGTTATTTTTATTAAAATATTTATTTGACTAAAGAAAAATGTTGTATTATTGAGAAAATAAAATTATTTACTATAGTAGATTTAGTAAATCGTTCAAAAAATCTTGATCAAGTTTGATTCTTTTTTGGATCGGACCACTATATCATATAGCTGCCATAGGACCGATCGGGTGAAAATCAAAATCAAAAAACCATAATTGAACCGTTTTCTGAAATATTTGTTTCGGGAGTTACCGGAAACGATACCGATATTTGTTTTGGTTTGAATCCCTGATTAATATACTTACCTTTACCAACCTTATCATCAATAAACATTTTTTTCAGAATAATTTATGTATTAAATTTTATATCATTCGTCACCAAATTGAATATTAAAAATTTGGGGGTATGGAAAGGCATTCGTCACTAGACTCTTATAATGTAAAGATGATTTTTTTTTTAATTCCTCATGGTTTCTCATACATTTTTCGGCTTTTTTAACAGGGACAGTAAATATTGATTTTTTTTTTTCAATTGAAAAAATCATTCACTTCTAGTAACTGTACAAAAACGTGAAATTTTCATTTAAGGGTAATCTATGCAATTTCATGATCTTAAGATTTATAATTTTTATTATTTTACTCATAAAATAATCATTATTTTTGAGCAAAAAAATAAAACTTGAGGAATAATCGTTATTTTTGAGCAAAAAATATAAAACTCATAGCATAATGATTATTTCTTGATTTTTATTTTTTTTTAATTAAAAATTAAACTCATGTTTTTAGGTCAAAATAACATCATGAGCTTTATTTTTGATTCAAAAAAATGAAACTCAAGAAATAATCGTTATTCTATGAGTTTTATTTTTTTTGCTAAAAAATAATGATTATTCCCGAGTTTTATTTTTTGCTTAAAGGTAATCATAAGTAAAATAATAAAACTCATAGAATAATGATTATTTCTTGAGTTTTATAATAAAACTTATAATGATTACAGTCCCTGTTTTTTAATGTGACCTGGAACTTGTATGTCTAAAAGTAAATGATTCAGCAACCTTTTAGGCAAGTTATAATCAGAAATAGGATTCCGAATGTTGTCATTTAGTGATTGTGACTGTTTAGAGCGTCATTATGAAATTATGTGAGTGTCAATTTAAGCAAATTGAATCTAATCACAGGCCATCCGTGTGCCTATATAAGTAACAGCGTTTAACCAAATCTAGAAGACACTCGCAATTTGGCTGTCCATTCAATTCTTAGCAACCGACTCGACCATCCACCCACACATCAACCACAGCAGCGGCAACAACAAAAGCAATTTAAAAATTTGGTTTGATTTTTCTAATCTCACTACGAAAAACAAAAACAAGAATATTTCTTGTGATTTTCGATGTTTCCTTTTAACAGATGCATGAGGCCCCAATGCACAGTGGTCGATTCTGCCAATCTGTCAAGCAATAATTAATTACTTGCGAACTAAATATGTAAAAAAAATTTTTAAAATATTTATAAATTTGTAAAAAAAAATCCAAGCCAATTTTAACACAATTTTTGTATTCCTTATTTTTTATAAAAATTAAATAATTTCAATTTTTTTTTATACAGTAAAAAAAAATAATAAGAAGAAAAAAATGGTATTTAACAATAATTATTTGGCGATATTTTCTATCAGTTTCTTGACCTCTTCATCTAATTCAATGTAAAAAGCGTTCTTTTTAAATCGGAATAAATTAAGGATTAGCAGAAAGTAGCAGATCCTTTTAAATTAATTTTTTTAGAGACACATAAGTATTTAAGCCGAATACAGCCGAATATCACAAGTTCTATTCCACGAAAGTCTCGGGTATGTTATAACCTATTCTCACGACATCACATTTGGCTCATTAGACGCCATTTTCATCATTTGGCCCGAATGTGGACTTCATTTTAGTACAAAATCCGAATGATCATATTTGCTCATTCATAATGAATGTGTAGTTTTTTTGCCATTCGCCCCGGCGAAGTTCAGTACTTTTTTATCGAACACGCGATGCTTATCGATAAACTCGTGAAAAAAAGCTATTATCACCTTAGCCAGCTGTTTTCTTCAATAAAAACGGTAGGCATTAAATTTGCGCCAATTATAATATCAAAATAAATATAAAAATGTTGTTATTGTCAGCTTTTTATAATTTGTGCACAGAAACCGAACAGCTGATTTGCGTTGGGTGTCTTAACAGGTTCACATTTGGTTTAACAATTATTTCAATAAAATTATGTAAACATAATTTTTTTCAGCGCAATGCAAAACATAATCAAAAGGCGCGCAAATGAATTCAGGCATGGGCAGTAAACTATCTTAAGTTGTCCACGCTCACGACTGCTTGACTATTGATAGGAAAAATATTAGACACTGAAAAAAATATTGGCGGGGTGTTATTTTTCAAGAAAATAATTAATATCAACAAAATTTAAATTTGTAGTTATGTATTATTGCCCACTAGATAAGCACAATGGACTACTGTGCAATGGACGAACAGTTTCTACAGCGCACAGTGGGGTCATTTCTCATATTGCGTTGCAAAAATCATATCTTTTGAGACAGTGAAGATATTTTCAAAATGTAAATAGCATTTAATAGAAACAACAACAATTCCAATACTTCAGCTACAGTGGACCGATTTGAACCAAATGTTGTCAGGATTTTTAGAACCAACCTAAATGCATATTCTGTGTGATTGGCTAGAATATCTTAACTAAAAAGTTTTTTATGAAAAAACTTGATTTTTAACTTAGTGTTAACGGCAGTTGTATGATAATATCATATATATCATTATATTATAGTGGACCGCATTGAACCAGACTTGGTCAGGATGTACAAAGCATAGGCAGACACTTGCCGGTGCAAGTTTTTGTAATAATCTTGGTTATTTGCGAATAACGCGCTAGCAGTATGTGTGGCAAAATCTTAAAATAAATTTAATCTGTCAAAAATTGTTGAGAGTCTACATTCCAAATTTGTACGCCCATCTCATATCTGAGATATTTTCGACTGTTGATGCTGACCAAGAATATTAATACATTATGGGGTTTTCCAAGCCTCATTCTGCCTGTTACATATACAAGTATTGCACCAACTTATTATACCCGCACAGGTTATAAAAAGCTCAAAAGTACTAAATTTTCAAATTAAAAAAACAAAATTATCACAGACAAAAACTTTAAGATATTTTTTTTCGATCTGTGGCTCCTTATGAACCAGAAAAATTGGGTTTGGTAAAAAAAAAAATAATAATACAATTTTCTCAATAATATTCAATCAAATTTATAATATAAAATTTCATATTTTAAACACGAATTATCGACTAATCGAATTTTTTGTCTGCTCAGCCAGGAAGCTATAGAAACAAATTAAGCACAAGTCGTACAAATGCCAACAATAACAAATGCAACAAAGAAACGACAAAATGACGCACAGGGAAAAATTTTGAAGTACATTTGAAAAAGGAAATCAGAAAATGTTCAGCACAAGTGCAGCCAAACAATTACAGTAAATCAGGGGTGCCACAGATATCTTTAGAGATTTACGCTCGAGCTGGATTGGTTACACAGAACATAGATAGATTTAATTTTGTTTTCACCGTTCTAGGATAAAGTTCTTATTTTTGTCGTTGTCTTTAATTATATTTTTGTAAATTATCGCTTAAACTTTTATTTGGTTGCCTAGGATCTCTGGATAATGTTATAATTTTATTTGGACAATGTTATAGTTTAATTTGGATAATGTTATAATTTATTTTGGATATTGTTATAATTTAATTTGGATAATGTTATAATTTAATTTCTAAATAATTTTGCAAGTCGTTTTAATTAATTTAAGAGTTGCTTTATCTATTTTGGAAAAACAGTGCATCAAAACCATAATAAAAGAAGTTCTTGGATACTGGATTAGATACAGAAATTCAACAGACCCCAACATACTTACAGCCCTTCCACAAGCCCACCCTCCCCAATTCGCTCAATCAAACTCATATTTGCACTTAAACGCCATGTGGTCCCATCAATATTTGTAATTAAGGCAGCTCTCGTTCGCTTTGTTGTTGGTTAGTCTAAGAAAATTTAATAAGACAATAGATTTCAATTGCAATTTCATGATAGACAAAAATACACGATACACACCACACTCACACATTCGCTAAATTTATTATGGCTATATGTATGTACATTAAATAGTACCTTGTACATTGTCCGCCGCTCCCGCCGAGATTGATCCTTTTTTCGGTTTTGTAAAATGACAAAGACAATTCAATTAGCGAACCAACATGAAACAGGGTTCAAAGGCAACACAAAATAATTGTATTATTGACGAAATTTTTATGGCTACTCGTAATGCAGTCGGTCACTCCAAAGTTTCGCCAATCTCATGGCCATTTTGATATAACATGTGGAGGCCGTTCATGTGCCACCTCAACTTACTGAATCCCCATTATGAACTAAAGCTAAAAGCGATTCGTCCAGATGTTCTGGAACTATGGGCAATTGTATTTTGCATGTGTTAAATTCGAGTTTCATTGCAAGCAAATACATATGTACAAACTTATATACAAATAAATATATTTGTATGTAGACATAGATATATTTATATTTTTATATTTGAGTGTGCTTGTGTGAGTTATTGTCGCTCGATTGGTTGTTTGTTCTCTTTGTGATGTCAGCATCTGCTTAGCTGGGGTTATTTATGAGCATACAACGATTTTACTATTACTTTTGTACAGGGAAAATTAAAATGTGAAAGAATTTTAGTTATGTGTCAATGAGTCATTGCGTGTCCAGCGTTGTCTGATTATTGCCTCAGCCTAAAACAAAATTGGTTTGATTCCCCTAGTGAGAAAAACCGCTAAAATAATAGCTTTAAGCGGGCGTCAGACATTGACTTTTAAACCGACACTTTTTCACCGACGGTTAACTTTGCCATTCACATTATTCGCATCGGTTTTCACATAGAGATGCCATCGGTTAATTTCTCACAAAATCTGGCAGCACTCTATCATTTCTGTATGCATTTCAGTGGCTGAGTTGACGACGCAAAACACCGATAAAATGGAACGTGGTCTATTTCTATCGGTGAGCGTCGGTTAAAAACCAAAATGTTGTGTGTTCACACGACATCGACTAACATATGTACTTTAGGGTCGGCATACCGGGTCAAATAATTGTTTTAAAAAGCTAATTGGATTATATTATCTCAAATTTTTTCTTGTTTATAACTTGTTTTAAACCCCAAAATGAACAATGATAAAATAAAAAAGTTACAATTAAAAACAATGTGTATTTTACAGGGTGGTCCATTTAGCGGTTGTTTTTTGAACTACCTATTATTTCGACTTTGACAGCTCGAATGACTTTGCCAGTGTGTCAAATATTAAGTAAAAGTTCTGCGGTTTACGAAATGGTTAAGTTTACGCTCGAAAAAAATTCGGAAATACTGAAAACTTACTTCCAAAGTGGTGAGTCTTCAACCGAAAGTTCAAGAAAAATGCGCACAAAATTTGGAAGAAATAAAGCGCCTTCCAGACAGTTTGTGGACAAACGCGCAAATATTGCCGTTGTGTGAGTGACAATCCATCGACCGGTATCGCGGTATGACATTTTCTTCCTCCGAATGGAAGATGAACCCAACAACTACATATGGTTCGAACGTTACAGTCGAGCTTCTGCGCGGTACGTTCGAAAATCGAATATAAGCCGAAAAGGCGATATCAACTGGCCGACTTGCAGCTGCGATTTGAACCCGTTGGACTATTTTTTGTGGGGTGCCGTCAAGGATAAGTGCTATGTTAACCATCCAGAGATGATTGACGACCTAAAGCACGAGATTGAAGTCGCAATTGAGGCCATTGAGGACCATTCTATCGAAAATGTGCTAAAAAATAAATTGGGTCTATCAGATGGCAAGGCCTCCCGGGGCAGCCATATGAATGAAGTGGTCTTCCCCAAATAAACCGCAATGTTGGGGCTATTCAATGAAAATATTTGAAAAATATCCACCTGTTTTTTTTTTATAGCCATTTTAAAACGCAACTTTTTAGTGGGCCACCCTGTATTTCGTTGCTTTTCATATGGAGTCATACCGCGGACGTTTTGCTTTCAGTCTAGCAAGCTTTTACGTATTTAAGATATAGACAGTAAAAAGTTACACACTGCACGACTAACACCAGTGCTCCCGAATTATGTTCAACCAATTTCTTCTGCGAAGCTCCCTCACGAAAACAGCTTCAAGGGGACACTGTCGTTTGACGCTAAGCAACTGAGCATCAGCCACAGTTGTTGTTGTGTTAGGCAAAACGTGGACGACGGGGAGAAAGAAATAGGACAAACAACTAAGGCATACGCGCAACCGACATACATGCGTAAAACTCACTTTAGGCAAAATTTGTGCAACGAAATGTCTCAAGTGAACGAAATCGCAAAGAGCAGGGTTGCCAATTCTTCAGGGTCGGAAAAAGCTATATTAACATGTTAAAAAGCTAGAAAATTTTCAAAACAATCCAGATAAAAAGTCATTATAGCTTTAAGTGGTTTTTATTATTATTCCATCGATTGTCGATCTGAACAAACCCACCTTCCTCAGCTTGACGTTTAAATCACTTAGTTTTATAGTTATGGTTGATAGCAATACCTGCAATAACATTTTCCCTCATCCCCTGGATCAAGAGATAGCCAATTTGTAAATGAGGCATCACGCATCTAAGTCTTTCGTGGTTTTGTATTATTAGGCATCAAAATTTTCATGATTGGAGCTAATAGGGCCGTTTGTTAAAATTGATTGAGAATATAATTTATTTTTTTAATTTATATATTTTGTTAAAAAATGTATATATTAAATTGAATATTGTTCGTCACAAAATTGAATATTTGTAATTTTTGAGCATGGAAAGACTTTCTTTCGTCACTAGACTTTTACCTTGAAAAGAGGTTTTTTTTGGAAGTTGAAAATAACCCACAATCACTTGATTCCTTCCTTTTGTACATCAAATTTATCGATAATGCATACAGTACTTTCGATAGTACCTAGCATCTAAGATTGTTCCACACTTCAATCTGAAAATTGTTTGTATACTCGTAAAAGTAACTAAGTGGGTACTTCTTGAATGTTATGCTTATCAGACAGAACTTGTCAGGTTCTCGTTCAATGTGAGTTCAAAGTGGGGTTGAGGGACATGACGACGCATCGTATCCGCAGTGTTTATTTACCGCTGGCTTAGCAGAGTCTCTATTTGCACGCCCTTTATTAGCGATGGGAATGCAGTGCAATGCACCGGCCGCCAGCTGATACAACACAGACAACACAGTCGCCTTAGATGCCAGCACTACGCAGTATCACCTGGTATTTCCTAGATGCATTCACCTTCTCACCGCCATTCCCCATATTTGTGTATTTACATATGACAATAGTCGGGGCAGCTCTGCGACTGTCAGACATTTTTTGTGAAGAAACCTGTACAGATTTGCTGTACAGCCAACATTAAACAAAGTTGGCAATCTTTATTCGCTTCACCTGCAGCAGGATCAGCTCCGAAGTAGTAATTCAGATTTTTCATTTTATTATGGAGCAATGAGCAGGGAATGCTTCGCATTCAAAAGACGTAGCTGACAGTCTACTGTTGTGTTGATGTGATTCATACTACATGAACCTTTCCTTACAAAAACAGTATATAGAGGGTGTTTTTTTTTAGAGTTTGGTTTTTCGAGTAGACATAAAGCTGACATTTTTTTGTTAAATCTGGCAACTCTAATGTCAATTATGTTCAGTTTGGTTTGCCATTTTATCATGAACAGGTTGACAAAAGAACAACGCTACCAAATTTTGCAAATTTATTTCGAAAATAATGGTTCAGTTTGCGAAGGTTACCGCAAGCTCCGTCCATTTTATGGTCGACATAATCGTCCATCAGAGCAATTAATTCGGTTAACCATGGATCGTTTTCGCACTACGTTTACTCTATGTGATAATACGCATCCGCAGAGACGATGAACAGTGCGCACCGAAGAAACAATTGCCGCTTTAGAGCAAAGTGTTGAAGATGACTGGAATGAATAGATTCGCCACATGAACAGCAATTGGAGCTTTGTCCATCAACTTTGTGGAAGATTTTGCGCAAAGATCTTGGCTTACGACCTTACAAGATCCAGCTTGTTCAAGAATTAAGAATTAAGAATTTTAACATTAATGGCATAAAATTATCCTTCCAATAAAGCCAAACTGATGGACATTAAAACGATTTTCTTGTGTTTTATTTAAATTCGAAGTTCTATACCTCTAAAAAAAAACACCCTTTACATTAGAGTGGAGTGAAAATGACTCTTTTCTTATAGGCTATTTCCACGACCACTCACATTTGGCTCATTTGGTCACATTTGGATGTGGCTCATATTTGGCTTTCCACGACCAAATGTGAAACTGTTAAGACACTTAAAGCAAAGCAGCTGTTCGGCTTCTGTGCACAAATTATAAAAATCAGACAATAACAACATTCTATTATTTATTATGATATTATAATTGGCGCAAATTTAATGCCTACCGATTTCATTGATGAAAACAGCTGGTTAAGGTGATAATTGCTTTTTTTTTAAGAGCTAATCGATAAACATCGCGTGTTCGATAAAAAAATACTGAAATTCACCGGGTCGAATGACAAAATATCGGCTCATTCATTATGGATGAGCCAACATCATCATCCGGATTTTGTACTGAAATGAAGTCCACATTCGGGCCGGATGATGAAAATGGCGTCGGATGAGCCAAATGTGCTGTCGTGGAAATAGGCTATTATTTTCGAAAACGATGTATCATCAATGGATGATACGATATATAAGCAATATCTTTACAGAAAATCTATTTTTTTGGAGATCATCCTGAGGTGGCGCATCGACGATCTATCTCAAAATCTCAAAAAATCCGACATAACTGTGATTTTATCCCAAAGGATGATTATTTAAAAAGTTAATATATTTTTCTTAGTTAGCCCCAACTGTTTTCTTTCTAAAACTATATCAACTGTTAAGATCGGTTGAAAAACATCGGACTTACAGATTTTTTAAGAATGCCGATTTTGGCAAAATTCCGTTACATTTGAGACGGGCACGTTCTTTTGGAATGTAATGTATGTATGAAGAAGGCATGTTATGTTTGCCATATGCTTAAATTAACTTTTTAGGTTGATTAATTTAGTAATATGGTTGTGAAAAGGTTGTGAAATGGCCTGGCACTATAGTAGGTGCAAGTACCGGCCATAAAATTGAGGATTACAAGTACCTGTCAATAAATAATGATGTCATGTGTCAATTTTTCAAAGATGGCTAAAATGTAAGCTAAAAAATCGTTTTACCTGAGTACTTTGGAAAAAAAAATTTAAAGGTAAGCCTAAAAGCCCTCAAACTCACAGTGCCCTCAGCCCTCACAATGATATATAAGTCATATCTAGAGCTTTTATGGTTTGCGAACTATTGGCGTTTTCCCGCTAAACTAGCGGTTTTTTTTTTTTTTCAAAAAGTTGTAAAACAAACTTTTCTGCATACAGACAAACAAACAAACTAACTTTTTAACTCATTTTGAGAAGTCTACTAAAAATTTCAAATTGAATTATCTTTTGAACTAGTTGTCAAATTTGAGTGATCGAGGTGTCAATCGACGCGTATTTAGGGTTAGAATTAAAAAAAAAATAAAAAATTTGACCAAAAGGCCCCAACGGCTTCATTAGCTGCGATCGTTTAAATTTTTTCCCTCCGACTTACACCCCCGTGAACCGGTGAGTTAGAAGATGTTTTAGTATGCCAATTTTTTTAGTTAGGACTAAACCTTTCGATCGGTATGTAACTCGATCTGATCGGACAGTCATAGCATTTTCCAAATTAGCTGTATATATTGCTAGTCGCCTTACTCGCCTTAGTCGACAGACAGACACATATGGCTATATTGACTCGGCTGTTGATGCTGATCAAGAATATATATACTTTATTAGGTCATAATTGCCTCCTTCTCCCTGTTACATACATTCCAACGAACACATTATACCCATTTACTTATTATTTAAGTAACGGGTATAAAAATATATGCAGATTTTAAACGGTACATGACATGTGCATGCATTGAGTATACCGAGCATTGCAGATTGAGAGGATCGCATGTTGTTTTTATGTTATTGTTACTTTAAGGTGAAATGTATATATTTTCATCAGATTAAAAAGCATAAAGAACTCTGTTTATAAAGCTAGTTTGTAAACCAAAATTATTAAAATTCATTTGCTTTAATTAAGATTATGGGAAACTTTAAGTTTGTGCCTTTGGTTTAAAAATCTTCGGATTAGCCCACATGTATATTTTGTGCCGCACGTGGCATAAATTCGCACAGGATGTTAGTAAATAGGACGTGGCAGGCAGATCTTCAGTAGTACAGCGCTTTCAACAGCGTTATAAAAACCCCCTCAATGATAGGCGAATGTGCAAAATGTGCATTGCGAATTTAGCTTGAGGAATGTGGAATAGGAATTGTTAACGCTATCGTTGATTGCCATTTGCTTTTATGTCGAATATTTTGCGGCTAATTAAACGCAATCGAAAACGCAAATGCAAACGCATTGAGCATATGTAAAACTGTCTGACGAAAGACGCCTCGAAACGTGGCTTTTGTCAAGGAGACGAGGGAGCAAGCCGATTGGCAAATACAGCCGACACAAGGCAAGGGCATGCAAATTACCCCAAAAGGCCATAGCAGCACATCGCAACACGATATAAAATCAATAAAAATGTATTTTTAACACAATTTTTTTTTTGCTTCTTTTGAAAATTATGTTGTGGTAGCACCAGGCGAGAAATGGTTACGATAGCTGGATAGATTTGGCGTTAATCGCGTGTGAATGCATCCCTTTCGTTTTCTACTGCCCCACCATGCCGTCTTCTTCATCTGTTCGTTGTTGGGTCAGGCGAAGCAAGTAAAAATAAAATTTATGAATAGTTAAGCAACATGAGGTGACCAGATGGACAGCAGCATAACACAAATGAGGTGTGATACGAGTATGTCTACGTGCGTTTGGTTGTGGGCGAAGGTGTTCTTATTCCATCGTGGAGAAATTTGCTTCAGACACTTTATATCCGTTTCTGTCAAATCGATTTTCAGCCACATGACGAAAATAAAAATTCTTCAATCTACAAGTACGAGCCACAAGTTCGTCATCTTTTCATGTCATTTTTTTTTGCAAAAAATAATTATTGCAAAATGCATAATTGATGCGTATCAACATTTCGATTCACTCGAATTACTTGTGATCCAAATAAAAATATTTAAAATGTGTAATACTCAATTTCAAGGGTCCCTCTTGACGAATGAAAATTACAAAACCGCAAAAATTGTATTTATTTTAATTTTTGTAATTTTTTGACTTTTCTTCTGTGGCTTTTTTGACTTTTTGGCAACAGCAGAAGCGACTTGCAAGAGCACACGTTTCTGCCTGAATTCTGAGATGTTTCTAATTAGACATGAGATTGACGGCCAACATTCACAATTATGCCCCATGCCCCACAACACCCCACATCCGCCTGTTTTGGAGGAAACTGACAACTGTTAGTGGCAGGCGAAAGTAAAGTGCTTGGATGCACGATGTGTTGGTGACTGGACGACTGACTGGTGGACTGCCCGACAAGCTGCTCTCTGTTCATGGAAACTGTCACGTCAATGTTTCAGGTGCTCATCCCACTCTCATAATCAGTGAAAACGCTGTCAAAGTGGTACAACGGTCTGACAAAGGCCATTGCAGCCCCGCATTTGCAATCTTTAAACTGTTTCTAGTCGAATTTGCTTGTGTTTGTGTGGGAGTCTGTCCGCACTATTGTGCTACAGTGTTCCGATTCCAACCAAATTTGGACAGATAGTAAAAATAAAAAAGTCGTGTTGATCGTTCCTATGCCAGCTATATGATATAGACGTCCGATTTCAAAATTTGGTCAGGATGAAAAGGGCAATTTTAGATACACAATTTATTAGTTTGATTGAGATAACAACAAGAGTTTTGATATCAATCTTGTCAGGATCGGACTAAAAACACTAACGATATGCTAACAATAACATACCAAATATTTAAACAAAGTATTATTTTTAACAAAAAAGCAGGGTCCAGAAATTGATTTTAGAACTGTGGTTTATTGGTAAAACATCTTAGAATTGACAGTAGATTACGAATTTGGGTTACCATTTTGTAATTTCTTTGGGCCCGTACAAGTCGTTTTACCCTAATGTAAAGGGTGTTTTTATTATAGAACTTCGAATTGAAATAAAACACAAAAAAAAATCGTTTTAATGTTTATCAATTTGGCTTTATTGGAAGGATAATTATATGCCATTAATGTCTAAACATGATTTCCGACATGTGGCTGGCTCGAATATAGCCAATTCTAGAGGTCCAATTTTCAAGAACTTTTTCGAGCATATGGCGCCATGTCGGCTTCCAAGTCCCCTATCGTTTGTGGTTTGTTGGCGTAGACGAACAACTTCACATATCCCCAAAGAAAATAATCCAATGGTGTCAGATCACACAATCTTGGTGGCCAATTGGCAGGTCCATTCCGCGAAATTATGCGCTCATCGAATGTTTCCTTCAATAAATCGATTGTGACGTGCGCTGTGTGGCATGTAGCGCCGTCTTGTTGGAACCATATCTCATCCCCATTCATGCCATCCAATTCGGGAACAAAGTAGTCGGTTATCATGGCTCTATACCGGTTTCCATTAACTCTCCAGCATAATTTTGGAAGAAGAATGGCCCAATGACTCCACCAGCCCATAGAGCACACCAAACAGTCAGTTTTTGTGGATGTAATGCCGTCTCAAGGGTCTCATGTGGATTACCTTCACTCCAAATGCTGCAATTTTGCTTGTGGACGTAGCCATTCAACCAAAAATTAGCCTCAGCCCATACACCAAAATCACGACGCATTGCATGGTCTCGCGGCTTTAATTCTTGAAAAAGCTGGATCTTGTAAGGTCGTCAGCCAAGATCTTTGCGCAAAATCTTCCACAAAGTTGATGGACAAAGCTCCAATTGCCGTGCACGGTGGCGAATCGATTCATTCGGGTCCTCTCCAACACTTTGCTCTTCAGCGGCAATCGTTTCTTCGGTGCGCACTGTTCGACGTCTCTGCGGATGCGTGTTATCAAGTAGAGTAAACGTAGTGCGAAAACGATCCTTGGTTAACCGAATTAATTGCTCTGATGGACGATTATGTCGACCACAAAATGGACGGAACTTGCGGTAACCTTCGCGAACTGAACCATTATTTTCGAAATAAATTTGCAAAATTTGGAAGCGTTGTTTTTTTGTCAACCATTTCACGATAAAATGGCAAACCAAACTGAACATAAATGACATTCGAGTGGCCAGATTTAACAAAAAAATGTCAGCTTCATGTCTACTTGAAAAACCAAACTCTAAAAAAACACCCTTTATAACCTTTGGAATGAGTGTTTTATATCCAAGACTAGTTTTTTATTCTAAATGCGATCAATCAAAATGTGAACTTAAGACCCGTTACTAAGTGTGTGTGTGTGTGTAACAAGTTGATAACTTCATTGCTAGACAATGGACTGAGAAATGCATACCTGACACGCGAGTCTCGTTGCATTTGGAGGCTGCAGCAAGTCTTATGTGGCTTTGTCTGAGACACCCGCTCAACGATGACAGTAGACGCCAAATGTCTATAATTTTGTGGCAATTTGTGTGGATGAGAGAAGTACGGGAAACGTCAAGGGTGTTTAGCCGTTTGAGTAACAGCTTGCTATCATCACAATGTGTTTGTGAATGTGCTAAGCATTACTTGAACTGCCCCCATCGAGTGGACGTTTGGACGAGAAACTGAGTAGCTGGGCCGCACTTTGAGGGGCCCTGTTGACTATAGTCGATGACATAACGAGTCAAGTTAAATGGCATCACTTAACGACCATAGTGATTATCAGCAATCCATGTATTTACCGCTGCAGTTATGCAGCATTTGATTACATAAGATGAAAAGAAGACCTAGAGATAGAAGAGAGGGAGCAGAGCAGTATCTTGAGAGCTGCACACTCACATATTTGCCCTGACCTGCGCATGGAACATCAGGGTATTGTATCTAATGTGTCATGCAGGGCATGAAATCGCAACGCAATCCATAAAAAGGCAATTCCCAGATAGTGACTGGACTTTGCCAGTGGCTAACCATTATGAATTTCAAATATTTGGGCAATGTGAGTGAAAAAGCGCGTAACAAGTGGTAAACATTGAACGGCCAAAAGGCAATGTCTGACAACTGACAAGCAATAAACGGCATTTAAGACGGCACGAAGCAACCCAAAACGAACAGTAAAGAAAAAAAAACAGGGCTCCGCCACCTGCCCACTTCGCTAGTCTAGCCCCAGCACGCTTCACTCGCGGTGAGGTGCGGCGACTGTCGAGCGAACGCGACAGTAGGATACCCTGCGCTCAGACTCTTAGACGCAGTTTGGCACGCCAAAGATTTGATGCCCTAGTAGAGCGCTGTATGAAATTTTCAACTGATTGTTTCAATGACAGCTATATGATTTGGTGGTGTGATACAAAAATAAAACCAATCCAGGAACCTACCTACCAAGTTTGAAGTCTCTAGCTCTAATGGTCTCTGAGATCGTTGCGTTTAAACTGACGGACGGACAGACAGTCGGATTCCCCGGCCGTCCGACACCGACTGCGCAAACACTGCGCAAACCACACCAGACGTTGCCAAGAGTGGTTGGCTCCGGAGCAGTGCTGCCAGAATCTCTGAAGCAAAAATTGCTAGATTTGAATAAAAAAGTTGCTTAAAATTGCTAAAAAAAAAAAAAAAAGTGTTGTAAAAATTGCCTAAAAAATTGCTAAATCACTAAAATTATAGTTTACAAAAAATTATAATAGTATTTAATTAAGAAAAAACACAAACTAACAACTTTGACAAGTGATCACTTGTCGCAATCGCAGTGACCATTACTTATCGTAATATGTGCGATCAATTGAAAAATGTACAAAAATAGGCAAAAATGTTGTAGGAAATTTAAAAATAGCTAGATTTGTAATAAAGTTGCTAAAATTGCTAAAGAAAAATTAAAAGTTGCTAGATTTGTGGCTAATAGCATTTAAACAAAAAAAGTTGAAAACTTTTTTAAAAGTTGCCAGATCTAGCAACTAAATTGCTAAGCTGGCAGCACTGCCCCGGAGCGCCCGTTCTGCCAAGAAAATCGCCGCTGTTGCCGAGGATGTCGCGCTGTCGGGTCTAAGGCGACTTTTGGTCACATACCTGCGCATGTTCCCGTACAAAGTGCAGTCCGTGCATCAGCTGCTGCCTGTCGACCGCCAAACGCGTGTAACCTACGCCTAAGCCATCCTCAATCTCGAGGACGAAGTGAACGATTTCTCGACCAAAACCATAATGAGCGATAAAGCTCATTTCCACCTTAGCGGGTACGTGAAGAAGCAAAACTATCGCTTCTGGAGCACCGAAAATCCACGAGTGATGCACGAGGTGCCATTACACCCGCTTAAAAGTGACTGCATGGTGCGCTGTTCACGCAGGAGGAGTTATGGGGCAATTTTTTTTCGAGAACGCCGTTGGTCAAACGACAACAGTGGACGGTTCGCGCTATAGGGCCATGTTAACCGAGTTTTTTCTGCCGCAATTGGACGAATTAGGACTGGAGGGCATGTGGTTCCAACAGCAAACACTGCGCGAGCCACAACCGATATTGTGAAGGCGGCGATCCCGGGTCGCCTCATCTCTCGTTTTGGCGATTTGCACTGCCCCGCAAGATCGCCCGATTTAACCGTTCCAAACTTTTTTTTGTGGGGTTTTTTGAAGTCCCGTGTTCACGTGAACAAGTCCGAGACCCTGAAAGCCCTCAAGGCCAACATTCGACACGAGTGCAAGAATTTGTCGCCCAAAGTTCTCGCCGAAGTGATGAAAAATGCCATAAAACGAGCCCGTATGGCAATTAATTGTGACGGCGCCCATTTGGGCGATATCACCTTCTCGACTTGACCAATAAAATTCTAAAGGTTCAAATAAACATAATCAAAAAACAGAATCGAAGTTTTTCATTCAGAAAAAAAAAATGAGAGCCAAACAACATCGGATGACTTCTTTTGGACTACCTTGTACTTCCACGCCACCTTCTGCCAGCTACATACATTCTGCCAAACACATTATACCCTTTTTGCCCGTTTTTAATGGGCACAGGGGCTAAAAAAACAAACCAATAACAACAAGAAATTGAAACTAGTGCGTGTGTATGTGTGTGTATTCACGCATGCCGCAAAAATGGGCCAACAGGCAGATTGGCTGGCAATTGATCCAATGTCACGCATTCGGGTGCACACTGTACAGGCACAGTGCACAGTGGGCGATAATAAATCAAAAACCAAAAGATATTTCCCATTTTTTTTTAGATGCATTTTGACCCAAAAGCCCAACAACAATTTTTTGTTTTAATTTTTTTTATTTTTAAAAATTTTCTTTTTGTTTTTAATTTTGTAAAATTTCTTTTATGAAAAAATTTCTTCTGAGTCGGTATTCAAATTCGATTCCGAATTATAAGGCTTATCAGAAAGCTCTAATAGAAGATTTATTACCTAAGTTTCAGTGTTTTACACCTAAACATGATTACTGAAATTATCAACGGTTTTAACAGATGCGGACTGCTGCAGTTAATTTTGGTTAATTTACACAGAAGACGATGCATATTTTCAGATAAACTTAAATTTATTGCGGTGTACGACAGACCCACTAAGTTTTACTCCACTAAAGATAAAACTTACTCACAAAAAGGGTGTTACAAAGATTACTAATAAAAAACAGGCGGAAAATGCTTTTTGTTACAGCTGTGTTTACATATGTTGATTTTGAAAGCTCACTGCTGATCAAAAATATCGATTTAAAATTTAAAGATAACATTTTTATGCTGATTGAACATTTTGCTATCGGCGGGAAATCATATTTTTGTAGATTTCAATGATCGATAATTACATATCGTTACGCTAGATCGGCCAAATCGGCCACCGTGGAGTGGTGTCAAATTAAGCATTGAGTCATGATTGCATCACTAGACTGACTACTTTAAATTCCATGTACTCGTATACATGCGAGTCAATTAGAACTCTAAATTGGATTTCTGGAATTCCACAAAGTGCAGACAGCAACAATCAATAATAAATCATTAAAGCCTAATTAAATTACCGCGTTTGTGAGACATTTAATCAAACCAAACCGTCTTTCAAACATTTTCCTCATACCCTGCTCTTCTATTTGGCACATATTCTTTCATTGTGAAAATCTTTTGTTGACTCGATTAACTGAAAATCTCTTTTGCTAGATTTACACTCGTTAACACAGCGTCAGTTTTGGAGAAGTACGCTGTGCTAACATTTTTTTGCAGAGTTGAGCAGAGATTACACTAATGTTTACTAAGTTGACATCAAAATTTGAATTGAATTGTTTCGAACTAGTAGTTTGTCAACTAGTTTAAATCTAGCACTAAAGCTTTAAAATTTAAATGGGCTGCAAGACAGTTGAAAAAAAAATTAAATAACATTTTAAGAGCCAAAAAAAATGACCATTGTCATTAACTTTGTCCTTAGACACTTCTATTAAAAGTAAACAAAAAAAAAGAGAAAAAGGAAAGTACAAATTTACGTTGATCATAATAATAAGAATTCAAATGCTAAGCGAATGCTTTTGGGTTGTCTGTATCCGTTACCGTGTCCACGTTTGGGTGAAGGACCAGGGAGGCGGAAAGGGGCGGTCGCAAGGACACAAAAATGAGACAAGGAGGCATACGAAAAGGATTTGCAAAAATTTGCAGTTGACAGTTTCGCTGTTTGTCCGACTGCATTACTGTTTCCTGTTCCCAGTTCCTGGTCCTTGAACTTGGCAGCGACAGCAAATAAAACAACTGAAATTTAAATACATTTGTAGCTCTTAGACGTACTTATGTGTGTGCTACGAGTTAAAGTAAAATATGAATAGAAATCTACACCTAGACTGTGTCGCAGCTGACACTCAGAATATGACTAGGCCACAAAATGTTCAGTATCCTTTATCCAAAGTGCTACTCCGACAATAGCTGCAACTTTGCAACGGGTTGTTGAACCAAATATGCCAAATGAATTGCATTCGCTGTGCGATTCGTTGGGTGCATCGACCAACGCACAGGAAACAGCTGCAACTTGTGCCAACAAATGTGTCCACGTTGTTTGTCCGTCGCACACTGGGGCCGCATTTTTTTATATAATTTTTTCAATGAAAGCGATTGTAAAAATATGAAATACATTCGATAGAAAAATCTTCAAAGATTACAAATTCAAAGAGTTTTTTAAATCATGTAAAAATTGTGGGCGTGAGAGCCTCTCAAAGTTGACCAATTTTTTTTGTGCAAATGTGTTAATTTAACAAAAAAGTACAAACTTTAAAACTAAATTGCAGACAATTTATACGAGTACGACCAATCTTTATGGTTTTGATTTCATATGAAAATTAAGTTAATTTCTAATCAATTTGGGAGAAATTTGTTTATCAGCAATGTTTAAAAAGAGCCTAAAATTTGTGTATTTTTTAACTTTGATAAAAAGATTACTAATAATTGGTAATCAATTCTCTAACATAGTTATAGAGCAAATACTGATGCAACCTCGCAATAAAATGGTGACAGAAGAGGAAGAGCGCAGTGCACTTACTATACATACGTTTTCGCTATGCCAGGCATCATACGAGATTTTTCAAAAAAAAAATTTTTTTAATTTACATTTTGAACAAAAAAATTTTTATTAATTTATATTTTGGACAAAAAAAATTGTTTTTTCTCTTTTTTTTAATTTCACATGTTAAATCTGCACAGAAAATATTTTTTAACTTTGACCGACAAGCCAAAGTCACCTAGTGGGCCAATCACCCCGTATAAGCTGTCATTTTAAAGCTTAAAAGTTTTCTATCAAATACCTAAATTTGCAAATATCTTCACTGGTTCAAAAGATATGATTTTGCATAGCAAAATGAGAAATGGCCCCACTGTGCGGCGGCAAAGAAGATCCCTATATCCCCAAATGCCACTTTCAGCACAGCAACTGTGCAACTCCCATAAGGAACAGGTGCCATTTAATACCTCTGAGAGAGGTTATACAAGTTGAGAATACTCGTATAAACGTCAGTTACTCTGCAATCATTTTATTACATTTTTTATCACAATCGAGTCTTCTACGACTCCACAATCTGAATAAAATAGTCATAAATGCGTTCACTTTCTGATCATAAATAATTCTCTCGTCGGGAGAAAATGGTACCCCAGCAACAAATTAATCACATTTCAATCTCCTGTACGATCAATTTGCGATTGTTTTAGATATTGTTAATATACACGTAATTCAATTAAATCATCTGGGGCAATTTGAATAACGCCAAAAACATTTTTAGGCGTTAAGTCCTTGAGCGTAATGTCGTGCCACCTTCAATACTATTTCTGCTATCAAAGCTGTTTATGCCGATTTTCATGCCACCGAATGAGATGGCTGAATCTACGGACAGAAAGACTATTTTTTTTTAATAAAAAAAAAGAAGTAAAAAACAAATTTCTTAGATTTTTGAAAATATAAAGAAATTTGAAAAAATCATTTAAAAATATATTTTTTTAATAATTTCGGTAAGGACTCGTGCCAGTCATTTTTAATTATTTTTTTCTTTTTAAGACTTTTGCTCGTTCTGCCTCTATATGTGGCTTCTGCAGAAAGGGCGTTTACCAAATTAGCTCTAAAAAAAAAAATAAATTAGGGACTACGATGAGCGAAGACAAGGTAAATCATTTAATGACTATCTCCATAGAGCACGAGAGAGCCAGCACAATTAGCCACGAGGAGATCTTTAAAGAATGAAGGTCAGTAGTCCATTATTTCAATATTTTGTAAGTAATTTAAGAGATTGAAAAAAGGGCCCCCAATATTTTATTGCACCGGGCCCCGAAATGGCTTGCTGCACCCATGTTCGTTTTTGTTGCTTCTTTTGTTGCTTGTTAGGAATACTTCTACAATAGACAAATACAGGGTAGGCCATTTAAAGTTGACCCATGTGAAAACGCTAAAACTTTTGACTGCGCTGACCGATCGACAAATGTTATACTGCGTTGAAAGCGTCGTTCAAAGGCAATTTATGGCATGGAACATTACACTCCTAAAGAACGCAACGAAATTATTCCGCTGTACATTCATAAAAAACACTTAATTTTGTTTACTCAACATGCGTTTCGCTAAAAAAAAAAAATATAGTGAAAAGTGCTCCAGTTGTGAGCACCAGTAACCTTAGTAATGCCAGTCATGCATCTGGAAAACGAATAAGACGTTCCGATGAAATCATTGAAACCGAACGAGCCGTAGACTCTAACGAAATCCAGTTATCACCACCTCATCAATTAGGCATAGCTCGCACCCCTCTCCGACGCATAAGTCATAGCTAAAATGGCATGGATAACTTCTTGGATCAAAAGGACATGCCATTCAGCTAAAGAAAGAATCATTTTATTGAAACCATTGTTTCCGGGCGGTTGATATCCAAAAGTGGTGATTTTGACTGGCCACCGGAATTACCAGATTTAACGTAACCACACTTTTATTTGTGGGATTATTTAAAATCCAAGGAATACGTTAGTAAGCCAAAGACCTCCGCTCAACTGAAAGTCAACATTCGATTTGAAATAGTCGCTATATTGTCTGAAATATTGGCCAATATCATGGAGAATACTGAAATACTATCAAAGCTAAGGGTGCTCATTTACGCGATATTCATCCATCCATCCTTGAACCATACTAAACAAATTTTCAAAAGGAGAAAAAAAATGTTTGTTTCAACTATGTTTTTTTTTTTTAAATCACATGAGTCAGCTTTAAGTGGAAAGAACTCTAGTGAATTGCAAAGAGGAAGATTAATTATAGATTTAATTCACTAGGTTGCCCGCCAAGAGAATCATTGAATTTAAGTAGTTCACAATTGCTTAAGAAATCATAAATTCATCGATAAAGCCTTAAAGAACACAAAGCAGTTAATAAAGACATTTTAAAAATTAATTTTTAACAGCGTCTATTTTTAAATAATAGGAACTAGGTTCGCATATTGGGTTGAATTAAGCAATAAAAACAAAAAATAGCTAATAATGTTGTGGGTAAGCCGCTGCCACTTGCCAGTATAAAGGTATGACATCACATAATCAACTTATTAAATTGTGTCAAATTTACTTTATTACATTTGAGGCATGCTCTTGCTTAGCTCGTGTCCTGTTTCGTCACAGCAGTAAATCTCCAGGTATTTATCGCATTTTCTATATGACGGAGAATATAATAATATATCTATTTAGGCTTAAATTTGTATGCATATTCTCTCAGTTATGTCAGTTAGACGAATCGATAAAAAATTTTCTATTGGGCGACCATAAAGAAAACAACGTATATAATAATAACAATAACAACAATAAGCTGAGTTGGGAAATATGAAATATGGAAGACGGAAGGCAAAAAGGTTCAAAATTAATGTCAAAGAGTTTGGCAAATGTTTACCTAGCAAGCTGCACTGCAATGGGACAAGCGAACCTCACTCGACCTATTGAAATATTGATATGGAAAATAAAACAATTCTTTATACTAGTGCAATTGAAGTCAATATACAAACCACTTGAGGTTTATCAACACCACTTGAGAACTGATTACACTATTCTCCGTCTGACCGCTGGTCCGACATCAAATTGTCGCAATTCAATCTACCGCATTGATTTTTATGGGCATATGGGCATATTTCGATATACCCTGGCAGGAGGTAGTATCAATTGGTCATCAATCAAATACGCTATGAATTCGTATAGCTTCGTATATCATTACAATTATGTATGTATATCACCTCAGCTTTAGAGAAACTGATCTATATATGTATTTGATTCAGATAATATTTTTGTTATGCAGCCTTTGTTGGAATCAAATATTGCTAAGGTATTTACTCTTCGGCATTCCGTATGCAATTGCTTGTACTCTTTTTATTTTATTGCCAGGGAGACAACTCCAATGACAGGCAATAAAAGATAAACTTGTAGTCATAAATTTAGCACGCATTATAATGATTAGGCATGGAGCTTTCCACCGGTTGTTGATACACCGAAAACAGTCAGCAGTTACCGGAAGAAACTTTGAACTCAGAACTTTGTGGGTGTGACAGGTGGATGTGGGTTTTCAGCAAGTTGTGTATGCATGTCCATGTCTCCTGCGTCGGTCATTTTGCGTCATGGCACTGCAGTGTTATTATTTTACTCAGTCACACACACATTCACATAAGCACACACACACATATATATATATACAGTCATACACATGCATAAGGCATGGATATTTGCTGTGACATACAGTTTGCACAAATTGCGATGGAACAGACGTCGCGACGGTATCAACTGAGGCAAGGATTTTAGCTCAGCCGGAAGTCAACTGGCCGCCATTTTGATGACAATGGGTTCACTGACATTGTGCAATCGATTGTCTCAAGCCAGAAAGTCACATTATTCGATTTAAATAACTTGCTCTGCTCTAAACCAAGTCTAAATACCTTCTCAGGTTGAATAATACCACAAAAACTAAGCAATCAAATAGTAAGACAGTTGTACAAAGTATTTAACTATAAGATAACCTGCACTCTAGACCCGTTATAACAATAATTATTTAGCTGCTAGCTTTAGAAAACGAAGATGATATTTAAAACAAAGTAAGAATGCAGCAGAGTCCGTACTAGCGTTACCATATGGTAACAGCCGAAGAAATGGTCCTGTCGATTATCCTGATAAGGACGAATTAAAATAATGTTTTTTTCGGATTTAGCGACCTCAAATTTATCAGTCCTGAGCGTTTCATGAAGAAACACGAAAAAAAAGTTGCTCAGGGCTATTCGATTTAATTTAACATTTATTTTTGATGTCTAAAATGGAAGTTGCAACTAATGTTTAAAAATTTAAAACAAACTTCTCTTATTTCGTAAAATAAATTAAATATTTTATGATGTTAGCGTCAATAACACACACATTATTTGACTTTTGACATCGTTTGATTATTTACACAATAAGTACAGGGTTTCTCGCAATTGAGCTCGCTCGAAAGTAGCCTTTTTTATTAGTTTTTTCATCATTGTCGCTAATTTGTTGTGCATACAGAGTTCCCCTTATAACCCCAGCTGACACCCCTGTAGCTGTCCATACAATGGCTTCTCCTCTGCGTAGTTCATAAAAAAAATTACGTGAGAAGAGAACGGAACTCATTTTAATTAATCAATTTGTATGTGGCGTTAAGTGCGACGTTCGACGTGCTGATGTTGTTTGTTTATTATTTGCTTACTTCATAAACGCAATAAATTGACAACGATTCTTGTCAAAAAACGATCTTTAGCCAACTTAAATGTCATAATTGTCATTACTTTGCCAGATTGGACTCGCAAATTGTCGCTAAATTTGAGATAACTTCCAAAATGTTTTTTTTATGGATTTTAATAATGAATGAAATAAACCAGATCGCAGAAAGTATCACACATTATTATTTTTACATCAGAATTATATACAGCTGTGATCAAAATCTCTTGAGTTTTGTGAATACCCAGAAATAAGATAGCGCTTTACAATTTAGACATAGTAAAAATTGTAGAATTCACATTTGACAATTCACAAAACAAAGCATTTCTCAAAAAGTAATTACTATTTAGCCGTCAATTTACGCACAGCTATCACTAACGGTTCTACTAAGTAATAGAAAGAAAAAAGTTATCGATTGGAAAAAAGTTTAAAATTCACCTTCCGATTTGATCGCAGTAGTATGTTTGCATTCAGAGTTACTGAAGCTTTGTAACAGTCGCAAATTAAAACTTGTCGGAAAGACTATAGTCGACACTTTTGGGAGCTCTTTTTGCCTTAGAAATTAAAACAGCCATTACTGCTGTTCTGTTTAAGCGATCTTGGTTATTGGTAATAGTAATAACCGAAAATAGCATTATGCCTCCTTATCCCTGTTACATATATTTCAAGGAAAACAATCAGGCCTGTTCCGAATTTCGAACGTTTTCAAAAAGTAAAAACGAAACGAAAACAAACGTTTTACTATTTGCTGTTCCCAATTCCGACCGAAATGGACTTGTTTTTACTTTTCGAGCTCGGTTTCGAAAACGTTTCGATATCA
Organism: Drosophila innubila; assembly: GCF_004354385.1. NCBI lineage: Eukaryota > Metazoa > Arthropoda > Insecta > Diptera > Drosophilidae > Drosophila > Drosophila innubila. The sequence continues at coordinate 30,251,609 of NC_047626.1, forward strand.
GTACGTCATCGACCTTATCAGCTGTTTTAGCCAATGAAGAAAAAGAAGTTGCTTAAATAATAAAAATTGCTAATTTAATTCTGCAAAATGCCGGCAATTATGGTTATTAGTTGCTTGCATATTTGCATTACATTTTTTTGTCACCAGCTGATTGCCTTGCTTGTGCATATCGACATGAACCAGGGTTGTCATGAATTCAATAAACAATACTTTCAATCTTCAATTTTTCTCTTAAATCCGATTAGAATTACTTAAAACAATTTTTGAAAATTAATTTTAAATATTTCATGTTAAATATAGCACAAAGAAGCTAAATAAAATTTCGTAGCTCGAATTTTATTAATCAATTGAAGTAACTTTCGATTGCGAGAGTTAGTATCGATAACAAAAAGTAAAGTGGAATTCAGAGCAGCTCGGTTTAGTCAGTTTTATAAATGTTTATAAAAAGAAATCTTTTTAAATATACTTCAACTTTAAACAGTTGAAATAGTGATGTTAAACGATTCTAAAAATGTATAAGGTTATTTGAAATTTCAGTTTATTGTTTTAGGGATTTATTTAAATGCTTTATGTAGCATTTACTTTTGATTCCGCTCGCTCAACAGCACACGTTTTGAAAACGACAATTCTTGTCGATTTGCAATTCCACTCGTTTTCGGAATTCGAAACAGGCCCGAATATATCCATTTACTTATTTTTTAAGTAAGTTATAAAAAGTAAATTACTATATTCCGGAGATGACCCGATATGATAATAAACTGGGAAGTTATTAAAGAAACAATTTTGCACAGGGCTCTGGCAAACTTTGCATATATATCATATATTTTATATTCATATTTATAGTTAAGCTTTTTTCATTATCTTTCGATTGATGCATAAAATTGAAAGTGTTTAACCTTTGTCAGATGAGTTACAGAATTTGTATTAAAAAAGTTTAATAAAATTGGAAAGTTGGACAGAAATACTTATTAGATGCATACTGTTTTTTAACAGAATAGATAAAGATATCCTTGCGTTCAATACCTTAATAAGACGTGTTTTGACTCAAAACTTTTGAGTAAGAAATATTGTGAATATTTTATGCAAGATACACGTTAAGCTGCCTAATAGCTAAAAACAAAAAACCTACGAATTATGAGTTTTCAATGTATTTGAGTATACTTAGAATGTTTTCAATGACAGCCAATCAATCATTTAAGAATCGATTCCGATGCATTTTTCAAGATTTTTATTAGCATTTGTGCACGCTCAAAGCCCCAAATCCATAATCGACTTGTGACGCATTACATTTAAGCCCCTGGAGTCCCTTTCTGCCTTTAGATGGCTGATGTAACTCTTGGCTGAAAGGGCCTATATAGCTTATATATGACTCACAATGCGAAAATGGGCGTACAACAAGTGGCTGGTAACCAAAACATGCCACAATCTCCAAAAGCCCTTGATAGAACGCACGTCATCGAACTTCTGCTAGTTCTACAAATAAAAGTGTTTAACAAACACCAGCAAAAGGGCAATCGTCAACAGGCCCAAGTATGAACAGTGCACAGTCAGGCAAGTCAGCCAATTGCTTGATGAAGTGCATAAAAATTGGACACTGCTGGAGTGGCCTCCGGACAATGGAGACTACAAGAGACCGAGACTTGTTTGAGAGTCACTTGAGAGCTACTTCATAAAGCAAATTGCGTGTTAATTGTTTGTCTGCGAGCTGCTCCTATTTGATATCTGTCGGAGATGGCTGAAGAATCGCACTGAATAAGTTAACAATAGAACATAATGTTCAGGTTATTTGTTCATGTTGAACGGTTCAACCGCCAGACCTAATCCCTTCGAGCATCATTTTAGAGATGTTAGGAATAAAATTAAAGATGCTAGAACCAGAACATGGTTAAGAATTTTTACAATAAAAAAAAAAAGAAACATGAAAAATATGTCCATTTGAAAAATCATTTATTCTGATATATGATTATATTCTGATTTGAAAAGGATATCGCGTAAACGGGCACCTTTTTTGGAGTGTAGTGCTCCATTGTATAGATTGTCTTCGAACGACGCTTTCAACGCGGTATGACATTTATCGATCAGCGTAGTCAAAAGTAAAATGGCCTTTAAAAGTCCACATGGGCTTAAATGTTAGGAAATAGACTCCTTCAGTTAAACAAAAGAGTGTATACACAAAGTGTTTAAACTGTTGTAGGGATCGATGACGAGTCGATTTTTCTTTTAGTTGTTACTTTAAGTTAACCCAGAATTATAAAATTGACGAGATATAAATACTTACGCATTTTGAAAGCTCTTTTTATGTACTTTAATATACCTTTCAATCGGAATATAACTCGATCTGATTTGACTGTATATATGGCTAGTCGCTTTCGCACCATTCGTGATTCTTTCGTCACTAAGGTGGACTGCCGTGTCCACATCGAAAATTATTTTTAATTGTAATCTTATTATTTTGCACACGTTTGTATAAACACTATCCTAGGCGTATCCCATGCAGACACTTGCTGTTGCTAATTGTGGCATTAACAAATACAGTTTCTCTGCGTATATTTGTGTGTCTGTCAAATGCCTCAAATGGATGTCAGTCCATCGCATCTCCACCATGTCTCTTCTCTCTCTCTCTCTTTCTTTTTCTCTCTCTCTCTCTCTGTGTGTCTGACTGGTATGCATGATGATTGATTGGGTGCTTTGATTAATCGCTGATCAGACGGGGCATGAGACGCTGCGGTGTGGTGCGATGAAAAGACGCGACGATTTAGCGCTTTCAATTTCGAACTAGGCCATAATGAAGATAATCATCATCAGATGATGATGTTAATCTTGTTAGTCACATTAGCACAAAAGATAAAGTACATAAACACACATGGTTAAACGGCGAGCAAAGGCAGCGAAAGGTTGTAAGATATTGAAGTGATTGAAATATAGTTGTCAAAACAAACTCAAAACCACTTGAAAAATCTTTACTCAAGTTTTGACAGACACTTGACAAGTGGAATTCTCGACTGAAGTGAACTTGGCCAGAGAAATACTTAACAATCAAACTGGCTTCTGTAAAAATATCGGATCTTTCAGTTTAGATATCTTCTCAATATTAACACTAGAAAAAACACGTTGTATTCATTAGGCTGTTACACAACTTATAACAATTTACAATACTGTTTTATACTTAAAATAGTCGAACAATTGCATTATAGTTGTGTGTCGATTTCCAATTTTTTTTTTTTCAAAGTGCATTTCGGAGTCGACTTTGCGATATTAGGTTTTCTTTAAATTGTTTCCAGTCTCAACAATCCAAGTTTTGTCAACGGCGCGAACATTACAAATTTGTTACGCATGCGCCACAGCGACGCGTTAACGTTAACGTTGCTACGCGTCGCTGCCTACGCCGACGTCAACTGCACACATTTTTAAATCGAAGCGCGCGCTTTGCTTGTTCGGTTGTTTGAGTCAGCGATTTTCTATTTCACTTTTCATTTTAATGTCGTCGACTTCGTTGTTGTTGCTACTCTTAACAGTTGTAGTTGCATTTTGAGTCCGTCGGTTCGTCTATCTGGCGGCACGTCTTTGTCAGGGTTGCCAGCGTGAGTTCATTTTAATTGCCAGCGCATTCCGCTGGAGTTGATCTAAGTAGAGTTAAATTGAGCCTTACCCAAGGGGCATTCAAACTTTGTTACGCTGTTGGCAACAGGCAGTTGAAGGTCTGTTCTATCTACATAAAAGTGTTACAAGTGGACATCTCTCTCATCTTAGCTAACCTTATCGATACTTTTAATATTAATATGTTTAATGTTTAATATACTTAATAAATAACAATTATAACTATCCTAATCTGCACGTGTCCTGATCTTCAATATCGAATAATAAATAAAGAAAAATTTGTTTTTTAAAGGCCCCTTTCATTGTCGGATTCGCTCGACTGTACCCTTTTGTATTTCAGTAATAAATCTTCCTCAATTTCTAAAATGAATACCAAAAATAAAAAAAAAAACCAAACCATTTCTAAATTAAAATAAATACCAAAAATAAAAAAAGTAAAAACAGAAATTCACTATCCTCGAACCAATAACCCCTAATTAAAATTCATGAGATGGTTATGATATCCAAATTAAACCAAAGTAAGTCTCAGGAATAAAACCAAAATACGAGGAAAAAATATTGATAGTATCGATTGTCAGCATAAATACTGGAGAAATAGAAAAAACCTTTCCCTATATATTAATTAAAGGATGTTTTTTTAGATGTTTAGATGAATCGATGGATCGTTTTCGAAATACGTTTACTCTATGTGATAATACGCATCCGCAGAGACGTCGAACAATGAGCACCAAAGAAACAATTGCCGCTGCAGAGCAAAGTGTTGAAGAAGACCCGAATGAATCGATTCGCCACCGTGCACAGCAATTGGAGCTTTGTCCATCAACTTTATGAAAGACTTTGGGCAAAGATCTTGCCTTACGACCTTACAAGATCCAGCTTGTTAAAGAATTAAAGCCGCGAGGACATGCAATGCGTCGTGATTTTGGTGTTAGGGTCGAAAATGAGATTGATTTCGATGCTGATTTTCATCGCAAAATTTTGTTCAGTGATGAGGCTCATTTTTGGTTGAATGGCTACGTCCACAAGCAAAATTGCCGCATTTGGAGTGAAGATCCACAAAAACTGACTGTTTGGTGTGTTCTTTGGGCTGGTGGAGTCATTGGGCCATACTTCTTCCGAAATTATGCTGGAGAGTTAATGGAAACCGGTATGGAGCCATGATAACCGACTATTTTGTTCCCGAATTGGATGGCATGAATGTGGATGAGATATGGTTCCAACAAGACGGCGCTACATGCCACACAGCGCACGTCACAATCGATTTATTGAAGCAAACTTTCGATGAGCGCATAATTTCGCGGAATGGACCTGCCAATTGGCCACCAAGATCGTGTGATTTGACACCATTGGATTATTTTCTTTGGGGATATGTGAAGTCGCTCGTCTACGCCAACAAACCACAAACGTTAGGGGACTTGGAAGCCAACATTCGTCGCGTTATTGCCAACATACGGCCCCAAATGCTCTAAAAAGTGCTTGAAAATTGGACCTCTAGACTTGGCTATATTCGAGCCAGCCGCGGCGACCACATGCTGGAAATCATATTTAAACATTAATAGCATAAAATTATCCTCCCAATAAAGCCAAATTGATGGACATTAAAACGATTTTCTTGTGTTTTATTTCAATTCAAAATTCTATACCTCTAAAAAAAAATCCTTTACAAAAAAACTCGGTTAAGAGAACTCGTGCTTTCATTTCACTGTAATTATGAAAGACAATTAGTCTTCCGAGATTGAAATCCATAAAATTTTTAATATTTTCTAAGAAACATATGGTAGTGTACCATTGTAAAATTGACTGACTTACTAAGTAGCATACATTTTTAGGCACAACAACCACTTCCGGGCGACCTTCGCGAAATTCGTCCTGCAGTGAAAGCGGCAACGCCTTTTGTCTTTGTTTGATGACATATATTAATTTGATCAAATAAGAAGTAAGGCAAAATTTAAATTATTGCAGATAATAGGGCCGTTAAAGCCTTTTAAAAGAAAATAAATTTAATATTTAATGATTCTTATCAAAAATACCCGTCAAATGATACCTCACTCATCCCAATCCGACAACTGGTTCAGCAGATAATTGTTATGAAATTTTTAGTGGTCAACCCAAAATGAGATGAAAATTCAGTTTGTTTCTTTGCATCAACGAGTTGACAAGGCTTAGATTTGATGAAGAAGAATTATTCCTTATCGGAAATATATAGAAGCTACAGATATGTTTCGTATATAGTTGGAGAGGTAGTTTAGCTGTTAGGCTTTTAGAGCTTTAAGGCATTACTTTAAAATTTTTCTCTAAAGTGTTCAGGTAAAATTTTAGAGATAAAAAAATTATTATATCTCACAATTTTGCAATAAAATAATAACACGAAAAAAATATTATACATTTTTTCTAGGTTTTCTAGAATTATAAATTCAAAAAATCGGGAAAATACCAGCAAAAAACATAACTTTCTTAATTAAAAAACTAATAGCTGGTAAAACTATTTGAAATTTAAGACTGTGTATTTACGAATAATCGAAACATTCAACCTACATACCAAATTTTAAGTTTTTATCTCTTAAATTCCTAAGACTATAATGAAGCTATATTATTTTGTTGTAGGTTTATTTGAAATACTCCCCCCAGAGGATTTAAAAATTTGAAAATAAACTTGCTCTGCCTGACATTATTCCATCTCCAAGATCTTTGTGTTTTTACGGACAGACGGACATGGCTATATCGACTCGGCTGTTGATGTTGATCAAGAATATAAATACACTATGGTGTCTGCCAAGCCTCCTTCTACCTTTTACATCCATTGCACAAACTTATTATACGGTTGGGAAAAAAATTATATCCCAACTATGGTACCTTGTCTTTTACGTATAAAAACATACAGTTGAGGCTGCGATTTTTCCAAAAATCTTTATTTAATATATTGTTTAGTATATCTCAGTTATAATAAGTGGATATAGTTTCCTTTAAATTGGTAGTATTAATAGGTATTAATAGTTTGATTGCCAAAAGCTGAAGGGATCATTTCAAGGCTTCCAGTGAGCAATGAATTAATACCGTAGAAAGTGCAAACACCTCGAAAATATATTAGAGAACGTAATTTAAATGAGGCCGCTCTTTTTAAACGCTAGACATATTGCCGAGCAGAGTTAATTTGCAAAGTAACGTAAAAATGGCGTAGGCCATAAATGGAGCTATATTATTTTAAAAGATTATAGTTAAGTGGTGATATCTGATGGAAAGGGTCTATTTCGGACGACAAGCGTCCATTAAGCTCCAAAACTTACAACTACAACCAATAAACATGAAGCTTGGAGCAATATGATATAGGCATGTTTTTCGTACTATGGAGTAGATACATAATTTGGGGAAAAAATCATATTGGACCATCAAGTTTAAAATGATGCTACTCAACGTAGATTATGATTTGGCACTAGCATGGATCTTCCATGTTAAAGACCCGAATAACACCACCAAGAACGCCTAATAGTGGCTTGAATGTAGTTTGGTGAACGTGTTGGAGTGATCGGTGGAGTCACCAAAGCTCAATCCAAGCGAGAATTTATAGACTAATGTCAAGAAGGAAGTTTCTGCTTCTAAGCCAGGATCACTTTGAGTAGTCATTGAAAAGACCTGAAGCAATATTCGTTCGAACAGGTGTCAGAGCTTGGGTGAATCGATACTAAGGCGCTGTGCAGCCGATCTTGACAAAAAAAGGCATCGTAAAATTCTATTAAATTTATAGTATTGTCATACCTTTAAAGAGTTATTATCATTAATTAATAAATTTTCTATGAATTAACCAATTTTTTATAGTTATAAGTGCATAATTTAAGGTGGTGCTATAATTATTTTCGTCCGATTTCTTGACTTTGGACAAGTTTTCTTAAATACGCGGAAAACGTTAGATATGACAACGAATTTTTTTCTATTATTTTTTAGAATGAAGTATTCCACTTATTAAAACGGAATCATAAGTTCCTTAAAATTACAAATGTGACTAAGATGCGTTCGGAAACATTGCTTAAGCGAGTGATGCTATTTTATTTTTCGCAGCTGTACCTGTACCGGGTATATAAAGGTTGTTTCTTGTCGTATAGGACCCCATATGCACCAAGAAAAGTGGTCTTGGTACCCGATCATTTTTGTCTGTTACCTAGTGTATTCAGTATATGACAGAAAAAGGGCTTTAAATTTCGTTGTGAATAATAAATGTGTTGTTTCTTTTATTTGTACAGCTGCTGTACATAAATGATTATCGAAGCGGAGTTAATTATTTGGAAGTGTGTGTGTGTGCCTGTGTCTATGTTTAATTTTTTACTCTGTTTTTCTGGTCTGCCTATTTGCAGTCACTCTGCCACATTTGGCGGCAAACAAATTAATTTTTGCGCCTACATAAAGCTAATTGACTTAAATGGGCGTCTGTCCGTCTACCTGACTCTCAATCTTTTACTCTGTATCTGTCTCTGCTGTTAGCGGCACTTAATTGTGGCCGCAATTAATAAAGCCAAAGCTGAAAAGGCAGCTCAACATTATCTACATCTTGAAAAGGCATACTGGCGCCACCTACAACAGCAACAGCAATGGAAAGCCGACAAAACGACGTTTGACCTACAAAATAAACGTGGTTATATACAAAACTGATCAAAGGGAGGTAGAAGAGACAAGAAGAAAAGACATAGCTGCACCCACGTGAGGCACACGATTGATTGGGTCAACTAAGGTGCCACCTTCAGCGGAAGCGGATCAAGTGCATGCCTGCCACACACAGACACGTGCAAGTTGGGCGTGTTTGGTACGACGGCGAGGATAAAACTATGCCAAATGCTTTGGTTAATTAGAAATCAATTGAAACGCATAGAACGTATGAGTTACTTGCCAGCCACAACAATAATAACAACAACAACGACATCAGAAACAGCAAATGCAACTGCAGCAACAATCTGGCGACCCAAATAAGTTTCCAATTGCCCCCGCTGCGCCTTTATCGTCGTCATCGTCGTCGTTGTTGCCGCTGTCGTCGTCTTTGGGTGGCATGCAAACCAAAAACTGAGCACTGAGAACCTGTCTGTCTGCTCCTTTCCCCTCAATTTACAGCTTGCTCTTCTCAGCTCGTTCGCTGCGTCAACTTGGCTATCTTAAAATTGCTTAATTGCTCGCCTTGCATACAGAATTAATAGCCGAAAGCAATAGCGGATAAAATCCTTATCACAGGTGCCACAAATGCCTCCACGATCCACCATCAGACCGGCAATTGAAGATGTTTCATTGCCAAACTTATTAACGCATTTATTTGGCACTTAACAAACAACAATAAATCAGATCAGGGAGTACTAATAATAATTACATATTTTAATAATGATTATCGATTGCCAGCGGACACCTAATATTTTAATCCGGTTTTAAGTGTGATAACCTATCGTATTTGTTAGAGTTGAATTCTTAAGATTTAATGTGAGTGGGTGATGAAATTCACATCATCTTGAGCATTTGGAAATTGTAACTAAATCAATGTCATTAGAAAATTAAAAATGTTAGTTTGCCTATTAATGAGCAGAAGGAAATAGTGACGTTTTTAAAAAAGAACATATATCAATTAATCGACTTTGGTAAAATCAATATATATATATTTATACATATTTCTTATGCATAAATACAATTCATTGCTCTTTTTGCAACACTGTGTCATATAAATATGTATTTAAGTTATAAAAATATTGCAATTTCAAAAGTCTGAATAAAGTTATTAGCTAAATTTAAACATAAGTACTAAGAAAGCCTACAGTCAAGAAAATGCTACTTTGAGACATTCCTGTATTTCTTCGATAAGAGGATTAATTGCACTTTTCGATTAATTGGACACTTTGATCCGATAAATTTTCCACCCGACTGTGCTTATTTTTAATATAGATAAAACATGTGTCGGTTAATTTTTGACATCGATCTTTAAAAAAAAAGAAATTTTGAGATAAAATAAATGCTTCCAATTTTACCCCTTGATGTGAAACCTTCTAAAACAAAAAAGCGAAATCAGAGCTTATTTTCCATCATCTTTTGTTGAATTTCGAACACATGGCCGTGTTTTTTCGTAGCAAAAAAGCTAAAATACCATAATACTTATATTACAAAATTTTTTAAATTGAAATCTGTATTGGAGCATTATTGTCGAAACTAATATAAAAAGACTAGTAAATATGAATATGATGAATAATAGATTAGCGGCTATCCAATCTTAAAGTTGAACCGTACAAAGTCAATATTCCCATTTTCAATGGGCCCAACTGCAAAAGCTCTGTATCTAGCTCTCTGATAATTTTCCATATATATGAAATTTGACAAATTGGCTGATGGTTCGTGGGGATATTCAGTGTGTTTACATATCGCACATTTACTGCAAAACTGTCAAAAAACAAAATTTTAAAGTAAATGATGTAAAAATTTTATGTACTGTGTCCTGATTTATATTGTGTACAAATATCATATTCATATCTTATATACATTTTAGGTGAGAATCAAGAGAATTCTTATTTTAAAAGCAAAATAATGCTGAATCGAAAACTTTAATGCGTTCTTCTCGAAATGCCATTCTTTAATATATAGTATGTATGTATAAATTAAGTTAATGTTGGCTTAACAAAATAATATTTTAAATTTTTTTTATAATATATAAATATAAAAGACTTAAAAATGGTTTTCCTATTGAGAAGCGACAGAAATGCGAGTAATTCCTTTGTGATTCAATTCGCGCAAGTGACACGGACACCCTACCCAATACACAAACACACACAACACACACACACATAAAATGTCATTTTAGTTTACTTCAAGTTCCAGTTCAGGTGTTTTAATCATTGCTTGCAATTTGCATGCATGTCACGTTCCTCGACTTTGACTTCGACTTCATCACCTGTCGTTGATGCCCCTCTGCACCCCTCTCCGACGCGTCTCCATCGCCCCCAACTCATAACTGAGAGAAACAAATGAGAAAAATCAATTAAATAAAAGGCAAAGTCGATTAAAATCTTTGGCCATAATTGAGCTAGCGAACTGAATGAAATTCTTGGCAGCTGCCACTGGCGCCGTTGATCCATAGAACTACAATATCTAGCTGCGTGGCATTCTTCAAGTTGTTGCTACCGCTGTGGTTGCTGATGCTTTTGCTGCGGTGGTATCTTAGTCACACACACACACGGCTAATGTTGGAGTGTCAAGTTGCAGTGTGCGTAGGTTGCAGATACTGTGTACGAGCTAAAAAAAAAAAAAAAAATGGGAAATTGGGTTTTGGATGCATCGCATAAAAAGCTGCAATTACATTTTACGATTCATCATGATAAAGTTGTTGTTGCGTCGCTGCTAAGCGTTCAGATTTGTGTGAATTTGCAATGCTAGCAACAACAACAACAACAACAACAGCAACAACAAGAATGCGGTCACAGTTCATTGAACTGCTAGAAATGCTTTGCAACTTACTCATCATGATGATGAAGATGATGAAGTTATTGTTGCTGATGCAGATGCAGATGCACATGATAATGATAATGGTGAAGTGGTTTCAGTGGCAACTGCCACTTTAGCGCGTCAGCTACAAGAAGAAAAAAAAGAGTGCCTGCAGCGACGCAAGTGTCGAAGGAGAAGACACAGCGATACGGCATGTGAAGCTTCACGAGTGTGACTTACATAATTTTTCCAATAACGTTGTTAAAATTATTATTTTCTAATATATTCTCTTATTAATATTACAGTAATCTAAATGAGCTTTTAAAATTCGTTATTATATCCTGAGTTGTCCTTATTTCATAATACTGAAAACTCTAAAATTTGTTGCTCGAAATATAAGAAAAAAGACAGAAATGGACGTATCATCAAATCATACCTAAGTTGTAACATATATGCATGTATTTATTTTTTCCAATTATTTTGGCTTCACTTTTTTCTTTACATCTACAATGATGTCCAATTGGATTAGCCGCTTTATCAATAACATCAATATTATGGGAAGATGCCCTTATTTTCTTTCACATGTGTGTAAGTGACCGTGTATGTGTGTGTTATGGTGGATTAAAGTTCAATGCCATAAAGTTGGCGTCAGACCAGCGTTATTATCAGCGACACTTCTTATAAAAAAAACACGACCTATTTCCTTAGGTTTTTTGAGTCTAAAGCGGGAACTAGGAATTGATTTTAGCAAGGCTGCAAACCTCCAAAATTTTGTAAAAGGTTCGGTTCGAACCACAGATCAAGACATCGGTTCGGTTGGCGAATTGGTTAATATACCCCCTGAACCCGAGTTTGGGTTCGAACCTTGGTTCAATTTTATACTAATTTTTATATATTTCTCTCTACATTTAAAACAAATTAAATTTTTTTAAGAAATAAAATTTGGATGTTAGTTCAAATTTATTTGAAGATTTCAATATGACTTATTTTAATCCGAAGTCTCAAATAATTGCGTAATATTAGAAAACCATAAAATTTATGTAACTATTTTTTTTTCGAACCGAACCTTTTTTTAGAAAGCGGTCAGATTTAGGTTCGGGTTCGCAAAGTAAATAATTTCAGGGGTTTGGCTTATTATCCTTTACTTATATTAATAGTTTTTCGGCCGATAAGTCTAATTAGAGTACAAAATTTGTTAAATTTTGAAGCAAGACAAAATCCATTAAGGGTGAACCGGTTTTACGAGGATCGGCTCAAAACCGGTTTGCAGCCTTGGATTTTAAAACTATGGTTTCTTGGTGTTTACATCTTAGACTTGACCGTAGCAGCGGAAAAGGCAAAAATCAAAGCCCCGACTGTGAGATATCCGTTACACTAGTTAGATATTAGTTTTATCTATGAATTTTAAGCTCCTAGGGTACAAAAATTACTGCATACTTTTAGGCGCTTGTGTTTCATAAAAATTTAAAACAGCCTTTAATACGGTTATCCGATCTTGATGCGAATAAGTAAAGTAAAAAAAACTGGGGAGAAAAGTCAAGCATTTTTATGCTCATAAAGTGTGTGTGAAACGGTGAGAAATAAGCGGCCCACTATTTACATTTCCCAACCCCCTACGGAGTAGATTATGCAGATGTTTGAAAAGCTACTTGTGACCGCGTGACTAAATCAGTGTTGGTAAACGGATCATAATGTTATGTTATCATAATGACAATAAATAAATAATAATATCAGATATCTCAAGAAACAATAAAGGTTTTCATACTTTAACTAGATTTTCGACCGATCGGTCCAGTAGCAGCTATATGATATAGTATACTAATTTAAACCAACTTCGGTCAGGATATATAAGACCAACTTAAATGCATATTCTATGAATAATAAAGGTTTTCATACTAAAACTTGATAGTAACGAACGAGATTCAACTTAAAGATGATTGACTGTACTATGTCATATTTCTAAAGCTGATAGTTTCATTTACTTTCTTGTCATGTATGTTTAATTTACCGAATTATCCACGTTAAAATATAATCTTCCATATCCATATCCCAATCAACTTCAACTTTATTTGACCCACTAACAACGCCAACAAATTACAAGTTTAAAATCAATTTATCTTTTAATGGAATGGAAGTAAGTGAAATGCTTCATTGTGACCTTTGTGTACGCAAATTTGTGAATGCAATATTTATGCACTTGTCCACACACAACAAGAAAATAGCACAAAAAAAACGTTGCAAATATTGCCAATGAGAACCAGAGAAAGAGAGAGGATGGTAATAAGTTTTCTTTTACAGCTGAAGAAGTTATAGCCCTCTGAATATATGCAAGATTTTCTGAAGCTCAGAAGCTGAAGTTGTATGTTTCTTGTGCGTATGTATGCGTATGTGTAAGAAGTGCGTGTGAAAACTTTTGGGTACAACAAACGTCATCCAAAGTCTTTTTCTTTGTTTGTTCACTTGAATGTCGCTGGAAGGAGAGATACGGGGTTACTCAGTTGCAGATTCGCTTGTTTCCTTTGATCTATTTTGGGGGCTGTGTCGCAGCGGAGACCGCAAGCAAATCAGCAGAAGCCCCTGGAGCAGGAAGCCATCGTCAACCATTTAAAAATAACAAACAAACATATAGAAGACACAGACAAACTGAACACACACATACTGAACAAATACATATGAAATGATCGCCTCTTCAAAGCAAAGCGAAACAAAGATGCCACCAAAGCTTCCAACTTGTAAATAGTAAGTATCTCCTTTAGGGTGCTTCGATTTTATACACAAACAATTTTAGTTGATAAATATTGTGTTTTAGTAATGCATTGACGATAATTCTGATTTAAAGACAATTGGTCCTTTGATTCCACGAAATTTTGGGAATCCTGGTCCTAACAAGAATTTTCATAACAAACTTATCAGGATCGGACTAAAAATACCAATGATATGCTGATACCAAGCTAAAAATTAAAAAAAAAATAAATAAATTTTCCAACTCAAAAAGCGGGGACCAGAAATTTATTTTAGAACTATGGTTTCTTGGTAAAAACATGTTGTAATTATTAGATTATTATAATATAGTATAATTATATAATATAATATAATTATATAATATAATATAATTATATAATATAATATAATTATATAATATAATATAATCAATTATAATTGACAGTTGATTAAGAATTTCCATTCTTCAATTTTTTAGGGCTCATACAAATCGATGCACCCTAAGCTCCATATACATAAGCACAACTGTGGCAAATCCAAGGAAAGAAATATACGTCATAGCCACCTTTGTCAGAGAGAGCAAAATACATTTTCTTATTTGTGTAAGAACTATTACCTCGTGTTTATATTAGTCTTGGTGAGTTTTGCTCAAACTTATAAAAGTTAAAATCTTTATTTCAGAGACTTAGCTTCTGTGCGAAATCAGCATCCATGATTAATTCGTAAAAAAAATAATGTTCAACAAATCTTAAACAACCCATGACTTATAGTACATGTAGTTGATTGTCGTTAAATCAAACTGCAAAGAAGGCGCAAATAATTATCATGCTAAATTTACTATATTTCGCTTTCAAAAATCGGTCGTAGGTCTGCGAGATCAGATTGAATTTAACTTAACTTTCTTAGAGTGCTTTAGGGTTGGTTTTAATTCAAAAATATGTAACTACGGAGCGATCAAGTTTGTTAACTTTGTTACCCACAGTTTAGGTGGAGGGTGTTGAGGGCGAGAAAGAGTGTCGATTAATAGAGTATCCCATAAGAATCATACACTGAAAAAAGATGTTTTTAAAAAAAATTCTTTTAAAATATACTTGAACTTTAAACAGTTGAATAGTGATGTTAAACGATTCTAAAAATGTTCAAGGCTATTTAAATTTTCAGTTTATTGTTTAAGGGAATTATTTTAATGCTTTATGTAGCCTTTACTTTTGATTCCGCTCGCTCAACAGCACACGTTTTGAAAACGACTATTCTTGTCGATTTGAAAAATTCAGAACAGCAATCAACTCGATTTGCGGCAATTCCACTCGTTTTCGGTATTCGGAACAGGCCCGATTGATGAAAATATCAAGTCAAAAAAAGTTTATATATATCAAACTAACAAAATAACAATTAAAAAAAAAAAATAAATTTAAAAATATTGATGATATTTGTTATTTGTTTACTTGAATTTAAGAGCTTTTGTTCTTATAATATGAACTATTTGACATGTCCTCAAAACCAAATTTTTTAGACCATAATTCTTAGTAATAAGTCCAAAATCTTGATTTTAGATCATTTATTTATCAGTGCATGATAAGACGCTTATCAAAATATTAAAGTGAAAAGCCCAAACAAACGTCTCAACAATAAAAAGGGAAAATACAAAAAGATGAAGATAAAAGAAAAACAAAGAAATAGAAGAAAAACGACTTAGGTTGTATTAGAAACTTACCCAGAAGCAAACGAAGACCTTGCAACGAAAGTTTACGTTATGTTTAGCTGTTTTCTTGTTTCTGAATTGTTGTTTGTTGTAAGACGGTAAATGCAGTGCTGCAAGACGAAACTCGTATATAAAAAAATTACAGCAACAACAAGAGCTGCGACTGTAAAGACTGAATATCTCCGGACCGCATATAGTTATCCTAACTGAAAGTTTAGTATATAATTAAGTACACACACACATACGCTGACAACAAGACGTTTGATATCTGCGATAGTGGTGGTGGGGGGTTTCTTATTTTGCCGCAGGGCGGGCTTTAAAAGTTTGCGCTTGCGTCAGCGTCGACAGCGCTGCCTGCAACTAAAATCGAATTTTCAGAGAAAAAAAAAACAAAAACTAAACACAAAACAAGAAACAGAAACCAAAACAGACACTGCGATAGAAGACGCATACTAAGAGGAAAACGAGTTAAGGCGCAGACAACAAGACAATACTCTGCCGGCGTCGCTGCTGCCGTCACTTGGTGCAGCAGGCAGATAAAACGAAAGCATAGCCAGCAAAAGCATCAACAAGAACGGCAACAGCAGCAACGTCGCGACGTTGCGTCGGCGGCTGCCGATTACAGTTGTACTTGTTGTTGTTGTATGGTTGTATGTTTTTGTTTTGTACATAGTTTTTGTTTACGCGCGACTTGAAAATTTAACTTTGTTTTTTTTTTTGGATTTTGGTTTTGATACTGGTTAGCCAGGCTTACTTTTTATTATTTTGACGCCTTTTTAGATGCGCGCGCGCATCTCCAAACTAAAAAAATAAAACAAAAAATGACAAAAAGCTAAGAAGCACCACAAACTACACACACGACACAAAAATTAAAAAAAAAAATATATTGAATAAGAAAGGAAACCAAAACACTATGATGAATGTGCTTCTTACTTTCAACAAGTCTATTGCTATCACGTTGTTGCTTTAAAACAATTCATTTATGTTAATTATTTCATAATTATTTTGTTAGGGATTTGTTCTTCAGTTAAGACAACAACAGTACAGCACTACAGCGACACGACGACCGCGCGCAACAAAAACAAAATGAAGACTAACAGCTATAACGTTAGCAATGTGATTGCTACTGTTGCCAACTCAGCTATTTTAAAGCTAGTTCTGGTTTTTTTCAAAGTTCGTTTGATAGAAAATATTTCTAAGTTACTATTAGCTGGAAATCTGGCTATCTTAAATATATTTTCAGCTAAGTTTTGCTATTAACATTTTTGGTAAAAATGTGCAACAGTACCCACAGAAAAAAAATTTATTTGCTCTCCAGCCAGAAACAGCATAGTTTCCCTACAAAATTGGCAACACTAGTGTGGAGGACTGAAACCCGGTCCAAGGGCTGCCACCCTACAAAATTTTCCGATCTGGCAGCATGGACCATTTTAATCAAAATGCAAAAACAGTTGACCCTACGAGAATTCCCCTATTTTTTTAAACTTTTTTTTTTAATATTAAAGATAAAATGTTTAAAGTTTTTGCAGAATTTTTGTTAGAATTTTGTCAATTTTTTGATATTTTTTTAAATTAAATTTGTTACTTCTTTTCTCTTGGGGTGACGAACTTCAAACCTTCATAAAAATGTTTTCCTTAATTTTATCTAATTTTGAATTTTTTAATTTTCATCTAATTATTAATTTAATGCAAAGTTATTGCATTAACCTAAATTAACATTTATCAAATTTTATTTATTTTTTTAAAAGTAATTGCCGAAAGACCGGTGCTAAAAAAGTTGGCTGGTATCACTAAGCAAATAATCTATAGAGAAGTCATTTCATAAAACGTGTCTGCAAGTATTTTCGCTGTATGAAATTACTTCTCTATGGGTTATTTGTTAGTGCTAACAATTAAGCTATTTTGCATCGTTATTTCAGCTATTTTACCGATGCTTTCCAGCCAGAAACAGCAAGTTTTCCTCTAAAAATTGGCAGCACTGCAAGCGCAACGCCCCAAAATACCAAAAGTGACAGACATACGGTAAAAATACCACGGCTGTCAGAATTGGGCGTTGAAAGAATAGGGATTTAAAAATTAATTATAAGAATAATAATAGAAATACCTAAGCAAAGAAAAATTTGTAAGTCAAGTGATGATCAGTTTTAAAAATGTTAAGATCTATTTAAAATTGATCAAAAGATGCTCAAAATGGCAACTATGGAAATTATCATACACACATTGCGCATTATATTTTATTGTAAACTTCTAATTCAACTTTTCTTATTAAGCTTAAATTATTAACACTACCAAAGTACGAATATCTGAATATTGTTTTAATATTATACGTTGTGCATTTTAAACTTAAATAATTTAAGCCAAATTCAATCAACTCTTTTGCAGTGATGCCAGACTACTTTAATTTGCTGAACCGCTGCAAGTTTTGAAAAGCTGCCACTAGCGGGCGCCACATTTTGAGCTCAGTGGTTTTGTACAGGAAAAACAACAACAAAAATAATAACAATTTATAAATGTGTCTGCAATAGTAAAACGGAATACTCTATCAGAATGTTTTGTAATATATGATAAAGAATTTCTTATTAATTGCGAATTACGTTGTTAAGAAATGTATTGTGGATAAAACGTATTATTATGAAAGTCGGACAATGTAATATTGGGTGTAAATTGCGAACAGCATGGTAAAGTCAATATGCTTGATGACTTTTAGGGTATTAGATGTGCAGATACTCGGTCAGCTGGGACGCTTTTTTTTCTTCTTATTTATTTGTCTGTTTGCGTTTGGCAAAAGCTGCGTCCGCTGTGTTGTCATCGTTATATGTACGCATTGTTGTTGTTAATGTTGTTGTTGTTGTTGAAAAGAAGCTTTTTCAGCTTACAACTGCTGTGCTTAATTTTCTATTTGGCAAATCGAATTGACACAGTTAAATCGAAAAGAGTTGAAATCGTTAAATATATCAGTAACTGCTGCACTGCATCCGCAATGACACTCAAGTGAATTGGTTCACAATCGAATTCCCATTCGACTTTCATTCACAGTTTGTGTGAGAGCAAACGATTTAAGCGATTTGACGCGGAGAAATGTCAACGGAAAGCAATACGCCCGTAGATCCTCGTGTTCAGGTATTTGCATCCATATAAAGTATACTTAATACTGAATATGTAAATATATATAAGTATAATCCATTGCTCCTGTTATCACAGATTGAGCTGGAAAAGCTGAACACGGCAACGGACAATATCAACAAATACGAAGTGGAGCTCGATGTGAGTTATTGATTTTTTTGTAACTTTTTTTTATATGCTTACTAGCCCATTTTTGAATATCCACTTTATATAACCGTTGTCATTTGTCATTGCCATAATTGACAGGAATCGAAATGCGAGTTCAAGCGACTGCTGGCCGAGAGCGTGGTCCGCATCAAGGCGGCTGCCCACAAGCTGGGCAACTCCATAGACGCCGCCAAGCCCTATTATGAGTCTCGGATCTATGCCGCCCAGCTGGCCAAGGAGACACAGCAGGCGGCGTCTAATCACGAAAAGGCCAAGTCCATACATGCTGCCGCCAAGGAAATGGTTTACCTGGCCGAGCAGGGACTCGGCGAGAAGTCCACACTGGACACAGCCTGCCAAGAGATGCTCAGCCATGCGGCCAGCAAAGTCAATCAGTCTCAGCTGGAGGTCACCGACACTCGCAATGCCCTCAAGATGTGCCAACTGAAATTGGAGGTGGCCAACAATCGTGTGGGCAAACTTCAGGGTCAACTTAAGCAGGCTTTACGTGCCTCCAGGTACGTCCCATCGTTTTAGATCGAAGCACGTCCTTTCATTTAACGCATGTCCTGGCAGCGGATATTTTTTATATTACTCGTATATTATTATTACGTTTACTTTCATTACCTTTCCAAGAGACAATTCAAAACATATTGCAGGTCCTTCCCATCCCAATATTCGGTTTGTGTCATATGATCACTGATCCCGAGTCTGCATAATCCATTGAGGACTATCTTACTATGAAATTATAATCTTCGGAATCGTGTTTATCTGTTTGCAATCAATGATATAACAATATCCTATTTGCCAAGCCCTATCTAAAATCTGAGTCTACTTAATCCGTTCATTGTGCATAGTCTATTGAGGACTGTTTAAACTATCATTGATAAATCCTTTGGAAAATTTTGTGCTTCGGAAAAGAATAAAGCATTAATATATACTACACATTTAAAATAACAAAAAACTATTCCTATCATGTTACCACTGATTCCACATACATCCGATGACTGATAAAGCTATTACAGATTAATATCGACTTCCTTTTTGCAAAAGTATCGAACCATGTTATGTTACAAAGGAGTTATGTTCAGGAGACGTTTTTAATTTTTCGGAACAATAAATGATTTTCTACACATTTAATACTTTTGTGCACATTGTTTTGATAGCTTTGACACAAAACGTCCTACATACGAAAATTTAATAAAAAATATTTAACAAGTGAAGAAACACTTTTAAAATTAACAAAATGAAACATTTATTTCAAAAAGTTTACTTAAATATATTTTGTTTAATTACAATATTCAACTCAATTCAACTATATTCGACCATTTCAGACAAGTCATCTTTAATATTGCTTGGATGTTTAAGAATTTAAGGAAAATATTATTTAAAAAAAAATCCATTTATTTATTCTTTTATTTCTTAGTAGAAATACTTAACTGAAACGCTTTGGTTAAAGTTTAAGTTGTTTATACAAGTCACTTTTGTAAAAAGTACCAGTACTTTACTTCAATGTATTTGGTAGGTTTAAATTGGAATATAATTTTCAAATTTAAATATCTGTATAATTTAATTTAGCGCTTTCTTTGCCCGATAAAACTTAATCTTTATAGTGATTATTGGAAAAAAATTTGCTTACGATACCTTTGCAAAAAGCGGTCGATATTTAAAAGAATTGATGTGCCTCGTAAAAGGATAAAGCATCTTTAACTATTTTAAATAGGATAAGTTGAGGGTGTCTGCCAGGATATGTCGACTATATCGGCCATATACGATTTGCCGATAAGATAAGCTATTAGATTTCTTGGCATTTTGGTTTTTTTCAACTTTGGTTTCACTTTCGGTTCTATTTCGTTTCTTGTTTGGTTCCTTAGATTGCAGCTGAGGCGCAATTTACTTTTGTTGAAATACCTTAGCATATTGCACGCTTTGTATTGTACCCTATGCTCGTGAGTATGCCTCACCTGTCGCCTTTTGTCACGCCCACTAATATGCGGTCCCCCGCTCCGTCCTTGTCCAAATGCAGGCCCTACTATGAGACGCGTGCAAACTACAATGGACTGTTAAAGGCGCAAAAGCTGCGCGTCAACGAGCTAGAGACAAAGGTCAGCGCCGCCAAATTGACCTACAATGAGGCGCTGAAGAATCTCGAACAGATCTCCGAGGATATACACAGGCAACGGCAGCAGCGAAACAATCTGCTTAACTACGAGGCGATGCTCCGTCAGGTGGACGCCGTTGATGCTCTCACAGCGGGCGTAAAGCAACAATTGCTGGTGCAGTCCGAGCCGCTGATGGAGCCGGAGACGGAACCGGATGAGTATTTAAACATGCCGGATCGACTAAGCAGCGGCGCCAGCTCACCACGTCAGCGTCAGGCTGATCCGCACGACTGTCCGCATTTGCTGCATGATTTCGAGGCGGTGCTGACCTTTCCACAGAAATTGGCTGGTGGCATGCACAAATCGGCCAGCACCAGCGCCACCGATGGCGACAATAATCTGTTTGCCCAGGCGCAAGGACTTCACGGCCCCTATGAGGTGAAACCGCGTTCCGAGTCAGGCAGCAGCTCGCTGGCATCCGCATCAGCATCCGCATCAGCGTCTGCATCAATGTCGGTGCAGCCGGCGGACAATGATATTGATCAATGGACAGAGATTCGTCTGTCGCACTCGGATAGCACCAGTTCGAGCTACTCCAATCAGTCGCTGCTGGAGCAGCACGGCTTCGATGGTGCCGGCGGCATGGGTGGGGGAGGTCAGGGACTGGGCTACGGTTTGGGCAGTTTGGAGCCGGATGCACAGTCACAGCACTCGACATCATCATCGGATGAGCCGAAGCGTAAGGTGACCTGCACTACCATATTCCAGGATGACAGCAGCGGCGGCATCGGTCTATCCGGTCATCCGATAAGCCGCAAGCAAAGCCTCAGCCAATGGCTATCGCGATCCAACAGCTTCAAGAGCAACGGTCGTCGTCAGAGTCTCGATCTTCTCATTGATGCCGGCGACAAGGTGAAGGATGTATTCAGCTATGGCTTTCAAAAAGTCGGACGTACCCTGGAGCGGCGTAACAGTGAATCTGAAATGGCCAGCGAAGGCAATGAGACAGATGCGTTGCTAGCAACAAATACTACGACAACAACAGCGGCAACAGCAGCGGCAGCGACAGCAGCAACGACTGCAGCAACGGGCAATTTATTGGCCAGCAATAATAGCAACATGAACATCAACATCAACATCAACAGCAGCAGCAGCAGCAGCAGCGCCGGCGATTTCTTTTCATTTAGCAGGTCAGTAGACAACGGCAACGGTCGCAGCAGTGGCAGCAGCGGCGGCAGCAGCAGCAGTGGCGGCAGCAGCCTCCTGTGCACGCTGCAGAATCGTCTAACAAAACTCATATGATCAAATCGACGTCACAGCGAACTACTTGATAATCGTTAATCCGATAACCTGCTTAAATGCTATTCAAAATTTAAACAGCACCCACCTAAAAAAAAAAAAAAGAAACCAACTAAAAACTGAGCTACAACTATACAACTACAACAACTAATAAGCTACAGCACTTAACTAAATTCCTAATGCTCGAACAAAATGAATTGGCTGCTTTGATTTGGTCTATTTGCTCTTTGAAAACACATTTCATCACAACCACCACAACAACAACATCAACATGAACTACAACAACAACTACAACTACAACTAACAGCATTGCACGCACGCACGCTTCTACTAAATACCAAAAAAAAAAAAAAAGACAAAAAATAACAAATTTAAAAATCTACTCTCAAAATTTGTATGTACTGCAAATACTATTTATTGTATGTTGTGTGTATTTTGTGGCGCCATGAAATAGCTGCCAAAGGAAACAATTTCATTTCATTGATTTCCAAAACTTCCACATTACTTGGAAGTTCTTTGATATGAAATTGATTCCATTCATTTGATATGTAGAATTTAAATAATTTTCGAATCTGAATTTGTTTGATTTAATTTTTATTCAATTGCAATAATTAGGGCCGTTGTTTTCAATGTCTTGATAAACCCTATATGCTTGATTATAGGCAATTTCCTCTTATTATGTCATTGAAAAACGGTCCTTATTATAATTTGAATTTTCAAAATGATTGACAGTTATTTCATGGAGTCGTTTACATTTGGTGTGACCGTTTCTCATATCTCTTTTTTGATTCTTTTTCACATTAACACATTTTATTAGCTTGACAACATTTATTCCATTCCTTTTTTTTATACAACCTGCTTCAGACATCCCTATATTATTTTTGTTCTCCTTTAAACTCTATCTTGCATCATTCCACTACATTCATTCTATCTGTTACCTTCGCTATCTCTTTTGGTATGACACTCAACAACTATGTACATAAACGGCAACTACTTTACAGATCTTCAGAACCCAAAGAGTTACTATCCGATGAGCAGGTTGAGAATTTGCTGTTGAACCATTCGGTAGATGAGCATGGCGTCATTACAGTGGAGGAATTAAAGTCACCAACTGCAGCAGCAGCCACACCAAGAAGATCAACCACAAGCATGCACCACCCACAACAACAACAACAACAACAACGACAACAACAACAACAACAACAACGTGCCGCATTGATGTTTTAA
This sequence comes from Drosophila innubila, assembly GCF_004354385.1. Lineage (NCBI taxonomy): Eukaryota > Metazoa > Arthropoda > Insecta > Diptera > Drosophilidae > Drosophila > Drosophila innubila. Next base: position 30,274,961 of record NC_047626.1, read on the forward strand.
ATGCCTCAATGGCAACTGTACTTAATACTGGACCCGTTTGTGCAAATGATCATGACCATTTCAAGCAATTTAGAAAGAGGCGTACATATCATTCGTCGTTATAGAACCCATTAAGCTTATGCAAAGGAGCAGCTGAGGCCGACGGAATCTGTGCAATATTTTTGTGCATAGTTTTTGACTATGTTTTAATCCTAACATGTGCAATAATGTTGTTTAGCGTACAAAAAACAAAAAAACCAAAAAAAAAATTACATTTTATGCTGTTCTGAAAAGCAATTAACTAACTTACGCATACAAATCAGTTAAATGGTTAAGTGTGTAAACATACAAATATATTAGCAAAAATCATTCCGAAGAGATAAACCACAAAATACAAAATAATTATAGTTATTATACAAAGTACGTTAAAAATATACATATATATTGATATTTACCGTATCATATTTATTATTCTGGAATCATTTACAATCAATTAATACTTAATTTTTACAATTACCGCGTGACGAGGATTACCTCTATATTAACAGAGGAAAGGTTGAAGGCGCACTTAATTCCAAAATTACGTGATAACAATAAAATGGCATACAATTTGAATTTAACGATTTATTTCACCAAATTGTATTCAAGCTGACAGTCAGTATTATTTAGTATTTCTATTAATACGCTGCGGCATCGATACACATCGATAACATTCGGAATACTAGTAATATCGAAATGTTTTTAATACAACAAAAAACATTTCAGCAGCGGTATTATTTAATCAAATCAGCTGATTGCTTCGAGGAAGCTATATAATATATGAATTCTTGTTTTATGTGTGATTATGCATTCTTTGTACATTATGTATGAAGTATTTCAAATGAAAACACTATAATTATCATTGATTGTCATTCGGCATATGTAAATGGAAATTCCAATTTTTCAAGCAAAATTTGTAGTATTTTTCAGTATTTTAATTGCATATTTCACGTGCATGTTATCGATAGCATTTGATATTTGGATTTCGATAGTTTTGCAGCTTCACTATCACTGCAACGGAGCTCCAAGAAATTCCAAACAAAAGCAAAAGACATCGACTGCCAATTTCAGTAACAACGGCGCAATTTAGTGCGGAAAATGAGCGTGATTCCGGTGCTGTTGCTGTTAATGCAGCTGATGGGCGCAGTTATAGGAGGAGCAAACGAGACGGCGGCAGCACTGAATGGAACTGTAATTGAAACTGGAACTGGAAATGCCTCTGTCTCCAATGTGAATGCAACAATAGTGCTTAGCGCAGTCAAGAACAACAACAACAACAACAATGCAACAGGTCCTGCAACAAACACAGGTACAGGTATTCCTACCAAAACGGTAAACACCGAAGGCAACACCGGAAATAGTTCTACGGTATCAAGCAAGGAACTTCCCAAGAACGACAAGGACAGGTCGGACAGCAAAGTCAACACGACAACTACAGTGCAAGCGGCCACATCAGCAAAACCTACAACAACAACTATACAGACACCGCTAGCATTAAATGCAACAGCAATATCAACAACGGCGATAACAAATGCACAATCAACAAAAACAACAGCAACTAACTTAAACAAGCCGCTGACCGAAGGTGGGTTATCACAGAGTGACACCAACAGCCCCAGCAGCAAGAACAACAACAACAACAGCAGCAGCAAACAATCGCCAGCAGGTATTGGCAATGGTAGTGCCAACAGCAGCAACAGCTCCTCCACGACTCCAGCTCCAGCAGCACCATCAACAACATCCACAACATCAACAACAACGACATCAACAACAACGACAACCACAATGCGTCCCTTAAAGCCCAACATTACCCGAAGCATGGCCGTGCCAGTGCCAGGGGAAAAGGATCAACAACTGAATGCGGCAACTATTGATAGTGCCAGAGTGGATGCATCTATAATCAAATCAGATCCAATATCGCAGTCCGTGCAGGAAATGGTCAGCAGCATACCGAATCATGATGAGAATGAGTATCTGGTGCCAATTGTTACTGTCATGTTCACCGTTCCACTTGCCATATTCGTATTCATTATCTTGTATCGGCGTTTTCGGGATCTGTGGACTACACGGCATTACAGGCGCATGGACTTTTTAGTTGATGGCATGTACAACGATTGACGAAGACGCCAACAACAGCAGCAGCAGCAGCTTTACAATAGTAGGGTATTAACAAGTGCTGCCATACGGCTGCCTTAGCGGAAAATATGTTGATAAAGGCACAGCAATTAATATTGAAAGGATTATTAGTTATTTAAGTTTCTTTATTTTATTGTTTTTATGTTGCATAAAATGCAACTAGTTAGATTGAAACAGAAAGAATGAGAGAGAGTCAGAGTGAGAGAGAAGGAGAAAGAGTAATCATGCGAGAGAGATAGATAGACTCTCATGTTGATGCTAAACGGCACTCGCCACAGGTCAGGCTAAATATACACACATTGCTCAGTCAATTAAAAACATTGAGAAAACTTTATATATACACATATGTATGTGCGTACATTCAACATAAATACATAGATATTAGCTTTAAACGCAAGTAATTGCTAACAATATACATACATATATATTCACAGTGGCCAAATTAAATTTTTGATAAGATGCAAATGAATCGCAAAAAATGAGAAATTTAAACTGAATTAATTTCAAGATAACAACATATATCAAGCATTTCATTCAATGAATTCGAATTTTGTAAGCATTTTTGTTAGATTTTTATATATACTTAAAAATCAACTACACTCACGTACTGCACACGCTGCAACCAAATTGTAGAACTTATTATCCAAAAACACTCGAAGCGCAATTAGCAATCAATGAAATCATATATAAAATTACTATACAATATATATACACTGTCCTATAACCATAATGTGCCTTACTATCTTTAGCTCTCAATAATGCTGTAACGAACATGTACATACATACATAGTACTATATCTATCCTCATACATACTTACATATGTATCTGTATCTATATTTGTAACTGTTTGTAACTATAGCTATGCTATTGATATTTCTGGTAGACTTTCAAAGCTCGAAAAATATAGAGGCGCAGCATTTGATCTATGCCCCATTAAAATTAAAAAAAAAAAAAATAAAATAAAAACAAAAATGCCAAAACAAAAACGCAGCTAACCAATAAGCAATTTTTGTAAAGTCCGAAAACAAAAGCAAAATGCGCATTTATTGCATAATAATTTGTTATAAACAAAACAATTACAATAAAGCAAATGCAGTGTAACCAATAATAATCCAGCCGTTTACTCTACTCGCCTTCTTTTGTTAGCCATAACGAGAAACGTGAAACATGTGTAACACGAAACGAGCCTTAGATATGTAAACAATGTGTTCAAAACAACAAACGGAAATATTTCAAAATCATTAGCAAGGATGAGCGCGTTCTTTTCATCACTGCGGACGGCATTCTAATGGCTGTCCAAATATTGAACACGCCATACATTTTTTCAGTCGACAGAGCAATATCAGCTGTTGCCTACAGTGTTGAAAAACGCCACACCATATCTGTCAACTCTTTTTTATGCCTTTTGTGAGTACCGCACTAGCGGAACTCAAGCGAGATAATTTATCTTTCGTTTCGCCACTGTTTTTTATATGGAGTTTATCTTAGCTAACGGAATTTTTTGATGTGACTACCTACCCTAGATACCAGAATATTCAGGGGTGCCACAGAAAACGAAACCATCCGAAAATCTCCCAAATTCCCATACATTTTTGGAAGATTTTCGGTTTTGGTTTCTGCGGCACCCCTAATAGACTTGCAGTCTATCGATAGATTTAGCTTACATAAATCAGTTAAATCAAAACTATTTATTTTTCTTTCGGTGTTTGTGTTTTCTGTCATGGGTTTGGTTCTTTAACAACTTAAAAAAACACACACAAAAAACGCTTTAGAAACAAGGACGTGGGCGTAGCCAGGATATAAATTCGGGGTTGGGACTGTTAGGTTCATATTGAATATGGTAGCAGGATCTATTTGCATCAAATACACGGACCTGTATCACACTTCATTAAGATAAACTTAAAACTGAGAGACTAGTTGGCATAGAGACAGAGTGACAGAAAGACAGATGGACTTAGAGGACTCACAGACGGACTTAGTTCGTTGCCCGTATCAAGGGTCACAATTAGAGTGTTACAAAGCTCATTACAAAATTTGGTACACTTTGTAAATGAATAAAAATGTTGAATTAGAATCCAATTTGAAAGGATATTTGAATACGACTAATACGGGTAACATTTCTGTTGTGACCCAAATGCCGCAAAACATTTTGAAGTTTTAAACACAAGGAAGATAAATAATTTAACGATTTGGTAAGAAAAAGTTATCTTTTCGTTTTTTTATTCCAATACAATTGAGGTTAATGTGTTATGCAGATATTTGTAGAACACATAAGAAAGTAGATAATTTCTTAAAATGTGAGTAGTTTTGCAATAGTGAAAAACATTTTTGAAAACGTTAAGTCTTATCAATAAAATTAACTCAACAATTTCCGTAAGACTAACCTAAAGATCTGTTTTTGCTCTAAGGGATTATGAATTTAGGGAAAAACTAAAGATCTTTTTGACTTTATTTGTTTCAAATAACTAAAATCACTTGACCTTTTGTTGTTAATCACCAGCGGATGTTCCCTGATTAAGACAAATGTCTAACAACCTGCAAAATAGAGAACACCTCCTCCTCCTCCACCTACACCACTGACAAATTCACCACCTCATGGCATCCCCATCCAGCAGCGGTGAACAAAGCAACTTTTTCTGTTTCTGAAGTGGTTTATAAATTATCTCCGTCCCAAGTTCGTTCGTTTCTAATAATCTAAACAACACAGAAGACAAACTGACAAGTAAGAACGCTCTAGTTGAGTCGCCGACTATAAGCTACCCGTTACTCAAATTATATTTATATGTAAGGCATCTCCGACCCTATAAACTATATATTTTCTTGATCAGCATCAATAGCCGAGTCGATATAGCCATGTCCGTCTGTCTCTCTGTGTAAGCGCCTAGATCTCAAAGACTATAAGAGCTAGAGTAACCAAATTAGACACACATTTGCCTGCAGTTTTAAGATATACCGTTTTTCTTTGTAAATAACGTTAGCTATTATTGTTATCTATCATCCTACTTATTCACAAACAAATTGATTTAACAGCAGTAATTGCTGTTTTGATTTAAAATGCAGTACAAGCTCCTAAAAGTATGTAACAAGTATTCCTAAAGTAGGGTTCTTGGTAATAGCCTTTCCCACTAATTTAAATTGTATCTATAAATTTCAAACCTTTTTTTTTAAACAAATTCTATGCCATTTTGGGAACTCACTCGCTGGAATTAATTTATACAAGAGAAAAATACATTTACATAGGAAACAAATTAAGAACTTTAGTGAATTTTTTTTATGGAAAATCGATTTATTTAACTGGATTAATCGCCAAATAGGAATTGAATGATAGTAGTGAAAAATCGCTTCAATCAATTCGTTAATATTTTGATATATTTTTACATCACTGGTATTAAATTAAATTTATTATATTATTATATTATTCATATTCAAAAGAATAATTAATTTATATGTAAAACATAATATGTTAGGTTAAGTAGGTTAATAAAATATGTATTTATATAATTTATGTTTGTGACTAGTGCACTAATTTAGAAGGATACCCTTGTAGCACTAGGAATTAAGAATCATGTAAAATACTAGTTCTACTTTAAAACTGTGTGTGCTAAGGTGGTTTCTGGAGGTTTTGGGGGTGAAAGGGGCGTAGTAAATATTTATAACAAACACTGTGATGTCCATTAGCTTCATAACAGGATGTGTTCAAAATTAGGTTGCTCTAGTTCTTATATTCCCTGAAATCTATGTGTTGATAAAGATATTACGATATCGTCTCGGCTGTTGATGTTGATCAAGAATATATATAGTTTACTGGGTCTGCCACATCTTCTCACTGTTATATATGGTACATGGCACCGAATGGAATATAACTTTATACTCTACTAGTAACGGGTATAACAAAAACAAAAACGCTGCTGCCTCCGCGATCCACATTGATGATCGTGTCTATATGTGTGTGTTAATTTTCTTTAACAGCCGAATTCGGGACAGAGGCGCCGTAATCGTGTGAAATGAGCCGAACAACTGCCTCGGCGTTTGGGATTTGTTGGACCGCTGATCATTTGGAAACGAGCACTGAACGCGTGCAGTGGCCATCGTGTGTTTCACTATCGGTTCGTGACGGGAAAGGCAACAGCAAAAGCAACTATATAATTATAACTGTATCAATTGTAATCAATAATCTAGAATACAAGAAAACAAAATGCATCCTGCATCGCCGCATCAACATCGTTCGCGTCTTAACGTCAGCGGAACCGGAGCAACACCTGGTCAATCGCAAAGCCCGCCGGATTCTTTTACATTGAGTCCACAACAGCATCATCCCCACCATTCTCAGCAGCAACAGCAGCACACGGTCCAAATCAGTTCCAGTGCACATCCTTATCAGGGGCTCAAAACCTGTAAGCACTATTACGTATACAATTTATTCAAATCTTATCCTCAATGTAGATACATTAATATAGCGATTGTTTTTCAAGCTTACCATAGTTTGATTTACTTAAAAATCCATTTATCAAAATCCATAACCTTTTAAAAACTTGTCATTATTTTTCATATAAACTAATCAGGCCAGATATACGGTATATGCACTGATAAAAAAAAGGTCTAAAATCAAGATTTTGGTCTCAGAACTAAGATTTTTGGTCTAAAAAATGCGTCGAGAACATAAAATTCTTAAATTAAGAGAACACTTCTTGTTTTAAAGAACATTTTAAATAAGACCAGGTTCTTATTTTAAGAGTAAATGTTCTTAAAATTAAAACAAAAACAAATAAAAATTATTTTTTTATATTTATGCTTCTTTTTAATTTTGATTTATATACACATTTTATTCGGTCTTAGTAATTTTATAAATGTTAATTTAATTTGTAACTAGTAGGATTCGAACCGCCGACTACTGCTTCACAACTGAAGCGGCTTCTCTAACCAGAGCGCCACGGTGCCACCATTTGTTTGATACGAAATAGTACATATTTATACTTTCCTAACAATTTAAGATTTTTTTTTTCTTATATTAAGATTTTAAGATTTTTTAGATTAATAATCTTAGTTCTAGTAATTTGGTCTTAAAATAATCTTATTTTAAGAACAAAATATTTAAGTTGAATGTCCTTGATTTTAGAATTTAACCTTTTTTCAGTGTGGGTTCCAGAAACAAACAACCGCCCCGGGCGCTAAGATATTAGGGGCTCCGAAAATATAAAAGTTTTATTTTTCAAAAAGAGTTTGAACTTGGCAAAAAGTTGGGGTGTTGAGCCTGAAATTAAATTAATCAGAAAACGAAAAGTGCGAAAACAATTTTAATATGTGACTGCAGATGATAGCAAACACATACCAGAAACTGTACATTTCCAAATCCATTTTTAGAATCAAATCGACCCCATCATTTAGCAACTAAAATTGAGATTTGAGGCACTTTTTAATGTTTCTGAGGATTTGAATTATTACACAGGCGTTAACACTAAATCCAAATTGAACAATGAACTTGAAAAGCATACAATGAATTTGACACCGATTTTTGAACGATTCTAGGTCACATCAGCATTAGCCGATCGTTTTTTTTTTTAGCAAACTTCAAAAAAATTTGAACCACTTACGATCATCAATTGGACAAGAAAGACTTAGCAGTCTCCGTTTGCTAACAATCGAATTTCTCCAAATATGGGTAAAATAATTTATGATTTTGCTTTTATAAAAGCTAACAAAATAGGTATTCATTTGGGACACCTTAAATCAATTTTACACAGAAAAAACAAACCATTATAAAATTAAAGTTGAAAACTCTTAATTTTAGCATGTAATTTTAATTTTGTATTCAGGATGTTGTTGTTAAATTCAGACAATGTGCAGATAAAATGGCAACGACTCAGCATTTATGTAAAAAGTCAAAGAAGTCTAAAATATTTGATCTTACTAAAAAAGAAATTTTAAAATTAACTTTCAACTTAGGTCAACATCTTAAGAGTATTGTCACCAAATTTGGTTCCTCTAACTCTAATAGTCTTGGAGATAAAAGTTTTTAAAATGGTGTAACATAATCTACCTTGAATCTAATAGTATCCATTTTTGAGTAACGAGCTAATTATCATATTTTAAGTTTTTATTGTTGAAACATTTAATCAACTGGACACTGGAGATGTCCATTTTAATATGTTTTTAAAAGGAATTATCTTTGTTTTGTTTTGTGGGGCGAGGGGTGCGGGGGGGCGCCGCCACATTTACATAGTTAGTATTTATTCGAATGATTTATGAAATAAGCACCTTAAAATACACTGAATTTTATAAAATTGTAAATTGTTGACTAAAAAAGTTTCGTGTAGTTGCTTATATCATAACACTGTCTCTTAAAGACTTTATCTGATTGTTGGCATTTTATTAGTTTTTAGCAACGTTTCCAACTATTTGGCCGTATTTGCTAGTTCATGCTGGCTGAATGTTAAGTTCATAAAATATTCACGCATGGCTAAAGATACAAGTACAAAAGATACAAATAGTTTTCGTTATGTGCGACCTTATACATAAATCTGCAGCGTTTCCGTTCGTTCCGTAATCCGTAAATTTATATTTATGCAATTGAAAATCATAATTCAAGCACGAGATATATTGATTGGGATTTGGTTTTACCAGCAGAAGAAATGATTCATTCAAAGTCGGATGGTAGTTTTATAATGAATTGTTTAGAACAGGCCCAGTCAGCGACCACCTATGAAGTATGCAATATAAACTGTGGACCGACAAGTAAAAATAAATAGTAGACGATCGAGGCGAAGCCGATACGTATCCGTGATATAAATCGTATTGTCTAAACTTATAAGATAAACAAAAGCTCAACTGAAAATAACCCTGCCTTCTATTCATCTACTATATAGACTGCTACTGCTACTCGTACTCGTGTCTGTATATAAACATTCCATAAATGTTCCAATTGGCATAGCCCCCATGGAGATTGTTTAGTTTGCTGCCTGCCCCGAGATGAGGAATCAGTTGAACCTGCCGACCAACTCGTTAAAAACAATACAACAAACACACATCACAGGGGCCAAAACTTATGTATTTAGTATGAGCATGAATGTACTTTGTATTTACGTCCATATAAATATGGGCCACGGGCTTATTTAGCAATATACAAATGCCAAATTATGCACTAACTATTTATATACACAGTTTAACAGCATATGTAGATAAACTTGTATATATATAGTATGTACACAGATCTCTGATATCCTTTCCACATGCGTCTCATGCCTCTTTAAGGGCAAGAACTAGTTGATTTATCTGATTGATAAACTATGACCACATAGAATTATAATTTACTCATAATGTTTTGTTTTCAATTGAAAAAAATTGACAATAATATAAAATATTGATTTCTTTATTTTTACAGATAATCTCTTCTCCGTCAGTTTTGAAACAATTTTGAATCTTGAGTTATAAGAGTTTTGCAGTAAATAAGTTAGACCACTATATTAAATAGCTGTCAAGGGAACGATCCGTTCAAATCACAAAAAATTTAAAAAATCGTCAAAATACAAGAAAGAGAAAAACATCAAAATTATGCTTTCAAGGAAATCTTTACCATGATTTGAATATATTGATTTTTATGGATCTTCATCAAGGATAATGATTATTTATAAGTTATTATTTGAATGGGAAAAAATCAAAATCACATACAATCATCACATATGATTTTTTTGTTTTTGATCAAAATAAAAATCAATTGAAATTTATAGCTTACGGGTAGGAGTCTTTTCCAATATTGTCGAATGTACTTATAAAGCAAACCCAGTGGTGTCACATGAGTCAAAAAAAAAGAATTGAATTGAAAATTATTAGTTAGGTATCATTTTTATTTGCTTTGCGATGAATCATGTGAATTAAGTCGAAGACAATGACTAATATTAACTTTCTTTCTTGCTTCCTATACCCGTTACTTAAAAATAAGGAAACGGGTATATTGTGTTTGTTGGAATGTATGTCTGTCCGTCTGTCCGTCCGTCTATCCGCGCCTAGATCTCAGGGACTAAAAGAGATGGAGTAACTAAATTTCCTCACACATATTTCTATAGACACCACGCAGATCAAGTTTGTTTCAAATTTAAGTCACGCCTCTTCCGCTCCCTCAGTTTTTAAGGTAATACGTTTTTTGTGGTTATTAACGTTATCTATTAGTTTTATCTATTATCCCACTGAATCGATTCAAGATCGGACAAGTAGAACGGCAGTTATGGCGATTTAATGTTTTCAAAGTAGTACAAGTAATTTCTTTAATTAGTTTTAAGTATTTTTATATATTTTGAAATAAGTAACGGGTATCCTATGGTCGGAATCTCGACAATAGCCTTACCGACTAGTTTTTTTTTACTTAAAATGTGTACTACGGACACGTTTGCCATAGTGAAAATCTCCATATGATTAATTTCAAATGAAGTACAAAATATTTTGGTTTATTCCATTTGACCTCTAACTGTGCCATGCCCGATTTTTGAATACAGGTATACCTTCACATTGGTAACAAGAGAGGGATTACAAAGACCCAAGAAAAATATGTGGGGAAGTTGTTCCCGTTTCCAGAAAATAAAGTTTGATAAGCTGTAAATCTATAGTTGAAGAACAAACGGAAATCCGAAGCAGCATCAACAAGTGCCACAATACACGCCCATTGAACTCTCTCTTGCCCCCGTAGACCATGTGTCTTCAATTTCAATTCAATTGCTTGCGAAATTTTGTGATAAATACGTCGAATTTTCTGCCTCTAGTTCGGTTTCTCTTTCTCTCTTTCTCTTTCCATCTCTGTATCACTGCGGACGGCAGTTCGCGTTAGTGACGAAAGCAGCACGAAGGGTGCGAAAGGCGACTAACTATATATACAGCTAAGTTGGAAAATTTGCTACGACTGTCCGATCAGATCGAGTTATATACCGATCGAAAGGTTTAGTCCTAACTTACAAAATGGCATACTAAAACTTTTTCTAATTCACCTCGGTCATGAGATACGGGGGTGTAAGTGGGCGGGGAAAAATTTGTATGATCGCAGCTTGTGGAGCCGTTGGAGCTTTTTTGTAAAATTATTTATTTTTTAAAAATTCTTATTAAAAATACGCGTCGATCGATACCTCAATGACCCACATCCGTTAACTGGTTCAAAAGATAAATAAATTTGAAATTTTTAGTGCACTTTTCAAAATGAAATGAAAAGTTAGTTTCTTTGTTTGTCTGTTTGTATCAAAGCGCTAAAAAAGCTAAGATGTAATGATGGGGATATATTCCTCTTTGAAAATGTAGAAATGTTTGTTTTACGACTTTTTCAATTTCCCGCTAGTTTAGCGGGAAAACGCTAAATCCCGCTAAAATTGAAACTCCAACAGTTTCCAAACCATAGAATCTACAGATATGTTCTATATATCATTGGAAAGGTATGTTTGAGGGCTTTTATGCGTACCTTAAAACTTTTTCTTAAGTATTCAGGTAACATTATACAGGTGATATAATGTTTTTAAGCTTACATTTTGGCGATTTTTGACAAAACGGCTCTAACGATTTCTGTTACATTTTATTATGCTGTAAAACGTTTTCGCGTTTTTTGGTATATGAAACATAAATTTCGCTTTTTATTTGTTAATTTATATTTTTATTTAAAATTTTTAGATTAAACTGAATTTTGTTCGTCACAAAATTGGATGTCAGAAATTTTGGGGCTAGAAATTGCTTTCGTCACTAGACTTTTACCTCGTGTAGAGGTATTTTTTGTGGGATCTTTATAACATGAGTATTTATTTGTGTCTTGCAGCTGAGAATGATGACATGGGCTGTGTGGAACTCCTGGCCACGGCTATATCGGTGCTGATCATGATACTCACGTTTCCCATTTCGGTGTTCATCTGCTTCAAGGTGGTCTCCGAGTATGAGCGTGCGGTAATCTTTCGGATGGGTCGACTGCGCAGTGGAGGAGCACGAGGGCCGGGCGTCTTCTTTGTCCTACCCTGCGTAGATGACTATTATCCGGTAGACTTACGAACTGTCTCTTTTGATGTACCGCCGCAAGAGGTGCTGTCAAAGGATTCGGTAACAGTTACCGTCGATGCGGTCGTCTACTATCGCATCAGTGATCCGCTAAAGGCGGTTATTCAGGTGTCCAACTACAGCCATTCTACCCGTCTGTTAGCTGCCACCACGCTGCGTAATGTGCTCGGAACTCGCAACCTATCCGAGCTGCTCACCGAACGTGAGACCATCTCGCATACTATGCAAATGTCCCTAGACGAGGCTACCGATCCTTGGGGTGTCAAGGTGGAACGTGTTGAAATGTAAGTGAATATACAATTGCTTAAATAGACAAACAAGAAAATTACAATACTTGGCTTTTTGCCTATTGAAAATGAACAAAAGAGATTATTATATAGTTTTGCAAATTTAAAGTAGATCTATTCCTTTCCGTTTGTCTGCATTAGTTTTTCAATCCCAGAAACAATAAAAGCTATACCCAACATTTGGTATGTACCATAGCTTTCTATGTCATACCATCAATTATGCTCCAGTAATCGCAAACTTTTAAACTTGTAATTATGTCTGTATTACTTTTCGCAACTTCACATAATCATGATTAATGATCATCATTACATCCGTTTATAAGGATTCAAATAAGCTCTTTCAGTTTGTAGAGCTCTTTGCTTTATGTTTTGGTAAATGGCGCCAGAGAGACGCACAAGCGCTCGAGAGCACACGTGTTGACCGCCAGCAAACTTAAAATAATAAATACATACACGCACAAGCAAAAAATTAAGCAAAAATAAAAAAAACAGTGCGTGTGTTTTTTTTTTTTTTTATTGAAAAAACTCGATTTTTGCAATTCGATTTACTATTTTCCGATATATCGACAACTCGATGCTTACTTTTAGCGATATTCTATTTCGTTATAAAACTCGATCTAAAGTTTGGACTTACATCACTAGTGCCAACCGATGTTGTGGGCGGGTTTAAATGAATGTTATCGACTAAAGCGATCTTCTATCTTCGTAAAGTTCAAAATTTCGACTTGAAAAAAAAATTATGATTCGACAAGACCAAAGCAATTTAATGAGTCCTAGAAATTGTAAATAAATTATGTTCATAAAAAAACCCAAGAATAAAAAAACACATTCTATTTTTTAAAACTCTTAATATGTACATATATGTATGGGGAAAATCAATGAATCGAAATAATTGGCTTTCATTAGCAAATTTTACAAATCGATTTTAAACTCGATGCTTAGTTTGGATTTAAGTCACTAATATATGCTTTTAGCTAGATGTATAAGTTCTCTCAGTGTAGTAATTCTTACTGTATTTTGTTTTGTAGTAAGGACGTTTCGCTACCCACAGCGTTGCAACGCGCGATGGCCGCCGAGGCAGAAGCAGCACGTGAGGCACGGGCTAAGGTAATTGCTGCTGAGGGAGAGATGAAATCATCGCGAGCATTGAAGGAGGCGTCGGAGATTATCTCGGCCAGTCCGTCAGCATTACAGCTGCGATATTTGCAAACACTAAGCAGCATCTCGGCGGAAAAGAACTCGACAATAATATTTCCGTTGCCCATGGAGCTGCTAACGCCATTCCTTAACTCATCCGCCCAGTTGGCTGCCAATGCTCATGCAACGCCATCGCCGCTTCATCGGCATCAGCACCAGCACCAGCATCACCAGTGACGATCAATGTCGGTGCTGCAGCCATACCTGGAGGCGTTGGGTCGCTGCGAGCTGCGTCGGCAAATTGCTGGGCACGACAACGCTGACGATGATGACGACATTGTCGGCTATCTACTGTGAATGGCACTGCACAGGTCTGCTATAGTTTCTGATGTTCTCGATGTAGCTGATGTTCTCGATGCAGGTCACAGGAACTTACCTGTACAGAGGAATACAAGATTAACCATACACCAATGAGTTCGCTCAATCTCAACGGATGTTCCTTTTCAGACTGATGTGTGAGGAAAATTTCGCCAATGCCGATACCAAAACCTATATTTTAGTAATAGCTGAAAGAATTTTTTTTTTATTCAGGTGTGTTCTACATAAAAACTAAATCCATGCAAAAAATTTTCGAGAGATTTGACAGAATGTAAAATTGATTGAATTAAATTAAATTGTGTTTTAAATTGATAAAAAATTCATTAAATAAATGAATAAGATTGTGAATTATTTAAAGAAGAACACCGCAGAATAAGTTTATTATGGCGTCAAACTGGTCACTGTAAATTGGAATACTCTTTCGGTGGGGCTTATTAACTGTCCTACAATAGCCTATTCCCCAACATAACGTTAAACATTCATAATGACTTGCACTCACAATTAAATTTATTCATAAATATTTTATAATTTTTATAAAATACAAGTATTGTGTATAAGTAATATAATATGTATGTGTGTATGTATTTAAAATGGCTTTTATAAAATGTATAAAAATTAGTTGTAACTTAAGAATACACATATATACATAGCATTTTGCGAAAATTAACTGAACTCAACTCATAGTTCGTTCCATCTAGAGTTGAACATTTACATAGGTATGTAAACCTTAACAAGAACCACACAACTAAAATAGTTTTTAATATACATTTTGCATAATACATATATCAACTACCTTATTATGCACGCATAAGAGCTTTGTACAAAGGGGAAAGACGAAATTAATCTTTTATTTTTCGAAGATTTTGAATGAATGGCTTTTGAAAAGAACCGATCGAAAATTTCAGAGTTATACATGTTTCATTTCGTATTTCGAACATATTTTCGAAGACACTAAAATCAACAAAATTATAAATTTAAAATGTTTATGTATATGATTATTTATACAAATAATTGAATTTAATTTAATGAATTTATGATATTTTTTCAAATCTCTTAAAATTCTTAAAATTCTTTGACATTAAAGAGCATTGGATGCATAGTTTTAGGGCCACCAAATTTTGAGTTGCTTTTAGAAATTTTTAAAACACACGTGAATGCTCGAAGTAGCAATTTGACCTCGAAGTCATATTAGTCTTCACCCTCACTAGCCCTCCCCTGCCCCCCTGTCTACTTCCTTGTGCGTGCATGTATGTACTATGTATCAGGTTGTTTAGGTAGGTATGATGAAATATGTAAATACTTTTTGGGATCTGCAGCGCTAACAAGTGTCGATTGTAATACACATTTTGCACGAAATGTTTAAATACTCCACAATCAGATATCTGATTGTTGATTATCATGCACTTTTAACTCGCATTCTTGAAAATATTTTCCATGCTGGCGGAAAATAAATGGAATTTAGAGGAGCATAAGTGAAGGTTTACACTAGGTAACCAGCCAGATTGTAACTTTTACCGAACCCACTTTTCTCGTAATACATATGGGGCACCAGGCGAGAAAAACCCAATTTAATAATTTCTTTAAGACTTATCAAATCGGTTGTGACCTTCTCGACTAAAGATCAAAAATGCAAGCTAACCTCATAAGAAAAGTTAAAAAATTATATGGATAGATTTAAAAAAAATCTGGCTATCGAAGTGATTTTAAAGTGTTTTTTTTTTTTTATGAGGCCATATGTATTAGAAAAAATGAGTTTGGTAAGGGTTACAAAGCACGTGCAATTTTGTTGAGTAGTGTTAATTAAGTGCGGGATATAGATATATAATTATTTATTTGTATATACATATATATATATATTATAGAGTGTGTCAATTTGTATGGATTAAAAAAAAATGCACAAAGCGGTTATGAAATTCGTAATCTGCGATGAATTCTAAGAAGAATTGCAAATGAAACTATGGGTCTAAAATCAATATCGAGCTTCCACATTTTACAGAGAAGTTATTCATATATTGGTAATTGTCTGTTAGGTATAACTTTCCTCTAAAAGCAAAAAAAATTTAAAACCCAAATAGAGGGCGATTTTTGATGAATTGAATGAGATAAGAATAAGTTGGCTGTCTCTTTTAAATTGAATTTTAAAATTAATGCAAAATTAATTTTTTTACTGAAACTTGACAAAAGTGCTTATGTTTAAAATTCAATTAAAAAAAACTAGTTAAGTCCGCCAACTAATTCTTATCTCTAAATTCTTTATAATTCGGCCTCTATCTGTGGTTTTTTTTTTTTTTAGCTTAGTTTTACCTAACAGACAGTTTTGCCATACAAAACACATGAAACCCTTCCTCGAAAAAAGTGGAAGCTCGATATTGATTTTAGACATACATGTATGGTTTCTTGGGCAATTCTTCTTAGAATTCATCGTAGATTACGAATTTCATAACCGCTTTGTCGCGAACGAAAAAAATGACCCACTCTAATATGTATATATATATATACATAAAAGAAAATTCACTTCGCTTTAAAACAGAATAATGGCCACTGCATCGTAAGTTAAAACATAACTTAATATAAGTAATCGCTTCTGCTACTGATAAATAACACTCAGAAAATCTTCGCTAAGCTCGGCGTGCGGCGGAACGGATTCCATGAACTGGAAGATACACTGCCCACGAAGCGCGTCTTGGCTGATGTCTTGAGACGCAGTTTGGGTTTTGTTGTCGTGCTGGTGGGGCTGGAGGAGCCAGACGAAACGCCTGACGAACTGGCAGCCGATAATGTTGATATTGAGCCTTTCGATGAAAGTGGCTGCGAATTGATAAACAGTGATGAACAGTGATAAATGCAATAAATCATAAAGCTTACCTTTAAATAGTTGCGATCCATTGGCGTTATAACTTTAAGTTCAAGTGCCGCGCCACAAGATTGGATAAGCCTAACAACCTGCTGATGTGAATACCATTTCACATCCATTCCTGCGATTTCCACTATGAAGTCGCCCTCTTTGATGCCACCCAGCTGTTAATGTGAATAAAGTATATTAATATTTATTTTAGTGAGTGGATAGGGCATACTCACATCTGCCAGGGAATTAATTTCGACATGTGCTATTATCACAGGCGCATCGCCACGCACATGAAAGCCAAAGTTCTCAAGCTCCTCCTTGTACTGACTGCAGCCGGCCTCGTGACCCTCATCAGCCGCCGGACAGTGACAGTGGTAGTTGCTGGGGTCGTGGTACATAGCTGAGCCTTTCTGCAGTCGCACACAACGCGGTGCAGTCCAGTGGCGACGTGCGGAGAATATTGCAATTGGGCCGAGTCGCTTGAAAGGGTCCTCCACTTTATAAGATGTAAAATCGGGACCCGTCAAAGAGAGCGTAAACTTTGAGGATGCTACAATCGGAATGGCGTTGGCGTTATTAGACATATTAAGGTTTCTTCATATAATCACCTTCAACAGTGCGCTCAACCAGATCGTAGCACTCGTCAATGTTTTTGACCGGCGCTTGCAGGCAGAATCTTTCGTACTCCTCGTGAGTCTTGTAGTGTGCCTCCTTAATGACCTGCGTAAGTGATGTTTTGTTCTACAACAATAAAGAACATCTCTGTAGCATGAAAAAGGTTCATCATTGCAATGGAAGTGACAAGTCTGACTCACCTTTAGATATCGGCACATGCGTTGCAATCGTTGTGCCTCCTCATGACTAGCCAGAGCTTCTTTTAAGTGGGTGCGCTTGATGGCAACAACACTGGCGCTCTCATCCTCACTTTCACTGCTGGCCTCTGTGGCACGCAGTGCCTCCCGCGCATTGCCAATGAACGACTCGTTCGATGACACCGTCTGACTCTTTTTGGTGCCTAGCGATACATTGTCACCATCGCCCACAGTCGCATCAATGCTCCGCGCCTCATAGTGATGTGCCAACGCTGCGAATGCAAATGCGTCAGTATAGTACGATATTAATAGCAATTTCATGGCCAACAAATTTCAGCGACTCACCTTTGTACAATTCAGCTTTAAGCGGCACCAGACCCGCCCAGCATTCGGGCAGGTAGGTGTGCGTGTCGTTCACTTGGATGTTCTTGTGCATCTCATTGTACTCCACCGACAGTTGTGCCGCTTCACCAGCCAAGTCCCGAAAGAGCTGCAATACATGTGAATTATTATTACTATTAAGTAACAAAAAGATAAAGTCAATCGACTTTTTCGTTTAAAATAATCGATGACGTTACAAAAATAGAATGCAAACTCTCCGAAACGGGCTTTATGCAAGAAACTTTTTTGAATATGTATAGAAATAATCTAAGTTAATGTCTCTTGAAGTATTGATTTAAAAAAACCTTTTCACGTTTTATTTTAAATAGCTTTAGTCTGCCACGTTACGTTACTCAAATTACTCAATGATTTAATTGAACCCGGAGACTAAAATAAATATAATTCTCTGGCATGCAACCTTTGTATAATTTAAATATAATTAAATTATTAAAATGTCACTAATGTTTATTTTAGTATAAAAGGCACAAATAAAGAAAAAATAAAAATACTTTAATTGAGACGTTATGTATGTACTATATAAGCTTGTCAATTCTCACGCTTTGAAGTTAAATGATGAGATAAACTATCTTAGCTGCAACTTAAAAATGCAATTGACTTGTAAGCTAAGGGTACAGCTATGCTGATTTGGGACACTCACATGACTGGACTCGATTAGGCCCAGTGCCTCAATCTGTAGCTGCAGTTTTTCAAAGAGACACTCGCGTGCCTGGGACAGCATTAGGGAGACAAGAACATCCAGCACCTGCGGCTTTAGGTCCATCGACGGTGCATTGGTGAATGTGTCGTAGATGTGGCGAAAAATGCCAGCAGCACGCAGAAAGCTGTCAACGGCCGCGTCCAAGCCACGTTCCGTACGTCTATCATGGCGTGCTCCAATTTGTGTGTATATTGCGCCTAGGTTGAACAGCGTACATGCCTTCTCGAAGGCAATGGTTCGCTGGCAGGAGGGCACACCGGTGAGCGAGTCATACCATTCAAAGTACACGCCCAGGTTACGATCGGGTGGAAAGAAACGCCGTTCTACATAATACAACAGATTGTAGTAGCGAAACAGAAGCGCCACTCCAAGATCATCGCGCGACGGCGTCTTAGAAGCCTGCAATCGAAAATCGATACAAGACAATGACAATTAGAATGGAATTAGTTTTCATAATGATGATAGATCGTTTACCTGTCTGGTGTCCGTCATATCCGCTATGGCATCCATGTATATCGACGGCTCTTCGCTGTAGTGCTCTAATATAAAGTCTGAAAACGGTTCCATGAAATTGATTTCCTTGGTCTCCTTGAGACCCAACGGTATCATAGGCATTATACCTTCATGACTGCGAAATGATGAGAAATAGAAAATTTTGCGTTTTAACGAAATACTTAACTTTGCAAATATGATACTATGTGCGAAATGTGAAATCAGATTTCCGATTAATTCTGCCTTTTCGATACCATTGAAGAGGTTAATCGAAATATTCAAAAAACATTCGTAGCTTCTCAGAAAAATTGTTTCTTGTAAATATCACTTATACGTTAGTTATTCGACCGTAGAGAAACCTTCAGTTGTTTCCTTTTTAAACGTAATCACCAAATAGATTTTATTAAACTACATATGTACACTTTTCGGGTTCGAAAATACTGACTATACTCTGCCTGTTCAATAGATGACGGGAATCGGGTGATGAGCAAGGTCCACCGTTCCGCTTGGTAATCAATAAATTACATACATACTGAATTTGTTCGTGCTAATACTCGTACTTACGGGCCCAGATCTAATCAACCTGACAAGCTGAATTGTTTCCTAAAAACAAATACAACCTCACAAAGTAAATGTTTATCTACTTTTATTATTACCAATTGTCTAGTTTATCTATCTATGTTATGTATGTGTCGGTAAATCAGACTCTGTGCAATACAAATGTACAAAAATAGTATTTCATATTTGTACTTTTGTCCGTTTGTTCATTTAATGACGCTTTTTCACTTTCTTTGTTGTTTGTTTGGCGCTGTGTTGGGATATCGTTCCACTTGAGGGCGCAAAAAGGCGCTTGACCAGAAACTGATGCGCAAAAATTTACAGCTGCCCAGTTGGATAGTTGCATGCCCCAACTAGCTGGGAACTGCCAAAACTACAAATTTCAGCATTTGCATGAAATCAAATAAGTAAAATGAGAAGCAAGAAAATGCCAACAAATTTGTTGCCTGCCATGCGACTGAAATGTTGCACAGATTGACTTAAACGCTAATGCCGTCGTTCCTCCCATAGAAAAAAAGAAATCACTCACCTCTCGCTCTGATAGATCTCCACAGAAGAGTTCAGTTCGGCCAGCTGCTCTTTTAACAGCTGCAAATTAGAGTTGACGAAGCTCAGCTCCAAGGCAACTGTGTCCCGGAGCTTGCGGTTTGTTGTTGCCTGCAAAGTCAAAGGACAATAAATAGTTATCAATCGTATAGAATCTTTAGATCTGACTGGGGGCGGGCACTCACCTTGTACAGATTCTCAGCACCGGCGCGTAAACGCAGCTCTTTGTTGATTTCCTGGTTCAGTTTACATCGGCGACTCTGCAATTTGCCTCGACAGGTAGCTGCTCGAGGATCAGACCCCTGTAATAGAGAATTGGCATAAGACTTTTATTAGATTACGAAAGTTTCACTTTTGAATAACAGCAAAATATATTTGAGAAGAATGATAAATAAATTAAATGGGAGTCTTTATTTAATACTTGTTGAATGTCAGTTATTAAAAGTACTATATTTCAATATTATAAATGAAACACAATAACTGATGTATATCACTTTTATAATCTCATACTAATCATTATAATATATTCATAGGAGGATGGGCTAATAAGTCATTAGTCTAAGTAAGAAAAGATAACTTTCTGAAATGAAAATTAATCTATTTTTCAACTAAGTCTCTATTAAAAGGAAGACATTATCCAACGGTCCTCTATCTATTTTTTTACCATCATACCAATATTATTTTTGGCAACTAACATTATCTATTAACGGGCAGAAGCAGACGTGGCAGACCCTATAAAGTATATATATTCTTGATCTAGCAATGTCCGTCTGTCCGTCTGTCTGTCTGCCCCGACGTCTGTATCAACACCGAGATCTCAGAGACTACAAGAGCTAGAGACACTAAACTTGGTATGTAGGTACCTGTATATTGCAAGCATATCAAGTTTGTTACAGAATTCGGCCACGCCTCCATTACACCCCAAAAATCGACATAGAAAATTTCATATCCAAATTATAGGAACAATTTAAGACCTAGTGACACCAAGCATGGTATGTACATTCCTCTATATTGCAGGCAGATCAAGTTCGTTTCTTTTTTGGATCGGGCGACTGTATCATATAGCGTCAATAGAAACAATCGTTCGAAATTCAAGTTTTAGTATGAACAACTTTTTTGTTTTATCATAAAACTTTTATGAGATATCGTGACCAAACTGATAGAATATGCATTTAAGTTACTCTTAAACATCCTTACAGAAGTTGGTTCAAATCCGTCCACCATATCATATAGCTACCGTAGGATCGATCGGGCGAAATTCAAGTTTTAGTATGAAAAATCAATTAATTAACTTTAAGAATCAAGAATATATACACACATATACTTAAATAGTAATGTGAGTCCAAATTTTTAATGGATTTTTAGCTAAATGTAAGATCGACAAAAACAAAATAAAATCGATTTGTCGGTAAATAATATAGTTGCAAATATCTTATTTTTCAAAATTCATTTGTTTTAAATTGAAAACGCAATTGTCATCACAAAATACATGTGTGTCAGTTATACATTAAGTGTAGTAATATGTATAATATGGCTGTTGCCTATCGTCAAATTCAGTTTTGACCTTATCGTTCAAATTATGCTTTTAAAGCCGTAATTAATGACCGCATGATATTTCAAATTAAATATTTTGTGCATCAATTAATAGTTTGCATTCGGCAACAAAATTAAAATTTGATTAATAAAAGTTTGCATTTTCAGGCATAGCCCAATGACGTATTACCCTGTTCTCGTACATCTTTGATTTAGAATTTTAAAAGGGGGTACAAATGAAGGTTTTTTTTGGAATAATTTACTTTAGAGACGTGCCAAGCAAACGCAACAAAGTTAACTGACTTTTCACGGCAGCCTAAGTTTAAAGCAAGCATAAAAAAAAAACAAAACAAAAGGAATAACAACTACCACAATGAGACACAACCTGGCATACAAATTGTGGATAAGCTAAGTGCAAAACATATACGTGTATGTATCACGAGAAGGGTTATTCAGAAGCAGAAGGAGAAATAGTAGACCCTGAGCAACAAATACTTGTAAGTAAATGGAAATGGAGTTCTTTGTTCTTGGATTGGAAGTCCGCATTTTGTGCTTTAACTTTTATTGTAACCAAAAGCTGATGGTACAAAAGACCGATACAAGTAAAAAATTAGGAATGAAATCAAGAACGCTGTGGTTTTTTTTTTTAATTTATTGTTCTGTTTCAATTTTATTCCTTTTTGGGCAACTGAAAATTTACATATGCTTGCCAAATCGCCTGCAAATTGAATAAGAATAATTTCACTTATGGCCTTTTAAGGTTTAAATTCTAATCAAATGCACATTTTTTTAAATATACGAAAATGTATAAAATGGTAGATGAAATAAAATTTTTTCCAGTTAAATGTGTCAATTAGTTATATTTTTCGCTCTGTGTAACTAAGTACATTAACGTAACTAGAATAACAGAAGTTTGTCGTGTTATCGCGTAGTTGTATAAATATATGTACTTGCTTACACACATATATATTCTTATTCCCATGTTTGTGTGTGTGTGCGTGTCTGTGCACAAAAGACCAGTGTGCTGGGTCAATATCAAGTAAAAACACCAGTAGACTTGGCTAGACCATTATTATTATGCATCCATGTTAACGTATTCACGTATTTGTTCGCCAACGCACCGTGACACGATTGGAATATGTACTCGTAAACTCGTAAACGGAAGTAGGAAGTTACCGTCACGACGCTGCACATTCTGGAAGTGGAATCTTCTTGATAGGGAGTCGTGTCTACTGCACAAGTATTAAATTTGATTACCCCAATACCCAAAGGAAGGGGCATACATATATAAGTTTGCGGCATTGTTTGTAATAGGCAGAAGAAAGCATCTCCGACCCTATAAAGTATATACATATCTATATATGCTCTTCACTTGTGTGTCCGTGTAAGCACTTGAGATCTCTGAGATCAGAGACAATAAACGCAAAATTAACTCATTTTGCTGTCAATAGTTTTACAGTGAGCACGCACATCAACATTTTTTTTTTAAGAGTTTCATCACGATCGGAAATCTCGATATCCAGAAAACAGCACACAGTGAATTTCATGCCCAACATTTTCTATTATTCAAATTTATTATCCAGCGCAAATAAGTTTTAAAAATAAATCTCAAAATAATTATCTGGACGAGGATATTCGTTCGGCAAAAGTTATATCTAAATCAAAGCTCCCACAGTGTTTATAGTCCATTTAACTGCCAATATTTGACAATAATTTTTTTAATATCATTAATAGTAACCCTAAAATAAATATATAACAATTAATTTGTACACAGTTGACTTTAAAATATTTTAAAGTTAGTTAACTGAGACTTTACCTAGACATTAAAAAAGTGAGCTTGAATTGATTCTAATCGAGTTGGAAAACGTCGCTGGAATAGGTAGTACTTATCTTTCTGACATAATCATTTCGACATTTTATACACTTGAGCCTTAGCATTTGTCTCAGCTCCAAGAGAGAGATTGGTGAACCGATTAAAGACTACAAGTATAATAGTAAATTAGCTGTGACAGGCACAAGTAGCATGGCTTTGTGTGGAGATCAGAACCACCTAGGCATAGTGGCGACCCTTAAGATTGAGGCTGAAAATGCAAATGTCGTTAGACATGTGCAGCTGATGAGCTAAGAACAATTGACACTAAGACCTGACCCTGATCTGTTCTGCTGTTGCGTGTTTAGTGTTCGCTCCTTCCAAAGTCACCGACTCCAAGGGCCGATAGGCAGAGAGCTTAGGTAAATCCATTTTTAAACAAACAATGTACTGTGATTGTATGAGTTGTGTGACGTTTTGTGTTATGTATTTTGTTTTGAGTTAAGTTGGCGTGTTCTGCATAATTAAAAGCGCCAGCTCTGGAGAGGCTCCGAGGCCAGCAAACCCGACTCAACCAAGCGGATTTGGCAGCTCAACGTTCACCACTGTCCACCACAATAAATAGTGCCCTTTCAATGCCCATCCAAGTAGCTGGGCAATGAACCCAACGTGTCGTTGAAGAGGGAGGATCACCATCGCCGTTGGCTTCAGTCGATCGTTAACTGACTCGCCGCCTCGCATTAGACATGCATCAGCATCGGTTGCACGTGCTTGAAAAGTCAATGCACCAAGTCAGGAGGCGGATGGATGGGCCGTTTGGCAGCTTTACTGAGCAGAGGCCAGTCAAGTGTGCAAAATGATTGCATTCAAATAATGAACGTATATATAGGTATGCAAGTACTATGTACTACTATACGTACGTACTTTGGCTAGATTAACCGATTATCTGCACAAATTCCATGGTTAATTTTGGCTGCGGTTCAGCTTAAGTTTCAATCTCGTTTACGCTTTCAATGTATCACGCAATGCAAATACACAAAATTCAAAGCAACAAATTGCCGTGAGTTGCATTTACAATCCGGAATTACTGAAAACCCGGAGCGCATGCAAATGACACAGCCAAAAATTCAAGAAAATTAAAATAAAATAAATAAACAAGTAGGAAACGCAAAAGCGAGCAAGCTCAACTGAAAGAGACCCAGTGCCTTTTCTGTAAAATAATAGCAAGTTAAAAAAAGGCTTTTAAAACAAAACTGTGACTTTTTAAGCGGGAATCGAATCCAGGCAATATACAATTTGAACATAATACGTACTACACATTTTGTTGTATGCTCGATAAATTTGTTGAAAGTGTCAAGTCAACGGCATGCCGTAATTCTAAAATAAAATGAATCTACTTACACACGTAAGATATGAAACTATTCAAAAAAAAAAAAAAAAAAAGAGACCGAAGACACGTGGCTAAATTATAAAAAAAAAATTAAATACTTGTGATATATTTACATACAGAAATCTAGACGGACTGCATTGTCAGTTAATGACGATTTTTTTTTGTTTTTGACAAATTGAGTAAGCCCATTGTACTTCTTAAGTGCAGGGTCTCAAAAAATGCAAGCATAAACTACATAAATACAAATCGGGGGCCAAACTTTTGGAATTATGCATGAAAGCGCCCGGAATGGCAATGGGAATTTCAGTTTCAATTTCTGAAAGCATTAAGAAATGAAAGTGTTTTTTGTGGAATAATAGGATTACGACTGAAATATCGAATGTAAACTTATCGAGAGAGTAGCTCTTGAAAATAATGGTTTCACTTACAAGTGAGATAATATGCATAGAACGAACTTTCCACACTTGCAGAAAGATAAAAGACTTTGTTTTTTCGTAATTTCATTCTTTCAACTTATTGTTTTATTATGACTTTGTTTTGGTGTTGCCTCTGATTTAGGTTAAAGGTTAAACGTTTGGTGTTTGAAACGGGTTTCGTTTTTCGTTGGCCACTGTTGGCCTATATTCAAATCAAAAACAGTCAATTTGTAAAAATCAGTAGCTGACATATGACCACTAAAGACCCATTTCACAATCATATTCATAGCATTAATATATGCTTAATACTATGTAACAGTTTCTAGAGCTTGTCGCACATTCCGCCATCCCGAAAACCTGTTGCTGCCGCTTGTTGTTTTTGTTTTTGTTTTGTTTGCTGTGTTGTGTTGTTTCTTGCTGTGTTTGTATTTTGGCTAGTCGTACTTTCACCTGTTTTAAGGTTTTTGCGCTTTTGTTTAGTGTTATTTGGTTTTATTTTGTTTTACAAATCGGGTTAGAGTCATTAATTAAACACACACATAAGAGAATTATTTTTGTTGGGGGGAACACGCTCTCCATCATCTATGAATACACATATACATATTTATTTTGGGGGCATTCTGTAAGTCACAGTTGGGCGCCGATTATCCCAGCAAGCATCACAGCGGTTTGTATCTATCGTGCTCATTGTTGTTCCCCCGACCCACTGGCTTTGATATATGACAGAAAACCCATACATGTGCTATACATATATATGCTGTAGAATCTATGCAATTTTTAACCAAGTAACTTTTACCTGTAACATTTTATAATATAATCTTCATTTAAAATATATTTCAACTAGCTAACTGAGACCTTAACTTGATAATGAATAAAAAAGCGGATCTCAAAGAAATATGAATTCAAAATACATTATTATATCTTAAAACTCTTCAGCAGCGGTAGAAACGCCTTTACTCCTTCTGCTCCCAGTGCTCTATCCGTTAAGTTTTGATAAGAGGCGCTAGAGAGACGCACAAGCGCTCATGTGAGCAGGTGCCAAACTCAAGCGAGTTTGCAATGCAAGCATTATTCTGCAATTACGATACTTTTAAATTCCGATTGAAATTTTGGTGCCTACCGCTAATCTACACTGAATTACTTCCATGTTTATTAACCGATATGTAATTCATTATATTGGTACCGGATAAAGGGTTGCTCTTCTGCCATGGTAACGAATTCAATTGAAAATTAACTGGCAAAATAAATTAAAAACGCTAATGGTTTCATGGCTATAAAGCTACTGCAGCTGCTGCCAAATGCCAAAGCCAATAGTAACATTAACATTAACACAACCACAAAAGCAATAAGAAGAACCAATACCAGAAATAATAATAGCAACAACAGCAACCTGTTGCACTAGTGGCTAAGTGACCCACATGCGGGCAGTCGCAAAACTTGTTCATATTCAATAATACAAATCGGTTAAGAGATATAGAAAGAGAGAAAGAAAAATGCGCAATTAAATTCAACGGCCTCAAAAATGATTGTAAATATGCGTGTTAGCTGCAGCATATGCAAACAGCAACAGCAACAGCAACGGCAACCGGCAGAGGCAAGTGGCAAGTGGCAAGCGTTAAGAGCCAACAGCTTAGAGCCAAGAGCCGATAGCTGTAAGATATATCTATGCATTTAATCGTGCACAACTCGCCTAGGCCTCTCGTAGAGGAATGCTGAACACTTGACAGAAACAAAAAGCACCGACAACAACAACAACAACAGTCGCAGCAGCAACAACTATTTTATCGCTGCTGCGGCGTTCTGACTCTCAACTGGTTTTTTGAGGTCGTTAGGCATAAGCAGAGGCAACCACAGCAGCAGCAGCAGCAGCCGCCGAGGCAAGCCGTCAGCATCATCCGTTAGCTTCGTAGAGCGGACGAGATGACAGTCCGTAGCCATTGACATGTTGTTGTTATTGTTGTTGTTGGTTTTGTTTGCTGCTCGCCCCGATAACTGTAAGCTGCAGCATTCAAGTTTTGGGAAATTGGAACACACATTTTGGCTCTTATTGATTTTGGTTTGGTTTGGTTTTTTTTTTTTTTTTGTGGCATAGTGAAAATATTTTTCGCCAAATGCCAACTTTGGCTGTCTTCCATGTAATGTGCCCGCCGTTAGGCTCGTTAGCTTGGCCCCAATGATGCGCCAATCATAAATGTGCTGGATTCACCGTTGCTGCTGCTGCCCATCGCAGTCGCACTCTCAATTCCAACCCCATTTCCAAATTTTGTGGGTATCGAGACCACACTTGGCACACAACTATAAATTGATTGGCCCAATAGCCCTTTAACGAAATAAGAACAAACATTAGCAGTTTTTATACGCTATGCTCATTAAAAATGGGCAAAAAAGGGTATAGTGTGTTTGGCAGAATGTATGTAACAGGCAGAAGAGGGCGTGGCAGACCCCCAAAAGTATATATATTCTTGATCAGGATCAACAGCCGAGTCGATTGAGCCATGGCCGGCTGTCTGTCCGTCTGTCCGTCTGTTTGAACGCGTCGATCTCAGAAACCATAAGAGCTAGACAAACTTGGCGCGTAGGTTCCTGAATACCGTGCACAGCTCAAGTTTGTTTTTAATTTTGGATCGGAGCTCTATATCATATAGCTGCCATAAGAACAGTAAGTTGAAAATTAAGTTTTAGTATGAAAAAGTTTTCTGTTTGTTGAGATATTTTAACCAAAGTAATAAAACATGCATCTGGGCTTGTATTATACATCCTGACCCATTTTGGTTTAAATCAGTCCACTACAAAATTAAGTTTTAGTAGAAAAAAGTTTTTTTTAGATATCTTTAACAAGCTGATAAAATATGTATGTAAGTGGGTGCTATACATCCTGTCCAAATTTTTTTAAAAATGGTTGCCTATATCAAATGGCTGCCATAGGGACATTTGGCAGCTATACGATATTGTCGATCAATTAGAACCAATTTGGGTCAGCTCGTAAAGCAACTACCCAGATGCAGATGCTGTGATTTTGTCTAATATGTATATCACATAGATAAGAACGATCGGTCGAAAATCTCACATTTTCTTGCTGATCCGGCCTATTAACCAGGTAATCAGTTTCCAATAATTTTTTTATTAAAAATAAATAAAAATACATTGCGATTGTGCTGCGAAAACATCGATGTACATTGAACAATCAATTTTAATGGAAAAAAGAGTGTTGTCTTTTTCACAAAGAACTGATAAGGGACAACATGTAAGTTTAAACAATATGTATGCATAAGAAAAATTTCAATTCTTTTTCTAGTTTAGTTGCACAAATAATGTTTTACGTTGAAAACAAGCGAGTTTGAAAACAAACAACAAGTTGACGAGCACAAACAAAAACGGACTTCATATGTTAGGATTTCACATATTAATTTTTTAGAATATAAATTTTAAATAGAGTTAGAGATTATTTGAGCTAATGCTAAATTATTTATTTACTTTATTACAATTTTTTTTAAAAGTATAGTTTAATGTTCTTGTTCAAAAATGTAATGCACAAGCTAAACTATGGACTGAAGATAATCTGCGTGCTTCGATTCAGAAGCAAGGGACCTGCTTTAAGAAAAATTCTTGAAGTTGAAACCAAGGCTGCAAACCGGTTCTGAACCTAGCCTCGAAGAACCGGTTCGGTACGGGTTTTTAAGCAGCTTGAGCCGGATCATGAACCAAACTCTTAAGATTATTTACTGTGCGAACCCGAACCTAAACCGAACCGCTTTCTAAAATAAAAAGTTCGGTTCGAAAAAAAAATAATTACATAAATTGTATGGTTTTCTAATATTACGCAATTATTTGAGACTTCGAATTAAAATAAGTCATATTTAAATCTTCAAATAAATTTAAACTAACATCAAAATTTGATTTCTTAAAAAAAAAATTTAATTAGTTCAAAATGTATAGAAAAATGTATAACAATAAAAATATTTTTTTGTATGAAATTGAACCAAGGTTCGAGCCCAAACCTTGGGTTTAGGGAGTATATAAACCCATTCGCGAGCCGAACCGATGTCTTGCTCTATGGTTCGAACCGCCGAACCGAACATTTAACAAAATTTTGGAGGTTTACAGCCTTGGTTGAAACAATATACTACTTACCTAATCGAATTTTAGTAAATTACACAGTTATAGACAGACAAATCACACAGTAGATTGGCTAATGGTGGGTGCATCGCATCATTAAATAATTAACTGCTAATGACATTTCGTATTAGATCGCATATTAAAAGCAATTCGTTTGCATGGCTTAAATGGTCAACAATAATGGCGAAATTGCCGAATCAAAGGCAAACACACAACACAAGTCCAATCAAAAATACGTACAGGAGCATAGATACAAAAATATAAATATATAAAAACCCAGATATAGATACACAAATTCAAAATGGTATATGCATAAGTCAGCTCGAATTGAATCAAAATTGCCAAAGATTGGTTAGTATAGCTCTCTTGCTCTCTGCGATCTATACATTTCGATCTATACTTTATCGACTAGGTTGTTAATGTTGATCAAGAATACACATTTTTCTTTATAGGACTCACTTCGGCTGTTACGCACAATTTTTTTTTTTTTTTTTTTTTTTTTTTAGTTATAGACCCATTTTACTTTTAAAGTACAGGGTATAAAAACCAATTTGCTTAGAAAATGTACTGGAAAATTGGCATTGCCATAGAATGCAGTAAGTACGAGTGAGTTACTCATAAATACGTTGGCATGTTTTATATCGCTGTTAATTTTCCCACATTTGAGTGGAAGTTACCCGCTTGGCTCATCAAATCACGTATTGAAATTGCTGTGGCCGATTCTCCTCCTAACCTCCTCGCCTCCACACTCCCTTACCCACATTCAAATTCCCACTCAACGCCAGACTGTTGTGGGCGCCTAATAGCCGTAACAGCAATAACAACTACAATTGCTGCTTAGAATATGTTGAACTGGCAATTTAAGAGTCACAGTCGCACGACTATATAATACCCATGTAAAACGCTGGAGTCGAGAGTGCTCAATTACGAGTTACCCTGTTTACCACGTTCTGGAAAATTATAATACAATTTGCAATCAAATTTATACGTATTCCTACCACATTAGTAGTGATCGAAGTTACATGCTGAATGCTACCATTGATTGTTGTCGATTTGTTCTGGCATTGCATAAGATAATCATAATATCTTGTAGTACATACATTAATATTTGCAAATATGTACATATGAATTTATTGGTCAGAATCAGGTAAAGTCAGCAATTTAAGTGGTATGCGTTGCGGCCTCAAAGCGATGCGCCAACCAAGCATTCCAATGAGAGAACTCTAGTGTCTTGAACTTTAAATGTGAGCCAAGCACACACACACACACACACACACATTATTTGTATTGAAACTTATATTAAGAAGGTGGTTAGTATGTGTTGATTTTCAATGGCGGCAAATTTCGAAATTCGCAACTGGCATATGCCAGAATTGTGTGGTGAGTACTCGAGCTTGGCTCAAGTATTTGTCAGTTTATCACGTATGTATGTAGGTGGTCACATTTGCAATGTAGGTACACGTTCCACAGATTTACACGGCTTGCCATACCCTCTCCCGTCAGCCGTTTCAGTCACCTGTTTTGATCTGTTGATGGCACTCCATGGCTGTGCTCAGTGGCTAACTATTTAATTATGGGAAACACTTGGAAGATCTATTAACGCACGTGTGGCCTCTTTAGATTTCTAGCACTTATTTAAATGTTTTAGAACATATTTTGTAGATGCTTACCATTAGCTCCAGTTTAAGCAGATAGCCCATTGGTGACTTGCAAGTCATTCTTTTGCTTACGATCTATTGTAAATTCAACGACGAATTACAGTTAACTACAAAAACAAGCAAGAAAGGTTATCTTTGACACACCGAATATTTGATACTCAACAATTTTCTTAAGAAACTTAATTTTCGACTGATCGATTTGAACAAAATTTGTTAAGGTTTTAAAAAAAAACAAAATTAAATTCAAGTTCTGTGAGGTTCGTTGAGATATTTCAAAAACAAAAACAAGTTTTTATAATGTCGATATAGATAGTCAAACTGAAAGACTAGATTGCTTAAGAATAGACGGACAGACAGATAGACAAACAGGGCTAAATCGACTTACTTATCTTTTACTTGAGGTCTGCCACGCCCCCTTTAATGCATTATGCATTTCGTGACAAAAATTATTATACCCTGTACAAGGGTATAACAAATAAATATAAATATCTGTCGAAAGTGTTCATGCTATTGATTCAAAGTGATTCAATTGAGTTATTTGTATTGGAATTCGTTATCGAACACGAATCAAATTATTAAATTTTGACTATATATAATATGTATAAAATTTGTATGCATGACATTAACAGAAAATTATTGAAAATGGACAAATACAAAACTGAAGCACAAACTGAATTCACACTGAATTTATGGGCTGCCCTTGAGCTCTTCTATTTACATAGATCCAATTTGCTAATTTCCAAGTGGGTCAAATGGCATTGCAAAAGGCACTTGATTAGGTTCAGTCCTGATATCATTCAGTGCATACACTTTAAGTAACACAATCACAATCACAAAATATAAAAATATAAAAAATAAATAATTTTTTTTTTTTAAGTCGCGTGCGACGGCAAAACACGTCCGCAATCCTCGAGATACAGAACCGTTCTTGACCGATCTGTGGCATTGCCAATAGTCCAAAGCCAAAGCTGAGCCACGATTCCAGTTGTTTCTGAGATAAACGCAAAGAGCCAATGCAAGAACGTAGAAAAAGAGAAAGAGTTCTTGGTTGTGAAGCTGTCAGCTAGAAATGAGTAAACTTCTTCAATAGGCCATGCAGTGGTTCGACCTGGTCAGGTGGCTTTTTCTTATTTCTGCCGCTGTTAGCCCCAAACTTGGAACACACACACACACACACAGGCACAAAGAGACCCAAATAGAAATGTGTATTTTTATGCTAATGAAGTCACAAATGAAAGCCACTGAAAATGAGCACAAAACAAAAATAGAGGCGTTGAAATGCACGCCTCAGTTGAATCCCAAAAATTATGTGAAATACAAATCATTAATCGGCGCAGGAGCTGGCGCCACACACACTTTCAATTCCTGAGCGGTAAGTTCAATGGCCAAGCAAACAACTGGCAATTGGTAACTGGCAACTGTCAGCCGGGAAACTTGGCAGTTGGCGGAAGTGCCAAGTCACAAGATTCACAAGAATCACAAGAGGAGAATGCGCTGCGGCATTTTACAGTTAAAAGCTTTACACGCTGTCATCCAATGGCTAAAAGCAATGGCTTCCTTTTGCCATTGCATGTATGCATCTATCTGTAAAAGCTGCCGCTGCCAAATCGCTGGCAATCATAATTCAATGTAATTGAAAGCAGTTAATTTGTGCGCAATTTGGCAGCCTCGTTTGGAAATTGGCTAGAAACACGCACATGATGGACCAGTTATTACCTATATATAAACTACAGCATTTCGACCTATCACCAGTATACGAATAACATCAGTGATTTCCCAATGTTTAATCTACGATTTGAGCGCCTTCTGGGTGTACTGCTGACAGCAGTACTGATCCTTCGGGCCGTTTATGCCCATCCGCCAGCAACAACAACATTGCCGGCAGCTCAGATGAACAGTAATGTGGATGCATATGATAGCAAATTTGATAACGTTGATTTGGATGAGATATTAAACCAGGAACGTTTACTCAACAACTATATCAAGTGTCTGGAGAACGCTGGACCCTGTACACCCGATGCCAAGATGCTGAAGGGTATGTGTATTGCATCAACTGGGGTCAATCAAATTGAACAATCTACATTTCATTTTTATAGACATCTTACCCGATGCCATGATGACCGACTGTGTTAAGTGCACTGAGAAGCAAAAGTACGGCGCCGATAAGGTTACTCGCCATCTGATTGACAATCGCCCAGACGATTGGCAGCGCTTGGAAAAGATCTACGATCCGCAGGGTTCCTATCGCATCAAGTACGAGGAATCCAAGACCTTGAACAACGGAACAAAGGAAAAGATTCAAGCTGAAGATCTCGATCAGGTCCAAGGCGATTCCTAGTCGTTTCAGCCACAATATATCAAGTGCTTAATGCAACAATTATACAAGTTAACCTAATGCATCTACTACATGCATATATTTGTTTTTACATCTTTTTTTTGTTTCACACAGCACAATATCACGTAAATAAATCATAGTACGTATAACAACTTTGTAGAGGATATTATTTTTTTGAAAATAATATGTGTAGCGCATAAAAGAGGGAGTAGTTTGCCCCATAAAGTATTTCCGTTCATACTGATAAAAATCAAGATTTTTTTCTCAAATTAAGAATTTTGGTCTTAAAAATGCGTCGAGAACCTAAAATTCGTAAAGTTAGAAAAAATTTAAGAACATTTCAAATAAGACCGAGTTCTTATTAATACCACAAATTTGAGTATAAGAATAAATGTTTTTAGATACTCAAGCCAATAAATAAACAAAGGCAGCTTTTCAAATTTATAATATTTTTATTGTTAATATGTTTTTCCTTGGCAAGAGTGGGATTCGAACCCACGCTTGTTGTTTATTAAGTTTTAAGGCCAATTGCTCTATAAAATTTTTAAAGTCCTGATCCTAACAAGAGTTTTGACACCAATCTTGTCAGGATCAAACCAAAAACACTAAAGAAATGCTAATTATAACATGATACAAATTTAAACAAAAAAAAATAAATTTTTCTATTTAAAGCCCGGAGACTAAAAATTAATTGTAGATCTTTGGTTTCTTGGTGAAAACATCTTAGAATTAACCGAAGACTTCGAATTTGAGTTACCATTTTTTTGTAAAAAAAAAAAATTTATAATTTATAAACTGGTTTTATTTCAGAAATTTTAATGATGAAAAAAAAAAATTTGCGCCATGTGTCCGGAATATTCACATGAGTAATTGCGTGTATATACACTCAGAAAAATTTGCCATTCTAAAATTAGTTACGACCGTACTTGAATTTATACCGTTTCGTTCTAAAAATTTTAAGATTTTTGTGTACTAAAAATCTTGAATTAAGTATGAATCGATCTTAAATTTGAAACTCGGACTTCAGATTCCTATGGCAGCTATACGAAATAGTAGTCCGATTTTATCCAAACTTAGTCAGAATATATAAGACCATGAAAAATATATAATCCGTGAGATACCTCCAGAATCAACTGAGTTATTTGTACTAAACTAGTTTAAAATTTTTTTGTACTTAAAATAGTTTTTCTTAAGATTAAAAGGAAGTTAAAAATAAGATCGTTTCGTACTTAAAACAAGTACGTTTGTCGCACCTTAGAATTCTCAAGTGGTTCTAGCTACGCTAGCTAAGTTGGATCGACGGTAAAATCAGCAACTATTTCGAAAGGTCTCGAAAATACTCTAATGTTATAAGATTAAAGTTAATTAATTATGACAATGTTTTGTAATACTAAAAACAAGCACATTTTGGTTTTAGTTCAAGATTTTTGTGTACTTAAAGTAGTATGTTTTCAATTTTTTCAGACTTGAATTAAACCCACAGCGTACTTAAAATATTTCCGAAAAATCTCATTTTAAGATTTCCGTACTTACGAAAATCAAACTTGAAATAAGATTTTTGTTCTCAACTTTAGAAATTCCGAACTTAGACAGCTTTTGAGATCATTTGTACTTGAAAATGGCCTGTTTAAGTACGGAAATCTTGATTTTTTTCTGAGTGTACTTTAATGTGTACATATGTTAGAATTTTGAGTAAGTTTATTATATTGTTATCAGTGACCGATCTTTAGTTATTATTGTGTCGCAAACGTTGTGTCATCATAATAATCATAGTGATCATTATCATAAATTCCATCAACACACCCACAACCAACGCTCTGGCCTGGCTTCATCTGGCCTGGCCAATGATGTCGCTCTTCTCTGTTTGTTTTTTCAATCCAAATACGACATCTGGCTAAAGGTGTGGCCCAGTGGCAGTGCCAAAGCCAACTGCGTCGCCACACAATTCGCGTTCAGAGGTGGTTTTCGTTGTGTTGCAGCCTCCAGATATTCAATTGTCAGCCAACTGCAACAGTGGTAACTCAATTGTTTAAATGGTCAAGAGCCGCCATAGAGTTGAACGAACCCGCAACATTGCTCGCAACAATTCGATTGGGTTCGGTGTAGTGTGTGGATTGACTTGGTAAGACGGACGGACGACCGTTGGGGACGTGCCCGCCGCCTCAATGCTAGCCAAACTTCCGGTTTTATTTCATTTAGTTGTAAACACAGCTATGGCAGCAATTTATACTATCCAAAGCTAGGCAAAACAGTTGAAATTGTTTCATTCACTTGTGTTGGCTGCCATCGCGTCGCTTTGGTTAGCGGTGGGCTGCACTCGGCTTTGACTGTCAATCAAATTCGTTGATGGTTTTCCGCTTGCCTTTGAATGCAATCCCATTTCCCATTTCCCATTCCCCATTCACATTTATACTAAAGCTATTACTGCCGCTGCCGCTAACGCCGCTGCTGTGGATGTGTCTGTGGCTGTGTCTGTGGCTGCTGTTGCCCAGAGTGAGGGCTGCAATGCAAACCGAAGTACTTACAAGCTTCTAAAATGGCTCAGTCTTTCCGGCCATTGCACAGTAGTGCATGGGCATTTGTAAAGTGATTCAAATTGTGATCATTAATTATGAACTTCATTTTAGTGATTCTATTCTAATCTTGTTAATTTTTTTAATAACAAGACTTTACCTTGTTGTTTCGGTTATCTCAACCAAACTTTTCAGTTCATATTTTAAGACTTTTTATAGCTCCGGATTAAATTTGGTTCAAATCGGTCGCTGATAACTCATATCTGTTATAGGTACGATCGGTTGAGAATCAATCTTCATTAGTTCTTGAGATATCCCAACGAGTCTCACAGAATATGCATCTATTGTAATATTATACAGCCGACACCACAGTTAGCGCAAACTTGAGTTGTTTGGAAAATAAAAAATCACTTGGAACTTCTTGGCAACTAATCTTTCTTAAATTGTTTAAAAAATGTTCAATACCTTTATGTTAAAAGTCTATCTAAGATCTAATATTATTAGATTATATAAACAAAAGTGAAAAGTTAAGAAACTACAATATTTTTTATCAATTGTTTTGAAATCGTCTCACCTGTCAATGAGAACAAAGAAACTAAAACATAAAAAGTTACTACTAACAAGCTCAGAAGTAATTGGAAAAACAATATTCGTTATTCGATATAAATAAATAAATACACTCAGAAAAATATGCCATACTTAATTTAGGTACGACCGTACTTGAATTTATTCCGTTTCGTTCTTAAAATTTTAACACTGCTGTGTACTAAAAATCTTAAATTAAGTATAAATCGGTCTTAAATTTAGAATTCTGGCTTCACATTCCTATGGCAGCTATCCGAAATAGTAGTCCGATTTCAACCAAACTTAGTCAGAACCATGGCAAATATATAATCCGTGAGTCTCGTAAAGATACCTTTATAAACAACTGATTTATTTGTACTAAACTAGTTTAAGATTTTTTTTGTACCTAAAATAGTTTTTTTTACAAGATTTAAAGAAAGTTAAAAAGACGAACGTTTCGAACTAAAAACAAGTACATTTTGGGATATTTCTTTTTCATTGTCGTACCTTAGAATTCTCAAGTGGTTCTAGCGACGCAAAGATGACGTTATGCTTGGATCGCTGGTAAAATCAGCAACTATTCCGAAAGGTCGCTAGCCAAGAAAATACACCATTATTAAATGTAGTATACTTACTAGTGTATGTTTTAAGATTAAAATTTATTAATTATGACAATGTTCTATTCTAGAAAAAAGTACATTTTGGGTTTATGTATTTAGTTCATGATTTTTGTGTACTTAAAGTAGTATGTTTTCAATTTTAACAGACTTGAATTAAACCCAAAACGTACTAAAAGTATCCCCGAAAAATGTAATTTTAAGATTTCCGTACTTGTGAAGCCCGAATTTGAAATAAGATTATTGTTCTCATCTTTAGGAATTCCGAACTTAGACAGCTTTTGAGATCTTTT
Source organism: Drosophila innubila (assembly GCF_004354385.1). NCBI lineage: Eukaryota > Metazoa > Arthropoda > Insecta > Diptera > Drosophilidae > Drosophila > Drosophila innubila. Next base: position 30,312,529 of record NC_047626.1, read on the forward strand.
GTACTTGAAAATCGCCTGTTTAAGTACGGAAATCTTAATTTTTTTTTGAGTGTAGGAACATATATTCACAGTGTGTGCATCACTGTGCTTTGTCAGTTAAAGTGAGCTAATTATGCATGGCACACAACCATTTAGTTCTATCTAACTTAAACGAACTCTATGCGTACATATTTACCACTGTCATGATTACTTACTTACGTACCATGTAACCAGGTTCCACCTGGGCCAGATTGAAGTTCAATGGCTTTTTGAGAGAGGGCACCATGTTAGCTGCCAATAGGGGCCTGTTGTTTTTTGAGTACTCGTAGAACATTCAAGATTTACTACCATCTACATTTACTGCCCTTGGTGCCATTGGCTGTATGACCTCGACCCGACGGAGTTGCGACTTCAACGGCTTCACAATATGGTTAGAAATTGCACGGAGAGCTTTCAAGTGCGTTGACTTGGGTAATAAATACGGCAGCAAATACAGATGCCCGTATTCATGTGTCAGTTTTTCAGTTTGTATCACAGACGCATTTACAATTTTTTTTATTTCATTTGTTGCGCTGTCCCTCGAGTGTTTTGCAATTTTCATACCAACCTGCCACAAGTTAAATTTAAATAAAAATAAAACATAATTATGCGCCGCTCGTAACGCGCTAGGCAAAGAGGCAAATGTCAAAACCATAGACTTCCACTAACCACCATCTACATACATAGTACAACCCCTATCCCCTCCCTATTTCCACGGATTTCAGGTCGTTTAGTAAAATGTTACGAATGTCGTCGAAAAAGAAATGTCATTGTCATCGGGTCGCAGCGTTTAATAAATAAATTATATAATTACGACTTGGAAGATTTTTTCATTGTAATGTAACGCCTCGTAATCTTCCTCCGTCAGTTGCCACTTGCCATGGTCGAGTGAACGCCTCGAAGGCAGCTGCTAAGTGCTCGACTGGCGACACTTTGTTTTATTTGCATTTGGATTCAAGTTCACTTCATGGCCAACTGCTTCTTAGCTGCATCAGTTGCTGCCAATCGACTGCAACTGATGATTACCTGTCATCTGATGCCTGATTGGATTTCCTGTGAATAGCGCGCCTGGTTACTTATTAGCCATGGATAAATTATTGATTTCCTTTCAACTGCATATCATTTGGCGGCCAATCACGAATTGGAGAAGAAAAGCAAAAGTCAACTCAAAATTACCATGGACTGGTTCATGTAAACAGGCGTCCGGTACCGGTTTTCCGGTAAAACTGCTGAAAAGTTAGCCTAGAATTTTAATGCTTCCTTAAGACAATACACATATGTGTGTACTACCTGTTAATATAAGGCAGAACTTGGCTAATTGCTGACATACTTAAGTTGAACAAATGTGGTCAAAACTAGAAGTACAAGTGGTATCAACAGAGTGTGTCAAGGCTCTAACGGCAACTTGGCGATAATTACGTACCAATTTTGATTAATTTCATCCAAATTCCAGCCATTGATACATACATAAAGCTAAAAACTTATAATAATAGAAGCATTTATTAGCAATCATGATATCTGAACACTTTTATTTGCATTCCGCATGAAATTTACCACAATAATAAAAGTTCAAACTGAAGCAACTTCTTAATTATCAATTTAAATATACAGTAATGGTGCTTATGGATTTTGAACTCTACCGTCATACTTTACTACATATATTTGCGCTGGTTACATAGAAATCTGTGTATTAAATTTGGTTCGTCTGACTCTGATAGTATGTATTCTAGGTGGACTCGGCTGCTGACGGTGATCAGGAATAAATGCATATACCTGTCACGTACTTTTACCTTTGCACTCTTCGAGTAACGGCTATAATAATGTTAATAGCCAGTTTAATTGTTAACTGTCGGGCCTTGCTCAACATAAAAACAACAAATTTACGTACACTTGGAGACAATTACAATTACATTATCATTATGTTGAATACAGATGCAAAGAGTCGGTGTCATTCACGTTGACAAAAGCAAAAAAAAACTTGTTTAAATGGACACAATAAGTTTGTTAGCATGATATCTTCATGTGCATTCTTCGAGTTAAATTTCGCATACCCTGAAATAGTGCAATTTTAAAGTTGTAGAAACATAATTACTTTTTTTTTTTTTTTTGTTGACATACTTCTAGATGCCGCATTTTAACTAGGCTAAAAACAAATGGAGCCCTCTTATTTTGAACAACTTCTGCTGGAACACTAAAAACTTGAAACAATTGCAAGTATTTTAGCCAGAGATATTAAAATTGGCTGTGTCTGAATATTTTTGGTTTTTTATTAACGAGTATTCATTTTTGGTGACTGCGTAACTTTTGTGCTGCTTTGCCCAGTTGCTGAGATTTTAATGAGGGTTTTCGATTTTCAGCTCTGCCATGAATCCCTCAACTTTGACTTATGGCCAGCTACAGCTACAACAACAACAGCAGTGGCATCTACAACAGTTTCTCATGCTCTCCAAGCTAATGAATCGTTACAAACAAAGGAAAATGCCGCTGTTAGTTTTGGAATTTTTTTTTTTTTTGTATATTTTTATGTTATCGTGTTGTTGATGTAGGCTTTTAGATATTCACCTGTGGTAAGCATTTGGCCGCACATTTCCATGTCAAATAGCTGACAGGCCATTGCCATCTATCTGGCAACGCTGTGCCATGCTATTTGCCTTGACATTTCTTGGACACACCTCGGTCATTTACTTCAAGATAATCATAACTAGTGATTTAAATCCAAGCAGTGTATCGATTTTACAAATCAAAGAATCTAACTGTCAATTCATCGATATTTCCCTCACAAATTTTAAACATTTGAAAACGTTGAATGTGGTTTTGTGGAATGTGGAGTACATAAAAAAAATAATCATGATTTCCATACTTAAACACGGTATAATTTCCAACACTGAGCGCAAAAATATCATTGCAAGTTCGCTTTTTGCAAGTCCGGATATCTTAAAATAAGATTTTTTTGGAATACTTAAAGTACGGACAGGGTTTAATTCAAGTCTGTAAAAAATCTAAAGATACTAGTTTAAGAACACAAAAGTCTTGAATTAATCGCGAAATATACTTGTTGTTAGCACAAAACATTGCGATATTTTATTGCACTTAATCTTAAAACATACAATAGTATGTATACTAATACTTAGCAAAACAACAAAATGTAATACTATTTAATATTGGTGTATTTTAGCAGTTAAGAATTCTAAGTCGCAACAATGAAAATGAAATATCACAAAATATACTTGTTTCTAATACATAACATTCTCATGTTTAAATTATTTTCAATCTTGAAAAAGAAAAACTACAAAATACAAAAAAAACTTTGACTAGTTAAACATTAATAACTATGATAGTTCTGGAGATATCTTAACGAGACTCGCAGATTATTTATTTGCCATTGTATTATATACACACACAAAAAACCTCTACACGAGGTAAAAGTGTAGTGACGAAAGCATATGTCATCCCCAAAATTACTGATAGCCAATTTTGTGACGAACATAAAATTTTTAATATAAAAATTGTACTTAAAAATATAAATTATCTCTCGCCATGATCAAGCGAGATTCGAACCCGAAGCTTCTGAATCTAACACACCACCCTCTGCACCACTTTTCCGCGCCAGACCAGACTCTACTACATACATGTAAGCTGAAAATAAATGTGAGCTTTGAACTCCATTTTGACGCACTTACAGATGGATTTTGGCAAAACGCAGCATTATCTCCAGATGAAATTATCTTAAGTTTATTGTCCCAAAATTTCAAATTTGTATCTTGAGCTGTTGGGCCTGTACAATGATATATGGATGAGTGAATGAATGTACTGGACAAAGAATTTTATATATAAAGATAAAGAAAAAAACACAAAAATTGGCATTCTTCACTGTGCGCAAAAAGGGTAAGCTACCACGAACATAAACATTACTTTTAGCGCAGTGCCGAATCGGAAGTCGAACAGTAGTAGCAAATTTTCCATATTAGCTGAATATATTGCTAGTCACCTTTCGCACCCTTCGTGATGCTTTCGTCCTTAGCGCGAACTGCCGTCCGCAGTGATTCTGACTAAGTTTTGTTGCAATCGTACTATTATTTCAGATAGATGCCATAGGAATGGTCAGACAGAATTTTAAATTTACAATCATTGTATACTTAATTTAGGATATTTAGTACACAGCAATCTTGAAATTATAAGAACAAAACGATATAAATTTAAGTACGATTGTACCTAACTTTAGGACGACATATTTTTCTAAGTGCAGCTTCAGGAACAGCGGCAGCAGTAACAGCAGCTTCGGAAATAGAGGCCAGCAAAAACAGCGGAACCAGCTCCAGAGAAAGCAGCCGCAGCAGTAGCGGCAGCAACAGTGACAGTAAGCACTTCAGAGGCAGAAGGGGGCTCCATTTGGCTATCATCGTATGCTTGTGGCATACCGAACTGGTCTTCGTGAGTGGACAGCCACTCTGAGCCTATAACGGTCTTGCCAGCTCCACGAGGGCCATCGCTATCCGTAATGTCGGCAGAGCTGGCTGCTGGACCTAGTCCGAACAGGCTCCTGCCTGCCACTCGACATATTTGAAAAGCGGATAGTTTAGTGAGAAAACGCTAAAAACCCGCTAAAATTGACAACCAGTCACAGTGTCGAAACCCCAAAAGCATCACATATGTTGGAAAGATATTTTTGAGGATTTTTAGGAGTACCTTTCATTTTTGGTTTTAAGTACACAGGTAAAGGCGATTTAATAGAAAATGGATCTAACGACATGTTTTCTTTTTTAATATGTTATAATACGTTAATTCGAGTATTTTGATATACATACACTCAGAAAAATATGCCATCCTAAAATTAGGTACGACCGTACTTGAATTTATACCGTTTCGTTTTTAAAATTTAAAGATTGCTGTGTACTAAAAATCTTGAATTAAGTATAAATCGATCTTAAATTTAGAATTCTGACTTCACATTCCTATGGCAGCTATCCGAAATAGTAGTCCGATTTTATCCAAACTTAGTCGGAATATATATAATTCGCGAGTCTCGAAAAGATACCTTTAGATTCTAAAGTTTAGAAACAACTGAGTTATTTGAAAATGGCCTGATTAAGTACGGAAATCTTGATTTTTTTCTGAGTGTACTTATCTTTCAGGTAACGGGTTTGGAAGATACTACCTATTGACGGAATGCATAAATTTTACGATCGGTAGAAAATAACGTTTTAGTCCGAAAAACTTTTTGGTTTTTTTTGATACCTCAACCAATCTGACAGATAACGCATAAAAGTCAGTCTTATATATAATATGTTAACCAAGTTTGTTTCAAATCGGCTCACTATATCATATAGCTGTTCGTAATCTGATAGTTCTAATAATCTTTTTTAATTCGATTCACATTCTTTCACATCAACTTTATCAGGCTGGGCGAAAAAAGAGTGTCACCTTATCGTAATGCCCATGTAGCAAGTAGGTACAATAATTGCGTAAAAGGGTTAAGCAATCGATGCGTAACAATAACCCAAATTGCCTGTCACAAATAAACGGCAACAACCAACAAAACAACAGAACTGAACCATGTAGTGAAACCACGATAAGGAAATGAAAATGTTAACAAATTAAAGTCGAACAAGAGGTCGATCGCTCATGACTTTATTGCAGACTACTTGAGCAGATTTAGATATAAATATAACACATATAAATATATATATATATATATATATACAGCTAAAATGTGTATTACTTATATTTAATTACAAGTACAGACACAGGGACAGAGACGGCAGCCCCACAGAATTTTACCCGCGGATCTGAAGCTTTGTTTAAACATAGCATAAACCAATGTGTCCATTTTCAGTTGCATTGTTCAACAGCTGTGGAAGCAACACAAAAAGCTGTATAAATTCCGATAAGGCACGGTAATGGGATAAGTATTAAAAATGCATTTAAGCCGCTCCAATAACAACAACAACAAAGCCGAATTCCAAATAAACCATGATCACATAATAAAAAAAAGACCCTAAATTCCGACTGAAGTTTGTTTCTGTTTATATGCGATCAGATACGATAAAGCATAAGCCTATAAATTAAAATTGCATTTCAAACTCAACGATACGAAGCTCTTGAAATCAAAGAAATCGTTCCTATGGCGTCTATTCGATCCAATAGTCCGAGTGTGATATATATTATCCGATTTTAGTCGATATATTAGTGTAATATTAACCACACTGAAAAAAAAGAACAACTTCTAAAATCGAGAACATTCATCTTAAATATTTTGTTCTTAAAATAAGATTATTTTAAGACCAAATTACTAAAACTAAGATTATTAATCTAAAATATCTTAAAATCTTAACATAAGAATAAAAATCTTAAATTGTTAGGAAAGTATAAGTAGGTACTATTTCGTATCAAACAAATGCTGTCCCCGTGGCACTCTGGTTAGAGAAACCGCTTCAGTTGTGAAGTAGTAGGCGGCGGTTCGAATCCCACTCGTAACAAATTAAATTAACATTTATAAAATTACTAAAACGGAATAAAATGCAAATAAATCAAAATTAAAAATAAACTATAAATATAAATAAAATTTTTTTTTTTTTTTTTTAATTTATTCTTAAAATAAGAACTTGGTCTTATTTAAAATGTTCTTAGAATCAAGATGTGTTCTCTTAATTCAGGAGTTTAATTTTCTAAACTTTTTTTTTTAGACCAAAAATCTTAGCTCTGAGACCAAAATCTTGATTTTAGAACATTTTTTTATCAGTGCATAACTGGTTAGTTTGGACCAAATATCTTGAAAAATTGTTGCTTTAAAATATAGATATATTGAAAAAGTTTCAAGGTATGAAAATTAAATAGTAGCAGATTTTATCAGAATTCTCATACAAGGCATTCTCAAAAAAATAATTTCCGACTCATATTCGTATCTTTTTACATAAGTTACACACACACACGGTCATCGCAAACACACACACACGCAGATATGGGCACGCATAATTCGTTTCACTTGCGCTTTTCTGGTTTGTTGTTATTGTTGCATTTACACGGATAAGACTTTCAGACCGGGTTGAGCGTTAAACAACAACAATATTAAAGTTGTTGGGATACGCATTTTGGTTTTAAATACGACTTCACCTGTTCGGCCAGTTTCAGGCGGTACACAAACACACACATACTTACATATATACAATTTTATGGATGTATTTTCACATGACACAAGATCATACAATGTGCACAGTTTCCAACTGCTTTCTATACTCAGAGCTCAGGGGGACTCATGAATCGAGCGAAGAAAACCAGAGTGAAATTCCTTGACCAATCTACTTTGTTTCCCTCCCCTTCGTTGTGCTTCTCCTCAATCATCTACAAGACCGGACAAAACTCAATGGGAAGTTTTAAAAGGAGTGCAAATTGCGACGATGCGGAATCGGAATTGGAATCTTAGCTCGGCTCAGTGTGAATCTGGTTCATGATCGGTACCATTTACAGGTTGGGCCAAATTGGTTTCCTTACTGCTTACAGTAAACTAGGCTAACCTGTCGTGCCACCAATGTCTTCTTTTCTTCCACTTTGTCTCTTTTTACACACACACGCATATGTGAACTATCTTTTGGCTACCTTTTGAGGTGTCTGCCCGAATGTCTTTGGGCGTTGTGTGTTGCGCAACGCATCAAAAGTCGAAAAATGTTGAACGCTGTCTGGTCGCAATAATTTTCCCTCAAAAGTTGTCAAATTTGCATAACATTTTGCTGGGCTACCAAATCGGTTATTGTACAATAGGAAATGGAAAATGTTGTAAACCAACTTAGAAAATGAGATCTCCAACAAACATGCAGCAAAACAAGAAAGTAATTTGCATAAATAAGTTTAACTCTTTTTTTTTAATTTAAAGACCCTGGACTTTTAAAGTCCAAAGGGTCTATTAAGTTTGTCGTAACAAAAAAATAGAGAATCAATGGCAATTCCACGACTTTAGAAGCTAGAGACACCAAATAAGCGTCGTATGTTGGTTCCTGTATGTCCTAAGCAGTGTACTAAAATTAAACGAATGACAACTGCAACTTTGAAGCAAGAGGTGAGCTACTACCAAGACTTCAGACTAGTCTTCAGACAAGACTTCAGACCCCCTGAACCAAGGTTTGGGTTCGAAACTTTGTTCAATTTAATTCAAAAAATAATTTTTATAGATTTAATATTTTCTTTCGTAAAAAATTCGAATTTTGATAATAATGTAAAATGATTTGGAGATTTAAATCTAGGGTTTTTTTATTTAAAGTCTTAAATAGTTGAGTACTATCAGAAGAATTTAAAGTTTATTTAATTATTTTATTTTCGAGCCGAATCTTTTATTTAAGAAAGTGGTTCAATTTAGTGTTCAATTTAATTTCAATGGGTTGGTTCATGATCCAGATCGGACTGCTTAAGAAGTTCAGTGCAGACCCGCTATAAATTTGCTATAATTTTTTATTATTTATTGTTTAGAGTAATCCCAGGGTCTCCCACAGTTGGGCTCAATCGATTACAGTCTCTCCCACTAGCTTTTCTTTATAATTCTTATTTTCTCTTCATTGCAACTGGCGATGAAACAAAAAAAGTTGCGTGTGACTTTTGGCCAGATCTTATTATCTTCCTATGTTTATACAAAACTTGGTAAGAAAAACAGGTAACATTCAAATTATATTACAACTTTCTCACGACCTTTGTGCATACGGCAGAACATAAATTGAAGCTTTATTACACCTTCCAACTAGCCCAGTTTTCAATGATCGGAGTTATTTTATGCACTTTAATTTTAAAAATTGTATTTTTTCATCCCATTCATAGTTGGTTTGTTCCTCCAAAATTTTGATAAAGGTTCGGTTCGGTGGTTCGAACCATTGAGCAAGACATCGGTTTCAATAAATAAAATTTTGATGATAATTTTAATTTATTTGAAGATTTAAATATGACTTAGATTAATCCGAAGTCTCAAATAATTGCGTAATATTAGAAAACTATTGGAATAACTATGTAACTATTTTTCTTTCGAGCCGAACCTTTTATTTTAGAAAGCGGTTCGGTTTAGGTTTGGGTTCGCAAAGTTAATAATTTCAAGGGTTCGGTTTAAGATCCGGTTCAGGCTGCTTAGAAGCCCAAACCGAACCGGTTCTACGAGGTTCGGTTCAGAACCGGTTTGCAGCCTTGATGCTGTGAAATTTGATAATCAATATTTTTTTCAATAAACATTAAGTGAAGATTCGCCAATGCATTCTACTTGATCCTACTTGTCAATAACAATGCAGTTTTTTTCCGTGAAATGTATATAATATGGGGTTATTAATTTTGTCTGCACATTAGACTTTCAAATTTGAAGCAACAATTTTCGCAAGCAGGTGCAGTATGAGCTTGATTTTTAGGAAATCACTAAAGTTTCAATGATATTCATGCAAAATTTAAAGCTTAAAGCTTTATTTAAAAATACAACCTTTCCCGTCACAGTGCGCTAACTCAGCTAATCTAATCATATCAAACTACATTCGCATTTTCAGGTTGGGTTTCAAATCGAGTTCGTGATACACGAGAAATTTAGCCCTAGCTCCATTACGCATATTTCACTTAAAGGCATAAAGTATGTCACAAAAAATGTGACCATGAAAATGTTGGCCCAGTTAGCAACAATGTACCAGATTGGATGTAATACAGCACAGTGAAGTACGCATTTATAGCACACAAAGGCAAGTAATTGTTAAGACGTTTACACGGCACAGATCACAATATCGTACGATAATGAAATTTATCATAATTTACAGCAAACGAATTCATTAAATTTTAAGATTGTTAGAATTGTTTCAAAGTTACAATTAAATGTTAACTGTTACTACTCTAAGTCTGTAGATCTGCTCACATAGTTTTAATTTGCTTTTATTATACCCTGAACCAGGTATGTACTATCTTGGGGAAAAAGTATGTAACAGGCAGTAGGAGGCGTGGTATACACAACATAATATGAAAGTATATTTTGGATACCTTTGAATGAATTCCCAGTGCTCCCAGTGCCCTTTCTGTTATGTTTTTGTCGGATGCACCATAGAGAAGAAAAACACTGCCCTATATTATATAGGGCCTAAAAGTACAAAGCTTGCGGAAAGTTTGTTTGAGTGTGTACAAATATGTATTTATTAGAGTATCTAATGTGCTAGTCGCAGTGTATTTTGTAGTCGTGCACTTGCGTCTAAAGATATCTTACTTGATTTTTTTTCAAATTGCAATTAATTTAATTTTTTAATCGGTCTTTACATTTACGCACCTGCAACAACAGACGAAACCTGCCAACAGGTGCTGCCCACCTGCAGCATTGCAAAGCTGGCAGCCAATTGACTGGACTGGACTGGAGTTAGAGAAATACTCGTCGCATGCATAACTTTCACTAATGTACCGCGAGTGAGGAGCAATGTGTGTACTCGTATAACCACAAGATTCCCTACAGCCCCGGGCAGGATGGTTGGCAACCAGTTAATTTCTTTTGACTGCTGCAACAACGTTGGGGTCACCATGAGGGTAATCTAAGGTTTACATTTTGAATTTACCCAGGCCATTAGCAAAGATTTCAAATCTCATCTGTGACAAAAAAAAACTGGCAACAACAAACAACAAAAAATGACGTAGTCATTGGTGCTGGGAAAGTGAAAAATCTCACACATTTAACGGCTGCATTCGTAATGCAATTTAATTATGTTGAACAGTTTTTTCAGCACTATGTGGATGACATGGCTAACACAACGGCCTATAAAAAAAAAAAATTTAGTAGGGACTTGATTATTGGATGTTGACCCGTTGGCTCGTTGCTTAACTTGGCCAACAATTTTGCGCAGCAACCAATAAAATTAATATTTACCGCCCAACAAACATGCAAACAATCAAATGAACAATCAAAAAATAAACCAAAAGACAATCTAGCAAACAATCTAAGAAAACATAATCAGAGACAGCCCGATAAACAACTCCGCATATTTTCTACTTTTTTTTTTTTTTTGTTTTTGGCTAATCAGCATATGTACACAACGTAGGTATATTTATATATTCAAATTGAAATAATGCTGGGTGTGGTACAAAGGTATGTTATGGGCTGCTCCTCAGAACGTGGCTAGAGATGCTCTCATCAACACTTGGCCATTGTCATTGATCGATTGTTTGTTTTATTTTTAAATGCGTATTGACAAATGAAAGTCGTCACATTTTCTCAGATCGCGAGAGAAGAGTTAAAACTCGTTATTCGAATCCATATTCGAATCGGATTTGGTTAAGATAAAAAAAACGAAAGATTCGTAAGTTTGTGCATTTAATGCTTTTAATCTGCCGACAAATGGACACAAAACTAGTGGGACGGTGCTACAGTCGAGCATTCTCGACTGTCGGAGACCCCGTACTTACTATGGCAAAAACAAATAATGGAAAATATTTTTAAAAAAAAGTTTACTTAAATGCATATTCTATCATATTGGTTACAACGTCTCATAAAACATAAAAGATTTTCATACTAAGACTTGATTTTCGCCCGATCGGTCCTATGACAGCTATATGATACAGGGCTCCGATTTGAACCAACTTTGGACAGGATATATAAAACCAAGTTTAATGCGTATTCAATCAGTTCGGTTACGATATCTCATAAAACTAAAAAGTTTTTCATACTAAGACTTGATTTTCGACCGATTGTTCCTATGGGCGCTATATGATATAGTGCTCCGATTTGAACCAACTTTGGACAGGATATATAAAACCAAGTTATAGAATATTACAGAATATTTATACTTTCTAGGGTCTGCCACGCCTCATTCTGCCTGTTACGCACATATTCGTTAAAACAAACCCAATAGACCCCTGTACTTTAAGTACGGGGTCTAAAAAGGCCACAAAAAGAGACCGCTAGAGCCAATGACATTCGCAATGGCAGTTAACGAATGCCGCTATTTAGTTGAACACTTTAATGTCCAGTTTTGAAAGAAATCAGATTTGACTGAAAAGCGCTACATTTTTTAAATGGGATTTGAGGGAAACACGACAAATTATGAGGAAAAGTGTCCAGGACTTGGCAGGGGAAGTCAGGTTTGGCTAAAAAAGGGTAGATTTGGCGTGAAAATTCCAACCTGTGAGCTTAGTTACGATATTTAAAAATAATAACATTGTTTTTCATACTAAACAATCAACTAGTACTGTGATCTTTGACCCTCTTGCAATTCGAATTTCACAGAACGAACAAATAATTTGTCATAGCTGTGTTGCTTAAAAATTTCAACCTCCTACCTCTTATCGTATCGAGCTCCGCAATGATTAGTGAGTCAAATACAGCATATTTGTACATGCTTAATTCAGATAAATATACATATTTGGAGAAAAGAGGACAAATTTTGCTTAAGTTATAATTTTAATTAACAAATCTGTATTTTGATTGGATTTATATCTTAAAACATACATTTATTTTAATGAGCTGGAAGCCACTTTAGATAAACTTTAAGTCAAAGAAAATTAAGTTCTTAAGCAGTTGTGTATTCGGAAAACTATAATTTAGTCCCAACACTAACAGAGTGGAATTTATAATAGTTTCTGTCGAGATTGGCTCAATCAGAATGCACTTAGCAAATGGCATTCTATGTTGAGCCGTCGAACAATTTGACGCAACCATTGATAGGGCACATCAAATGGAATAAGAAGGAAAATAAAACTGCAGAGCCGAAACAATTTTCCCAACAAATTATGACAGCAACAGAGCGTCGGCGAAACGTAGAGCAAAGAAAGCACTCAAAAAGGGCCAATCATTCTTGGCCTGGCCAACAGGCAAAAGAAGCATGGGGACCGAGTTGTCTGCGCATCGGAGCAGGTCGTGAGTTCGCCGAGAGCCGGGCACGGAATTATACAAAACAAAAACAAAAGCAACAAAAATTGCTTTACACATTCATTTATTCTTTTGTTTTTTTTTTTTCTTGAGCGGCGAGGGGGAATTGCATGTACTCAGCAATTGCTGGGTCTTTAAAAGGTGCGGCATGCGACCGAGCAGTCAGAACATCTCGACCCTGGCGACGGCAAACTGAAAAGGTTACAGAACAAACTAAAGCACAGAACAAATGGAAATTAACACTTGTAAATCTCTTGTAGTAATTCGTCCAAAATTGAGAGTCCATTAACCCAGTCGCTCCGAAGTTTTTTGGGATGGATGTGAAGAAGTAAGAAGAGCTCTACGAAATCAGCGTAGCGTATCAAACTAAGTGCAGTTCCACTGGACGCCCAGTATAATGAGTTATCGTCATAATCTAATCATCAATTAGAAAAGTCTATACACAATTAAAAAAAAAAATACCTTACACAGATATTTGTACAATAAAACAAATAAAGGATATCTTCAATACAAAATACACAAATACACAGAAAAAATGTGTGCTTTTTTTATAGTTGTACTAATTAAGATCTGCCACGCCTCTCTTAATGCGTTACACATTTCGTGACAAAATTCAAATTCCCTCTACAAGGTTTTTAGACCCCGTACTTAAAAGAAGTACAGGGGTCTATTGAGTTTGTTAATATAAAGAAACATCTATGTATTTTTATTAAAAATTTTCGAATGAGTGTTCGCTTATATGGTATCAACTAAGATCCTACAGGTGGTTAGGACACTGTTTCCGCTGGGTGCGGGTCACGGATAGTTAAATGTCGCGTGTGCATCACAGCGTTCAACTGTGACCAGATTTCAGAGGTGGCAGGTTGCAAGTCGGATTGCCGGGTGCAGTGCAACATATTTGCCAAATAGGTGGACATGAGTGGGGAAAACATTGGGGAAGTATTCAACTTTTAAAAACTTTTTAAGCCCGCCCAAAAATAAAAATGTACGAATAAAAAAACTTTATAATTTGTATAATTTCAACTTACCCGTACGAAACAAAATGGCAGAGCCTGCGGCTCATCGTCATCATTATCCATGTTGCCGTTTTGATTGTGGAGGTTTGCTGTTGTCTCCTCTTCCGTGGCAACTCCAGCGATTGCGGTGGTGGTAGTGTTGATGGTGGTGTTGGTGTTGGTGTTGCTACTGGCAGGAGCAGCATTCATTTCAAGAACAATCAGCACGTTGCGTTTCACGAGTCAATTATTTGTTGTTTTGATTGTAATTACCACACAACGGCTATTTTAATTGTAATTAACATGAGCATTAAACATTGACTTCAATCAGCGTAAAAAATACGAGTATGAGTTCGAGATTGAGTATTAATGTGGATGCAAGTGCGAATATGGGTATGGGTACGAATACGAGTACAAATAATTCAAATAATAACAAGAGTTGTTTTATTTCTCCTCTATCACACTCTCTCTCTTTCTGTGCCTCACTCAATCTTTGCTGTTTGCTCGCTGTAAATTTCACTTTTCCGCGGGGAAGTTTTCAGTTTCAGTTGCAATTTTCATTGAATTGCCATTAAGCATCATTATGTTGCAGTTATAGAGAGGCATTCAGCAAACATACATACAAACATACAACCACATCTTGGTAGGCTCTACTCTATGCTCTATATGAAACATAAATGCACAGCTTCATTTAATTGGCAACAACAAAAAATGCATGCTAAAAAATATTTTTAAAAAATCACAATTGCTTTATAGTTGTTGCAATTGTTGTTGTTATTTTTGATTAAACACAGTATTGTATAGTGTGTTTCACTCGTTTATGTTTCTTGAAATGGGAAAGTTTATCTTAGCTCGTCACTTCTCAATTACGTTCCGCTTTTCTGATCAATCTGATGTACAATTTGTAATCATAATAACGTTTCAGAAATTATATCTACATATATATTTATATATATTATTTTTATAAAAATGTACAGAAAGATGTAGTGACGAAGCAAAAGTTTATTCCATTAAATTTAGTCTTAAATATGGAAAGCTTTGGTTAAGAAAATAAGTAGTATCATGCTCACTCAAGTAAAGATATTGCTAATATACACTAATCGTGTTGTGAGTATGTACACAAAAATGTATAGCAACCAAAGCCAGCCAATCAGTCCTTTATATTATTTGAACAATCTTATCACAGATAACACAGACAAAAAGCTGAATCATCATATTAATCATTCACAAATTCGGTAATTATCAACCAACAAGTGTAATAACCCTATTATCAGCAATTATATTCAAGGGTGGAGCAAAAAACATTTTTTTTTTCGAAACTCCTGTATCCCTGACCCAGGTACTTGAACCTACTATAGTCCCAGATCATTTCACAATCTTTTGTGGATTATAAAATTGATCCACCTGAAAAATGCATGAAAACATTTGCCAAAAATAACGTGCCTGCTTCATATATTGCACACATTCCAAAAGAACCTACTTGCTGCATATTCGATTTTTATTAAATGTTGAACTCTTAGCATTTCTGTAAGTCCGAGGCTTTTCCATTAATCTTAAATTGTTAATCGTTTTGAAAAGCAGACAGTCGGTTCAAATTAAGAAATAAGATAATTGCATATTTTTTTATTATTATTTTTGGGGTATATCTTAGGATGTTTTGTTTTTTGATCCTATCATCCATTAATGATACAGGAATTTCGAAAAAATGTGTTTTTTTGCTTCACCCTATTAAATACATTATATTAATAAACAAAAAAAATGTGAGTCTTAAATGACGCATGTTTACCTAATATTATCTTTGGTTGAAACAAAATCTAAATTGCAACTATAAAAGAATTATTAAATTCTCAGCTTTGCTGAACCTAAACTCCATTGTGTATATTAATCAAATTTAAAGTTGTGTTATCAACAAAAATGAATTCAGGTGTGTTCTACAAATCTCCAACAGAGCTTAAGGAACCTGAAACCGATAACGGTGTTTCTAAAACCGAGTATTTAAATGTAATAAAATGTACACCAATTTGTTGAAGGACTTGACAACATGTAAAATTTTGAAAAAAATTAACTAATATATAATAAATAAAAAATGAATTTTTGAACTGTATAAAACATAGGTAAAATAAATAATTTTGTTGAAATTAGAAATAAATTTGTGGCAGGCGATTTTTGAGACATCGAAGTCATTTTTAAAAATATATAATCTATGACATTTAAGAAACACCGACATTTGGTGTACAAATCTCTAAACAATAGTTTAAGGCAATTTAATTAAGACACGATATTTGAAATGTTTTAATAAATCCAATATTACATATTTGTACTAAATGTATGTACATATGTATTTCAAATGGGGGCACTCTAGTTCTGAGCGACCCTTTAACCCTTTAATCCACTTTTGTATTGTATTTACGAGTAGATAGACCTTTTGTTTTTCTTCAAATGAAGACAAAAACGTTACTGTTGATGCTTTTATGTCTGGTCCGTCGCTTTCTACGCTGTAGCATTTACCAAATGATGTGCAGCTTAAATAATCTTCAATATTAACAACAACAACAACAACGGCAACAGCATCTGAAGAAGCAAGAGCAACAATAGATTTCAAATTCTATGGCAAAAGAGAGGAGCCTAGTTCTGGGGCGCGTGACTAAACTGGTTGGCATTTTTAATTTGTTATTCTCTTATGCCAACAATTGACACAAATACTTGGATAGGTATACTCTATAGGTACATACATGTATATATTTACCTATGTGCATACACAGATACACACATATGCATGTATGTAGCTTAGTCTCTACTATGCAACGGAACTGATCTTTTGTTTCACTTGTTGCTTTTTGGTCTGCTTTTTGATCGCTCTGCTTCATTTACTTTTCCACATCATCAGTGAACGCTAACTACAAAAGTATCAGGCAGAACAACTCCATATGCACACTCCACATTCACCAGCCACTAAAATTAATAGTTCGTTTGTTTGTTTACGTATTCTTTTTTTTTTTGCAGCACCTATATTTTCTGTAATTTAACATATTGCGTACTGGAGAGTTAGAGTTAACCATATTTACCTTCCGCTATTCACAAGCTGCGACAACAGAAGTATCAGCAACACATATAAAATCAACAACACTTGTTGCCCGTTACTTTTGTTTTTTCTTGTTTTTTTTTTTTTGCTTTTGCCGTATTGAATAAACAAAAGATTTCTAATTTGTACGACACTCACACAACTCACACGCTATCTGTGTGGCTGCTGTATCACCCAGCTCGGCAGGTGAGTTTATGTTTTAGCTCGGTTTATCTAACGCAGTCGTTGATATCGTTATTGCACTTTCCACAACCAAAACAAAACAAAACAAAAAAACGCAACAGGTTTACTATCTAAACCAAAACTGCGGGCAGATAATTGCGTGTGATGCGCACGCTCAACTCGAATAGTAAGGTACAACTGGTATTTCCTCGTGAAAGTGTGACCAGCGACATGAAAAATATACCACTTTGGTATTTATATTCTCAGTATTATCGATAGCTAATAATCAGTTCTGCAAGCTATCGATTAGTATATGGTGTTTGTTGTTTAGTATCAGTGCTGCCAACTTTTAAGAAGAATCAAAGGAGCGCAGTAACTAAAGTCAGTTTTCGTTTTTTTTTTTTTTATTAATTTATCTTATTATTTAAAATTTTTATATTAAACTTAATTTTTTCGACACAAAATTGGATATCAGAAATTTTGGGTCTGGGATATGCTTTCGTCACTAGACTTTTACCTCGTGTGCAGGTTTTTTTTGCTTGATATCAGAAATTTTTGCAATTGCATTTTTTGACATTATATTATTTTTAAATAATAAAGAGAACAAGGGGGCTGCCTTTTTCTGCGACACAAAACAAAATTTTCTGGCAGCACTGGTTATTTTTGTCGCGCAAAAGCTGTCTGCTACATAGGTTTGCTGATATGCCACTCTATCGCTGCCGTCCCCTGTGAACTCTCAGTAATATGTATATATACACTTAATCGGTAAAATCTTGCCGAAACTAATTTTTACAGATAAGTGTGATATACCAATTTATTTTATTGACTATAACCTATTGAAATTTGATAAAGATGTCATGTGTCAGTTTATTGAAAATCTTTAAAATGTAAGCTAAAAAGCCTTCTTTCACCTGTAAAATGTTACCTGAGTACTTTAGAAAAAAAGTTTAAGGGTACGCTGAAAAAACCCTCACCTTTCCAATGATTTCTAGGACATATCTGTAGCTTCTATGGTTTGAAAACTATTGGGGCTTAAATTTTAGCGGGATTTAGCGTTTTCCCGCTAAACTAGCGATTTTTTCAAAAAGTCGTAGAACAAACTTATCTAGATTTTGGAAAGGGAATAAATGTTTCAATTTGAAAACAATTAATTTTATGAGAATTGTTTTACTTTTTTTAACTTGTTCTTAGAACCATAAGAATAAGGAATAAAATAAAAAATATACATATGGACTATTCTACAAGCAAACAATTTTCAAAAAGTCTACAAAAAACAGTTGTCACACTTTTTTTTTTTTGTGAAATTGTGTTCTCGCGCATTTTTTTAATTCCTGATACTGATTCAGGTTTGCTTAGTGCTTAAACCAAATTACAATAAAATCCGAATCTGCTTCAGGAATACCCCCATTTTAAATAGCCAGATCTTCGACTAATAGCAATTTTCAAATATTTTTTAGCAATCTTTGGAATTCTGATGGTTAAGGGAGTTGGTCACACTGATCGGCGACAGCTGAGCTCAATAAAAATAAATATCGAATTTGTGTTTGTGTGTTAGAACCGAATTGTGATTTGTAATGTTTTTCCGCAGCATTAAATAGGTAACGAACTTGTTAAACCAAATCAATATTACTACAAAAACTATTACAAATTCGGTCTATCGAAAGTAAATTTAAATTGTTAATGACAATTAAATTGAGTTCGGCGCTTTGTTTTGATTTTTTATATAATTGTTGTTAATATTAGTACACACAAAGCATTAAACACACATCAAAGCAAACGCGATCCCGGCCATATACCCACGTACACACATACATATGTACATATAATACAGTTTTTGCTTAGTCTTGTGTACCTTGTATACCCTTACAGAAGAATGCATGATTTTGTCATGCAAATTGTAACACATACGTAGATTAAAATCCTGAATGACTGTTTTTCAGAAATCTTCATATTTTGATGAATTTAATTTATATTAATATTATTTTATTTATTAATTAATTTTTATTTATTTTAAGTTATTTATTTATTAATATATTGACTAAGGTCGAAACGTAAGATCTTGAGTGTTAATACAATTTTAGTCCGAAGATGTCGAGAAGAGTTTTAGTGTATGGAAATACTATCCAAAGAACTTTAATATTTCAAGTGCGTTTAGGGTATTAAAATTGGCGTTATATATTTGCAATATTTTCGTTATTTCCCAGCTCATATCTTGGACGGGGCCATCAAATACATACTATAGCAGGTACTTGTATCTAATAATACAAATGAACAATTATTTTAGTGAGGCACTCGAAGATGACAGACAGAGGACTACGCCGAAGTGTATACCAGTGCATCAATAATTATCCTTACGATGCGGCCAGCAACGGTTACGCTCAGGCCAATCTGCAGGCCAGTTGCAAGAGTGAGTAGCCCAAATACACAACACCAACAACACCATAATTCAATGGTTTATCTTTATGGCTTATGGCTCTATTTAGATTCTCTGGACTTTGTGCAACGAATGAACCTGCTAAGCACCCTGAACGTGCACAACGGCTGTGTAAACACTGTGAACTGGAATGCCAGCGGAACGCTTATTGTGTCCGGCTCCGATGACAACCATCTGGTCATCACGGAGGCCAAAAGCGGTCGTGTGGCGGCTAAAACCAAAACGCTGCACAAACGTCACATATTCAGTGCACGCTTTATGCCGTTCACAAACGACCAGGCGGTCATCTCATGCTCCGGCGAGGGAATTGTAATGCACACCGAATTTCTGGCACCCTATGCATCCGGCAGGAGCATGGAGGAGGCTCTTGTTGACGATACCGGTCGGAATACCAACTTCTTTGACTGCCACGCATTTGGCAGCACCTACGATGTCCAACCTCTGCCCGACAGCCCTCGCACTTTTCTCAGCTGCGGCGAGGATGGAACCGTTCGCTGCATTGATCTACGGATCAGTAGCAGCTGTACGGATTCCGTCTGCGAAAAGCACATCTTTATTACGGCACCCTGTGCCGTGACGGCCATGGATGTGGCGCCCATTAATCATTATAATATTGCCATCGGCTGCTCGGACTCAATAGTTCGACTTTACGATCGCCGTATGCTTTCAGATGGTACTGATCAGGAGCGCGTTACTTGGCCCCTAAAAGCCTATCCCATACCCATGGAGTATACACGTCGACATTACCGTCCCACCTGCGTCAAGTATAGCGCCAACGAGTCTGAGCTGCTGGTCAGCTACTCCATGGAGCAGTTGTATCTTTTTGATCTGCTGCATCCCGGCTATAATGATGCTGAGCTCCTCAAGAGTGGCTGCTACACACCCAAGCTGCGACGAGACGACGATCCTGAGCCGCAGATGCCACGTTTGCGTTTCCGGGGCGATTGGTCCGATACGGGTCCCAATTCGATGGCAACTGCCGAGCAGGGCCTCAATCGACTCAATGTCGGCCAGGCCCGTCCGCCACTTGAGCCGGGTGTGCTGAGTCGCCTCAGTGATGAAATCTTTCGCATGCTAAACTCACAGACTCGTCAGTCGCGTTCCCTCCACACAACTAGCAACAACAGCAGCAGCAGCAGCGGCGCCAGGAGCACTGGCCACATATCCTGGCAAGACGCCGTTATACGCACCCTAGATAATCGCAGCGAGGCGGCATCAAGTCGCAACAGCAACCAACTGTTAGCCCGAGTCCGCAATGCAGTCGCCAATGATACTGAACAGTCGCCGCCATCAGTTAACTTGGCTCACTTGACTGGTGATGGTAAGTGTGGCAATACTCTATCCATTACTTACTCGGAAAAGAGAATGTGTTTTTATTTGCAAAGTTATATCCTATGACCACTTAAAATGTAACTTAAATGTTCTGGATAATATACTCAGAGCAAAGTTATAAGGGACCCCAAGTTTATCATGCATATTTTATATAGACAAAGATAATTTTTGTAGATACAAAATTAACAAGTGGACATAAACCCACCAGAGTTAAACAAAAAATTAGTTTGGCTTTAGTTTTAAAACAACGAATAAATATACGAATGATGTTCTGTTATTTAAACTATTGTTTTCATTAATTTATTAAAAGAAATCTATTTTAATTTTAATATTTTTGGGACAAAAACAAAAATTTTAATTCGTACACTTTTTTTCGAAGCATTTCTCCCTTAAGTCTAGTACAATACATTTTTCTTAACACAGGTCGAATCACTTATTTTTTATAAAATAGATCAACATAAACCAATACTAAAGTAAATTTTGGTAATGTAAATGCAATGATTGGTTAGTGTGATCAATAAAAATGAACTAAAGGGTGGTCCATTTAAAAATTGGAATTTAATACGTGCCGAAACAATTAAAAAATGTTCTCAAAAATTGGGTGGATCGAGTGGGCTACTGCCAAGTCAGCCATGGTGGTCATTTGACCCAAATTGTTTTTCATAAATAAATGACGTGAACCAATCGTTTAAATAAATGTTCAACCTTTTGAAAAATATCGAGCCGTTTTTATTTTTTTTGCAAAATTAAATTCCAATTTTAAATGAACCACCTTGATTGATTACAAATTTCACTCACACGTCTCAGAAACCCGTCTCCATATCGAACAATTAATTCCAGGGACAGTAATCATTGTACGTTTTATTATAAAACACAAGAAATAATCATTATTCTATGAGTTTAATTATTATACTTATGATTACTTTTGAGCATAAAATTAAACTCAGGAATAATCATTATCTTTGAGCATAAAAACAAAAAACTCATAGAATAATGATAATTTCTGGAGTTTTATTTTTTTATTTTAATCAAAAATAAAACTCATGGCGTTATTTTGACCAACCAACTTAAGAAATATAGAACTATAGAAATATATAATCATTATGCTATAAATTTTTATTTTTTTTGCTCAAAAATTACGAATTTTTCATGAGTAAAAAATTATAAATCTTAAGATCATGGTGAAATTGCATAGATTACCCTTAAAGAAACAGTATTTGAATATTTTTGAAAACACATTCTTTGTTTTTTTTTTTTTTTAATTTGAGGGGTAAGTTTAATTTGCGTTTCATTCTTAATGACACATTTATGATAAGATGACGGTGTATAGTTTTTATATTTTTCATTCATAATTGTTCTTTTTTACTTGGCAGAAAAAGACACGAAAACAAATTGTTAAAACATTATTTTTCCTGGTTACAAGCTATAAAATATATTTTCTTTAACTTTTTGATAATAATGCTGTGATATTCAATACAAAATATTCTTAAAATTAAAATTAATCTGCTATTTGTATATTAACTAAAATTTTAAAATCACATTCTAAACTATTATAGTTGCCATGAGTCCTGAAATGCCGGAGACCGCGCCGACAGATGTGAAAAGGGAAACAGAGTCAGTCTCAGAAGGTAGACAAAAGTATCCGCTTAGTAAATTTGACTATGTAAAAATGTCGTATAACGGACATCGCAACTCGCGCACAATGGTGAAGGGTGCGTGTTTCTGGGGCGATGACTTTATCATGTCCGGCTCGGATTGTGGGCACATCTTTGTTTGGCAACGACAGACGGGAAAAGTGGTTAAAACGCTGCTGGCCGATCATCGTGTTGTAAATCGTGTGCAACCGCATCCCACACTCCCCTATCTGCTAAGCTCGGGCATCGATTATAATGTTAAACTGTGGGCACCTATTGGAGCAACGCCCACATTTGACGAGGCGGAAACTGCAGGGGTTAGTATGGATTGGATTGGATATTTTACATTGATCTGAAACTTTAATTTCTCCTTGCAGCTAATAAAGAGTAATGAGATAATGCTGGTGGAGACACGAGATACAATAACAGTACCTGCACAGATCATGATACGCATATTGGCCAGTTTACATCAGTATCGTCGACTTATGCACGCATCTGGAGGGAACCATCGACGGGGACTGTCAATAGACAGAGACGGAACGAAACTGTGCAAGAAGAAGCTATGGAAACAGATGCAGAAGTTGTTGTTGTTGATGATGAAGTAGAAGATGAAGATAATAATAATGATGGTGATAATAACAATGATATCAACAGTGATAGCAATCACAGCAACAGCAACAACTCAAATGTCACTTAAGTAAATCTAGTCAATATTTAACTTTACCAATGAAAATACCTTTAGAAATTGACATACTCACATGGAAATAGGCGCTGCATATGTATGTAGACAGCAGGATACACACAATATAACCATATGACCCGTTCCTTTTCTGGTTTGATTCACCAGCATCCAACCAACAAGTCAAAACACATTCCCAAAACACAACACAGGTAGCTTCAGTTCTTATTCAGATGTAGCCCGCATTTCCAAATTATGAATACAAATATGTTAAAATTGTGAGACTAAAGAATACACAAGAATGTATGTGATACATTCATATGTATAACGATATTTAAAACTTGTTCCTTTTAAGTTGTAACTCGCCATAAGGTGCCATTAAACAAAATACACACACATTACAGTTTTTTTAATTGCCAATTATTTTTATTGACATGACCGTTAATGTTGAATTGCCCATTTTATAGTTTATCATCAACAGCATTTCAAATTCGTTTGAGATGTCATGTTTCTGTATTTGTAGTATACAGTATATTCACTAACATACAATACACAACAGTGGTTAAGTATTCTAATCTTAAATGCTACACAACTATTATTAAAATGCTCTATATACAAACGTCATCTGATATTATTTACATTACATAGTCTAATACCATGTTTCTTTGTCGTACTCCCATTGAACATTTAGGAGTTACATTGCATAAATAAATACATATACACGATCTTATCAATATGTTGCACACGCTGATCCTTTAACAATTTGTTGAATAAATATCTTTTTTAATTGTGAATAATTAATATACGTATATTCTAATTACTTATTAAGTGCGACGAAGGCCCAAGCTATCAATGGTCTTCGTTATCGCCATGTCATTTATATCTGAGCCCTCCCGATCGTTAAAGTTATTACTGGCGTTATTTCCATTGACATTGACATTGATGACGCCGTGGACTCGGCTCGTGCCGTATATGTGTCGGAAAAGATGTGGGCCAACGCCACATAATGGCCATAACTAGCTGAAGTTGAACTGACATTGGCACAGTGCGCATCCGAATCATTTTGCTGCTGCTCTGGCTGTTCCATGCGAGGACGGCGCATTGGAGGCGGTTGCTCTTCCTCCTGGGCAGCGACAGGTTCTGGTTGTTGTAGTTGTGGCTCTGTGTTTGGGCATGGACTGTTCTCATTACCGCTGGGCACACAGAGGCCATGGCGAGCAATTGCTGCGTCTATCGCGTTCCGTTCAATATCGAAGGCAGGTGCTCGAGAAATGGCTTCAGTTCGATAATGTCGTACTATTTCCAAATTGTGGTTCACATAATTCGCGCTGAGCCTCAGAAAGAAAAGCTGTGTGCCATTCCCTCAGCTGTTCATCTGTCATGTTGTTGACTACACATTATGCATATTTATATTAGTAACATATAACAATACACATATGTAAGTATACATCCCCAAAGTGGCCATGAAAACACAAACAAATGTGTATTAATTAAAGTTTGTATGTATCTCTGCTGGACTCAATTAAGTGTCTAGTAGTGCAGTTTACTTACAGTTGGGTTTCCATTCGACCTCGCTTCTCAATTGAGTTTTCCATCTTCGTTTTTGGCCAGCGAAATGGATGTAAATACCTTTGGCGTGCAGATGTGTATGTTGCCAATACAAATATGCATTAGATATAGAGTTGGGTCGTTTCGTTCTGAAAAGTTCAGATGAACGGGTCACTGAAATGACCGAGTGAACTTATTCAGTCTTTCATGAACTATTTATTTCAATTTGTTTATTTTGCTTTTTCACTGTTCAATAGTTTATTATACTTTACAAAAAGCGAAAATATTTCTTCTGCAAAACGCTTTTCTACCCACAACGTCGACACCTGTCCCAAATGTTGCCAGCCGACGGAAAATGACAAAATTGGTAACCTAAAAATTTTATTTTTTTTGTTTTTTTTTTTTTGGCAATTTCTTAATTTTGAAAGTAGAATTTTTAAGCTTTTTTCTGCATTTTTGTTGAATTTTCTGCATTTCTTAATATTTTTAGATATAAATTTCTAACTTTTTTCCCTTGAGATGAAAAGCCTCAAACATTCACTAATTGCTTACCTTAATTTTATGTAATTTCGAATTTTAAATTTTGTTAAAATTATTGATTCACTCCAAAGTTATGGTATTTAGATATTTGCAATACATAAATTTAAATTTATCGCTACTGGCGCCATCTCGACCTGAACAGATTCTGAATAATGAACTAAATAAACAAGCTCAGATGAACGGGTCATTGAAGTATGCAATTGAGTTTGTTCAGTAATTTGTGAACGAAACTGTTCATTGTGTCGCAAATTTTATCGATAACAAGTCAGCTGCTTCCACGGCTGCCACTTAATAAAATAAAAGTGCGCCAAAATGTAGAGCTGGAGAAAAATCGACTAAGGTATCGATTCGTCGAAATATTTTAGGAACTTTGGAAATCATCAATTTTTTAAGCATCGACATAGATGATTTTTTTTTACAAGCGTGCGTGTTGTAAGGCGTTATTTAAAAGTGTCTTTCATGAGCGTAATTTCATAAACTTGATTAAAAGCGTCAATTCATTGCTCAAGAAGTTTAGAATAGCTATAGTTTGGTGGTGGTGTTCAGAGATTATGGAAGTCAAATCCTTTAATTTTATTGTCATATTCAAGGGCGTAGGCAGTAGTGTAGTGTAGTGTGTGTAGGGGGGAACCTCCCCCCCACCCCTAATACTCATGGCTAACAAACTTTTAACCTTCTAAATCCACTCCAAATCCATTTCAAAATATATCTCTTATATAGTTATCAAACCTCTTAACTAGACATTGAAAAACCGGCCATCAGAGATGTTTAGCTTCCCATCAGATAACAAAAAAACTTTAAACTTAGTGCTTGAAAGGTTTTGAGAATATATTTCAGCTGTGGTACTATTCATAAAAGATACAGAAAATATTAACAACATTTTTAACTAGAGAAGTATTTTAAAAATTTGAAATTTGCTATACAGGTGTGTTCCATAAATCTCTAGGGATTTTGAAGAGAAATGTTTTTGAAAACAGCCGTATGAAATGTTGGTGTTCCTAAAATGTAGGAGATTAAATATTTTCGAACATATTTTTTTACATTATTATTCAATTTAAAGATATTTTAGTTCAATTTAATGAATATTTCATTTTGTCAAATCTCTCAAATTTTTTTAGACAATTGAAAGCAATGGCTTATTTTTTCAGGAACACCAACAATTGCTTTCGGTTGCTTTATCGCTCTTATAAATTTGTAAAACACACCTGATAGGCATTTTTATTTTATTTGAAAATCTATTTTATTTTATTATTTTATATGCTTTTTATAGAAAATTTGCAGAACATGCCCATAAAACTACACTCCGAAAAAGTCTAAACTTATTTAGTTTTGCAAAAAATGCACGACTTCTAATAACTAATGATAGTTAAAATTTGAAATAATTTTATGGAAGTCGACTTCAGTGACTTCGGAAATACATATTGAATATCAAAAATATGATATCACTCACATTTTGTAAACTCCGAAATTTTCAAAGAGCTATACTTAAAATCATTTCTTTAAAAAACTATAGAGATTATTGGTGTGTGGATATACAATGAAAAAATTTTTTTTGGTCCCCCTTACGCACAAAGCTGCCTACGCCCTTGGTCATATTATATTTATGGACATTTTTAATAGTGGGATTCCTGAAACAGATTCGGATTTAATTTATGGTTTAAGCAAATCTAAATCAGTTTCAGGAATGATCTTTTTTGCACACTGATTTGATTTTGATTTCGAGAATTAAAAAAATAGGCGGCATAACACATATTGACATATGAAAGTGTGAAATCTGTTTTTGTAAGACTTTTAATAATAGTTTGGTTGCAAAAGAGTATAATTAGAATAACACTATTTGTTTATAATGCTTAAGCTGCAATTTTACACATTAACAGCTCGTTTATTTTCTGAGTTTAATTAAGCAATTTTCGGGAACTAGCTTCAATTCTCACAGCCCTTTCTTAGCTGTCATATCCATCTAGGACATTTTTAGTAAATATTCAGCATTGAATATATAGTTATTAAATTATTTATTCTTGAAATGTCAGAAACTTTCAACATTCTTCAAATTAAAATCACCACAAAATGTAAACAAACATATGTTTTTATGTTCATTTAATATAAAATAATATAAAAAAACTCAATCAAAATAACATATTTAAGACTCCGAATAATTTTAAATTGATTCAAAAACTAGGTGGCATCTCGCTTGCTCGGGACGGAAACCAAATCCGAATCTGTTCAGGAATCCCACCAATGTATAAAAGGTAATAGGACAATATAACATGTATAAAGCCGTAATCCTTTGGCTAATGTAATTGAAACTTGAAATGGCGCCATAAAAATATCGATGTTTAATCATCGGCTTAAAAATTAAATCAACGGTTTGCCGAAACATCGATGATTCTCCAGCTCAACCAAAATGTTTAAAATAGCCGATTTCATCAAAACAAGCCAATTTCATGAAAACAACCCAATTCTTTTAAAACAACCAAATTATTTGCAAATGAAATTTTTTTAGCACATTTATACAAAAATTTTTTTTAATAAAAAAGTATTTAAATTAAAATAAAATCAAAAACCACATATTTCAAATTAACATTAACATTGAGAATTTCAGTGGTACAACACATTTATATTCTTAGTAACGAATATATATACGATAGATCCAAATTAAATTCTTAATAGTTTTCAAGGAGCTCTTGTTTAAACCAAAAAAGAGCCAATTCCAATAAAATAGTGCCGTTGCCAACAGGAAAAAAAAGAGCAAATTTTGCGAAAAACGCCGAGTGTGGCAGCCGTGGCTGCTTTATTACAAAGATTGTTATTGGCGCCATCATTCAAACTGAACAGATAACCAGCTGTAAATACCGAATAATACAAAAATGTCGCCCATTGCCAATCAGAAAATTCAAGAATATTTAGTATTTTCCTATAATTTCAGGCAGATCCAGTATATATTAAAAGTTTTCCACGCCCACTGTGGGGGGCGCAGTTTGCCAAAAACCGAGACTATTAATAAAACTTGTTGGTGATATGTGAATTTTGGCAAGTGTCTGCCTATGTCTTACACATCCTAAACAAATTTTATTCAAATCGGTCCACTATATCATATAGCTGCCCTACCGAAAAAAAAAACTTCTTTGTTCACCTAAGCTCAATTACATCACAGCGATCGAATCGAGCAGGGGACGGAGTTCCCTACTGGATAAAAAAAACTTACCATATTTGCATATAGTATTATTTAAGTGACAAAATTTAATTTTATTTTTCAAATGAAGGCATGATTTTAAATCACTCAAAATAAAATTCATAAAACATCACTCAAACTGCAGTGGTTTTATTGTGGCTTATAGTAAGATGCATTTTGCGTTTTCGAAATATTTTTGAAATTTAAATGAAGACTTTATAATCAGGCCACAGAAATCTCTGAGATTTTGGCTCGAGCTGATTTGCAAATCTCTCAAGCCAAACCGTAGGTGACACAAAATTTTGAGAGATTTAATTTTTCGGAGTTTTTAGTCCGAGTAAGGCAATACGAGAACGGCAAGAAAGAGTTTCTACCGTTCACCACAAAAATTTTATTAAAATGTATTGTTATTTTTTCTTCGTTTTAAAGTCGATTCCATAGTGTTAGTATTATATTTAATAAGTGGAAAATAACAATATTTTTGCGACTAATCGCTTGTAAATTAAATATAAAATATTCATTTATTTTGACCGCCAAAAAAAAGTTGTGCGACAGCCCTGCGATCATGTCAGCAGCTTAGTCTCTTATTCGATTGCTTGTGAATGGCAAATTGGTTTGTTTATATTTGTAATGTGCTGAAGTGAAGAAAGAAAGTTGCTGGCCATTGATTTCTTGCATAGGGAACAAGGAAAGGATCGGTCGCAGGTTTCTTTGAAGCGCATCGGTTCCACTGGCGACTGCTGACAGCACGTATGCGTTTTTTATGTTGATTATGTACAAACACAAAAAATATAGCTATTCTTATTTTGAACAGATTTCGATATAACTACCGTGTCGACAAGGACACATTTGTGGTGATTTTTAATTTAATCGAAGAAGACATGCCATCTCTTTCACACTTTGTAACAACCCAGCTCTTCTTCTTACTAAAGACATTCACACATACACACACTGCAAAAGTTGCCACCTAATAAAAAATCGAAGTGCTGCATTAACTTTTTTTGATTTACACTAAACTATTCACTGCTTAGAGCTGCAATTTTGTCCAGTAAAACTAATATGTTTTTATGTTCATTTAATATAAAAAAACTCAATCAAAATAACATTTTCAAGACTCCGAATAATTTTAAATTGATTCGAAAACTATGTGGCATCTCGTTTGCTCGGGACGGTTTTGTGCGTTACAAGTGAATGACATAGTGCACTAGAGATTTTATAGACATTTTGTATAATTAAAATCATGAATTAAAACCTATGTAATATTGAAATGCGTTAATACAGATAGTTATGAAATTGAATGACCTTTCTAAAGCATTAACACTTTTTATGAATAACAAGCTTTATATTAGTGTAATTGATAACATCCGGCGAAAATGATAGAGATTTAAAAAATCTTTTTTAACTCTGTGTCACCTAAAATCTCCTAAAGTTGATTTTGGTGGTTTTCGGTTGGTTTCGATTTCTGTGGCACCCCTGTATATGATATAGCTGTCAACAGAAAAAATAGTCAACAATTTAATACAAAGTTCTGCAAGGGCGTCAAATCTTCGGCGTCCCGAACGGCATCTAGGTAAAAGCCTAGGCAAAGGGTATCCGACTGTCGAGTGCGCTCGACTGATCCCTTTGTTTTTCTTTTTTGTGATTAAATGACCAAAATTAAAAGATGATGTTTCGCCATGCTCGGTTACATTTACCCAATGCATTTGCAATTGCGATTGCAGGCTGCGTTACGTTTCCGCTTTGTTTGAGGCCTGTCGATTGCATGTTGTAACAGGTTGAATTGTAGCAGCACCGACAGCAGCAGCAGCTGATAAAAGTATCTCAAATGTAAAATTCTTAACGTTTCGTTTTGAATTTATTTGTTTTTTTTTTGTTTTCTTGTTCTTGCTTGCGTCTGTGGCAGCATTTCTGGCGGCTTAGTTGGGTCCAAGTCGAACGATTGGGGTTGGGACTCACTGCACACACGGTTTTGTGTTGGTTTCGGGCTCGAGTTCGGAATCAGTTCAGGGTTTGGGTCTGTTACTGCGCGGAATGCATTTACGTATTTCTTTTTTCCCATTTGCCTGGTCTGTTGTAATTGGCAATGAAAAATTCCAAGTGTTTTTCAAAGTGCTCTTTAGATGGCCTAATATAAGCCAACAAACAAACAAAGAAAGCAATTTCACAACATGCACACCTACCTACACACACACGTCAATGTATGCATATTTGTAATTGTGTAAGCATCTCCATATATAAGTAAAAATGTACTTTAGTTCAAAAGTAAGTAATACAATAACATGTGGAAACCAAACAATAGCAGAAAACTTGCAGCTAACACAGTTGTTCAGAGATGCCCCATGCCTCCATGTCCACCTTGACGGGCTACTTACATACACACACATACATACATATATACACACTTATACATATGAAAACCTTTCGTATTCCTGCTCTTCATGTTGTTATATATCAAGGTACAAAAAACCAAAGCCATATTAAAATTCCAAAGCGCAAACGAAAATATTAGTGCACAGTGCCTGCATTTTACTCATTTAATGTGAAATATTTTGCCATTTACGTGAAAAACACGCACGATATTTATTTAATTTAATTTTTATTCGTACAATACGATAATGCATTTAAATATATCTTCAAATACTTGCAAAATATTGTATACATTCCGAAGAGCATCCAAAACGAAAAGAATTTTTACTCAGTCAGAATATGTTGTGTTATAAAGTTCTCAGAAATTTGACAATGACACTTGATTTAATTCAAAAAAAAATCGGGAAGGATATAGTTGTGATCCCGACCATAGAATACCCGTTACTAATTTACTATATTTAAAAGTAATTTAGAGAAATTACTTGTATATATTATATAATAATAATAGATATCGTTAATTACCACATAAAACTTATTTTCTTAAAAACTGATGGTGTTGTGGTTTTCGCGGATTTGCGAGGGCGGAGGGGCGTGACGGAAATTTGAAACAAACTTCACCTGCTCCAACGCATTTGGAGTCTGTGTGCCAAATTTGGTTGCTCTATTTCGTATAGTCTCTGAGAACTAGGCGCTGACACAGACGGACGGACGGACAAACACACATGGCTATATCGACTCGGCTGTTGATGCTGATTAAGAATATATATACTTTATAGGGTCTCCCTGTTACATACACTCCTACGAAAACAATATTCCCTTTACTTTTTTTTTAAGTAGCTGGTATTATCAAAGTCATAATCCTAAATACTGATCAAAGCTAGCATAGTTGGTCCGATAGACCAAGAGACATCAATTTTCGAATTAAGAAAATAATGATTTAGCTTTTTTTTTTAGATTTTTTTTGTTTAAAATTCTTGGAAAAGTAAAAAAAAATTGATAACATTTTCTTTTTTATTTTATTCACATAGCTGCATTATTAATTGTCGTTTAAGAAATAATTCATTAAAATCTATGGAGAAACGGCTAGTAATTAGCATACGAGTATAAACCATGAAACAAGTTTTAAGCAAAGGTTGATTTTCGACTGATCGGTCGCAGGTTGTATAAGGCAATACGAAGTTTATAATTTGTAAGTTTGGTACAGATAACTTAAAAAATAAAAAAGTTTTTCATGCTAAAGTTAGCTTATCGACCGCTCGAATCGATCGTTCCTATGGCAGCTGTATGATATAGTGGTCCGATTTCTGCCAAATTTGGTTAGGATGTAATAAGAAATTAAAGATACCCAATTTATGAGTTTGATTGAGATCCCACAAAAAAAACCTCTACATGAGTTAAAAGTCTAGTGACAAAAGCAATTATTATCCCAAAATTTCTGATATCCAATTTTGTGACGAACAAAATTCAGTTTAATATAAAAACTTTAAATAAAAATATAAATTAATAAAAAAAAAACGAAAATTGGCATTGTGCACTGTGCGCAAAAAGGGTGAGCTTCTTTGTACATAACATTTACTTTTTGCGCAGTACCAATATCTCTTTTTTTTAATTATTTATATTTTATTTAAAATTTTATCAATAATATCAGAAATTGGGCTAGAAATTGCTTTCGTCACTAGACTTTACCTCGTGTAAAGGTTTTTTGTGATATTAGAAATGTTTGCAATTCCTTTTGCTTTTGACATGGTAACTTTATCATTAATGCTGGCATATAGTAAAATATATAAATTTATTTGTTGAATTTCTTTCATATTTAAAACATTTTTCTTAAATTATAAAAAAAAAACTAGGGGTTCCGCTCGCTTCGCTCCTGTTGCTACAGTCGAGCATACACTACTGTCAGACACCCCGTATTTACTATGAAAAAAGGT
This sequence comes from Drosophila innubila, assembly GCF_004354385.1. Lineage (NCBI taxonomy): Eukaryota > Metazoa > Arthropoda > Insecta > Diptera > Drosophilidae > Drosophila > Drosophila innubila. The sequence goes on from NC_047626.1 coordinate 30,345,270, forward strand.
TTTTCATACTAAAACTTGGATTTCGCCCGATCGGTCCTATTACAGCTGTATGATATATTGGCTTGATTAGAACCAACTTTGGCCAGAATCTAGAAGTCTAATTTAAATGCACATTCTATTAGTTTGGTTACAATATCCCGTAAAACAAAAAAGTTTTCATGCTAAGACTTGATATTGGACCGATCGGTCCTACGACAGCTATCCGATATAGTGCTCCGATTTGAACCAACTTTGGTTAGGATATATAAAGCCAAGTTAAATGCATGTTGTATTAGTTTGGTTAATACAAACTTGATTTTCGCCTGATTGGTCCCTATGACATATGATATAGTGGTCCGACGTGAACCAACTTCGGTCAGGATGTATAAAACTAACTTAAATGCATATTCTCTTAATTTTGTTAAAATATTTCATTAAACAAAAAGTTTTTCATACTAAAACCTAATTTTGATTCGATCGGTCCTATGACAGCTATATGATTTAGTGGTCCGGTTTGAACCAACTTTAATCAGGATATAAAACCAAGTTTTCGTACTAAAACGTGATTTTCGACAGATAGAAAAATGTATATATTCAGTTAACAGGTTATATCTTCCAAACCCTCAGCCAAAATTTATGTTTTATATACCAAAAAACTACAACATACTCAAATTTAATAGAGCCGTTTTGTCAGAAATCCGCCAAAATGGAAGATAAAAACTTTATTTCATGTTACCTGAGGTATGCCAAAAGCCCTCAAACACACCATTCCAATGATATATAGAACATATCTGTAGCTTCTATAGTTTGGAAACTGCTGAGGCTTCAATTTAAGCGGTATTAGCGTTCTCCCGCTTAACTAGCGATTTTCAAAAGTCGTAGAACAAACATTTATAGATTTTTGAAATGGAATAGATCCCCATCACTACATCTAAGTTTTATTTTGCGCTTTGATACAAAAACAGACAAACAAACAAACTAACTTTTCATTTCATTTTGAGAAGTCCACTAAAATTTCAAATTTATTTATCTTTTGATTCAGTTATGATTTTAGATCGAGGTAGGTAAAAAAAATAAAATTTTACTAAAAGGCCCCAACAGCCCCATTAGCTGCAATCATTGAAATTTTTCCTTCCACTTACACCCCGTATTTCATGACTCAGGTGAGTTAGAATTTTCGTTTTTTAAAATTAATTTATATTTTTATTTAACGTTTTAATATTAAACTTTATTTTGCTCGTCACAAAAATGGATATCAGAAATTTTGGGGCTGGAATATGGTTTCGTCACTAGACTTTTACCTCGTGTAGAGGTTTTTTTTGTGGGATAAATATTCACACATAAGTATTTCCGATTGGCATGAACAGCCTGAGTCATCGTGCCATGTACGCCAGTGTGTATAAAATAATTTATGTATCTCTTGAGGGTCTGTGAATTATTAAGAAATTAGTAAAAGTTCTTATAAATAGTATGTACCAATATTTATTATTTGATCTGTAATGGGAAGATCATGGAGAATATCATTCGAAAGTTGGAAAATCCATTTTCGAATATTGACCTGCGTTAATTCGCTGATAGTTTTTTGATGTACTGTTGTACCTTATATTATAATGAAAGGACAAATTTTGGAACAAAAATATATACAAGATGAAAGATGTGTGTATTTAAAATACATCCATAAATATGTATGTCTGTATGTGCAAATAAATGAATCGTTTATTTAAAATTTAAACTTTAAATACAAAAGTTTTTCGGCTAGACTTTAATGCCGTTGATTAGTAAGTATAAGTATTCATGTGTATATATGTATGTAATACTTTGTATGTACATATGTATAATATTGCTATGTATCGGAATATCTCATCTTGAATTGTACTCGTATTTTATTCGTTTTCTTGTCTAGTCTGGTCTTGTGCTGCGTTTATATATAGATAAAACCAACCGACTGCGGATCAACATAGACATCGACATCGACATCAACCGACGGCACACATGCTGAGCTGTTTTGTTCACTTTCAGCACACTAGCCTTAATGTCTAATGATGTTTTGCCCTTACACGTGAAGTAGAAAATTATTTATTTTAGTGCGCACAGAGTCAAATCAAATAATGAACGAACCTTTCTAGAATAAATCGGCAAGTATTGAGTGTTCCAATAGAACAGGTCACTGCCGTCCCAAGACATTTGCTATTTCTCTACATGCATGCACATGTATATGTATGTATTTACAGACGAGTGCAAAATAATAAGAACATCATAATTCAACGTTAACGTTGTAAAAATAATTCATTTCAAATATGTATAATCTTTTTATTACACTAGGCAACAAATTTTGAATTTTTATACCCGTTACTTATTTTCTTCTGAATAGAAGCAAACCGACTTTTGGATAGATATAAATCCTACTTCTGTCATCATTACTTGAGAATGCCACAACCGATTAATTAACTATTAAACTATGAACTATTAATTTTTGAATTAAGAAAATGTTGTTTTTTTAAGCTTTTCTTACTTTAAAATTCAAGCAAAACTCAAAAAAAATTTTAAACTCGATTTAATTTTTTTTGCAAAGCTGCATTAATTGAGCGTCGTTTAAGATATGATTCATTAAAATCTATGGAGAAACGGCGATATAATAAAACTTTATATCTATGCAAGTTTTTCTGGATTTTCATGACTTCCTTGTAGAGCGGCATGACCTTTAATATAAAATTTTTTTTTTTTTTTTTTGTCTTTTTAAATATCCCTAACCAAGCTCGCAGAATTTAAATTTTTGTTATTGTCTTACACATTATGACCAAAGTTGGTTCAAATCGATCAACTATATCATATAACTGCCATAGGAACGATCGGTCGAAAATCAAGTTTTAGTATGAAAAACTTTTTGTTTTTTGAGATATTTTAACTAAACTGACAGAATATGCATTTTAGATGGTCATTTGAACTATTAACTTTGTTTATATATATAGCTAATTACACATCGTAAAGTATGTTAACCGTTAAAATCTATGGAAATGCGGCTAAGTAAGTAGCATATAAACAATGAAACAAGTTTTTTCTCATAGTTTATTTTCGACTGATCGGTCCCAAATCAGCTTTATGTTATTGTGGTCCGATTCAAACCAACCTTGGACAGGTTCTATAAGACGATACGAGATTCTTAATTTGTAAGTTTGGTACAGATAACTTAAAAAATAAAAAGTTTTCTTATTAAAGTTGCTTATCGACCGTTTGTATCGATCGTTCCTATGGCAGCTATATGATATAGTGGTCCGGTTTCAACCAAATTTGGTAGGGATATAAAGGGCAATTAAAACATCCAATTTATGAGTTTTTTTTGAGATATCTCAAAAATAAAAAAAGTTGTTTATACTAAAACTTGATTTTGTACCGATAGTCTCGGTCCGATACACATTTGTACATAGATTACACAATTTGTGAGTTTGGTTAAAATATCTTAAAAAAAAAGTGTTAACGCAACACACAAGAATAACAAAATTATGATGGTAACTCTGTTGCTTTAGTTGTGCTTTTCTTTTAAAAACGCACAACTGATTAGATTACATTAAGGATATAGGGAATGGAAAATGACGAAAGTTAAGGATACTTAGTATATGTATGTATTTTTCTATTTTATTAAAAAAAATTAAAAATTTATATTATTTGGGCCGACAGATTGTTTCAGCCTTAAGCTAGGTATGGACATATGTATGAACCGTTTCTAAGTTAGCTAGATATAAATTGAGCCAGCGCTTTAGCTGGTTTGTTTGGAGAACGGATAACACAGAGTTGCCAGATCAAGAAATTGTCGTTTTTCAACACTGCTAGCTTTTAGCTCGGGTGACTGCGAAAATATGGAATTGTTCAAACATTGGAAGCCTGACAAGCTACAAATTGCCGCTATTCATTTGAAAATTAAACAAAGACGTCTGGAGTTTTCAACCAGGACAAAACTGCAAGAATATTAGCTAAAGCTGAAACAATCTGTCATTAAAATATATAAATTAGTAATTTTTATTAATAAAATAGAAGAATCCACATAACTTTTATGTGTCTTTGCACATTCTTCTTATTTGAATTATAATACAAAACCTACACTTTCGACATTTTCCATTCCCTATGCCTCCTTAATGTAATCTAATCAGTTGTGCGTTTTTAAAATGTAAACAAAGCACAACTAACGCAACAGAGTTACCATCATAAATTTAGTATTATTTTTGTGTTGCGTTGGCAGCACTGACATTTGCTCGCCAACAGCTAAATATTGAGCACTTTTCCTTCGCTTGTGTAAAATCTTATGTCCATACCCAGCTTAAATGAGATTTTCGACCGATCGTACCAATAGCTGCTATATTGAATAGTGATCTGATTTGAGCCAAATTTGGTAGGGATATATGAAATCGTACCAGATATACAACCTGTGCGATTGGTTAATATATCTCAAGAAATAACACAACTTTTCATACTAAAGATAGATTTTCGACCGATCGTTCCTATGGCAGCTATATGATATCCGATTTTAACCAAATGTGGTCAAAATGTGTAAGACAACATCAAATTGATTTCCTGTGTGCTTGGTTAAGATATCTCAAAGCACAAAAAATTTTCATACTTAAGGTCATGCCGCTCTACAGGAAGTCATAAAATCAAGAAAAACTTGCATAGATATAAAATTTTATTATATCGCCGTTTCTCCATAGATTTTATATAATCATATCTTAAGCGACGCTCAATAAATGCAGCTCTGCAAAAAAACCGAAGTTCAAAACTTTTCAGTTTTCCTTGAATTCTAAAAAAAAGCTAAAACAAAAGCTTAAAAGAAACAAAATTTCTTAATTCAAAAATTAATAGCATTAAACTACTGGCATAAATAATAGACTGTGTACAGATATATTCAATAGCTTTCAGAAAAGTTACGTTATTCAAAATCGGTTTTGGCACTCTCGAGTAATAATGATAAAAGTGGGCGCATTTCTAAAAAACGGCAAGAAAAGCCAAATTTTAAAAATTTCAAAAAAAATCTCCCATTAAAATAAGAAAAAAATGTTTTCGTCGTTTCTAGCCCAATATCTTTAAAAAAGTCGGTTTTGTCAATTCAGATTTGGGCTGTTGATTAGTGTTATCAGCGACCGTAACGATTATAATTTTTAAAAAAAAAATTATGAAATACAATTATTTTTTTATTTTATTAAAGAAATTCTTTTAATTATTAAAATAAATTCAAATAATATAAATAAAAAAAGAAATTTTATTTTCAATTTTTTATAAAACTTAAATTATAACCTTTTTTTTTATTTTTTATTTTAAAAATTATACAATTATAAAATTGGAAATAAAAATAAAATTCAAAATTTAAGATTTAAAGAGTAAATGCGGCTTTTTCTGGTTATAGTTCTTAAGCATTTTCTGGCTTTAGCATCGTTTACTTCTTTCTTAACATCTCTGCCAATTGGATTAAGGTCTGACAATTGAGCAGTTCACTTAATAACATCGATATTATGGAAAGGTGGTCTTATTATTTTATGCACGTCTGTATGTACTTACTAGTTTGTATGCATGTGTATGTGTATGTATGTACAGGCAAATGTAGGCATATAGTGGGCGGCTGGGTCAGCAGACTAGCATAAACATACATAGATAGAAGCACTGGCACACAATGAGTTACAACTGTAAAGTCGATTGCTGTTAAAGCGCTCAAGTGCTCAAGAATGAGACTGCGACTGCGACTGAAAGACGACTGAAAAGGCGACAAAACTGACGCTGCATAGCTTGCGCTGGCATGGCAAAAACGAAACTGACTTGCCGAATGTCGCGCGCTCTGGGCGAGCAAACGACACAATCACAACCCCAGGTGTCCACCAAACACAACCCTATCGTGGTTAAGAGAAGTGGTTGAGTTACATCCATTTAATTCTATCTCCATTCAATTACTATGTGAGTGTTTGTGTGGTGCGTGTATCCACAATAATTATGGCCATTTCATAATTTGTAGTTTGGCTTCAGGCGCAAATAGTGCATCTTTGATGAATAGCCCCCACAACGCCTTTTGTACATTCTCTGTGCGCTCCGCTCAGTTTGGATTGCCACTCATGTATGAGTGGAAGAATTGAGTGAAATGGCAGGAACAGCTGTTAAGAGACCCAGCAACATGCACCACAAAGCGGCAACGTACTCCGCCAATATGCGCAACAAGGTCGATGTTCAGGCAACCCCAATCAACAAATATTGTATATATGTATGTACATTGTACATTCACTAGACCTACATTTGTAAAATCTATGGTTACAGTTACTAAAGTAATTATTTTGACATTAAAATCACAAATTTTAATTATTGAAATAGTTTTAACCTTTAGATTAATAATTTTCTTTTTAACTGGTTCTAAGAATCATAACAACTAAAACCAAAAAGAAAAACTAGTTAGAAATTCAAAGCAAGCTCGACTGTGAGAGACCTGCACATATTGTGTAAAAAAAAATGAAGTGTGTGGTCAAAATCGAATAATGAAGCAATCCAACATGCACTCTATGCATTATTCCACCTACAAAAAGTATACAGTCGAACTCCCTAACTCGAACATCTATAACTGAATTTTCTCTGAGCAAATTACAAGCTTACCTCAAACTTCCATAAGTCGAATTTCTCCATAACTCGAACAAATATATTGGCACGTGTCTGTAAGTCAATTTTGGGATAAATCACCAATAAATTGAAACGCGTTTTTTCAGAAGAATTAGAGAAAATTTCAAAGTTAAGGTATAGTAAAGATAAAGTAAATGCAATTTAAAGTGTATGACTTTTAGTAACTAATTTCTTATTTTTCAAGTTTTGTTTAACTTTAACGATACCAAAATTTAGCAGCTCTTAATGTGAATGTATGGGTTTGTAGTCACTAGTTTCAGATTTTGTATTTTTAAATAAGTTTACAGCCTAACAAGATAAATACAAAATTAAAAGATCACATTTTACATGAATGAAAAAATTCCATAACTTGTAGTCTCCATAAGTGAACTTTTTCTTTTAATAATGGTGCATATAATATGGGCATTTCCACGAAAAGTTCCACCGCGGCCAAGAACTTCAAACTAATCAAAACACATCATGCTAAATTTTCTTTAAAAAAATAAATCGTTGAAATGCTATGGAAATGCTCATATATGTACCTACCCACTGTTGAAAAATCCGATATTTTTGCCTTTAATCCAATTTTTTTTTTGTGATATTGAAGCTTGAAAATTTTTTAATTTTCTAAATCTAGATACTCAGGATAGAACAAAAATAATTTAAGTAGATTTTCAGGATGTTTGAGGCTCTGATTAAAGTCAGCTGAATTAGTTGCCATGTGAACTGAAAAAGCGTGGCAAATTTCCTTGCAACTTGCAGCGCGAATTGTGATTGTTTTGTTGGCATAGAAATAAGTGTAAATATGAAAAATGTTAATTAAGGTATCTTTAAAAAAGTTGTTAGAAAATTTTTTAGTATTTGTGTTTAATTGTGCAATTTGTTCAGTATGGCTCACGTGTATTATTAGCTCAAAACTAATAGATTTGTTCATGTTCCATGAGTATTACTTTTTCACATCACAACAGTTTTGTTGAAAGGTTGTTAACTAAACCATCTAGAATCAGATGTCATTATAACTTTGCCCTTTTCTTAAAAACACATGTTGCGGATGTACATTTATGATAAAATCGATTATTCTCAAAGTCAGTAAGAGGGGGTGAAGACAAGGTCAATTAAAAAAACAAACAAAAAAGTATAAATTCTAATTCAGTTTAACTAACAAATATCCAAAATTTTAAGTGCTTAGCATTACATTTATAATTTTTTTTAATTGAAATTTTTGTATTGGTCGAAGAGAGAGGGAAGAAAGATAAGATCGAGTAAAAAAAAATAGTGATGTAAAAATATATCGAAATATCGACAGCTCGATTTTCGTGGACGTGATTATCAAGTACTTCAACTCGATGAATTTTTGACGATCCATCGGGTTGAATTTATCGGTTTCCATGAAAAAACTCTCACTGGGGCTTGTTCATCGTAGTTGAATTTCCAGAATTAAACTAAGTCCTTCAATTTTTTAAGAGCGTCCGTAATAAATAATCTACAAAATTGTCATAAATTGTCAGAACAATGCAAGAAAAATAAGATTTCTAAAAGAGTACGAGTGTTAATGTGATTACAATCAAATTAAAAAAAGTTTTTTGAAAAAAACTGATATTTGCAGCTGAATCTACGTGTCTGTTGCATGTCCAGATTGTGGCAAGTGAGCTGCTGTGGGTGTTGTGGAGGCAAATGATGATGTTGTGAAAGATGGGGCAGGGATGATTATGAGAATGCGGTTGAGAATGCTGCTGATGATGCACATGACGTTGACAATAATGGAGTTATTGGCCTGAATGTAAGGCTCCATTTGATTGAGACTTATGCAGCTGCGGCTGAGCAAATCGGGTGCTGGATATTCGCCATATCCATAGTCCAGTTGCACATTGTGACGTGGATGCCGCGCCGAGGAGTGTCTCATCAACATGGGCGTTGGCAGATGTCCATTGAGATGACCACGTTGCTGTTCCTGTTGGTGTTGGTGTTTGCTGCTGCGGATGCTCCTGTGGCTCGCTAATGAAGAAGATGATGATGCCAGAGATGGCAGCGGCAGCTGAGCAAATGTAATATCCGGCACGTCCGTATTTCAGGGAGTAATCGTTGAGGAATGAGGTAAGGCACACTTATAAGCACCGAACAGACTGAACACCGCGAATGAAACCTAGAATAAAAAAGTAGAAAGATTTAGCACTTAAAGAAGAGTGTACAGTCGAATGTGCTCGACTGTAAGATACCCGTTACCCATAAATTTGTAGCCTTTCAATAAAATCGCGACCAACAAACCAAAAAATTTTTAAAAAAAACTAGTCGGAAAGACTGTAGTCGGAGGAGGGCGTGGCTTACATTTAAAACAAACTTGATCTTCTTTGGATATATAAAAGTTTGTTACTGTTTTATTACTCTACCACTTATAGTCTCGGAGTTCCTTATTGCGGGGGCGGAAGGACAGTGACAAGTTTTTAAAACAAACTTGACCTATGTGTGAAAGTTTGGTTTCTCTATCTCTTATAGTCTCTGAGATCTAGGAGCTCACACAGACGGACAGACGGACAGACTCACATGGCTATATCGACTCGGCTGATGATATATTTCTTAAATAGCTCTTGCTATTAAAATCCGAAACTTTTAGGGATGATCGTATCTAATTATTAGAGAAGATTGAAACTAATTTATTTAAATTGCTTTAAATTTCAACAACTTAAATTTAATTCAATTCTCGAATTTTTGCGATATTAAATGAAGCCTAAGATATTCACTTCCCATAAATTCTGTCGAAAGTGAAAATCGGAGCAGGCCTGTACTATATTTCTTTATAATGTGAAAAAAACCTACCCCAGGCCTTGGAGAAGTGTTTAAGTTTAATGCGTTCCAGCGCCAAAATTTTTAACGAATATTGAAAGCCGCCCAAACCGATGCCATAAAGCCAACTGAGGATGCAAAGTCCCTTGTAGCCCATGACAAAGGATAGAAAGAGTATGGCCAAAGCAACAATGGCTAGAAAGAGCTGCAAAGAGAACAATACATGAGTCACTTTGAGAGGTGTAGTAAATTGAACTCACCTGAGTAACGATTTTGGTATTGATCACAAAGTGTTTGATGACAAAACAGCGACGGAGCAGAGCACCAGCTAAAACCACACCCAATGCCATGGAGATGCCCAAGAAGGTTTGTAGCAGCACCAATTCCTGAACATCGGATCCCTCTTTGGCGGCATTTAGGGCCTGCAACAAAGCCATCTATTTTACCAATAAATTTTGAGAAGATTTTAACTTGGAACTTACCATGAGGAACATGGGCGTATAAATGCCAAATGCTGCAACGCTTGAGGTCATTAAAAGGATTTTAACTGTTACATTTCAGGGATGATATGTCCAAAAATAAATAACGAGTTGGCGATTCCACTACATGACTGAGCTTTTTCTTTTCCTCAACTTGACAAAAAACAAATAAAAAAGGAGAATACAATTTGTTAGTTCTGAAATTAAGTTAAGATTTCTGATTGTGATTTACCTTTTGCGTTGATTCTTTAAGTGTTGAATGGCCCGACGTTGCGGATGGTATAATGATGCTGGTCGATACATGAGACCCATGAAAAGCTGAGCGCCGTTAGAGCGGCCACAATCTAGACCAAGGCGCCAGCCGGCCTTGCCAACGCCCTCCTTCAATATCACGGAGAATAGCAATGCCGACTCCTCGCCGGACATGGCCACCATTTCAACGAATTGCCGCCGACGCTTAAAGTAATTGCCCAACATCACCGTGGAGGCTTCACGCACCATGGAAACCCCAATGCCAAATACGATGCCTAATGAGTGAGATATATATATATATATATATATTATATACATATATATTAAGTATACGCACCATAACTGAACACGACCTGACCGAATTCCGTGGCAAATGATGTAAACAGAATTCCCAACGGCATCACAAGTCCCCCACAATGGAGAGCATTCAGATGGAACGCTCGACACAACGACACCACAAATGGTATGGCCAACATTGAAATAGACCAGCTCAAAGCCCAAGAGCTCTGCAAAGTGAATAGAATTTGTTTTTAAATAATATGAATTAGCAAGGAACAAAAGTCTCTGGATAACTAAGCTTTAATAGAAAATGTAATAAGAGCATACAATATGTCATGTAATTGCTTTGGCAAATACAAAAAAAATGTCACTTTTTCTGCTCAAATCCAGGGAATCTCATTTTATCAATCTAATTTAAATGCCACAAGCAACTATAATAATATAAGAAACAATTTAAGCTCTAAGATGACGATTTTCTCCATATATGAATCATTTAATTTTATCAGAACTATGATTTGACTGTATATAGAATATGAATTTATTATATAATTCATTCAATTCATTCAGCATATTAAGTCATTTCGTATTATTGGCATAGATCTAAAAAATGAAGAGAATTCAAGTATCTGTAGAGTCTATTTTCATAAATGCACTTAAAGATATTTGTTGTGGAAAATATTTTTTTGTTACATCTGAATTAAATTTAATATCTATTTATAGATGAAAGTTTGATTTATAACATCTACAATTGTACTGGAAAAGAAGTTATTTAAATTTCCCTTAGTGCTTACTTCAGTTACATATTAAATGTTCCTAGAATATTTAGTCAAATGAGAATGCATTGTTGTGAAGTAATTCCTCTATACATAGTTTAAACTTTTTTAACCTCTCTCAAATTGTGCAGGTATTTAATTAGCTTGTGATTTCGCATCCAATTAAATTCCTACTAACGCTTGTACACGCATTCCATATACTGATAAGGAATGAGCACACAGTCTAAGCTAAACACTCGTATCCCAGTTGCATTTACATTTGGGAGTTGCAATTTGGAAGCTGGATAAACAGTTGAATGCACTTACCAATGCCACTTGTGTTATGCAAATGCTGCACGGCATAGTACAACAGCAAACCATAGCTCAGTTGCAGACCCGTGGTCAGAATATGAACCAGAAAGGATACGCCACAGATGATCCAGCCCCAACCGCCATCAGGATAGAAATACTGCAATGAAAAACGTAGAAAGCCACAGTTTGAGATTATCTACAGTTTTACGATCTTAGTGCTTTAGTGTAATAAGACAGGCAATTCCAAAAGCATTTTGATTTAACATACATTACAGTTAGACACTCATTGTATTAGTTTGAGAGGCATTATAATGTGTTAAATTGACTTTTTATGCCCTGAAACGGTTTTTAATAGTAATGTTTTAAAATTTAAACTTGTTTCTTAAGATTTATTTTCTTAAATTCAAATTCGTGTATTTTATATCGACATTAAATATTTTTGATTAATTCTTACAGTTTGGAAAGTATAAAAGATGGTCAAACATTAAACAGGCTAACGCCTTAAAAGCCATGCTTTGTTTTTTTATTAAGTCTCTTATCCTTAAATATATATATATGGTCATGAATTAAACGTATCGGCACACTAAAATAAAAGTCTAAATTCTATAAATTTAAAAAAACATAGAATAATATTAATGTACATACTGGCGATTATAATAATAAAATACTACTACTACGACTACTTTAAAACTTAAGAAACATTAACAAAACATTTTTTTTTTTTTTTTTTATTATTATTATTGATTTGAACATTGAGTATTAAGATTAATTTGTTGAATAAATTACATAAATTTTTATGAAATTGCAGTTAGAAAGGCTCTACATTTAGGTTTAAAAGCTATGCAGTTTGAAAGCAACTGGACTCACCTGTCGTATGCGTGTTGTGTCGACACCTGTGCGTCGCAATGCGGGAATATTGCGATGCAACAAATGAAACTCACGATCAGCGAGAGCCGGAAAAGCTGAATCCTCCTCATCCGTAATATGACTGGGATGATGCCCATCGAACCTGTGGCAACGAAACAATTGATTGTTAATTGAACGAAAATGCGCAGGACAAAGCTCATTACTTACCCGCAGCCGCCATTGGGCATAAGTGGCTTCGGTGGTGGCGGGATGCCTCTTTGTTGTTGCTGCTGTTGTTGTTGTAAGTGCTGCTGCTGTTGGCTGCTGGTGATACCAATTATCGCAGAGACAGAGCTGAGGGGCGTAGTGGGGCGGATTGCAACAGCAGGCATTAGGATTCAGATTGGGATTGGGATTGATTGGCATTGCTTGGTGCATACCAGCGTGCTGGCTCAGGTGGTGGCATTGTTGGTGCTGCTGATGCTGCGGTGCAATGGCGACTACAGGGCGCATGATGAACTTGCTGATCAATGCTGGGCAATGTGGCATAGCTGCCAAAATTGTCACAGTGCTGTCGGGTGGAAAACGAACTGACGGATTTGTATTTGATTCAAATTTGGGGCATGACAATGGCGACTCAATGGTGGCAGCAGTGTTTGTGGCTGCTGCATTGTTGTTGCTGTCGCTGTTGCTGTTGTTGGCATTTGAGACTCTTGTTGTTGCTGTTGCTGTTGCTGTTGCTCAGTTGCTGCCAGATTGAGAGACGCGGACATGAGACCCACCAGGCCAGCGGTTGATTGTTAAAGCGGCACTCGAGCACAAATAACGCGGTGTGCTGAGCGTGCTGCCACCAACAGTTGCTGCTGCTTGTTGTTTCAACTTGAAATTGTCTGTTGTTGCAGCTGCAGTTGCTGCTGTTGCCGCTGTTGCTGCTGTTTTGTTGGCCTGGTTGTTGACGGATGTGCATGTGCCTGCGTGTGGTGGTTGTGGTTGTGGATGCTCACAGCTTAGGTTGTATCTTCGTCACAGCGCACATTTGTTGCACAGCACGGAGCCTGCTGTGGCCGCACCAGACTTGAATATTGCCTCAGCTGCTCCTCTGTCTGTCTCTGTCTCTGCCTTTTCCTGCTTCTTCTCCTGCTGCTGCCCTGCTGCCTTTGTTTATGTTTCTGATTCTGACTGCTTAGACTGTGACAAGTCTGTGGCAGTTGGCAGCTGCCGTAGAGCGCTGATGAGGTATTCGATAGCCGATATAGTATGAAACTGATGCTCCATATCATTGCCACCATTTAGGGGCGTTGGCGTGGGCGTGGCACGTTGGTAACGCAACGCAAATCGTGGCAAACAGAAGCTGCGGGCTGTGTCTCTATCACTGCAGTTGCAATCGCATGTGCACTGGATGACCATTGTTCAGTTTACAGCCTCAGTTAGTGTTGTATAGTGCAGTGTGTGTGTAGTAGTAGTAGTAGTAGTAGTGGTGGTTGTAGTGTTGTGCAGTGTTCCACTTCAATGCTGGCAGCACATGATTTTCGATTCCTGGTTGGGGTTGAGGTTTCTAGGCCAGCTTCAACCAACTGAAAACCAGTTGAGGCCATCTCGGCCATTTTGGTCCACATGTGTCGCTTCCACTTTTTTCCTATTTTACGATTTTCCGTTTTCCTACACTATTTTTTACTCTGTCTTTTTTTTTTGGCACTGCAAAAATGGGAACATGCACATTGCACCAATAAATAAATAAATCAAAATCAATTTGTTTGCTTCACGCACACAGGCCAACAACTAAACACACAACACCCAGCAGACACAAACGCACACACCAATACTCTCGCACACTGTCACACAAACCATATGAAATATAATTTAATTTGCTGTTCAATTGCGTGTATTTCAATTTGCCTCCGAGTCTGGCGGATCTTGCAAAATTTAAGAGGAAAAAAATGAACAAAAATAAATTTAGGATGGTTACAGTTGGAAATCCATTGATTGGATTACTTGAAAGCCTCGGTTGACAACGAATTGGATTCATAGCTCCGCGCAACTATCTGCCATAGTTGAACTTAAAGCAATTGTAGTTTTAGCTTACTCCTGCTCACCGCTTCAATTTCAGTACAGGAATAAAAATAAACTGTTATTCAAAATTTGGCCTCCTTATTCATTATTCATTTAAATTTATCAAAATTTTGTTCTCAAGTTTCAGATTTGCAAACAACACTTTTCCATTATAAAATTTTTCAAAATTGATTTGTTGGGACAAAACTGAAATAGAACCCTACTGAAATAGTTGTTTCGAACTCCCCGAATAATAAATGAATAACAACAGTTCACATTTTTTTTTTAGCTCTAGCTCCGCACTTTTCCGAACGGCAACTGAAGCCGTCTGTTAGCATGATTCTGTGTTTATCCTCCCAGGTCTGTGGGCTTTGAACTGCCCACAGCCACCAGTGTGTGTGTTAATTCTAGCAAGCTTTCCCAATTGATTACATAAATACACACACACTCACACGCAATCACTGCAGAGTGTTCCCCTTGGGAACTCCCACAAACACCCGCCGTTGCATTGATTTTAATTCACATACATAAACTCCACAGTGGATGCTAAATTTAGTGGTGTGTAATGCTTTCTCCTCCTCTCATTTAAAAAGAGTTTAATTAAAATAGTTGCATACTGTCTAATTTGTAACATTTTTTAAAAATCGAATTGTTTGACTTTTTACAAATCCTCTTCTTCTTTTTTGCAATTTCAACAACTTCTCTCTGCATAAAATTAACCTCTACCCTGTCTACACAATCTCTGATTATTATTCCAGAAACTAAGTATGCGTTAATTGAAGCAGATAATAATATTTATTCACCTGCTGAAAATATACTTATTCAGCTGAGTTGTTTGAGGGATCAATCATCAATCATCACTTATCGGTTTAGTGCCCACACACATAAAGAGCACAACAAACTTTATTCTCGGCATAAGCATAATGCTTCTTCATCTTACAGGTTGTCTAAAAAATATAACTGTCAAATGAAGCACATCATTCAATTTACGCCATAACCGTTTGGGAATTACAAGTGCTAAATTGATTAGAGTAAGGTTGCCCCCCTAGGCCAACAGCGTGGATTTGCAATAGGAGGAATCAATAACTATAGCTTAGATTGAGTAGCTTAACAACTGAGGGATACCCTGTAAACATCTCATACCTCAACTGAAATTATATTCTAATTAAAAAAACGTTATGTGTAAATAAAAAAGAAAAACATTAGAGCAGAGAAATTCCGTGTGCACAGCTTCGAAGTAATTTGTTAATTTGTATACCCTTTCAGATTAATTTAAATGAACCGCTCTTCCGCCTTTCTCTGCTCGAAGCTACAACAAATATTTACACAAGTCAATTAAAGCGCACTCAACCCATTCTATGAATTCAGGACACAATATTAAGTTATAGAAAATGCCCGTAGTGGCATTAATTAAAATATTGAACAAATTTCAACTGGGCGAAAACAAACAAGCAAACAACTTTAGAAGCTTGGGATGAAAATAGAATTTAATCATTATTCGGCCGAGTTTTGACTTTGAGAATTGACCAACCGATTGTTGTAGACAGTTTGGCACTTTAGTTAGTTAACTTTTTTGTATGATTTGAATGCATTCAAGAATTCAAAATTTTGAATGAAAATAAAATTCAATTTAACATTGAATTAGGTTCAGAAATCGCGTTGTCAATTACTTAGACAACTTTGGAGGATGGCCATAAAAGATCGCAATTGCTTTTCATGACAATGTGATGAAGAAGAACTCCCCATTGGAAATGTATCTTTTTTTTGGGCATTGATGTTGAATGCGTTGTCTTGAAGCATGATTGATTTGTCTTCTTATTTATGGCTGGACAGAGAGTACACATTTTTATCGTTTCGATTAGCTCAGTGTCCTTGGAGCAGGCCATAAATTTGATAAATGATTTGGTGTTGCTCGACTATAAAAAAGTTGCATCCATCTGCATCGGAATGTAGGAAAGTGCAACAACATGTCCTTGTAACAGTAGATGTATACATTCCGATGCCTTATCCTGTGCCCCACTATTCCACATTTATGGTTTCACATAACGATTTAGCCAACAACAGTAAAAGGAACATTTACAATGCACAACGGCGCATTTAAATTGATTGTTAGCACGAGAAAAAAGCACACAAGCATGAGAAAAACAGGAAGCATCCAGGAACTGGCAACATCAATCAAAGCGCATTGTGCCGAAGCGCCAGAGCCAAGAATCCAGCGGGGACAAGGAAAGGCCACAAGACAGGGTGGGCAGCTTAAATGAAGGCAAACTCTTAGCCCAATACACCCCACTACCTGTGGAAGCATTAAATTTAAGAATAGTCGAGGAACCATCCGCAAGGTGCTTGCAAAAGCACCTACTACCACATAAAGACTTCCTCTTCTAGCCGAAACACTTTTCCGTTAAAATGTGTGTGTGTGTGCACATGAGCATATTGCATACACACGACTATGAAATACTCACACCAGTTCATAAACATAAAGCTAGAGATGTGCTCAGGACAAAATCATATGTGGGAAATAAAATCAAGATAGTTATCTTTCAATTATAAAATATATTGTCATATTAGGACAGAAAATTAATAAATATTGATTACTATTTCTGATCTAAAATGAGTCAATCTTATAGAAGTATATCAATATTTGTCTTTCTTTCTATAGTATCACGAACATAAAATTCAGATATTTTTTTTAAAGTCGCCCATTTTGTCTATCAAATAAGAAAGCTAAAACTTTGATAATTCGGCTTATACCCTGCAGCTAAACAATGGAACGAGTATAACAAATATCTTACGAATATATTTGTTGTTTCTTTTCCCATTTTTTGTATCATTCCTTTTTTATATTATTTTGCTTTTGTTTGCCAGTCAAGTGTAAAATGTTCACAGCTCGAGGTTGCCTTTGGGTTTCGTTTGCTGCTTGGTTGATGCTGTTGTTTGTTACTGTCCGCAGGCGGAGCTTAATGTCAGCTGAACATTTCAATAATAATATCCTAGATATGCTTGTGGTCCGTGCCATATTTTGGCTTTCATTCGCCGTTCAGGTCAGAGGCTTTATGTCCTTTAAAATGTTATATTAAAATGTAAGCGTTGTGCAAATTCAAATAACTCAGAACGCAACTCGCACTCGAGGCTGCGTCCAGGGGTTTCTTAACTGGTCATTGACTTTACCAACTTTATGATGCACTAAAATTAAATATACAACGTTCCATATAAATATCGTACATCGTACTCCACGTGCCTGGGTGTGTGTCCTTGTCTGAACTTGCATCCAGCACAAGGACAACTTTTATTTGCCACACTCTCGGCAAAGCGCAGGCAGGCTCAGACAGGAGTCATGGCTGAAGGTTGGTCCTTTTGCGGTGGCCCAGGCAGGTTCTGGTCCTTTGGTCAGTTCTCTGGCCTGCTCTGCTGATTAAACATATTGCCCAAAAAAAGTAGAAACACAACACACACCCGACAACTTTAAGCCACTAAATTAAATCACACCCAGAATTTGCTTTAGTTGTTTTTTATTTTTTTTTGAGCTGTGTTCTTTTCGTGTTAAAATCCCTTTTCATGAGCTTCGTGAATGTCGCCCTGTTGCCAGCTTCCAGGCGGGTAGATAATGGATATCATGTTGCCGCCGGGTTTACATTTTAGTTTTACACTTGGCGTTGTAATAAACATACGACAATACACTGACTCTACGAGGTTGCTGGCTCATGAAATGCCCCTCAAGAAAATAGCTTAAAATGTCTGGGGGTTGTGTGTTCCTGAAAGCGATTTCAGCACCATTTCGTCAGGCACAAAGTCAGCTATTTTACTGCAAATATGTTAAGACTTCACAGTCGAAGGAAAAGTAAATCTAACCGAAATAACCTGCCCTATAGCT
The DNA here is from genome assembly GCF_004354385.1 of Drosophila innubila. Lineage (NCBI taxonomy): Eukaryota > Metazoa > Arthropoda > Insecta > Diptera > Drosophilidae > Drosophila > Drosophila innubila. Next base: position 30,363,491 of record NC_047626.1, read on the forward strand.
CAGCTAATTTTATGTTACCTACTTGAAGCTGTTCCAAAGCTCTTATAATGCGCCCGTTTAAAATTAATAAATTTCATAAA